>NC_045429.1:272213532-273477282 GCF_902635505.1 Sarcophilus harrisii
TACAAATATTATCATATTCAATCCTTCCAACAGCTATATCCATCATACCAGCTAGCTGTCCTCATTTGCATAACCAGGACACTAAACTAGATCAGAGACTCCAACACAGCTCTTGATTTGTAAATTATTTTGATAACTATAAAATTGCTTTCATGTGTATTTTACTTTCTGCATTGAAAAACATTCTGAGAATTAGTCTTTAGCTTCACCAGGTTGTCTGAGGACACAAAAAAGGGTTAAGAATCCCTGGTTTAGAGACTCATTCTAAGATTCTGTGTTTGGGACTGGAGGCTGAAAGATTTTCCTGTGAAACTTGAGGAGGCTGGGGAATTCTTTTCTTTAACATTGTATCCTTTCTTGTCTTCATTCTCAAACCTCCCGTTTCATTCAACTGCAGGATGTCTCTTTAGAGATTAAATACATCCCATGTATCCAAATCCTATCCATTCACTCACTCAGTCAATAAGCAAGTGTGGAGTCTTCATTGTGTGAAGCACTCTGTTAAGCACACAATCCTATCAATGAGTATGGGGAAGCAGAGTCTGAAGAGACATATGGCCCAATAAGGAGGGAAAGAAATGTACATATAACTAGGATGCAAGGTAGAATTAGATAAAGGGAGACAAGATTATATAGTGGGAAGGAGGAAAGAATCGGACTGTGGATCTGTCAGAAGTCCTTGATTTAAATCCCATGTCTGATACTACTTGTGTGACATTGGGCAAATCACTTAAGCTTGGTTTCCTGATCCATAAAATGAGGTGGTTGAACTTGTTAGCCCCCTGAGATCCCTTTCAGCTCTCAATGCAGGCTCCATGAGATTGGAAGGTCTTTGAGGAGAGGCTCTGTCTTTTTAGCCCAGTAATTCCCACATAGTAAGTGCTTAATGTTTATTCATTGACTGACCATGAACTTTTATTTTTGAAGGAAACATCCGGGCAAAGTGCTGTGACAAATAGAAGGAAGAAAAATTATTTGGGGGAAGATGTGCAGAGTAATGAGGAAAGGCTTCATAACTGAGAGGGGTTCGAGATAAGTAATCTAATCCCATACGAGGATTGGCTCGTATCCAGCAAATCTGGATCAAAGACAGTAGAATGAGAAAAAGGAGAACATTTCAGTTTGACCAAAGCATGGAGCATATGCAGGAAGGTGGTGAATAAGATTATGGAGGGCCTTAGTTCCAATTGATTTGGGATAGAAGGTGCCATCCACATCCGGAGAGAGAGAACTATGAAGACTGAATGTGGATCAAAGCATAATATTTTCATCTTTTTGTTGTTGTTTGTTTGTTCTTCTTTCTCATTTATTTTTCTTTTTAATCTTTTTCTTTGCACAGAATGAAAATATAGAAATACATTTAGAAGAATTGTACATGTTTAACCTATATTGGATTGTTTGCTGTCTTGGGAAGGGGGGAAGAAGAGGAAGAAAAATTTGGAACACAAGGTTTTGCAAAGGTGAATGTTGAAAACTATCTTTGCATATATTTGTGGGGAAAATAAAATACTATTTTTAAAAAAGGTTAGAGAGAGCCTTGAATGACAAGAACTTGAATTGTTATTTTATTCAGTAGACATAGGGAGCCACTGACCTGTTTTCAGTAAAAGAATGATATGATCAGAACCATGGCATCTTTCCAATGCTTGTTGTTGAGACAGCAACATGAGAGGATGAATTTGGAAGGGTAGACCAGTTTGGAAACTTTGATTGGTTAGGGAAGAAGGACAGGAAACATACATTGATATAGCATCTATGTTGTTCCAGATACTATGCTAAATCCTTTTTTACAAATACTATCACATTTTATCCTCATAACAACCCTGAAAAGTAGGTGCTGTTATTATCTTTATTTTAATAGAGATTGAGGGACTTCTTCAAGGTCACCCAGCTAGGAAGTGTCTGTGGCTAGATTTGAACTCAATGCTCTATCCACTGCACTACCAGCCACCTCTAAGCCAGACTGGCCTAGATGAGAAGAAATGATTGTCAACTCTTTGAGGTTTGGTTTGATTTGTACCCCCAGAGACTACCTTAGTGCTTTGTACATGGTTGCCACTTAATAAATGCTTTTTTATTTTAATTTAATTGAAAAAGGGTCTGGACTAAAGTGGGCAGTGGAAGTTGAGAAAAATTGGAAGAGTAAGACTTGGTTCAGCTCCACCTCTTATATGAAGACTTCTCTGTTTATCCTTGTTCACACTAATTCCTACCTTACCTGAACTTTCCCACTGTCAAAATCAGTTTAAAGTTTATGTTACCTCTAATTATTTCCATATGTTAGTTCTGTCTCTTGAGTTAGATATAAGTATTTGAAGATGTTCATATTTCTGCTTTTCTGGATCCCCCTTCCTACCTTCTGCTTCCTTCCTCCCTATACAAGATCTGGTTCAGGATTGAACAAATAGCAGGTGATGATGGCTTTTGGTAGATTGCTCATCCTTCTTCAGCTTTCTCTTTTCCAAGTTGAATAGTTCCTACTTTTTAAACTTTTTTTTTCAGCACTAATTCACCTACCAGTTCATTCTGGGTTCAGGTGAGAGACTTTTATCCTGGGTGGATCTCTCTCCATCATTAAAAAGATCATCTGCCTGGTACTTTGAGGGTATCTTCTATAAGGGACAAAAGGTGGAGATTTTTCCAATATTTCTACTCCCAAATATGCCATTACACCCCGCCCTCTTCTTACTGGTTGGGTAGCAGCCTAGAGCCTTAGAGAGGGTGCCGAAGCAAGGGGTCAGCCACGTCCTTGGGCACCATTCCCCTGCTGGCATGGAAATTGCTTCTTGACTTGGAAGAAGGCATCCTAGGGAACAGGCTCTGAAAAGTTGGAGTCAGCAGGAGATTAATTAATTGAAACTGAACACATCTGTTGTTAATTAATTTCCATGCCAGGGGTTAACTCCTTCCTTCCAGACCCCCAAGTGCCTCCTGCAGCCAGGCTCACTCAGAACTATTTCTTTTTATGGGAGAAGGGAAAGGGATCATGGGAATTCAGCCCTCCAGGCTCTCATACTCATCCCTAAGAAAGTGAGACAGAATTGGGATTGGAGTATTGGGTACTCTAAGAAATAGGTCATCCAATTCCAATATATTTATGATGGAAAGTGTCATCTACATCCAGAGAGAACTATGGAGACTGAATGTGGATCAAATCACAGTATTTTCACCTTTTTGTTGTTATTTGTTTTCTTAGTGTTTTTCTTCTTTACTTGTATTTTTTTCCCCTTTTGATCTGATTTTTTTTTTTTTTGTGCAGCATAACAAATGTGGAAATATGTCTAGAAGAACTGCACATGTTTAACCTATATTGAATTGCTTGCTGTCTTTAGGAGGGGGAGAGAGGGAAAGAGAAGGAGAAAAATTTGGAACACAAGGTTTTGTCAGAGAGAATGTTGAAAACTTTGCCTGTATTTGGAAAAATAAAATGCCATTAAAAAATCAAAACAAATAATATTAATTAAAAACAACAACAACAACAATAGAACATCCTATCTGTTCTGCAAATAAAAAGAGTCCTGATCTTGGAGTGAGAAAACTTAGGCTGAATTGTAGCTTTGCAACTTTGTAGCTCTGTGACATTGATCTGGAAAATAAGGGAGTTGGTCCCACTTTACAATGACACGCTGGAAAAGTGAGAAATGGCAAAGATATTTATTTACATCAACTAACAGGCCTGACCCTCCCCACCATTTCCCTCCCACCACCCATTCCAGTCTCTTCCATATAGTTCCCCACCCCCTCGCCTTTCTACTGTATTTATTCTCTCTCCACACATCCAGTCTCTAGGCTTTGCTTTCCTCTCCTAGGTCATTCTTCAGGTTAGCATCCTAGGGAAGCCCAGGAGAGGGGAAAGAGCAAAGAGGGGAAGGGGGGATGGGGATGAGTACCCCAATTGAAGTGTCTTTTTTTTTTTTCTTCACATTTAGCTGCCCCAGAGGCTGGGATAGAGTCAGAGAGAGTCTGGGGCTAGGAGTGGTGAGAGGTAGAAAAATTCAGGACTTTTCTTTATCCCTTCTTTCTTCTTCACCACCTTTCATCCAGGTCTGTCCAGTTTACATTCTAGGGAGCCCCACCCAACTCTCCAGTTCCCCAAACCCAAAATTACTGGTGGCTGGCAGGGTCCCTTTCTTCCCAAGACTCTTCTCCCTTGACTTTCACAGTGTACTGAAGCCTGGTCCTGAGGACTCTGACACAGGGACCCAGGTCTTAGCCTACCCCCAGGTATGGTCTCTTCTAGGAGTTCTCAGTTAGGTTGTTGCAGGGGCAGAGGACAGGCCCCTAAGACCTTAGACTAATAAATACTTATTAATTGATTGATTAACTAATTGTCTGGGACCCCTGGGTCTCTAAATCTACTACCACTGGGATTCTCCCATATCGGGGCTCCATAATTAAGGTCCAAGGTGCTGGGGATTGAGGAAAAAAGGATGGGGGGAAGGGGAAGGCTATGATGCCCCCCTTGTATCTCTTTCCTCCACTGGCTTTAAACTGAAGTTGTCTCCGCCCACCTTGCCAATCTGGAGCTCAAGTCGGCCCCAAATGAATCTTTGGCAAGGAGGCAACTTGATTTGTAGTAGAGAGTGGGAGGCAGTTTGGGTTGGGAGTCCCCTTCCCCCATTATTCCCTCTCCCCCCGACCAGTGCCTAGGGCCAGGGGCTAAGAGGAGAAGCAAAGCCCACAACACTCCATGCAGATCTCCAGGCAGTCTGCCGACTCGCAGCAGGCGTCAATGATACCGCAGTCCATGTCACAGGGCAGGTCACAGTCGGCACATTCCCCCGACCCTCCGCAGCAGCAGCAGCAGATGCAGGAGTCCTCAGAGCAAGAGCCGCAGGTGGCGCAGTCCAAGACAATGTTGCACAACGTTAAGAACTCGCAGAACAGGCAGGAGAGGATGCAGTGTACACAGCAGTCTAGGGAGGGCAGGAACAAAGGAGTGAGAAAGCGGTGGAAAGGGAAATGCTGGAGCCTGAGACCCCAGGGCCATAGCTGAAGGGGATCTTCTGGCTCATCTAATCTAACCCCCCCCATTCTACAGATGAGGAAACTGAGCCTCAGAGAAACAAAGTGACTTGTCTGAAGTCACACAAGTAGCACACAGCAGAGCTGGGACTGAAAGCCAGCCAGGTTCTCTGACTCAAGGTGGATAGGTGGATAGAGCACCTGTCCTGAAGTCAGCAAGACTCATCTTCCTGAGTTCAAATCTAGCCTCAGATATTTATTAGTTATGTGACCCTGGGCAAGTCACTTAACTCTGCCTCAGTTTACTTATCAGTAAAATGAGCTAGAGGGGGAAAAAAAGGCAAACCACTCCCATATCAATATCCAAAATCCCAAATGGAGTCACCAGGAATTGGACATGAAAGAATAACAACAAACCTTGACTCAAAATCCAATTCTCTTTCCCCCTGTATCATTCTGCTTCCCAATTCTAGATTCAGAGATCACGAGAGAGCTTCAAGGGCCCTCAGAAGTCAGCTAGTCTAACCCCTTCATTTTATAGGAAACTGATGCCCAGAAAGTGGAGGTGGTTTGCCTAAAGCCACCCAGTAGTGAAATCTGGAGGCTTCCCTGCCAGAGCAATAGCTAGTAATTTTGGTAAGCAGAGCAAGCTTCAAACAACACAGTTGGAGTAAACAGCACAAAATGTGTCCTCAAATCAACTTTTAAAAGCTAAGTTATTTGATTGGAAAGGGAGAAACTCTACAAATTCTGTTGAAGGGGGCTTCTTTGGGAGTGAAGAGAGAAGGAAGGCAGGTTGGGGCTGGTTCAGAGTTCACTTTGGTTTTAAGCAGAACACCAGAGGAGAGATTATCATATAATGGCTTTCCATTTTAATTTATTGTTCTTAATAATTTGGTAATACACTTAGATGAGTCTGCTATCAGTTAAAAGTACTATCAGAGCCCTCTAAATTTTGGTGTTCTGGAGAAAAGCCCCATTTACCTCACCCTAGTTCCAGCTTGGCTCCTGACTCCCCGCTCAGTACTCTTTCTACTACCTTAGCCTAAATCTTTATCAAGTATAGCTGCTAAACTTCTGCATTGGGAGAGCTGATTGTTCAAAGGAGTCCTACAAAGAATACTCCTATAAAGTGAATGACTGATTTTTTCTGATTTTTCTGAATTCCAGCTGCATTTATATTCTGCTACTGGGTTACATACTCAGCACTTGATGCCATACTGCTTTGCATTGTTCTTTGATGATTTTTCTGCTATTAATTTTGTTTCCCAATTTGTATGATTTAATTAAGGAGAAGAGTTTATATAGCATCTATTATGTGACAGTCACTGTGTTAAACACTTTTACAAATATTATCTCATATGATCCTATTAACCATCCTTCAAGGCAAGTGCTATTATTTTTCCTACTTTACATTTGAAGCAACTAGAATCACATAGCTTGTAGTAATAATAAGAAGTAACATTTATATAGCACTTAGTATGTATCAAAAGTACTTTGCAATGATAATCTCATTTGATCCTTATAACAATCCTGGGAAGTTAGAGGTGTTATTATTCATTCATTCATTTTTTAAATTTAGTGAGGCAATTATAATTAAATGACTTGTCCAGGATCACACAACTAATAAGTGTTAAGTGTCTGAGGCTGGATTTGAATTCAGGTCCTCCTGACTCCAGGGCTAGTGTCCAATCCACTGAGATACCAGCTACCTCAAGGGCAAGGAACCAAATCTTCCACTTTCCTCAGAACCCCCACAAGACTGGGCACACAGTAAAATGTTGGTTCACTGGTTCCATATTTCCAGTTGTCCACTGATAAGAAAAGGATGACAGAAACATAGGGTCAGAAATCTTAAGCCAGAAGGAACTTAGATATTATGGTCCAACTCCTTCATTAAAGAAAACTTAAGATAAGGAAACAGACTCAAAAAGCATAAAACACTTTCCCCACAACATGTAGGTTTTTTATCTGAACTCACCATAAGGGGCAGAGACAGAGCACCAGGTCTGTAATTAATTAGGAAAACTTATCTTCCTGAGTTCAAATCTGGCCTCAGACATTTCCTAGCTGTATGACCCTGGACAGTTTGCCTCAGTTTCCTCATCTGTAAAATGAGCTGGAGAAGGAAATGGCAAACTACTCCATATCTATGCCAAGAAAATCTCAGATGGGGTTAGGAAGAGTGGGATATGAATCAAAACAACTGAACAACTATGATTCCCAATTCCAATTCTCATTATAGTGTATAATTAAAGCTGAAAAGGGGTTGAGTAAAACCCCTTCCCCCTTTCTAAAATTCAAAAAGGGCATATGATTTATCCAGGATCACACAGAAAAGACTAAATTCAAACCAGTTCTACAAATCCAGGACTCTTTCCCTTATACTTTTACTGGATCAGAGAACCTATACCTGGTGATTTTGATTTTAATGAAATAATCATTAGATAATTGAAGGTGGAAGGACACATTTCCTAGCACTCAGTTTCAAGCTATTAGGTACACAGAGTACCAGAGTTTTGGAGTAAGATTTTTTTTTTTTTTTTTTACCTTCCTGAGCCTCAATGGGGATCTGGGAAGCCGATGACTTTGTGCTTCCTTTGCTCTTTTTGCTGCCCTGGCTGGCGAATGATGAGTGTGGCTGCAGCTTCCGGTGGGTTCTGGGGCCACCCAGTGTGCCGTTCCCTGACCTCCTGCTGCCACCCGCCTCCGGGGAATGGCCAGCACCATTGGGCAAGAGCGGGGTAAAGCTGGAGGGTCCAGGAAGTCCCTTTGGGGAGGGAAGCCCCTGAGGCTGGCCTGGGAAGAGAAGGAAAAAGGGAAGGGGCTAGGGAGCCTCCAGGAGCCCCCATGGGCCCAGGATGCCAGATTAGTCCCTAGGAAAGTCTCATTTAGAAGTCATAGGTTCATAAAATCATAAATGTCTAGAACACCAAAGCTTAGATGGAGCTTATAATATAGTATGTTCGAACATAGAACCTTAGAACATAGAATATTTAAACAGGATATGATGTCAGAGGTGGAAGGGATGTTGGAACAAAGAATGTTAGAACCCCAACCATAGGATGTCAAAACTTGGAAAATTCTTAGGATATAGAACGTTCAAATGCAGAATGTTAAAGTGAGAAAGGGCCTTAGAACATTGAATGTTTAAACACAGAATGGTAAAGTGGGAAAGAATCTTAGAACACAAAATATTAGAGCACAAAACATAGGATGTGAGAGTTTAGACAGACCCTAGAATACGGGATGTGCACATGCAGAACAGTAGAATTACAAAGGACTTTAGAACATGGAATGTTTATATACAGAATGTCAACAGAAAAGAACCTTAGTTCACATAAAGGATCTTAGAACACATGTTCTAGAATGTTAGAACCTAGAACATTAGGATGGAACTTAGGATGTAGAATGTTTACAGAATGTCACAATTGTAAAGCACCTTAGAACATAGAATGTTTAAACACAGAATCTTAGAGTGGGAAAGGACCTTAGAATACAGAATGTTAGAACACAAAATAAAAGTTGTCAAAGTTTGGACAGACCTTAGAATATAGGATGTTCACATGCAGATTAGTAGAACTAGAACAGACCTTAGAATATATAATTTTTAAAAATAATAGCTTTTTGGTTTTCAAATTATATGCAAAGATAGTTTCCGACATTCACCCTTGCAAAACTTTGTGTTCCCGACTTTTTTCTCCCTCCTTTCCCCTCATCCTCTCCCCTAGATGTCAAGTAATACAATATAACATAGAATGTTCAAATGCAGAATGTTAGAACAGGAAGGGATCTTAGAACATAGAATGTTAGAACACAAAACACAATATGTTGAAGTTTGGATGGACTTTAGGATGTAGAATGTTCAAACACAGAATATTCAGAACTGGAAAGAATATTATAATACAGAATGTTAGAGTGGACAAAGATCTTAAAACACAAAACACAGAATGTCTGAGCTTGAAGGGACCCTTAAACATAAAGAATGTTTAAACACAGAACATAGAATGGGAAGGACCCAAGAGACCCTTTAGTCCAAACTGTTCATTTTATAGAAGAAAAACATGAAACCCACAGAGGGAAAGTGAAGGGCTCAAAATCACAAGGAAGATTTGCCACAGTGTTTGGACCCAGGTTTCTGGACTTTGGGCTAATATTCACTGCACTATGTCAAGCTGTCTCATTCCCCAGGATAACTGGTTTTTGGGAGGTACTTCACCCCTATGTCTTAGTGTTGTATCGTTGGCAAATACAATGATCTTCCTAGACTGCATCCCCAAGACTGTCATTTCTCAGAACCACAGCTGTACTCTCCTGCTCTGAGAACTATTTTCTCCTCAGAGAAGGAGAGCAGAAAGGACTGGGTTCTCAGAAGGCAGTGGGAAGGAACAGGCATGGAAGCAGTTAACCAGCAGCTCCTCCCTGCCCCCCCCAAACCCCAGCTACTTCTGCCCTTCACGTGATGGGAGTTATTGGAAACATATGTTTGGAGAGGAATTCCCTTCCTACCTCCTCTTCTCCAGCCTGTCCCTAGGATCTAGCCCCCATACACAAACATATTCACATTCACACACAGACTCTCTCTCTCTCACATTCACACTCACACTCACCCTCACACTCTCATCACCTCCTCTGTTCCCTCTTGAGCCTCTCTGCCCTGGCCCAAGACCAGAGTCCTTAGGCAGCAGCCCTTCTGATGGAAGGGAGCTCAGGGGGAGATGGAAGCAAGGAGCCTATTGAAGGAAGAAACCATTTGGTTGCTTTCAGGTGGAGGGACTAGATTCAGGGTCAATGAGGCAGGGTCTGGTTAGGCTCTGGAGATGCTCTGTCTTGGCCCCCAAGCTGCTCCTCGTCCCTCCAGCATCCCACCCCACCCTCATGGCACCCACAGTTAAGGAAATGATGGCGTTGTGGTTGGGGGCTGTTCAGAACTCCCAGATCTCTCTTGCAAAGGCTTCTTTAGTACTGGAGCAGACATCCCCCCTCCCTCCAGTCACTTAGAAACTTGGCAACCTGGAAACCTGTCCTGCCTGAAGATAGAGAACAGATGGAAGCGAGGGGCTTGCTGCTTAGCGCCCCTGTTCTAGCGCTCTTTATTGGAGCCCGTGTTCCTCGTAACTGAGAGATGGGGCTAAGGACAGGTGGAGTCTGAGGGGAGGTACGCAGGTATTCCAAAGGGGACTGAGAGGCAGGGGGTAGTGGGCCAAGAGATTAAGAGATAAGCAGAATATTAGGGAAAGGGGACTAAGGAATACTGACGAGGGGGCCATAGAGCAGATTCCATGAGACAGAAGATAGAATCACAGAGGAAACTCTGAAGGGATGGGGGAATAACAGATACATAGGAATAGAGAAGAGACTTGAGGACTTTGGAGGAGAGGTCCTGAAGAAAGAAGCCTAGAAAACAGAACGACAGAGAAGAGGACAATAGAACAGAAACTGGGAGAGAGGAAGCTAGAAGAGAAAGGGCTGGCAGACACTGGAGGAAAATGCCACTAGAAACAAGGCTTTATGCTGTTGCCCTTTTGGGGGCTGCCTCAGATAAACTGAGGAGCACTCAGACCATCAGTTCTCAGCCTTGTTCAAGACCCCTGTCCTGTCCACTCTGGGGGCAACAGCCTCTACGCAGGGCCTTTGAGGGTTCCCCCATACTCCCTGCCTGGTCTCCCACACCACAGATCTCTTTCTTGGAACCAAATGTGTATGTGGCCAGAGGTGGGAGGAGGTGAGGGCGTGGGAGGGAGACACAGAGGCTGCCTATGCTTTTGGAGGTGGGGATGGGGGACAGGGAGCTGAGTCACAGAGCAAACAACACAGCCCACTGGACACAAGGGGTGTCTGTCTAACTCTGACCCCGTGCTACCCGCCCCTGTGCCCAGAAAGCTGACCTCTCTCCCCCTTATGTCCATGGCTTATATTTGAGAAGGAGCAGAGAGTGAGGGTGATAAATTCCCCTTGTTTCCAGAGTGCCAAACATAGTCCTGGACATGCTAACCAAGCATCCCACCCACCAGCCCCAGGTACAGATTGTGTCCAACCTTGCTCAGGTGCATGAGCGAGGTTCAGAATCTTGCAGGGATAGGAATATTTCTTCTCTTCCCCTCTCCTTCTTCCTCCTTCTCATAACCCCTCTGAACAGGAAGGCGCATTTCATTGCTCTTTTATCCCCTGGTTTACTTACTAAGGGAAAGATCTTATATGACATCTATTACATATAACAGAATGTATGCACTGATGCATAAATAGAGTTGTAAATATATATATTTTAGAATGGACCTGTGGTTTCTTTCATTTAGAGAATGCTTCTCTATCCCAGAAACATCATCACCTGCTCTTCAATTTATAGTCTTAGAAATTTGTGCCTCAGACGGTGTCTGGGGCACTCAGAAGTTAAGGGACACACAAGCTCTAACTATGTGTGCATGTGTGTATGACTGTGTGTGTGCTCACCGTACACCATGTGCATACATACATACATGTACATATTTTTGCGAACTATTTGTTTACATGTGTGTTGGGAGAGACTTATCTCCCCAGCTAATCTTCAAGCTCTTGGAAGCTTTTGTAGTGTGACTAGCACTGTGATGCTCATCAGAGCTACCCCATAAAAGTTTGTTGAATTCATTTGCATCCCTCCCTCCTCTAGACTCACATGTCACAGCTTCTGGAGAGATGGCAGGTTCAGTGCTTTCCAAGGCCTGGAGAGACCCTGGTCCGTTACCCTGGGGCATAAGGGGAGCTTCTTCCTTTAGGAGGGCCTCTCCCAGTGCTGCCTCTGAAAAGCGTGGGGACGGTGCTACCTCCAGTTCAGGCAGGAGAGATGCAGAGGAGGATTTGTCTTGGGCTGAGGAGAGAACAGAACACTCAGGAATATTTTCCAGGAGGCCCTTAGGAGGAGGAGGTGCATTTTTGTGTCTCCCTTGAGGCCCCCTTGCCCATGGTTGCCTTAGGGTCCTCACGCTCCCATCCTTCCCATGGCTCTGCAGCCAACCCTTCCCTGCCCGCCAGCACCACCAGCCTCAAAATAGAATGTTCCCAAACCACACTGTATGTGTTATGTGGAGGGGGTGGGGGCTGTGGCCCAGAGAAGGGCTGAAGTTGTACAGCAGAAAGAAGAAAGATAGCTCCAAAGTGAAGAGGAGGAAAAAAACAGAGATCAAAAGGAGAGTGCCAATGGGAAGAGAGACAACATGAGTCCTGGCCAGATTATAAGGAAGACCAGGTTCTAATTCTAGTGCTGTTGCTTAGTAGAGATATGAGCTTGGACAAAATGACCTCCCAAGCCCCTGTTTAGTCAAAATGAAATAAAGGATCAGACAGACCCACCAATTCAGAAGAGACAGTGAGACACAGAGAGACTCTAAGACAGATGTACAAACACACAGCATTTCTAAACCTGAGTTCCATGAATTTGACTTTTATTATATATATATATATATATATATATAAAGATAGATGAATATCTCATTGTGATTTTCTTTTGTAAGCTTATATATTTTATTTTATGTATTTAAAAATGTTTTCCAGAGAAAGGCTCTCTAGGCTTTACCAGCCTGCCAAACAGGTCCAGGACACAAGTGAGGAATTTAGTAGCTCTTACTGAGAGGATAATTAGAATTCCTTCCCATTCTGATCTATGTCTGAGATAGCAACATTTTGGAAAGAGAAAGGAGGAAGAGAGAGAGACAGAAAAGAAGAAAGGCCATAAGTAGACAAAGATAGAGAATAACAGAGATACAATGACAAAGTAACAGAGAGAAGGGCAGGGAATAGGAAGGGAACAAGCATTTATTAAGCATTTGTTGTATCTGGTACTGTGCTTGATGACTGACAAATATTATCTCATTTGAGAATGTTAGAGAGAAGATGAAAGACAGAGACTATGTTGTAACTTTCACTTAAGTCACTTAATTTCCTGGGTATCAGTCTCCTCATTAAACAAAAAAGAAAGGAAAAAAAAAAAGGCAAAGGAGGAGAAGGAGGAAGTATAGAGGGATTCTAGGTCTGTTCCAACATTAGGTCTGTGACCCTGTAGTCCATTCTTTCAGACAGACACTAAGACAGATCGCTGAATGGGTATTGCCTTAGACACAGTGAGATCTGGGAGTGATCTTAGGCTAAAAAGGCCAAGGTCTTCTCACGGCACCCAGAGCCATTGCCAGTTGTCCTGATGGATGTCTTGCTTCTAGACTCCTATGAAGTTGGAGGAAAGACTGAGGTTGATGACTTTGTACAGTTCTGCCTCACTTTAATCCAATTCACTTTTAAGTCAAGAAATCATCCTTCTGATATATTTAATCCTCTTCAAGAATGAAAGAGTTAAAAACACAGAGTGCAGAAAGAAAAAAAAAAAAGAACAAGAGACATAATGAGAAAAAAAGAGAAAAGAGACAGAGGGATGGCAAGAGTTAGGAGAGGAAGGGAGTGAGACAAAAGAGAGAGACAAAGAACGAGAGGACTTGCAGAACTTGAGCTGCCACCTATAATTATAGAGAATGACCCTCTGCACAGTGGGCGGAAGTGGGAGAAACAGAGCCACCCCCAATCCCACAATTATAGTGGCTGGGGTAGAGATTCTTGGAGTGGAACCAGCCTGGAAGGCAAGAGAGAAAAGAGGACTGATTCTCCAACCCCCCTTCCCTAAGCATGAGAAAGGTCTCTGAGTGGAGACCAGAAGAACAGGGGTTGTTAAGCCAGTAAAGTCAGTAGGATAAAGGGTCACTACAAGCAGCAAGGATAGAATGGGGCAATCAGTCGGAAGCCCCCACAGCAAATCACCATGAAACCTCTGAATGACAAGGATTCCCAAAGGGAGCTCTGGAGCTCCCCTCACCATTTCTATGATGGGAGAAGGGAAAAACACACTGAAGCACAAGTTCAGACAAACCCAACAACTCATAGGAGACAGAGTGAGACAGAAAGACTCTGGGATTAAAAGACAGCCCAAGACAGGCAGACGTTGAGTCAGGGATAAAAACTAAAACACAGCAGGTCATGGGATTTATACACTATGCTGACCTGCTCCTGACTAGCCTCCAAATATAGAATAAAACAGGCAATTGGAGAAACTGAGGAGAAACAGGATCAGGCCACCAGACCCTGGCAATAAAACTCTGCCCCAGCAAAAAAGAACAAATTCTCCTGGGGCGTAGTACTCCTTGCCTGGGAGTAGTTCCTATGTGGGGCGGGAGAGCTCCTGAGGGGGGCCCCTGACTTTCAGTGATCCTTGGGGTAACCCTAGCCTGAATGAAGGCTCCAGTATCCAGTAGAGGGGTAAGTGTGTCTCGAGCTCAGAATAAGGCAGATACAGGCTTGATGTGCACCCACCAGCCTAATGCAAATGACAGTCCTGCCCTGAGATTGAGAGTTGGAATGAGGAAGCAGGAGGAGAGAGAGAGGGATGCAGAGAGAGTGGAAGAGAAGGGAGAAAAAAAGAGGGGAGTGGAGAGAAAGACAAAGAGGAAAGGAAGGGAAGGAGAAAAAAAGAAAGAAAGGAGGGGTGGGACCTCTGAGCTGGACAGGTCCCTGTGAGCTGACAGGGAGCCCACTAGATCTGGGCCTTGTTCCTGGAGCTTTATTCCCTTCTCCTTGCCTGTAGAATGGGGGAATGTGGGTGAGTAAAAGAAACAGAACTCTCATTCCTTTCATCTTTGGATGGAGTATCTCTCTAAAGCATGAAGCCTGTTCTCTAAGAGAGGAGGAAAGTTTCGTCAGTTATTTATTGTCACCAAAAAGTTGTCTAAGCCTTTCTTGTAATAGAAAGAGAAAAGAGGATAATTGGACAGAATTGGGGGGAGGTTCAAGAAATAGTAACAGGTAAGAAAATCCAGAAGGAAGGGGAAAAGAGATTCATCATGGAATAGTGGAAAAAGCATAGGTTCTGGGTTCAAATCCCATCTCTCAAGCCTACTACCTGTGTGATTATGGACAATTGATTAACTTCCCAAGCCTCAGTTTCCTCATCTGTAAAATGATGGGATTGAACTAAATGGCCTTAAAGGTTTCTTCTTGATTGATGATCTTATGAATTCCAGATAGGAAAGAAAGAAAAGTGTGAGAGGTGTATCAGGGTCACCACCAAAAACACTGTTTGTGGTCAAGCAGGAGAGATGCCTTTTTTCTATTCTATAAAGTGACTTCTTCTAGCCTATATGCTTATGATTCTGTCCTCTAACGCCATGATTTCCCTCAAAACTGAAGCAGTGGTAAAGCCAAGCCTGGGCTGAGACCTTGCCACAGGGCAGAGGGAGGGCAGCTAGAGCTGGAAAGCAGACTAGACTGGATGCCATCCAATGGATTTATTTACATTTAGTCTGAAATTAATGCATGAGAACTACAGGGTCAGAGAAGATGAGCTGGAGAGACTGAAAGAGGAAGCAGGAGGAGAGTAATGGAGGGAACAGGAGAGGGAGGGATACAGAGAGAGTGGGAGAAAGGGGAGCACAAGGGAGAAAGGAAATAAGGAGAAAGGAAGAAAGGGGGAGAAAAAAGGAAAGGAGAGTGAAATGAGAAAGGCAAAGAGGAAAGGAAGGAAGAAAGAGAAAGGGGGAAAGGGAAAGTAAAGGATGAGAGGTAAAGAGAAAAGGGAAAGAGAGAGTGAATGGGGAGAAGCAGAAAGGGGCAGTGAAGTAGTGAGAAGGGAGGAAGAGAGAAAAAATAAGGATAAAGAAGTATAAGAAAGAATGAAAAAAGAAGGCCATGATGGGATGCAAGAAAAGGAAAGAAGTCAGAGTATAAGGAAGAATAAAAGAGGGAAAAATAATTATAGAATAATAGAACTTCAAGGCATCTTTAGAAATAATAGCTTCCATTTATGTTTTTACATTTTGCAAAACACTTCTCGTACAAGCAAAGCTGAGAGGTAGGAAGTGTAAAAATGGTCACTCCCATTTTACGGATGAGGCAAACAAGGCAAATGAGGAATTTAAGGCCTTTTGACTAAGTCTGTAAAAAAAGAAGGCTGGAAGTAGAGGTCAAAAAGGAGAAAGATAGAGCACCAAAAGAGGGAGGAGGCAAATAGAAAGGAAGCAAGAAGTGGAATGACTAGATCCCACCTCAAAGGCTATAGTTTTGCAGATGACTCATAAAGATTAGGGAGGATCAGATCCCCAGAGATGGTAACAGCCTTATCATTAGATGCACATATTATGGATTAGCTGTTCGGTGTGATGACCACTAGGACCCTCCCAGGTCTCTGTAGAGATCATCCTTTAGCAGGGAAAGGAACACGAAGGGCACAAGAACTGAAGAATGGAACAGAGCAAGTAAAAGGAACCCTACTGAGTAAGATAAAGCCTGCATCTGCTTCCCCTCCTCTCCATCCTCCTCATACACACACAGAGGGAGCAAGAGAAATAGTCCCAGAGAATTAAGTGGCTTTTTTTTTTTTTACAGCCATATAGTTACTGTCGAAAGTCCCAAATTTGAGAAAGCATTAAAGGTCTGAGATTGTGGGAAAGAGAAGTAATGAGAGTCTGGTGGATAGAGACTTTTCCAGCTGAACTGAGACCAGTATCAAGCCAATAAAGTTCTTTTAATTGCAAAGACCAAACTGGCAGAACAGGAGTGGGGAGGGAACTCCTGAGCCAGCTGGACAGTCCTAACTGGAGTGTTAGACTTTCTAAAGGGAAGGGAATCTTCCTGATCCTAGAATCCCCTTCAGAGTGGGGCATGGATCTGTAACTCCTGACTCAGCTGTCCTGCTTGTGTCTTTTTCCCCATTAGAATGTAAGCTCCCTGAGGACAGATACTGTCCTATTTGCTTATATTGGTATCCCAACTCTTGACATGGTGTCTGGTAAACAGTAAGTACTTAATAAATGCTTGTTGTCTGTTTACCTGCAAAATTTGGATGAAACTACGACTTTTGTTGTTATGGCAAAGGGAGATGAGGCAAGAATGAAAGTCTGAAGAAAGGTAAGACTGGAGAGAGAAGGAGCTACAGTGTAGGGGCAAAAGATTGGTTCTGGGGTTAGAATGGGTATGTTTAAAGCCCAGCTCTGCTGCTAACCATCTGGGGGATTTTGAACAAATTCCTTAACCTCTCTGGAACCCTCAATATTCTCTAAAAATGAAGGATTAGAACTGTCAGGCTTCTAACATACTTTGCAAATCAAAACTACTGATTCTATGATTCTTCATCCACAATCTCCTCAGTCTGAAAATCATTGGATTCAGAAGCTTGGGCATGAGATCTGAGAATCACAGAATGGGGAATTCAGAGGAAGGGACTTTAATAAACCGTCCAAGCCTTCTCATTTTACAGAGCAGGAAGCCAAAGCCCAAGGAATTAAAGTGACTTCCTTTAAATCACATATGTGGCAGATCCAAGATGTTCTGACTTCAGAGTCATTCAGTCAGTCAATAAGCATTTATTAAATGACTTTTATGTTCTGGATACTGTGCTAAGCCATCGCTCTTTCCCCAACATCTGATCTTGAGTTTATATCCCAAAACCTCTTACCCAATCTGGATTCTTTTCCTGCTCACAGGAAGGCGTCAGCCAAGGAGTTGAAGGCTACTAAAGGAAGCCTTAGGAGAGAAAACAATGGAAACAGACTTTGGAAATGCCCAGGGGAGGAAGGTCTCCAGAAGAAATGGCAAAGGATGGCTGGCTGATCCTTGAGGAAGCGATACAATGAGCAGAAAGGGACACTGTCCCTAACACCTCTGAGACATAGGAAATAGAAGGGGAAGCCTTCAGGAAGAACCGATGAGCAAACAAGAGTGCTGCCAGAAATGGGGGAGAGGACCCTGCTTCCCTGATTCCAGGGTCAAAGGACAGTCTGCCTGGGAAGGAACAGAATTGAAAAAAAAAATTAAAAAACAAAAGCAGCCAGAAAAGAGAGACATTTTCAAGTGTTTATATTTTTTTCCTCTCTGTCCCAGAGACATCTATTGAAGTAGAGAAGAGAGAAACACCACATGATGCCCCACACATTTCAAGTTTTTCAAGAGTCCTGGCTAAGGTAGGGAAAATAAATGCAACACAAAAACTACCTTTATGCTTTGATGTTTGAGTGGCGGGTAATGTCAGCTGTCTAGAGGGAGAGGTGAGAGGGAAACAAAGTGCCAGGAACACAGAAACATGAAGCACTACACTCCCTGTCCCAAGAGAGTATGTCCCAGGAAAGGGCCAGAACTTCAAGATCATATACTTGTACCTTAGATGGGGAAAGTGAGGTCTAGCTTGGCCAAGATTTTGCAGGTAGTAAGTTACAAAGCCAGAATTCAAACCCAGGTCCCATGATCCTAAATCCAGTACTCTATACTGGAGTTTTGCCCCCTTCTAACCTAGTTGAGCCATCTAATACTCTTCCACTTCTGTAGCCTTTTGCTCTCTTCTTTAGACCATCTATTTGGGGACCACATGATTATTTTTCCACGTGACCTTCCCACCCTTTATAGGAAGCTCTCTGTTCCATTGCTACTTCGTTCTATGTGCTCTTTCTCCTTAAGAGGATAAGTTCCTTCAATGTTATAAAAACTAACAACTTTGAAAGACTTAGGAACTCTGATCAACACAAGATCAACCACAATTCTTGAGGATTCATGATGAAACACGTTGCCTATCTCCTGATTGACAGGTTATGAACTCAGAGTGCAGACTAAGGTTTATATTTTTGGGACATAGCCAGTGTGGGAGTTTGTTTTGCCTGAATATACATATTTGTAAAAGAGTTTTGGTTTTCTTGTTTTCTCAAGGAGGAGGACAGGAGGCAAGAGGGAGAGAATGTTGATCTAAAAATAAAATAAAATTTAAATAATTTTTTTTAAAGAATGTAAGCTCCTTCAGAAAAGGAACTGGCTTTCTTTTCCTTATATTTCTATTACCAATACTTAACACAATGCATGACCCATAGTAAGCATTTAATAAGTGGTTTATCTAATATAATCTTGTTAAGAAGTAGTAGGTAAAGTTCTAGATTTGAAGTTAGAAGGCCCGAGTTCAAATTCTTCCTCTGATGTGTCCTAGCTCTGTGATGCTAGACAAGTCACTTAAGCTCTATGTTCCTTAGCTTCCCAGTCTATAAAATGAGGGATCTGAACTAGACCTCTCAAGATCCTTCCAGTCCTAAATCTGTGACTGTGTGATCCTAAAATAAATTCCCAAGCATGGAGAAGACCCTTAGTCTACTAATCTCCACATAATCTGCACTGAGTAGGAATCCAGTCAGCTCTTCTTTCATGTGGTCAACCTCAAATTGGAATTAGAAATTCTATCTTTAAGTATATGGAATGAAAGTGATACTTTACTATATATGTGTGTAACAAGAGTTTTTATTTTCTTCCTTTCTCAGGAGGAAAATGGGAAGGAATGGTAGGAAGGAAAGAATGGAGATCTGAAAATAAAATAAAATTTAATTTAAAAAATTTACTTTTAGGAAAGAATTGGAAATTAAGGGCATGTCCAAGAATTGGGGAAGAGCTAGAAAATCTGTAGTATATAATTACAATGGAATACTGTTGTGCTATAAAAAACAACAAGCAAGATACTTTCAGAAAACTCCAAAAATTATTATATCAACTTTAGTGTAGTGGATAGAGCACTAGCCCTGAAGTCAGGAGGACTTGAGTTCAAATCTGACCTTAGACACTAAATATTTCCTGGCTGTGAGAACCTGAGCAAGTCACTTAACTCTAATTGCCTCAGCAAAATAAATAAATAAAAAATAGAAATATTAACAAAAAAAATTTACATGAACTGATGCACAGTGAAGTGAGTAGAACCAAGAGAATGTTGTACACAATAATAGATATATTGTATAATGATCAACTATGAATGAATTAGCTGTTCTCAGCAATACAATGATTCAAGACAACTCCAAAGGACTCATGATAAAAAATGCTATTACATTCAGAGAAAGAACTAATAAAGTCTGAATGCAGTTTGAAGCATGCTATTTTTCACTTTCCTTATTTTTTTGTGATTTTTTTTCTTGGCCTGTGTTTTCTTTTATAACATAACATGACTTTCATAATGTAATATGGAAATGTTTTATATGATTACATATGTGCAATATATATATTAAATTTCAGGGGAGGAAAAAATTTGGAACTCACAATTTAAAAAAATTAATGTTAAACGAGATCAACCAAATCATTTCCAATGGAGAAGTAATGAACTGAACCAGCTACGCCCAGAGAAAGAACTCTGGGTGATGACTAAAAACCATTACATTGAATTCCCAATCCCTATACTTATGCCCACTTGCATTTTTGATTTCCTTCACAAGCTAATTGTACAATATTTCAGAGTCTGATTCTTTTTGTACAGCAAAATAACGGTTTGGTCATGTATACTTATTGTGTATCTAATTTATATTTTAATGTATTTAACATCTACTGGTCATCCTGCCATCTAGGGGAGGAGGGGAGGGGTAAGAGGTGAAAAGTTGGAACAAGAGGTTTGGCAATTGTTAATGCTGTAAAGTTACCCATGCATATAACCAGTAAATAAAAGGCTATTAAATTTTTAAAAATTAATGTTAAAATTTTCTTTTACATGAATTGATGGGAAAAATAAAAGACTCAAAAAACGTTTCACCCTTTCCATGAAGCCACAGGGAATTTTAAATCTTCAGTGGGAGAGAGAGTATCTATGGGAATGAAATCTTGGATCTTAACAGAATTGCCAAAGTTCAGAACTGTAAGGGATCCAATAGGCTGTCGAACTCAACCCATCCTTGACTAAGAATCCTTCCTAATATCTCTCATTGAGGGGTCATTTAGTCTCTGTTTGAAGAATTCTAGCAAGAGAAGATTCATTACCTTCCACGCAGGCCCATTCTACTTTGGGATAGCTCTAAATGTTAGGTGACTATGCCTGACATCAAGCCTAAATCAATCTCCCTACAATTCTTGCCATTGCTTCTAGATCTTAGCTTAATCTCTGTGACCAAGAGAACCATTCTAATTAGACTCCATCTAAAAGATTGTGTCCTCAATTCTGAGGATCTCATTTTTTTTATTAAAGCTTTTTATTTTCAAAACATATGCATAGATGATTTTCAATATTCACCACTGTAAAACCTTGTGTTCAAAATTTTTTTCTCTCCCTTCCCTTCATACCCTCCCCTAGATGGCAAATAATCCAATATATGTTGAATATGTGTAATTCTTCTATATATATTTATACGGTTATCTTGCTGCACAAGAAAAATCAAATTAAAAAGGAAAAAAATGAGAAAAAAACAAAATGCAAGCAAACAACAACAAAAAGAGTGAAAATACTATGTTGTGATCCATACTCAATCCCCATAGTCCTCTCTCTGGGTGTAAATGTCTCTCTTCATCACAAGACCATTAGAAGTGGTCTGAATCATCTCATTGTTGAAAAGAGCCACTTTTATCAGAATTGATCATCATATAATCTTACTGTTACCATGTACAATAATCTCCTGGTTCTACTCACTTCACTTAGCACTAGTTTATGTAAGTCTGAGGACCTTATTTTAAGAAGGATATAGATGAAGTTAGAGAATGTTCAGAGAAGGGAAACCATAATAATGAATAAACAGTAAAACCCAGGGATGGTTTGAACTCAATGGTCTCTTGGGTTCCTTCCAATTCTAAGAATTGGCGATTCTGTTAAGATCCCAGGTTTCATTTCATTTCTCTCTCCCACTGAAGATCTGAAGCCCCCTATGGCTTGGTAGACAGTTTTATGAGTTACTCTGGCCAAAACAATTCATCACCAAGTAGGCAAAACCCTGGTGATGTCTTTCCATCCTCGGCTAGACTGAACTTCAGACAGTAGACATACAGTCCATCATAGAGGCTATAACCAAAGTCTTTTCACTCTTGAAGGGCAGGATACCCCAGAATCTATATCTTCTTAGCATGTTCTAGGAGAGTCAACAGTCATCTTTATATCCAGATAAAGTATTGGGAAAGACTTAACTATCTTACAAGGGAAGATTTAATAGAGATTTAAAATAGAGGATAGTAGTATATAAGTAGAAAGAGCTCTGGAATAGGAATCAAGAAATCTGGGTTTCAGTCTTGGCTCTGTCACTGACTCACTGGGTGTGCCCTCCATTAGTAAAACTGTATGAGCTGCAAGGATTGGGATTGTATGAGCTGCAAAGTCCTCTTTGGGACTGGCATTCTGACGTCTATGAGTCTAGAAAAGAGAGATAGACAGACAGACAGAGATATATAGAGAGACAGACAGAGGAGACAGAGAGAAGAGAGGGGGAAAGGAGGGAGAGACATAAAGGAGAAGGTAGAGGAGAAGAAGGAGGAGGAGGAAGAACAGAGGCAAAGGAGGAGAGAACACAGGGAAAACAGAAACAGAGAAAGAGGGAGAGAGGGAAGAGAGAGACAGGAGAGAAAGAGGAAGGAAGAGGGGAGAGAGAGAGAGAAAGAGACAGACAGAGAGAGACAGAGAGACAGATAAAGAGAGACAGAGACTCACACAAAAAAAGAAAGAGAGAAGCAAAGCTAGTCTAAAGCAGAAAAGAGTACACAAGGCAAAGTTGAAAAGAGAATGGCTTTTCAATTACCCATAGCTGCTATCTACAAGATCAAAGCAGGAAGATAGGGATGGGCCTTGGGAATAAGACTTCCTAGGTCTTGAGGATTTGTAGGATATAGATATAGATATGAATTATTAGGAATGACCATCTTCAACATGGGCCCACTGGAAGAGTTTGAGCAAATCCATCTCCCATCTCCACAACTTTGCCCTGATTCTTTCCCATGCTTGAAATGGACTCCACCCCTCATCTCTACCCACTGAAATCTCTCATTTCCAAAAAACTCAGCTTAGGTATTACTTTCTACCTGAAGCTTTTCCAAGTACCCCCCAGCTGCTCTGCTCCTCAGAAAAATTACTTTGTATAGATAATAATCATAATCATAGATAACATTTATATAGTATTTACTATGTGTTAAGACATGCTAAGTGCTTTACAAATATTATTTCATTTGATCATTAAAACAATCCTGGGAGGTATGTGCTATTATCATTCTCATTTTACAGATGAGAAAACTGAAGAAAACAGAAATTAAGGAACTTGCCAAGAGTTATTCAGCCAGTAGACATTTCAGTGGCAGCATTTGAACTCAAGTTTTCCCAGCTCCAAAGCCAGGTTTCTAGCCATCACACCATACTGTCTTCCATGTGTTCTATTTAGAACAAAAGCCCCCTGTAAGCACGGACTGCTTGACTTTTATGTTGAACTTTGAACATTCAGCACAGAAGCTGGCCTTTATTAAGTGCTTGTTGATTGATTAAATTGAAAGAGCCCCACTGTAAGCCTGAGAAGTTTCCACAGAAGCTAAGACTAGTTTCATGACCAGGCTGGGGGCTGTCCCATTCCCTGCCGTGTTGGCAATAAACTTTATTTGCATTTAGGGGCAGTCTTATGTTGTTGTTAGTTATTTCAGACATATTCAAATCTTTGTTAATGCCATTTGAGGTTTTCTTGGCAAAGATAATGCCATTCTCTTCTCCAGCTCATTTTACAGATGAGGAAACTGAGGCAAACAGGGATTAAACGATTTACTCAGAGTCACACAGCTAGTAGTGATGAAATCACTGTGACCAGATTTGAATTCAGGAAGATAAGCTTTCCTGACTCCAGGCTTGGGTACTCTAGGCAGTTAGGTGATGAAGTAGATAGAGCACAGGATTTAAAGATCTGAGTTCATATCTGCTTCAGATTCCTACTACTATGTGATCTTGAATGAATTGCTCAATCTCTCTCAGCCTCGGTTACTTCATCTGTAAAATGAGGATAATGATATAGTTGTTGCATTTATTTATATTTTTTCCCTGAGGCAATTGGGGTTAAGTGACCTGCCCGGGATCACACAGCTAGGAAGTGTTAAGTGCCTGAGGTCATATTTGAACTCGGGTCCTCCTGACTTCAGGGCTGGTGCTCTATCCATTGAGCCACTTAGCTGCCCCCAAATGAGGTATTTATAAAGCACTTTTCAAACCTCAAAATGCTATACAAATGCTATTTGTGTATGGTTATTATTATTATTTTCTTGTTAAAGCTTTTATTTTGACAGAATTGCTTTCAACTGTCAATTCCTACATGTCTTAATTAACTACTAAGAAACTGAATAACCACTTCTGATTTAAGCTACAGAGGAAATTTTGCTTTAGGGGTTGAGTTTTAGTGACCATTGTAATTCCTTTTAGTCCAGAGATTCAATAATTTTGTGAATACACCAACTAACGGGGTAAGGAGAAAGGGAGGAAGGTAGTTTTATTTCTGTGTTATTTTCAAAAGGATAAACTAGCACAGTGATTGGGGGGGGGAGGGGAAAGTCACAACAGACAGTCAGTCAGAGATCATAATGTAGACTAAAAGAAATGAGGAAAAACTATAGCACCTTCCCTTCTTTGTGAAAGTAGAGGACTATAGCTATTGAATGTTGCGTCTACAACAGATCAAGTTGAGTTATTGCTTAGTTTTGTTGAATTGCTTCCCTCTCCTTCATGTCGTTTGTTCAAGGGTTAGCTCTCTGGAGAGAGGAAAAGACAAGAGCTATATTTGGAAACAAAGGTGAGCAGAACCAAGAGAACATTGTACGAGGTAACAGCAATATTGTTCTAACAACAACTTAGAATGACTAAGTCATTTTGAATATTGTAAACACTCAAATCAACTACAAAGACCTAAAGAAGAAACTATCCTCCAGAGAAAAAACTCAGAAACAAATATGTATAATATGGTGTATACACACACACACACACACACACACACACACACACACAGTCTATCGGTAGCCTTTTGTAGGGCAGTGTGAGAAGGGAGAGAGAAAAACAAAAAGTGCATTGCAGATAACAAAAGAAAACTTAGAAGGAAACACAGAAAAGCAGGTTAGCTTTGAAAATGATATCTATTATTTATTTATTACATAGTTTTTCAAAAACAGTAAGCTGTATTAATGATTTTACATTGAATCCTCTTTTTATGTTGTGCTGTGTTATGTTGTGTATGTGTGTATATGGAAATTATTTTTGTCTTTTTGTATTTAAATTAAAAATGAATAAAATTTTTAAAAAGAAATAAAAGTAGTATAAAATGCAAGATATTGGGGCAGCTAGGTAGTACATTGGATAGAGCACCAATCCTGAAATCAGGAGAACCTGAGTTCAAATCTGATCTCAGACAATTAACACTTTCTAGTTGTGTGACCCTGGGCAAGTCACTAAACCCCAGTTGCCTCGGGGGGGGGGGGGGGGAGACAAGATATCAGTAAAATTTTAAGCAGGCAAAAAGAAAATCACAGAAAAATGTGCCTTTTAGTGCTAGGTGAAGGGATGACAGAAGAAACAATGACAGAATAGTTCCTTTCAAACAGCTCTAAACAACTACCCAAGAAGTTAGAAGAGTTTTTGATGGTTGATAAGAATTTGTTGGTAGAAGCTCTTGATTTACATTGGACCTAAAGTTCTGAGAAAGTAACTGATTGCACATGAATCATTCTGAGTGAATGGGGTAAAGGGGGGAGGTTTCTTATCTAATGATAAGAAACAGTATCATGGGAAGGAAAGAATGAAACACTTATAGTCAGAAAGAGTCACGTTTAAAATTCTGCCTCAGGTGATTACTAGCTGTGAGCCACAACTCTCTCTGTCCCTCACTTTCCTCATCTGTAAAATGAGGATAATAATGTCTGCCCACGCCTATCAGATGAGATGATATATATGAAGTCTCTGCAGACCTTTAAGCACTGTGATTATCAACTATGATTACTTTATGGGGTTATGATAATATGAGATAACAGCTATAAAGATACTGGGTGCTATATAGTATGGTTGTTGTTCAGTCACTTTCCTTAAGATTTGACTTTTTGTGACCCCATTTAAGGTTTTCTTAGCAGAGATAATGAATTGATTTGCCATATCTTACTCTAACTCATCTCACATATGAGGAAACTGAGGCAAACACGATTCAGTGACTTACCTAGAGTCATGCTGCTAGTCAGTGTCAGAGGCCAGATTTGAACTCAAGAAGATGAGTCTCCCTGATTCCACGTCCAGCACTATGGCACTTACCTGCCTGGACATTATATAAAAATGTCTACTATTAATATCAATAATTATTGGGTTCAGTTTTAGCAATTTAATTGGGCTGAGGTGGTCCACTGACATAGGTTAGGATGTTACTGGCAATGTATTAGAGTAGAAAGAGAACTGGAATTGGAGTCAGAGGACTTGGGTACAAATCCCACCTTTGGTGCTTATTATTGTTCGGTGCTGGTAGCAAGAAGAATTGGATTAGGAATCAGGCCCCTGTGTTTCTGAAGCCCAGTTCTGACACTTACTGTAGTTATGAGTTTGGATAAGTCATTTCCCTTCTTTAGGCCCCAGCTGCCTCATCTGTAAAATAAGGGGGTTGGAACTGATGACCTTTATAAGGCTCCTTCTACTTCTAAATATATGATCCCTTACAATGTCTACAATTCTTATCTCTCACCTTTTTGGCATCGCTCACATAGCTTTGGCTTGTCAATGACATATTTATATCTTAAAATCCTTAACTATACCAGGCAGAAATTATGTTTCCCTAAATCTCCTCTCCCCCTCCACTAGCCTAGTGTTGTTCACACAGTAGGTACTCAAAGACTATCAGACAGCAGAAGTCTGGTGGAGGGAAGAGTTCCTTCCTTTCTTAATACCCTCCCTAGGTCAGAAGTGGTTTGCCATTTCCTTCTCCAGCTCATTTTTACAGATGAGGAAATGGATGCAAAGGTTAAGTCACTTGCCCAGACTCACACAGCTAGTAAGTAGTCAAATTTGAACTCAGGTCCTCCTTACTCCAGAGCTGGTACTCTATCCACCTAGTTGCCCACAGTTGAAGCTCTCTTATCTTTTCTCCCTCTGCTTTCTTCCATCTACACTAACCAGACAAATTGAATAATTCCCTGCCTTAGTCCCACAAGTCCACAGTTTTTTCCTCTGTGTTTTTGCTAGATTTCTTTCCATGTCTGAAGTGCTATCCCTGCACCCCATCCCCATCCCTAAACCACAAATTTCAGTCAGAAGTCTTCCCTGACTCTTTCCTAATCACTACTCAGTAAGAATCTATTGTACCACATATGAACCTTGAATTTTATATCAAATTTTATATAAAAATTCTACATACACTTAGAGGTGGCTAGGATAGAGTGCTGGATCTAGAATTGGGAAGAACTAACTCAAATCCAACCTCAGATCTTTTTCTGTGATGTGATCCTGGTCAATTCACTTAACCATTGTCTGTCTCAGTTTCCTCCATTATAAAATGGAAATAACATTACCTACCTTGAAAGATTGCTATGAGAATCAAATAATGTGATATTTGTAAAGTGCTTAGCACAGTGCCTGATATTTAGTTTTCTTGTTTAATCATTTCCAGTCATGTCTTATTTTTTATAACCCCAATTGGGATTTTTTGGCAAAAATACTAGAATGCTTTGCCATTTCTTTCTCTACTTCATTTTACAGATGATGAAATTGAGTCGAACAGGATTAAGTGACTCGCTCAGGATCACACAATCTGTAATTGTCTGAGACCAGATTTAAACTCAGGAAGATGAGCCTTTCTGACTTCAGATTGGGAACTCTATCCACTGAGCCATCTATTTAATATTTACCATATAAATGCTTTCATCCTTTCCCCACAACACTACCTTTATCATGTATTTTTTTT
Source organism: Sarcophilus harrisii (assembly GCF_902635505.1). Taxonomy (NCBI): domain Eukaryota; kingdom Metazoa; phylum Chordata; class Mammalia; order Dasyuromorphia; family Dasyuridae; genus Sarcophilus; species Sarcophilus harrisii. The sequence goes on from NC_045429.1 coordinate 272,241,156, forward strand.
CTTATAGATATCTATACACATGACCTAGCTCTATAATGGTCTATAAGTATCATGAAAGCAGATACTATGACTTTAATAACCTTTGTGCCTAGAACTGTGCATTACTGTAAGAATTAAATGAAGGTAGAATTGGTGTAAGAGCTCCAATGGTGAAGAAACAGACTAAAGTTGAAGATTACAAACACCTACTGAGCAGAGTCAGAGCTCTGGAATAACCCCAAGAAAGCTTGAGCTTATGGGAAACCCCAATGGTGCCCAAAGATCCCATATGAACAGTTCTTTTTTCCCACTCCAAATAAAGAGGCAAAGATTTATTACATTACCAACAATGGACTAACTCCATAAAAGTTTTTAGCAAGTAAAAGGGGTTTTAATAATTAACAAGGGAAAGACAAGTTCCCAAGTGGAGATGTCAATTAGGTATAGCAAATGGGCATTATAAAGCTAATTGTAAAAGGATTTTTAGGATCCCAATAGATGTTAGCAAATGAACTAACCTCAAAAAAGGAGTTGGGAGGGAATTATGCCATTGACTAAGGCTAACCCTTAAAGGGATTTAATTACCCTAAAAAGAGTCAGGAGAAATATAAGTGGAGTTTGACATCATAACTTAGCTTTCTGCTTGGATACAGTTACTGAGGAGTTATAGTGGTTTAAGACAATTCTTCAGATGATCTTTGTTTAATGGACCACCCAGGTTTAAGGCTCAAATCCTTTTCATCCCATTTGTTGCATCTGGAGGTCTGGGTCACAGCTAATAGAATGGATGTTAGCTCCTCATGATCCTAGTTTCTCTGTCCTCTCTACTTCCTCCCTCCTATGCCTACCTTGACCACTTGGAGTTTGTACCCAGTTCTCTCTAGGTCTGAATTTAATATAAGTCTTAGACTAGTATTTTCCTTACTGTACCATACTGCTTCTCAGATTCAGGAAAGCCAACATATTGTTTGAAAGTAGGGTCCATGGGGCTGAAGTTCAAATTGTGACTAAGAAGGGCTGGATCTATAGTCTTGAGAGTGTGAATTCTGGGTACGTAGAGGGGAGAGGATTGGGAGAGATTACCCACCCCAGGAATGGAAACTTGCCACCTTCCCCCCCCCAAAAGTTATGGAGCTCCTGAGTCCTTCTCACTGCTCTTACAGCACAAAGTTGATTTCAAAGTAAGAAAAAAGGAACCTCTAAGGGATGGGGAGAAAGAGGACTTAGGATTTTGACTTTCTGGATGATTCAGGGGTGAGGTTGGGGTGAACCCTGGGGAACCAAAATGTTGGGACCAGTGTTTTGTCAGCCCTCTTGGGCGTGGGGATTCTGGTCCAGGATTCAGGCGTCTGTGGGGTTTTGGCTGGACCTCCTGCGGTTTGGGCTTCCTGGGCAGCCTGCTCGTTCTCCCAAGGCTTGGGCAGGCATCAGCAAAGCCAGCCCTTGTGCTATGAAAGCAGCATTGTCTGAGTCCATCTGGGACTTGAGGAGGGGGCATATTTGGTTATGGGGGAAGTGGAAGGTGGGGTGAAGAGGAGGCCTGTGGTCTTAGTGCTTCAGGTTGCAACTGGAGGTCTAACTCTGGGGATGGTTAATTCTGGTCCCCTGGCCCCTAGCCAGCCAGCTCCCTCTTCTTCCTGCCACCAAGTAAGTAGAGAATGCAGTTCATATCAGAAATGGGGGTGAGAGAAGGGGTGGTGGGAGAATACGAAGAGATGGAGGGAAAGGGAGGAGGGTGTCAGAGTAAAAGAAGGGAGAAAGGGAAAGTGATAAGGTACTAGGAAAAGAGAAAAGAAGAGAACCAAAGGGAAGAAAGAACAAAATGAGGGGAAGGGGAAAAGAATGAAAAGAGGACAGCTGGTGCCAGTCTGCTAAGTAGTAATTCTTCCTAGTCTAGGAACCTAGAACTAAAATACTTTTCATCTTTCTCTTCTTCAGACTGATAAAGTTCAGTTCTTCAAATGTTTATCTTTCAGATTACCTGACTCCAGATAATAATTAAAGGCTCAGATCTGAGGACCCAGAAAGAGGCAGAAAATCACAAAACAGCGACTCTAGAAACGATAAAGTCACAAGGTCACAGGATTTCAAGCTGGAAGAAACTTTCAAGATCAGACAGTTCAATTCCCCTCATTTTTATAGATGGAAAAAACCGGAAACCAATAAAAAAAATCACACAGGTTAAAGATTTGAGCTCCGATTTCATGATGCTAAATCCAGGTCTCTTTCCACTATACTAAGCTTCCTCTTAAACCGCCTCATTTCACACATGAGAAAACCCAGACAACAGATGTATGTCCAAGATCACATCTCCAAGTACTGTCACTGCCAAGTCTAGATCCCAGGTCACAAGTTCCCCAGGTGACAGTTTATTGACGAGAAAGAAAAGGAGAGAATTATTAAAGTGGTGCAGAGGAAGGAAGAGCACGAGTATTCCTTCATAGAAAGGGAGGTGGGGGGGGAAGTGGGAATAAAACCTTTGAAAGAAAAAAAAATAGGTCTATATCTCTTTCTCATCCTCCACTCAAAAAGTGCTTTTTCGATCAGGTGAAAGAATCCCACTGAGGAAACAGTCCCACTGCCCACTGCTCCGTGTTTCTGCCCTCCCGTCCCTTGGGTCACTTAGAAGTGGGGCAGCAGGTCACAAGGGCTGTGGGACAAGCAATGTCCTGACTTTGCAAAGAATCCGTTCAGAGAGAGAGCCAGGAGCGAGGACCGGTAGGGAGGGGTTGTTTGCCGACGAGGAGAGAGAGGTGCAAGCGAGGTGAGCGAATGGTGGGTTGTGGCCCGGATTGGGGGAGGCGGGAGGGAAGACACACAGCAGGCGGCCAGGGAAGCAAGAGTGAGGGTGAGGGCGAGGGGGCGGGGTCCTGGAGCGGCAAACTGCTGCCGCAGCCGCGGCGGCGGCGGCGGCTGCTTCGGGGAGGCGAAGCAGCGAGAGCAGACAAAAGTTTTCGGGAATAGCTCGACTCTAGCGGGGCGGGGGAGGGGAAGGGAGCGCCAGAGACTCAGACATACACACACCCCAAGGTGTTTACACTGGACAGGAACCTTGGGGACAAACCGAGAGACGCAGGAGGGCAGACAAACAGACAGACGGGCAGAAACAGGCACAAAGAGAGGTTTTAGCTCTCTCTTTTGGACGAGTGTGTGCATTTGGGAGGAGGAGGAGGAGGAGGAGGAGGGAGGGAGGGCGGGAGAGCGCGGGAGAGATGGAGAGAGCCTGGTGCTGCCGGACCCCTGCCCTCCCTGGGAATCTCCCGAGATTTCAGTCACCTCTTGCAGAATTCACGGTTTCCCAGCAAAGCGACTAGTCAATAGGGAGCCTTTGCCGTCCAGCCAGGTTTCTAATTTTCCCTTTCCACACTTCCCTCTCGCTCTGAAACGCAAGCTCCTCGAGCTTTCAGCCCCATCGCGGTCCTCCAGACCCTGGTCCCTGGTCTCCAAGGAGCCGCACCCTAACCCACTCCTCCTGAGCTACCCCCCTCCTGAATTCCTGCCCCACCCCCACAGCTTCATTTTCTTCTCGTGCTTCTTCCCTCCTCATACCTACCTGAGGCTGAGTCCAAGATCGGACTGGGGGGCCGACCCAGTCTGGGGTCTCCATGGGGCGCGTCGTGGTTTCGAGAGAGCGAGCCGTTCACCTGGGACATCTGCCCGGGACCTGCAGAAGACCGCGCTGGAGCAGGGGGTGGGGGAAAGCGGGCGTCCCGTCCGACCCCTGCTCTCCCCTCGTTTTACCCCCGCTGCCCCCACAGAGCCAACCAACCACTTGGGGCGGGAGAGGAGGAGGAGGCGAGGGTTGGGTGGGGGGAGCACGACATACCCGAGGGGCGGGACGCGGTTCGCAGACAGCTATCCCCTCCTCCCCCCTTTCCCTATGGCCCCTGAGTCAGTGACAAACTTACTAGACTTTATGAAGCTCTATGTGGGTATCTCAAAGGACCAATGTCGGACCTGGCCATGGACCCCCCCCCCCCAATTCTACTCCCCTCCCAGGCGTTTGGGCAGCCTTCTTTTTTTCTGGTCCACTTTCACTCCTTCCCCTCTTCCCTCTTCCCCTTCCTCCCTTCTCCTCTTCTCACTTCTTTCTTTTCTTTCCCCTTTCTAATTTCACCTCCTTTTCTCAATGCTTTCTCCTCTCTCCTTTCTGTCCTCTTCTTCTTATTCCACTTTATTCTCTCTCTCTCTCTCTCTCTCTCTCTCTCTCTCTCTCTCTCTCTCTCTCTCTCTCCTCCCTGTCTCTGTCTTTCTGTCTGTCTCTTCCCTTCTTCTCCTCTTTCCTTCTCCCTCTTCTCTACCCTCCTCTCCTCTTCCCCCTACCCCTTACATCTCCTTTTTTATGGTCCATTCCCCCACTTGCCTTGCTGGCTTTCCTGGGACGATTTCCCTCCACGGCCCCGGTTCGGCCCCCCTCCCTCCACCCTCTTCCACGGGACTAGGACCGGACACGTCTGTGCGCTGGGCCGGCCGCGGCCCGGCGGTGCCCCGGGCTCCCACAGGAAGCTCCACTAGGTCCGTTTCCTCCGCGCTGCGGAGAGAGGGGCCTCCGCCCCCCTTCCTTCTCTCCCTCCACTCCAACACACACCAGTCCACCACCGAGTCTGGGAGTTGAGCCCGGATAGAGGAGGGGGCTGGTCGCTTCCCCTTCCCTCACCCAAAAGGTTTGCAAAAGAAGAAGTTGGGAGAGAGAAATGGAAAGGGAGAGGGGTAGGAATAATGAAAGGTAGGGAGAGGGGAAGAGAGAAAACGACCTAAAAAGTGACTTTTGGAATTCTCTCTGGCATTTGTCCAGGTTGTTCAGGCTGCTAGACGATCTTGACCATGTAATGGGGGGCAGGAAGGGAAATTTAAGATATTGCAGGTTTAAGTGTTTGAAATCTGTTCCCTGAAACACCGTACTTGAATCCCCTTCCAACCCTGGAAAGGATGCTCAGAGGCTTGGCATTGAGGGCGAGTAGGGGGGAAGGGGAGAGGAGAAAGGGGCTGGCTGCAGCAGTAATGGAGTTAGATTGCAAAGCTTCATCAAGACAGAGGGAAATTCTTTAATGTAGCCCTCAATCTCTCCTCTTTCACCAATCCTTTACACTCAAATACTCTCACACACCCCTTTCCCTCCAAGGCTTCTAAATGGGGATCCTGCAATACACACGGATTAGGGGAGTTGGGGAGGGGATGTATACTACATTGGTACTTAGGTCAGTCACCAATGGAATCAGCAACGAAATGTTTCTTAAAAAGAGAGGGGGCATGAGGGAGAAGTAGAGAGAAATCCGGTAGTTTAGTCTGGTTAAACGTCGAAGAGTTTTTCTGAAGACCAGGTTGTAGGAGGAGTGGGAGAGGGACTTTGAATGGGGAAGGTAGGAAGGAGGGGACTAGAAGAAGACTAAATTAGGCATAGGAGAAGAGTAAGAGGGATCTTTTTGGAATGAAGGGAACTAGCTCAAAAATGGGCCAGTGGTGTAGCACATCTGGAATTGTGAGCTGGACCAATCCCCTCCGGGGGAGCCTTGGGTGGGGAGGGGGAGGAGGGGAGAAGGGTGTTTGGTGAGGTGGCAAAGAGGAGCATCGGTGCCCCGTAAGTCTGGGTTAATTTGAGAAGAGAACTGACTCTGGGTCAGTGTGACAGTTCGCACCTCCTGGGAGGAGTGTGTGCGGAGGACAGGGACACTCCCCATTCTGGGACCGAGGAAGCTATTCTTGCTGGGTTGGTTGGTAGACGGAGGCGTCCTGTCGCTATAGGGGTGACGGTCCGGAGCATTCAACCCACAGGGAGTTGGGGGAGGGGTGGAATCAGATCTTCCTTCAGCCCAGCACCTTGAGTACTTAATTACAGTAGCCTACTCCCCCAGACTTCCAGACTACAGAGCGTTCTTAATTACTACTGAGTAGACGCCTAGAATCGCTCACCATTAACCTAACTTTGGAGAGTTCTAGTTAGACTCGGCCGCCGGGGCTGGGCGCAAGAATTCTGGAGTTTCTCCCTGGGACTGCCCCTGACTCATGCTGGTGTCCGGCTGAGTTTCTCCCTCCCAGGATCAGCCTGGATACTTACGGCGCTTGAAAATCTTCTGCAGCCGTTTCGTTGGCAGCTGTGTCACCGCCTGGGGCTCTTTCCCAGTCTGTCCGGAGGGACGCGGCCCCGGCGAAATGGCCCGGATGGCTCCAGTGTCTTGAGGGCAAAGCGGGAAGGAGTCCGGGGAACAGGGAAGAAGGGGAGTCCTTCCCGAGACCAGGCAGTGCCTGGACTGTGGGAGGCCCGGGGCAAGCGTGGCCCCTGACCCCGCGCCCTAGGACCCGGCCGGCCGGCAAGAGAAGGCTGCTCTGACTGGAGAGAGACTGGGAAAGGGGGGCGGATCTTGGGCTTCCTGGCAGTGTCTGAGTCACCTGGGAGGCCCAGCCGCTCTGGGCTCGGCAGCTAGCGCATTCCTGCCGGCTTACCTGGGACACATGTGCTGTGCCCTCTGCCCCTCCTCTCTCCAGAAGACTCTCTTGCTGAATGCTTCAGAACGTCTTGGTTTCCTCTCCATCACACACACACACACACACACACACACACACACACACACCCCTCCCCTTCCTTAGAGGTGTCTTTCTCCTGTCATTTCCCTTATCAGGGATGCCCTTTCTCCTAGTTACTTAATAGATTTTTAATCTTAGGCAAGTAACTTCGCCTTCCTGGACGTGTAAAATAAGTCTTTGGATAAATGATTATGGGATCCCTTTCAGTTAAAATATTCTACGATTCTTTCTTATAAACCCAGGACTGACATTTTTCTGCTCTCCCGACTCCATCAGGACTTGAGCCCTCCCAGTTTTGTTAACCTCAGGGCTATGAGTAGGGTCCATGAGGTTTGGCTTTATCTCTTCTCTTCCTTCCAACAGTCATTCTCTGTGAAATCTAGCTAAAATATGACTTTCAGGTTTGGAATGAAGGTTAAAAATTATCTAGTTCAGGGGTTCTTAACTGGAACTTTTTTTAATGTGTTGATAAATGATGTAAAAACATTATTCTGAGAAGGAATTCATGGATTTAACCAACCTGTCAAAAGGGTCCATGACAGGAAAAAGTTTAAGAACTCAAAATCTAATCCAGCCCCACCTACCTACTCTAATTTTTACAAGGGAAGAACTTGAAATGCAGGCTGAGGAAGTGTCCTGTGGAAGTTACATTCAGACCCAAGCCAAGAGAGTTGACCTATTACCTCCTGGCCTGGTGTTCTTTCAGTCCAAAGGTAAGCTCACTACAAAGCATCATTCTGCCTCAAGGATGTGTGTGAAAATGTTTATTAATTAGGGTTGCTGCCTAGTCTTTTCCCACAGCCTTTTTTACTTGTTGACTAGACAGGAGTCTTCAGGTCTTTAATTCAATTCAGTTCAACAAAGATTTACTGAACATTCTGTTGAAAATATTTTTGTCTTGAAAATATTATATTCTAGGAACATTCTAGTGTGTGTTTGGGTGGGGGGTGGGGTGGGAGTGAATATATATAACCTACACAGAAATAATTAATTATATGTTATTGTTTCTCTCTCTCTCTCTCTCTCTCTCTCTCTCTCTCTCTCTCTCTCTCTCTCTCTCTCCTGAGGCAATTGGAGGTAAGTGACTTGTCCAGGTTCACACAGCTAGGAAGTAGTAAGTGTCTGAGGTCAAATTTGAACTCAGGTCCACCTAACTTCAGGGGTGGTGCTCTATCCACTGCGACACCTAGCTGCCCCTCTCCTTTGTTTTTGAAGAGGACAGACAGGTGACATCATGAGATGTCTTGACTCTCTTATGAATTGGATTTAAGTGAGGCAGAGTTTCAAGAAGTGGTCAGTCTTATTCTCTTTTCCAGTCATTGAAGTCCAGTGGCAAGACAAGAATCTAGATGACTGACAATGACCCAGGATGCAGTGGATGACCTTGGCATCTCCAATGCCTGACCAAGCTAGCACTTGCTTTAGCCACATTCATAGCCATTAGAACAAATTGTTCTCATCTGCCTGTTCCATTAGGGGACGTTTTCCTATGCTTGGATTAGACATTCTCCTAGCTCACTATTGAAATTTGATTGCTACCCTTAACCTAGTTTAGCCTTTACTAGGATATGATCTCTGCTCATGCCATAACTTCTTGGAGCCAGAGGTGAAAGTTGAACACCAAATATGAATGAAAAGGACTTGGCAAGCCTTCACACCAGAGATGCTAGTCTTCTCTGGACACCCCATACAACCCAGTATAAGTACAAGATTATTTAAGGAAAGACAGAGGACAGTCATTGGAAGGAAGATCTTTTTTTTTTTTTTTTTAATACCATCCTAGTGGCATCCTATTCTTCTTTTACTCAACTTTTGACTTCCTACAGATCCATATGATTAGTTCGATTGGGATGGATGGCCAAGACTACCAATCTGTCAGTCATACATTATCAACAATTCTGCCAGAACAAACCTGGACCCCTTGGTCCCATTCCCCACTGACCCTTTACTCTGTTCTTGCACTTTTCCTAGCTTCAGTTCTAGAAAGGGAGAGCTAATACAGTTGGTGGAAGCAGACAAGGCAGGAGGCACTCTGGTGTCCAAATAACAGACCAATATCCCCACCACACACACCAAATGAAGGAATTATATAAATTCACCAGAGATGAAAAGAAGGTAGGCTGTAAGATCACAGAAGACAGGACTGCAAATGACCTTAAATAGCATCTAATTATAGATAGGGGCTATATCTTATACTTCTTTATTCTTAGAATTGCACCCTGAGCATAGTAGATGTTCAATAAATTCTTGTTGAATGAAACCCTACAGTTGGGAGAGCTTTAGATGTCCTATTGACTTTTGACAAGTCAATGTGTAATAGGGAGGAGAATCATTTTTCTTCAGAATCCTGGACTAAGAGACAATATATCTGTAAGGTATCCTCTTAAGCGCTGTCATTCATTCACCAGGTACCCCTGGAAAGATCACTGGCTTACTCTGAGCCTCAGTTTCCCTTTACTCCTCCGTACAAGAGGGATTTATGCCCCTAAAAGTAATTTATTTTTCTTCATGCTTTAACATAGACTACAAACTAGTTAGTCATATAGTCTCTTCTCTCTTAATCCTGCCACTTCATCTGTGGATTCTCCCAGGCCTTCTTCATGTTTCTAAAAAACTATCATAGAAAGAAAGGAACTAAATGTAAAAAGTAAAAGGTAGATTTTAATAAGGTGAGATTTGTCCTCTGCAAATAATAATACTAACTTAACATTCTCCAGTCATCATGACCAAATTAACATCAAAAAAGAAATAGAAAAGTGGGAGTCCATGGGTGAGCCCACATCCATCAAAGTCAGTCACTGTGTTGTTTAGTTCTGATCTTTAAATAAAATATTTCTTTTAAAAAAAACAATTTAGGGGCAGCTAGGTGGCGCAGTGGATAGATTACCAGCCCTGAAGTCAGGAGGACCTGAATTCAAATTTGAACTCAGATTCTTAATACTTCCTAGCTGTGTGACCCCAGACAAGTCACTTAACCCCAATTTCCTTAGCAAAAAAAAATTATACAAGAGTTGGCTCTCCAAATAGGGAAGGGGAAGTGATAAATTTGGGTATGAAGACAATATAGCAACAATAGAAATCAATAAAATTTGGCTGAAGCCAAATAATAATACTAAGGATAAAATTATCTTTAGACAATTAGTTTGAGGCTGTAGATGACTCCAAAGAACCAGATTGGCAGTGGAAATATTTCTGGGAATCCCAAGAGAAAAGTCAAAGCACCATAGAACTAAAAGTAACCTAAGTCTGGTCTCTACAGTTTATTGAGGAAAAAGACACTAAGTAACCTGACCAAAGTCATACAAACTTAATGACAGAGTTAGGATTTAAGTCAATCTCCTGAGTCTCAGTCCAGGCTCCTTCCACAAAACCAGGAGTTCCTTGTTCCCCTAGAAAGGCTGCCAGGCTGCAGCTGCCTTGTCTCTGGAGTAAACAGCTCCAGAGAACTAGAGGGTCTCCCCGCCCCTCTTCAAATCAATGCTCCCAATTCTGGGCTCCTCTCCCCACCTCCCACCCCGGCAGTGTGGTTGTGGTAGTAGCCCCCATCCTGGCATACTACCCACATGCCTTGGCTATACTCCAGACCAAAAGTCCTGGCCCTCAGCCTCCATCAGCAGTCTGCTTCCCCACCCCCATCCTAGTGTCTGGCCTGCATGTAGATCGTTTTCTTGCTTCCTGTCTTAGGCAGGCGGGTAACTGGGCTGCTACAGCTGGATGCCAGCTGCTGCTGCTGCTGCTGGCTCCCTAGGGAATGATGGGGACCACAGTCCTGGCCAGGAGGAGGCCAAAAGTCAAGCTTCCTGTCCACCCCATTCATCTTCTTCTCCAGGGCAGCTTTTAGAGTTTCTGTGGGCTCAGCCTCTAGCAGTTCTCAACTTGAGTCTATCCCCAACACAAATATTGATTATTAAGGACCCTAAAGTTAGAACTAAAAGGGTATCTTAATAGCAAGCTACTCCAGGTGATTTGCCTAAGGTCATACAGGTACTAAGAGTTAGACCGCAACTCTGGTCCTCTGTAGGCTTTAGTGCTTTGGCCTCTCCAGCTGCTATTAAGTGGGAGAGCAGCCACTGATAGGTGGAGGGTAACTCAGATCAGAACCTTAAATAAGGAGAAACAGGAGACAGAGTAGTGTTATGAAAGGGGCAAAGAACCTCAAACCAGAAGACCTAAGTTTTGAATTGCCCTCCCTCCCCCCTAAATGTGCAGAATTTAGTAAAGTCACTCAGTTTCTTTCAACCTCTTTTAAAGGGGAAATATAGCATCTGCCTGACATTGCTCATGAAAAATGGTAGATGAAGTAGAAATATGACTTACTGCTTTTACAAGAAGGGAGGGGAATAATTCTAGTCCTTTGCTTTCTCTCCCTCCTCTAAGAAAGAATTTTTTTTATATTGAGGACCCTTCCTTCCTCCTCTTCTATCCCCTCATTCTTTTGAATACCTCAGGAAGGTCAATGTCTCTAGAATTGAAGCCACAGCTACTCTTGCTCTGTTTCCTTAGTGCTTGGGCTATCAAGGCTTCTCCAGATCCCCTTCCCAGTCAGTCATATAACAGTAACTCACATTTCTAAAGCTCTTCACATATATTCTTTTGTTTTATACCTCAAAACTCCTGTGAGATAGATGATGAAAATACCTTCATCTTGCTAATAAGGAAACTAAAATCCAGAGACCAAGAATATAAAACTAATCAATACATGAGCCAAGATTTAAACTCATGTCTCTGGACTCCAAATCTAGTACCCAGTCCACTATCACTCCACCCCAATCAAACACAGGGCTAGTCATATCCTTGATCTCACCATCACTCACATGTACCACCTCCATGACCCAAAACTATGAAATTCCTTTACCTGATCATAATTTCCATCTCTATGTCTCACCTTTCCTAAATCTAATTCCCTCCCACTCAGTGATCAGTGCCTCTGTGTCCTCAATCCTTAATATTTAAACCCCACCTACTGTGGCATCCTTTTGCAGTCCTTTCTTTCCTTAGATAAATTCCAACCTCCTGGTTTAACAATGATAGCTTTTAACTGTGTTGAAAAGGATGTCTAAGCTAATACACACTATGATGGTAAAGATAGATAAAGCTCAATATGTTGTGTTCCCAGGGACTTCGCATTATGATAGAGCACCAAACTTTAGTAGCGCAGAGTAGTAAACTCAAAATATGTTTTCATTTTAAATTTTTTGCACTCATCTATTTCATAAATCATGAACTATAGTATAGCTCCAAAAGTCTTGATGAAGTCAGTTTTAAGTCTTTCAAAACATAACAATTGCACTGAGACTTTTGAGACATCCCATTACTAGAGCAGAAAGGCACCCAAAGAAATCATTCTAACCCTTTATTTTTTAAGATGAGGAAATTGAGGTCAAGAGCGGGGAAGTGCCTTGCTTAAGAGCATGTCATTAGTTCTTGGTAGCATTATGATTTGAATTCTGGCCTCCTGATGCTAAATTCATTGCTTTGTTGGGACACTGGAGGCTTCCTGTCATAAGTCCACAAGCAAATCAAAGTAATCAAGATAACACAGAAGCTATATCTATGTTTTTCTTTGGATGGATTTCAAAAGTTAATTTCCCTTAAGCTTTTGAACTAAGGGGATGTTTCCACTATTCTAAAAGATAGGGTTCTAAATAAAGGGGTTTTCAAAAATCTTTTGCTTCTCTTTGAGTAATCTTGGAAATTTCACATTTTTTTAAAAAAGGATACTAAGTTGAAAAGGATATCTGTTTATGAGAAAATGTTCCTATTCAAAGATAACATGCTAATTCCATGGAACTCCTGAACAGCTATGTGACAGAGGCATTTTGGTATAAGAAGACAGCTCTGTCACTGTGTCATCTAGGACAAATCATTCATCCTCTTAGGGTCTCCCTGGTTCTTCTGTAAAAGGAAGTAGTTAGACCAAATGATTTCTAAGTTTCTTTCTAGCTTTAAATGCTAGGAGATACTATGATAAATACAAAGCCTCCTCAATAAAATTCAGAGTAATGGAAATTGATTTGAACATCCACATTAGAAAAACAAAATGGATGAAAAACATGTTTCCAAGACCATTACTTGTAATCATCTAGGGGGAACATGGAAATGCAGTGTTGGGACTTGTCATATTTTATACAATTTAGGTTTAAAGTCTTAACCTTAATCCACAACAGTGAAGTGCAATCAGTTCTTTACTACTACTTAAAAACATGCTCAGGCATACTCTATTCTTAAAAATAAACAAACAAAAAACCCATCTCATTTTGAAGAGAGAGGGAAACTGTTCCCTTTACTGAAGCTGTATTCCCTTTAAGATTATCACTAAACTGTGTTGCATCCCCTTTCTGATCTCAGAGATCAGGATCTCCCAGGCTTCAAGGAGTCTAGAGAAGGCCCATCTTCCCAGGATGAGAAGCAGTACTATTCAAGGGCAAATTAATTCCCATAGATCTTTTCAAAATTCTAAATTCTCATTCAATTGAGAAATCCTGGTCTGATCAGCTCAGGCTATCCCAGCCCCCCACCAAGATGCCTATTTATCAGGCTTCCTTCAGCTCAGCTCCTTGCAGAAGGCCTAAAGTAGCTTGCTCAGCTGCTAAGACTCCTCCCCCCTGAGAAAGCATTTTCTCAGCATAAGATTCCATTTCCCCAATAGGACTTTGCCACTATAGAAGTCAGTCTCTTAGCAAACTGGTTTCTTTCCAACAGTAAACTTTCATTTTGCAATTAATAATTCAGAAATAAGTAAATTCTTTCACTTGAAACCAGCAGTCGATTAAAAGGGAATTTTTAACAACTCTCTTATCGCCACTAACCTCATCACCACTAAGAATTGAGGGGATTCAAACCTCATCAATTTGATCCTGTCATTTTCTCAATCTGATATTTCTCCTCCATTTTATTATCAAACTCTTATAAGTCATCCATATCACAGCCCGCTGCCTCTATTTCCTTACTACCATGGCTATGCTGGAGCCAGTTCTATCAGAGTTGCAAATCATGGTTTGGTTTATTTGTTGATTACCTAGACTTAAGGGTTAATAATGCAAATTAAACTAAAAAAATCACAACCATCTATGCATATATTTTTCCTCCTGGAAAGCCTGGTTAAACATTTACTAGCACACCTCTGTTTTCCTCTACAAATATGTTGTTGTTGTTAATCCTTCATTCTCCAAAAGGGCCATGATATCAGGAAGGTGATTCCATGACATGCAAATGAACTGGATTCTAAGTGAGGGAGGACTTTGCAAAGTCACCAGCCTCACTTTCCCCTCCAAAGTTATCTGGATCCAGCGACAAGATATAGATCAAGATGACTTATTTATTTAGATTGTTGGGTTTTTGTTTGTTTATTTGTTTGCTTGTTTTTGTTTTTGGACTTGATGAAAGAGTACATTCTTTGCCTCAACTGTTACCCAGCCTTAATCACTGAATGGGTGCAGCCTCAGCAAAACTGAGACCTGTTATAACTTTAAAAGTCTAAGGTTTCCCATTGCATCCAGGGCCATCTCCAATAATCTTGATCTATATCTTGCCTTTGGACCCAAGAAGACTATGGAAGGGAAAGTGAGGCAGATGAACTTGTGCAGACCTCACTTAAATCCAATTCACTTGTGTGTCATGACATTACCTCCCTGATATTATGGTCCTATTTGAGAATGAGGACAAACAACTTCTGTGAGTAAAGCCTACAAACTGAAATTGATCAGTTGGAAGACTCCTTCCTTCTTTTCTTCCTTCCTCCTTCCTTCTTGTCTTCCTTCCTCCTTTTTTCATATAGGGCATCATGTTTACCCACAGATGCTCTTAAAAGCATTTTTTCCTTCCTTTTGCACCTCTGAACCCTTCCAAGATATCTTGGGATTTACAGGCTAGATTTCTTTCTTAAGGACCATGCTTTAACCCAAAACTAATCTGATTCTCATTGGCTACCAATAGATCCTAGGCAAAGCCCCATTTGGCCATTGTTTAGGTCCTGATTGACTCAGATTGAATGTCTATTTGTATCTTTCCTGCTTTGGCCAGAAACCCTAAGGATCTTCCCCTCCCAGATTTATTTATTTAGTTTAGTCTTTATTTATTTATTTATTTTTGACTAGGTGAAAGAGGCTATTCTACAAATATAGCTTATTCTCAGCAGGAGTGTAGTAGAAGGCTCAAGGAATGAAGTAATCACCATATTGGAGGTCTGAAAACTGCATAACAACAATATCAACAATAATTGGCATTTCTATAGGGCTTTAAGGTTTATAAAGTGCTTTACATTCAATACCTCATTTTAGCCTCACAACATCCTTGCTCAGCAACTTCACTTCTCAGTCTCATAATATTGCTTCTGACACATCACTCCACTAAAAAGTTTTCAAAAATCTTTTAAAATTAAATCCAATGAGCTCTTCTCTTTTCTTCATACTCCAGACCTCATCATCATCCCCTCAGCACTGCCCTCCCCCAACACACACCTTTTCAGCTATCTTTTATGTTTTGTTCCATTTGTTTTATTATATGTCCCCATTTAGGAATCATTTATGTGTCTCCTATTAAAATGTAAATTCATTAATTCAGGGACTGGGTTTTTTTTTGTTTGTTTGTTTGTTTTGGTTGGGATTTGTATCCCTAGAACTTACTACAGACAATGCCTTGCACCTAGTAAGAACTTAATAAATTCTTGTTGATTTCATTTGTGTACTCGACTATTCTCAGTCCTCATCCTCCTTGACCTCTTTGGAGTATCTGATATTTTGGATTACTCTTTCATCCTGGCTATTTTTTATTCTTTACACTGCTCTCTCCTAGTTCTATCTGTCTTACTGATATAAATTGAGATCTTCTTTGGGAAAAATGATGTAACCTTTGGGGGGGGGGGAATGGATACTCCCAAACCTTGGAAAAGCAAACCTTCCCAGACAAGCCCTTCCCAAGCTAAGTGGCTTCATTCAGCTGGAGATCTTGGTCAAATCACCACCCCATTGAAACTGAGATCTTTTGGAGGTAGCCAGATCCCCTTTAGGAAATTCTCAAAGTCTAGGGAATAGCCTTCAAAATGATTTTATTCAGTTGGAGATCTCTGTTTGATGGTCCTTTATTGATTAGCCCAGATAGCTCCCAGCACCTGCCCATATAATTGTAGCTTGTCAATCAATCTCTTGCCAAATTCCTCATTAGAAATTTTCCTGCTAAGAGAGTTCTTCTTAGTGAACAATAAACTTTCCTTTTCTGCCATTCAGACTTTTCGGGGTCTGCGAATTCTTTCACATTGTACTGTGAGCGACCAGAGGGGATCCCCCATCTCAATTCTCACACCTCTCCACTACCACTAGACCCACATCATTACTGCTCCCAGTTTACTGTGCTGCTTTATCATCCATATTCTGCCATCAAATTCTGGCTTCCTCAAAGATTCTCTCATCCTCTCCTCCCATTCATTCTTCTTCATCTCCTCATTCCTGCCGTCCCCTTCCCTTCTCTTTTATTCCTTTGTCTTCCCCCACTTGTCTTTTATTCTTTTCTCTTTTCTTTTTCATCATCATCATATTTCTCTTTCTATCTTTTTTCTCTCTCTCCTTCCCTTCCCCATATGTGGTCAAAATGTATCTTCCCCATATTTCTTACTTGTTTAGAAATCTTCAATGGTTCTTCACTGACTACAGGATAAAATATTTGCTGCCTGATATCACTAAGCAAATTCTTAAAGCCTACATTTAACACCTTTCATAATTTGACTGCAAAATGTCAGAGCACATGCCTTCCTCTATGGGTGGTTCCCTTCAGACAAATGTCCACACCCTGTAATCACATTGATTGGGTCCATCTTGGTGTCCACACCTAGTTTCTAGATCCCAACATAAAGAAGAGTCCCTGAGGGTCAGAGAGAGTTTTGTTTTTATTTTGTATATCCTATTCCTAGAACAGAGCCTGGCATATAATATATACTTGAAAATTTTCATGGATTGAATTCAATTGTGTCAGTTAAAGAATCCATAGAAAACAGAAAACCAATGAATTCAGAAAAGTGGCAGGATGTAGAATGTCAATATAAATCATCTGCATTCCTGTGTGTCACCAACAAACCCCAGCAGGAAGAGATTGAAAGAGAAATTCCATTCAAAATAACTATAGAAGTTATAAAATATTTGAGTGTATCCACCAATATGTATCTAGGAACTATATGAATCCAATTATAAAAGACAGCTCTACCCAGGTAGCTAGGTGGCACAGTGGATAGAGCACTGAGTTTGGAATCAGGAAGACTCATCTAGTTAAGTCACTTAATTATGTTTGCCTCAGTTAACTCATCTATAAAATGAACTGCAAAAGGAAATGGCAAATCACTCTAGTATTTTTTATCAAGATAATCCCAAAATAAGATTATGAAGAGTTGGACATGACTGAAAGAACACAGAACAAGATAACTGGAGAAATATCAATTACTCATGAGCAAATCAAGCTAATATAATAAAAATGACAACAATACCTAAATTAATTTATTAATTCTGTTCTGGGTCATTAAACTCTGATATAGCCACCATCCTGGCGCTGATCACCTTATTTTGGTTCATTGCAATAGGTTGGTTTGTCAACCTGTCTGAGTCTCTTCCCACTCCAATCCATCCTCTACTCAACTGTAAAAGTGATCTTTCTTTCTAAATTCTGATCATTTCACTCCCACTTTTCAATAAACTCCAGTGGTTCCCTGTCACTTCCAGGATCAACTCTTATATTTGCCTTTCATAACCTGGTCCCTTCCAACCTTTCCATTATTCTTATACCTTACATTGCTCCTCCCTATAAACTTTGCAATCCAGTGAAACTCTGATTTAATGACTACCCCCTTATTGTTCCTTGAACCAGACATTCCATCTTCATCCTCTGGGAATTTTCATTGCCTGTTCTCCATGTCTGGGCTACTTGCTTGCTTTATCTCTACCTCCTGGTTTCCTTCACTTTCTACAAGAAAACTTTACTGAGTCCCCTTGTTTCTAATGTCTTCCCCTATTATTTCAAATTTATCTTGTGTATAGTTTGTTTATACATAGTTGTTTGAATGCTGTTTTCCCTTTAGAGTCTAAGCTCTTTGAGAGCAGGTTTTATTTGGTACTGGTTAAGAAATTGAGTGGTATATTAGTGGAATAGTTATAATACATAACAGTAGTAGTATAGTGTTTGATAAACCTAATGACCCAGGTTTGGGGGGCAAGAACTCACTATTTGACACAAATTTCTAAGAAAACTGGAAAACAGATTGGAAGAAAATAGATATAGTTTAACATTTCACACTGTATGCCAAATAAGAGATGGATAAGATCATGGGAAATAAAGTGAATAGTTTCAATTACATTAAATTAAAAAGGTTTTGCATAAACAAAATCAATGCAGCCAAGATTAAAAGGAAAGTAGGGGAAAATGTTACAGTAAATTTCTCTGTTAAAGGTTTCATTTCTCAAATACATAGGGAATGGATTCAAATTTATCAAAATAAGAGTCATTCTCGAGTTGATAAAGAATATGAACAGATAGTTTTCAAAGAAACCAAAGTTATCTAAAATTATGTGAAAAAAAATGCTCTAGATCACTGTTGACTAGAGAAATCCAAATTAAAACTACTCTGAGATTCTACCTTACACCTATCATATTGGCCAGTGATAGAAAAGGAAAATGACAAATGTTGGAGGGAATGTGGAAAAATTGGGATACTAATGAATTGTTGATGAAGTTGTTTACTGGTTCAATCATTCTGATAAACAAATTTGAAACTATATCTCAAAGGGCTATCAAAATGACCTTACCATTTGATCCAACAATATTCCTATTAGGCCTGTATCCCAAAGAATTCAAACTGAAAGGAAAAGGAACCATGGATACAAAAATATTTATAACAACTCTTTTTGTGATTGCAAGGAATTGGAAATTGAGGAGATGTCCAGCATTGAGGAATGGCTGAACAAATCGTGTAATGGAATACTATTGGGTAAACATGATGTTTCAGAAAAATCTGGGAAGACTTATCTGAATTGATGCAAGGTGAAGTAAGCAGGAGAACATTGTACACAGTAATAGTAATACTGTAATGATTATCAACTCTGAAAGGTTTAGTTACTCTGACCAAGAAAATCTAAAAAAAACTCATAATAAAAAATGCTATCTATGTCAAGAGAGAAAAACTGATGAAGTCTGAAAGCAATTTGAAATGTAATAATTTTTCTTAATTTATTTTTCTTGTCTTTTTTCAACATTGCTAATACAGAAATATGTTTTACATGATTCCAAATGTATAATTGATATCACACAATTTACCTTTTCCATGAGTGGGGGGGATGAGAGAAGGTAGAGAATTTAGAAATCAAATTATACAAAGTAATGTTAAAAAAAATTTATCTGGAAAAACAAAAGGTCAAGAATTTCAAGGGAATTAATGAAAAAAATGCAGAGAAAACTGGTCTAGTTGTACCAGACCTAGCACTATGTTATAAAGCAGCAGTCATCAAAATCATTTAGTACTGGCTAAGAAATACAGTAGCAGATCAGCAGAATGGATTAGATTCACAAGATACAATAATCAATAACTACAGTAATTTAATGTTTGATAAATCCAAAGAATCCAGCTTCTGGGATGAGAACTCCTCATTTGACAAAAATTGCAGGAAAAACTGGCAGAAATGAGGCATTGACCAACATCAAGCACGCTATACCAAGATAAGGTTGAAATGGATTCATGATTTAGATATAAAGGGTGATACAATAAGCAAGTTAGGAAAACTAGGAGTTTACCTTTCAAAACTGTAAAGAAGGGAGGAATTTTATGGCCAAAGAAGAACTGGAGAACATTATTAAAATCAGAATAGATAGTTTTGATTACACTGAATTAAAAAGGTTTTGTACAAACAAAAGTAAGGCAGCCAAGATTAGAAGGGAAGCAAAAAACTGGGAACAATTTTTACAGTCAGCATTTATGATAAAGGCCTCATTTCTAAAATTTATAGAGAAGTGAGTCAAATTTATAAGAATATAAAACATTTTCCAATTGATAAATGGTCAAGGGATATAAGGATATAAGACAATTTTCAGATGATGAAATTAAAGCCATTTCTAGTCACATGGAAAAATGCTCTAAATTACTATTGATTAGAGAAATGAAAATTAAGAAAACTCTGAGCCATCATTTCACACCTCTCAGATTGACAGGAAAAGATAATGATAAAGATAAAAAGATAATGATCAATAGGATATGAAAAAACTGGAACACTAATGTGTTATTGGTGGAGTTGTGAAATGGTCCAACCATTCTGGAGAATAATTTGGAACTGTGCCCAAAGGTCTATCAAACTCCATACTCTTTGATGCAGCAGTATTTCTACTGGGTCTGTTTCCCAAAGAGATCATAAAAAAGAGAAAAGGACCCATATTTGCAAAAATGTTTGTAGCAGCCCTTTTTGTGGTGGCAAAAAATTAGAAATTGAGTGGATGTCCATAGAGGAAAAATGAGGATTGGATGTATGGAATATTGTTGTTCATAAGGGAAATGAGCAGCAAAAGTTATCAACTGTGCATACCCTTTGATCCAGGTTTCACTGGGTTTAACCCCAAAAGATACTAAAGAAGGAAAGGGACCTGTATGTGCAAAATGTTTGTGGCACCCCCCTTATGGCCAGAAACTGGAAATGAATGGATCCCATTGGAGAAAATTATAAATTGTTATGAAGTTATGGAATATTATTTTCTGTGAATGACCAAGGATGAATACAGAGAGGCTTGAAGAACTTAAGAACTGATGCAGGAAATGAGAGAACCAGGAATAAAACCCCAACAACGATAATGTGTGAGGATGTATTCTGATGGAAGTATTTCTTTGACAAAGAGAAGATCTAACTCAGTTTCAATTGATCAAGGATGGACAAAAAAAAAATAAATAAATAAAAAAAAAAATAAAAAAAAAAAAATTTAAAAAAAAAAAAAAGGATGGAAGAAGCAGCTACACTCAAAGAAAGAAACAGGAAATGAAAAACTGTTGCATTTTTGTTTTTCTTCCCGGTTATTTTACCTTCAATTTCCCCTCCCTGACAAAAGAGAACTGTTCGGTTTGGCACATTATTGTATCTAAGATATACTGTAACCCATTTAACATGTAAGGACGCTTGCCATCCGGGGGGGTGGAGGCAGGGAGGGGAAAAATCGGAACAGAAGTGAGTGCAAGGGATAATGTTGTAAAAAATTATCCTGGCATGGGTTCTGTCAATAAAAAGTTATTAAAAATAAAATAAATAAATAAATAAATAAGGAATAGGTACATCATTAAAAAAAAGAAAAAAAGAAATGATGAGCAGACTGATTTCAGAGAAGCCTGGAAAGATTTACATGAACTGATGCTAAGTGAAGTGAGTAGAACCAAGAGAACATTGTACTCAGTAACAAAAAGATTATGTGATGATCAACTATGATCGACTTAGACTTTTTCAACAATGAGGTGATTGGGGGCAGCTAGATGGCATAGTGGATAGAGTGCCAGCCCTGAGTTCAAATCTGGCTTCAGACACTTAATATCTAGCTGTGTGACCCTAGGCAAGTCACTTAACCTCAATTGCCTCAGCAAAAACAACAACAACAACAACAAAAAACCAATGAGGTGATTCAAGGCAATCACAATAGACTTGTAATAGAAAGAGCTATTGGCATCCAGAGAGAGAACTATGGAAATTGAATGTAGATCAAAGAATAATATTTTCACCTCTTTTTCTGTTGTTTTTTGTTGCTTGGAGTTCTTTCCCTTGTGTTTTTTTTCTTTCACCTTTTGATCTGATTTTTCTTGTGTAGCATGACAAATATGGTAATATATTTGGAATTGCACATGTTTAGCTTGTATTAGATTAATTGCTGTCTGTGGGAGGTAGTTAGGGGAAGGAGAGAGAAAAATCTGGAGCACAAGATTTTGCAAAGATGAATATTGAAAACTAGTTTTGCATGTATTTGAGGTGAAAAAACTATTAAAATTGATCTTAAAAATAAAGTAGAAAAAAAGTTATCAAACTCTATCTTCCATCTTTCTTTGTATCCCCAGTCCTTAATACAGATCTGGCACATATTAGGTGCTTAAGAAATGTTTGTTGATCTGATGGACTTGGATCTTTTCAACAATGAAGTGTTTCAGGCCAATTTCAATGGACTTGTGAAGGAGAGAGCCATTTTCACCCAGAAAGAAAATTGTGGGAATTGTATGTGAATCACTATTTAGTATTTGAATCTTTTTGGTTGTTGATTGCTTGCCTTTCTTCTTTCTTTTTCATTTTTTCCCCTTTTGAATTGATTTTTCTTGTGCAGCATGATAAATGTGGAAATATGTGTAGAAGTATTACATATGTTTAACGTACATTATATTGTTTGCTGTCTAGGGAAGGAAGGTGCGGTGAAGGGAGGGAGAAAAACTTGGAACACAGACTTTTGCAAGGATGAATGTTGAAAATTATCTTTGCATGTATTTTGAAAGTAAAATTTTATTATTTTTTCTAAAAAAATTTTTTTTTAATTTGTTGACTGGTTGACTTACTGACAAAGGAATCTTTTATAGAGCCAGGAAAAAAAACCCTACACAATTCATCTGATGGAAGAAAATGTCAAGAATTTCAATGATAATAATGGGGGGGGGAAGAGGGAAAAGGGTCTCATGGTACCAAATCTAAAATTATACTATAAATCAATAATCATCAAAATTATTTGGTGCTTGTTATAAACTAGATAAGTTTATCAGTGGAACAAATTAGGTATATATTATACAAAATCAAGTAAACAGAATAGCACAATATTTTATTAACCCTCAAACTCCAGTTATTTAAGGGAAGGACTCAAAAAGTGCTGGAAATTTGAACAGTCATCTGGCAGAAATTCAGTTTAAATTAGCACCTCATACCTTACACTCCAATGGATTTTAGACATAAAAAGTCATATCATAAGCAAATTGCAGGAAGAAATTACTTTTCAAATCCATGGAGAATAGAAGCATAATGTTAAGGGACAGGTCAATTCTCCGAGAGCCTCCACAGCTGTGAATCGTAACATCTGAAGGAGTTGCAAGGCAACCTTTGCTGACACAGGTGTTGCAGACTGGAAATGAGATAAATTGGAGGCAAAGGAAAGAGGAAAGAGGTCAAACAATGCAATAGCCTCTCAGTCACAGAGGTCAGAGAACAGCAACTGCCTCTCAGTCTCTTTGTATTATCCTCTCACAAGAGAAGGTCCATTCTGGGTTGGATCTCCAGCAGCCACTGTCAGGCGGCTCCCATGTATTCCAACAGCTCTCATGTATTTCAACAATTAAACAGGAGTCAGAGTGGATCACACAAAACAAAATGGATAATTTTGATTATGTAAAATTTTAAAGTTTTTTTCAAAACAAGTAACATAGCTAAAATTAAGAGGGAATTAAGTAAATAGGAAACATAATGTTGGAGCAAATTTCTCTAAAGTTTCATATCCAAAATTTATAAGGAACTAATTCATATTTATAATGGTGAGTCATTCCCCAATTGATGAATGATTATAAAACATGAACTAGCAGTTTTCAAAGGAAGCAATCCAAGCTATCAACAACCATATAAAAAATACTCTGTCATTAACAATTATATAAATGAACATAAAACAGTTCTGGGAATTCACCTTATACCCATCAAATTGACAAAAATGTCAAGAGAAGAAAAGAATACATGTTGGAGAGACTGTGGAAAAAAATGGCACACTAGTTCACTGTTGCTGGAAAGCAATTTTTTAGTACTTATATGCACTCCAAATATGCCACTAATATAATACATATATGTGTGTTTATACCATGTATTCTTTGACTATATGTTGTTACTAGGTCTTATCTGAAAACAAATGAAAGAGAGAGGAAAGGAAATTATGTATAAAAAATTTTGAAGCAGTTCTTTTTGAAATAGCAGGAAAGCCTCAAACTAGAAACTAAAGACTGTTTTCTTAATGGGAAACAGCTAAACAAAACATAATATATAAATATAATGGAATATTCTTGTGTCATAAGGAAATGACAAAATAGAAAATTTCAAAGGAAACTGAGAAGAACTCTATGCACTGATGCAGAATGAAGTGAGAGGAATTGGGAGAACAATTTAGGTAATAACAATATTGTGGAGAAAAATGCAAGTTCAAAATACTCTTGAACTCCAATTAATACAATGATAAATCATGAGTCCAGAAAACTGAAGATGAAACATGTCACTCACCTCTAAAGGAGCATTTGGCTTTCAGTGCCTGCATTTCTAAAAATATAAAGAGGATCAAATGAGATAACATTTGTAAAGCACTTAGCATAGTGCCTGGTACATGGTAGGTGCTATATAAAAGGTTTATTCCCTTTCCTTCCTCTTGGTTAAGAACACTTACCTATCTGTAGATAATTTTCTTTCCTTAGTTAATCTAAGATATGATCTCACTTTCTCCAAGCTCATTTACTTTTGTGTACTTATTCACTCATACTATAACTTCTTTAATTTTTGCTATAAAGAAATTTATTACTTCTCAGTGACTGCTTTTTGAGTACCAGAGTTTAGTGAGAGGAAGCTGAGCTAGTGAGTTTAAGCTAAATATTCCCTCCCCTTGAGAGTGATCAGGAAAAAGTGGTAATTATCTCCAAACCCAAAAGAATCATACCCCCAGACTCCCATTATTTCTGGCATGGTAGATAGATATATAATTCTAGCTTAATTTCTTGCTTGGAGATAGATGAATAAAGGAATAAACAATGAACCATGGCCCTCCTCTTGCTACCAACAAGGGTGGAAATCACAACCTCTCTTAGAGATGATATGGGACACATCCCAGATTAGCTAACTCTGTGCTATATTCAGGCTAGATACTTTTTGAGATTTATTCATATATCTGTTGCATATAAATTGAGAAAACAAGACTGATTACACAACGAAGAATCACAAATGATAGAGAATTGAAGTTTCTATAATCCTTTCAAGATTCATTTATTTGTCTCTTATTTTTGTGAGGTAATTGGGGTTAAGTGACTTGCCCAAAGGTCATGCAACTAGTATCAAGTGTCTGAGGCTAGATTTGAACTCAAGTCCTCCTAACTTCCGAACCAGTGCTCTATTCATTGCACCATCTAGCTTCAATTATGATTAAGAATCATAAACGCTTAATTCATGCTATTGTATTAGATTCCCAAAACTTTCAAGAGAGTTATTGTGTACAGGTTTTAACCTTACTGATAGTAAAGCCACCGAAGGCAAAGTTTGTTTTTTTTCTATTTTTGATACTCACCATAAATGATTTTTTCTAAAAGGTGCTCTTGAATTAAATTAAACAATCTTATGGAGTAAGTAGATCAATGATTATTATTGTCACTTTATTTTTTTATTATAGCTTTTTATTTACAAGATATATGCATGGGTAATTTTTCAGCACTGACAATTGCCAAACCTTTTGTTCCAATTTTTCCCCTCCTTTCCTCCACCCCTTCCCCCAGATGGCAGGTTAACCAACACGTGTAAAATATGTTAAAGTATATGTTGAATACAATATATGTATACATGTCCATACAGTTATTTTGCTGCACAAGAAGAATCGGACTTTGAAATAGTGTACAATTAGCCTGTGAAGGAAATCAAAAATGCAGGTGGACAAAAATAGAGGGATTGGGAATTCTATGTGATGGATCAGAGTCATCTCCCAGAGTTCTTTCCCTGGGTGTAGATGGTTCAGTTCATTACTGCTCTATTGGAGCTGATTTGGTTCATCTCATTGTTGAAGAGGGCCACATCCATCAGAATTGATCATCATATAGTATTGTTGTTGAAGTATATAATGATCTCCTGGTCCTGCTCATTTCACTCAGCATTAGTTCATGTAAGTCTCTCCAGGCCTTTCTGAAATCATCCTGCTGGTCATTTCCTACAGAACAATAATATTCCATAACATTCATATACCACAATTTATTCAACCATTCTCTAATAGATGGGCATCCACTCAGTTTTCAGTTTCTAGCTACTACAAAGAGGGCTGCCACAAATATTTTTGCACATACAGGTCCCTTTCCCTTCTTTAAGATCTCCTTGGGGTATAAGCCCAGTAGTAACACTGCTGGATCAAAGGGTATGCACAGTTTGATAACTTTTTGAGCATAGTTCCAAATCACTCTCCAGAATGGCTGGATGTATTCATTATTGTCACTTTATAGGTAAGAAAACAAAGTCAGAGAGGGGAAGTGTTATGCATTTAAGTGTCACATGATCAGAATTGGAATCCCTGTATGATCTTGGGTCCACAAGATTGTTTCTGTAACCCTTTCAGGCTTCATTTATTTGTCTTTTATTTTTGTGAGGTAATTGAAGTTGTGACTTGTCCAAGGTCATGAAGCTAATGTCAAGTGTCTGAGGCCAGATTTGACTCAAGTCCTCCTAACACCAGGATCAGTGCTCTATCCCCTGAGCCAGGGGTCCTCAAACTTTTTAAATAGGGGGCCAGTTCACTGTCCCTTAGACTGTTGGAGGGCCGGACTATAGTAAAAACAAAAACTTTGTTTTGTGGGCCTTTAAATAAAGAAATTTCATAGCCCTGGGTGAGGGGGATAAACGTCCTCAGCTGCCGCATCTGGCCCACGGCCGTAGTTTGAGGACCCCTGCTTGAGCCATCTAGCTGCTCCTCAAGCTTCATTCATGATTAAAAATCATGAAAAAACAAAGTGTAAAAATATTTAATCTGTGTCTGAAGATCCCAACACTATTTGTTGAATTGAATTAAGTTGTTTTTCCAAGTTTGCACAGCAAGGGAAGGACAGGATTAGGGGAAAAATATGTTTGTTTGCTTGCTTGTTTATGCTGTGTATTTGACCATTTTGTATATATGCTTATTTATTCACTTTATATTTATACTGTCTATATTTTATAAGCATTTGTCTGCTCCGTTAGAAAGGTTTTGTTTTTTTGTTTTTTGTTTTTTTTTTTGCAGTCAAAGACTGTTTCATTCTATCAGTAAATCTATATCTCCAAAGTGTAGGATAGTGCCCAGTACCCAGCAGAAAGTTAAGTACTGATGATTGATTAACTTGTATCCTCAATCTAGCTCAGTGTTTAATACACAACATACACACACACATACATAAGTTTTTGAATGAATAAATATGTAACAATAAAAAGCCTCTGCTGAGCCTAGGGTGACTAAAAGGACTGTACTCTGTCCCTCTCTACAAAGGAATAGTCCTCTCTCAGCTCTGGACCTCAAGCACATGAACCAAATCAGCCTTGAGGAAAGAAGTATGATCACCTAAAAGAAGGAGCAGATTGCTTCTTGCTCTTGTTCTTGCTCTTATTCTCCTCTTCCTTCTAACTCTTCTTCCTCCTCCTCCTTCTTCTCCTTCTTTTCCTCCTTTTTCTTCTTCCTCTTCCTCCTTCACCACCTCCTTCTTCTTCTTTTCATCCTCTTCTCCTCCTTCTTCCTTCTTTGCTTTATTTTTCTCCTTCTCCTTCTCCTCTTCTTCCTCCTCTTCCTCTTGCTCCTTCTCCTTTACCTTCTCCTCTTCCTCCTCCTCTTCCTTCTTTTTTTCTTCTTCTTCACCATAGCCTTTGGCTCTTTACATCTCTCCAAAGCCCAAAGTCCAGAGAAAGAATTTCTTAAAACATAACATTTTGGTTTACGTTAAGGATGTCCCCAAGGAAGGAATAGAAAGATATTTAGTTTACTCTCAGGATTAGGTACAAGACAGATGTATGTTTCCTCCACATTAAAAAAATGATATATGCAAAGAGTTATAAGTGCTTTTTGACAAAGACTTAAAACAGGATGCAATAATTTTAAACTATTGTCATGTGCTCCCAAGCGGTTGAAATTTAAACATCTAAATATGAGCAATTTAAAGTACTACCGAATAGACATTTTACATTTTAGCTTGGCTCTATGCAATCTAAATAATTTCTATAGGTGCATATCTTCTGGCAAGCTAGACCAGGAGCTGGGCCCAATCAGAGATTATCTTATCAGTTCCAAAAATGCCTTCTGCTCCATCGTTTGGAAGCCTATGATATGAAAAAGATAGGAAATGAGATAAAGCTAAGTCCAAGGGTCAAGGTCATTGTCTCTGTCTAACCAAGTGCCTGACCTTTTGCACATAAATAAGATCATCCAAAATCTAGAAGTCATTTAATACATACTTATATAGGGAAAGGAATAAGCATATTTAGTGCCTAACATGTAACAGGCACTATGCTAAATGCGTTATAAATATTATTTAAACATCACAGTAACTCTGGAAAGCAGGCATTTTTATTATCCCCATTTTACAGTTAAGGAAGGTGAGGTCAAGTAATTGACCAGGGTCACTTGACTGATAGGTGTCTAAGGACTAGATTAGAACTCAGAACTTCCTGATTTCAAGCCATGTTCTATCCTAAAACAATTCAATATCAGCAAGATTCAATGTTTCAGTTTGATAACTTATATAACATTTCGTATTTATAGTATCAAACCAAAGGAGGGAAATATATTTCCTAATTTTATTCTCCAGGGCCAAGGATGGTCATTACAATTATATAGTGTTTTAATATGGGCCTCATCTTATTTTTTTGGTTTACATTGTTCCAATCTTTGTATAAACAGTTGTCCTCATTCACTCTATATTAGTTTGATTTCTCATTTCTCTCCCTCAATTCCCTATAAGCAATATTATTTATGGCACTTTACTAAAGAAAACCCAAACCTCTCAGTCACCAAGGTGAAGCCAGAAACACAGTGGATAAGATGCTAGTCCTAGAGTCAAGTCAGAGTTCAAATTTGATCTCAGACACTTATTAGCTGTGGGTCCCCTGGGTACCTTGTTTGCTTCAGTTCTCTTGTCTGTAAAGTGAGCTGGAGAAGGAAATGGCAAACCACTTCAGTATCTTTGCCAAGAAAACCCCAAATGGGATCAAAAGAAGTCAGGTAGGATTGAAATGACTCAATAACAACCTCACTCAGTCCAGGCTGTTCCGGGGCTCCTGGAGTTCTCTTCAAGTTCTCTGATACAGGAAGAGAACCTTTCCCCAAACTCCATTAATACTAACAACTTTATGATTAGACTATTGGGTCTAGAGTCAGAAAAACATGATTCAGAAATCTCGTCTCAAACACTTACTAATTGTGTGACCCTGGGCAAGTCACTACCTGCCTCAATTATTTCAACTATAAAAATGAGGCTAAATATCATTTATTTAACTGGGTTATTGTGACAATCAGATGAAATCATATTTGTAAGTGTACTTCACATAATGCATAGCACATAATAGGTCCCTGAATGCTTCCTTCCTTCCTTAATAAGTGGTTATTAACTAATAGATTGGTTATTTTCCTGTGTG
Organism: Sarcophilus harrisii; assembly: GCF_902635505.1. NCBI lineage: Eukaryota > Metazoa > Chordata > Mammalia > Dasyuromorphia > Dasyuridae > Sarcophilus > Sarcophilus harrisii. The sequence goes on from NC_045429.1 coordinate 272,269,991, forward strand.
TTTCTCTTCCATGTGAAAAGCAACATCTTTTGGGCTCCCTGTATATGAGGTTTGACTGATTCAAATCTCTAATATTCTGGTGAATTCCAGTTAACTTTCACCTTGGAGACCCTTATAGGCATCTAGACTTATAGTAGTATCCCAAGGGTTTGGACTTTCCTAGAAGGGAAACCCGCTTGGAGATAGTAGGCAGGTAACTGTCTTATCTTAGATCTTCATTCTCCAAATAATCCAGTAGAAGATAATAGCAAAGAATAAAGTCCAGATCTATCACTTCTCCATATCACAAGCTAAATTCCTCTGTTGTATCTCTAGCTTCAAGGTTATATATACACTCCTCTTCTCTTTTCAAGATGTTGATTCTTCTCAGCAATGTCCCTTATTTTTCTAGAAGTCTAAGTTTCAGAATTCCTAAACCTGGGGTTGCCACCTAGGCAACCCAAAGCTGATGCTACCTAGGAGCTCTATTTCTCCTAGATTCCAGTATCATTGCCTGGGATCGTTCCTTTCCTTTCTCTAGGAGATTAGGGTTCATGATCTCCCACCACACAAACTATGTGGTTCTTCTCTACATGGCTTGCTTTGTTGAAAGCATGTGTGGTGAGGGATATTTAGTTTCCCCTTTCCCCTAGTTCATTGCATTTAATCAAAGAAACTAAAGTGTAGATAACAAAGCTCATGAGGTGTTAACATATTAATGAAGTGCAAAGATCTTTTACACCTTATTTTCCTATCTCTTTTCCAAGAATGAAAAGTTCTCTAATTGAATTGGAAGAGATGCTTGGCATTGGCTGGCAAAAGACTGGCTTCACCTCTGAAGGACTTTAAAAAGCTAAGCCTGCCAAGTCCTGGACAGAATAGTGAAGCTTGAGAGATTGAGGCTTTATGGAGAGTCACTTTTACACTTAAACTAGATGAGGATAGTGAATTTTCCTAGCAGAGACATTGTGCTGGGGAAGCAGAAAAGAAAGGAAATGGAAAGCCTATGATACTGAAGAAGTGAGTTTTCTTGGTCACATCCCTTCATGTATGCCTGACTGCCAGCACAATGTAAGTTTTTGTTCTTTCTTTCTACCAGTAATGTATGTAATTGTAAAGAAGTATACACACCAGGTTTATGAGGATGGAGAGATAAGGAATGTTTTATAGCTACTGCTCTTATTACACCATCTAGTCTAGTAAAAAGCTTTTGCTTTGAATTAGATGTGTCTATTGACTATTAGAAGTAAAATCACTAATGGGGGCTTTAAGCTCTGATTTGAGTTAAGTGGACACATAGAGAAAATGCCTTTGGAAACTGAGAGAAGCTTTTTCACCTCCCTCACTCTCACTCAAATTTTAAATCTGTGAATGCTGAGTTGGGTAGAACTATGTATGTATGTATGTATATATGTATGGCTTTCTGAATTAGCTTTCCAGATCTGGACCTAAGTACTCTGAATCCAGTTGTACATATGCTATCTTATTTGATCCTTACAGCAATTCTGAGAGGTAAATGCTAGTATGGTACTCATTTTTTATGTATGAAAAACCTGAGACCCAGAGAGACTTGTTTAGAAGCACATGACTAGCAGTATCTAAAGCAGGATTCAAAGCCTGGTGTTTCTTTTTTCAATAGTATTTTACTTTTTATAATTACACATGAAGATAGTTTTCAACATTCCTTTTTGTAAGATTTTGAGCTCTAATTTCTTTTCCCTCCCTCTTCTACTACCTCCTCTTCAAGACAGCAAATAATGTGATATAGGTTATACATGTACAAACACTTTAAATATATTTCCATATTAGTCATATTGTAAAAGAAAAATCAGAACAAAAAAGTAAAACCATAAGAAAGAGAAAAAAAAACTGAAAATAGTATGCTTCAATCCACATTCAGTTTCCACATTTCTCTCTCTCTTTGGATGCAAATGGCATTTTCCATCCCAAAGTTTATTGGAATTGTCTTGGATCATCATGTTGCTGAGAAGAGCTAAGTCCATCATAGTTAATCCTGACACAATATTGCTATTACTATATACAATATTCTCCTGGTTCTGCTCACTTTACTCAGCATCAGTTCATGTAAATATTTTTAGGCTTTTCTGAAATCAGCCTGCTCATCATTTCTTATATATAGAACAATAATATTCCATTACATTTATATACCATAACTTATTCAGCCATTCCCCAATTGATGGACATATCCACTCAACTTCTAATTCCTTACCATCACAAAAAGAGCTGTTACAAATATTTTTGCACACTTGGGTCTTTTCCCATCTTTTGTGATCTCTTTGGGATACAAACTTCATAGTAACCCTGCTGGATCAAAGGATATGTACAGTTTTTTTTTTAATTTAATAGCCTTTTATTTACAGGTTATATGCATGGGTCACTTTACAGCGTTAACAATTGCCAAACCTCTTCTTCCAATTTTTCACCTCTTACCCCCCACCCCCTCCCCTAGATGGCAGGATGACCAGTAGATGTTAAATACATTAAAATATAAATTAGATACACAATAAGTATACATGACCAAAACATTATTTTGCTGTAGAAAAAGAATCAGACTCTGAAATATTGTACAATTAGCTTGTGAAGGAAATCAAGAATGCAGGTGTGCATAAATATAGGGATTGGGAATTCAATGTAATGATTTTTAGTCATCTCCCAGAGTTCTTTCTCTGGGTGTAGCTGGTTCAGGTTCATTACTGCTCCATTAGAAATGATTTGGTTGATCTCGTTGCTGAGGATGGCCTGATCCATCAGAACTGGTCATCATCTAGTATTGTTGTTGAAGTATATAATGATCTCCTGGTCCTGCTCATTTCACTCAGCATCAGTTCGTGTAAGTCTCTCCAGGCCTTTCTGAAATCATCCTGTTGGTCATTTCTTACAGAACAGTAATATTCCATAATTTTCATATACCACAATTTATTCAGCCATTCTCCAACTGATGGACATCCATTCAGTTTCCAGTTTCTAGCCACTACAAAAAGGGCTGCCACAAACATTCGTGCACATACAGGTCCCTTTCCCTTCTTTATAATCTCTTTGGGATATAAGCCCAGTAGTAATACTGTTGGATCAAAGGGTATGCACAGTTTGATAACTTTTTGAGCATAGTTCCAAACTACTCTCCAAAATGGTTGGATTCGTTCACAACTCCACCAACAATGCATCAATGTCCCAGTTTTCCAACATCCCCTCCAACAATCATCATTATTTTTTCCTGTCATCTTAGCCAATCTGACAGGTGTGTAGTGGTATCTTAGAGTTGTCTTAATTTGCATTTCTCTGATTAATAATGACTTGGAGCATCTTTTCATATGACTAGAAATAGTTTCAATTTCTTCATCTGAGAATTGTCTGTTAAGATATGTACAGTTTTATAGCCCTTTGGGTATAATTCCAAATTGCTCTCCAAAATGACTGGTTCATTTCACACACAACACACATTTCACACACAACTCCATTAACAATGCATTAGTCAGCCAAGAATAAATTACTCTGCTACACTGAGCATTTCCTTTCAGGGAAGAAGATGGACATTCAATGAAACAGGTGAATTCCATTTATTTCTGATGAAAAGACCAGAGCTAAACAAAAAAATATGACCTCCAAATATAGAACTCAAGAGAAGCATTAAAAGGTAAAAAGAAAAGAATTCTTGAGAACTGTATTTCTGTTATGGGTATACATACAGAGTGCATGTATAAACTGATATAAAAAAGAAACTAGAGGTGGAAAGGGGATTGTACTGGAAAAAAAGGGAAAGCAGAGGGAAAATGAGGGAAATTACATCTCAGGAAGAGGCAAAGAAAACCTATTATAATTGAAGGAAAGAAGAGAGAGTAATGAATAGTGTAAATCTTACTCTCATCAGGTATGGCTCAAAGAAAGAATATTAGACATATTTGGTTTCACAGAGAAACTTCTCTTACCTCATAGAAAATTGGGAGGGGAAAGGAGAAAAGGGAAGTGGTAGGCTAAATAGAAGGGAAAACAGAAATAGTTGGGGGGAAGAGTTTCTAAAGAGGGGGACTGCTTGAGACAAGTAGTGCTCATAAGTAAAATATTGGAGAGAATGGAAAGGGAAAAACAAAAGAGAAAAGTATAATTTGGGGTTAATAAGATGGCAGGAAATATAGGTTAGTAGTTTTAACTGTAAATGTGAATGGGATGAACTCTCCCATAAAGTATAAGCAGATAGCAGACTCGATTAAAAGCCAGAATCCTATAATATGTTGTTTACAAGCAACACATTTAAAGCAGAGTGATACATACAAAGTAAATGTAAAAGGCTGGAGCAGAATCTATACGCTTCAGGTGAAGTAAAAAAAAAGCAAGGATAACCATCCTGAGCTCAGATCAATCAAAAGCAAAAATTAAGCTAATTAAAAGAGATAAGGAAGGAAACCATATCTTGCTAAAGGGTACCATAGATAATGAAGCAATATCAATATTAAACATATATGTACCAAGTAGTATAGCATCTAAATTCCTAAAGGAGAAGTTAAGAGAGTTACAAGAAGAAATAGACAGCAAACTATAATAGCGGGAGATCTCAACCTTGCTTTCTCAGAACTAGATAAATCAAACCCAAAATAAAAAAGAAGTTAAAGAGGTAAATAGAATACTAGAAAAGTTAGGTATGATCGATCTTTGGAGAAATATGAATGGAGACAGAAAGGAGTATACTTTCTTCTCAGCAGTTCATGGAACCTATATAAAAACTGACCATATATTAGGACATAAAGATCTCAAAATTAAATGCAGAAGGGCAGAAATAGTAAATGCATTTTTTTCGATAACAAAGCAATAAAAATCACATTCAATAAAAGGCCAGGGGAAAATAGACTAAAAAGTAATTGGAAACTAAATAATCTCATCCTAAAGAATGAATGGGTGAAACAGCAAATCATAGACACAATCAATAATTTCATCCAAAAGAATGACAATAATGAGACAACATATCAAAAGTTGTGGGATGCAGCCAAATATGCTGCGAAGAAAGATATTGTGGGAAAGAATAATAGAAGAAATAATAAGGGGAAATTTTATATCTCTAGAGGCTTACTTGCATAAAGTAGAGAAAAAAAACATCAATGAATTGGGCTTACAACAACAAAAAAAAAACTAGAAAAAGAACAAATTAAAACCTCCAATCAAATACCAAACTTAAAATTCTAAAAATAAAAGGAGAGATTAATAAAATTGAAAGTAAAAAACTAGAATTAATAAATAAAAGAGTTGGTTTTATGAAAAAAACCCAACAAAATAGATAAACCTTTAGTTAATTTGATTAGAAAAAGGAAAGAGGAAAATAAAATTGTTAGTCTTAAAAATGAAAAGGGAGAACTTTCCACCACTGAAGAAGAAATTAGAGCAATAATTAGGAGTTACTTTGTCCAACTTTATGCCAACAAATTTGACAACCTAAGTGAAATGGAGGAATATCTACAAAAATATAGATTACCCAGATTAGTAGAAGAGGAAATAAATTGCTTAACTAGTCCCATTTTAGAAAAAGAAATAGAACAAGCTATTAATCAATTCCCTAAGGAAAAATCCCCAGGACCAGATGGATTTACATGTGAATTCTACCAAACATTTAAAGAACAATCAACTCCAATACTATATAAACTATTTGAAAAAATAGGGAATGAAAGACTCTTACCAAACTTCTTTATCACACACACGCACACACACACGCACACACACATATATTTGCTGAGACAATTGGGATTAAGTTACTTGTCTAAGGTCACACAGCTAGGAAGTCTTAAATATTTGAGGCCAGATTTGAACTCAGGTCCTCCTGACTTCAGGGCTGGTGCTCTACCCACTGTACCACCTAGCTGCCCCTAAAATTATCAGTTTTGCATTTCATAATGTTCTGTTTCTTGTTGGTCATAAATTCCTCCCTTCTTCAAAGATCTAACAGGTAAATTATTCTTTGCTCACCTAACCTTTATGTCTAAATCATGACTCTATTTTGACCATATATTGGTATAGGGTGTGAGATCAAATTTTGGTCTTCTTGATCCCAAGTTCAATAATCTATCCACTGCACTATGCCACACTTGTCATTATTTTTGTTACTGTTCAATTATTTCAACTAGTCTGTCTTCCACAATAGACTGTAAATTTCTTGAGGGTAGAGATTGTCTTTTGTTGCTTTGTAGTTTCAATCATGTCCAACTCTTTGTGACCCTATTTTGGATTTTCTTGACAAAGATACTGGAGTAGTTTGCCATTTCCTTCTCCAGCTCATTTTATAGATGACAAAACTGAGGCAAACAGTAAAGTGACTTGCCTAGGGTCTCACAGCTAGAAAGAGTTCAAGGCCAGATTTGAACTTACAGAGATGAATCTTCTCTCCATTCCGCTACCTAATTGCCCTAGTATTATCATTCTAACTTAAACTGTCCTTATCATCCTATCCAGATATTTTACAACTTTATCAGAGCAGGCAACGATAGACTACTAAGTGAGATTAAAAAAAAAACAGGATTCAAAAAGGTCTCAACAAAATAGAACAGTGGACCAAGGAGGGTCTCAGATGAAACTTAAGAATTGGGTAAACAAAAAACTTTTCATTTAAACCTTTTTCCCCACTCCAAGAAGCACATTTGAAAAATCCCTGAAGAACTGAGAATGAAAACTTAGCTCCCTCCAACAGTGGCATATATAGTAGAAAAAGCCAGTCCTACTAATATATTGTTGGTGGAACTGTGAACCCAATCCAGCCATTCTGGAGAGCAATTTGGACTATGCTCAAAAAGTTATGAAACTGTGCATACCCTTTGATCCAGCAGTGTTTCTATCAGGCCTATATTCCAAAGATATCTTAAAGAAAGGAAAGGAACCTGTATGTGCGAAATGTTTGTGGCAGTCCTTTCTGTTGTGGCAAAAAACTGGAAACTGAGTAGAGCCCATCAGTTGGAGAATGGCTGAATAAGTCATAGTATATGAATGTTATGGAATATTATTGTTCTGTAAGAAAAGACCAGCAGGATGAATACAGAGAGGCTTGGAGAGACTTACATGAACTGATGCTAAGTGAAATGAGCAGAATCAGGAGATCATTATATACTTCAACAACAATATTATACAACGATCAATTCTGATGAGCGTGACTCTTTTCAACATTGAGATGACTGATGCCAGTTCCAATGATCTTGTGATGAAGAGAGCCATCTATACCCAGAGATAGGACTGTAGGAACTGAATGTGGATCACAACATAACATTTTCACTCTTTCTGCCGTTGTTCACTTGCATTTTGTTTTCTTACTCATTTACTTTCTTTTTTTGATCTAATTTTTCTTGTTTAGCAAGAGAATTGTATAAATGTGTCTGGATTTAGCATATATTTTAAAATGTTTAACATATATTGGATTGCTTGCCATCTAGGGGAGAGGGTGGGGGGAAGGAGGAGAAAATCTGAAACACAAGGCTATTCAAGGGTCAATGTTGTCAAATTATCCGTGCATATGTTTTGAAAATTAAAAGTTTTAAAAAAGAAAAAAAAGAAAAAGAAAAAGCCAGTTCTTAGTTTCTTAGTTGCCCTTTAATTCCCTTAATTCTAGCAGCTCTGTTCCAGTCCAAGCAGTGTTTCTTTGCTTTGTTCTGGTGCTCTCTCTCTCTCTCTCTCTCTCTCTCTCTCTCTCTCTCTGTCTGTCTCATACACACACACAAAAAGATAGAGAGAAAGAGACAGAAACAGAGAGACAGATAGAGATAGAAACAGAAACAGAGAGACACAGAGACAGAAACAGAGACAGACACAGACACACAGAGTTCAGAGTCAGTTTGGACTTGACCCAGCCATGTACTGAGTATGAAGTTCAATTATCCATGTTGTGATTCGAGGCTAACTCAACCCAATCACAAGTTCTCCTGAAGGCTGACTTTCTCTTTGTACTCCAACCACCCACTACTATTCCTACTTAATTATTTCTTAGTGTGGTCCAGTGGGAAAAAAAGAGTAGTGGTTCTAAGAGTCAAAGAAATTTCCCATTTGACCTCATTTGATCCTTTCTACATCCTATGAGATAGGATGGACAGAGATTATCATCACTATTTAATGGATGAGGAAATTGAGAGCTAAAGAAATTAATGATTAGGGGCTGCTAAGTGGCATAGTAGATATAGAACGCCAGCCTTTAAGTTAGGAGGATCTGAGTTCAAATCTGAACTCAGACACTTAACATTTCTTAGCTGCATGCCCCTGGGCAAGTCACTTAACCCCAAATGCCTTGCAAAAAAAAGAGAGAGAGAGAGAGAGAAAGAAAGAAAGAAATTAATGATTTGTCATATGGCATGTGGCCCAACTAGAAGTAGAACCCACTTTCAGCTGTTACTCTTCCTGCTGAACTATGTCACATCCTATGATTCTAATGATGGAGAATCAACCATTGTCATGGATTGGAAGATGGCTAAGGCCCTCTCTTTCTGCCTGATATCCTGGACCCTTTCTCTTCTCCACTGAAGACGTTATCCTATTATTCTCTCAATTGACTTTGGAGGTCTCTTTTACTTCTTTCACATTAACTTAATTTAGGCTCAGAGCCCACTATCCTAACTCTACCTGAACTGGCAGACTGCATCCCCAGAAGGTTCAAGATACTGTTCCCTTCAAAGTTCTAGAGGCAACCCAAAGAAAACATTGTTCATAAGCATGTGTACTTATCATTGATTATCAGTGAGCTGACTTAGTCTTTAGAAATGAGTTTTTAGTAAGGTAATATATAGTAAAAACAGGTGAGTGTGGAGGTGGAGATGGAGAGAGTGTATATTTCAGTTTTTCTATACCTTTTGAGTATATATCACTTTGTAAAAATTAATTCATGTTAATTTCTTTATTGATACTAGGAAGATGGCAACCAGTTTAGTTGATATTTGGACTAACATAATAGATGGGATCTTGTGAATAATCATATTCTAATCTCAGCCCCTTAGGGTAATCCTGAGGTGGGCTGTATTCAGCTTCCCTCCAGGAAATGAAGCCTGTCAATGAGAATGAAAGGTAAGTTGGGAGAGTGAGTCCTAGAGTCTTTCCTGAATGAGCCTATAAAAAAGTTCTCTACTCAGGAATTTCTTTACTGAATTCCCTAGTTTTCAAATCCAATAAAGAAAAATCCATGGAGGGCAGGACAATTTTTCTTTCTCCCTTGTTCTAGCCTATATTTGTAAAGTTAGTTTTCCAATATCAGATCCATTTTTTCTAATAACTTTTGATTATGTAAATGTTTACATTCCAATATCTGTGGTCCTATCTTACCCAATAATGGGTAAGTAATGAGAAAAGTAGGAATTTTGTATCCCTAAAGTACTGATGCCTATTCATAATATTGTTTTTCTTTCTTTCATCCTTCTTTCCTTCCTTCCTTCCTTCCTTCCTTCCTTCCTCCCTCTTTTTCTTCCTTTCTTCCTTTTTTCGCTTCCCTCCCTCCTTCCATCCCTCTTTTTTTTCTTTGTTTCTCTTTTTAAAAAAAATGCTTTATGAATGTTATGGAATATTACTGTTCTGTAAGAAATGACCAACAGGATGATGTCAGAAAGGCCTGAAGAGACTTACAGGAACTGATGTTGAGTGAAATGAGCAGGACCAGGAGATCATTATATACTTCAACAACAATACTATATGATGATCAATTCTGATGGATGTGGCCCTCTTCAACAATGAGATGAACCAAATCAGCTCCAATAGAGCAGTAATGAACTGAACCATCTACACCCAGGGAAAGAACTCTGGGAGATAACTATGAACCACTGCATAGAATTCCCAGTCCCTCTATTTTTGTCCACCTGCATTTTTTATTTCCTTCCCAGGTTAACTGTACACTATTTCAAAGTCCAATTCTTCTTGTGCAGCAAAATAACCATATGGACATGAATACATATATTGTATTTTAAATATACTTTAACATATTTCACATGTATTGGTCTCTCTGCCATCTAGGGGAGGGGATGGGGAGAAGGAGGGGAAAAACTGGAACAAAAGGTTTTGCAACTGTCAGTGATGAAAAATTACCCATGCATATATCTTGTAAATAAAAAGCTATAATTTTAAAATGTAAAAAAAAAAAAACCAATATACCTAAATTTCTTCCTTCAAGGTGAGATCATTATGTGATGTAAGTATATAGGACAGTGTTGACTGTTGGTTTATCAAGCCCAAATAATCCATCCCAAATGATTAATCCTTTGGGGACAATTTATATGTGGTCAGGGTTTACCTGGTTCTGTTTATTTTCCTCTTGAAATGAGCCTGCTTGTTCTAATACTGAGTATAGAATTCCATCTAAATTTCTTATGCAATGGCCGAAATTCTTGGGAAAATGTTGGGTGTTTCTTTTCCCAGAGGAAATTTGCCTGGATTTCCTAAGGGATTCCCCATGGTACAGGGACTTCTGGAAGAAAGTTTTGTGTATCCTGCCTGGAAAGAGATAGCTAGAGTTTTTATCCAGACCCAAGTTGGATGGCCTTAAACACTGAAGGAATCACATAAGTTTTTACTCAGGATAGTTTAATTTCTCAGCTAAAGACTGAGAATATATTTTCCACTCAACCTCAAATCCTGAATCCCTGTGGCGAAAGCTCCACATTTTCTGGGAAAGCTCTGTGGGGACTAGTTTTTTGTTGTTTTGGGTTTTTTTTTTCAGATAGGAATCTTGATTTCTTTTTCTTATTATATTTGGGTGAGAAAAGCTGTTTATAACACTGAGTTCTGTCCTTATTCATTAGTAAGCAAGTAATCATCTTTGACAAATATTGTAAAATGTTCTTTGTTGAATCTTCATAACTGTATTTAAAGACAGTTATGAAGTTATATTTTTTGCTTTCATGTACAAGGCTATATAAAATCTGTACCACTATGTTTATTTTGAAACTTTTTTTCATATGGCACTCAGGAAGATAATTTTGATTACAAATTCTTAGGTTTTTCTAGGATCAAAGAACTGCTTTGAGTTGAATAGGGGATAGAGACAATGTGTCCAAATATAACCCAGATGACTTGGTAAGGAGGGCAAATTTCCGGACAATATGAGGAGTTTGCTTAATGAAGACCTAGTTCTTTGAACATGCACAGTATCTTCTGTCTTTTTACAATTTATGAAAAACCCTGGTGAACCTACTTCTGGAAAGGTGTGATGGAGTGAGGAGTTTTCTTCCCAGCTTTGGAACATGTGCTGATACCCTCTTACATAATGACAAAGAATCTTTTAATTAGAATTCAGTGTGCATATATAAGGCTTAAGTGGGCAAAAGCTATCTCTTTTCTGGAGGTGAGCAAAGCTAGAATTGTTATGGATCTCTGGTGTGACAAAGGCATGAGATCCCACTTTTACTTGGCTACCATGTGACCATGAGCTTCTGGTATTTTTTTTTAACTTCTTTGTTTTTTTCTTTCCTGATCTTAGGCAAATGAGTAATAAGAGACAGAGCAGATGAGATCTTTTAGATTCATAAGGATGTAAGAGCTGTCACAGATCCCCTCATCAGTAGTAGGATCTGAATATGGTGAGAAGAAACTACTTGACTCAGTTCAGCAGCAGATCAACTGTGGCTTATGTCCTACAAGCAAAAAGTACTCTCCTATAGGGCTTTGAACACCAAACAGAAATGAAAGACTGTGGAGGATCTTAAAGTAGTCAGACCTGTACTTTAGAAAGAACATTTTGAAAATTGACTGGAAAATGGACTTATGTGGAAGAAAGACTTGTGGCAGACAGATCAATCTGCAGGCTATTACAATAGTCCATGTGTGAGATGATGCGGGCCTATACCAGTATGACAGTGTCAGAAGAAAGAAAAGGGAAAATGTGAGAGATAGTACAAAGATAAAATGGATAGTCCTCGGCCACAGTCTACATATGGTAAATAGAATAAAGTGAGAAGTTGAGGATGACATCTAGTTTGGGAGACTGGGTTATTGGGAGGATGGTGGTACTCCTGACAATAATAGAAAATGTGTCTATAGTTTGGGACAGAGAATTTTTTGTACTTTAGTCTTTTTTAATACATTCTCAGTAAATATCATTTGTAAAATTTAATTAATGATAATAATTGACATCTATATTGAACCTTCTATGTGCCCAACACTGTGCTAAGTGCTTTACAAATATTATCATTTGATCTTCACAACAACTCTGGAAGGCAAGTGCTATTATTATCTCCATTTTGGTAATCTGGTAATTGGGCTTTAAAATTTGAATTACATACTAGATGGAAGCTCAAAAATGATAGTACTAGAAGATAAACCGAGATAATGGAGTAGGAGGAACTAATTTGGTTTGTCCCCAGACAACTATTCCATCATGATCTAAGAAGAATTCAGGATTGAATAGTGATTGAGAAAATGAAGGAGAAACGACACTGGGGAGCCATCTACACCCAGAGAGAAGACTGTGGGAACTGAGTGTAGTTCCCACAAAATGCAATATAGCATTTTCCTTCTTTTTGTTGTTGTTTGCTTGCATTTTATTTTCCTTCTCATTTTTTCCTGTTTGATTTGATTTTTCTTGTGCAGCAAGAAAATTGTACAAATATGTATGCATATTTTGGATTTCACATATATTTCTATCATGTTTAACATGTATTAGATTACTTGCCATCTAGGGAAAGAGGGGGAATTGGAAAGGTTAATGTTGAAAAATTATAAATGCATTTGTTTTGAAAATAAAAGATTCAATAAAAAAGAAAGTACCATTTTGCATAGAGTAAATTTCCTCATCTGAAAATTCCTTGTACCAATGGAAATAACATATTCTGTCTCTTTTCCTATCTGGGTACAAAGGAAAGTTTGCTTTGTAGAGAATCAGAAATTAGTGTGATGTACATTTTTTTAAATCAATTTTTATCAATGTCTTATTTCTTACATGCTCATAGTTTTCCCCAGAATCTTTCTTTTCCTTACCCCCCCATCAGAAAACTACCCCATATAACAAACACTATTTGGCATCTTTTTTTTTAATCTGTGTCCCCACATCTTGGTTATGATTGGAAGGGCTACCTGAGGAAGTAGAGATGTGATCTTAGAGTATGTGAAGTATGTATGAAGTAGAGATGTGAACTTAGCACAGTGCCTAGTAAAATAGTAATATACTCTTAAGAAATACTTTTTTCATTCATTCATTCAAGAATATAAACTAATAAAAGCTGCATCTTCTTTCTAAACAGGCTTAGCTGTTCCTAGCTTCTCTCTCACTATTACTTCTAGGAACAGCTACTACCCGCTTGTCTGACACACCCTCTCAGAAGAGGTCAAATTCTAATCCAGGGATTCACAATCTTTTTTTTAAATTTTTAACTTGTCAGTCACTTTTTAACTGTCTGGTGAAGTCTAGGGGCCCATTATCAGAACAATATATTTAATTGCAAAAAATAAAACGCATGAATTTGCAAAAAAAACTAAATATACTGAAATGCAATTAAGAAGACAAAAAAAAGTTAATGGATCCCTTAAAATTTGTCCACAGACCCATTTATTTCAGATTAAGGCTACTAACTCTAGAAAGTCCTACTAACTTTAATGTCTGGATCCACTCTTTAGTTTCTTCAGGAACAATCTTAGAGTGCCAGATAAGATAAGTCAACAAGAATTTAAGCGTCTACTATGAGCCAGGCACTGTTCTAGGCACTGGGGATATAGGGAAAGACACAAGACAATCTATATGGATAAAATGCTAGCATGGGAGTCAAAAAAAGTTCATCTTGAGTTGAAATTTGGCCTCAGATACTTGCTGATTGCGTGACTATGGGCAAGTCATTTAACTCTGTTTGCCTCAGTCTGCAAAAATGAGCTGCAAAAAGAAATAGTAAGCCACTCCAGAATCTCTGCCAAGGAAATCCCAAATGGGGTCATGAAGAAGCTGCACATGTCTGAAACAACTGAACAACAAAAGGCAATTTCTCCTCTCATGGAGTTCACAGTCTATTTGGGGGAAACAAATGTAAACAACTTAGATACAAACAAAATATAGATAGGATAATCTGGAAATAGTCTCAGAAGACATTAGAATTAAGGGGAATCCTGAAAGTCTTCTTATAGAAGGAAGGATTTTAGCCAGGGCATGAAGAAAGCTAGGGATGTCAGAAGGCAGAGGTGAGAGAGTTCCAGGAATAGGACACAGCTAGTGCAAATGTTCAGTACATGGGAGTATCCTGTTCAAGGAAGAGCAAGAATGGCAGAATCACTGAATGCCAAGAATAAAAGGGTGGTTGGGGAAAAAGTGTAAAAAGATTGGAAAAGTGGAGGGTGGAGGGGAGCCTCAGGGACAGGTTGTGAAGGACTTTAAAAGCCAACCAAATGATTTTATATTTTATCTTAGAGGCAATAGTGAGACGCTGAAGTTTATTGAGGTAGAAGTAAAATGATCATATTAGGGAGAGGAAAGAGCAAAGAATCATAGACCTCAGATTTTTTCAAATACCCAAATGTATCTGTAAGCCCAACAACACTGGAGATCACAACTTATTCTATCCTGCTCACCTGTATATCTCTTATCCTCAACTTCCTTTATGTGTCTATATTGTCAGGGGACCAGCTCAATTAAAGATGAAGAAATACATCACAGAGAACTGGCCATTATTAAGTGATGAATTCTTTGACCATCCTTACTGACTCATGAAACAAATGGCATAGGCCAGGATTTTCTTCTCCAGGAAACCTTAGTATGCACCGGCTCTCTCAGTAGGTATGAGCCCACCATGGTAGGCAGACTCCTGTGGGTTCATGGGATGTGTGTGTGTGTGTGTGTGTGTGTGTGTGTGCATACATGCTTGGGTGTCTCCTTAATCCTCCTTTCTGCTTCAAACTCTTTCTTTTCAGTCTTCCTATGGTAACCATTCTTTGTATTCAAAAATCCTTGTTGGGCATTGGGTAAAAGTCGGAGAAAGGGAAAGTGAATACTGCAAAAGAAAGAAGTTTTGTTTTTGCTGTTTTGTTTTGTTTTAGGCTTGGTTTTTCTTTTTTTCTTTTTGTTTTGTTTTAAAAGACTGAGTCTCCCTTTCTTATGGAGGCTGGAAATACTAATTATAGACCTGATTCTATTCTGATCAGCTGAAGGACTGCGCCCTGCTAGAGTCACTTATTCCCTCCTTAGGGAATCTGTGGCCCCCGTTCCCATGGACTCATCATATTAATGCCAGACTTAATGTGGACATCCAATTGGTTTAGCTTACTCCACCTCAAAAGTCCAAAGCTACTGATATCCACCATCCTAATTCTCCCTCGTGGCAGGGATGATAAGTATGTGATACCACTCTAACCTCATATAGTATCTATCTTTGGAAAATTCTTAGTTTTATTGAAGATGCCCCTCAGAGATCCTTTAGTTTAGGGAACACACAGACCTCCTCTTCAGGGACTGCTAAATTTGATGTGGGCGTCAGTGAAGATATTAGGATATCTTCCAATAGGAAGTTCTGAATAGATCTGGTCCCTACTTTCAAGCAACCCTCCAGCAAAGATTTAGTCTCTCTAACCCCAAACAGATACATTTTTATGGGGTCATTTGGGGATACATACATTGGAAAGGACTTGGAGACAATCCCAAAAGACAGAATTGATTTTAAAAAAAAGGAAAATGACAAATGTAGAGGGAGAAAACAGGTACATTGATACACTTTGATAGAATCATGAGTTGGTCTAATTATTCTGGAAAGTAATACAGAACTATGTTCCCCAAACTATCAAATTGTGCTGCTAATCCTATTCCTCAAAGAGATATGTAAAAAAGGTATACAGAAATACTTACAGTATCTCTTTTTCTGGTGGCAAAAATGGGGGTGCTCATCAATTGGAAAATTGCTGAACAAGCTATTACATAAATGATGGAATATTACTATGCTGTAAGAAATTATGAGGGGGATGATTTCAGAGAAACCTGAGAAGACTTGTATGAACTGGTATAGGGTGAGGTAAGCTGTACCAGGAAAAAATTTTATACAATAGCAACAATATTTTGAAGACAAACAACTTTGAAAGCCCTAGGAACTCTAATCAACATAATGACCATCCACAATTACAGATGACTTATGATGATATATGCTACCCACCTTCTAATAGATGGACTCAGTGCAGATTGAGACTTTTTTTAATATGGAAATTTGTTTTACCTGACCACACAGGTTCGTAACAGGAATTTTATTTTTCTTATTTTCTCAAATGGGAGAAAGGTGAGAGGGAGAGAAGACAGAGCTTAGTGAAAATAAAATAAAAATGAATTAAACAATAAAAATCTGAACCCCCTCCCCAATAATCAATGTATGACACAATTCATTTTGCTGTACTTCATCACAGATTAGAGGTGATCCTGGGTTCTTTTCAGATTTTATCTTGATACATAGTATAAGATGTTGGTCTATACATTGTTTTAAGACAAACAGTTTTTCAGTTTTCCCGGAAATTTTTGTCAAATATTGAGTTCTTACCCTAAAAACTTAAATCTTTGGATTTACCAAACACTAGATTACTATGGTCATTTACTTCAATATACTGGGTATCTATCTTATCTTTAGTAAATCTTTAAAAAAAAGGTACCTGCCCTTGACTCTTCTCTATCTTTTCATTAGCTGAGTATGCCATTACCCTTTAAGTCTCCCCCATTCCTTCAGAATGTTGACTACTCCTATGTGACAACTGGACCAGGGGGACTCAACCTTAGGGCACTGCCTATCTTGTTCAATTTGTGTTTTCTTTCCTGAGCATAGGTGACCAAAGAGCAATACTAAAATTGGCATATCCTGTCTTTTAAGTTCCAGAGGTTGGAAATCCTTGTTTACTTGCTCAGAACTGAAGGTGGGTTAGGGAGTTCCTGTTTTCTGTCAGTTCTACCACGATTTAATAGTAGTTAATACTGCCACTTGCTTAAGTTTTTATGTAAATGCTATGCTATGAGATCTTTTTGTATGCAACTTTTTTTGTGTGTGTGGATAAAATAAATATATTTCCCATATCTGATTTATATTGTACATTGAATATTTTCCAAACTTCAATTATAAATAATTTTTCCTTGGGTATGTGAAAGGAGGTGATATAAAGAGCCAAAGAGTTATGTGTGTGTGCCTGGTCTGATCCCTTTTCTTGGTTCTCAAATATCTTACTCCACAGTTGAAAAGGATCCTATAGTGGAAAAGGTATCCAGCTCCTTGGATCCAATAGCTAAGTACAATAGTGTAGAGCTGGCTCTAGAATCAAGAAGAGCCACGTTCAAACCTGACCTTAGATATTTACTAGTTATGTGACACTGGGAAAGTCACTAAAACTCTGCCTCAATTTTCTTAGCTTTAAAATGGGGATAATAATGGCATCTGCCTTTCAGAGTTGTTATGAGGATAAAATAAAAAAGTGTCTATAAAACAGTTTGTAAATCCTCAAGCACTATATAAATATCACCCATGCTTGCCCAGCTAATGTATCTCTTATTGTCCCTCCATCAATTCAAGAGATTTGGAGATAGGGATTCACATTAACATGTTGGAGCGCTCCCTTAATTTTCCCTGACATCAATAGTTTATCAGAAAAAAAGGAAACAAACATCTATTAAGTAAGTGCCTACTACATACTAATCACCATTCTGAGCACTTTACAAATATTATCTCATTTGATCCTCATAACAACCCTTCAGAATAACTATTATTATTTTCCATGTTTTATAGATGAGGAAACTGAGATAAACAACAATTAAGTGACTCATCCAGGGTCACATAGCTAGTAAGTATCTGGGGTAGGATTTGAATTCAGGTTTTCCAGATTCTAAGTTTGGCAGTTAGTCAACAAGTATTTATTAAGTGGCTATTATGTATCAAGCATGGGAATACAAAGAAAAGCAAAAGACAGCTCCTTCTCTCAAGGAGTTTACAGATTAATGGGAGAAATACTATAAACAAGATATATTTAGGACAAATTGGAGATAACCAATGGATATTGGAAAAAAACTCAGAAAAAAAGATTCACCTTACCTTCTAAAAAAGCTTCTTCTGGGCAACTTTTCTCATGCTGGCTATTTATTTATGATATTACCTTCCATTTACACTGTGTATCTCATATTTCCATAGTTATTTGCAGATTGTGTCCCCATTAAAGTGAGAGCTCCTTGAGATCAGGACTATGTTTTTGTCTATCTTTATATCCTCAAGGCTTAGAATAGAATCTGGCATATAGTAAGTATTTATATTCTGGTTAATTGATTAACTCTTTCTTACCATCTGGTTAGTCACAGTTCAACTATCAATTATTTTGGCTTCAGTCTTTACTGACCTTTCCGTGAGTTATTCCCTTACTTTTCACTGTTCAGATCCTCCCTCCAGACAGAGGCTGTCTTTATGGTTCAAAGGTGAGTCCCAAGTCCTAGGATTACGATTCATAAGCCCTTTTAATACATTTACTTTTAATAGTCAGACAACAGACTTACTTAGTTCAAAGCAAAGGAATTTGCCAAAATGACATAGTAAGAATAATAACTATAAAACAGTTCTCCTTAACCTAGAGCACACTTATCACCAAATACAACTAATATTTGTGGGAAGAGTGGGAACAAACTTAAAATACTCTGACAATGAGATGTACTGTACAAGGAACACCTACTTGCTAAAGTAACTTGTGCCTCTACTTCCTCAGGGTCCCAATGTCCTTTCTCTTCCTGTGGTGTTATTCTGCTCCCCGCTGGGATTTCTACCAGGATGGTTGCTCATCTGTAATATTAGGGTTTTGGATTCACAGGCCTAATTCTCTCCATAGGCTATCATTCTGCTCTCTTCTTTGCTGCCTAACATCAAGATCTTTGAATAAGTTTCCTGCTACCTCAATTTTCTGTGTCTGTCAGCCAATAAACCAATTATTAAGTCCCTACTATGTGCCAGACACTGTGCTAAGCACAGGAAATACAAAGAAAAGCAAAAGACAGTCTTTTGTCCCTTTTTGGTCCCAAATTTAAATTTTTAAAAAGTTTCCTTGAGTAGATGCCCACCAGTTGGAGAATGGCTGAATAAATTGTGGTATATGAATGTTATGGAATATTATTGTTCTGTAAGAAATGATCAAGAGGATGATTTTACAGAGGCTTGGAGAGACTTACATAAACTGATGCTGAGTGAAATGAGCAGAACCAGGAGATCATTGTACAAGGCTACAGCAAGATTATATGACAATCAATTCTGCTGAATATGACTCTTTCCAACAGTGAGATGATTGATGCCAGTTCCAATGATCTTGTGATGGAGAGAGCCATCTACACAAATAGAGTACTGTGGGAACTGAATGTGGATCACAACATAACATTCTCACTTTGTTGTTCACTTGCATTTTGTTTTCTTACTCATTTACTTTCCTTTTTGATCTGATTTTTCTTGTGCAACAGAGAATTGTATAAATATGTTAACACATATTAGATTTAACATATATTTAACATGTATAACATATATGGATTGCTTGCCATATGGGGAAGGGGTGGGGGGAATGAGGGGAAAATCTGAAACACAAGGCTATGCAAGGGTCAATGTTCTTGAAAATAAAAAGCTTTAAAAATAAAAAAATAAAAAGTTTCTTAATTCTACCATATATAATTTCTTGACATTTCCTGAAACAGTGATAGGAAGTAGTCACATCACTGTATTGAGATCTTACTAATAGGCTGGGGTGGAAGGAATCTTCCCCTTTCCCCACATGCTCATACTATTCTAATGAAATTATTATAATGAAAGTCACCAGTGACTTCTTAATAGTCAAATTTAGTGTCCTTTTCTCAGCCCAGAAAGGAGAACCTTAACTTCTAAACACATTTAACATTACTGACCACTTCCTCCTTTGGAAGACTCTCTTTGATCAGGACTTCAGAGATGCCAGTCTCTTCTGGGTCTTCTTTCATTTCTCTTTCCTCTGTAGTTCTCACTGCTTCCTCATATCTACCTATTCCAACCCCTTGTTCAGTCATGTCCCACTTTCCATGAAAAGTGGTTTGCCATTTTCTTCTCCAGCTCATTTTACAAATGAGTAAATTGAAGCAGCAAACAGGGTTGAGTGGCTTGCTCAGGGTCACACAACTAATAAGTATCTGAGACCATATTTGAACTTGAAGATGAGTCTTCTTGATTCCAAGCCCTATACTCTATCCACAACTAATGATGTGTAAGGTCTGTTCCTCTTTAGATCTGACCCAAGGAAATATAGTCCTGACCCTTGGACTTTCACCTTTCATTAATTTTTAGATGAGCTTTCTGACCATTTTTGGTTTCTGAACCCTCTCTCTCCCTTCCTAAGTTTGGTGTTCTACTATGACTGATCTCTAATTACCTTTCTTCCTCTTCTGCTGTTCCCAGCATATCTTGACACCCACTGTTTCCTTTCCATCTTACTGCTGCCTCCACACACTACAGACCATTAGGATACATATTTTAAGGCCCAGCTTCTTAACTCATGATTCACAACTCCAATATAGGGTCTTGCAACTGAATGTGGAAGCCTTGAAATTATGATTACCAACAAATGTTTGATTTGTATACATATATACCTGAAATCATGTAAAAATTTCTTGAGTGAATACAATACAAAAAGAAAAAGTTTAAGAAGCTCTGTTCTAAGGTATAGTCACCAAGGAAAAGAGTCATATTAAATTTCAAAATAATTAAAAGTACATAGGACCAAGTGGTACGGGGCCACCCAGAACTGTCTTCTAGTTAAAATGCCCTGAGCTGAGTTAAACCCTCAAATATTTGAGAAAAGATCTGGAGGTCCAAGTGGACTGCAAACTCAAAAGGAGTCAGCCATGTGATGTGAGAGTGAAAAAATACTCTGCCTTCATCAGACCACATCTGGATTATTGTATATATCTCTGTATATCATGTTTTAGTAATAACATGCTAAAAAAAGGCAAATAAGAGGTGAATCAGGGCTTTGATTCCCTAATACGTAGAGGATCAGTTGAAGAAACTGAGGTTGTTTAATCTGGATAAGAAGATTCAGGGAAAGCATAAAAATGCCTTCAAATATCTGAAAGATTGGTATCTGAAGGATTAAATTTATTCAGTTCGTCTCCAGAGGACAGAATTAGAAGAAAGGGCTAGAAATTGCCAAGAAGACTATTTGGGAGTGATGTTAGGAAAAATTTCCATTACCATTGCCCCTAGTATAGAAGTGTCTGCTTTGTGAGGTGATAGTGGGCTCTACTCTCTTGGGGGTCCTTTAAGCAGAAACTTGTCACGGGTGGGGGGCATTCTTTTTCTAGTATGGATTGGACTACCAAGCTTCAGTGTCTTCCAACTCTGACATCTTGTGATTCAACTCTCCTTTGTGCTTCTCAAAGTAAAATGGTAACTCTTGTTTCAAATGCTGACCATCAATTTGAGATTTCCTTCCCTGAATGCTCTGAATGTCCCTCAAGCCTTAATTCCTATTCCTTCCCCCAAGCCCAAGACCTCATCATCTTGTTATCAGAGCATCAGTCTCCTAATTGGTCTCCCAGCTTCCATGTTCTCCCCAATCAGTGTGGAATAGAGAATAGAATGTTAGATTTGTTGCTGTTGTTCTCTAAGAGGACCATGACTTCAGGGAGGGGCTATGGCATTCGATTGAATTGGATTTAACTGAAAAAGGGCTGTGCAAGGTCACTTTCCCCTCCAGAGCCATTTGAGTCCAGTGGCCAGAGATTGATCAGGACCACTGGAGATGACCCTGGATGCAATGAGAGACCTCAGTCTTTTAAAGCTAAGGTCTTCATCAGCTCTCAGTTTGACTGAGGCCATACCCATAAGTGATTAAGGCTAGGTAGTAATTAAGGCAAAAAAAAAAAAAAAAAAAAAAAAACTCCTCTCTCTCCATTATAACATGTGGTCTCATGTCATTATTATGCTAGGTGACTAATAAAGGTCTTTTGATTAATTACTTTCAGGTTTCGGTATTCAATACAAGGACTCTGAAGGATTAGAATAAAGGTTAACCCCTAACCTCCTTGATTCTATCCCTCTTATTTCCCAAGAAGAAACAGTTTACAAAAACAAAGGTGGGAAGGGCAGGGAGAAAGCCCCGAAACTGGGAGCTGAGGACAGACCATTGTTCCACATTGTATGGGGCTTTGGTGATATTGGGATCAGGGACCCCTTTAGCTCTTAAAGCAGCTAAAAGATCTGAGTTCAAATCCCCTTGCTAGCTTTTTGGCCCACAGGTAAGTCACTTAACCTCTCATCCTCAGTTTCCTTATCTGTAAAATGAGAATAATAATAGCATCTATGTCCCAGGGTTGTTGTGAGGATGAAGTGAGATCATATTTTGTAAAGAGATTTGCAAATCACAAAGCTAATAGTTATGTTGGCCACAATGATTATTATGCCTAGGTTTCCCCCACCTCCATGCCTCTGATTTTGCTCTTCTCTTAGGCTTAGACTAGCCCATAACCCCTCCTTCCTGCCCCTATCCAGACAAGCACAGAAGGCCTTTCAGACTGGCTCAACCATGACATACTCTCTTGGGAGGGACTGTGTTATTCTAAACTTTCACTCCTGGCAGGAGGCAGGACAGAAGAGGAGGCAAGACTGTGGATGTGAATGTGAGCTTGGGTGACTGACTTCATATATATATATATATATATATATATATATATATATATATGTATGTATGTATAACTGTGCATACGTGATTATGGACAGAGGTGTGATTATGCTTTGGAAATATATACGGGTATGTGTGTGGCAATGCCCGAGTATCTATTTACTGTGTGGATCATAAAATCATGCCTTCTCTGAGATGGAAGGGCCTTTGTGCACATGTGTATTTTAAATATGAGCTTGTACGTGTAAGTTTATCAGTTGTATGTATGTATGGTTAGTATTCTGTCTATTTTTCTGGATTTGAGCTTCTGTGTGTGTATATTTGTATGTGGCTAAGAGGTGTCTGTGTATGAGTTGATGTGCCTATGTGTGTCTGGCTTTAGTGTATTTCTAGGTTCAGACAAGGCCTCCTTTGTCTTCCCCATTCCTTACTCCCTCTTCATATACATGGTCCCTGTTTGATTATTTTTATAGGTTTTCTTCAGCCTCCTTCCCTGCCCCCTACCCTCTCTTCAGTGGCTCAGCAGATTGAAGGATGGGGGCTGTGGACATGGAAGCCAGGACCCCCTTCTTGGCTCTGTATAATTATGTTTCTAAGTTCTCTCAATACTTAACTATGAGTATCTACTCCCACTATTCCCATTTACCCAATTCTGCCTGTTTTCTGTCTCTCTCTCCCTTCCTTCCTCTCTCTCTCTTTTGCTGTCTCTCTTTCCCTCCTTCTCTTTTTCTATCTCTCTCTCCCTTCCTCCCTCCTTCTTTTTCTCTCCTTTTTCTTTCCTTCTCCCTCTCTCCATTCCTCCTTCCCTATATCTCTCATCTCTTCCTTCCCTCCTTCTCTTTCTTTTCCTTCTTCCTTCCCTCCTTCTCTTTCTTTTCCTTCTTCCTTCCCTCCTTCTCTCTCTTTCCTCTTTCCCTCCAGTCTGTCTCCTTCTCTGTATCTTCCCCTCCCTCACTCCCCTCCTCTCTCTTTCTCTGTCTCTTTTCCTCCTTTCCTCTCTTTCCTTCCTTCCTTCCCTCCCTCTTTTTCTGTTTCTTTTCTTTCCTCCCTATTTCTTTCTTTCCCTCCCTTCTTTTTTCTTTCCTTTTCTCCCTCCTTTCCTCTGTCTTTCTTTCCCTCTCTCCTTCTATCTCTCATCTCTCTTCCCTCCCTCCCTTCCTCTTTCTTTCCTTCCTTCTCTCTTTTTCTTTTCCTCCCTCCTCTGTCTCTTTCTGTCTCCCCCTCACTCTCCTTCTCTCTTTCTGTCTTTTTCCCTCCTTTCCTCTTTCCTTCCCTCCCTCTTTTTCTGTTTCTCTTCCTTCCTCCCTCCTTCTTTTTCTCTCTCCTTTCTTTCCCTCCCTTCTTTTTTCTCTCCTTTCCTCCCTCCCTTCCTGTCTTTCTTTACCTCTTACTCTATCTCTAATCTCTCTTCCCTACCTCCCTTTCTTTCCCTCCTTCCCTCTGTCTTTCTCTCTTTCCCTCCCTCCTCTTGTCTCTTTCTTTGTCTCTCTCTCTCCCCCACTTCCCTACTCTCTCCTTCCCTCTCTCTCTTTATCTCTCTCTTTTCCCCTTCCCTTCTCTCTCTTCCTCTTCTTCCCTCTCTCTTGATTGTCTTTCTCTCTGTGTCTGTCTGTCTCCCTCTCTCCTTTCTCTTCCCCTTCTCACTCCTTCTTCATTCTTTATCTCATAGATTTCTGAAGACAGTTGTGAAAGGGGTCCTGAAATGACCCCCAAAACATCAAGGGGCTTAATTTGTTTTTGCCTAGCCAGAAGCTGCAATTTGGGGGTTTCCTAAGGCAGAAGGGGGTATATGTGCATGCCGGGTGTGTGTGTGTGTGTGTGTGTGTGTGATACCCACCCCAGGATCTCCTTCTTTCTCTTTATCCTGATCCCTACCTTCTCCTACCAAAGGTCAAGTTCAAGGAGAGAGCTCAGCGACTGCTTTGTCCAATACCCCCCTCTGCTGGTCATTTACAGTCCTGCAATGAGGAGCAACGGAAGGCTGATGGTTTTGGGAGGCGGGCTGTGGGAGTGTGTGGATGGTTCTCCTGAATGAGAAGACCTTTGGGGACTTGGGGAGGGGAGCTGGGCCCAGGCTGCTGCGTTGAACACTCCGTGGAATTCCCCTCAGGGACTGCCAGGGAGAACAGCCCCATTGCCATCTGGCGGAGCAGACAACAGAGCCACTCATCTGCCCCCAGAACTTCAGAGGCAGCAAGCTGCCAGGAAGAAGGTCTGATCATGGACAGCCCTGACTAACATCAAAGCGTCACAAATGGACAGAGCCCTGGACTCGGAGTCAGAGACTCGATCCTAGTGCTTCCACTTATTATCCATGTCACCCTATTCATTTTCTTTCTCAGACCCTCTGTTTCTCCATCTAGAAAATGGGAATATCAATAGCCTAGGTACAGCACAGCATCATGGATAGAGTTGGAATCAAAATCAGGAAGACCAGGCGTATCAGAATCCTGTTTGGCACATACTGGTTTTGTGACCCTGAGCAGGTAATTTTAACCTTTTGGCATTCCAGATAGCCTTCAAAAACTCCAATTTGCAAAATAAGAGACCGAAGGTTATCTGTGCTGGTAGGAGTTTCCTCATTAGGACAAAGATCTGATATCCATAATGGTAGCACTAATAGTACTTGCTCTCCCTACTATACAGGTTGTTTTTCAGATTAATAAATGTTAAATAAATGAGTAATCAAGCCGCTTGAGGCCCAGGAGTGGGTGAGTGTGGGAAGCTGTGAAACATCCTTTCCTTGGGATCTCCTGGCATAGGAAGGAACCCAATTGGTCTTGGTTGGAAACTGGCCCTTATTGTTTTGAAGGAGGAAGGATGGATGACATGAGAGACAATCCAGAAAGAGGGAATTAAATTTAGGAGTCTAAACTTTACGAGGCTCCTTTCTTTTCTCTGAGCTCTCTGCTTTTCACTTACCGTCCATCCCTACATCAGTCTCAGGGGCCTGGACTCTAATGGATTTCCAGATCCCTGAAGGGCCATCTTTTGTTTTCTGAGCACAGGACAGGAGGAGGTAAGGGCTGATTTTGTCTGAAAGGCATGGAGGCAGCTTGTATGATGGGAATTAGGGAACTGAAGTTTTTATCTTGCCTCTGACTCATTCTGGGTGACCACAGGCAAGTCATTTAATTTTCTTGAATTTCATCTTCTGTAAAATGCAGGGGCTGGACTAGGTGGTCTCTGAGGTCCCTTCTGCTATAGATATATGATCCTCATGAGGTTAGACAACTGGGATGACTGAGAGATTGAGAGTGAAGTTGGATGGAAGCAGGAAGGGGCAAGAAGAGCGATCTCATCCCTGGGAAGTTCTTTAGCACAGGACAGACCCCTATAGACTGGAGTAATGGCTGTTTTGGACCAGCAGCAGGGAAAGGGACCAATTTGCCTCAAAGAAACATTCTGGATTCTCAAGTGATTTTTGGAGGGGTTAGGAGGAAAGAAGGGGGAAGGGGCATCATTGTAGGTAATTCACTTTATTGCATTATATATAATGCTGTTGTCCATACAGATTACATGCAGCTAGTTCTACTGTACAGGGTCCGCCTGTCTGCCGCCACAGAGCGGAGGGAGGTTAGGCGGAGTACGAATACACAGCAATGCTATTCCTTTATACAGCACAGGATGGGACTGGGCCTGGGCCGAGGGGAGGACGTGAAATCCCCTGTCTGTCCCATCTGACCCCCCTCACCCTGTAGCCCCCACTAGAGGAGAGGGAGAGAGGGAGACCCCAGCTCTGAGCATGTGTCCAGCAGGATGGAGGAAAGAAGTGGAGGAGATACAGAACAACATATAGAGGGGCTAAGAAAAATCAAGAGAGAGAAACACACACACGCTGAACTGACAGTAGGGATTATGATGGGCAGGAGGTATGGGGGGAGAGAGACATAGAAATAACAGAGACAGAGAGAGAAGGGGAGTGGGAGAAGGGAAAAGGAAAGAGATGAGACAGAAATCAGGCCAGAAATGAAGGAATGAGGCCACAGAAAAGAGATGACACATTAAGGAGTTGGAATCCTCAGGGCCCACTCCTCTTCAGTCTATTGTTAGTACTAAATGTTTGGGATTGGCTATGGTAAAGAAGCTGGGACCCAATCCTGTACCCCCCCCCCCCAATAAAAGCCGGCCTTCTCTCTCGCCAGGACCATCCTCCTTCAGCCCTAGCCTTGAAGGACCCTGGTCTAGTAGCTCCTGGGCCTAAAAAGTGTAAGGTATCTTGAAGACTCTTATGGTGGTTGTGGGTGGTGAGAAGTTTGAATTGAGACTTGGGTTCTCTGTGATTAAATCTCACAGGAAGGTATATAGCAGATGAAAGGTATAAGAAGTAAACAGGCTTCTTTTTACCTATCAGGTTCCCATCTTGGGGAAATTAGGGAGAGGGACAGAAGGGAAGAACTCAAGATTTGTAAGGAATGAGTGGATGTGGGGAACCAGGGTGAGAGGGGAAGAGAAAGACTAGTCAGAGAATGACATTGGTTTAAGTGTCCCCCCCTCCCCAGTCCCTTTTCTCTTTTTGGGAGGCTGTAAGCGCTCACCTAAGCATTCGCTGACCCTGCATCCCATCCTAGCTACCAGCTGGAACAGCTAGTATAGTCCCTTTGCATTTGACTCAAGCCTGTGCCCATATACATGTGCCATATAGACATACACATTGTTAACACATTGTGCAAGCACAGTGCTCATAAACACATACCACCATAAGGCTATGGGCTTGCTGGCCTTCTGTCTTAGACTCAAGCCTCAGAACCACTTTCCCTTGGAAGAGATCTGGTTTCCCACAAGGAGGGAATGGATCTTTGATCTAATGGTCTGGGTGACTCTAGGGATAGTCCATGAAGTAAACAGCTCCTGCAAACTGCTTACTCCCACCTTCCCCACCTCCCTGGACAACTCCCAGGCAGCCTGAGAAAAACAACAACAAAAACTTGGATTCTAAACCGGTGTGGAATGGGGGTAGGGATCTGATTTAGGAAGGAGGCAGGAAAGAGAGGGAGAGTTCAAAAGAAAGCTTTTGGGGAAAACTTTAAAGTCTTTTCTATGAGGGAGTCAGAGAGAAATAAGGAGAAAAATGGGAGTCTAGAGCTGGGCTAGAAGGCAACAAGGGGCTGTATGTCATCTATGTGGCAAGGTAGGGTGGGAGAGGATGTTCCTGTTAGCGTGTGTATGTGTTTGTGATCCTCAGCTCTTCCTGAGAGTGAGGGAAAACCCAGAAGGGTACAAAGGAGCTGAGGGAGCCACAGATGGAAGTGGCGGTTAAAAGCAGGGCCAGATCCCGAGAGGGACAGACAGCGGAGAGGTGGGAGGGAGAGGGGAAAAGAAAGCTAGCCCAAGCAGAACCTAAGGCTATCACAAATACTGTGATTATCCAACACTCCGGCTTCTCCCACCCAATAGGCCACTTTGTGGGGGAGCTGTCCCCAGACCTAGCTTGGTAGGAAGGAAAGAGAAGCTAGGGGGATCAGTCCAGTCCAGAAGCCTGCCTTCCCAACCACTGCATCCCATTGTTCCCTCGTGAATGACGTTCTGAATCAGACATACAAAGGGGCCTGAACACACGCGTTGGTTTTAGGAACCCATGGATGGAGATCAACATTCCTGTTCATTCATACACGACTGAGTGGGCTCAAACGGACTCACATACATGCACATAAACACATCCATTCATCCACTCCTGGGAAGTGCCCACTCCCAAGCTCTGTGCTCCATGCTCAGGTCCTCCTGACTTAGCCCATCACCCGCCCCACTAGGTGACACACACTGAGGGCCTAAGAGCAGAGGGCATTTAATATTTCTGCACAAGTCAGAGGGCAAGGAACAAAGTGGGAGAGGATCACGGTTAACAGGCACCAGGGACCTTTTGCCACCCAAGTCCTACAAGGGACTTGTGAGGGTCACAGTCTGTGTGTGGTAACTGGGCACTTGCTAGACAACAGTTCTTCAAGTCCACCTCCCACCCCTTCCTGGTCCTGTCCCTGTTAGAGGGACTAATCTAGGGGTAGGGTGGGTGTCAGGCATAGCAATCAGACATCTTGCCCTTCACCTGAAGTTGGAGTCCCCCACAGTGGGAGGAAGGAATGACAGCTGGCTGCCCCTCCACCTGCTTCAGCTCTCTCCCCAGCAAACCCTCAGAACCCAGCCCTCCACCTTTGTGGGTGCAGCCCTAGCAGGGGTAGGAACATGATGATGGGCACACCAGGGACCAGCCTGGGGCGGGCACTGGAGGGTGATAAAGAAGAATGGTTGGCTGGCCGGCTGGGACAAAATACTGACTGGGGATGGAGGGGGGAGGAGAAAAGCAGGAATAGTAACATGTAACTGTCCCCTGCCCCTAGAGGCCCTTGGGGACAGCCACAATTGTCTCGGGGGGCCTAAGGGAGTTCATCCCATTTGAGCCCTTCCTTTCCCTCAGATCCTAAGTCCCTCCTCCTCTTCCCCTCTCCCATGGGAAGGGGAAGGACAGCTGAGGGACAGAGTGATGAGAAGGGAACAAGAGCAGAAGTGAGGTGTGTAGGGGAACCTGTCCCCAGGCTGCTTCTGCGGGCAGCTGAAGAGCAGGTGTGGAAGAAAGCCATGGCCACCAACAGACACTGTCAACTTTGGTTTAAAACAATAACTTAAGTGGACGGGACCCCTCCTCCCCCCGGTTCTAGCTTCTAGCCTGGGGGTGAGGGGGGAAGGTCAGATAAGGAATGGAGGGCAGGGGGTGACAAAGGAAAAAAAAAGCAAACAAAAAGTTTTGGTTTCTGCTTCTGGCATAAGAAAGGTCTTTGGTCATCTGTTTAACTGGGGAAAGAAAGGGAGAGGGAGTTGAGAGGGACTGTGAAATGGAGGGGGTCAGAGGGTGGGAGGGGGACTAGGAGGGAGAGCTTTGGAAGAGGTAGCCCATTCCTCTGGCCTTGGCAGCCGGCCTGCTCCCCCGCCCTCCCCAGACCCACCCCACCAACACAAGCCCCTTTTAATGCCATGGAGGCCGAGGGGCGTACTCCCTCCCTCCCTCGCCGGCCAGCCACAGCAGCGGGCTCCGTGGGGACATCTAGTGGAGGCCAGGGGACTTTCCCTCACAAGTGGGGACCAGGCCCCTCAGTTCCAGGGGTGAATGAATGCCAAAGTCTTGGGGACACTTTCCTGCCTCCCCCCTCTCCCCGAGGGTACATCTATTCCCAGTGCTCCTGTCAGCCCATCTCTCTCCAAGACCCTCCGCACCCGTTCTCCTAAGGAGGCAGATACATGGGGGGCAGGTGAGATCAGGCCCCCGGCCCCTGTCTGACTGAGGTGGCAGGGTCGGGTTTCTAGTTATACACAGGCGCGGGGATGGTGTGAGTGAGGCAGTGCATCCCCTTGCAGGGGTTTCCATCAATAGTCTTCCTGAAGCGCTTTCAAGGGCTGATGCCCCCGCAGGTACCCCTGAGGCCGCTGGGAACACCGAGAAGGGAGAACTGGTTTGTCCCGGGGCGGTCGGAGGTAGAGTCTGAGATGCTCCAGGCTCCCCTTTCCTCACGGCGGGTGGCCAGTGTCGGTCATTCACAGTATGGAAGAAGGGAGCCTCGTCTAGTACGGGAAGCATGGGCCAGACTTGAAATCACAAGACCTGGGTTCAAATTCTGACTCCCCTCTTCTTGGGCCTCAGTTTCCTCATCTGCCAAATGAGGGGGTAAAACTAAATCATCTCCGGCCCTTCTAGCTCTGACCCTGTGACAAGGTGCCTTGTCCCGGGCTTCTTGGAGAAGAGGGTGCAAGGTCAAAGTTGGGGCAGGGGAAAAAGGGGACAGATGCTCCTTGGTGGGAATGGGGGGGGTTGTTAGCCCCGCCTGCGGGTCTCAGTGTTGGAGGGGGGCAGAAAGCAAAGGTGGCGGGGAGAGTCCTGCTGCTGGTGGTCATGGTGACAGAATGGATGGGAGGAGGCGGAGGGGAAGAGGGGCTTGGACACACACTGAAGTCAGGGACTGGGGGTCCACACTCTCCTGGCTCTTCCACCAGTTCCAGACCTCCAGTCACTGGTCTTAGGGCGAGAAGCAAAGGTCAGTGGAGGGGGCAGGGGCCATCTCTGCCAGGGAGAGTCTGTCCAGAGTCACAGGTGGGACGGCATAGAAGCCCTCACCCCAATCTGCTGTCCTGGAAGTGCCTTGAGGTGGGGTAGAGGGGACTGTAGAGTGGAGGGGAAGGTGAGAGCCTGAGGAGGGGTCTCCTGAGGGGGGAAGGAGAGATGTTCGCTCCTTCCTTTCCTGCTTGCCCCTCCCCCAGAGGCCTTTATGACAGTTCCTCCCCAGGCAGATCCTCTTCAGGGTCCCTGTCTTCTGGGGGAGCCCCAGTATTGGGGTTGGTGGGGCCCAGGGTGGGCCCAGGCCGACCGTCCTCCTCTGCTTCAGCTGGCTCTTCCTTCACCTGTACCTGGTGACTGCAGCAGTGGGAGAAGGGAGAGATACATGGTTAGGTAGATGGCCACAAGCCCCAAACAGGGAGAAGTCTCTCCCCCCGACTCCCCACTTTCCACTCATCCCCAACACTACTAAGTCCCTCATCCCTGAGCTCTGACCTCTCTGGTATGAAGGGTACCCAGACCCTCAAAACCCCGTCTATCTCACAAGAGAAAGGATCTATGTAGGCATAATTTTATGCTGCCGGAAGCAGTATGTGTGTGAGAGAGATACACGTGGGTATGTTTGCAAACTGCCTGCTGCCCTGATATATCTGTAAAGTTTGCACATGTCTGTGTGTGTGTGACCCAGTGGGGGACATCTCTGTCCAAGGACCGGGATGGGAATAATTGTATTGAAGAAAGA
This sequence comes from Sarcophilus harrisii, assembly GCF_902635505.1. Classification (NCBI taxonomy): domain Eukaryota; kingdom Metazoa; phylum Chordata; class Mammalia; order Dasyuromorphia; family Dasyuridae; genus Sarcophilus; species Sarcophilus harrisii. The sequence goes on from NC_045429.1 coordinate 272,301,310, forward strand.
AATGAGGAAGAGAGGACTTCCCTTGACCGGGAGAAGAGGCAGGGCAGATTTTCCTGACTGGTCCCCAGGAGGAAATCTCCTTTGTACTCCGGTGAGGGTAGGGAAAAAAACGGGGGGGGTGGAGATGGAGAAATGGGGGAGTGGGTGTCTCATCTCTCATGGCCCTAGAGGCTGGTCTCACCAGCACTGACTGACTGCTGACCAGGACGTGGGGAAATGAGCTCGGACGTGTGTCTAGCCGTGTGACCCTTTGGAAACCTCCAAGCACCATTTAATGCTAGCTCTTGTTATTGTTCCTGATGGGGAACAGAGAAGGGTCTGAGGCACGGGACAGACTCACCTGTACTGGGGTGGGGAGAGGCGCGGGGGGCTGATGCTACCGTTGCTGGTGAGGGGCTCTACAGTACTGCTCACGTCCTCATGTCCGAGGTGCAGGAGGCTGCTGGTGGAGCCGGGGTTCAGCATGCCTGGGCTGTTGAGGAGGGGAAAGCTGCTCTCGGCCAGGGCGGCCTAGGGAGGGATGGGAGAGGAAGTGGGGGGGGGGGACAAACACATTAAAAGGAATACCTTACATGGAGGCCGTGGCAGATATTGCTCTCGTCCTCCCCCACTGCACCAGCTGGGGAACCTCCTATCTGTCTGTCTGGGCTCCCTTGTTTATCCAGGAACTCCTCTCACCCTCCTAGCCCTGACACAAAAAGGCTCATGTCTACAGCCCCAGGATTCATCAAGACCCCTCAGTTCGCTGTCCTCCTCAGCCCCATCCCCCTGCAGTCCCAAGTTTAGCCCACATCCCATTCAAAACAGAAAGGAGGCCATGGGGCGAGTGGCTCCAGATGCTGGGAGACAGAAGGCCTCTCCTGTACTGGGGTTAGTGAGAAGGGAGATGAAGGAGGAGGGTCTCACCTGTACTGGAGGGGAGAGGCAATCGGGGCCAATCTTCCCTCCTGTCCCCCTCCCCCAGCTCCATACACAAGAATTGGAAAGAACTGGAGGCTGTGTGGGAAGGAGGAGATAGAGGGGGAAAGGGAGTTGGGGGGGTCTCAGCCAACAGAGAGAGAGGTCCTTAAAAAAAGGAAATAAGCCTTTCTCGGCCCTCAGCTACCCTGGCGCTCTTTGGAATAGGAGAGGATAGGTCTTTGACAAAGGGTGAGGGAGGGTTTGGGGGAAGGAACTGGGACTGAGGAAGCAAGGCAAGGGAGAGGGAAAAAAGAGTGAAGGGGACCCCATCGAGGGACAACAATAAGTCACCTGATAGCTGGCGTTAAGTGCTCCGTAACTGAGGCCCGAGATCATGTTCTTCACCAGAGTTGGGCTCCTTGGGAGAAAGAGGGAGGGACAAATTTTAAAAGGCTGTCACTTTCCTGGAATATCATCGACAGTCAGGAGGGAGAATCTTTTCCCAGCTCAGATCCTGGCCTTTGGATAGATGACTAAGTAAAGAGCCCATCTTTGTCTCACTTTTTACCCTGCCTTATTCACTGAATGGATGTTGCCTCATTCAAACTGAGACCTGGAAAAGACATTAGCTTAGAAAGGCCAAGGTCTCCCACTGCATCTGGTCTGTCCCCAGTCCTTCTGATCTATATCTGGCCACTGGACCCAGACGCTTCAGAGAGAAAGTGAGGCTGGTGACTTTGTAAAGCCTTCCCTCACTTAAATCTGATTCATCTGCAAGTCACGGCATCACCTTTTTGATGTCGCGGCCCTTTTCAAGAATGAAGGACAATGATCAAATGAATGAAGGAGATGGGCTGGATGAATGGAAGGAAATTCAGGTGGAAGAACATGGCTGTGAAGATAATCAATTATCCTGCTCACTTTCCCCAAAATGCCTCTGACCCAAAAAGGAGAGTCTGGTGTTTGTCCCAGTGCTGGGAGACTGAAGAAATCATCTCTGAGACAGGTGACCAGACACCTGGAAATTGGAATACTGGAGTTCAATTACCTCCACACATCTTGAAAATTTGTTCTCTCTCTTTCACTCCCCCAATATATACATATATATATATATATATATATATATATATATATAGACACACACACACATTTATATTTATATACCCACATATATCTGTATACACACAGAGAATGGTACATATGTGTCTATCATAGGTGTATGTCCACTCAGACACAGATGCAGAATTGAAGCTTGACATAGGATATTTGTGTGTGTGTGTCCACCATCTTTAGCACTCATTCTACACTTCTATATCTCTCTTCATGGTCCTCCCTAGGACCGTCATGACCAGGGCAACTTTCTTCATCTCCCCTGGCCCACCATTACTTCCAGACTCCACATAGACCATTCTCAGCTCTTCCCTTCTGATTTCAACTCATCCAACCATCCAAATGTCCATAAATTCCTCCAGACTAGGGATAGATGGGTGATATGCTTGTCCTTGCAGAGGTGGAAATAGTCACGTGTGTTGGGAGGAAGGGTGGAGGGGAGGTAAATGGTCAACAGTCCACATGGACATGCCTAGTCCCATAAACACATGGACTGGAGAGACCTTTCTGCTGGCCCGGTGGGCTGAGGACCGTCCAACCCGGGGGACTGAGCACACGTACCCTGTCATCTTTGGCGGTCTCCGCTTTTGGTACTCGTGCTCATCCACCGTCCACACGGCGCCCTTGACGTTCTCTACTCGTACAAAACACTTGTGTAGGCTCAGGTTGTGTCGGACAGCATTCTGACAGTTGGGAAGGGAGGGGAGGAAGGGAGAGAAAACAAGAGGGACCCAGGTCAGCATCTCCTCTAGCAAAAGTGGAGGTGGAAAACACCATCACACCACCAGTATCTTCAAGAGACAGTCACATAACGCAAAAATCCCAGATGTGAAAGGACCCCCGAGGCCATCTGGTGAAATTCCCCCCAACAGAAACCTCCCTTCAATCTTTCTGACAAGTGGAAGAAGAATTGCAGGGTCATTCATTTAAAATTCAAAGGCCCTCTAGGCCAATCCCTTTCACTCTTCAGACTGAGAAAGAGACCCAGATGTTAATTAACTTCTCCAAGATCACAAAGGTAGAATTTGAACTCAGGTCCTTTGATTCCAAATCCATTGCTCTTTCTATATAACCAAGCCTCAGCCTGAAGACTTTCAGTGAAGGGGAATCCATCCACAACCTCCTGCAGGAGGTGTCCCATTTTATTTTTTTGTTGTTCAGTTGTTTCAGTCCCTTCCAATGCTCTGTGACCCCATTTAGGATTTTCAGGGCAAATCTGCCATTTCCTTCTCCAGCTCATTTTACAGATAAGGAAACTGAGGCAAACATTAGGTAACTAGCCCAGAGTCCCACAAGTGTTTGAGGTCATATCTGAGCTCAGATCTTCCTGATTCCAGACCCAGCACTGTATCCACTGTGTCACAGGGCTGCACAATAAGTATCCTAACAATTAGAACTTCACTTTTGGACAGTTCTAATTGTTAGGATGCTTTTTGTTTCCTTATCCAACACCAGCATTGGTCTCCTGGCAACTTCCACCCTCTGCTCCTAGTTCTGGCCAGCAGAATAAGGCACTAGACTTCTCTTTATTATCCACCTCCCTGCTCTCCCACTCATACAATTCATGTCAATGCTCTTTCCAAAGCAAGGTGTGCCAAATTCTACATAAACAGCTCCCCCACTCCCATAACCTCTGAGCCGTCATCTTTATAAAAAGCTGAATCAAGCATGAGTGTCTCAATATCTGCCACACCCGAGGTACCCCCCAAATTGATCCAGAAACTGTCTCTTGTCAGAATAAGATCATTTAGCCCAATCCCCTTGTTTTACAGGAAAAAGGAAATGGGAGAAAGGAAATTCCTCAGAGAAAGGAAATGACCACTCCAAGATCACAAACAGAAGGGTCTTTACCTGAGGCTTCCTGAGCACTTCATACTTTGAGGCTCCTAAGTATTGTAAAGTGTTCTTAAATGGTTAAAACAAGGCCCTTCCCCACAGGCAGGGTACCTGAATAGAAGTGTTCCCAGGCTGGCTCTGGGGTATAGCTGTGATAGCTCTTCCCCACCCTTCCTGGCATTGTTTATGTGATTGTCAGAATCACAGGTAGGGTGACATGGATGGCCTAGAAGCCTGGATTATCACCTTATCCATCTCTTCCTTCTGAGTTGTCTAGGAGTCCACTAAAGGAAAGGAAGCTCCCCCCAACCCATGTGCCCTCCTGTCCTGACCTGGAAGATCAGAGTGATCTGTAGAAATATCATCATACTTCCATTCTTATAAAAATTGAGTATGGCCATTTATCTCCTCTTCCTGATAGGCCTATAAAGTTCTTTACTCCATTGGAAAGCTCTCCCTCCTTATGTCCCACTCTGGAAATCCCTGGCTCTGCTCAAAATTCAGATTAAGTCCCAGATCCTACATAAGGCCTTTCCTGTCCCTCTACCCCTTTACTTTTTTAACTTGCTAATATTCTCTATCCACTCCATAACTTGTGATTCATTTTGTATATAGTTTGTATTTACTGGCAGGACAATGTTATATACTGGATAGATAACTGGCTTCAGAGTCAGGGACACCTGAATTCAAATCCTATCTCTGACACACAGTGGCTGTGCAACCCTGGACAAACATTGGCGGTAACTCTGAAAAACCTGAGAAGGTGAAACTGCATTAGTAGAAGGAATGTGCTCATCCAGGAGTTCCCTATGCCAGTGAAATCACAGGTCCAGTCCCTAGCTCTAGTATTTGTGTTCTTGGGGAGATGGAGATGGTCTCATGTTCTTCCTTGTATCCCCCCTCTCTAGCTTGGTACCTGAACAATGGGATCTTAATAATTATTTGTTGAATCGAATAACACAATATTCCCTTTCCCTTTTCACTATCATTACCCACCAACTCCCCCCCTCCACCTTTATAATCACCTCATCCCTGCCACCCAGATCCATTGCCTTACATATAAACCCTGTTCTGATGCTGCCTCCCCTCACACCATTCTTTCAGCCTTATGGATTTCAACTTTACTTCTCCCCAGTCCCTCAGAATCATTGGGTCTGGAAAGAATTTAGTCCAGTTCCAAGAATCTGGAAAGATCTTGGTCCAAGCCCAATTTATAAATCAGAGGTTTTTAACCTGGTATCCATGAGCTTTAACATATATAAATAATTTTAATATATTGTTAAATTTATTGATGTTTATCATATGTATATATTTGTAAATAAGTGTACATACACATAGTTGTATTTTATATATATATATATATTATTATAATTAATTTGGAATCCTATATATTTTAATTTATGCATTTAAAAGTATTATTCTGAGAAGGAATCCATAGATTTCCCCAGATTGTCAGAGGAGTCCATGACACAGGAAAAGTGAAGAATCTCTGCTAAGAATCAATCCTTCCTGCAAAATGTGACTAGAGAAAAAGTGACAGATGGAAGAGGTGTCATAAAGGTAGAATGGGTTAGACTTGGAAAGTGACTAAATACTGGAGACGGGGGGTTACAAAGCTGGATGACTGAGAAAAATATATTCTCCCAAAGAGAAATAAGGGAAGAGAAAGAGAATAAGGGAAGAAAATATATTCTCCCCCCTCCCAAATAAGGGAAGAAATAAGGGAGAAAAAAAGAAAAAAGACTGTTTTGAAAGGGAAAGATGAAGAGTTCTGTTTTGGACAAACTGATGGTGATGAGATAGCCAGGAGATGAGGCTCGAGTTCAGAAGATATTTAAATGGGAAAATAGATTTTGGAATCCTCTGCAAAGAGATAATTCTTGAATCCATAGGAGCTAATAAGATGCTCAAGGTTCAGAAAGTAGGGGGGAAAAGGAAAAGAGCTCAGGATAGAACTCTGTCCTGAGGAGACAATTACACTTAGAGTCTGGCAAAGGATGAGGAACCAGCAAAGAAGACTTCCAGAGAATGGTTAGGCAGGTAAGAGAACCAGACAGGTTGTCTAGCCACAACTCCCCCATCACATATTTGAGAAGTTGACTTTTTAATGCAAGTGTAGCACTTTACATTTATCTCAATTACATTTCATCTTTTTTAGATGCAGCCCACCGTGCTAGTCTGTCAAGATCTTTTTGAAATCTGACTGTCATCCAGTGGGTTGGCTAACCCTTTTAGCTTTGTGTCATTTGCAAATTTGATAAGCAATACCATCTATGCTTTTCTCCCAGTCATGATTTTAAATAGCCCCATTTCTGTTACCATCAGTCGACAACCCCACTTTTCCTTTGAAGTTCATGTCACCCAGTTTTATCATCTTTTCCCACACTGTCCTGGGTACTCTCCCACCTTTCTCTTTGGCACCTGGCTCCAGTGTTCTCCCCCCTCCCACTCCCGCCTCTTTCCTTAGACACTTCCATATCTGTGCTGCTCTTTTCAATGCTTTATTCTCATAGTTCCTTGGATTTTTTTATCTCATGGGACTTGCATATCAATCAACCAGTCAATCAACATTTATTAAACACCTACTATATGCCAGACACTGTATTAAATGCTAGAGATACAAAGAAAAAGCAACTATTGCCCCCAATCCTTGCCATAAAAGAACTTTCACTCTAATGAAGATAACATAGATGGGTATAAACAAGATACAAAAGAGCAGATGAAAGGTTCCACCTGCATCACTCAAAATTCAAAACCAAGAATAAACAGAGTAAGGAGAGAGGCATCCAGGGTTAGTATAAAATCACTGGATTTAAAGATAGAAGATGTGGGTTTGAATACCAGCTTTGTTGCTTATTTATCTGCATAATCTTGTGGAAGTCATTTAAACTCTATGGGGCTCAGTTCCCCCTCTGTAAAATAAGGGAACTGCTCTAAATATATAATCTTATCTTCAGTTTTTTTCCATATTTTTAAGTTTTTTTCAAAATACCCAGGTTTCTCCAACCTCTTAAAACCTTCTTTTGGACTCATTATGCTCTCAAAGTATGCTTCCATTTCTTCCCTTCCCTTCACTCCTAAATTTTTAGAAAGAATACAGTTATCTCTTCCACACTGCAGGGGCTAGTACCCTTATAATCTGGAAAATCCATGTAAGACTTTTTGACTTTTTCTTTGTACCAGAGAATAAGTTTGAACTTTTTCTTTTTCTTTTAGGGGATGTTTACAGTACCTAATTCTAAAATGTGTGTTAAGTATCTGACCATAAGTTCTGTGACATATGCTGGCCTTCCCGTGCCATCTGTGGCTTCTGCAAAACTCCCAAAAAATTCTCACTTAATTTCTTATGCTAACCCAAGACACATCAAAATCAGAATGGAGAAACTCAAGGCTTTGAATAGAGCTTGCCTCTCTGAGACCTATTGTGACTGCTCTCTCCAAGGTTACTAGTGACTTCTTTATTATTAATCCTCCCTGGCCTTTCTACAGTAGCCAATACTTCTGACCAACCCCTCATTCTTGATACCTTCACCCTTCACCGGCTCCTAAGACACTGCATTCTCTCATTTTTTTCCTCCATTTCTCTGAGCGCTCCTTCTTTGCTGGCTCCTATTCTTTCTCCCCACCATCCACACAGTGCCCTTAAACACTGATGTCCATTTCCTCGGCTTTAATTATCACCTCTATGAAAATGCCTCTTAAATCTTTATTTCCAGATTTAACTTCTGAGAGCTTCAGTTCCCTATTTCCAACTGTCTGTGAATACCTGCATCTGAATGTCTTTCTGGAAGCCCAACTGAACTCATCTCTCCTACTTTAAAATGTCCTTTCATTCTCCCAGTGATAAACCCTCAGAAGCCTCCAGGCATCTTTCTTCACTCCACACATGCAAATAGTTGCCAAATCTTTTCAAATCAACCTGAAAATATTTCTGTCATCAAACTCTACCTACAGGTCCTCATCTCTTCTTACTTCAACTATTGTCTTCCTTCACAACACATCATTCTGAGCATGTTACTCTCCAACTCAAAAACCTTCCATAATTCTTCATTGCCTACTGAATAAAGAATAAATTCATTATCATTCTGACGTTTGAAACCCAATAGCCAAAGAATGATTATATGATTATATAGTCTAAGGTTTAGTTCTGGATCTTTAATAGATTTTGCCTTGTGTAGACATGGCTTAGAAGGCATAGAGAGAGAGGGAAGGGGGAAAGAAAGAAGGGAGAGAGAAGAGACAAGAGAAAACAGGCAGTGGGGGAGGGAAGAGACAGACAGACAGATACATACACACACACACACACACACACACATACACACACAGAGTGTCATTTTTAAAAATCTACTCACACTGCTTCCCTTCACAGAGGCAGTGTAACTCAGTAGAAAGAGAACTGGATTTGAAGTTAGGGGTGCTGGATACAAACCCCAGATCTACCACGTGTTATCTTTGTGACTTTGGGGAAGTTATATAATCTCTTTGAAAGTCACTTAATTTATTAAAAAAGAGGGTTGAACTCAATTTTAATTTTTTTTATTTTTTTTTAATTCAGGAGGCAGTGAGATGTAGTAGACAGATGGTCTTTGAGTCAGAAAGACCCTGTTCAAATTCTACCTCAGATATTTTTTACCAAGTCAGTTAACCTCTCTGGGAATCAGTTACTTCATCAGTGAACCAAGGGGTTGAACTTAATGACTTCTAAGATCTCTGTTAAACCAAACTGCTTTCCACTCTGTTCTTTTCTCACTTACTACCTACCTCTGCACCTTTGCTTATGCTACCTCCTCAGACCTGGGATGATCTCCTCCTACTTCCATTTTCTACTTTCCAAAGCACAATTCTTCATTTAGCAAGGCCCTATCAATTCCACCATAAACTCTTCAAGCCCTCTCCTAACTCTCCCAAATAAAAGCCAAGTCTTCTTTCTCAAATCATAGCACATAGCTTAGATTTTTCCTTTGAACTCATCAATTCTCTATTAATAACTTATGTCACAGTTATTTTTTGTGCTGGAATGGAGTACAATGTAAATTGATGCAATTTGATAGTAATTTGGTAGAAAGACCCATCTCGATCCTTCTTTGAACAGTAAGTTCCTTGATGGCAGGAACTATTTCATTTTTGGCCTTTATATCTCCAATATCTAGGGCAGTGACAGCATACTAATATATTAACTCTGTTACTAAGCAAATGCTTAATAAACACATTAAATTAGGGCAGAACAGCTAGAGTAGTGGGGCCTGAAGTCAGAAAGACTCAAATTCCTGAGTTTAAATCTGGCCTCAGACATTTGCTAGTTGTGTGACAAATTAACCCTGTTTGTCTCAGTTTCCTCATCTGTAAAATGAGCTGGAGAAGAAAATGACAAACTATTCAAGTATCTCTTCCAAGAAAATTTCAGAACGAGACAGTGGAGTCACAAAAAGTCAAACATGACTCAATTGAACAACACAACAACAAACTGGATAATGACAGTGTGGTGTAGAAGACAGAAAAAAAGCCCTGGAAACCCCAAGACCCAGATTCAAGTTCTGACTGATGGGTTATAGTAATTTGAAGGACTGTATGACCCAGTCAAATCATTTAACTCTCAGCCACTCAGGGCAACTCTATTTTGCAGGGTAGTTGCATCAGCAGGCATTTCTTATACTGGTAAAACTACATGTATTATGTATTGTATTTAACATATTTAACATGTATGGGACTACTTGCCATAGAGGAGGGGGTAGAGGGAAGGAGGGGAAAAGTTGGAACAGAAGTTTTTGCAAGGGTCATTGTTGAAAAATTACCCACGCGTATGTTTTGTGAATAAAAAGCTATAATAAAAAATATTTATTCAGATCTTACTTCAAATACTACCCTGGACAAGATACTTGACCCTCAGAGACTTAATTACTCCATTTGTAGCTGTCTCTCACCTCCTTAAGTCTTTCTCTTGAAACCTTTAATTACCTTCAAGCATTATCTTCTATATGAGGCCATATCTGGTCCCCCCCCCCCCAACCTCCTCCAGAAGCTAAGGAAGTCAGCAAAGATTTATTCAGTCTTTAAAGATAATACCACCACCACTACCAAAAAAAAAAAAAAAAAAAAAAAGGCAATCTCTGCTCTCAAGTAACATACATTCAAATATATTTCCCCACAAATTTATCATGTATCTATTTTGTGTAGGATTTACTATAGCTGTATATATGTGGAAAGCAGCATTGAATAGAGTAGAATAGAATAGAAAGTCGGCCTCGAAGCTGGACAAAACTATGTTCAGGTGCTATTGCTGACATACACTGTGAAGGTCACAGCCTTCCACTATTCTAGGATATAATTTATAGCCTAACAGCTTCTCTAACACTCTAAGTTTCAGAAAAGATGTCAACTTGAAATCAATAGAAAGAATTTCCTCCCTTGGAAATTCTCCACCAATGACATCACTAGTTTAAGTCCTTATTTCTTATTTTAAGTTTGTATATATAAATGTATTGTTTTCCCCTTTAGAATATAAACTCCATATTGGAAACGGAGGGGAATGCCCATTGTTTTGGGGAATAGCTGAACAAGTTATGGTACATGAATGTGATGGAATACTCTTGTGCTGAAATGATACAAGGCACAGTATCAGAAAAATCTGAGAATACTTGTATGAACTGGTGCAGAGTGAAATAAGCAGAACCAGGAGAATAATTTGTTAACAACAATATCGTAAAGACAACTTTGAAAGACTTGGAACTCTGTTCAGCACAATGAGCAGTCTCAATTACAGAGGACGCATAATGAAACATGCTTCCCATCTCCTGACAGAAGGATAATGGACTCAAAGTGCAGATTGAGACATATATTTTTTGGACATGGATAATGCAGTAATTTGTTGCACATGATTATACATTTGTAATGTTCTTTCTCCCCCACCCCATTCTTTCTCACTTGGAGAAAGGAAGATAAAAGAGAAAGCAAGCAGATTTTCAATTAATACAAAAAAAAATAACATTTCATTTTAAAAGTAGAATGTAAATAAGCTCATTGTGGGCAAGGACTTTCTTCTTCCTATAAATTCCCATCATGTAGCACAGTGTCTTCCATATAGAAAGAACTTAATAAACCTTATTAGTCCTAATAGAATCTAAGTTCCTTGAGGGTAGGAACTGATCTGTTTTTTTTTCCTTTGTTTCCCCAGTGCCTAGAACTTAAATATTTAATAAATGTTTTTTGAAATGAATAAATTGTCCAATTCATTCATTCATCCTGTTTTCAAATATTGCATATAGAGCCCTATGCTATCCTGCAAAATAAAACAGTTTCAAACATAAAATATGTAACAAATATGCATAATATTACAGGATAAGCTGCATTCGAGAAATCTAAAATCAAGTGTTGTTCCAGGTCTGAAGAAAAAGATTGTTACAGAAACTTTCCTATCTAAGATTAGGGGAGATCTCCTAGACGAGGTGCTACTTGATTTGGAGTTAAAAGGGTGGATATTAGTGTCTTCTCCAGTTAATCTGTACTGTATTTACTTTGTATTATTTTGTATTACATATTTACTTTTATTATTACATATTATTAAATAGATGTTATGTATTTAATGTATTACATTAAAGTTGTAATACTTTGTATTACCATATAGGTAAATGTCTTTCCTGATAGAACGAATATAAGTTCCTAGAGGGCAGAGACAGAGTTTGACCTTTCTTTGTAAGCCCAGCACTCAGCACAGTGCTTGGCTCTAGGTGTTAACTAATGCTTGCTGTCTTGACCTAGCCTAGTGCCATATTTCAGCGCCTGATATGTAGTAAACACTAAATTATTACTGACTGACTTATTTACTCCAAAGGACACAGTAAAGGGACAGAGTAAGTATTTAGTAAATATTTAATCAATGAATGGATATTGATTCCCTTTCATATTTATTTGATGTTCCCCGAGCATATGAGTAAATTGTAAGCAGGGGTCAAGATCCTGTCTTATACTCTTCCATATCTGGTACAGTAGCTCACATAGCATTTAAATATAAAATATTAGGCACAGAAAGTAGATAAAATGATGAACAGCTGATATTGCTTTAATGATTGCAAAGCATTTTATATACATTAGCACATATTATCCCCCTAATAGTCCTGTTGGGTAGGTAACCCATTTCATACCCCATTGTGCAGATGAGGGAATTGAGACTCAGAGAAGAAAGGTGACCTACACAAGGTCATCCTTCAGGTAAGCTCCAGAGACTACATTTGAAGTCAGATCTCTGCTAACTATCTATGATTCCACATCTATACACAATTATTGATGTGAATTGATTAGACTGGAAAGGAAGGTAGTAGGAAAGGGTCAGCAATCCATCTCAATAAATATGGGATATGTCCAAAGTCTTAGAGCAGTTTGAAGCTTTAATGGCTTATTTTGGGGGTGAAACTGTACTAAGCCCTGCTCAAAATGAACTTCAAGTCTATCCAGGCTATTAGAATATAAGATGTACACAGAAAACTCTAATACACAGTAGACTATAAAAGTGTAAAAATGGAGAAGCAAGCAACAGGCCACAGCAATTCAGAAGAGGAGTTAATTTCTGCCTGAAAGGATCAGAGAAGGCTTCACAGAGAAACAGCATTTGACCTGGGTTAGAATAGGACAGGAGATGCTGGGGGAGAACACTCCCAGTGGAGGGAGCAGTGTGGTTTGGGAAGCCAAGACATGTTTCAGGAAGGAGCATCTCAATTTGAGTAAGACTGAAATGGAAGGCTGGAACCACAGCATAGATTTGGACCTTTTTTTGGTAAGAGGCTTCATTCAATGTCCTTAAACAAGAAGTCTAGAAAAATCCCCATCCCTAACCCTTTTGGAGATGCCTCTGAAATTAAGGTCATCCCCTGGACTGTGAGTAGCCTGATCCCTTCTCTCTCAGCTGGGTTTTTAGGTGGTGACATGCCCACATTCCCTCCTTCCCACTGTCCTCAGCTGCCCCATGCTTCCCACAGGGCCCTGAACATAGTAGGTGCTTTCCTCCCCATTATTTCCCACCCCATCCCCATCTTCTGACCTACTTCGCTCCTTGCCCCTAATTCCTTTCCTTGATCTCATCTCCAGTCTCCCATCTTCATTCCTGTTGCCTGCTCCCTTCCTCCCTCCCCACACCTGCCCTTCTTTATCCCTGTGTCCCAGTCCCTGTCCCCGGTCCCTGACTCCATCTTTACATTTCTAAACAGAGAAGAAAGCGGGCAGGGCAGGCAGGCGCTGTGCCCCCTCGAGATCCCCTCTCCCTCTCTCTCTTCCAACTCTTGCCACTTGCAACTGGCCCGATTTCATTACCAATTTTAATTTGCCTCTAATTAAATCCTGTGTATTTTTCCGACTCGCTTGCTAATCCACGAGGGAGGCAGGCGGCTGGAGTGGAATCTCTCGGAGCGATAATTACAAAGGGCCTAATCACGCCGGGGCTCCTGCCTCGGAATAAATTTCCCCGCATTACGGGGCTCGGATCCTCCGCTTTGCAAATGAGAATGACCCCAATTTCCGAGGATGGCCTCACCGGGGCTTTTTTCCCTCATTTCGAAGCCTGATTCGTGATGAGAGACTAATTCGTTACGCTGAAACATTAACGGCAATTTAAGGGGTCTGGCGGGGGCTTCGTAAACAAAGGGACCGGCCCCACAACAAGGGCCCGGGGAGGGGCCCAACATCAGGAGGGGGTGGAGGAGAGAGGTAGGGAGGGGGCTCGAGAGGGCAGCAGCTCTGAGAAGCAGATGGCGTCTCCTATCTCTGGGATGGCCGGGCTTGGCCCCAGGGCCCCTCCCTATCCTCTCCCCCTGACCTGGTCCTTGCAGTGAAAGGGATCCAGCAGGAAGAGAAAAGGGGGTAGGATGAAGAGGAAAGCAGAGCAGGGGCTGGGTGAACAGAGGGGGAAGAAGAGGGGAAATCTCTGAAGCTAGGATCCTGTTTTGCCCCAAGGGGGAAGAACAGCAGAGGTCTGAACCTCAGTGGCTTGACCTAGGAGTGGAGGGAAAAGATGGGAAGTGTGGGAAGAGGAGAGGGAGAGAGGAGAACATAGAAGATAACAGCAAAGGGTGAGTCAGGGTCCAGAAATGAAAATTGAGGATGACCCTAAGGATTCTGGGTCCCAAAGGTCAGGATCTGGATGCAAGAGGGCTAGAAAATAGTACATTCTACTGAGTTATCCACAGTGAGAGAAAAATAGGATGATCCCAGCCTATATTTCCAAAATTGTGACTTCCCCTTGATCTTCTCCAACCTCCCTTCCTCCCCATCCACACACATACACATACCCCTACTCCAGTGTTGATCAGGCCATTGTTTTTTCATTATCAATTCATGTCTAGTAACAGCTAACACTGTGGGGTCTGGGGCAGGGAGGATTGACTAATGAGTAAGATATCAGAAATAGTAGGAAGAGGGAAAGGCATAAGCACTGTTTGGTCTGAAAAGGAGAAATGAAGAGGTACTACATGACTACCCCATCTCTGAAAAGCTTTCTAAAAGATAATGACAAAAGAGAATGTATAAAGTGTTCTGAATTTACAGGACTCGAGTTTGAATTCTGCCACTTACTACCTATGTGACCTTGTGGAATTCCCTAGCTATTCTGAACCTATTTTCTCAGCTGTAAATAGAGGATGTTGCACTAAATAAACTCTAAGGTCCATTAGATCTAAATCATAGACTCTCTAATTATTTTCTGCTGTTAGAGAGGAAATGGTCTACACTAAGGTGGATATAAATAAAATAATGAGAGAATGAATGTATAATTTCTAGTTTGGGCAGGTATGTGCAGGGCACATGGAAACCGTATGACACACATACACATACCACCCACGTCTAGCACACTTGTTAAGCAATAGATAACTTCTTTAGGTGCTGTTCTGTCTATAGGCTAAAGATGAAATGAAACGACCTTCAAAGAACTCAACCCCAGAGTCTAGCAGGATGTAAGTCAGAGGAATGAGACCACTTACAACCAATCAGAAGGGCTGACCCAGCATGGCTTGCCATGATCTTTTTGGGGTCTTAGTACTCTAACCCTGTGACTCCAGTCCAAGGAATAGGAGAGACATTTTAGCTGAGTGAACCTCTCAGTCCTGGGAGGAGCTACCATGTTTAACACCTGCTATGGCCCTGAACTAGTCAATGAGTGCATTTATGTTCTGTCCAAAGAATAAAGGACTGAAAGTGTTATCATAGGAGATAAGTGCTATTCTTACAAACTGAGGCAGACAGAGGTTAAGTTCCACGCCCAAAGCGAGTAAGTGAGCTGAGGTCTGCTTTGAGCTCAGGTCTCCCTGGCTCGGGGTCCAGTTCTCTGTTGTTCAGAAAAATATTCTGACAGTGAGTTCAAGGAAGAGCTGACATGGATGAATGGGGGTAAGGGGACCGGAATATTCTTGAGGCTCTTTCATAACAATGTCAACATCATCTCTCCAGAATGGTCTAGGTAACGTTTGCCTAGAGCTAGGAGGAGACTGAGATGGCCTTTAGAATTCCCTTCCAATGCGATAATTCCCTAGTCTGAGTTTTTCCGTAAGTCAGGGAATATTACACTGAGGAGGCAGGATCACTGAGGGGTAAGAAACAAGATTTTGAGTCAGATGACCCGGGTCTGAGGACTAGGATGCGTTACGGATGATTGTAACACAGACAGTGTTGGATTTGACGTCTGAATTCGGTTCCTCATTCTGTCACTCATTATTCCTGCACCTTGGAAAAGTCATTTAACCTCTTTAAATCACGGTTTTCCTATCTGTTAAATAGGAGGTCAGACCAGAGTAGATGACCAGCAGCAACCCTGCTTGTTCCAAATTTGTGATCCTATGATTCTAATTCAAGGAGATGCTATCTCCCACCCCAGCCTGGGGAAGCAGCATATTGTGTCCCTGAAATTCCAATACTGACCAGCAGGGGGACACAAAGGCCAAAGATCCTGGCAACTCCTGCATAGACACTGCCCCTTTTCTCCTCACCCTGCCTGATGGCAAGGCTGGAGCTCGCTCTCCACTAAGGCTGACCCTACTAAACAGGCAGCAAGACCCCCATCTGACGGCTGCGCCTGCCTAGGAGTGCACTCAGCCTCTCTGTCTCTCACTTTCTCTCCGTTTGGATTCTCGGTCCCTCTTTTCCAATCTCTCCATATCTGTGTCTATTTCTCTCTCCCTCCTTCCCTTTCTTTCCCTTTCCCCATCACTGTCTCCATCTCTCTCCATTCCTTTCTCTCCATCTCGATCCCTTTCTCTCTCCATCTCTCTCTGTTTCTGTCTCTCCATCTCTATTGCTCTATCCATCTCTCTGTGTGTCTCTGTCTTTCTGTCTTCCTCTCTCCCTAATTCCTCCCTCCCTCTTTCCAACACACACAGTCTTGGCAATGAAAAAAACAGAAGGCGCTAACAGCATTCGGCCCCTAACTCCCTGTCCCATTTTCCCTAGCCCTCCCCCCCCACCTTCTCTGTCTTGTCCCCCTAGGAAAACTGTTATGGCTGGAGGTGTTGAAATGACTAATTGGACTGAGACAATTATCTTTCTGCTTCTGACAGCAGATAGGGGGAGGGTGTATGTGTCCATATCTGTGTACGTGTCTGTGCCCATGTCCACAGACCCATATTTGGCCCTAGGTCCAATTTTCCCATATACTATTCTTCCCCAGTGAGAAGCAGGGTCTTTGGAACATCTCTATACTGCAGCTTTAGGAATTCGAGGGTCCCCTTGCATGGTTTGGACACACCTCATTAGAACCTAGCCACAAACTCATTAAGGGGCCTTTGGAGCCCATGTGGTCACCAGGGTCAGATCCTACCATGTTTCCCTTTGTAAAAACAAAACAAAACCAAAAAACCTTCAGTAGCTCACTATTGTCTCTAGAATGAAATACAAACTCCTAAACCTAGTTTAAGGCTCTTCATGATCTAGTATCCCCACTACCAGCCATATTTCATAAAATTATCTTTTAAAAACTCTACATTGGAGTAAATTGGGCTGTAATTCATTCCTGGAATTTTAAACTCCATCAATCACTTCCCAATATCCATACAAGCTATTCACTATACTTCCCCTCATCTCTACCTTTCAGAATCCTTGTCTTCGTATAAGGTTCATTAAAGGACATATTGTCCTTGAACCTAATTCCCTTTAGGTCTCAGTCCTTTTCTTCACTACTGAATTTTTCTCATTTTATGCTTATTTGTGTAGATAGTTTATTCTTCACCTCCCCTAAAATGCAAGAGGAAAGTATGGTTCTGGTCTCTAAAGACAGAGACTCTTTCATTTTTTATTTTGTATCCTGAATTTTTGGCTCAGTAATTTGCCCAGGGTTTTATTGCCAGCACATATAAGAAGCAGGGTTTGAAATGAGGTCTTCTTGACTCCGAGGTCAGTACCCTACCAGCTGGTATTGCACATAATAAGTATTTAATAACTATTTGCTGAATTGAATTAGGAAAGGGAGTTTAAAATCCAGAGGATCTCTAAGTAGGCTTTTGAGTACTAGGAGTCCCTGATGATGATGATGACATAGGAATCTTCAATGATATAGGGATGTGCCTGAGCCAAAAATGTTCCTAATAATCCAGTAACACAAGGGCAAGGCTGGGTTTCTAGAGGAAGGGAATGTGATCTTTGGACTATAGCACTAACATTCCCTGCAAGAATCTCCTATCCTAGAGGTGACTCTAGGGGAGATCCTGCCATAATATTAGTTCAAGGCCCTTAGGAAGGGGAGGAGAGGGAAAGCAAGGGAAGCATCTCACCTTCCAGGTGGCTGTATTCCTCCGGAAATAGGCGAACATCCTGGTGAACCAGTTGTAGATTTCATTCAGAGTAAGCTGCCTATCAGGGGTCTCCAGGATGGCCTTCAAGGAAAGCAAAAATCAAAGGGGTTACTTTCCTCTGGGATAGGAAATCAACAGCCCTGGATTCTCTTTCCTAGGATTCCAACTCTCCCTTAGGGAGAACTGAGTCATTTTAGTCATATTTGACTCCTTGTGACTCCAGGGTTTTCTTGACAAGGATATTGGAGGAGTTTGTCATTTCCTTCTCCAGCTCATTTTACAGATGAGGAAACTGAGGCAAGCAGAGTTAAAGAAGTTGGCCAGAGTCACATAGTAAGTGTCTGAGGCCAGATTGAACTGAGGTCTTTCTGACTCCAGACCCAATGCCCTATAGACTACAGCTGCTTGTGAGCCCACGCTAGCCCTTGCCAAAGTTCCGAAGGAGGTGAGATCCAGGTGTGCACCAACTATTCTCAATTGTCCTTGGCTATCTGAGAGCCAATGGCCTTCCTGAATATTTATTGAAAAAGATGATTAAAAGAAAAAACCAGGGAAGGAAAAATTAGCAATGTCCTGAGTATTCCTAGGGTACATGCCATTAGTCTTCTCTGCTAAAGGATGAACATGTTACTGGTTTATGTGAAACTGCCAATGTGCCAACAGACCGTAATGCCAGTTTCTCTACTGCAAATAGTGTTCTGTGTAAAAACAAAAACACACACACAAAAATAACTTTAAAAAGCAAAAAAAAAAAAATGCATTCAGCTAACAAGAAAATAAAAGTTCCTAGGTATGTGACTATGAGACAGTATAAAAGAAGTGTGTGCTTGTGTGTGTATACCTTTATAGCTTTGGTAATAATGATAGCTAACATTTATATAGCACATTAAGGTTTGAAAAGTGATTTATAAATATTATCTCATTTTATCCCCACAACAACCCTGAAAAGTAAGAACTATTATTATCCCTATGTTACAAATGAGGAAATTGAGGCAGACAGAGATTAAATAACTTTCCCAGGACTACACGCTTCCAAATGAGGCAACATTTGAACTCAAGCCTTTCTGGCTCCTTTCAGTACTCTGTCCATTGTACTATCAAGCTGGCTCTGTTATATAGTACTATGTAACTACATAGTTAAATAGTACAATGACTGGATAATCAGTTCTGCCAATGATCTAAGAACCATTAACTCTGAATGCATGAGTACATAGATGGAAGGAAGGGAAAGAGAGAGAGAACAAGAGGAAGAAGAGAAAAAAGAGGGCCGAGAGATAATGAAAAATAAATGACGGAACAAAAAAGGAAAGAAAGAAGGGGAAGGAAGACAAGAATGTGACAGTGACAGATACACAGAGAATATATATATAAAGCATGTATGTATAATACAAAGAATGTGAACATGAGTGGAAACAGCTGGATATGGAAAGACAGACATAGTATCTGTTGGTAAAGCTATAGATTGATCCAGCTTTTTGGGAAAGCAATTTGAAACAATACCAAAAAGTCACTAATCCTTCGAACCAACTATATAACCCGAAGTCAAAGAAAAAATGAAAAGATCTCATATGTACAAAAATATTTATAGCAGGTGTTGGACTAGAGTGGAAAGAAAGAGACATATTTTTGGACATGGCCAATAGGTAGATTTATTGTTTGATTATACTTGTTTGTTACAAAGGAAGACTTTAAAAATGGGGGTGGAGGCTTGGGGGAGGAGGGAGTTTAAAAATAATTGATACCAAAAAGAAAAGAAAAAAAAAAGAATGTCACTGAAACATTTTAAAATTAATTTACAACCAAGAAGAAGAAAGTTCAGAGCAAGCTATAGATAATCAAGACAGTTTTGGAACAGTGTCGAATTTATTTTGCGCTTAAAAAAAAAAGCTATGCATAATAGACACTCTGGTTTCATATGTAATCTTTTTCAGTTTTTCTTTGAATACAGAAATATTTATACTTGTTTGTCAAATTTAACTTAAATAAAAATAAAATATATTTTTAAAAAGAAAGATTATTGGATTGGAGTCAAAGAAGTGGGTTTGAATTTCTGCTCTGTCTTGAATCTTTGCTTACTATCCTGGATAAATCACTTTACCTACCCTGGGACTCAGCTTCTTTATCTATAAAATGAAGGAACTGATTTCAATCCATTAGATTCCTTTTAAGTCTCTGTTTGTGTATCAGTCTGTCTCTGCCTGTCTCTCCCTTTCCCTCAATCCCTCCTTTTCCTTTTCCTTTTCCCTCCATACATATAGAAAA
Organism: Sarcophilus harrisii; assembly: GCF_902635505.1. Classification (NCBI taxonomy): domain Eukaryota; kingdom Metazoa; phylum Chordata; class Mammalia; order Dasyuromorphia; family Dasyuridae; genus Sarcophilus; species Sarcophilus harrisii. The sequence continues at coordinate 272,321,178 of NC_045429.1, forward strand.
ACTTATATATGTGTGTGTATATATATATATATATATATATTCTATATATTTTATATATGTATATACACATACACACATATGATCCTGTGACCAAAAATTCTATATGTATACCCAATAAGCATGGGTATGAGAGGAGAGTGTAAGAGAGTCAAAGTTTGCATATTTGTGTGAGACTAAGTGAGAATGGATGTATATATGTCTAAGGAAATTTGTGTGAATTATATCCATGTGAGATAAGAGAGAATAGGGGTGTGTGCATGTGTGTGTGTTAGAAAAAGAATGAACTGGTTGGCAATGTTAAGAGAAGGTATATCTGTGAAAAATTGAGTGTGGGACTGGAAGTGCCATTTTTGAGAATCTGCACATTTACAATGTGCAATATAAGCTGTAGGAGAATCCATATGCATGAGTGCACACATATGTGAGAGATGGGAGAAGGACGAGTCACTTCCCCTGACCCTAACGAGCTAGGGAGTGAGTGGAACAGAGAATGACTGTCCAAAGGAGGGAGACTAGGGTGGTCAGGGAGGGGGTGGGGCTGGGTAGGATTTGGGCAGTAGAAAAGGAGAGGAAAGGGCTTCATAAGCAGACAACTGGAGGCAGATCTGGGGGGTGAGAATGAGAATACAAGAGAGGGTTTTTCACGACTCTCTTATTCCCAGCATCTCCCTCTTCTTCCCCGGAAGCTCACCTGTCGGATGAGGGACGCATAGGTAAAGGGAGGTCGGACATCTGCGTTCTTGTAGAACTCGTGATTTTGGGCCAGTTCTGGGGAGAAAGTTGAGGAACGTAAGGAAGGCCAGACCTGGGCTGAAGAAGACCCCTCCCCTAAACCACAACGCCTCCCTTCTGTGGTCCTTCTGCCCTCACCAGAGGAGATGGGGGTGCAGAACTTGTCACTACTCCTCCTGCGGGCAGGGCCCCCACTGTGCAGAGTAGCAGAGCTGAGGCCAGGGGGACGTAAGGGAGTAACGGGGGCGGCAGCTGAGGTGGGGGGGTGGGCGAGGCCATCCGGGAATGAATCAGCTGCTGAGACAGTCACCTTGGAGAGTGAGGAGCCTGACACCAGGTTCAGCTATGAAAAATGGAAAGGGTGATGAGAGCAGGTATGAGCAGGGAGGGTCATCTTGGATTCAAATGTCTTCTCCACTCATGGATCTCAGGGTCAGAATGGTGGAGGGTGAACTTTAATCACGGAACAAAGGGGTAAGTGGAGATGGAGAGAGCACATTCAAGAGGGTTAGTTTCTATAGGGAGGATTCTGAGGGGAACCAATCTGAAACACAAGGATCTAAGGGAGGGAGGCAGCATCCTCACGGGGGCTGATGCTCGGGGAGGGTTCCACTACCAAGTGTGATGGGTCATAGGGACTAGAGGGAGCTAGAGACATATGGGCCATGGAGCATCTCACCGGCTGGCTAAAGGGCTTGGGTTCTGAAGGCCTCATGTGCAGATGGGCCATCATCGCCTGAAGTCGCTCACTCTCCTTGGCTAGCTGCAGGGAGAGAGAAAAGGCAGGAAAGAAAGCTGCATTTCAGACTCTTTTCAGGATTCAGCCCTCTCCCCTTCCATCAGCATCCAACACCATCCCTCCCCAATCTTCTGCCAAAGGGAAAAAAGATGCCAAATTCAGACAGGTGTCCCTTAGTCCCAGATCCCTATCAAACGCCAGCGTTTACCACCTGTGCTAATGCCATTCATCCCATTTGGAATTTAGCATTTATTCATAAATGTTTATTGGCTGATTTACCTACCAAATATTTATTGAGCTTCTGCTACATCAAGGCCCTGTCAGGCCCTGCGGAGAATGCAAAAACGTGTCCCCAGCCTTGAGGAATGTGTAGTGTAGTGGGGAGCTGACGCTGCACACATATTTGTCGACAGATTAATTTCTCTCGTTGATTGATTGGTTCCCCTGATAAGTCTCTTGGGTATCCATGGTTCAGACTACTATCTCTCTATGATCTCTGTGTTCTTCACACTGACTTGGCCAGAATCTTTTTTTTTTTTTTTTTTTTTTTTTTTTTTTTTTTTTTTTTTGGTCACAATTTTTGCCTAAGACAACTCATTGGGAAATGGAGCATGTTTTGTCTCCCAACTTCAGTAGAACCCACCTGTCAGGAGGATGGCTAGTTATGTTGGAACTCTAGTATACTGCTTCTGTCCTCCCAGGGCAAGACCCTTCCTCCCCCCAAGTCCGTAGTGTATCCTCTCTAGAGTTCACCCCTTCCATCCTGGATCACCAAGACAATTTAGACAAGGTAAGGAGATCACTTTGACTGCAAAAACACATGGCTGAGTCCAGAGAGCCCCATGGAAAGATGCTGCTGACATCAGGGAAAGGGTGGGACCCCACAAGCACCCTGCACAGACACCCAGAGGACCACACCTGTATCTCCAGCTGCTGGACAACCTGCATCTGGACCCGGCACTGAGCTGTGCTTCTGTCATCAAGTGCATGTTCTGTGTTGAGGTGTCTTCGTGGGGGGAAAAAAGGGAAGGTTTAGCCTCGGGCTTCATCTAGGATTTGCACTGCCCTCCCCCCTCCCCAATCTGCCTTCCCTGATACATCCTTAATCCCCTCCCACACAAAGATGGAGAGATAGACAAGGGCCGACAGAGCGACAGAGACAAAGAGACAGAGAAGGTGGCCAAGGCAGAAGAAAGGAAAGATAGAAGCATCCTCCTCCTAGTCAGCTTCCTTTGATGTCTTTGCTAAAATCCCAGCTACAGAGAGATCTAATTGCAAATGAACTAATTAAGTAAACCTCTGACGAAGCGTGAAAACAATTTGTTTGACCCTGATGCTGCAAGGGGCTGGAAGACAGCAGAGTTAATCAGTCAGTGACAGAGCTTGGCACTCTGTGGCAGCGCCAACTGCCTGTCCGCCCCCTGCCTACCTGTCCACCCGCCCCCTCCAGGCCCCATCACTCTGCTGTCAGCTTCCTCCTGCCCCTGACCAGGGACACTGGGAGAATGCAGAAACTGGACCCTGCTCCCTGCTTATCCCTCAGCCTGCTCTGTTTTTCTCCAGGAGGGAGGAGCTGCTCTAGGTCTCCGAGGAGCCGGCTACAGGGCCCAGGAACGGTTGAAGGGAGGCCCAGGTAAGACAGATGAGTGCCTGGACTGAGAGCAGGCACTCACACAAGCACACCCTCACTCCCACAACTGTCACTGCCCTCCTTTCTCCTTCAAATCTCAAGTCTTGAACGCCCTCCAGCCAGCGAGTCCGTGAACTTGCTCTCTCTTTTGGGACTGAGGGAGTTAGCTGAGGCTGCCTGTGGTAGTCAGTGACCAAAGGGGGCAGGGAAGTGGAGGTAAGGAGTGGGAGAAGCTTGTTGGGAGGAAAAGGGAGAAAGAAAAAAAGGGGGGAAGGACTAAAGGGGAAGAAGTGGGGGCAGGTGGGTAACCTACTTGACAAACTGCCCCAGGTCTTCACAAAGGGTCTCACAACCTGGCCATTTGCACTCCCCATGACCATAGAGGGGATGGGAGCCAGGTGTATCTTCGTGTGAGGAGCTGGGAAGGGAAGAAAGGTAGGAGGTCAGGGGCCAGGGGCTTCTGTTGCTGACCACAACACCCTTTGGTCTAGCTGATCCCAGCTCCCCCTTCCCCCTCACTTTCCTTTGGTCCCCTGATCCCCACAATCAACTTCCAGCCCCAACTCCATTCCTCCCCCGGTGTTTAAACTCCATGGCTCAGGAGGCAGTGACGTGGGCTTCCCAGAATCACCCACCCCACCGCTTTCTCTCAGGCCCCCTCTCCAAAGGTACCTGTCTCGTCGAGGTGTGAGCACAGTGGGTTGCCCATTGGGTAGGGTGTGGTGGGAGAGGGAGGGTGAGACCTTAGGGGGAGCAAACGAGGTAGCGGTGGCTGCTGCTGTGGTGAGGTCCAGCCCCTCCTGTTTCACGCTGTCTTCAGCCGGCTGGGCAGCTGCACCATCGCCCTTCCACAGCTGGGGCAGGTCAGATGGGCACACGGCTGCAGAGAAAAGAGCCAGATAGAGAACCCTCCCGCTCTTAATCCTTCTTGGACAGCAGGAGACCCCTACAACAGACTCAGGCTAGACCCTAGGGATGGGAGGCTTTTGGGGCCTAAGGTTCTGGAGGCTGGTATGTGGGGGCTATAAGAGGCACTTACCTTGTGGGAGAGTTTGGAGGGGTCCTGTTGCCTGGCTGGGTTGCAGACTGACCAGACCCTGTCTCTGCAGGTTCAGCAGGTGCTGCTGTTGCAGCTGCTGCATCTGGAGAAGCTGTTGCTGGAAGGCCAGCTGCTTGTTCCCAAGTGCCTAATTCCAAGGAAGCAATGATGAAAGGAAGACATGTCTAATCAGGCCTTTCTTCACTGGAGCTAGATGCTTCCTGACCCCCAACCTCCTTCCACTCCCACCCCCACTATCTCCATCAAGCCTTTAAAAGCCCTTGTCCCTTACTTACCTCCCTTCCCCAAGACCAAAGTCCATTCCTGAACACACACACACACACACACACACACACACACACACACATACTTCAGCTGATATCTGAGTGTCATCCCACCCTCTTATCTTTCCTCTAACAGCCTCAGCTTTTGAAAAAGTCATTGGTGCATAGGGCAATGCTGAGAAGGGGGACAGGACAGCTCTGCTCCTTTCTCCCGCTCTGTCCTACTCTCTCTTTCTTCTTCTCTATTGTCTTCTCTCTATTCTTTCCTGTTGCACTCGTCTCTCCTGTTCTCTCCTTTTTTCCTTTCTTTTCACTACTTTTTTTTTTGTTTTGTTTTCTTCTGATCATTCTTATTCCCCCCTCATCTTTTCTCTTCTTGGGAGACCTTAGGCATCATTTATTTCAATCCCCTACTTTCCCAGATAAGAAACAGGCCTAGAAACATTAAGCTAGCAAGGAACATTAGTAAGATTCTCTGTGTTCTCAAAATCCCTTCCTCTTTCCACCATTTTTTCCCTCTTACTGAATCACTGAATTTATAATCAGAAGATCATCTGGACTATATCTCACACAGCTCAACAATCTCTTCTAGATCATCACTGATATATATGGTCTTAGAGTCTCTGCTTGAATAGTCATCCCAATTAGAAGGTAGTTACCTTCTACCTTCTAGCAGCACATTCCATATTTAAACAATTCTAATTATTTAGAAAGTTCTCCTTACATTAAGCCCAAATCTTTCTTACTGTAACTTCCACCCTTCATAGTGATCTCCACAATCAACTTCCAGCCCCGACTCCATTCCTCCCCCAGTTTTTAAACTCTTATCTACTTGGAGCTATAAAGAATAAGTTTATTCTCTCTTTCATATGACAGGGCTTTAAACAATTAAAGAAGGCAAACATGTCCTACTCCTTCCCTCTCTTCCCAAGTCCTCCAGACTAAACACATTCAGTTCTTTAAGCTATTCCCACTACAATGTGGTTTCCGGACTCCTCACTGTCCTAATCACTTTTCTCTGGACTTACTGCTGTATGTCCATCTCCCTTTTATCTCCTATGTATAATCAGAAAAACTTCCCAGAAGTTAGGGGTTCCCTAAGAGGAATAGGTCACAAGCGGGCAAGATAAAACCCACGATAATATGTTCAATCATTTCAATCCAACACACACACCCGACACACACACCTTCCATCCTAAACTCACATAGGCCTGCATCTACCTGGAAATGACTGTTTTTGTGACAGATAACACAGTGGGGTCAGAAGTGAAGCTTATCATTTGTCTCACCAACTATTCCCTTCCCTCCTTATTCCTCCTAAGGACACCTAGTCACACCCACACACAACAACTCTGTCTTCCACCCCCCAGAACATACAAATTCAGACAGGGCCATTCAGCCATGAGCACAGGCAAGTCAGTCAGTCAGCGAGTATTTATGGAGCCCTCCAGGACCATGTCTGCTCTAGGAGCTTGCAGTGGTGTCTGTTTGGGGCTTGCTAATTATTGGGGAAACAAAACATAGGGTCACAGATTTATAATGTCCCTATCAGAGTGAAAGCATCTTGAAAACAGGAATTGTCTTACTTCTCTATTTGTATACTAGCACTTAGCTCAATGTTTCTTTTACACACCATTTATTCAACGCTGAGAGAACCCTTAGAAACCATTGAATCCAATTCCCTCATTTTGTAGGTAAGAAAACAAGACACTCTACTCTTAGTGTGGAGTGTCTTGCTCCAGATCATACAGCCTGCGAACATCTGAGGCAGAATTTGAATCTGGGAATCCTGACTCTAAGACCAATGTCCTATCCATAATATGGCCCACCAGAGTAATTCAGAGGAGAGAGTACAGCAACTGTAAGAATAGGTTGAGGTAAAAGTGGTGATTCAAGGTAATTTCAATAGACTTGTGATAGAAAGTCTGTATTCAGCCATCTGTATCCAGAGAGAGAACTATGGACATTGAATATGGATCAAAGCATAGTATTTTCACCTTTTTGTTATTGTTATTGTTTATTTGTTTGCTTGGGGTTTTTTTACTTTTTCATTTTTTCTTTTTTGATCTGACAAATATGAGTATATGTTTAAAAGAATTATATATATTTAACCTGTATCAGATTGCTTGCTGCCTTGGAGTTGAGGGAGGGAGAAAAATTTGGAACACAAGGTTTTTCAAAAATAAATGTTAACTATCTTTGCATATATTTAGAAAAATAAAATTAAAAAAAAAAAGACAGAGGCTTGAAGTAGCAAAAAAAAAAAAAAAAAAAAAAAAAAAAAGTCATCAATTGTCCTGGTATGTTAGTGAATGTTTGGTTCCAATCATGGAAGACTCCATGGAGGAGGCCACTCAGAACTGTCATTTCCCCCTCACCCCATCCCCCAATACGGGAGGAAGGAGATTGTTCTAGACACAGAGCAGGCGCTGTCAGAAGAGTTACAGAAGAAAAGTGTGGTTTGGATAGGATGGCAGGCTTTGGGCTGGGGGAATTCAGGAGGCCAGCAGAAGCAGACAGATGAGGCAAGCAGAAGGAAGGCTGAAGGATGGAGGGAACTTGGCAGTTGGGAAGCTGACAAACAGAAAGCCACAGTGTTGAGATCCACAGGAGAGACTTTAAGAGAATGGAAGGAATGTTGCAAAAGTATAAAAAACATGTTTGGCCCCAAAGAACAGATTTGAGAATCTCCTCCATTCCAATCAGAGGTTGAGGGGAGGGCAAATGAGTGTGGACTGTTGTTGCTAATGTTGGATTTTTTTTTCCCTGTGTATTATAAATTGTTTTGCCATTTTTTTTTATTTTCTCTCCTTCATCTTCATAAAAAAAATTCTTTGTTTTAGGGAATAACTCTTGGGAAGTCTATAATGAAAAATATGGGTGATTTCTTAAAAGATAGCCATAAAAAATCTATTTTTTAAAAAACATAATAGAAAGATCTGAAGTTCAGGAAAGCCAAAAGTGAGGTATGAGCATACATGTACACACACCTCCAGGAAACTTATACATATGTAACTACAGAAAAATATGACCAGAGCTATCATCATCATTGTCATTATTATTATTATTATTATTAAAACTTGGCCTCAGATACTTCTTAGCTACAGGATCTTGGGCAAGTCACTTAACCTGTTTGCCTCTGTTTCCTCAACTACAAACTGGGAATAAAAATAGCATCTCCCTCCAGGCTGTTTCAAAGATCAAATGAGATAAGTTTAGCTCAGGGCTTGAAACACAGTAGGCAATTACATAAATTTAGCTATTTTTTTTCTTCTGTGTGATCCTAGACAAGTCACTTAACTTCTGTCTTAGTCTCCTCAACTGTAAAATGGAGATAATAGCATTACCCTCAATAGTTGTTGTGATGATAAAATAAAATAATCATTGTAAAGCACTTAGCACAGTATCTGGCACAGTGGAGGAGCCTAATAAATGCTTGTTTCTTTTTCAACTATGTCCGGCTTCCCTACTTCCTAGGAAGGATAGGATGTATAGTTGGCTAAGAAGGGAGTGGAGGGAACAAAGGGATCCAGCTGCATGCCCCCTTACTCAAGCTTCTTACCTCTTTGGGTTGCTGTTTCCCAGCTTGCTGCTGGGTAAGGAGCTGTAAATGAAGCTGCTCTTGCTGTTTCTTGTAATATTCCTGTAACTGAGGGGTAAGGGAAGAGTGGGAATAGGTCAAAGAGGGAAGGAAAAACAAACAAACAAGTAAATCATAAACTGGCTTGTTTTCCTTCTTCTTCCACCCTACCCCCAAACTGTGGACTCTTCACTGCCCTAAAACTGGAGTGAGGAATTGATCCAACTTGCTTGGTAAAATGGATCCAGGAGGCTAAGAGGTTATACCCTTTCCCAGGGAAAAAGCACTGATCTAGGATTCACAGGAGCTGCACTCAAAACTTGTTTCTGATGCTTATTACCTGTAATGACTTAAGCAAGTCACCTAAGCCCCTGATTCATCATCTGTAAAATGAAGGGGTAAGACAAAAAGGGTTTCAGAGGTCCCTTTGATCAGTTTCTAGATTTCTGATCCAAACCTCTGACCCCTGCCTGCTAAGAACTATTTTTGGGGAATGTGGCAGGGCAAGAAGAGAAGAGATTGGTAAGAGAACAGACTTGGTGGCTACTGTCAATCACCAGAAAAAGGGATTTTTCATATAAAGGGCCCATAGTTCCAATGGTGAAGAGAGTCATCTGCATCCAGAGAGAGGACTGTGGAGACTGAATGTGGATCACAACATAGTATCACTTTTTTTGTGGTTGTTGTTTGCTTGAAAACATTTTTTTCCCTTTGAGATCGAATTTTTCTTGTGCAGCATGATAATTGTGGTAATATGTATAGAAGAATTGCACATGTTTAACAAATATTGGATTACTTGCCATCTGGGGGGGCTGGGAAGAAGGGAAGGAGAAAAAAAATTTGGAACATAAGGTTTTGCAAGGGTAAATGCTGAAAATTATCTATGCATTTGTTTTGAAAATAAAAAACTTTATAAAAATAAGTGGAGGGCACAGTCCTTCCCTCAGCCTCTGTACCTCCTGAAAAAGAGATGAGGCACCCCAGATAAGGCTGAGGCTATGGTTTTTTTAATCGGTTGTTTCAGCCCTCCCTTCCTTGCAGAGGTAGAAGGGAGATCTTCTGGACAGGTCAGAAAACCCTATTCTTTTCCCTATCAGGTCCAGTGCTTTGGAGATGAGGATAGGATGGGACCTCAGAAACCCACAGGGAACTAGGGAGTAGAGTGTATATATAGAATAACTCTCAACAAAGCAAAAAAGAAAAAAAAAATAACCTTTGACCAGCACCCAGCTGTTCTAGAAGAATGCAGGCCTGTCTAGCTTGAGCAGTTTCTCTGACTGTCAAACAGGTTTCTGTCACCCTCCCAGGCCCCACCCCTTCATTAGAGCTGGGGGCTCCAACTTTGGTAATAAATTAGGACCAGAGGCAGGAGGCAAGGTCTGAGGATAAAAAGGAGAGACTACTAGAAAGAAGGTGAAGAAGAGAGGAGTCTTGCTCCCATGCCTTACTACCCAAGCAATAATAGCCCTGTACTTGTGTAATGTGGCGGACACTAGTAGTGAAAGATGAGGAAAGGGGGCAAACAGGCTGGGGATAGGTGGGGTCTCACCTGTTGAAGCATGATGGCCTGTTGCTGTTGCAGCAGGGCCTGAAGCTGAGGAGGTGACAGAATTTGCTGCATCTGCTGGGGAGTAATCATCTGTGGAGACATCATGGCCACAGACACCGGCACCTGAGGGTGAGGGAAGACAGTATCCCAGTCAGAAATCTTCTCCACTCAGCATTCTCCAGGCCTTTCTCATTCCCATTCCCAGGGGCAGACCTGCCATACCCCAAAACGCAGAACCCAGAAATGGAAACGCCTTCAAGACTAACTTGGTCAAGCCCTACCTGAACAAAAATCCTCTCTACAACATTCCTGAAGTCCGTCCACAAGCATTTATTATTTATTTAGTCTGTGCCAAGAACCGTGCTAAATACTAGTAATACCAGCACATATTCCCTTCCCTCAAGGAGCTCACATTCCACTGGCACCTTGCTCCCTAACATGCCCACTCTTCAATCCAGTAACACTCCTCTTCTTGTTGTTCCATCAACAAGACATTCCATCTCATCTCAGCATTCTCTCTGGCTTGTCCCCCCTGGCTAAAGCACTCTCCTGCTTCGGTTCTGATTACTGATCTCCCAGGCTCCCTTTACCTGCCAGCCAAAATCCCACCTTCTACAGGAAGCCTTCCTGAAGTCCTCTTAAATTCCTGTGCCTTCCCTCTGTTGATTATTCCCTAATTTTCCTGCATATAGCTTGTTTTGTATGAATTTGTTTATTTGTAGGTGTCTTTATTAGACTGTAAGCTCCTAAGAGTCAACTAGATGGCACAGTGCAGTGCCAGTCCTGGAGTCAGGAAGACCTAAATTCAAATGTGACCTCAAACACTTAGTAGCTAGGTGATATGGGGCAAGTCACTTAACTCTGCCTCAGTTCTCCACCTGTAAAATGTGTGGGAGAGGGAAAAGGCAAACCACTGTAATATTTCTGCCAAAAAAAAAAACTCAAATGGGGTCACAAAGAATTCAACAATGATTCAACGACAAAGAGGGCAAGGGAGTCTTTTGCCTTCCAGTCCCTGGTGCTTAAGACAGTGCTAGTACATGTTTATTAATCAGGCTGACTGATTGATTAGTGGGAGACCACATGTAAACAAAAGGTACCCAGAAGATATAGACAGAGTAGATAGAAAGTAGCCTGAAAGGAGAAGGCATTTGAAATTAAGAGGACTGAGAAAAGCTACCTTAAAAAGTAGGTTTTGAAGGAAACTAAGACCTAGAGACTTATCAATCAACAAGCCTTTATTAAACACTTACTGTGTACAAGATTCAGTACCAAGCCCTGGAAATACAAAAAAGTTCCTAGCCTCAAGCATTCCCACTCTAATAGAGTGAGACAATATGCAAACAGCCTTGACAACCAAGAGCTACATGGTGAAAAGAGGAAGTAATCTCAGGACCACGGAGGAACAGGAAAGACCCTCTTGGAAAGTGGGCATTCCAGACCCAGAAGAAAGTCATTACAAAGACCCATCCCAGGAATAAGAAATAAAGTGATATGTGCAAGGTATAGTCAACTTCTGGATTGCTGAGTTTGTGGATGAGGGTAAGTAACATGTGAGAAGCCTGGAAGGGAAAGAAGGAGTCATGTTAGGAAAGAATCTTTCCTTATGGAAAAGGACTCACATGTGCAAAAATGTTTGTAGCAATTCTTTTTGTAATGGCAAGGAACTGGAAACTGAGTGGATGTCCATTAGTTGGGGAATGGCTGAATAAGTTATAGTACATAAATATAATGAAATATTGTTCTATAAAAAATGTTGAGTGTGCTGATTTCAGAAAGGCCTGAAGAGACTTACATGAACTGATGTTAAGTGAAGTGAATAGAACCAAGAGAACAAGTTACACAACATCAACAAAATTATGTGATGATCAATTGTGATAGATTTGACTCTTTTCAACAGTGAGATGATTCAGGCCACTTCCAACAGACTTGTGATATATCCAGAAAGAGGACTATGGGGACTGAATGTGGATTACAACCATAGTATTTTCACCTTTTTTGTTGTTTTTGTTTGCTTGCTTTTTTTTCTTTCTCATTTTTCCCCTTTTTGATATGATTTTTCTTGTGCAGTATGATAAATGCGAAAACATGTGTAGAAAAATTGCCCAGTGCTTCTTGCTATCTAGGAGAAGTTGGAGGTGGGGAAGGAGGGACAAAAATTTGGAACACGAGGTTTTACAAGGGTGAATGTTGAAAACTGTATTTTGCATGTATTTTGAAAAATAAAAAGCTATTATTATTATTATTATTATTATTTTAAATCTTTCCTTATACCAAGCTGAAAACTTCCTCTCTCTAGCTTCTACTCATTGATCTCTGGAGTCAAGCAGAAGTCCAATCTCTCTCCTCCAATACTTGAAAACAATGATCACAGCCCCTTCTTTCTCACCTCCACCTATCTTTTCTTCTCCATGTAAAACATTACCCATTCCTTTAATTGAGCCTCAACTGGATCTTGTTTCCAATCTCCCTGAATTTCAGTCACCTTCCTCTCCTACCTGTTCTTCCTAAAATGTGGCACAGAGAATCCAATACTCCAAAAGTTCTCTGACCAAAGGGAAGGTCATTTCCCTAATCCTAGGCACTGTGCCTACTCTAATGCAGCTGAGGCCACCGATAGCCATTTTTCACTGCTGTGTCATGCTGCTGACTCATATTGAGCTGGTTGAAGAAGATGTTGATGGTGCACCCACCAGTGACCAGGAGCTCCTGTTGTATGAAGAGAATGACTTGAAAGTAATGGCAGGGATGGTCTGAATGGTGCTATTCTCATTCTCACATAGTCTTACTCCCTCAGAGGCAATGTGGTATGGTGGATGGAGTATTGAACCTGAAATTAGGAATACCTAGGTTTGAATCCCAGCTCTGGCATTTAGTAGTGATATTATTTTGGGCAAATTTCTTAATCTCTTTGAGCCTTAGTTTCCTCAGCTGGAAAGATATTATGATAAGAATATAGTAATATTTATAAATTATATCTCACAGGGTTTTTAGGAAGGGAGCACTTTTAAAGCTAAAACATGAGTTATTTGAATTATTATAGACCCAGCTAGTCAGGGTCTATAGTCAGGGTCAGCTAGTCAGAATCAATGATACAAACTGGCTCTGAAACTCAGAGGCCTACAGTAGGTCTTAAACCCATGACCCCAGCCTGCTGAAAAAAAAAAACCAAAACACTTTCATTTATATTACATTTTACAGTTTACAAATCACCTTCATCTCAACAACCTTGTAAGGAAGGTAGCAAAAGTATTTGTTATTCAATCCTGTCCAACTCTTTGTGACCCACGTGGCATTTTCTTGGCAGAGATACTGGAGTTGTTTTGCAATCAAGGAAACTGAGGCAAACAGGGTGAAGTGACTTGCTTAGGGTCACAGAGTTAGTAGCTGTCTGAGGCCATATTTGAAGTCAGGAAGATGAGTCTTCATGACTGCAGGCCTGGTACTTTATTCACTCTGCTACTAGCTGTCCTGTAAAGGATTATTATTCTCTCTTTACAAGGGAGGAAATATGTTCCAGAGAGGAAACTTAATTCACTATCTCATAAGTGATCAATAATAAAAGCTGAAATTTCAACCCAGATCCTCTGAATTTACATCTACATTGGCACATCTCTATATACATAAATAAGTACTTGTACTTATGGACTCCTGGACCATCCTCCCCTCTGCCAAAGAACCTAGAATGAAAGTCTCTGGAGAAAAGAAGCAGGAAATGGGGTGAATAGATGGGGCTCATACTCCTATAGGGTAACTCTCTATTCTGTCATTTCCCCCAGGGGGTAAATCAGAGAGCCAGGTTTAGCATTTACCTTCCAGTTTCCAAACCTGAGCCCTAGGAGGAACTGTGGAAAGTATGGAACCAAGGCACATGTTCACAGATTCTAAGGCTCCAAGAAAGGTTAGAGATCACCCTACCTTTATTTGAAACAGGAGTAAACAGAAGCCCAGGAGGTACAATGTTTAGCCCAGAGTATCACAGTTAGGAAGCAACAGAGCTGGGATTTGAATCCAGGTTTTCTAACTCAAAATTCAGTATTTGTTCTTACTATGTGGTATACTAACCTTTCTTTGCCCCTCTTTCTTATCAACCAATTTGAATTCTACCCTGCCTATCTTTGAGGCCCAGATGCAATTCTTCCTCCTCCATAACAGACAACCCAAGCCTGGCCAGTCTACCCTTCTCTAAATTCCTGTAGTATTTGGCGGCCTTCACTGTTTTTATGCATATATTCTCATCTCCCCAAATATAATAAAACCTGGATTAAAGGGAAACCAACTACAAAATCCTCATTAATAAGAATTGTTTTTCTTCCCTGTACTCCACTTTTTGGAGAAAGAGGCAAATGGAAAAAAGGGGGCGGAGGGGTTGGAGAGACTTACAGGGATTTGTTTAAAAATAAACAAACAAACAAAGCAAGCCAAACAACTTCCAGGCTATGTCCTTGGCTCCTCATATATCTCTCTTCTAAAGCCTTCCCTCCCTCCCTCCACTCCCCTCCCCTCCCCTCCAGATGAGAATTCCTGATCAGCAACAAAATTGGGAAAACAAAACCACAAATCCACACAAAAGAATAAAGGATCATGAGACAGGGAAGCAAACAGGACATTTTTGTTCTGATTTTGCTGAAGTTAATATACACATTGATTTGAACAGATTGTAAATAATTTTTGGTTTTTGGTTTTATGTATAGATCATTTTCTTTGTTTATCTGAATATTTGTTTTTGCTCTTGGTTACTAAGGTTGGAAAGGAAAGGGGGAGGAACAGAGGGAAGGAGAGAGGGAAAGAGGGAAAGGGAGGACATAGGAAGGGAGAGTGAGGGAAAGAGATGGAGGCAGAGGGAAGGAGGGAGAGCGAAGGAAAGGTAAAGGAAAGAGAATGGAGGGAGAGGGAGGAAGGAAGGAAAAGGAAGAGGGAGAAAGGGAGGGAGGAAGAGAATTTCTAATCATAATGTTGGGATCTGACCTGAAAGATTTTCAATTATCAAAGAGCTTCTACTGTTTTCTAAGTACTATGAGAGAGAGAAAGAGAGAGAGATGGGGGGGAGGAGGGCATATTTCTACTCATAATATTGGGATCTGGGATATGATCTGAAACATTTTCAATCAACAAAGTTTTCTGAGTATTATAATTAACAACTCAGGAAATTAGACTGAAAGAGAAATACTGGGCTGTAGTCAATGGACTTACATTCAAAATCTCAGTAACACCACTAACTCCCTGTTGTCACCCAAGTCTCTTCCCCAATCTGAGCCTCAGTTGGAAAATGAAGGCATTACACCAAAATGATCACTATGGTTTCCTCTAGTTCTAAATTCACCAGCCTGGGATTGTAAAAAGACTTTGTTGGAGTACACCATTGACTCTTTCCATATTTAAAAAAAAATAATTTTGGACCCTTGAAACAAACATATTTTTAATATACTATTGGTTTAAGTTTTGAAAGATACTTGAAATTGTGGTTTAAAAAAGTGACTATTACTACCTTCTATATTCTTTGACTCATACTTTACACATATACCTCAAGAGGGTCAAATAGAGAAAGTAAAGTCCAATATGCATTAAAACATTCATAGAGAAGCAAAGAACTGGAAACAAATTAAGATAGTGATTAATGAGGGAATAGACAAATTGTGATACAAGACTATGATTATTAATGTTATGTAATGTAATAAATGACTGAAAAATACAAGCCATAAGAAGATTTAAATAAAATGATACAAAGTAAAAAAAAAAAAAAAAGCATAACCAGGAAAACAATATGCACAATTATAACAACAATGTAAATGTAAAGAACAACAAAAATGGAAACCGAATACTTTGTAATTATAATGATCAAACTTGGTCTATAGAAAAGATACAAGAAAACACCTCCCTCTCTTCCTTGCAAAGATGCGGAGTGGGGGGGGGGATGACTGTGGATGTAGATAAGTGCATCCACTGTCAGATTTGATCATGTTCTGTGTGTTTTGCTGAATGGCTTTTCTCCCTTTATCTTTTATTAAGAAATGAAGGTGATTAAAACACAAAAATATATTCATTAAAATTTCTGTGAGAGGAAGGAAAGAGGGAAAGAGGAAGGGGAGGAGGAAAGGAAAGAAAAAAGGAAGAAAGGAGGAAAGTAGAGAAGGGGAAAGGAGGGAGGTAAGGAAAGAAGGGAGGAAGGGAAGAAAAGAAGAAGGAAGGGAGGAAGGAAGGGACGGAGGAAGGAAGGAAGGAAGGAAGGAAGGAAGGAAGCAAGGAAGGGAGGAAGGAAGGGAGGGAGGGGGGAGGAAGGAAGGAAGGGAGGGAGGGAGGAAGGAGGGGAGCAAGGAAGGGAAGGAAGGAGGGGGGAGGAAGGAAGGAGGGAGGGAAGGAAGGAAGGGGGGAGGGAGGGGGGAGGGAGGGAGGAGGAAGGGAGAGAGGGAGGAAGCAAGGGAAGGAGGAAGGGAGGGAGGGAGGGAGGAAGGGAGGGAGAAAGGAAGGAAGGGAGGGAGAAAGGAAGGGAGGGAGGGAGGAAGGGAGGGAGAAAGGAAGGAAGGGAGGGAGAAAGGAAGGAGGGAGAAAGGAAAGGGAGGGAGGAAGGAAGGGAGGGAGAAAGGAAGGGAGGGAGGAAGGGGAGGGAGAAAGGAAGGGAGGGAGGGAGGGAGAAAGGAAGGAAGGGAGGGAGAAAGGAAGGGAGGGGGAGGAAGGAAGGGAGGAAGGGAGAAAGGAGGGGAGGGGAGGAAGGGGGAAGGAGGGGAAGGAAGGGGAGGAAGGGAGGGAGGAAGGAAGGAAGGAAGGAAGGAAGGAAGGAAGGAAGGAAGGAAGGAAGGAGGGAAGGAAGGAAGGAAAGCCCCTTCCTAACCATAAGTTTCTATATGACCTCTCTCAATAGGTCGAGACAATTTTTTCATCCATTTCCTTTATCTGAATTTTTTCCTTCTGTCATCCTTTCCCTCTAAGCTCATTAGAGATATTCATTCCTCTTCCTCCACTCTAGCTCTTTCACTGTAACCTAAAATTGACCCATAAAGGTCACTGCTTGACTGGAAACACTCAAAACTAAGGAGGTTGATTACCTAACCTAGAGAGGGCAATTAGCCAGTCAACAAGCATTTGTAAAGCACATTTCCGGGGGACCAGTTTAGAATCAGAATCCCAGAGTCATAGCTCATAGGCTTCATTTTTCAGATGAGGAAAATGAGGGATGTTTAACAGGGGTGAAATTCAAACCCAGGTCCTCTTAATTCCTAATCACTTGCTCAATACACTAAACCGCACTACCATTAAGACTGATGCTGATTTCAGAAAGACCTGGACTTACATGAACTGACGCTAAGTGTAGTAAGCAGAACCAAGAGAACGCTGTACACAGCAACAAGATTATGTGATGATAAACTGTGATGAACTTAGCTTTTTTCAACTATGAGGTGAATTCCAATAGCCTTGACATGGAAAGAACAATCTGCATTCAGAGTGAGAACTGTGGAGACTGAATGTACATTAAAGCATAGTATTCTCACTTTTTGTTGTTGTTGTTTGTTTCTTTTTCTTTCTCTGTTTTTTTCCCCTCTTTTGATCTGATTTTTCTTGGGCAGCATGATGAATATGGAAATACGTTTAGAAGATTTGCACATGTTTAACCATATTGGATTGCTTGCTGTCTTGAGGAGGGGGGAAGGGGAAGAAAGGGAGAAAAATTTGGAACACCAAGTTTTACAAAGTGAATGTTGAAAATTATCTTTGTATGTATTTGGTACAATTAAAAAAAAAGATTAATGTTCAGAGAACTATCTTGCCCGAAGTCATACAACTAGTAAATGGTAGTTAGGATTTTGAATCTAAGTTTTGTGTCTCTAATTCCAGGGTTCTTTCCATTTACACCATGCTTTCTCCTGGGAAGATGGGAATGGGGGTGGAGCACACAAACTTGGCCCACAACAGAAGAATCTGAGGTCAGACACAAGGAAGAACTTTTTGGCTATGAAAAACATGAGTCACTAGGAAGAATAAGTGAGAGAGGCTATGGGAATCTGTTTTCCAGAGAGACTAAGTCTCTTCCTTTGACTGTCTCATATGGAGGTAAAAGAATGGATGAGGGGACACATTAAAGTTCCTTACATATATGAATCTATGATTAAGTTTATCAAGACAACCAAATCTCTGGGCCTAAGCCCAACCCCCAACCCCTTCTTTGGTCCAAGAAATTATATGGGATGAGGGTCGCTCACTAAAATAACATAGCCGACATCGTGGTGCCTTTGGCCATGTCAGGGAGTAGCTGGCTACATCCTTGACCCTAACTCCTTTCTCAAGGGGTCTCACTTCCTCTCTCTCATGAGAATTGGACTCCAGTTTCCCCCAATCTCCTCCCTCAGCTTCAGAGGTCTCGGTTAGGGATGTGTCAGAATGGGCATCTGCCAGATAGTGAGCTCAGCAAAGTTAATGAGTCACTATCTGGCCAGGGGCCAGCCCAGCAAAGTGCTTACTAAAGCTAAGAGTCACAGGCCATCCCTCCCCTAACCCTTCTCCTCCCTGCCCCCGAGCTAGTAGCCAAAGAATTCCCCCTACTATCTAGCCAAAGGACACCCCCACTCCCATCCCCCACCCCTCCCCAGTCCAGACACTAGTCCTCTCCCAGGCAAAGATCATTACATTGAAAGAGGCTTGGCTGGTAAGGACTCAGGAGAGAGGGATCATAGAATAGTGACAGAACAGGTTCATGTCAGGCTGGGCTCCCCCAGATGAATGAGACTGATGCAGGTTTGGGGCTGGAGCCAAACCCTCAGCTGAAAATCATGTAGTGGATAGTAGATGTCTTGCTGGGAGTTCAAGTCAAGACAGATTAAATTTATTTCTTTTGCTCAACTGTACTTATTTGTCAAAGGGAGGATATGTGTATGTTGTGGAGAAGACAGAATCTTTGGGAAAAACCCATCAAGAAGACAGTTTTAAAAACCTGGATTAAAATACTATCACAGGCATGTATTCGCTGTATGACCCTGCTAGTCACTTAAACTTTGTCTGCCTCAGTTTCCTCCTCTGTAAAACAAGAATGATAATAATAGCATCTATCTCACAGGATTGTTCTGAAGATCAAATGAGATGATGCATGCTCATAACGTTTTACAAACCTTAAAAGCTGTATAAGGATTCCTTTGACTGGAGAAAGATAAAGGGAGAGAAAAGATCTTAGCTTAGGCTTGAGCTCTAACTAAAAGTGATTGGGAGTGTCTAAATACAAGGTACTACCTTGTATATTCTCTCTATATTCTCTCTACTCTGAGGAACAATGGACCAGGCCTGAACTTGAAGGGGGAAAAACTTTGGTGAAATAGTGGGTGAAATTTTGAAATACTGTAAGGAAAAAATCCAAAACATCTTGCAGAGATTTGAGACTGGGAAACAGTGAGTCCTCCCAAACACCAAACCTCCACCATTTTAATATTTGAGCACCAAGCCCCTCATTCCCTCCAAGCCCTGGCAAAGGATGTTGACCATCTCTTCCTTGGCCAGAGTCAGAGATTTAACACCAAATTTGGGAACTCAATTGAATTTGGCTGGAGAGATGTTCAGGGAACCCTTGGGAGTAGGGAAAAGGGAGGGAGGCCCAAGGAACTGGGGGAGGCAAGCAGTAGAGCAGGAAAAGGGCCGCCATCGATCTGTCTTCATTACCCATTTCACTCAAGTTTCAAATCAACAAAATACACTTTTCCGCTTCAGTGCAGTCTCCGTTTTCTCTCTCTGCCACCCCCCCCCCTTCCACTTCTCACTCTCCCCACATCTTCCTACAAGCTTCTGAGCTCTGAAGAAAAGCAATTTCCCCAGAAAGCCTCCATATTCCCCTACTCCCTGGACAGAACTTCCTTACTTTGGAATCAGGATTTAAGGAGTAGGGAAGAATAGATTATTGAGTGGGTTGGGGGAGGTCTTACTTCACACCTCTAGAGAAAATTAACATGTCTACAAATGAGTGAAGGGAGAGCAAAGTCAAATAAGCTTATCAGGATGTTCCCCTAAACCCCATTCTCTGAAACTACCTTCCCTCAGGACACAATGGGAGGCCTAGACTGGGGCTCTGATCTCAATTATTAAAGAGGATGTGATTTGGGAAGTAGGGGAAAGGTTCTGAAAAGAACCCCATCTGGCTCTCTACCTCCAGCTACAAAGATTCCTCACAAAATTCAGACTAAGATTACTATTGTCCATTATCAAATAAGACAATATTTGTAAAGCACTTAGCACAGTCAGGGATATAGTAGGTGCTTAATAAATGCATGCTCCCTTCCTTTCCTTTTATATATTGGGGAAATGTCCCAGGAAAGGAATTTCCTAACCTCTCCTTCCCACCTGAAAAATCTTTTCTAATATCAGATCCTCTTGAACCATCCCAACTTTATTCACCCTTGTTCTCTCCCTAGTGCTATTAGCAGTTTTGGAAAGTGAGCTCTCCCCATGGAGCAACACTCATAAAGAGTACCTCCTGCCAGGGGAGGAGGATAGGTTTCTTAAGGCTAGGTTTGGATGGAGGAATAATGCTTCTACATTCACTCCAGACACAAACCCAAGACTATTTCCTCTATTTTCTCTGCCTTCAAGGAGGATCGTGTGAAAGTATATCTCCAATTTTAAAGGATCTCATCTAGTAAATCCCTCATTTTACAGATGATAAAACTGAGGCCAGAGAATAAATGACTTGCTGAAAATCCTCAGGATTTGAGCTTAGGTGCTCTGTTTCTTTTCTCTCTTGAGGAGTTAGTCCACTATGCTTTGAAACTCTTCCTTGAGATGAGTTCCCCTGATTGGTGAGTGCCTAAAAATTCACCTGACCCACTCCAATCTAGCCAAATTGAGACAATGCTTCATGTCTCATTTACTCAATTACTAGGAAATGATAGGGATTCTTTGAGGGTACAGACTGTCTCCCTTTTGTTTTTGTACCTCCAGCACCTGGCGAGAGTGCCTGGCATACAGAAGGTACTTAATAAATGCTCTTTTATTCATTCACTCATTTGTTCTGACTCCAAATTCAGTGTCCTTTCAACCAAACCACAGAGTGGCCAATATCTTGGGTAAGAGAGTTTCAGCTGATTCCTTTGATTGGTTTAGGAAGTTATTTCTCCCTAACCTTACCCACATCTTCTTTATCAGCCCTACTCTAGCCCCTTTGATCAGGACTTGGATTATTATGATGATATCTTACATCTCTATGGAACTATGAAATTTCAAACTATTTCACATACATGTCAGAAAAAACTATCAATGTGCCAGATTTCCCACATGGGGGCGCAGCTCAGTCCAAGACCCTTCTTGCCATCTCCCTCCAGTCTGCAGGCCCCCACTGCAGTCGGCCCCCTTCTCCCCAATCTCTCATTATTCTCCAACCCCTTTTTCCCTAACATACACACTCACACACTCTCTCTCTCTCTCTCTCTCTCTCTCTCCCTCCTCCTCCTTCAGGTCCTCAGTCCACCCTCCTCTGTCCTCTCCCTGGCCCCTCTCTCCCCAATTCTCCCCCTTCTTAGCCCCTTCTCTCCTCCTCAGCCCCCCAACTGTTCCACATCCCCTCCTCCCCAGCCCAGATTCCAGATCCTCTCCTGCTCAGAATCACTCTCACCCTTCCTCTCTTAGATAAACTTCCTTTCAAAGCAGCCGCTTAATCCTCTCCCCCTATTCAGAGCCTCCCCCAGCTGCTGTGGAGAGGGGGGCACAGGGAGAGGAGAGGGAGGGGGACCACAGGCGGGTAAGGGGAGGGAGGGAAGGGAAAAGGGAAAGGGGGGGCTGTCTGAGTTATGACCCATCCCTGACTCATGTCTGCAATTCTCCCAAGTTCTTTGTGACACAAAAAGTAAACAGAAGGCTGAGCTTCCTTCCACCACCACCCCCTTTCCCCTCCCCCTACCAGCCAGATGGACCGACAAGCTGAAGGGGGGGCGGGGGGAGCAGATTGTGCAAAGGAAAACAAAAGAGACAGAGAGACATCACATAGAGAGATAGGGCTATGGAGAGACCAGGAGAGGCCCCAGAGGCAGAGAGACACAGAAAGACACGAGTTTCAGAGAAACAAGTTGACAGAGAGAGGAGGGAGGGGGAGAAAGAGGAAGAGAAAGGAGGATGGGGAAAAAGAGACAGAGGGAGAGAGAAAGAGAGATCATTAGACAGAGGCACAGATTCAGGCATAGAGACGGGACAACTGAATCACTACAGAGAAAAACGAACACACATGGTCTAAAAGACAGAGGCAGAAACAGACAAAGGGATGGGTAGTCTAGAAATGGAACCAGGTTAGGACAGTTGTGTGGAACAAACACCTTTGCCAGTGACCACTGGGGGAAGCTGGCCAGGTGAGGTCAATCCTGGCTGGGGGGGCAGGGAACTGGGACTAAAAGTTGCCCCAATGGTAACTTTCTATTTCTGATATTCCTTTTCCCCTCCTTTCCTCCTGTACAGGGTTGTACCCCACATTTTACCTTGACCCTTCCTGACTGATGGCTCCCCACCACACCAACCCATACCTGACCCGACTTCCTTACCTGTACTGCCGACTGCTTGTTGTCATTGTTCCCAGGAGAGCTCAGGCCTGAGGCTTGCTGTAGCAGGAACTGCCGGGCTACTTGGAGAGCCTGGAACATAGGGGGCCTGGGTCAGTGAAGGGGTCTCATCCATGAGTCAGAGATTGGGGGTGGAAGGGGGAGGAACATCAGGCAAAATATACAATGAGAGGGGTAGTTCCAGGATCTGTGGGAGAGGATAAATGGTAGGTCAGAGGTCAATAGGTGGGTCAGAGGGTCATTGCAAGAGGACATAGAGCAAATAAAAGATTGGGGGGCTAGAGGGTAAAGGAAAGAGGTCACATAAAAGGCCAATATGATTTCTGAGGTACTTTATAAGATCTAGGAATCAGTGTGGGGTTCAAGGATTGGAGGGAGAATCAAGATAGATAGAATGTGGAATCACTGTAGTATGACAAGTCAAAATAGACTCAAGGGGTTTACTGAAGAGGTCAAAGGGAAAAACATGGAGTCAGTAGTCAAAAGTAGAGCCTAGCAGTCAAAATAGGACCTGTGTGAAGTACTGAGGTCACTTTAGAGTTACTGTGAGAGTTGAATGTGGATTTGGGGGATCAGGAAATGGGGAAGCACTTCTATGAAGAACACAGGGTAGAGTAAGAATTCAGTTTGGGATGTAGAGCAGTCTAGACCTTTGGAAGTCAGAATTTGGTCTAAAGGGTCCTTGTGTAGTAGAACAGAGTTTGTGGGATTAAATAAATTAAGTATGGGGTCTTAAAAGGTTATTCATAAGGTCAGAAGGCCAGTGTGTAATCAAAGAAGATAGTGTGATTTATATGGGATCTTTTGGATCAGTATAGACTCAGAGAACACAAATAGGCAGGGGTGAAGGATTGTCATTGCGGATAACTATATTCAGGGCTGGTTACTATGGGGTCAGTGAGTGATATGAGCAAGTAGATGGGACTCTGGGAGGTCTGGGATGGGATCAGAAGGATTGCTGTATGGGAGGAGGGAGTTGGGGGATGGTAGTAGAGGTTCTGATAGGTCAGGATGAAGGTGAGGTATCAGTAAGAGAATAGTTGCAGGTCCAGGATTGCCAGGGATTGAGCAGGGACTTCTAGGAAATAAATCTAACCTGGGCTTTATTTCAACTCCCAGTTTTGGGTTGGTGGCCCAGTATTGATTGGGAAGTTTTAAGCACCATGTTCTTTAATTCAGTTCAACAAGTATTAATGAGTGATAGGTGCCCTTACAAGGAGAGTCCAGGTTTCTGGACTACAAAGAGCACCAAAACAAAACAAAACAAAACAATAGCTGCTCTCAAGAAGCTTATATTTTTAGCTGAGAAGGATAAGATAGCTCCACTAGGACATCTCATGGTCTCCTAAAAATAGTCAGTCAAGGAGCATTCAATAAGGCACTTGCCACTGAACTTAGAAGTATTCTACTAAGCCTGGGAATACAAAGAAAGGCAAAATCATAGTCTTTGCCTTCAAGGAGTCCCTGTCTTATTGAGGAGACAACATGCAAACAACCATGCACATCAAAAATATATACTATGTAAAGGAGGGGTAGTCTCAAAGGGAAGGCACTAGCAGTGGCAGGGATCACTGTGATTGTGTTTATACTTTTAAATATTCCTCCCTACCATCACCGAAAAAAGTCCAATAAGTAAGCGAGGATATGGAATGAAAACATTTTCCATTCTAAATCTACATATATTACAAAAATAATGTTATATACAATAGAAAGAACTCTGACTCTGGAGTCAAGACCCTAGTTTCAAATCCCACCTCTGATTCTTATTGTGTTACTGATGTCACTTAACCTCCCAAGGCCTCAGTTTCCTCATGTGCAAAGTGAGGGATTTTGCCTCTGAGGACCAATATTACACCTATGATTCTACTTTCTCTACATATCCCCCTATTCACATCATCTACACTTTCAGGTAAAATATTTCCCAACATACGTACCCCTTGTATCCCTGGCTTCATTTACCAGTCCAAATCTAGCCTCAAACACTTACTACATGACCCTGGGCAAGTCATTTTATCCTGTTTGCCTCAGTTTCCTGCATAAAATAAGCTGGAGAAGGAAATGGCAAATCACTCCAGTATATTTAACAGTTTAATAATAGCCATCCAGCATTATTAGGAGTAGGTTTTGGGGGTTTGTTGTTATTGTAATGACCAAGACAGCCTGACTTTTGATCCTGTGTGATTTCATTGCTGTTTCCCCTTTTGGTAAGGGGAATTTCCAATATGAAATTCCCTCTACTGAAGTATTTCATCAATTCACTATTTATTTAAAGAGTTGCCTGGGGCACCCCACCCCCATAGGATATATGACTTCCCCAGGGTCTCACATCCACTATGTCAGAGGGGAAATGAGTGTCCAGGTCTTCCTGACACGGAGGCTGTCATCACAGTACTCCTTTTCTTTGGCCAAGCTTGTCCCCACACTTTTGGAATGGGTGCCTCCGGCTTAGTCCCAGACCTAAGGAGGTTGGTGTATAAATATAAACAGAGGGATCTATTGCTGACCCCACCCTAAGCAAAGCTGGAGGCATTCCAGTTTCCTCTATCACCCCACCTCAAAATTCAGTTCACAGAGTTTGTGATCAGCAGGTCAAAGGGTCAAAAGATTTAGAGCTGAGCTGGGACTTTGATGCTCATCTATTCTAATCTCATTTTATAAATAAAGCCATTGAAAATCAAAATGGAAAAATGACTGAGCCAAGGTCACACAGATATTAAGTAGCAGAACCCGAATTTCAGCCTAGATCTTAGGCCCCCCAAATTAAATGATTTTCTTATTACATCAGCCTTGTCTTAAAGGCCTAATAGATGGTCCTCCTCAATTCCATTAGGTCATTTGCTTAATAGGGGTGAGGAAGGGAAAAGAAATCTTAGGACAGAAGGATCATTTAAAGCACAAAGTGTCTTCCCAGCCCCCAATTCAAATGTCCAAGCTCAAGTTTAGCATTGCAGAGTGTCACTGACATTGCCAGGTGGCAATATACCCAGCCCTGCACCCAACCTGAGGGAGTGGAGAGAAGACCAGACTCCGGTCTTAAAGCTGGAACATATTTCCACTTTTGTTGTCTTTTCTTTTCTTTGTTCTAAGAGTCTTCTTCCCAGCCTACCCAACCCTAACCTCCCTGAGTTCCTGGATCTGGAATTAGGAGTCCCAGAGTAGAACCAAAGCTTTACTCCTTTTGATCAGTGTAACATCTTTTCTGGGTCTCAGTTCCTTCTCCTATAAAATGAGGGAGTTGGATTGGATCAGAAGTTCTTAACCTAGGATCCAGACTTTTATAGGAAAAAAAATTAAACTTTATTTCAGTATAATAATTCTTATTTGTATCCTATGTATTTTACTTTATGTATTATTCTGACAAAGGAGTCCATGAAACAAACAGAACAAAAAAATGTGAGAAGAAAGAATCTCTAAATTGTCTGCCATTTCTTTAAGGATCTGTAGTGCTTTGCAGAACTAGGACTTCAAAAATGTTGAATTGAATTGAATTGAATTCTACCTCTATACCGTTGATCTACCTTTTCCAAGGAGTTTATCAGAGTCTGAAGGTAGGGTGCAAGATTGCCTCCTGAAACTGGAAATCCCACCTATCCAAGTTGGAAGATTCTAAGAAGAGGTGGCAAGGTCCGGAGCAGCCAGAAACCAGGAACTGTTGATGGAAAAGCTTGAAGTAAGGGGACCAGCTAGTAATTCCATTCAGGGTGAAGATGGTGAGGGCGCCATCTTTCTCCACTCATCATTTCAAGGTTTGATAGTAATTGGACAAAGAGTTCTTTGTTTGCCCAGGAGGATTGAAAAGGGCTTGGGATATAGAGGCCAGGAGCCAAGGAGTGGCAAATCAGCCCAAGGGGAAGTGGCCAGCAGAAAACATGAGGATAATGGACTGATCTGGGGGAAGGGGAGAGGATTGGGCAGGAACCTGAGAGAGAAGGACTGCTTGGAATGGGGGTGGGGAATGGGGTTTAAAAAGAAGAGAACTTAGTTGCTGAATTTCAGAGAAGTTGGGGAGACAGGAAAGGAAAGGTGAAATAGAGGCTGGAAGTGGCTGAACCACCCTTCTCAGTCTCTTGGGGCAGAGGGGGGTCGGGGGAGTTTGATTCACTCCCCGCTGACTCTCTCACTTTGTTGTCCTCTGGAGCATGAAATTACAAGATTTACAGGAAAAAAATGACACGGCCTTACAATCTCATATGGGGACCTCCCTGTGACAGCCCTCCATTCCCCCTCCCCCTATTTTCAACCCTTGGACCTCCAGTGCCACTCTATTCATCCTGGGCTTCTGTTGCTTTCCCTGACTTTTTTTTGTAGACTCAGATGAGTAGATAGGGCTAAGAATGATCCCTCATCAGGGTAGGCCCAGCTCTGTTCCTCTTCTGACTTTCTTTTCCTTCCACCTGTCCTCAATTCCTCTAGATGCTGTCTCCTCTAGGGACAAAGGACCCTGGAGCTTGAAGATCTTAGAAGCCATGTGACTAGAGCTGGACAAAGGATAAATAAGATCAGTTATCCTAGAGATGGGAGGAGTAAATGACCTGGTTATTTTCTTATTTTAAAACATGGGAATATCACACATAAAACTGCCTAAAATAATGTTTCTGACCTCTCCACTCCTATCACTACATACATGAGTCCTTTCTTCCCTTTCTCCTGAAGAAGCAGATTTAAATAGTTACTGTTACTCCCTAAAATCTTTGACTTGTGGGCCTGCTGGCCCAGAGTAGCCTAAATTCACAGAACAGGTAAAGTTAACTGCTAGCAATCACTAAATCTTGGCTCTATTTCTTATTATCTAAATGACCTTAGAGACGACATTTAACCTTTGTTGACTTCTTGGATAAGTCATTTATTTTAACTCTCTGTGATTCAGTGACTCATCTCTAAAATGAGAGGGTTGGATTCTATGATGTCTAAGGTATAAATATAAATTGTATGATCCAACAAAGCTCCATGAAATCACTGAATAGCACCTTATTATTTTCATGGCACTGACATAATGGATAGAGCACTGGAGAGAGTGGTTCTAATACCAGTACTGCCACTGATCTGTGGTTCAATTCTGAGTAAGTCTTGCAAGTAATTCTATTTTCTCACCTTTAAAAAAAGGGTTGGCATTCTAAACAACAATTTGGAATTTTATGAGAAAAATTACTAAACTGTCCATACTTATACTGGGTCAGTATTGATCCTCAACAGGGCATACATCTACAAGTGATCAAGGAAAAAAAAGAACTGGCCTTTTTTTTTTTTTTTAAAACCAAAATATTTATATAAGCATATTCATGGCAGCAGAAAAACCAACTGGAAACAAAAACAAAACAAAACAAAACAAAAAAAAAAAAACTGAACAAGCTGAGAGCTATAGATAAAGATTTAGACATGGATATCTCTATATCTCTGTGTTTGTAACTATTTGATTATGGGCTAAGAACTAACAAATACAAAGAATTTAGGAACACAAAAGATCATAGGTCATAGGTTTAGAGCTGGGAGGGGTTTTAGGTCTTGAAGGTCCTCTCATTTTACAGATTAGAAGACTGAGGAATATAATAATTAAGTGTTCAGGATCACACAATTAGTATTTCAGAAAGAATCTGATTCAAGTTCCTGCTGATTCTAAGTTTAATAGCCTAGAGATTATGCAATATATTTGGAGCCTAAAATGTGATAAAGTGAGAAGGAAGCAAAACAAGGAGACAATAACATTATATAATTGCTACAAAATAAAAGATGTCGGAATTTAGAATCAATTTTGGCTCCAATTATGAAAGAATCAAGAGATTAAGGATCAAAAAAAAATAATATTTGCTAAGCATTTGCACAAATACATGGTCTGGTATATAGTAGGTGCCTAATAAATGCTTCCCTTCCCTTCCTGAGTAGAAGTGATAGATTACAGGTATGGAGAATTAAATAAACTGGTGAGTGCAGTCTCAAAAGGCCTCTTGTCTCAGACTCTTGTCCTACCCTTTCTCCCCACCAGACCAGTCCATTATTCCCATGTCTTCCAGGGCCACCTCATCTTTAGACTGCTTTTCTGTTTCTTGGCTTAATCTTTTTTCCTTCGTTGTTACAGGGCTGGGTTCTGTGGCAGGAGTGGGCTGGTTATTGGGAAGTCATAAGGGTGTAGAAAATAAAAAGCATTAATAAAACATTTCAAAAATTAAAATAAAATGAGGGGGTAGACTAGATGATATCTGAAGTCTCTTCCAATTCTAACATTGTTTGATTTGCATATGAAGAAACGCAATCACATTTATACATTTCTGCTCTCTTCTAGTCCTCTGGATAAAATCATTGAGTCATCTTGTAAAGGATGGGGAAAAAACCCGGAGTGCTTCTTCCTGTTAGGCCCTACCTATCTCTCTCCCTAATTATCCTAACCAGGTTAAAAATTCTTTCAGGCCAGGATCTATACGTATATATAAAAATATTTTTGATCTGCCCATGGATACAACTGTGCTTTGGGAACAGAGCCCAACAAGGGATAGTTGTCAAATTGAATTTTGTTTAGGTTGAATACAGGGGGCAAGTATAGACACATGTATAACTTATGCAAATGATTTACATGTTAGTCAAGTCTTGAGCATGATAGCTGTCAATCCCCCTTCTCTACTTACATTTCTCTGTCAACAATGTGTGTGTCATTAAGACAGGGCAGACATTAGGAGAAAGAGATCAGGGGCAAATATCTTGGAATGGGATGAAGAATCTCTGAGGGAGGTCATTGGAGATCTACATTCCTTGGTAGTTAGGGAAATCCCTTGCAAAACTGGCCGAATCTCAACCCCTGAAGGTGAAGGCTAGACTTAATTTACCTCTGAAAGGGAGTTATCTAGGAAAATACTAAGATAAGGGCAAGTTTATACGGTAGACATAGGGTGGGGATAAATATATACATGATTTAGTTTGGGAAATCTTACTTTTCTACCTTCTCATTTTTAGAAATAAGGTAAAAAATGGGAGACTGAGACATTCTTTAGGGGGATATGCATGTGAGAGAGGAACATACTTCTTCCGCAAGGTTTATTCTCTGTACCATTGTACCCAGATGGCCTTCCACTGGTCCTGAGACGCAGAGAACTACATCTAAGAATCCCACTCCTCTGTTATCTTTTCCTCATCTCCACAACTTCTTTACCAAGGTTGTCATAATGCCTGTGAGGCTGGGGCTGGCTTCTCTGAGAGATGTACCACCCACCCTCAAAGGGACTTTCCTTTGGCTTTCCCCTCCCCCTACAACTGAATTTGCCCTGAGTGCCAGAATTCCTAATTATGACTCTGAAAATCAACCATCCTAAGTCTTAGGATGACAGTATTTAATTAAGGTCCCCCTCAAAGGGACCTTAGAGATCATATGTAATTCAACTCTCTCATTTTATAAATTAAGAAACTGAGGCCCAGGGAGGGCAAGTTATTTGTGCAGGGTAGTACATTGTAAGAAAGTCAGAACTTAAGCCTATAACTAAAAGGTTTTTTTGTTTTTCTCTATGACATCTGTGTGTGTGTTCGTGCTTCCCTGGGAAGGACTTGGTCATTATCATAGCACCAAACAGAAGGTTTTGCTCTTTTTTTTTTTTTTTTTTTTTTTTTAAATTATTAAGAACCAATCTCCCTCTGCTTCCCCATTCCCCCTTCAAAAAGCCCAGAAACCCCAGTCCCCACTAATGAAACCCAACTCCTCCTCCTTCCCTCCACCCTGTTCAGGAGTCATTAGCAAGGATCTCCACAATTAGGAACAAATGGTTTATAACGGATGGCATCAGGCCTGAGGGAAAGTGGGAGGGGAAGCAAGGCTTGGGATGTATGTGATGATGACAGAAAGCTCCTGAGACCTTTTCTGACCAAAAAAAAAAAAATTAAAAACCACAAACCGAGCAAGAAATAGGGCTAGTTCCCCCTCCCCCAATTCTTTTCCAACAGTAATAACAAGAACCGACATTTATGTAATGCTTAAAGGTTTTAAAGCACTTTGCCCACATTTATTAGGCTAGATAAATTGATGGGGCCAAGAGAGATCCCAAATCAGGTTAGGCCATGCTCCATCTTTTTCCCTTCCTTTCACCTGGTCCAACTTCTTACATCTGCACTAGATACAAGGAGATCTAGAGTTATGTCCTAAAATTTGAGAATCTTAGAGGCTTTGGGACTATCATCTTAGACCCCTGAAATGTCTCCTTTTAGCCCCACATTGGTGAGTAATCTTAGATGGGGAGCTGATTAAAAAAACAACTTTGTGAGGCAGTGCTATTAGTATCACCATTATGTAGATGAAGAAACTGAGGCTCAAAAAGATTATATTATTTAGAGAGGGTCACACCATAAGTAAATGGTAACATCAGATTTTGAACCAGGCCTTCTTGCTCTACCCCTGGTACTCTGCTGCCTATCAAAGGTCAGCCCAAATCTTTGATTCTTTCTTCTCCCAGGTCAAAGCAGCTTGGAGAAAAACCTCAGTCAGTGGTCTTTTCATCATGCTCCTACCTGACCAGGAAACTTCTAAGTTCTGTCGTAAGGAATGGAGTCAGGGGAAAGAATAGAAACAAGCTTTTCTTTTCTTTCTTTCTTTTTTGTTTCTTTGCTTCTTTTTTCTACCCTATCGCTGGCCCATTTCCAAACTCCTACACTTAGAATCAGAAGACAATTGATCTAGATCTGGGAGGGATCTAAGTCCATTCAGCTCAATCCTCTTGTTTTACAGATAAGAAAATTGGGGCCCAGGAGAGGGAAGCTGCAATCCCAGCATCACCCAGGTAGTTACACCAGAGACAAGGATTTGAACTCAGGCCCTCGATGCTGTTTCCATTGAATCACACATTGCTATCTGTAAGGGCCATGGCAAATTCAGCTCCTCTTTGACTTCAGTTTCCTTCCCATCTTACGACTTTTTTTGTGAGGACCCAATAATGCATATCAAGAAAACATTTTGTAACCTGTAAGTTGATACATAAAAAATCTAATCTTTACTATTTTAGCTTTCTAGGACAGATAATGGAAAGATACAGAAATAAAAATAACAAACTTCAACTTCAAAAATCTCCAAATTGGGATTTTCAGGAAGAAAAGTATAGCCTCCATGCCTTGATTACACAGCAGGCACTCAAGAAACAGGAGTTGATTTGATTTCTGAAGATAGTCACTAAACATTTATTGAGAAGCTACTATATGTTAAGCACTGTACTAAGCCCTGAATGAGGAATCTGGCAGGTTTAGTTGGGATTTTGGGGGGAAGAATGGAGGGAAGGAGGGAAGGAGGGAGGGAGGAAGGGAAGAGGAGAAAGAGAGAGACAGAGAGACAGAGACAGAGACAGAGAGAGAGAGAGAGAGAGAGAGAGACAGAGAGAGACAGAGAGAGAGACAGACAGAGAGAGACAGAGAGAGAGAGAGAGACAGAGACAGAGTATGTATGTGTTAACACACAGAATAAAGTTAAAACTTTTATTTTTTAATTACCTGGTTTAGGAAAATCAAGACTGGGTTCCTTCCATCCCCACATTCCTATCCCCCCATTACTCAAGCAATTAATTAGTCGAATTTAGGAGATCCTGGAAAAGATATTCTCCAGTGATGGTTCAGCTCCCAGGCTGAATATGACATTTTGACCACCCTCACATCTTCTCCCTCTGCCTACACGTGCATTAGAAAGCCATTCTGCTGCAGGAACTTCAACTCTAATTCAATCCAATTTGACAAATATTTGTCACACACATGCAAGGCACCATAGGCAGGGTGGGGTGGCTCTGGGACAAAATAGCCCAAATTCATGTCTCAACTCTAACTTTATAGTTATATGTCATTGGCTAAATCATTTCCTTCCTAAAGGAGTTCTCGTTTTGTGTTGTTTTGGTTTTTTGATTTTTATTAATGTTTGAGTTTAAAATTTAAAATAAATGAATGAATGAATAAAAACCACCACTAAGGGCTTAACTGGATAATTTTTTTTTTTTTTTTGGCTGAAGCAATTGGGTTAAGTGACTTGGCCAAAGTTACACAGCTAGTAAGTGTTAATTGTTTGAGGCTAGATTTGAACTCAGGTCCTCCTGACTTCAGGGCTGGTGCTCTATCCACTGCACTACCTAGCTGCCCCTCAACGGGATAATCTTTAAGGCCTCTTACCAGTCCAGGTGTTCTGTGATCCTTTGACCTTGTTTTCAAGGAGTTTATAACTTAATATGGAAGGAAAGATGTTTATAATAATTGTAACTGTAATGCAAGAGTTTAAAGTTCTATGTAAAGGAGAGCTCATCATGGCAAATATGCCCAATGGTGGTGTTTATTTCTAATTTTAAAAAATAAATAAAATGTTAAAATAATTAATTTGTTTTAAAAAGAATCTGTCTTTCCCTGATTACAATGGAAGTTTCTTTGTGTGGGAAATAATAAAGCTTCAATAAAACATGAGTTTTTAGAATTAAAAATAATAAACATACATTTATTTATTTCTATTTGCATATATATAATTTATATATATATATTTCTATACATGATCCAGTTAAAATTCTAGAACAAATATGACTTCTAGAAAATTTCAAGAAAAGAATCACCATGGGATAGTGAATAGAGAGAACAGGTCTCTGAATCAGAAAACCTAGGTTCAAGTCTCACTTCTGACACATAAGGATGACCCTGGAAAGCCCCAGGCAGGTCTCTAAGATTATAAATTCCTAAAAAGCGACAGACAAATAGAGGATGTTTCTCTCCTAGAGCTTATCATATAGATGAAATCAGGTCCAAAAAAGAAAAAGGGGAAAAAAAGATCCCCTCAACCCTCCCATCCACCCCCACCACACAGAAGTTCTTAATCCCCTTTCCCTGGGAGGTCTTCAAGTAGAGCCTGAGTAAGGTTAAGGAGGGGATCGGCCTAGAGGACTGGTCTCTTCCAGTTCTGAGATTCTATGGCAATATATTGGCTCTAAAGTTGTTTTGTGAATCTGTGCTAATGTGAAAGCCCAGCCATTAGGGTGGAACGTGGCAGATGCCTAACAAAACAGCCTGAAGTAAACAGCCCAAGGAACCCCTTCTCTTTCACCCGGAGGGTCACCTGCTGATACAAGAAGGTCATGGGCAAGCATGTGGGGAAGAGCACCTGACCTTGGGAGGGAGCAGGGGCAGAGGTCACTGGGCCCCAAACTATTGGAAAGAGACTGACTTGGAAGAGATCCAAATTTTAAATCAGGCTTTGTCCTCCAGCAAAGGAGAATGAGATAGAGAAAGAAAAAGAGAGAGAGAGAGGGAGAGACATAAAAATGATATTAAACAGTGAAGGGGGGGATGAAGGAAAGGAGCTGGGGAGGAGGGAGAACCATAAAATCCCGTAAGTGATTCTACACCTTTTTCCCTTAGAAAAAAAGCTTTTTGGAAAAGGCTGTAAATTATTTTTACACCAACCTCGTAAAAATGACATCGGCACATTCCCGAATTAGAACTATTAAGATAAAAACCAGAAACATACATACACATACACACACACACTCCACAGAATACTGAGGTACACTACTCCTAACAGGGAGACAGATACAAATATGAGCACGCACACATACCAATGAAACATACAAGCACAGATATCCTTAGCTAGTTTGGAATGAATTTTCCCCAGAAACAGGTTGGGGGAAGGAGAGGAAGCATGAGGGTAGGGATAATTCTAGTTTGGGGAAAATCCCTTTTCCAATTCTCTATCTCTGGATCAGCTCCAAATCTATGATCTTATGATCTCTGAATTAATAAATGACCTACTTGGCAATCAAAATGTAGAAAAAAGAAACTCAATCCTATGAAAGCCCTTTCTGAAAGGCCTCCCTTTTTCTTCTTCAGTTCCCTCTCCCCTTCTACCAACGATCCTAGCTCCCTTTTCTTCTACAAATGTCTTGCCTAGGCCATTTCCCCCTAATGTAAAGGCCAGAGAGAATTATGCAAGGAGCCCTTACTACCTCTGTGTCTGCTGCCCTCTGAGAAGGGAATGTAGGTGGGCTTTCTGAGATACTTCCAAGAACTAGGGTGGGAGATCTGGTGAGTCTTGACTGCACTGAGAGAGAGAAATGAAGATTTAAGAAATTAGACTTATTTTTGGAGCATCCAAGAAGTCTGTTGGAAGCTGGGTTCCCAAAGGAGAACCATGTCACTTCAATTTGTCAACGTTCACTCTTACATTCTTACATACATAAGTCACTTTACCTCTACAGACCTGTCTTCTTACTATTCAATAAAAAAGATTAGGCTAAAAAGACTCCTTTCCAGCTCCAAATCTATTATTATTATAACGAATGGCCCATGATCTTCTTGAAAGGTTGGATTGGTCAGAGAAATTTGTTTTTTTTTGTTTTTGTTTTTGTTTTTAATAGCTTTTTATTTACAGGATATATGCATGGGTAACTTTACAGCATTAACAATTGCCAAACCTCTTGTTCCAATTTTTCACCTCTTACCCCCCACCCCCTCCCCTAGATGGCAGGATGACCAGTAGATGTTAAATATATTAAAATATAAATTAGATACACAATAAGTATACATGGTCAGAGAAATTTGATAAATTACAAAAGATCCTCAACTCCCCCAAATGGAGTACAAGCTCCATCCCCTTTATTCCTTTGGGCCCTCTGTTCTATTTTGTCTCATTATGAAGATGAGGATGGAAGTGGGTTCAAGGTGGAGGGAAGAGAAGGGATAAAAAGAGACTAATATTTCCAAAACATAGCAAAAAAGAGGTCAGAGCTTTTCCAGGCAGATATCCTAGATAGATCTCTCCTTATTGGCCATGAAATCAAACCCCCTAGTCCCCTCTCTTCTTATTCCCTTGCCTCTTACTATATAATGCAGCTGTCTCTGATTAGAAATGTTCCCTTTTTATTGATTAAATGAAATAATATTTGTAAAAAGTGCTTCGAATGGTGTCTGGCACATAGTAGGCTCCATTTCAGGGCTTTTAAAACTTTTTCCACTCGATCCCTTTTTGCCCAAGAAATGTTTATGTGACTCTGGGTATATAAGTATGTAAAATAAGTATACAAATCAAACGTTTACTAATGATAGATCATAATTTCAGTTTCAGTTTGAGGAGTTTAAGAAGATTTGCTCTATATAAATACTTATTCCCTTCCCTCTAATTCCCTTGTTGAGAAAGGTAAGTAACCAACGTAAGTCGAAAGGAAAGAAGGTGGGAAAGTAAGCCTCCCCCCCCCCCCCCCCGCCAAAAAAAACCAAACAAACCCATAAACACATATTTCATCCCTTTCTTCCCTCTCACATTTTCTTCAACCTTCAGCACTGCTTCTTCTCTCCCCCCCCCCCCCCCTTCCCCCCCCCCCCCCCCCCCCCCACTCATGCCCAGAAACAGAGGGACCATGGCAGAGAGAGGGTGTGAGCAGCTCTTCAACGTGAGGAGTGAGAGCTAGGTTGCTTTCCAAATCTCCTCCCCACCCTTACCCCCAGGCACCTCCCAGGTTTTGTGGCTGGAAGGGATTGGGGAGCAGGGGTGGATTAGAGTAGCCTAATTCCTCCAAGGCTCCTCCAGCTCTCTCCAGATTTCTCCAGCTCTTCAAAGCCTGCTTCAGTTCTCCGAGGCTGAGGATCAGGAATATGGAGTGTAGGATAAAGACAGAGGAAGTGACCTTTGGAAAGTCAGGGCGGAGATGAGGAAAGGGATGCTATGTTAGCACTTTGTTCAGAGAAGAAAAAACCGTTTGAAGAATGCCTAAAACTAATGAAGGATTGAGAGTGAAAAGTAAGGAGAGGGCTCTACTGCTGTCAACTTAATTCAACAAAAACTGATGAGGTTCCTTCTGTATGTGGGGAACATGGGGACTAAATTCTGAGAAGATTACAAGGGGCTAAAATCCGAACATGATGACTTCACTGAATGATATTAAATGTCTCTGAGATCTCTTAAGATTCTGATTCTGTCAGAGGGACCAGGCTACGCTCCGTGGGAGGTAGGTCAGAGGGAAGGTCTTCAGCTACTAAAGAAAGGAAATCTCCCCAAATCTGGCGCTGCCGGGGACATAGGAGTCCAACCTTCTCGTTTTATAGATGAGGAAACCAAGACCTCCAAGAGGGGAGGTTTGCAGAGACTTCCCAGGCCATTAAGGCAAACCACTCCTCCTCTCCCCATTTTGCAGATATGAGGAAATTGTGGCCCAGAGAGGGTAAGTGACTTGACCAAAAAAGGTCTGGGGAGACCTTAGAAACCATTAAGCCCATTTTATAGATGAGGAAACTGAGGGTGGTTTGATTGGGAAAGGTTTCAGGGAAGCAGTTTTAAAGGATGGACATTTTTAATGCCCTCATCCCCAAGTGGGCATTGGAGAGAGGCAAACCAGAAAGGATAGAAAAGTACAACATCCTCCTTTCCCCCCTCCATTCCCCCCAACCCAGCTCCATTTTTCTTTTTCTCCTCCCCCAACTCCTCTCCATCCCCCACTCCCCAACTAGTTTCGAGGCAGGGAGAGTTAAAAGCTCATTAATGTGCAAGGGACCCCCGGCCCCTTTGAATCTCGTCACAGGATGTGAACGGGCAGGAGCTGGCCCCAGTTGCCACAGCAACTTCAGTGGGAGTTCCCAGACGCTAGGCAACCCTCCCATGACCCTACCTGACCTTTCACCCCAAGTGACCCCGGGGACAATGGGAGTGCACGCTAGAGGGGCCCCAGGACGCTTTTCAGCCTGGCCGCCGGCCGGCTCAGCCGGCCCCCCTCCCCCCAGGCAGGCTCCACCCCCTCCCCAGGCTCCTTCACTCCCCAAGCCCCACAGAGCCCAGCATCCTCTCCCTCCCCCATCTCCCGGGGGTAGTGGGGATGCTGGGCCCCTCCCCCTTCCCAAGCTTCCCAGAGCTGGCTTAGGCTGCCTTGCCCCTCACTCCTCCCCCTGTCAGGAGGCAAGGAGATCCTTAAGTGCCCAGGCCTGGGCTGGGGTCTGCTCCCTGCCTCCATGGAGCATACAGTCCCCCGCAGGCACAAGGTGCCGGCCAGGACCCGGGAAGGGGCATTGGAGAGCAGGAGCAGACATCAGAGGGAGAGGATGTCACTAACTCAGGTGGAGCAGGAAAGGCATCTGAGGGCTACAGGCCGGCCCTTGGGCCCCCTCCAAGTTCCCTCTTTGGCTCAGTGAAGGGACTGGACTAGACAACTACTGAACGGCGTACTAGATAGAGGGCTGGTGTTGGGATGGACAAGGTACAAGCCTGAATTCCACCTCAGACTACAACTCATTTATCTTTCTTCAGTCTGTTTCTTTGTCTAAAAAAATGGCCCTCAGCACCGGCCCTGAAGTCAGGAGGATCTGAGTTCCAATCCAACCTTAGATACTTATCGCTTCCCAGATGTATGACCCTGGGCAAGTCATTTAACCCCAATCGCCTCAACAAAAAAGGAAAATAAAAATTAAAAATGGGCTTTATAATAGCCCCAACTTCACGGGGCTGTGGTGAGGATCCAATGATCTAAATAAAATTAGATGACATACGTTTGCAAACTTTATCAAAGCTCTATACATTTTAGCCATTATTAGTCTGTAACTCAAGAGCTCTGGAAAAGTAAACCTGGCCACCAAATAGTTACAGTCCTTCCTCTCTGTGAAGAGGCAGGGGGTTGCCTTGGAGGACTGAAGGGGCTCTTCCTACCAAGGTTACCTTCAGTGAGTCTAAAAGCCTACAGCAAATCCCTGGTAAGTCCCCTGATCTCCTCAGAATATATAGCAGTACAGCAAACATGTTAATACAGGTACAATCAGGGTAAGGTAAACAGCAAGAGCAGCCTAAGGGGAAAGGGTTGAGGTAAAACCAGAACTAGAAGTTGGATAGGTGGCCATCAAGGACACAAAATGCAAGGCAAAGGGTTCATGAGGAAATGAAACCTTTTTGAATATATTTTTAAAAATAAAAGCACATCTAAGTAAAATATCCCACTTTGGATGGCACCAGAGTTTTAGTTTTGTAAAATATTAACAATGTAATCTACAGTGGAAAATAGGAGAGAAGGGAATGTGTGTGCTCATTCCTTGTAACCCTTGTAACATCTTCAAGCTTTGTCCCCTCCTCCACCTTGACAAATGTTCTATCCCAATTATGATAGATTGTATACGAATGGCAGATCCTTTTTAAAAAAAAATTAAACATTTTAAACCCCTCACAAACTACTTTCTCCTTTCCTTCCTTTCTCCTTCCATCTCTCTCTGTCTCTCTCTCTCTCTCTTCCAAAGACTTTTTCTTCAGTTATTAGTACCCATCTCCCCTCAATCCCAATCACATATCTTTAATTTCCTATTTTGTGAACAGATTATAAATCCCAGTAGAATATAAGCACCTTGATGGCAAGGACTATCTGGCTTTTGTGGGTGTACCACCAGAGCCTATCCCAGTACATGGTACATGATAGTAGATGAATAAAGAATTGTGGATTGAGTGATTGAACACATGTTATCCCAGCTGTCCTAACAGAGGCAACAACTGGAATATGGCTCTGTCTGCCCCTCTGAGCCTGTTAGTCTCATTAATACTTGCTTAACAAGGGCAAAGGGAGATTTTCAGTGAGAGGATGGGAGTAGAAGAGGTGGAAAAAACATTGACATCCTCCTCTTCCTCCTTACTGGGGCCAAGAGACAGGATGGATAGTAAGGGAAGGCTTATCAGTTGTTCTCAGATGGAGGGAGAGAGGCTATGGACAGATATGGTTAGATGGAGAAGCTCAGGCCTCTCCTCCCCCAGATTTTTCCCTTCTAGATCCTGCTCTGGACTGTTCAGGCTTCTCTCCCTCCATTGCCTCACTTTATTTGAACAAGTTTGCCAACTGCATGGAAACAGGTGTTCCCATCGTGTTCCAAGGTGAAGCAGGCTCTCTCTGTAGCACTGTTTGCCTCATTCTGATTGCTGACTCTCTTTGTTTATCTCTTCCATCTGTCAACTTATCACAACTACAGGTCCTCTCTTTTCCCTTCTTTCCCTCTCCTCCAATCCAAGCTTTTAGACTTCTCCTGTTGAAATCACTCTCTTGAGTTCCATTTCTATACTTCCAACTGCCTGCTGAATATCTCCACGAGGAAGGCTGTCTCTCAGGCGTCTATAAACTGCACATGTCCAAAAGTTGGTCACAGCATCTCAGTAAATCTGCTCCCTCTAATTGCTCTTTCCAGCCTCTCAGACTGGATGCTCCAGCATCCTTTCTGGTTCTCCCCCTTCTTTCATCCTCTGGATTCAAACAAATGCAGTCAATTCTACATCCATTATTATCTCTTGTGTCCTCTCCTCTCTACTTATGCCTCCCACCTTTCAGGACCTTACCATCTCTTGTCTGGATTATTGTAATAGCCTTTTAACTAGTCTCTTTGACTCCAGTGTTCTTTTCCATCCAATCCATCCTTAGGTTGTTCAAGTAATCCTTCTAAAGTCCCCTGTGCTTGCCTGGTTAGGTCATGCCTCTGACCCAAAAACCTTTACTGGATGTCTATTAGTTGTAATTAAGAAAAAAGACAGATTTCTTAGCCTGACATTTAGGGGCCCCCATGATAATTTAATCAATAAGTATTTATTAAGTTCCTATTATGTACTAGGTGTTGGAATTCACAAAGACAAAAATCAAATAGGCCTAGCCTCAAAGAACTCATATTCTAAGGGGAAGAAAATATGCACATAAATAAGATTACAAAAATAACTGCAAGGTAATACCTGGGACAGGAGAGAGGGCAGTGGTTCCTTGGGGGAAGGGCTTCATGTTGTAGGTATCCCCTAAGCAGAATTTTGAAAGATGATTCCAAAAGGCAGAGGTGAAGAGGGAATGTATTCGAGGCACAGGGAACAGCCAGTGCCAAGGTAAGGGGACAATGTCCCACATGAGGAACTACAACAAAGCCTGTTTGGCTGCTAGAAGGGGAGTAATGCATCACTTAATTGGAAAAGTTGGTTGGGGTCAGGTTGTGAAGGGCTCCAGAGGAACTTATATTTGATCCTAGAATCCCTGAATAATATTTAGGAGTCTCTGAAAATTGTTGAGAAGAGAGAATGATGTAGTCGGGTCTGTGCTTTAGATACATTACATGAGCTGCTGAATAGAGGATGCGTCAGAGAGAAGAAAGCTTTGAGGGAGGGAGCTCAATTAGGAAGTCACTGAAATAGTCCAGAGGAGATATGATGAGGGCTGAAATCAGAAGGGTGGTTGTGGGAGTAAAGAGCAGGGGTCTGAAGCAAGAGATACTGTACAATTAGAAAGGACAAGATTTGGTAATCAACTGTATATGTAGGTCAAGGGAAGATAATGAGTATAAAGGTAATAAAGGTTGGAAATCCAGGTGACTGGTGACATGATGCTCTCAAGAAAAACTGGAAAGTATAGAATGAGAGGAGAGAGTGGATGAAGTTTTTGGGGGAAGAGATCATTAATTATGTTTGGGATACCCTGCAATGCAGTCAGGCAGGCAGGATCATAGGTTATTTCTAAATCTGGTCTTGGACCCTCTAGCCTCTCTGAAAATGGAAAGTCAGGGCTCCATAGCTAGATGCCTCGTCTCTGCTTTTTAGAATGTCTTTCCTTCAAGGCAGCTCCATGAATCCTTTTCAGATCTTCCTTCCCTTTCTGCCCTCTTAACATCAATATCTCCCTCTTTAAATTTTCCTATAGTTTTATATATGGATCTTTCCTTTGCCCTTATACTTTATCTTGAAACGTATTTGATTACACATTGGAATTCCTTCATTAGATTATAAGTTTCCTGAAGTCAGAGACTATGTCCTTTTCATTTTTGCACCTCCCTACAGTACTTTGACATAAGCAAATCTTTGCTGACTTAATTGTTTACCCAGGGCACTAAATGTTCCAATAAAAAACTGAAATAAGAAACAAAGAACAGAAAGAACTGAAAGACTTTAAGAGGTAGTAAGGAATTGTGAAATAAAGCACAGAGGAGAAGGAACATAGAAAGAGGGGCAATCATCCATCTAGTTGACAAAAATCTAGCTGGAATAATGTTGAAGGAGTTGTGGGAAGATAGACACTAATACACTATTGATGGAACTATCAGTTGGTCCAACCATTTTGAAAAAATAATTTATAATTATGGGAGAAAAATCACTAATGTGTTCCTTGACATACTGATCTGACTATTGAGAATATATCCCTAAAAGATTAATGATAAAAGAAAGGTCTCATATAATATATAATATTTGTAACCATATCCTTTGTGAAGTTAAAAAAACTCAAACAAAATAGGTGATTATTGGCAGAATTTTGAAAAAAAAATGTGATATACAAATGTTTAGAAATATCATTGCTCTTAAAAAAGCTAAAAATAAAAATATCTTAGAAAATTCAGGAATTGAAAGTACAATGCTGAGAATAATATACACAATGACTAATGTAAATTTAAAAGTACTAAAAAGTAACTGAATACAGATTAAGTGCAATAAAGAATTTTGATTCTGGAAACAGAAAATGAAACATATCTTGCCTGTCTGTAGAGACATGGGGGTCTATGGAAGTAAAACATTGCATATTGCATCAGATGTGACTGTTCTGTCTATTGATTTTGCTTAACTATTTTTCTTTGGTACAAGAAAGGGTTCAATGTATGTGTATTTATGCATGTATGTTTCAAGAGGATTATGTTGAAAAATTATGATAGAAGAGAATGAATTGATAAGAAATAGGGAAAAAGATATAGACTAGAAGAAGATCTGGTGAGGTGCCATGTTCACTCTTAACTCAGGAAATAAACTCTTAATTAAGAGTTTATTCCAAAGGGTTATTTCCTATCTTTTGGGGAGGAGGGAAGTATTAGAAAATGGGAACTAAAATTCCTTGCTTCTTTTCTTCTACAAACATTTAATGAATACCTACTAAGTGCATTAGACTGTACTTTCCTCCTCCTTTTTCCTAATGGAGATGCAGGCTCAGAGATGTAGTTCAAAAAAATATTGGATTATGAGTCTGGGGACTGTCTTGGCTTGGACACTAATCAGCTGTAAGCCTGTGAGTAAGTCTCTTAATATGTCTAGGACTTGGTTTTTTCATCTATAAAATGGAAATAATAATGCCTATCTGAGGGAATCAAATGAGATTGCTTATGTGAAAACTTCAGTTCTATAGAGACATAACGTATTTATTTATTTAAGGAAAGGCCTAATACAGAGGCCTCCAAGGATTTCCTCATAGATGCTAGAGCATAGAGCATGGGAAGGGGTGGTGGAGGAGGGATATAAAAGAGTGGGAGAAGGAAGAAGGAACCCTGTCCCTGGGGCAGCTAGTGTTTCTTTCCCACACTCCCCTTTGCTTGGCCAATTTCCATGGCAATGAGCTAAAGGGGTTATATGGGTCCCAGAGAGTTCAGGACCTAAAGCTCCCCAAGTAGCCCTAATAAAAAACCAGTAAGGAAAGGAGTGATGGAATCTATATTCCAATGTTTTCTTCCCCTCCCAGCCTCCATTCCACTCCCTTCCCCCTCTCACCCTGGGCTGTGGTTAGCTGGGGCCCCACCCTGTGCATCACATTTGGGAAACAGAAGGATTGCCTAGGGCATTGGGCCATTTAAAAATCCAAAGAAAAACAAAAACAGGAATAAACAGAACACATAAACATGGGCTGTGTATACATAGCTGTCTTGAAGTGGAAAACTGAAAACTTCACTAGAAAATGAGGCACCATGTGGTGCAGAGATAAAAAAGAACTGGGTTCAAGTTTTAACCCTGCTACTGACTTCATTCAAGTCTTTACTCCTCTCTGAGCCTCAGTTTCCCAGGCTGTTAAGTCTCTTCTAGCTCTAAACCTTACAACATAGCTCTTTGTCTTTTCAGTCCTGTCCTATTCTTAGTGCCCCCATTTGGGGTTTTCTTGGCAAAGATACTGAAGTGGTTTGTCAATTCCCTCTCTTATTACTTTCCCTAAAAGATGATTTTACATATAAAATCTCATTCACTCTCCCCACAACTACCATACAACTACATGATAGGTTGTCTGATTATCCCTATTTTAAGGTCAGGAAAACAGGCTCAGAGATGGAAAGCCGTCCCCCCCAAGCTGACATGGCTAAGAGATGGCAAGAATATCACCTGAACTCAGTTCATCTGGCTAGGCAGCCAACAGGGCTCTTTGCACCATCCCAGTCTGCCTTTTAAAATATGGTTAGTCCAAGTAATTCAGGCCCTCCCTGGTTACAATTGCGGGGGGATTTTGAGAAGACACTTAAATTATCCATATAATTGTGTCCATGCTTTATTCTATCTATGCTCCTCAAAGCAATGAGGTACTTCTTCAAATACTAAATAAATGTTTTAAAATAATACTTTGCCCTAGGTGATAATTTCCCCTTGCATTCAATATTCCTGGCACTGTTCACGCTCTTGGAGGGAGTGGGGGAGGGATCGTGGTACAGGAACCCTTGCTAGAGGGGATATACTAGCAATGTAAAAATGGGTGCGGATTGGGGGACTTTTTTTGGAGTAGGAGTGCTTTGTTTTTTGTTTTGTTTTGATATAAAGTATGTATCTTTGGGGTGGGGTGGAGAATATTTGTACTTTCATTGCGGGGAAAACCAGTTGAGTTTCTGCTTCCTGCTCCCCAGGAGAAAGGAGGTTCTGACTCAAGGGATCCCACTATACTTCTTGGAGCCTTTCCTTTTCCAAGGGATTTTTGAGCATTGCCAGGGACGCTTTAATACACTAACAGATACTATAACAGATACTATACCTCCAAAGAAAGAGAGAAAGGGACTTGGAAATATCTCTTAATCTGTTTCAAGCAATAAAGAAAGGAAATTATTTTTTCAGTCCTCAAAAGTTGTAGGTTCACCTGACATCCATTCCAGTGGTACAAGATGATCTTACTTTACCATTCTGTGCCTCAGTTTCCTTCTCTGTAAAATGGGGGAAGTGGGAGAGACTGGTCTAGAATCTATATACTTGAAGAAGCCTTATTTATAATGAAGTGATCCAAGACAATTCCAATAGACTTTGATGGAAAGTCCTATTCAAATTCAGAGAGAACTATGGAGACTCAGTGTGGATCAATGCATAGTATTTTCATCTTTTGTTGTTATTGTTTGTTTGCTTGATTTTTTTTTTCTCTCATGCTTTTTCCCTTTTGATCTGATTTTTTTTTTTGAGCAGTATGACGAATATGGAAATAGATTTAGAAGAATTGCACATATTTAACCTATATTGGATTGCTTGCTGTTTTAGGGAAGGGGGAGGAAGAAGAAAAGGGAGAAAAATTTGGAACACAAGGTTTTTCAAAGAACAATGCTAAAAGCTATCTTTGCATGTATTTGGAAAAATACAATACTATAAAAAATAAAATAAAATAATAAAAAAGGAGCATTAGTTATCGACTGCACTTTTTTCTTATAAATTTGAACATTATGAGAATCCTTCCAGCTCTGACATTTTATATTCTATATACTAATGTTCTATGTTCTGAGGTCTTTTCCTACCCAGGGAATCCCATGATCTGTGTTTAACAATTCTATATTCTACAATAGTTATT
This sequence comes from Sarcophilus harrisii, assembly GCF_902635505.1. NCBI lineage: Eukaryota > Metazoa > Chordata > Mammalia > Dasyuromorphia > Dasyuridae > Sarcophilus > Sarcophilus harrisii. The sequence goes on from NC_045429.1 coordinate 272,365,697, forward strand.
ACCATGAACAAGTTACTAACTTCCATGTGCCTCAGTTTTCTCATATGTAAAAGGAAGTAGTTAAACTAAACAGCTTACAAGGTTTTTTCCAGCTCAAAATCTGTGATCCAGTGATTTTAAGATTTAATCCAGCTGATACTCCACGTTCTATGTTCTAATATTTTATAATCTAAGATAGGAGGCATCATGGTATAGTGATAAGGACTCTTGGAATCAGAGATCTTGGGTTTGAATCCCACCTCTGATGCTTACTGCATGTTTGACACTGGGTAAGTCACTGTAACAGTTTCCTCATCTGCAAAATGAGTGAAATTGAATTAGATGGCCTCTAGTGTTCTTCCAGTTATAAGTTCAATGTCCTATGAAGAAGTCTTCCTGTTCCTGACTTTTCTTGTCTAATACTTTATGTTCCAAGGTCCATTCCAGGTCAGAACAATGATCTGAGAGCCAGGAGATGTGGTTCCAATGCTAATTCTTAAGCTAAAATTAGCTGAGTAACTTTAGGCAATTTACTTTTTCCTTCTTGGTCTCAGTTTCCTTATCTGTAAACTGAGAAGGTACTGGTGGAGTAAATGACTTTTAAAACCTCTTGCAGCTCAAATTGGAGGGTTCTAGGAGCCTATAGTTTTCTTTCAGGGTCCTTTGGGATCTATGCAGTGTGATCCAGAAAGGGTAGGATTGGTGTCCTGGGTTGGGGTAGGTTGGGAGTAAGGGTGGCAGTGGAGTGAATGGGAGGAGACAGGTGGGGGCCTTAGCTGTGGGCCTTGGAAGGCAGGGGTGTGACTCCTTTTTCACATATTTGTATTTCCACATTCACCTTGAAGCCATCAAGGCTAACAGGGGCAGCTTCAGATGTAAGAAGCAAAAACAAATAAATGAAGGAGAATCCCAGGCTGAGTGCTGGCCTAGCCGGTTTTCCCCAAACAAGTAAAGCATGATTCTCCATCTTTTCCCCAACCCATGAGAGACCTGGGGCCCCTGCCTTGTCATTATACATACAGCTGGGCTCTTTGGGCAATGTCAAGTGGTTTTTAACTGTCTTGCAGAGGCAGTTCAGACCTTAATTATTTATAGGAAATAGGGTGTGTGTATGGGGAAGGGTGTTCAGGCATAATTGGAAGGAGAAATAGGATGTGAAAGTGGGGGGTTAGTAGTCAGAGAGGAGTTCCAGAGGGTCCCCCAAAATAGATCTATCAAAAATGAAGTACTCAAGAAGTATTGTGGCACAATGGATAGAGCTGACCTTAGAATTATTAAGACTGGATTTCAAGTCCATTTCTTTGTCAACATCTCTTAATTGTAATTGCCCTCCCTCTGGTTCCTTATTTCCTATTTATCCTGTATAGAACTTGTTTGCACATAGTTGTTTACATGTTGTCCCTCCCCTTAGCCTGTAAACTTCTTGAAGAGAGGGACTATATTTAACCTTTCTTTTTATATTCCTACTGCTCAGTGCCGAGGTACCTGGTAGGTACTTGTTCACTAACTTACTGGCTGGATGAGTCATTTGTGTCCTGAGGTCTCTAGACAACTCTGAGACACTTAGGGAAGATGTGCCCATCTTCACTGGTAGAGAGAATTTCTTCAATTGAAGAGTTCCTTAGGTGGATGAAATGAAAGGTCTAAGAGAGGAATATCCTGGATCTCTAAGGTCGAAACTCTAAATTTTTTATCTTCTCTTACCCGACCCCAACCTTGCAACTAGAATTGCAGCTGCAGGCCTGTTCCAAGCTACAAGGACCACGCCATCTTGGACTCCTGAGGTGGCAAGAGGTGGAGGACTGGCCCGAAAGATTTAGGATCTTAACTCATAAGATCATAGATTCAGGGGTGGAGTGAACCTTAGATGTCAACTCCCCCCAAAGTTCTCCATCCCCATTTTGCAGATAAGAAAACTGAGACTCAGAGAGCAGGCAAGTGACTCCTCCAAGATTACACATAGAGTGTCAGAACTGGGATTTGAACCCAGAATTCTTTCCACTATTCCTTGCTGGAAGTCCAAAATCGGCAGATCCCTACCCAGCCAGCCTCAATCACTGAGTACCCACCAAATGAGCTACATGGTCCTTAAACCCTGCCTCCCTCACATGCTGAAAGTTCACAGATTCTGGTCCTTCTAGTCCCCCGCTGAGAGCACAGTAAGTCTCCAGTGGATGCAGGCTCCCTCCAAGCCCCACCCCCTAGAGTTTCCTCCTGAAGGAGCCTCCTGGAAGTTAGATTTAGCCCATCCCCCTGGGCCCCAGCGCCTCTGTCAGCTCCCGGCCCCGAGGTGACTGAACGGTACTGGATGCCTGGCAGGGGCGCTAGAAGACTGGACCCTTTCTCGATCGGGGAAATGAGGCCGGAGGTAATGGAAGAAAGGCAGTTTGTCACTGGGCAGAAGCTCCCTCCTCATTAAGCCAGGGGAGGGAGTAAGGCCCAGCTCTCCTCCTTCTTTCCCCTCCCCCCAGCCTGAAGGATCCGAGGAGACAAACGGATGGAGCAGAAACGGGAAGGGGGCATTGAATGAGGGGTGGGCGTGGGGGGGATGGAGCTGGGGTGGGGGGAGGGGAGTGAGTGAGGCTCCTACCTGTTGCTGCTGAAAGTGCAAGAGCTCCACAGGGCTCATCTCGCCGTTGCTCTCCCCGCCGGCTCCTCCATCCCTCCCCGCTCCTCCTCCGCCTCCTGCTCCTGTCACTGTTCCTGCGGCTCCAGCGCCACCACCGCCACCATCGCTCTGGCTGGAGAGACTGCTGACTCCGTTCTGACCGGACGGGGCCGACCTGATTGTCTCCGAAGCGGATTCCACCATCATGTCGCTCTAGCGGGACCTGGAGGAGGATATGGGGACGGAGATGGGGAGGTGGGGTAGGGAAGAGAGGAGGGGCTGAGGCTCGGGAGCTGGACCGGCAGGGCGAGCTCCCGTTCCCAAGGCAGTTTTCTGTCCCCGATACCCACATGCCCCAACTAGACTCTGCTTTTAGGCACCACCCTCACCCCATTCAGCCCCCTCCCCCAAATTCTGCAGGCAGACGTCCCCCGGCATGTAGCTTCCTCTTTCTGGCCTGAAACTCCCCCAACCCCCAAACCATGCCAAGGAAGGAGGGGGGCGATGAGAGTGAAGCTGGTATTATGTTAGCCTTCTATCTCTGGTCTTCCATTGGCCTTGTGGAGACCCCAGTCCCAGAAGGGATGAGCCGGGAAAAGGCAAGGGAGCAACGGCCTTCCTGTCCTACTCCTAGTTAAAAACCTATTAACTTGTATAGTGTTCCAGTTCTTAGGATAAGGCCCTTAGGAGCTTAGAAGAGCTATATTCCAGGCCTGCCCAGCCCTGTCCCCAGCTGACTCTCCTCAAAAATTCACAGGAGGAAGTTCAAAGTGGGGAAGAGGGGGAGGGGAAAGAGTGAAAGGAAGAAATTAATTCGACTTTCTCCATCCCTGGAAATTAATTTGGAGGTGGGAGTAGAAACCAAATTATAGAATTAAAGCTTGAATTGGACTTTAGAGACTGACCAATCCATCCAGTAACCACTATTATGTCAGATATTGTACTAAGTGATACAATTAATAAAAAGAGTCCTAGCCTTCCTTCCCTTTCCCCTTCTCTATTCTATTCCACAGGTAAGGAAACTGACATCTCCAGTGATAATGAGGAGGCATATAATTAGCAGCAAAGCTGGAATTTTAATCTAGGTCCCCTGACTCCAAAATTCAAGGTCCTTACCACTCTCTCAGGTGCCTCTGCACCTCTGGGAGAAGGGACTACTCCTAGTACTCCTCCAAACCATACCAGCTCATCATGCAAGTGTTTCCCCCCCCCTCCACCCCCACCCCCCACTCCTAGTCAATCCCAATTTTCTTCTGGGAAAAGGGTCAGATAATATCTCTCCTCAAGGTCTCTGATTTGGAATGGAGGATATGAAGGATGAAAGGCTGTTCTTCCAAACTTGTGTGGTAGCTTTATAGAATATTAGGAAAATGAACAGTAGGGGAAAAGCCAAATATTGAGAGGACACATCAACCAGCCCCCTAACTCAAGTCTCTGCTAAAGTTGGGGTCTGAGGGTTTTTCCCTCTTCCCTGAAAGGAAGAATTCCTAGCCCTTCTTGGGTTGACTTAGAAACGCTTAGGCTCAAATTTCTGGCTTTGTAAATGACCCATGTCATTGAGATATGAGAGGACTGGGGAGAACTTCCTATCAAATTCTATGAAGAGTGATGGATTTGAAAGCAAAATCCCTGACTTTGGCCAATTTACTAATGTATAATCTTTAGCCCCACTTTGGGCCTCAATCTTCTCATCATTATACTAGGGAGACTGGGATGGATTCTTAAAATTCTTTCCATCTCTAAATCTATAATCTTTGAAATTTAGTATTTCCACTTTTTTTTTGTTTACTTTCTTGTTTTTTCTGTCATTTTTTTTCCTTTTAGTCTGATTTTTCTTGTACAACATGACAAATATGAAAATAGTTTAAAAGAATTACACATATTTAACCTATATCAGAGTTTGCTTGCTGTCTTGGGGAGAGGGAAGTAAGGGAGGGAGAGAGAAAAATCTGGAACACAAAGTCTTACAAAAATGAATGTTGAAATGAGGGGATCAAAGCAATTCCAATAGACTTGTGATGGAAAGAGCCATCTGCATCCAGAGAAAGAACTATGGAGACTGAATGTGGATCAAAGCATAGTATTTTCACCACTGTTGTTGTTTGCTTGTTTTTTTTTTTTTTTCTTTTAGATCTGACTTTTCTTGCACTGCACGACAAATATGGAAATATATTTAGAAGAATTGCATATGTTTTAACCTATATGGGATTGGGATTGCTTGCTGTCTAGGGGAGGAGGAGGAAAAGAGGGAGAGAGAAAAATTTGGAACACAAGTTTTGCAAAATTGAATGTTGAGAGCTATCTTTGCATGTCTTTGGAAAAATAAAAAAGCTATTTAAAATGAATGTTGAAAATTATCTACATGTATTTGGAAAATAAAATACTATTGAAATTTTAGAAAAGATAAATTTATAATCTTATGATTCTAGGTGCTACATTTCAACTCAACAAATAGATATTAAGCACTTACTGTGTACAAGATACAATAGTAGGTGCTTGGAAAGATAGGTTACAAAGATTAGATAAGACATGACCTCCCTCTTCATGCTCTTATCCTATTGTCCAGGCCAATTTACTTTCTCTGGATTTCAGATTCTGTAATGGTTAAATGAGGGGTTGGACTAAATGGGCTCCAAGGTCCAGTCTTTGGTTTAAGGTAGCATGAACTGTTCTACTTATCATAGGCCAAATTCAGCATTTCAACTCCTTCATAACTTAATTTTTAAAAATTTGTACTTTTAAAATAAAATTTTTGCCTAATTATATACAAAGATAATTTTTAGCATTTATTTTTTACAAGATTTTGAGTTCTAGTTTTTTTCTAACCTCTTTCCCCTTCCCTCTACTTAAAATGGGAAGCAGTTTGATATAGGTTATATGTTTCATGCCTTTCTTAGTACAGTCTTTCCCCCATGTCTGGAATAGACTTCCTCCTCACCTCCATTTCTCAGAAGACCTAACTTCATTTAAAGGTCAGCTCATGCTCCATTTTCTAACTCAATTTCAGGATTCCATTATTTATTTATTCTCTTTCCCATCTCAAGTAAATTTTTGTATGTTAATTTGTTTACACATTGTATCCTGCCAGTACAGTGCAAACTCCTTGAGGATAGAGACTGATTTTCAATTTTTTTTTTTTGTAGCTCTAAAATCTAGCCTTGTACCTTGTCCATAGTAGGCATTTAATAAATGCTTTTTAAAGGTTAAATTGGATTGTCCCTGCACCCTGGATTTGGAATCAGGGGATCTGAAGAGAAGTTCTAGTTTTGTTCCCAACTAGTCATATGTCTTTAGATAATTCATTTACTCTGCCTGTGCCTCAGTTTACTCATCTGTAAAGGGAGAGGGTTGGACTAGATAATCTTTAAAATCTGTTCCAGCTCTAAATCCTATGATCCTGGACATACCCAGATAACTGTAATATTGAGAATATAATACATAAGTGTGTTTCAAGTTGTCCTTTCAGTCTTTTCAGACTCTTTGTGAGCCCGTTTGGGATTTTATTAGCACAGATACTGGAATGATTCGTCATTTCCTTCTCCAATTCATTTTACAGATGAGGAAACTGAGGCAAACAAGGTTAATTGACTTGCCCAGGGTAACACAGCTAGGAAGTATCTGAGGTCTGATTTGAACTCAGGAGGATATCTTCCCGACTTAGCATTTTAGTCACTTAGTCCTTTCACTCTCTCACATAAGTGTACTAGGAGTTACAAAGTTTGAATTACCAATAGGAAACGTCATTTCCTGGGAGATCAGAGAAGGCTTTTTGGGTCTGAATTGGGCTTGAAAGAATAGTTAAGAGTTCAACAGGTGGGGAAGCAATATATATGGAAATGCATTGGGGCATAAAAGTAGAAGGGTACGTGATCTAGTTTGGAGGAAAGAATAATGTGGAAAAATAAGAAACGTGGCAAAAGGAGAAAGGAAGGGTGACACTAGATCATGGGAGGCCTTGAAAGCTTTCAGATGAACTTTATTTGGTTGGCAATAGGGAGCTAAGGAAGAAAAAATGACCAGATCCATGCATAACAATTTTTGCCAGTTTTGTGTGTGTGTGTGTGTGTGTGTGTGTGTGTGTCCATGTGCTTGTTGCTCCTATGTTTGTGAATTTCCCTGTGGATTCATGCTCACATTGTGCTACAACCCAGACCAGCCTCCTGTCACCCCAGGGGGAGGGGGGCTGAGGCTATATGGTTGGGAACTGCAGCAGGGACAGGGGCCTGGCCCTGGTAGGGGTGATGGTTTGGAAGAGATTGAGCACTTTGGTCTCCAGCCTTAATGGTGGTGTCAGCCTGAGGGCAAGCAGCTGAGGTGTGATTGATGGGACTTCTGTGGCCTTCCTCCACAGGCTCAGCTCACACCAAGAGAGCTGACCCCCACCTTTGGTCACCATTGGCCAGCCTGCAGAGGTTTCCACTCCCCCCTTCCCAGACTCAGAATCAGGCCAGATGAAAATATGCTTGGGGAGTGAAGGAAAGGAAGGGAGCCAATTCACAGGCCTCCATCTTTTTGGCTTTACCTGACACTCAAATCTATGATGGGGTTCAGGGACCAGTGGGCAGAATCTGAGAAATGTAGATAAAAGATCCTGGGAGCTGCTCTCCTAAGAAGAGGATCGCTTCCCTTTCCCCCCAGACACACATGCATTTGCACACACAGAAACGCAACTGAGTCACTAATCAAATAGCAGGGTAATACAAGTTTAGAGAAAGGCACAGGAAAAGAGGAATAGACAAGAATGCCTAAAGCTCGTTTTCTTTTCTGCCCCCCTTTTTTTTTGGGGGGGGTGCAGAAGACAACCAGTGAACAACATAATTGCTGCAATGTGGCGTGTAATAATAGCTATTCAAGGGCCGATCATTCATATTAAACAGGGTGAAGCAAGCCTCTCATTTGCATGCTTGAGATTATATGCATTTGAAAAGTCATTTCCGCAGGGTGTATGAATGACATTAATTCCCATGTGGAGTTCTCAGTTCCCTCTTGGAGCCTTTGCACTAGCAGACACACACCTGAACACCTCCTTACACAGTCACTCACTCCCACCCACATACCCTTACACTCACCCCCCCCCCCCATCCACATTCTGTAATCTTACACACACCCTTACGCTCACACAACCAGACTCCACACCCCCAGCTTTCTTCTCCATGTGTTGCAATGGGGCTGGTATGTTGGGTAAGCTGTGAAGGAGCAGGTTTAGATGTAACTGGGTTCAGCCAGCAAGGAGGGTGGGGAGGAGGTTAGGATGGGCAGGGAGCAGAGGCTGTTTATCTTGACCCAGCCCTGTGACCGGAAGAGTAAGTCACCAGCAGGGGAGAACAGAAAGAAAAAAGAGAATAGAAAAGGGAAAGGGAAAGAAGAAAGAAAAAGGAGGGAGAAAATGACAGAGAAAAGGAAGGGAGAAAAAGAGCAAGAAGGTAGAAAGGAAATAAAATGTTAAGTTAAAGGAAACCCCTCCAAAAACATCTCAAGGGAGGACTAAAATAAGGGGAGTCAAATCCAAAACCCGAATTCCATTACGTGACAGAAAGAGGGAGAGCCCAGCTCGATTAGGGAATAACTACAGGGGGTCAGCTTGACACTTGTGCTTCCTTTCCTCCTCTCCTCCCTTCTTTTCTTCAAATCTTACTCACAGGTCTCTGGTGGGGACTTAATGGATCCAAAGGAGCAATTCCCCCATTCTACCTAAATCCTCCCCCAATATCTTTTACATCTTCCTTCCCACCTCCCCTCACCCAGGTACATTCACTTTATCCTCTTCCCTTCCTCTCCCACATCACTCACTCACTCCACAAATATGAATTGAGGTTTCACTCTATGCAAAACACTATTCTAGGCTCTGGAAGAAAGACAAAGTTTTAACGAAAACAGTTTCTGGCCCTCAGGAGGCTTGCAGCCCAGTGGCGCAAACACTAAAATATACATTTCATTCATTCTTTCATTCAGCAAATATCTATCGGAAACACTAAACTCAGGCGGCTTACTGAGCTCCAATTTCCTAATGCTTTCATTAGGAAGAAAGCAAGGTATCTTATATGGCCTCTTAGACTTGGGTTAAGCAAGTTTCACCTCTGACACATTGGCTCTGTGACCTGCATTTTCTTCACTTAACCTCTTCGAGGGTGCAGACCTGCAAAGGGAGAGAGTTCTCTCATGGCCGCGGGGGGAGGGGAGGGAAGAGAAAAGGGATTCCCTAAAACAATGAAATCTTTCAGTCCCTAGCCTTTTATGGCCTCTACTCGCATCCCCAGGGCACCTTCTCCCGGAGGATGGGAGAGCAGGAGTTTTGCCCCGCCCCAACCCCTCCTCTGATCCCAAGTGAGACTCCTCCACTGAGAGCAGTCAATCTTTAGCAGCTCGTAGTCTTGAGTTCCCCGGCAGCAGCCAGCCAGGGAAGCTTAAAGAAAGTGAGCCAGAGCTGGAGCCAGCTCTGCAGCTCCCTGGCCTCGGGAGATTCCCGGGGCTACAACTTCCGCTGCGAGGGCCGGCCTCTCTCTGAAAACAGCGGAGCGCCCAACTTAAAACTCGGCCTAGCTCGTAGTCACCCATGGCCCGTTTCTGCAGAGCCAGAAGCTGCAGCGAGAATATTAAAGAGACGAGCTCGTTGAGGGTAGCAGCCGGGACCAAGCCAGGCGCTTTGGGAGGAGAGGGTGCTGGGGTAAGAGTGGGGGCGCGTGAGGAGACACAGAGAAACCTTTTGTGTCTTTTAGCGGGACCATATGGCAACGGGAGTATTAATTACCGTTGCTTTTTAATTAACAATCGCTTAATCTGAGCGGTAACATTTGCCATGACACCCTGTGACTCGCCGCAAACCCGCGCCGCCCGCCCTGCTAACTCATCAATTAATTTTTATTGACGTTTTCTTCCCCAAACAGGCACAATACCAGGGTTTTCCAATTAACACCTCCGCGATCTCTAATTAGTGCAATTAACAGACTGATGGATGCCCAGAGTTTCCCTGGGAGAGAGCGGAGCAGCCCCTGCGGGCTCCCCCAGGCGCGCGCTCCGCAAAGCGCACACATGCACACAAACCCGCCCAGCTGGAGGGCTTGGGTGCGTGTTACTCCGTGTGTGTGCACACGCTTGGAGATGGATTCTGAAAGTGCACATGCACCCCGCTACGTGTAGCACTGTATCCACTTACACGAACTCACTTTTAGGTCCCTTAATTCCGAAGTACGTTTTGGCCAGGGTGATGCGCGAGAAGAGTCCGAAATTTGGCGTCTCAAGACCGGGATTTAAATCAGTTTTTCTTCTTACTAGCATGGAGTTGGGCTAGCGCAGGGGTTCTTAAACCTTTTTTTGTATCATGGACTTTTTTTGGTAGTCTTAGTGAAACCTCCGGAACCCTTCTCAGAATAATGTTTTTAAGTACATAAAATAAAATACGTAGACTACCAAGAAAAGCGACTGTATTGTAGTACAATTATCAAATATATATATTTTTTCACAGACCCGGGTTAAGAATCCTTCGGCTAGGTAATTTCTAATCCCTAATTCTATGAACTTCGATCAATGTGGGTCGGTGTGCGGGATAGAAATGCGGAACATAAAACATCTCCCTGGCTGAGCTTGCTCTCAGTCTAGTCTGAAAAGGCAGAACCCGACTCTTAGGACTTAAGGACAGCTTTTCACCAAGAATATTCAAACAGAGGTGTAGGACAGGGCTTCCCTCTGTGGATAGACAAGTTACAGTAGTATACAATATCTGAAGTAAAGGCATACCCTGACCTTTTATTATGGTGGGGAGGTGACCCCAGGTTTCTAAAGGTAATGCTAGTACAGCACTAATTCGTATAGCTTCTTCAAAGCTGGAAAGCTTCAAAGATGAGCCCAGCTATCAAGTGTGTTGTCTTCTATGGATTAACCTATCTAACTTCGAAGAGGGTCATCACTACAGGGTTAGACTGGCTAAAGCAGCTCGAGAAATCATGTAAAGCATGGAAAGGTTGTGATGTGCAACTGTGGAAGGCCAGCACCCACCCATGAAATCACAGATAATTTGAAATCTATAATGCAGTTTTCTATTTGGTCTAGATCATGATTTCACCTGCTTAAGGGAAATCTCATTCCACAAGATTTGGTCAGTGCCCTGATAGATTGAGACTCAAGATCACGCCCAGTATGTTAGTACTGGATTTGAATCCAGTTCTTCTTGACTGAGGCTTGATTCCCACCATTCTACCTCTCCATGTAATATATATTTTTCAGGAAAAGAAGGAACTAGAGCAAGTTGGAATCCTAGGCAGACCTTTGCACTCAAATACCAATCTCTGGGAGTATGCTTTAGAGGAATAAACACCAGACTGGATTTGGAGATTTTGGAGACTTGAGTTCTGGTCCTGACTTGCTGTGGCGACATTAGTCAAATCACCACATTTCTCTAAGCTTAAATTTCATTAAGGAAAAAAGGAAGATGAGACTAGATCGATCAAGATTTCGTAAATTAATTTTGAGCTAAGGTTGAGTTCAGAATACATTACTATTCCCAAGAAACCCATAAATGCTGATCCAGAAATCTAGAAGGATAAAAATTCTTTGAAATAAAAGAAGAAGAAAGAAATTTGGTACAAAAAATGAAATTAAGTCTTTTCATAACAAAAAAAAAAAACCTCATATCTTTACATGGAAATAAAGTGGGGGAGAAGGTAAATGTGAGACCAAAACATGAAATTAAGTCTAGTTTCATAGCAAATATTGTCTCTTGTAGTTAGTGTTTCCAATACATGAAAATAAAAGTGTGGGAGAGGGTAAATGTGGGACCAAAAATGAAATGAAGTCTAATTTCATAGCAAAATATTATTTCAGGTATTTGATGTTTCCAGTACAGGCATCATACCATATTTAATCATCTGAGTTGGGATTTCATTAATAAAAGGGAACTCCTCAACAAGTAATAGAGCTTTGAAACTTCTAGTCTAAGAGAGTTTCCCAGAGTACTAAGAAATAATTGACTTGCCCCGGGTCACACACTCACTATATATGTGACACAAGTTGAGCCCAAATGTTTCTGGCTTTGAGGTTGAAGGCTGATCAACTATTCAGTGCTGCCTTTCGTATGTAATATTTTACAAGAATCTTAGGCAATACAGGCAGAGAATAGAGATTTATCCCTCTACGGACCAGGTGGCTTTAACAGCCTTGGAGTCCAGATCCAGGCTCATTCTGCCTGGACTGCCCATCTGAGGCACAAGTTCCCCCTCTCCAACTATCAAGCCTGGTGCATCTTGACCTAGTAAGATTTCCTTGGAGAATTACACTTCTCGACCCTGTCCCTCCAAAAACTTCAGCACCAAGGAGTAAGGAGGACCAAGTTACCCAAACTGAAGGCAGCTAGCTCATGGTCACTGGTTAGAATGCTGGAGGGTATCAGAAAGACCTGTCTGTGTGCTTGCTGGCTGTGTCCTTAGGCTATATTTTCCACCATGTCTAAAATGTCACCTTACACAGCTATTGATAGGTTCAAATGAGACAATACATGCAAAGTACTTTTCTTAAAGGGCTGGCTATCACTACAAGCCCACCCTGGGGTTAAGGCTTCTTCTTATTGGGGGTTGGAGCACATAACAGTTTATAATAGGGTTTCCTGTTTACAAACCATACCTCTATCCCAAGTTTCACCTCTACCCCACCCCCCACCCCTACATAAATGTTGGAAATGGGAGAAACTGAAGCAATAACCAGGGATATAAAAACATATAGCATCCTAGCATATTGCATGGTCCACTGTAACTGCTTAATAAATGCTTGTTGATTGATTGAAAGAGCTCTTATGATCATGAATCTAGAGCTAATCTCAGAAGCTATTTGTCCATCTTCTTCATCTTATAGATGGGGGAAGTAAAGCCCAGGGAATGGCTTATCTAAATCACTTACTATTCTGGTAGTAAGTAGCAGAGTTTGAATTTGAACCCAAGTCCTTTACCTCCAAGTTCAATATTCTTTCCATTGTATCATGTATTGAGGAACCTTCTTCTCAGAACCATTTGAGGTAGGTGCTAGTCCATTTTACAAATGAGGACAATGAGAAATTAAGTGACTTGTCTATAGGCTAAGAGGCTACTCTTAGTTACACAGGCTAAGAGATAATGAACCAGACTCTCTTGACCAACTTGCAATAAGGACTCTTTGGGGTTAAACATACTGATATTTCACCCAAGTATACTGAAGCAGACTCATGAAGGTAGGGGGAATCAGTTCTTTTGAGAGCTAGATGCCACTATAATCCTACAATTTTGCTCTGGTTCAGACACACAGGGGCCCCCGAAAAAAATTTTTTTTGGTATCCCCTTTTTTCTTCTCCTTTCCAAAACCTAGTCTTTGGTGCTTTGGAAACTAGCCACTATCTGGTGACTATAGTACAGAAGGGACTAAGCTTGGGGGCTAAGGAGGAGGCTGGACCAAGGTCTTCGAGACAGCTGAAAAATGGGAAGGCACTAGGGATGAGAGGGTCTTAGAGTATAGGATCCATTTAAGAGCAGCTTTGATTGACCTTTACATACCATTTTATAAAATCCAAGGAAACAAGAAGATAAACAAGAAAGCCAGATTAGGTATGTGAGGGAATAAAGAAGAAAGACCTGTAACCTTCCTCAAGCTCTAATACTGAAAATGCATATTCCCCTTCCATATATGTTTATACTTTCTAGTTTTACAGCTGTTTCCCTAAAAGAGGAATATATCCTATACTCCTACTATATAAGGCTTCCCTGAATGCCCTATGCCAGTGCCCCTGAGATTTAACCTGACAGCTCCTGGGACCTTGAATCTCAGAAACAGGCATGCTAAGAAACCTCTCTCAAATGCTTTGCTCCTCTCCATTTTCCCACTTGAAAAACTAAAGCAAGTGACTGTGCTGGTTGAATTAAGAGCTGTTTTACCTCTATCCATCATTGATAGTCACTCTGAGCCTTTTTCTTGTCCCTCTTGTAATGCACTCAACATTGGAGACCCTTACTTCTCCTTGGGGACTAGTCAGTCTGTCAAAGATTGACTGATCTCACAATGAACACAGCATTATAGATTTAGAATTGTAAGAGACCTCGGAGGTCATTTGGTCCAACCTCCTCACTTTATGGACAAGAAAAGCAAGGCCTGGAGGGGTAAAAGAACTTGTCCATTATCACAAAGGTATTAAATGGCAGAGCTGGAATTCCAAACCAAGTGTTCTGGTTCTAGACCCACCCTTCATAATCTTACACCATCCTTTCTTCTAATAATAATAATAATAACTCCTGCTATATTTATATCTAACATTTTAAAACTTTTCAAACAGTTTTTATATCTGCTTTTATTTTAGTCTTATATGAGCATTTCAAGTTTTGTTTCCTCATCTAAAATCAGTGTTGGACCAGATGACTTTTAGGGTCTAGTCGAGCTATTTGTAAGTCTGTGAGCAACTCTTTGAGATTGGCAGAGCAGGTATTATTATCCTCTTTTTAAACAGGAAGAATCTGAGACCTAGAGAGGTTGTGATTTGTCCAAAATCACAAAGTATTCAAGCTATGATGAGAATACAGATCTCCTGTGTAATCTGCACAGGGCCACACAGTTAAAATCGACTTAGCAGCCCCTACATTGCAGGAGTTAATTGTATAATAAGAGAGTTTGGACAATTATGTCATCAATGGCAACCCATAATGATCAAATTATTAAAGTAATTTGAGGAGAAAGAGAGTAGGACAGAGATCTGTGGAAGCTAGGTAGGGAATCTGAGGCTTGTTAGAGAAGACTGACTTTGAAGTTAGATTTAAGGGTCGGGAAGGATACTCTACATCATGGATTAGAAAAGAAAGCTTATTTCAGGTATTCGAGCATAAGCCTCTCTTACTGTAACCTCCATCCCAGGCTCTACACTTAATCCTAGGGAAATTCTAGAGAGGGAAATTTTAACAAATCTTTAAGACATTCCTTTCTCATTGCTGAAAGAGCTCTCTGGATCCCAATGCACCTCTACCCCTTTGGGGGAACAGTGGCCCTTGGAATGATGGGATGTGCTTGGGTTCTATCTGAAGAAGTGGGTCACAACATAGCTCCAAGGACTTCTTTTTAGGCTGAATTCATCAGGAAAGTTTAGAAAGGCATCTAATATCTGTGGGAGGCCAGAGTCATGGATGGAGCTGACTGCCATAGCAGAAAAGGGAGAAATAACAAGATTATCCTGTCTCCCAATTCCCAAAACCTCCTTGGCCATAAAGGCTGATCGCAGAGATCATTTTAGATGTCAACATAGAGGTCCTCTCACATTATTCAATCAAAAGCTATTTCCTTATGCACAAGAAATTATGGAGGAGTACAAAGACATGTCTCCTGACAACCACCACCCCTACACCTCCCCCTTTTCCCCACCTCTCCCCAAAAAACCAACCCTAACAGTTTAGCTGGAGAGTCAAAACATCTACTACACAGAAAAATATAAGTAGCAGTAATAGAAACCTAGAATATCTGGGTTGGAATCCACTTGAGATATCTAGACCAACTTCCTTTTACAGGTGCAGATGCTGAGATATAGACAAGTGAAGTGACTTCTCTAAAGAAACATAGTGGAAGAGGTGTGACTAAAATCTAGGTCTGCTGTTTCCTAGCATGGTGGTTTTTCCTTTACATCAATTGGCTCTCCTCCTTTAAAACCCAGCTCACACGCTACCTCCTCCACAAAGCACTCCAAGATCCCCTCATCACAAATGAGGCAATCACTTCAGATTGTGAGCTCTTTGAGGGACTGCCCTTTGCTAATCTTTAATTCCTAGCACAGTGCCTGATTTAGTAGGTGCTTAATAAATGCTTATTCACTGACTTTCTCCTCCCCTTCAAAGTCCACAAAATGCTTTGTTTGAGGATAGACTATTATTCAACATTTCTTAATTGTCAGTCCCCTGAGGCCAGGAACCAGGTCTTATCCAAAAGTGAATTTCATTTAGTGCTTAGGGGATTGCTGAGCTCAGAGCAGGTGGGTAAATATTCACTGTTATGTAGTTTTGTAACATTGTATCAGACAGGAATTCAGAGGAAGGAGAGATCATTGTGGAGCAGAGTGATAAGGAAGCTCTCAGTGTCTAAGTTTGGACTTGAGTTTTTAAAAGGGCTTGGTAAGAGTCAATAAAGTGAATATAGATAGTGAGAATACAGGAACATGTAGACAATTTTGGTTGCAAGTCTCCTAGTTGTCACCTAGCTCTCAGAGAAGATCCTTTGAGGAAACTTAGAGCTCTCCTTCCTTGTGTCCTCCCCATCCCTCCATGATCTGATCCATCAGGACCACTGTTCCCATTTCATATTCCATTTTACAGATGGTAGGAAGCCCCTTGCAAGGAGTCTTTTCCAAATTTCTCCTACTCTCTTCCCCTCTATTTTCCTCACCTCTTTTCATTTGATCAGTTGCCTCTGGCTTTCTCAGCCCAGTGACGTGCCCTTCTCACTTCCCTACACACTGAGGGACACACACACTACCCTTGGCACACGCCACCCAGGCCACACCCCAGACACTCGCCAGACCCTAGCAGAGTAGTTCCCCCTTCCCTACTCATTTCCTGCCTTCATCTAGAAAAGAAGAATTAACAAAAAGAAGAAGAAAGAAAAAGGAGGAAAAAAAAGAGACCCCACTCCATCTCATTAAGAAAGTAAACACAAGAGCCGTCTAAGTGTCTAATTAAGCTTCTAATTAGTCCCTGCTTGTTACTAATGCAAATTAGATTACTCCGCTTAACTACAGCATGTCCACAACACCCTTGTTAATTGCGGCCTTTTGAAATTAAATTACTCCCTAATTAGCATATCAAAGCCATTGATTCGGAGCCAGGAAAGATGAGGGCAGGAGAAGGCGAATGCCAAGTTTGGTTAATCAGAGACCGCTAATAAAATCGTGATGTCTTACGTGGGGGGCTGAGTTTGGGGGCACCCTATTGCAAAGGTTTAGGAGCTCAGTCCAGTTCTTCAGCTGTCCTTTTGGAGTCTGGTTCCTGAAAGGAAGCTGAGTACTAGGGAGCTCCAGATGGGCACTAGGCAGTGGACATTGGGCATGTAAGATTGGGCAAGTAAGCAGCTGCAGCTCACCCAGGAGGGTCCTATCATGTTAATGGACTGTCCACCCACCAGGCCTTGGTTAATATTTTCTTACCCTGAGTCCTCTAAGCCTTTCTCTCTTCACCTAAAAAACAAAACAAAACAAAAAGAGGGATGACCAGGGGAAAGTCCCAAGGTCAGGAGGTCTGGATCCTAGTGTTTCACACTATCTGTATGGTCAATGCTCTGTGCCTCTCTGAGATGCAGATTCTTCATTTGTAAAATGGAAACTATAATGCTTTTACTACGTATTTTAGTTTGTACGGGTTGAATTTGATAAAGCATATAAGTAGCAGAAAAATGTGAATTTTTCCCCACTGGCACTCATTTTCCACCAACATCCAGAGAAGTGGAAGCACACCTGATGACTGCTCTCCTGTCCTTATACTTTGGAGTTTCCCTCTTTCCTCTCTCACCTCTGAACACATTCTAAAGGAAAAGTTCAGGTGGACTGAATTGACAGACTCTGTTCTTTTCTACATCAGCCAGCTCTGGGGCTCCCTTCCCTCTCTCCTGATGTAGCCCTATGAGAACTAGACCCATTCTAGGCATCCATCTCACTGAGGGCCCCAGAATTCTATCAAGTTTCCTGGGCATAATGCCAGAGGAGTAGGGACATCTTGGGACATCTCTCACCACCTCCTTGTTCTGGCCAGCACCCAGCACCAGGCTAAGCACATAGAAGTCATTCAGCAATACTCCATTGGTTGGATTCCAGACCAGGTTTGCTGAGCCTCCCATTCTATCTAGGTCTTTTTACAACAAAGATAAGGATATTAGGTAAAGGGGGGAGGGAGGAATAAAAGAATTAGTAGGGGGAGAACTCAGGTTGTTCTGCCTTTGTTCTTTGAGCCGAAAATCAGCTTCCCCTGGTACAGTCAGCAATGCTCTACCCTCAAATATCTTTCTGCATTTGTCTTAGGCTTATATTCTTTTTGGCCCTATGATCACTGCGTCCCTTTATTGTTAATCAATCCTACAAACAGATGCCAAATTACATTTTCTAAACCACAAATCAGACAATTCCCTTACTCAAAAATACTCACTGGCTCCCTATTGCTGATTTAAAAAAAAAAAAAAAAAAAAAAAAAAAAGCTGCTTCCTTAGCCTGGTATTAAAAATCCTCCAAAAATCTGTCTCCAATCTACCTTTCTATTTCACTGGGCTTTCTTAACCAAGTAGGATTGTGTGTTACTCCGAGCCTGTCTTCAATTTATAGACTGTCCGAGGCTAGGATCTCTTCTAGAACAGTATCTTAATAAGTGATTATTGAGGGAGGAGACAAACTGAGAAAGGGAGATGACTTGTCCAAGTTCATACGGCTTGTGTCAGAGACAGGACTAGAAATCAGTTCTAATTCCAGGTCCGGTATTATCGTATTGACCAACCCTGCCTTCAGCTATTCCTTTCCCCCAGAAATGGTCTGGGAATGAACGACATAAAAAGGTTTAGTTCTGATGGCTTCCTTTCGTGAGGGGAGTGGGGGTGGGCCCCCTGGGTAAGGATGGTAGGTATACTTGATCTTACTCCCCAGCTACTCCCTTCTCGCGACAGAAGTAAAGGGGGTCTACCTGAGTTCCTCGATAAAGCAGGAATACAGCCAGAAACATCCAGTTTTTTTGTTTGTTGGGGAATTTTTATTTATTTATTTAAATGGGAGATAAACATGGGACAAGTGAGAAGGGAAGGCAGAGGCAGAAATACCGAGAGGCTGATATGTGCAGTGGGAGAGGTGGACAGCCTTGCGGCAGCCTGGCAAGAGCTACTGGCATCAAGAAGCTTGATTCCGTTGGTTTTATTTTAGGAGATGGGTAAAATTAAAAGAGAAAGAAAGAGAAATGAAGAGGGGGTGGGAGGCTACGAGTCGAGGGAGGGGGGCATGCTGGTGTCCCGTAGAGGAGTATGGATGTGGGGGGAGACGAGACGGCAGAGCACAAGGGCCCAGCCGTTCCCCGCTCCCCCCCACCCCCGCTACACTGAGCTCTCTCCCAACGAGATTCAATTAATTGATAAGAAGAGGCATCAAATTAATTTCTCGAGGATGTGAGATTCTGATGAAGGGAAATCTCCTCGATGGGAATCAGAGTGGAAGGGGAGGGAGGAGGAGGGGGCACAGCCCTTTCTAATCAGGCTCCAGCTACTTAATTGGGGGGTGGGTGTCCTACTCCCTCCTAGGCTTCATTGTACCCCACCCACACTGCACCTTGGGGAAGATGGGACCCATGATTGGACACGGTGGGGTAAGGATTCTGGACATGTCATAAAGGCTCCTCTTGCCTGAGCCACCTTCCTGTTTCCTCAAGAAATCAGAAGGGCCACGGTCTAGAGGAAGGAATGGGCCGATGGACTAGTCTGGCTATTTTCAACTGTGATTTGGGCAAAGCAGCTTATGTACTTGTGTGTGTGCCTGTGTGTGTGTTCCCATAGTTTGTAGGTTCTGGTGAATACACTCTCTACTTCCAGAGAGCATGAAGATTTACACGGTATGTCTTAGGTAGATAGTGAAATTATTTTAGTTTTCTGAGATCTGTTTTCAGATAAAACCAACCCCCTCATTTTACAGATGAAGAAACTGAGGCACAGAAATTAGTAACTTGCCCAAAGTCACACAGGTTAATAAATGGCAGTCCTGTGACTCAAATCCAGGTTTTCCAACTCTAAAACTAATGTTCTTTCCTCTTCCTGTTATTAATATATTGATTTAGGAATAGGCACATTTTGTGTGCTTTACCGTGTGCGCACATTCAGAGTCCTTATTTCTCTAGCCTCTCCCTGCTTTCTCCATCACTTGTGAGCAGGTCAAGGAGGGGTGGGTCCCTATGGATTGAGACTGGGATAGGAAGATGAAATGGGCCTTCCATAGTATGAAGGGCATCCCCAGTCCTAAGGGTTCCTTGATGAAGAATGAAAGTTACCAGCTACTCAGTTATTTTCCAACCTCTTCCATTCCCTTCCTCAATTACAAGCAAATACATTCAAAGAGAGGATTCTAGGTCCTGCTTTCAGGGAACTTCAAACTCTGAGAGATAATGCATTTACAAACCAGTGCACTTCTGGGATTATTAGGTTCAACTTCCTCATCTTAGAAATGGAATGAAGGTCCAAGCAATAACTTGCTCAATTTCAAACAGAAAAAAATTGAATCCAGGTTGTCTCTATTCCAGATCCAGGGAGTCTTCTTTCTAACACATCATATTACCTTCTGATTAAAATATTTACCTAAAGCAAAGAGAGTTGGGTGGTAAGTGTGAGAAGAGACTTAAGAAGTTTTTTCTCTTAATGTGTTGAGGGAGATTCCTGGAGGAAGTGACATGCTTAGATTTATAGACTTTAGGCCCCAAGGCAAAGGAGAAGCACTGTGGTCCAATGGAAAGGACTGGAATTCAGAAATCAGGGAACCTGGGTTCAGATCCTGTCTCTGCCAATTGCTGCCCATGTGATTTTGTTCATGTCACTTCCTCTTTTCCTGGCTTTAGTTTCCTCCTCTAGAAAATAAGGGGATTGGATGAGATCCATCTCCAAAGTCTCTTCCAATTCTAAACCTCCTGATTGTATTTCCTGGTACTCCCCAGGGAGCCTTTAGTGACAAACCAATGAGTCCTCATTAAAAATGTGAGTGCCTGCTTCAAGTTAGGATTCTCATTCTCTTTCTCCCCTGACATATCCTTGCTCAACCTTCCTGGCAAACCATGATGCCCCCACTCCCCTTTCTGGGCTTGGATTCAGTTCAGGGATGATGTCACCATTTCTAGTACCAGGGAAACCTCAGGCAGCCCCTTTGGGCTCTCCAACCAGACTCTCCAAAGGACAGAAACCAGTAAACTGAGAAGTACTGCTTCAGCTCCAGTCCCAGAGCTCCCAACTGAAAATGCTCAGAGAAGAAAGGAAAGGAAAAAGAGAAAGTACTTTCTCTGCCCTTTCCCACCCCAGTCTGAACACTAAAACCAGATGAAGTAGTTGGGAGAGGAAAGAAAGTGGGGGAAAAGGTGTAAGGACTCAACCTGCAGACATGGGGAAGTAGTCACAGAACTTGGAGGGTCCCCAATAATAAAAACTCATATTCACAGCAATTTAAAATCTATAAAGCACTTTGCTCTCAATAATTTTGTGAGAACAATAGGGTTTTACATTTGCTTCCAGTTATAAATCCTATGAACCTCATCCTAACTAAGCTGAAGTATGGGTTCACACAGACTAGTTAGATGCAAGCCAAATCCATTGCTCTGTGCACTATACCTACCAGATTCACTTCAGAAATCCAGCTCTAGTCCTTCCAGAAAGTGTGAATAATCAACATTTCGCTACAGAAAGGTGTTCCTCTAAAAGGGAATTCTATACCATCACACCTTCAGGGATATCAAAGGCTTCTCGGAGTCTTAAACCCTAAGGACCTGAGGGTTTGTTATTTCTGTATTACTCTATTTCCTAGCCTTGTGCATCCAGCGTGGAATGCAGTTTTTTTTGTTGTTGTTGTTTGTTTGGTTTTTTTTGGAGTGGGGGTGAGGTGGAGAGGTGGAAGTGGAAGTTGTTTTTGTTTTTAATAAATGTGTTAAGGATCTTGGTTCCTATTGTGACTGGGCTATTTTCTATCTATGTGACCCTGGGCAAATCAGCTCTCTACCTCAGTTCCCCTATTTGGGGCTAAAAAAGAGTAGTTGACCTACTTGACCTCTGAGATCTCTTCCAGCTTTAAATCAATGGTGCTTTAAAATTAGCTGGGTCTTTACTTTCCTTGGTTAATAGAAAATAGTCTTCTCCAACTCACCTTCCAGATCTTTCCCCAACGCACTTACTGGAAACCTTTCCCTCCCACCCCATTCCCAACTTTGAAAATAATAGGATTTAGAGCCAAAATCGACTGAGGAGATCATCTAAGTCTATCTTTGGTATATAGAGCCTGCTGCCTCTGACCAGGCCTCAACTGCTCCACTAAAGGCCTCCTCTACTTTCATTTGAATTTAAAATACAAACTATTTCCCTAAAGCAGCTTTCTAACCAAGTCCTCCAGAGGCAGAAATTTGTCACCATCGTTCCCACTGCTATAACTGTCTTCCCTTCCCACTCACCCCTATGCTACACACACACACACACACACACACACACACACACACTTTCTCTCTCTCTCTCTCCCTCTCTCTCTCTCTCCTTTCCTTCTCTCTCCCTCCCTATCCCCTTTATCTCCGGGTACACAGAATAGGAGGGAAATCTCAGAAAAAAGCAGAGGGATGGTGAGGCATGTGGACAGAAAACCTTAGGTAAGACTAAGATCTGGCTAATCCGGATGTGAGACAGTAGACAAGGTGGAGAGAGGGGAGATGCTGGTCCTCAGAGAAGCTTGGGTAAGACAGAAAATGAAAAGGACAAAAGTCTGAGATTAGAATATCAGTCCGTAGCCAAGGTGGATGTTAGAGAAAGTTTTATAGGATTTTGATCTATAAAAGACTTCAGAGAACATGCAGTCCAATGACATCACATTACAAATAAAAAGAAACTGAGAATCAGGACTATGGAGTAACCTGCTCAAAGTCACACAGTTATGGAATGAGACGTCTCCAAGGTGATATCTGGTCCTATAGACTCCTATTATCTCCATCCTAGTCCTGGAAACCAGTCACAGATCTATGCACCCTTAAGAAAGTGGCTTCTGGGATTAGATCCTAATATCCAGCAGCAGCTTGGAGTTTGAGAAGGGAGCACAGAGAACCCAAAGGGACAGTCTAAGAGTTCAGCAAACATCAGTCACAAGAAGGTGGAAGAACACAGCCATACAAATGTTCCAGTTCTTCTTCCTGAGAATCTATATTTCTTCAGAAAGTCTACTCACTAGTGTGAAAGAAGAGATCTGTCTTTATTCCCCATTCTCTTTCTTCATCTGGGCAACACCAGAAGATTGGAGAAGGGGTGGGGAAAGAGAGGAGGTGATCTCTGGGTAACCAGACATCCAGGGGCCTGATCAGTTACTGATTCTGGCCACCCCAGGCTCCCCATTACCTTTTTGCTCCTAACTAAATCCCAAGGAATGTAGTTATTCTATCAGTGCAAGGAGGAAGAGAATGTCACTCTAACACTGAGCCCCCAAAATATCTACAACTGAGGCAGATTTTGGTCATATCCTCATCCCACTGTCATTCCCAGAATGAGCCCAATAATTTAGGGTCCCTAAGACAGCATCACAGCAGAAGCTTAGAAAGTTTTAATTCTAGACAAGGTGAAGCCAAGAAGTAGGGAGAGTTTGTATCTTTTTAGAGGATGCAGGTACTACAAACAGGTTGTCTAGGTAATCAGGAGAAACATGCCTTTTTTTTTCTTTTTTCCTTTCACTATCCTTTATCCAGAGTGGTGAAACTGAGAATCCCAAATTGTCCAAGCCCATCTTATATTAAGTTTATCTTCATGGACACCTGTCTTTTTGAAGAAAGACAGTGACAAGCAGTAAAGGGAAGAGACAGTGATTTCCATCTTCCTCCACTACTTTTCTGATCATTCTCACTTGTCTCCAAGAAGAGAAAGGAAAGGAGTAGAGCAGAGTAGAGAAGAGAGGACAGGACAGGGAAAGGACAGGGAAAAGAAGAGAGGAGAGAAGAGGAGAAGAGAAGAGAGGAGAGAAGGAAGGGGAGGGAAAAGCTAGATCTTGTTCAGTCTCTGGGGAAAAGAAAACTAGCACAACACTGGATGTGAGGGTAAGGGAGTTGATGATGGTTAAGGAGACAGAGAACCATTTTCTTGCTCAAGGTCACACAGGTAGTAAGTGGCAGAACCTGGATTGAAATTCATATTCTTTCATTTCAGTCTGGTGCTTTCCTCGCCCAAACACAAAAATTTGATTACTGAACCAGCCACTCGTTTTTTGGAAATTGTACAGGATATACACCCCTCATAGCAAGAGAAGAGATCCAGATACTAAGTGCTGGGAATGCTAAGAGTAAAGATGTCTTATAGTATCATTCTTTATTGCCTCATACAACTTCTGACTTTTCCAGATTTTAGGCAATATTGCCTTCCTCCTTACCTGCTGTTCAGGCAGGTAAGTTCCAGAAGGAGAAAGGAAGGAAGGGGAGTAAAGGGAAGGAGAGGTGAGAGGAGGGGAGAGCTCGATTGAGAAATCTTTGCAATCAGAACTCTTCCTTTTTCTCCTCTCCTTTTCACCAACAGTAAAAGTAATCAAGAGGAGGTAACTAACTGCGCCATTAATTAACCCCTCCTATACACATTTTCCATTCATCAGTTTACTAAGAGCTTAAATCCTTGTAGTCACAATTTTATCTGTGTCCAGGAAGTCCCCCTGGTCCTTACTTTCTCCTCTTTCTGCCCTGAAGACCTTAGACAAACTAGACTCCTAACACAGCTCTCATCCACCTGAATTTAACTTGTATTTATGAAATGCCTCGAAATGTTTGGCTAGGAATAGTCTACAGATGTGGAAGAATCACACAACCACTGGTTCCGTGCAACTGAGTCAGAACTAAGGAGGAGAAGGGTAAAAGATGGAGTAACCTTGGAACACAGAATATTAGAATATGATAAAATATCTGAACTGAGCTATCTCAGTAAATACAATGTTATAACTCAGAAGCAAAAATAATGGAACTGCATGGGATACCATCTAGTTGAATGTATGTATTCTACAGATACAGAAACGAAGGCCCCAAAGATCAACTGATTTGCCCAAGTTCATCCATCCAGTTAGTATCAGAGCTGAGACTGAAAGCTAACTCTGATGCCCAGCTCCCCACAGCATCAAAGACAAGGTACTTTCCATATAAGAGTTTATAATCTGGGGGCTTGAGAGGCATTTGAATGAAATATCTGAGTAACAATTCACAGGATAATAATAGATTTTGAGGCTGGAAAGAACCTTAGAGTTAATGAATTAGCAAGCATTTATTAAGCACTTACTATGGGGTCAAGTACTGTGTTAGATGTTCACAGACTTCGTGCCCCACCCTGCCCCACACCAGAAAGAAGAAAAACTGAGCCCAGAGAGACTTGTCCTGGTCTCCTGGTTGGTCACACAGATAATAAGTGGGAGAGGCAGAATCAGAATTAACATCCTCCAGATCCCATTTCCAGAAGGCTTTTTCCAGGAGAACACAATTACAAGATAGGACAAGAGCTTTTACCTAAGTGAAATGTAAAGTTAGTCTGGGAAGCCTTCTTCTTGGAGGAGCTGAATCTTGAATATCCCTACCTTCTCACCAACCTAATGTCTTTCATCCAAGCTCACAGATTTTTAAGGGTAGATAGTGAATATGCTGAGCCTAACAAAGAGGAATAGAGAGTGCATATTGAGCAAGAGGAATACTCTACACATTTCACCAAACTCCTCAATTATAAGGAAGACACTTCATCAAAGCCCAGGGAGAAGCTTTCTAGATCAAAACAGCTTCGGAATAGAGAGCTTTTTTGAGGGGAGGGGGGTAAATTTAGGAGACAAGGATTACACTTCTATTCTGGTAATTGCACCTGGAGCAAGGCCCTTACTTCTTTAAGCCTAAATCAGTAATGTCCTGAAACCTTGGGCGAACTGAGATGTTTGGGGGTGGGATGATGGAGAAGGGACTATATGACCAGCTCCCTTTTAACTTTGCAGGGGGTTGTTGGGGAGTAGAGGCAAGGCAGCCCGGATGCAAGTTGGCTCCCGCCTATGGGCGTTTCCCCTTCCCAATGCCAGGCTCTCTCAGCCTGCAGGGCTCCAGGGTTCCCCAGTCCTTTAGCTCTCGAGATAAACATCTGGGACATTTAAAAAAAAGTTTAAAAAACGTTTAGTTAAAAAAGAAAAAAAAAAACTCCCTGGGGTCGATGCCAGGAGAGAAGGTGCTATCTGCTCTCTTTTCCTCAAGACGCTGCCCCTACCCCGGCCGCTCCCGTCCAGCCCTCCAGCCCCTTCTCAAGGCAGGGGAGGAACTTGGGGAGGGGGATTGGCAACGAGTGCTGGTGGGGTGGGGTGGGGCGTGAGGAAGACTGGATCAGGGACTTGTCAAGGCGGAACTCTCCTGAACTAAGCTCTTCTTTCCGAATCCTAAAAGTGTATGTATTTGAGGATGGGGGGAGGGTTGAAAGTATGTGTAAGGGAAGCAGTAAGATATCTTCATAGTCACGCTGACCCGAGACCCACAGCGATCTGGGGTGTAAGTGTGAAGATGAAAAAAACAGAGGTCCAAACACAAAGTTTCAAAAAACAGAAGGGAGAAAATGACTAAGGCAGCCCAGGAGAAAATGAGGCAAAGAGAATGAGTTTTTTACTTCCTTCTACATAAGGGGGAGAGGGGAAAGAGTTCCATCTCGCAAGGTAACAAAAGATGATCTCCGCCTGCAGCAGCAAAATTTCAAACCCAAGTTTTTCAACTTAAAAACAATGAAAACCTTCACATCCTCTCAGAACAACTTTCCTCTGTGGGACGGATAGGGGAGGATTTGCACTATGGTCAAAGAGCCGGAATGGTAGAGGTGCGGACCATTGGATGCTGAAGTAAGAGCTGTCATTCCGCCAAGACCCGGGATCAGCATGTCTCGGTAACCTCCGAGAACAGCCGTATCCCAATACCTCGGCCTGCCCATACCCGCCGCACCCGGGGCCTTTGGTTGGTGCTTGACCCCAACTAAGAGAAGAAAAATGGAGATCCAAGAAAGAAGCTGGAAACTGAAGGGACTTAACTTGCCCTAAGCGCTTCTCCCGGAGTCCTAATATCCCCATTGTAGTCCAGAGAAACCAGCATGTACAAACTCCGCGGAGCCACAGGGCTCCCACCAGAGCCGAGGGGAGCAATTCATCCAGAATCCCCAGGATGAAAGTGGAGTGAACTTCGGGTGACTTAATTACCCGAATAATTGTTTCAATTCCCTGGGCTTAACTTTGGCTGCAAAAATAGGGTCGCAGTTCCCTGCCCTTCTATCCTCTTCAGTTGCTGTGGCCTAAAGTGATGTTTCTGCTTCCGACTCCTGGGGCTAAAGCTAGGAACATTCTTAACTTCAGTCTTCCTCCGAAAGTCCAGAAATACAAATGCTAGGAAAGGATTCACCTTCAGGCTACGGGAGCCCTAGCTAGTCCCCAGATGGAATGTATTTATTTATTTGTCTTGTTAAAAAAAAAAAAAAAAATCCAGCCTGGTCAGATTTAAGGAACCAAGAACTGAGGTGGTGATCCTTAAGTGGGGCAAAAACCCGCATTGGCCAAAAGAGCATTTTCTCGAAACCCCTCTGGAAAGTAATCTCAGTTCTCCCCTTCTTCAGTTGGGGGAAGAGGAGTAGAGAGAAAACCCGACGTCTCTCATCCTTTTTCTTCCCTTTATCCTCCCTTCATTCCATACTGGGTGCCCTCAACTTGGTCCTCTCCAGATGCGGAAAGTTGGTTGGGAAATTCGTCGGGTTCAATTATGGCTGTTGGACTGGCAGGCAGTCGCTTCGATAGCACCCGGTTACGTTGAAGTACTTTTGATGGCGGCATGAGTTTGAAAATTGAAGCCAAGGGGGTTATATGTGGGTGGGGGAAAAAAGAAAAAGCAGGGAGGGGGGATAGGGGATTTCTGAGGTCATATGCAGGGTGGGTCACCATTTCGCCCTCTCTGCCTCGTCCCCTCCCCCATTTCACTCATTCTCAGAATCTCCCGGGGAACTTCTCATCTTATTACTAGACGAATGAGAATTCGGAGCAGCCCCGAAACTCAGAATCCGCTTCAGACGAAATGACAACTTTCGGGGGTCGGGAGAGAGGGTGGAGTACGGTAAGGATCGAAAAGAAGGGAGAAGGGGAGGCATTTGTTAGGTAGGAGAAAAAGTACCTGACCCTAAAGGGACATTTCAAAGCGGTCAACATCCACACATCCCAGTCCGGGACCTGGTGAAGCCTAAGTTTGCTTTTCCACTCTGTGACATAGGGTTCAAGGAAAACAGAACAAGTGTCTTGAAGACTTCATGGTACGGGGGTACTACTTGGGATCTACGGGCAGCAGGCGGCAGCCCAAGACAACACGCAGGTGAGGGGCTGTGTTAATAGGTTCCCCCCCCCCCAACTTATTACATACACACACACACACACACACACACACACACACCAGAATACTCCTCCTGCTAGGATTCCAGTCTGGCAGCTGTCTCCATCGGTCCAGCTCACGGCAAAGACCCCCTTGCCTCTCTCCGCCAACCTGATGAGGGGGGGCATCCTGGACAAGGGTGCTCGGAGCCAGGGAATCAGTTGGACAGCTCAGTCCTTCCCTCCAGAACCATCAGAAGGACCTTCTCAAGTGGAGACTTCTAAGTCTTCGGGAAGTTTTTTTTCTTTCCATCTCTACCTCAACTATAAGACTGATCCAGGGTATGGGGTGGGAGCGGAAGAACGACTCAAGACCGTATATTGTCCACAAATAGATACATGGGAACACAATTTCCCCCCAAGTTTTGGACTTAGTAAAACCAGATCCCTTTCTTACAGAAACTTGAGCGGCTCCTGGCTCTCGGCTGCATTACAAACCCCATGCCATAGCTCTGCCCTATAGGGAGAGTCCGGCACCGATGGGGTGGGGTGGGGTGGGGGGCTAGGGAGGAGGGAGAAGAAGGAGCAGGCTCCTGTATCTCTCTCCCTTCAGTCCAGCAAAGTCCCAGCCGGGAAGTTGTCTTTGTCTGACTCCCGGCTCCAGGGGGGTCCGCTTTCCCTCCTCCCCCCCCTCCACTAACCCAGCCCTGAAGGAGGCGGGGCTGACGCTTTGGCATCGTGGTGGGGGGGGGAGGGTTCAAAGGGGGGGTTGCCAGAGGGGAGAGATGGGGTGGGGGCGGAATAAGTAGCCTCTTCCCGGGATGGGGGGGGCGCGACTACGACGATTCCCTACCCCCACTAACCGGCTGCCCCCACCTGTTCCCTCGGCAACGCTAGGACTAAACTCGGTCTCGGGGGTGGGGGGGCGACAGGAAAGGGGGTGCCGGGGCGAGGGATGCGTATATCTTCGCAGTGTGATCATTGCCCCGCAAAGCACCCCATCTCAAGCTTAAAAAAAAAAAAGTCAGCACGAAGCCCGGCCCAGTTCCGTCTCCCGGCAGTTTGCAAACACAAAGTGAGTGGTGAGTGAGCTAGTGAGCGCGAGCTTCTTGCTCTCAGCCCATTCCGCCCTCCGGACCCCGCGGCCCCCCTCGCCCCACCTCCTACCCCCCACCCGGGCCCCAGCACGTACCTGTCCGGGTTCCGAGGTTCCACTATGGATTCCGGATCCCTCAGCCCGCCCGGGGCATGGGGCTCTCGCTCCGGCCGCTGCTGCCCCGGCCCTGCAGCCGCTGCCTACTGCTCCTGCAGCTGCTCCGGCTCCTCCGGCTCGGGCTCCGCCGCCTCCCCCTCCCCCCGGGGCAGCCCCGCTCGACTCTAGGCTCCGGCGCCCGGCGCCCTAGCCCCTTCGGGGCATCGCACTGGAGGGGGCGGCTCCCGCTTGGGCTCGGGTTTGGGCTTGGACTCCGGCTCCTTTTCGGGCTTTGGCTCCTCGCTCCTCGCTCCGCTCGCTCGCCTCTTCTCCTTCTCGCGTCCTCCGCTCCTCTCGGCTCCTCCGGACCCCGGCGTCCCCGCCCCCGGCCCAGCCCTTGTTCCGGCCCCGGCTCCTCCCCGCCTCCGCTGCCGCCTCCGCCGCGCCCTCCCGGGGCTCGGAGCGGGAAGAGGGGGGGCTCCGTCCTGGGCCGTCCGGCGGCGCTGTCCAGTGCGGAGGGCAGGAGGCTCGGGACTCCGGGCTAGGGGTTGCGACTGAGCAGGGGCTGCGAATGAGTGACTGCGAACGGGAGGGGGCGGGGGCAGGAGGATGAGGAGGAGGAGGAGGAGGAGGAGGAGGAAGAGGAGGAGGAGGAGGAGGAGAGGAGGAGGAGGAGGAAGGGGGAGAGGGGGAGAGGGAGAGGGAGGGAGAGAGGGAGGGAGCAAACCAGGGAGGGAGAGAGGGAGAAAGGGAGGGAGACAGGCAGGGAGGGAGGGAAGAAGGGGGGAGACTAACTTCCAGCGCTACCATAATTCATCTAAAACAGGTGCAGCCGCTTTCACTTATTGAAATAGCCGCGGGAGAGGAAAGACTAGGAGAGAAGAAGCTTTTGGGGAGAGAGAGTGGGAAGTCGAGAGAGTTGGGGTACGGGTCTAGAAGATTCCCGGACCAGCAGGAGAACGCGAGTACTTCGACTTTTTTCTGGGCTCTATACTCTCTGCGTCTTTCCCCCCCCCCCCCCCCCCCCCCCCCGCCCAACTGCCTACCTCTTCAAGTCAAATTCGGGGTGCCTGTTCTAACTCAAACAGCCTCCCCTAGTTCATTACTGGTTGGCAATCGTATCCGCCCTAGAGCTCGAGCAGTTGTCCAGTGCGGCCCCTAGCCTCTAACGACCACCCCGCCCATTCCCATTAAATCCAGGAGGCGAGAGTCGGGATTGAGAGGTGTGGAGTGTGCTTCCGTGTGGTTAAGCAGTCCTAGACCCCGACCCCACTGGCTTCGAGATCTCTCCAGGCGCGCTCCGAAGCTACAGCTCAGAAACTGCTGCATTTCAGGGCATTTTCTTGGAGAGGAATTTGGGTAACCAGCTTTGAAATACACTGGGGAATCGGTCAGTGGATAGTTCTACCCGATTAAAGAGAAGTGGGAAATACAGGAAATTATCCAGATAATTTATGTTGGGGGTAAGGGGCGGGGTTGGTGTTAGAGTGGGAGCAGAGAAGAAATATTTCTATGTATAGGTGTTGGAAAAACCAATTGAACTGTCCGGCTATATTTTTTTGGGGGGGAAGGAAGGGAAAACACCCCACTCGGACCCGGAGAACAGGTCAGATTTGGAATTGAAATTTCTGTGAGATTGAATGGGGGTGGGGTCGGGGGGGGGGGGAGGCCGCGGAAGGTAGCATTAAAGGAGAAAGCAGTCTCTTCCTTCTTCACATAAAAGATCAAACTGAGCCATTTTTTTTCTTTCTACACCAAATCTCCTGTCTCCTCACTTTTGCTTCAGCTATTCCCCATGTCCTGAATGCACTCTCTTCTCACTCTATATCTTAGAATCCCTAGTTTCTTTCACAGCTTATCTCAAGCACCATCATTCCTTATTCCTGCTGCTAATATTTCCACTTCCCTCAAAGTATATAATACATACATACACACATATGTATAGACATAGATGTGTGTGTATATGTGTGTATGTATTTTGTAAAAGAGGTAGCACAGCAAACAGTAGAGGCTATAGGACCTAGGGGAGTCATTTAACTTCCCAATGCCTGGGACACCTTTCAAAAACTATAGTTTGGAAAACTGGTACCAGTTTGCATTGGCAGATTAAATGATGCCCTTTACATTTAGCTCACTTCACAGGTGTAATCACAAATCTGGTAAATATGTGTGTTTATATATACATGTATATATAACAGTATGTATGTGTGTATTTGATACATATTTTTCTGTATACTTATATAAGTTCAACATGTATCCTTCTGAAGAATGTAAACTCTTTGAGGCACTGTTTCGTGTGTGTGTATGTGTGTGTGGTGTCCTTAGAGCCTTAGCATAGTGCTTGGTTCATAGTTGTTCAGTGTCATCTGACTCTTCATAACTCCCTTGAGGCTTTCTTGGTGGAGATACGGGATGATTGACCATGTCCCTCTCCAGCTCATTTTACAAGAGGAGAAACTGAGGTAAACAGGGTAAAGTAACTTGCCCAGGGTCACAGAGCTAGTAAGTGTCTTTACTCAGTTTTGAACTCAGGAAGAAGAGTCTCCTGACTCCGGGCATGGCATTCTGTCCATTATGCCATCAAGTTACCTCATATCACCTAGCTGACTTATGGCAGACAATTAATAAATGCATGTTGATAGCAAGTAAGTGATCTTAGAAATACTGTAGTACTTCTCTCTCCCTTTACAGAAAAGGAAACTGAGGCCCATGTGACTTGTTCAGGGTCACACAAACAGTAGAGTGGGATAAAAGGCATTAGAACTAAGGTGTCCTGGCCTCAAATCTTTGGCCTTCCCCACTATAACATACTGCTTCTCTCCCTCGTGAGATCACTGACCCAGATCTGAGCTTTAGTTTTGTGGTTTACTCATGTATGGGGTAGGCAAATGGCTGTATTTCTCTGAGTCTTGTTTTCATTACCCATAAAATAAGAATGACAGTGCACTTGATTTGGTGAAAATCACTGTGTCCACTTAGAAGTCTATAGAAACATGGGTTATTATTATTGCTAAGGAATTCTAAGGGTCTGGGTCCCTAGTTTAGACAGTCACTAGGAATGCTGCTATAGGGGCCAAGTGCCAAC
The DNA here is from genome assembly GCF_902635505.1 of Sarcophilus harrisii. Taxonomy (NCBI): domain Eukaryota; kingdom Metazoa; phylum Chordata; class Mammalia; order Dasyuromorphia; family Dasyuridae; genus Sarcophilus; species Sarcophilus harrisii. The sequence continues at coordinate 272,397,600 of NC_045429.1, forward strand.
AACTGGCAGACTAAACTGCAGGTCATTCCCTTGGAGAGTTCACATTCCAGTTTAAATAAGTCAGATGGATTCAGGATTGGGATATAAAGTGATGACCTGGTCCCGACCAGGGTAGTCACACATCATTTAAAAGTTAGAAGGAATCTCAGGCTACTCAGTTCATCCTGTGCCTGGCTGAAAAATTTCTCTCCAATACCAGCCTGGGTTTGAAGAGCTTTATTGAGAATCAGTCCACTGGACTTTGGATGGCTCTATTTGTGGGGGGAAAAAAAAACAAATGGCCTTATGTGGAGCAGCCTGAATTGGCATCTCTGCAGCTTCCCCCCTTAGGTCTTTATTCTATTCTCTGGAGTCAAGCAGAATGAATGTCATCCTTCTCCCTGTTAATAGCTCTTCAGACACTTGATGGTTTGCCTGCCCTGCAAATACACACATATATGACATGTGTTTATACAAACACATGTGAACACATGCAAAACCATACATACAAAATCAGTTATATACACATGTGTGTGTGTGTTATACAACACATGTTCTCTTCTCCTGACTAAACAAATCAAAGTTCCTTTCATTAATCTTCACACATCATGATCTTAAGGTACTTCCTCAGTCTGGTTGCCTTTCCTCCAGATGATCCCTATCTTTTCATTGTTCTTCCTAAACTGAAGTGTCCAGAGCCGAACACTATATTTCAGATGTCATCTAATCAGAGCAGCAGAGTACATGGAGACTCATGTTTAAGATCTCCTGGACAGGATCTATGCTTCTCTTATAGCAGGTAGGTGAGGAAGTAGATAGAGCACTGGGTCTGGAGTTAGGAAGTTGTTCAGTTGTTTTCAGTCCTGTCTGACTCTTTGTGACCCCATTTAGGGTTTTATTGGCAGGGCCATTAGAGTGGTTTGTCATTTCCTTCTCCAGTTCATTTTACAGATGAGGAACTGGAGGCAGGAAGACCTGAATTTAAAAAGTCATTTAACCCCTCTCTGCCTTGATTTCTCTTGGACGGAATGTTGGGCAGGGAGTCAGGAAGACTCTTCCTGAGTTTCAAATCTTAACTCAGAGACTTACTAGCTTTGTGACCTTGGGCAAGTCACTTAACCCTATTTATCTCAGTTTCCTCATCTGTAAAATAAACTAGAGAAGAGAATGGGAAGCCATTACAGTATCTCTGTCAAGAAAACCCCAAAATAAAATCATGAAGAGTCAGACAGGACTGAAACAAAAAAACAAAAAACAAAAACAATTGAGCAAAATTGGCTTGATAATATCACCCACCTTCCAGATTATGGTAAGGATCAAATGAGAGGGTATTTACTATATTATTTCAAACTACTGTTATAATTATTGCAGCCTAAGATTACATTTATTTAAAACTGAGATCAATTCTAATTTAGTTTCTCTCACATAAAAGGGGCTGTTAAATGGATACAGAAGAAGAGAAAAGTACAAGGCTTAGGACTGATAAATGCTGTTCCAACCGAGGTTGTCCTTTCTGTTTCAGAAGGAATAGGAGGGTGACTGGAGCAATATCTGTGCCTTTCCAATAACTACCTCAAATTGACCTCTAAGGTGTCAGTTTGGCTCTGAGTCCCAAAAGCTAATTGGAAACATGAAGAGCACACTCAAGGCTCACTGAATTGCCTAAGATCTTGATGGATGACCAAGAGAACAATGTGTCAAATTTCTATTTTATTTAGCTTTTTCCCAGTGGAATCAAAAAGAAGTTTATAAACTTCCCCCTAGTGAATATTTCTGGCTCAAGAATAACCTGAAAAGAGTGAAGAACATAATATTACTGTCTTTAAAGGGTTCTGGCTCCTATCAAGTAAGTTCTGACTCCATATCAAAGGAGACTTAATTTGCCTTTAGAATAAAACCAATCTTAGGGCACTGGCTCTGTAGTTACAGCCTTTAGGCTAGGCCAATGAGTTATATCTTTTTCTTCTTTCTTTTTAAATGAAATAGGCTGGCAAGATGCAGAATGAAACACATTTTGGGGGCATGAACAATGCAGATATTTGTTTTGCTTAACTATTAATATTTGCTAGATGGGGGTTTCCTTTTCTTTTTTTTAATTTTTAATTAGGAATATGGGAGAAAATAAATGCTTGTTCACTGGGGGAGAAATGAGAATAAAAATATTATTTGGCTCAAAAGTTGTGCTCTAGTTTCTATCCTCCTCAGAAGTTAAATGGATTCCCAGTTCTTAGAGATCTTCAAATGGGGGACTGGATACCCCTTCTCAAGACTGGTACAGAAAGTATTCTTTTTCAATTAGAAATTGACAAGTAAGTAGATAACTTTTGCACTCCCAACTCTTGATATTTTGTGATTTCATGATTGTGAGTTGGGAACATGGAGAATGGAGTTACCAATAATTTTCTAGTTACTCTGGGCTAATTAAGTATCTTCTCTTACCTTCAAAAGGAAAGGAGTGGACTAAGTAGCTCCAAGTTCCTTCATAGTCCTGATATTCTAAGGTTCAATCACTTTGGATGCTAGAGAAAAGAGTTCTCTATTGGGAGGGAGGTTGGACTAAAAGACCTCAAAGATCCCTTTCCTGAAATTAGAGAATCCAGCTTCAGATTCTTCCTTTGATGTTTATTTGTGTGTACTTGGGGATGTTCTATGATCCTATGACCTTATATGATTCTATGGCTCTTTACAGACTTTTTTTTTCTCTCCAATGCCTGTCCTTCTTTTGTCCTTCCCATTGGAATTTCTCCTGGAAATATTTCTTTTTCATTTCAATCTATCTGTCAGCAAGTAGTTATTGAATGCCTACTATGTGAAAAGTCCCTTCCTGGGTACTAGGAGATATACAAGGGGACCATAAAACAAGGACCTTAATCTCAAGAAATTTACTGATAAAAAAACAAAGCAAAAACAAACAAAAAAACTTTATGGTAAAAAATAATTCACAAAACGACTCAACCAAATAAAAACAAATGATCTAAAACATTTCCCCCTTGGTAAAAGGATGAGAGGGAAATTTCAGAATAGGACTTTCCAGCTTCATTTGAGTTGTTCTTCATTTTCTTCCCCAAGCAATCCTCAAAAGTTCCATGTAAGGCCTCTGGGATCTGCTCAGAATATGCCCTCTGTTCTTTTCAGCTCTCCCCAACTCCTCCAGTTTATCTCAATATGAGTCTTTCCAATTCCTTCTTTGGGAATTTCCAATCTTCCCTCCCCCATCTGCTTTGCTAGCTCCCTAGCATAGAAAGAACCTAAGAGAAGACGCTAATTTCCTTAGCTGGCTGTTAACTTTGTGGTCATCACTTCCTTAAGATGAATATCATGGAGAAGGGAAGGATTATTTGAGTTTCTCTCAGGATTTTGTCTAAATGGAATGTCAACCCTTTGGATAAATCACTTGACTTCTCTGGGGCTCAGTTACTTCATTTGTAAAAATACCTGCACTAAAGTGTCTCTAATATCCCAACCAGTGTTCAGATCTTATGATGCTATTTATGATCCTGTTCCAAACAGGGAGAAGATTCTCAATCCCTTATATATCACAGTTTCAAAACCATGGTAGGAATGCACTAATTAGCTGGGGAGACAGTGTGGACTAGGCATTATTGCCTTTCTTTTTTGTTAATAAGATCATAGGACTTCTGAGCTGAACTAGATTTTAGAGATCTAATCCAATATCAACAGGAATACTCTCTTACAAAACTTCTGATAAAGATTCATTTTGGATTTTCTTTTTGGATTCTCCTTTATAAACCTGCCTTTGCATAGTATATAGAGAAGAACCATTGCTCATCCTGAAGCCTTCTAGAGAGAGCTTGAAGACTTACCCCCCCCCCAACTCTTCACTCTTCTTTCCCTCCTTCCCCGATATTTCTCCCTCTCTTCCTCTGCCCAAGCTCCCATGGTGTAATCAAAACATTAATTTCTTCTTAAACCCTTAGCTTTTCCTTTCTTCCATGTAAATACTTATCTCCTCCTCTCTACTCATGCTTTCTAGGGCTAGTATTGGCCTGAGCTCTTTCCAGATACTAGGTTTCCACTCTTCCCTTTTTCTTTCAATGCCACTTTCTTCACCTCCCTAACCCAAGACACTTCTTCCACTTTCACTTATGCACTTTTCTTTCTATTCCCAAGAGTCCAATTCTGGGATTTTACCAGGTATAAGCAGTGGACCAAAGAAGCTAGGGCGACTCCAATGTTTGAAGCCTTAGCCATAATAATATTTTTTAAAATAGAAAATAATATTTATATAAAGCTTTCTTTACAACAACCCTATGAGATATAGGTAGAGTAAGCATCATCTTGAGAGACAACATGAAGTAGTAAATAGGACACTGGATTTGGAGTTAGGAAGATCTCAGAAACTAACTGTTTGAATTGAAATCAGGAAAGTCTCTGAATTGCATTGTGCTTCAGTTTGCTTTTCTGTAAAATCAGAACATTAGATTCCAAGACATCTAAGGTCCCTTCCAGCTATAAAACTGCATTCTCCTATTTAGGTTAAGTAACTTGTCTAAGGTCACACAGGTATTAAGAGTTGGAAGTAGGGTTGGCTCAAGGTTTCTGAGACTAGGTCAAATCAGTTCATTTTGACAAGTCTTTGTTAAATTCTCCAGAAAGCCAGGCACTCCCCAAAGTCTTAAAATACAAGTCTTTGCCCTCAAGGAACTTACATACATTCTTTACTCTAGACCTCATCATTTCTCTAAGATACATGAGAAATAGAGAATAAATAATTAAAATAGAGAAAGCCAATAAATGAAATTATTTGAATTCTTTAGCTTTTTTTTTTTAAGAAATGAATTATGTAAGGAAATCTACCTTTTGTGCAGTGTCATAGTTGATATCAAGCATAAGTGATACTATCCTTATCTAATAGTTCTTGTCCCATCCTTGCTCAATTTGAGGCCCTCTGTGAGTTAGAAGGCTGAGCCAAATGGCCAATCTGTTTCCCACTCCCCATCCCCCTCTCCATTTGGCTCTACTTCTTCCCTTCCATCCAATTCAAGAAACATTTATTAATGTCCTACTGTGTGCAAGGGTGCTAGAGATCCAAATACAAAAATGGATATGTTAAATCCCCCTAAGAGACAGACCAGGGGAATCTGCTCGGTGTAAATTAGGGTCCCTGGATGAGGAAGGGGCTCAGGCTTTCCCCTCCCTCACAGTCTCCCCCACCCACAGGAACTGTTCCCTGCAGATCAGTGAATATTTTAACAAAGAAATCTTTCATTAAAGAGTTGATACCTTAATGAACTGTCCCCAGGAGCCGTCAAAAACGCAAAGCTTCCCCCCACCCCCTTTTAAAGCAAGGGGGAAAGTCTTACTGTCGAGTTGTTTTATCAGATTACCGTAATGGCCTGAGTAGAGGCCGCACTTGTATAAGAGAGATGGTCTGGAAAAAGGGAAGGGCAAGGTGAGGACATCCAGTCTGGGGACCGGCCATGACTCCATTTGGTCGTTTTCTAATTCCTAGATTCCATCTTCCTCCCCAACATTCCTCCCTTCCCCCTAAATCCCAGGCACAGTTGCGAGGAGTGACCTACCTGTCCTCTAAGGTGTTTTCACTAAATCCTCGCCCCAACCCCGCCCTAAGGGACTGTGCAGCCTAGGGGACCGTGCGGTGGCCGGGCGGGCTCGAGAGTACAGACTGATTGGTGGAAAATCGGTCATTAAGGACCAGGAAATGAACAACAACCTGACAAGGAGGGAGCAATTTTCCATCAGTTAGAATCCGGCTGCGTCTTTGGGTCAAATCAAGTTCCGAGCCGGATTCCTGAAGGGGGGTGTTGGGAGAGCAGGGGAGAGAATACCGCATGGGACTGAGTTTGAGAGATCAGAATCTTTTCCCTTTCTCCCTTCTTTCTAACCTCTATTGCCCACATCTCAGATTTTCACCCAGAGGCAGCTGTTAGCTGAAGATCCAGAATGGAGCGGGAGAGATACAGGGACCGGAAGAAAAAGGGGGCTGGGACCCAAGGACAAGCTGGAAGCTTCAGGAAAGGATAAAAGCTCCTCTGTCTGGCTTCAAGGCCCACTTAAGCTCCCAGAGCACTCCCAGCCTAGAATGAACTTTTCCTTCATTGAACTCCCAGATTATTTATTGACAGCACCCATCATGTGATCCTTACCAGGCCTCTTCTGTTCTGTGTTGTCTTTTCATAAGTATAGGTCTTCTTCCCCTACTCTTCCACTGTACAATGCTCTCTTTTTACACATCTCTTAAGAGCACCTGTTCTTTTGTGTAAGGTTCATTTCCCCGGGTTAAACTATAAACTGCATGAAGGCAAGGGCAAGTTATGTTAAAATGTCCTATGTGCTATCTACACACAGTTTAGTGCCCAATGAAGCTTACAGAATTGTGTAGAATTGAATTAAAGTGTGGGCAAATAATTTGTTTTTAGTTGTTTTATTGTGTCCAACTCTCCGGGATCCCATTTTAGGTTTTCTTGGCAAGGATACTGGGGTAGTTTGGCATTTCTTTCTTCAACTCATTTTACAGATGAAGAACTGAGATGAACATGGTTAAGTGACTTGTCCAGGGTCACATAACTAGCAAGTGTCTGAAGTTGAATTTGAACTCAGATTTTCCTGACTCCAGGCCCAGTGCACTTGATCACCTCTGGGATAATATAAAGTGCTCTACAGACTTTAATCTTATACTTAAATGTCATCTATTATCATTTGTATCTCTCACTCTATGTAGCACAGTACTGTTTACATAGTAGTTGCTCAGTAATGACTTTCTGATTCATTAATGGGAGAAAGTTAGGAGGAGATAGTACTAAAAAAAAAAGAAAATAAGGAGTAGGTTAGGGAAGGAGACGAAAAAGAACCTTTCCTCTAGATCCAGTCACTTCCTCCTTTGAAGACCCCATCTTTTCCTCTCTATCTCTTCTTTTTCCCTTTTATATCCCTTATCTACAATAGAAGCCTCTGGAACTAAATGTAAGAAACAGTTTTAGAGGGGACTGTCTATGAGCTCCCAGAGTTCACTTAAACACATTCCCTTCCTGTTCATCTCTCTGCATCTCTAACCTCAGCTTCGTGTCTTAAGTTCCCATCTGTCCCATGAACACCAAAGACAAGCTACTTCTTTCCAGATCACAGTACAAGTCACCTCTTTCCTCTGCATAACCAGATGAAAATCTAAGAATGGCTAAAGATCAGAAAAGGAAACACTTTCCCTTGCTGAATTTAAATACAGAAGTTTAGTTTTGGGAAGGATCAAGTCCCTTAAATGATAGTTGCAAAGTCAGGGAACCCAAATCTTGCAAAGTGTTATGGACCAAAAAGGATTCTCTATGTTGAGTCCCTCGCCTCTCAGGAGATGGGAAGAGTGCCTCATCATTGATCCCTTCTAGTTGTGGTTGCTCATTGCCTTGACCAGAGTACTTACGTCTCTTTGAGTTGTTTTTATTTATAATGCTATTATTGTATAAATTGTTCTCCTGATTCTGCTCACAATAGTCAAGCAGAGATGGTTTTGAGTGGCAGTCCCCATGAGATAAGAGTGCTCCTTACTTCCAAGTTTTTAGTAGAAGGCATTTTGGATCAGTCACAAAAACTTCCCGGGGGAAGACAATCACCTTGATTAACCATCAGTTTGACTATTAATAGAAAACTTCACTAGAGGTGCTAGTGGACTATATGCTACACTCATAAGCATCAGCAGGAATTCAAAAAGAATGGTCACATCACCATTCCCAATCTTAGAGACACCATGCATCTCAGAACTTCCCCCAATTCTAGCCTTCCCAGATCAAGATTGTAAGTTATTCTGGTTATTTGCAAGATTTATATACATCTTTGGTACCAATAGTTGCTTGATGGAGTATTTCTATTTGTTTTCCCTCCTTTAAATAAAACTATATTCAGTTTAACAAAAAGGATTGGAAAAAAAGAAACTCAGATATATTACTATAATGGAATACCTTTGTATAAAAAGAAATGATGGACATGAGCAATTCAGAGAGACATGGGAAGATTTGCATGAACTGAAGAAAAGTGATGAAAGCAGAGCCAGAACTGTTTACATGATAACTGAACATTATAAAGGAAAAGGTTATTATAAGGAAGGCAAAACTTTGAGTAATGGAGAAAATAATGAAAGTCCAGGAGAACAGGCAATTGATGAGCCTCCTTTTGGGGCAGAGAAAATATTTAGTAGACTTCTAGGACAGAATATTGAATACATTATCAAATTCTATGACTTCATCAAATCTTTTTGCTTAATTGTTTTCTGTCATAAAGGAAGGGTTCAACCCAGGGTTTGAAGTGATATAAAGGAAAGACAGCTGATCCTCACATAATCTTATTGTTATTGTGTACAGTGTTCTCTTGATTCTGCTAACTTAACTCAGCCTCAGTTCATGTAAGTTTTTCTCCTGCTCATCATTTCTTATAAAACAATAATGTTCCATTACCTCTATATACTACAATTTATTTAGCCATTCCCCAAGTGATGGGCATACAGTCAAATTCCAGTTTTTCGCCATTATAAAAGGGCTGCTACTAACATTTTTGTACATGTGGGTCCTTTCCCCCTTTTTATGATCTCTTTGGTATACAGACCCTGTAAAGGCACTGCTGGATCAAAAGGTATGCAAAAGTTGATAGCCCTTTGGGCATAGTTCCACATTGCTCTATAGAATGGTAAGATCTACTCACAACTCCACCACAATGCATTAGTATTCCAATTTTCCCACATTTCCTCAAACATCTATCATTATCATGTGAAGTGATACCTCAAAATTGTCTAATTTGCATTTCTCTAATCAATAGTGATTTAGGGAATTTTTTTCATATGACTACAAATGGCTTTAATTTCTTCATCTGAAAATTGTCTATTGATATCCTTTGACCATTTATCAGGACCTTGTTTTCTTCATCATAAAGTGAGGGGATAGAATAAAATGATATGCTAAGGTCCTTTCTAAACTTTAAATCCTATAAGAATGAAGATATTGGAATAATCTTTTTGAATTAGAATGAATGGAAGCATATTAGTGAGGAGAGATTCAAGAAAACAGGCAGGGTCTTTCCTAAGGACATAATAATCATGATTGATTCTTTGGTTAGTCGTACAGAGGCACAGTCACACAGGTTCCCTATGCTGGGTTATTTTCTATCTTTTTTAAATTAGAGCTTTTTATAGATAAAACATATGCATGGGTAATTTTTCAACACTGACCCATGCAAAAACTTCTGTTCCAAATTTTCCCCTCTTTCCCTCCATCCCCTCCCCTAGATGGCAGGTAGTCCCATACATGTTAAATATGTTAAAGTATATGCTAAATACAATATATGTATACATCTCTGTCAGTACCTTGCTGCACAAGAAAAATCAGATTTAGAAAGAAGGTAAAAATAACCTGGGAAGAAAAACAAAAATGCAAGCAAACAATAATAGAAAGAGTGTAAATGCTATGTTGTGGTCCACACTCATTTCTCAGTGTTCTTTTGATGGGTGTAGCTGGTTCTGTTCATCACTGATTAATTAGTACTGATTTGGATCCTCTCATTGTTGAAGATAAGCCACTTCCATCAGAATTGATCCTCATATAGTATTGTTTTGAAATGTATAGTGATCTCCTGGTTCTGTTCATTTCACTTAGCATCAGTTCATATAAGTCTCTCCAGGCCTCTCTGTATTCATCCTGCTGGTCATTTCTTACAGAACAATAATATTCCATAATATTCATATAACAAAATTTATTCAGCCATTCTCCAATTGATGGGCATCCATTCAATTTACACTGGGTTATTTTCTAATCTTAAAGTCAAGACATGCAGACAAATAGGACATACGATGAGCAACAAGGAATTCTTATTGTCAGACCTCCAACTTTGGCTGATTGGAAAAATATCCAGAAAGGAGCTGTATGATATTGGTCCATGAAGTTGTACCCCTTGGATAGGATGAGGGAAGAGTGTTGTATTTGATCCTGGAGGTAATAGGAAGCCACTGAAATTTGGAGGGATGGGAAGAGATTGTGATGGTCAGACCTCTACTTTAGAAAATTCACTTGGGATTTATGGATTGGAGCAAGAAAACCAAACAAGTAGACGCATTGCAGAAATGTTTGCACATGTGCAAAAATGTTTGTAGAAGTCCTTTTTGTAGTGGCAAGGAACTAGAAATTGAGAGGATGTCCATCAATTGGGGGATGGCTGAATAAGTTATGATACATGAATGTAAAGGAATATTATTGTTTTATACGAAATGATGAGCAGAAATTTCAGAAAAGCCTGGGAAGACTTATATGAATTGATGCTGAAAAGTCAAGTGAGCAAAACCAAAAGAACACCATACACAATATCAGCAAGATTATATGATGATCAATTGGTTCATTTCAACAATGGGATGATTCAGGGCATTTCCAGTAGTCTTGGGATGGAAAGAGCCATCAAAATCCAGAGAGAGAGAACTATGGAGACAGAAAGTGCATTAACGCATGGTATTTTTTACCTTTGTTGCTCTTGTTTGTTTGATTTTTTTTCTTTCCTGTGTTTTTCCCCCTCTTTTGATCTGTTTTTTCTTATTCAGCATGATGAATATGGAAATATGTTTAGAAGAATTGTATGTGCTTAACCTATATTAGCTTGTTTCCTTCTAGGTAAGAGGAAGGGAGGGAGGAAGGGAGAAAAATTGTTTTACAAGATTTTGCAAAAATGAATAATGAAAACAATCTTTGCATGTATTTGGAAAAATAAAATATTAAAAAAAAATTGAGAAGTTGAGAATGAACACTTAGGTTGCCAAAATGAAAGATGATGGTATTCTCAACAATAATAGGGAATTTAAGAGAGGCAAGAGTTTTGTCTCCTGGACATCCAATTCAAGTTGTCTGCCATATAGAAGTTGGAGTTGTTAGACTGTAAGTCTGCAGAAAGGTTAAAGCAGGATAGGTAGATTTGGGAATCACCATTAATTATCATTGAGATGATAATTAAATCATTGAAATTTTAGGAGATCAAGCTAAGTAGCATAAAGTAAAAAGATAAAAGGGTCCACCAATTACAGGGAATGAGATGAGAATCCTGCAAAGGAGCATGAGAAGAAACAATCTGATAGGTAAGAAGAAAACTAGAAGAAAGTGGTGTCTCAAAAATCTAGAAAGAAGAGAGATCTAGGAGAAGAGTAATCAACTGTATCAAATCAAGAAGAATCAAGAATGAGAAAAAGGGATTGGATTTGGTAATTAAGCTATCACTAGAAACTTTGGAGAAAGCAATTTAGGTAGAATGATGAGGGTCGGAACTGAATTGTAAAGGGTTAAGAAGTGAGAGTGAAAACAAAACCAATGCAGCTAAGATTAGAAGAAAAGCAGGAAACAGAGAAAACTTTTTTCTTTACACTAATTCCTCTGATAAAGACCTCACTTCTCAAATTTATAAGAATATGAGTCATTTCCCAATTGGAAATAGTCAAAGGATATGAATAGGCAGTTTTCAGAAGAAGAGTCCAAAACTATCTATAGTTATATGAAAAAATGCTCCAACCAACTATTGACTAGAGAAATGCAAATTAAAACAACTGAGGTACCAACTCACTCCTATCAGTTTGACTAATATTAAAGAAAAGGAAAATGACAAATATTGGAGATGGTGTGGAAAAACTTCAACACTAATGCACTATTAATAGAGTTTGAACTGATCCAACCATTCTGGAGAACAATTTAGAACTATATCTAAGGGACTATAAAACTGGGCCTACCCCTGATTCAGTAAAATCACTCCTCAGTCTGTATCCCAAAGAAATACAAGGAAAAGGACTTATATGTACAAAAATTGTTTGGACCTGTTCATTTTATGATGGCTAAGAATTAGAAACCTTTGGAACTTTAGATATGAATTTTTGGTGCGTAGTGCTGAAATCAATGAGACAGCATGTTATTTTTTTTTAATAATAGCCTTTTATTTTCAAAATATATGGAAAGTTAGTTTTAAACATTCACCCTAATGAAACCTTATTTTATTAAATTTTCTCCCTCCTTTCCTCCCATCCCCTCCCCTAGGAGGCAAGTAATCCAATATATGTTAAACATGTGCAATTCTTCTATACATATTTCCACATTTACCGTGCAGCACAAGAAAAATCAGATCAAACAGGGGGAAAAAAGAGAAACAGAATAAAAAGTAAGCAAACAATAACAAAAAAAGGTGAAAAAACTATGTTGTGATCTACAATCAATCCCCACAGTTCTCTTACCGGATACAGATGGCTCTCTCCATCATGTCTATTAGAATTGGCCTGAATCACCTCATTGTTGAAAAGAACACCTCTATCAGAGTTGATCATCGAATAATCTTGTTGCTGTGTACAATTCTCTTGATTCTACTCACTTCACTTAGCATCATTCAGTTTACATAAGTCTCTTGAGACCTTTCTGAAACCATCCTGGAGGCAACATGAACAGAGAACTGGGCTGGGTGCCAGGAAGATCTGGATTCAAATTCCTCTTCTGATACATATAGGCCCTTTGCACTGTTGCTTATCTACCTTTGATGTTTACCTTTCACCCAACTCTCACCTGTGGCTCCAAGAAGCTATAGCACATGCAGGGGCCACACCCCACTAAAACCATCTGGGCAGACAGGCTAAACCAGGTTGAAGGTAGTATGGGCCTCAAATCCACTATAAATTAGGGGGATGTCTACCCCAAGTATGTGAAGACTTTTCCATATAAAATGGGAAAATGAGAATGGCCATGAAGCAAGTGCTGTGAAGTGCTTAGATCTTGGTCAGAAGATGCCAAGGTTATTCACTGTTTCCCAGGCCATCTTATTTATCTTGATTTTTGTCCTGCCATTGGACTTTGTTGACTCTAGAAGAGAGAGTGGAGCTGATGACTTTATGCAACTCTGCTTCACTTTAATCCAATTCACCCATGAATCAAGACATCACCTTATAATGTCACCATTCCTCTGAAAATGAAGGACAAAAGAACGATGGCTGTGTGGTCTTGGATAAGTCAGTTAACTATTCAAAATCAGAAGTAACTTACTAAATTGAAGGGGTATAAAGCTGTATATGAGGTGAGTTTCTTCAACAGGAATCTGTGTTCGTGGGTACAAATGAAATCACTGCTCTAATTCCTATTCTTATCCCCATCTTTGATATTGTGATGACAGTGGGATGTGGGGTATTTAAGCAGCCAACTACAGGACTATATTTTCTCTGAAGTCCCTGGCCAAGGGCCTCTGGGGACTTGTCCCAGAGACATAGAACAAAGAAGTCAGGTACCTTTGAAGTGGGACAGAAAACACTGGGCCTCTAGAATCTGTTGCTTCTCTCTCCTAATATTATCCCTATTGGGGTCATTCTCTCTCTCTGAATCTCTGTCTCTTTCTTTCTCTCTCCTCCCTCCCTCCCCATCCCTCTCCCTCACTTTCTCTTTCCCCTTCTCTCTCTCTTTCCTTCTTCCCTACCTCCTTTCCTTCCTTCCTCCTTTCCTTTCCTCCTCCCTGTTTCTTTTTTGTCTCTGTCTGCTGTCTTTCTTCCTTTCCCTTTCCCCCCTCCCTGTCTCTGTCTCTCTTATACACACACAATCATGCTGGAATATATTCCCACTCCCTCCCTTCCCCCATCTCATCAAACTTTGTTTGATACTTTAATGTATTATTGTGTAATATAGTTTATTTACATAGGGGGAATGTTATAGTGGATAGGGCTGGGTTTGTAGTTAGGAAGACTCAAGTTCAAATTTGCATTTTCTGACCCTGGGCAGTCTAAGCCCTGTGTGTCTTAGATATCTCTCAGCACTAAGTTAGAAATGGGTTGTTACCTGGGCTGTGGAAGGGAAATAGTATACTAGCAATTCCTTAGGCTGAGACAAACCACAGATCCTTCTTGTATTTTCATTGTTTGAGCACATTTCTCATCTCCTGATAGTCTTCAAACTCCATGGCAGAATACTGGTATAGTGGACAGATAAAGTGGTCACAATTCGGACCTCAATTTTTATATCTGCCTAATGAGGGGAAAAGTCAAAACTATTTCTACTTTAATATCCCCTCTAAATCTCTATGTATCACTCCAGAGAGCAAGTATATCTTATGTAAACTTTGTGTCTAAAGTTTCTATCACAGGATTATACATTTAGAATTGGACATCATCTGGTTCACCTCTCCCCCATCTCTAATATTAGACACAAAGAAACTGAGTCTCAGAGATGTTAAGTTGTAGGCTGGATCTTCAGATGTCCAAGGCAGCATTCCTTTCAGTATAGCACAACATCACTGTGTTCTATGTGAAGCATGGGGCTTAATGTTAGTTGGATAAATGAGCGCTTAAGTACACACTCCTGTGTTTACATGTACACATCACCATATGAACACATTTTCTCTCCCATATTTTAAATTTTCCTCTTCCCAGAAGCCCTCCCTAGCAATGAATAAAAATAGTTATGCAAAATTGACCCCAAAGCGTCCCCCCTCTAACTGTGTATACAGCATTCCCATCCATAGTCCCCTACTTTCCATGGAAAGGAAAATGCCTTCTCATCTCTCCCTAGTGCCAAGATTGGTGGTTACCATGACTTAGCCTTAGGCTTCGGTGTCGCTTGTTTTCAGTTTGCATTAATATCGTCACTGACTCACGGGCTTTCACGAATATATTCCTATACACATCCATGCTCCAACTGCTGGCTCACATACCCTTCCAGATTCACATACTAGTGCTCTGACACTTGCACACATAAAAGAGACAGTTCCTCTAAAATCTCATCTGTAAACGCCTCCTCCCCCTCTCTCTCCCCAACTTTTCCACCACACAACCCACCATGTCACCCACAAACCCTCAGGGCCCAAGGCTTAATATTGGGCCCAGGGGCCACCCCGCTCGTTCCTTCCCCACCCCTCTCCCAAGCCATTCAGCAAATTGCCCTATTGCCTTCTGTAGTCTCACCGGCCTCCACGCAGACCCTCCACACACTCCTAAGCCCCTCCTCCGTCCCGCTCCCACGCTCCCCCCCAATTCTCTTTCTCCCTCTTTCCCTCCCTCCCTCTTTTCTCCCGGCTGCGGCGGCAGTGGCAGCGGCGGCAGCATCGCCCCAGCCTGTTCTCATTACGGGCCAATGAGGCTGTTTACTCACCCAGCTGGAGATGGTTAGATAGTGATAAATAATGAAAGAGAAAACAGGCTTTTCCCCTCTGCGGCTTCTATTTATGTAACATGTGTCACAGCTCACTCACAGACTTTGTTTCGGAGTTGGGTGCAGGAAATCGTTTATTTTCTTCCGGACAGTGGCTGGGGTGGGGGTCCTATGTCTTGGCTCACACCCATAGGGTGGGATGGGCTGGGGGGAACGACGATTTTTCGAGCTCGATGTCCCAGTGTTGTATCCCCTCTGCTCCCCCCAGGGCTTACTTCACTTTAGAAGGCCTTATCCTCAAAAGGGAATTGCCACTACTCCTTTCCCTATGCTGTTCTTTGGCAGGATTGGGGGTGGGGTAGGAACCCTCAACCAGTCACTCCAGTCCTTCAGGCAGACTCTAGGGAGCTCTGAGAACTTGGGGGACTGTGATTCCTTGAGCAAAGGCAATTGGAACAAGGCAAAAGATGGGCTTCCTGGGTGGGCTGCACCTGCCCATAGGGCGGGAGTGAAAGGGAAAAAAAGACTTTAAGCCTATCTCTACTCCCCTTCCTAGGGAGAAGGCCCTAACCTGGGAAAGTTCATGGGATGGAGGCAAGTAGAGGTATGTGTGTGGAAGAAAGAGACAGAAAATCTCAGAATAGCTTCCTCGTTTGTCTGGGAGCATGGAAAAATAGGAATCCTTTTGGAGACATAGATAGATGATGACAATAGCAATAGTTAAGATTTATAGAGTACTTTCTGGTACACTATCCTTTTTTTTTTTTTTTTTTTTTTTTTATTTTTTTTTATTTAATAGCCTTTAATTTACAGGATATATATACATGGGTAACTTTACAGCATTAACAATTTGCCAAACCTCTTGTTCCAATTTTTCACCTCTTACCCCCCCCACCCCCTCCCCTAAATGGCAGGATGACCAGTAGATGTTAAATATATTAAAATATAACTTAGATACACAATAAGTATACATGACCAAAACATTATTTTGCTGTACAAAAAGAATCAGACTCTGAATTATTGTACAATTAGCTTGTGAAGGAAATCAAAGATGCAGGTGTGCATAAATATAGGGACTGGGAATTCAATGTAATGGTTTTTAGTCATCTCCCAGAGTTCTTTTTCTGGGTATAGCTAGTTCAGTTCATTACTGCTCCATTAGAAATGATTTGGTTGATCTCGTTGCTGAGGATGGCCTGATCCATCAGGACTGGTCATCATCTAGTATTGTTGTTGAAGTATATAATGATCCTGGTCCTGCTCATTTCACTTAGCATCAGTTCGTGTAAGTCTCTCCAGGCCTTTCTGAAATCATCCTGTTGGTCATTTCTTACAGAACAGTAATATTCCATAATTTTCATATCTGGTACACTATCCTAATGGTGTTTCAGAACAGCCCTTTGAAGTGAGCATTACAAGTATTATTATCCCCATTTTCCAGATGAGAAAACTAGAAACATATAAATAATTTTGCCTTCCCGGAGTCACTCTCTTTTCTATCTTCAGTTAGTGTTAGGGAGAGTATTTAAATCCAGTTCTCTCTTGACTCAGTTCATCACATTTTCCCACCATACCACCACATTCCTCTATACTAAAGGAAAGGAACAAGTGAGTTTAGTTTAATTTTGTTTTGCAAGTAGACATAACTTTGCAAGTTCCCCTCCCAACCCTCAAGGCCAGGCTACCCTTACTTCCCATTTTCAATACTGGCTATATCTTACCTAGTCAGTCTTTCAGGAAACTAGGCCAAATGTGGGCAGAACCCTAGACAGAACACTAACAATACCACCTTTAGTGTGGCCCTTTACAAAACATTTTCACAGACATACTCTGATTCTCACAACCGCCCAGTGAGGAAAGTAGAGCATGGAATCAGCTACTTCATCTCTCTGAGCCTCAGCTTCCTCATCTGTAAAATGGATGCTTTTGGCATCTCCTTTGAAGGATAGTTGTGAGGTTCAACTAAGATAATTCATATTCACTGTGCAAACAATTATTTGATCTTTAGTAAAGCACTATATAAATATCAGTTTTCTTCTTCCTTTCTTTCCTCCATTTCCTCCTCATTATCATTCCCTTTTTGGAGAGAAATTAACTCTTAGCTAATAAATGGCAGAAGTGGAGCTCTGGTTCAGGTCTTGTGATACTTAGTCCAGTGCATTGTCCACTGTACTAAAAATTTAGAGGGAGGAGTTTCTTATCTAACGAAGGGAGTTGTAATCTCCCTTGGGGGACTTCCAGTCTGATGAGAAAGACACTACACACATTCATAGACATATGGATGTGATTTTAAAAAAAAAACACCTTATGAAGCAATGAATGGCAAGGGCAAGAGACAGCCTAGCAAAGTAGAAGAAGCACTGGATTTAGAGACAGAGGGCTGAACTTCTATGCCTGTCTCTGCCTCTGCTTTTTATTGATTGTATTATCTCAGGTCAGTCACTTCTCCAGTTCTCAAGTTCTTCATTTATTTGTAGTATGAGAGGGCTGAAATCTTTAAAGGCCTTCCCAGTGTTGAAGTTATGATCCTCTGACGTAAGAAAATAGTGCAAAGTCAGTAGGGAATCAAAAAGAATCAGGAGTAATAGTATATTGGAAGTTAGCATAAGTCAATGAAATAAGACCTCTGGAACAGCTGAATTTTCAGTGGGTTTGGAAGGAGCATTAGAACATGATCTGAGGTCGAGGAAAGGGGTAGGACAACCAAGAAGAGAAACAAATGAGCCTTCAGAGGATGGGAAGTAGTGAATAATAAGATAGTAATAAATAGATCGATTAGAGAAGAGATACCATATTGGGGAGAAAAAGAATCACAGACTGAGAGTCAGAATATAAGAGATCATCTAACCTCACCCCTTTATTTTACAGAAGAAGAAACTAAGACCCAGAGAAGAGAAATAAGTTTCCCAGGTTTGCAGAATTACTAAGTGACAGCCAGAATTAGCCCCTCTGACTCCAAATTCTGCCATAATGAGTCTGATAGGGCCAAAGATTAGAGCACGGACTGGCTGAGGGTGGTCTTGTTTCCCACTCCCTTATTACCTACCTCCCCACCTTCACTCCAGGATACTCCTCTTTTACCCCTCCCTTCCATTGTCCCACAGGGAAGGAAACTGAGATTTAGAAAATGCAGCCCAGAATTAATGCTGGAAATTTTTTTTAGGATCTTGTTTCAATCCCCAAATGTCTTTTCTTTCTCTAGGTGAGATTTTTTAGAAGTTAGGCATGTGATACTGTAAGAAGAAGCCTTCAGATCTCATCGTGGTCTGATCAGCCACAGTTGGATATACTGTACCTTGATTCTAACAGCGATGTCATTTTGATCCTCTTTGAGAATGAAGGTCAATAGCCAACCAACCAATCTATACCAATGTCTATAAGGACATAAGAATATATTCACATATCATGATACCTCACACACACAAAGGTTTAAGTTACTGTTTGATTTTAAACTCCTTGTGGCCTGGCAATGTGACTTATATTATACTTCTTATGAGAACTTATTTTATTATATACATATAATACTATATTATATTATACTTCTTATGGGAATTTATTATATTATATATTATTGTTTTCCTTATATGGAAACCCCTATATTACCTAAGACAAGAAACTGATGTTCAATGAAGTCTTATCAATTAATTGGTTGATGTGGGCGGTCTTTCAAACATACACACATAGTTAATTGAAGTGCCATGCAATATAGGGGTAATGCCAAAGGTGTTGGATTTGGAGTTAGAGATCCCAAGTGTAAATACCATCTTGACTACTTATAAACTTTTTTTTAAAAAAAACTCTCTGGGTCTGAGTTTCCTTATTTATAAAGAGATCTCTAGCAGATCTCTACAAAATCTTTGAGCTCTTGGAAGGAGAATAATAGGATTACAGATCTCAAGCTAGAAGGAAATCTAGAAGCCAACTAGTTCAACCCTATCATTTTACAGATGAGGAAATCAAGGCCCTCTGCTGTGATTTACTCAAAGTCATACAGTAGCAAGAAAAAGAGGAAGGACTTCTACCCAGATCCTCTAACTTCACAGGCAGGGGTTTTTCCATTCTGCCTTTCTAAATCCTTTGAATCCCAAGTCTGTCTACTATAATCTACCTTGCTCATAGAGCCAAGGGGCATAAAATGTCAGAATTTCAAAGTGCCTTTAGAGACCATCTTGTCCAACACATTTACTTTATAAGAGTTATTGTTCATTCTTTATTTTTGAAGAGGACCAGTGACATCATGGAATGACACTTTTGACTTGTGGGTGAATTGGATTAATGTGAGACATTAATGCACATAATCATCAGCCTCCATCTCTCTTCCAGAGTCATCAAAGTCCAGTAGCAGGACAAAAGTCAAGAGACTGCTAGTGCCCTGAGTTGCAGTGGATGATCTTGGAATCTTCAATTCCTGACCTGAGTGCACCCAAATTCCTGCTTCAGTCACCCTCAGGACCATTGGAACAAATTGTTCTCATCCTTCCTTTCCACGGTGGGGAGTCTTCACATGCTCGGGGTAGACATCCCCTAGCTCACAGATAGATTTGAGGTCTGCTATCCTCAACCTGGTTTAGCCTGTCATCCCAGACAGTTTTATATGATTGCTAACCATGGTACAGCTTCTTAGAGCTACAGGTGAGAGCTGGGTAACAGGTGTACGCCAAAGGTGGATGAGCATCCTGGAAAAGGGCTAACACATCAGAGGTGCTAGTTTTTCCTGAATGTCCCATACATCCCATAAAAAGATTAAATTGAGACCATTATGGGAAAATAATTTGTCCAAGGTCACACAGTGACTTAATGGCACAAGTACATTAGAATTCAGCTCTCTAACTCTTCCTCCAAGGAGTTTTTCTTCCCCTTCAGAGTCCCATAAGGAGTGATTGCTAGAAAGGTTTTAGGGCACAAAGCCCTCTTTCCTACCATCTCCATGGCCAGGATGAGAGCCAACTCCTCTCTAGGCTGGAGCCTCAGTTTGTTCTGTCTGGCTCAGTCCAATGATGCCACATATCCACTCGTGGACTGGGGTAGAAGGAGCCCAGACTTTGGGGTAACCTAAATGTTCTGATGGGGGTCCCACCCCAATTTTCCAGCTCCTCAGCACCCTCACACCTTCCCTCTGCAGGGCTTTCATTCTCCACTCACCCTCCTTCCTCTCAACTCCTCCCCATCAGCCTCCCTCCCTCCTCTGCAACCCCCCAAGGGGGCTCTGGCTTCGCTTGAGGGCACGGAGTGAACCAGCCTGTAACAGAGAAATCTCAGGCTCCTCTTTAGACGTCCCCGGAGGAGGCAGATCTGAGGGAAAGCTTCGGAGAAGGCGCCTGCAGCAATGTCAGCTTGAGAACAGCCCAGCTGACAGGATGCTGAGCAGGGGATTAAGGTCGGGATCAGGGAAGCTGGGGGAAAATGAAGGAAGGTTCTTGCTATTTCCCGGGGCCAGCTCCATTCTGACTTGTTTTCTTCTTGTTTTCACTCTGGGAAAGAAGGCTCAGAGGAGAGATAGAAGCAGGAAGGTGGAGAAAGAGATCTCTGGACTCTGTGCCCAGTCAAAGAGAAGGGCTCCTGAATGAGAACCTCTGGGCTTCTCCCATCAGGAGTTCTGCTTCCTTCCTTGCTCCTTTCTTCCTCACCTGTGATTGCTGAGCACTTTCCAGAGACACTTATTTCAAAAAGTGAGTAACAGATCTCAGTAAGTTCCTCTTCTGATCATCCCCCATGTTCACTCTGTATTGGCTTCTGAATGATAGGTGAAATGGGACTAAATTAATGATGTCACTGGCAAGGGAACTCTTGAAGAATGGGCATGCAAATGGGAACTTGAGCTGCCACTTATGGTCTTGAAGTTATGTGAGGCACTAAGAGGTTAAACTCTTTGCTCAGCAGTGGATATAGTCCTTGAACAATAATAGTCAAGAAGACATGAATTCAAATCTAGCCTAAAATGCTTATTCTGTGACTGTAGGTAGTTCGTTTAATTGTTGCTTACCTCAGTTTCCTCAAGTGTAAAATGCTAATAATAATAATAGCACTTGCTACTCAAGGTAGCTGTGAGTTCTCTAACTCACTACAAAACTTTGAAAACCTTAAAGCATTACATAAATGCTACCTATTAGTATTATTCAACCAGTATGTGTTAGAAATGAAGTTTAAGGACAGCTCTTCACTCACTTCAACATGTTGCTCCTAAGTGGGGAAGACCAGAACTGCTCCTAAAGACTAAGAAATTTTCAATCTGAGGAGGGAAATATAAACTTTTACTTAAGGGAACTCCCAGACTGATGAAAGAATAACATCCTTGTCACCAGGGAGCTCCTACCTCAGGTGGGGAAGGCAGAGGGACTGACAATGAAAGGGGAGGTAGAAAACTGGTCACAAATGTCTGCCTAATCAAATATGACAGAGTGAATGACATAAGAAAAAGAGTATCAGTGAAGGAGACCAGTAATCCATAAAATAGTGGTGTGAAATATAATGATGTGAAACCAAGATTTCAGCTATCAATTTACACAATTCAGAATGTAGATGATAAATAAGATGAACACAAAAGTCTCAAGACAAAGGAGTACCTTGAACTTCATTCTTATCACTAAAATTTTGTGGGGGTGAATAAAGTCACTAAAATATAGTTATAGAAGTATATTCCTCATTCAAAAAATTGATTAAATAAAAAAACCCAGCAGAACTAAGTAGCGTCATGTATTAAGAACATATACTCATGTAAGGAAATACATACACAGCATGGGGGAAGCATGGTGGAAGAGCGTTTGGGTGAAGATCAAAGTTAAAAAATATATATTATACTGGAAATATACTGCAACCTTCCCATAAAAAGGCATGGAGGATAAGTTCTGGAAACATATCACAATCTTAGGACAAACATATAATATACAGTAGTGATATCAGAGTTGTAAGTATCCTGAACACCTTTGGGAGACCTCATTCTTCTAAAGTGAGAGAAGCTGCTAACTTTTCACTTGACTTAATAATGACTTTATTTATTTAAAAAAGAAGAACTAATACAAGGAACAGCTATTTTAGATTTGTTTATGACCAATAAATGCCTGCTGAAAAGAAATAAAGGGAAGCTTGGGAAGAAGTAAACATATGATCTTAGAGGTCATGAGAGAAAAGAAAGGTGTAATCTGACTTGTGTCCTAGATTTTGGGAGAGTGGATTTCAAAAAGCTCAGAGAATGGACCAATAATTTTAATAGGGAAGTTGGCTCAAAGGAACTAAAAATCCCCTAAGAGCAAAACATAAATGATTGTGATGAAGAAGAAAAGGGGGAATGATTCAAGGAGACGCATCTATATGTATGTGCAGGAACTCATAGACAAGCTCAGCCTTTTAAATAACATGCAGGAGAAGGAAGAAAGGGCAGGTAAATGAAGATGAATACAAAAGAGTGACAGGATTCTGTATGAATTATGTCAGGAGCACTAAAGCTCAGAATGAGTTGAGGTTGGTAGTGAAAGCAAAGGACAACAAAAAGGACTTTTTTTGGTAAGGAGTGTTGGGACAAAGAAAGTATCAAGAAAGTGAGAAGGCCACTGAATAAAATGGTAATAATAGACAACAAAGAGAAGGCTAAACTACTCAACTCTTATTTTCTGTTTTTTATTTCTAGCAAGGAGAATGATCTTTGTGCTGAAGGGAATATGGTGAACGGGGCTTGAGTAAAGCTAAGTAAAGAGAAAGTAAGAAGAATCTGTTATTATATCAATCATGTCCAATGCTTCATGATTTTACTTTGGGTTTCCTTGGCAAAAATACTGGAGTGGTTTGCTAATTCCTTCTCTAGTTCATTTTACAGATGAGGAAACTAAGGCAATCAGGTTTAATCGACTTAGAAAGGAGTCACACATGTTATTTCTTTGGTTTTGTTCTGTTTTGCTTATCTGTTTTTATTATTATTAAAGCTTTTTATTTACAAAACATATGCATGGGTAGTTTTTCAACACTGACCCTCGAAAAACTTTCGGTTTCAAATTTTTCCCTCCTTTCCCCCAACCCTTCCCCTAGATGGCAGGTAGTCCAATACATGTTAAATATGTTAAAATATAATACATCTTTTTTCTTCACAACTATTGTCGATCATTGGAGGGAAAAAAATCACACACACCCACAAAACAAGAGAGGAGACACAAGTCTGGTTATGGTTAAGATAGTCTTTGTTTTTGGTTGTTTGTTTTAAATAGCAGAAAGCAAATTCTTGCTAGCCTTGACCTTGGAAACATTTTTAGAAATTATTAATAAAAGGATCATAAAGGAAAATAAAATGGAAATTCCTAGTTACTAGAATAGGCTTATCAAGGACAGACTAACTCCAATTCAGTTTCTGACTGGTTAGCAGTTGACCAAAGAAATTTTATAGAGTGGATTTTTCAGTCTCTCTTGTTGAATTTATGAAGAAGATAGAAAGAAGTGTTGTAGGTGGATTTGAATTTAGTTGATGAATCATAGCTAAATATTAGAGATCAGTGATGCAATGGTGGCATTACATTTTAGAAAAATTCATGAATAACGTGGAAATTATCTAAAAGAGAACAACTGGGATGATGAAAGGCCTCAAGTTTATACTATATGACAACTTGTTGAAGGAATTGGGTTTGTTTATGCTGAAGCAGATATGATATGATAGTTGGAGGATATGATAGTTGTCTTCAAGAATTTGAAGGTCTATGATGCAAAAGAAATGGGGCAGCTAGGTGGCACAGTGGACAAAGTGTTGAGCCTGCAGTCAGGAAGACTCATCTTCCTGAGTTCAAATCTGACCCCAGACACTTAGTAGCCTAGTGACCCTGGGCAAGTCACTTAACCCTGTTTGCCTCAGTTTCCTCATCTGTAAAATGTGCTGGAGAAGGAAATGGCAAACCATTCTAGCATTTTGCCAAGAAAATCCCCCCCAAAGGGGTCACAAATAGTTGTGTACAATTGAATAGTATGTGGAAGAGGGACTTGGTTTTGTCAGAGCATCTAGGTTCAAGACCTGCTACTACCATTTCCTGCCTATTTAATTTTAGGCATGCCTCTTAGCCTGTTTTGGTTCAGTTTTATGATTTATAAATGGAAAGTTTGGATCACTTCTAAGTCTTTTCTAAATTTTTGATGCTATAATATTTATTCTGCTTGATCCTAGAGGACAGTATTAAGAATTATAAGTGAAGATTAGTAGAGGCAAATTTAGGTTTAATGTCAGAAAAACTTCCTAATATTCGGAGAAATCTCAGTAGTGGAGTATGTCTTGGGAAGGAATAGATTCTTCTCATTAAAGATCATCAGGAAACAACTATCTGTTGGGGGGTAGAGATGGTGAAGGTAGCTGGGTAGCACAAAATAAAGTTCCAGGCTTGAAGTCAAAAGAACCTGAATTCAAATCTGGCCTTAGACATTTCCTAGCTGTGTGACCCTGGGCAAGTCACTTTAAGCTGTCTACCTCAGTTTCCTCATCTGCAAAATGAAGAAGTCAATGGCAAACCATTTCAATATCTTTGCCAAGAAAACTCCAAAATGTGGTCATCAAAAGTTGGAGAAGACTGAAAACAACTGAACATCAAAAAGGGAGGATGAACTCTTCGTTAGGAGTCATTTAGAATAGATGGCCTTCAATTCCAATAGACTTGTGATGGAGAGAGACATCTGCATCCAGAGAGGGACTGAATGTGGATCACAACAAAACATTTTCACCTTTTTTGTTATTGTTTGCTTGCTTGGTTTTTTTCCCCTTTTGCATTCCCCGTCTCCCCAGTCTGATTCTTCTTGTGCAGCATGATAAATGTGGAAATATGTCTAGAAAAATTGCACATGTTTAACTTATATTGGATTACTTACTGTCTAGGAGAGGGGGGAGGAAGAAAGGGAGAAAACTTTGGAACGCCAAGTTTTGCAAGGATGGATGTTGAAAATTATCTCTGCATGTATTTTGAAAAACAAAAAGTTATTATTTTAAAAAAGGAAAAAAAAGTGGCCTTGAGTTCTCTTCCAATCCTGAAATTCTGTGACTGAATGGTCCTATAAAGGGAGGTGACTAATAGACTAGGCCAAGTTTTTCTGTTCTTGATTTTATCTAATCTGTTCAATATTTTTATCAATGATTTGAGATTTGCAGGTGATACAGACCTCAAAAGGAGAGCTGGAATGACTGAATTGGGCTTCCAAAATAAATAAATAAGTGAATGAATGGATAAATAAATAAACAGGCTGAAACAATGAACCAAATATAAGATTAAACTTAATGGAGATGAATGCAAAATTCTACACTTGGATTAAAAATCCAACTTCGCAAATATAGAATAAGAAGGTATGGCTAAATAGTACTTGAGGTTAAAAAAAAGTTTTGGGGTTTTATTGGCACTAGAGTTCATAGGAATCTGTATTGTGACATGACAACTAAACCAATAGCATCTTGGATTGCATTAGATAAGCATGAATGGCATCCAGAAAGTGGTAGTTCTGGTAGGTTGTAGAGTATGGTAGTGGATCTAAGGTCAGGAAGATTTTCATTCAAATCCTGCCTCAGATAATTAACTAGCTATGGAACCCTAAGCAAGTTCCGAAGCTTCTTTCAGTTTTAGATTTCTTAGCTGTAAAATGGGGAAATTGTTTTAAGTATCAAATGAGTTATTGTGTGAAAAGAGCTTTGCAAGCCTTGGAGAATTATAGAAATATTGTTGTTGTTATTGTTATTTTTCTTCTGTCTTTCTCAGACTGTCAGATCTGTAGCACTGTGTTTAAATCAAAACATCACAATTTCAGAAAGACAATTTTTAGTAGAATTTGAGCATGCTGAGAGGACATACATAATGTGACACATATAGACCCATTATCTTGCCACGAAAACATCCATTGAAGAAATGGCTTCTATTCAGCCTGAGAGAAGACTTAGCATGCATGGTAGCCATTGTTGCTAGCCTCTTCTGAAGAGCCTTCAAGTGCTGAGAGATTAGACTTTGTTTGTCCCCAGAGGGCAGCACTAAAAACAATAGGTAGAATTCAGAAAGGGACCGGTTTAGGAAAAACTTCTTAACAATTATAATGGTCTGAAAATGAATTGGGATATCTCTAGAGGCAAGGGGTTCCACCTTTCCAAGAAGCTAGATGGACAGTTGTTGGAGATATAATAGAAAAGATTCCCATAAAGTTGTACTAAAGCACTGAGGTCTAGGAGACTCATATTTTGTTTTTGTCCTTAGGTTCTCAGTTGATGGGAGAAGACAGTCTTTACCCTCAAGGAGCTTCTCTTCTGATGCAGAGATTGTACTAGAGAAATATAGATAGATAGATAGATAGATAGATATAGATATATCCATATATAACTATATATATAAAGAGAGAGAAAGAAATATATATAAGAAATACATGGAATATCCATAAGCGTAAATTGCTTATTTATGCAAGGTTAAAGAGATACAGGAGAACCTACAGGCCAAATACCCTTATTTTTAGACATCATTCCAACAATGATTCCAACAATCACCAGTCTACTAATATTAGGATTATCTGATGCAGCAACTTTCTGGCATAACTCAAGAAAAACTTAGTCATGAGAAGCCTCTGAAATAAATTCAGACTATTAGTACAAGCCACTTTACCTCAGGCGAGTAATGTCAGAGGAATAAAGGTCATACAAGGAAGACTGGGTGTTTGGAATGACTTTGACATGCTTACAACGTCAAGGACAGGAGAATGTCATGAAACACTTATAGATGAGTTCTAAAGCAATAAAGTCAAAGTCAGATAGAAACAGGCCACCAAGACATACATAAGGATCCCCGGAGGCACACATCAACTTAGAAAACTATATAATAACATTATCTATGTTTTGTTGCATTTTATTTATCTTAACATTTCTCAATCATGTTTTAATCTGTGTGTTTGATACCTCTGCTCTAAGGAATTAAAAGTTGTGGGGCAGTGTAGGACCTGGATTCAGAAAACTTGGTTGATATTAGAAAACAAAAGGTACCAAAATCAATAAAACACTTTATTTAAGTATAAAGAAGAGGAGAATAATGAGAAAGAGAAAAAGGAGGGGAAGAAGATGACTACTTAAGTTAAAATTCTAGTTCTGTTCATTTCATCTATGTGGTCTTAGATATCATTTCTGCTGTCTGAAACTCAGTTTCTCTTAAATGTCAGAATGAGCTACATGAAGTCTAAGTTTTCTTTCAGATCTATGTTTCATGAATTCAAGATAATGTAAGCTGGCTCATTATCAGGGGAAGTTTTGAGTGGGATCTGGCATGAGAAGGAAGGGAATGGACTGACATAAAAAGGTGAAGGGGAATGTTTATGGGCAAGCTTGGGTAAGCATGACTTAAATTGTGAGTGAAGGAAAAGAAGTAGGTCTGATTTCTTCAAAATGAGAGTTTGGGTGAGGTCCTTATAATAAATAGTAATGTTGGTGTTTAGTCATTTTTCAGTCATGTCTGATCCTTATGACCCCTTTTTGGAATTTTCTTGGCAAAGATACTAGAATGGTTTGCCATTTCTTTCTGCAGCTCATTTTACAGATGAGAAAACTGAGGCAAACGAAGCTAAGTGATTTTCCCAGGGTCACACAGCCAGTAAGTGCCTGGGATGATGTATATATAGTATGTAATAAAGCCCTACATCCATTCTTTCGGTAGACTGATCACAATCCCATAAGGCAGACAGGGCAGGGGTTAATGCCTCCTTTTATAAATCAGGAAACTGAATCCCAGAAATAGCACTTAAAACTAATTTTGTAATTTCAAAGCCAGTGTTCTTTCTATTACGCCAAGGACAAGTATGGTGAGATGGTGAAAGAAAGCAATGTATGAGGAGCCTAGAAGGTGATGTGGTACAGCAGAAAGAGCACTGGACTTGCCATCAGAAATGGAATCACTTTTTGTACAGCAAAATAATGTTTTGGTCATGTATACTTATTGTGTATCTAAGTTATATTTTAATATATTTAACATCTACTGGTCATCCTGCCATCTAGGGGAGGGGGTGGGGGGGGTAAGAGGTGAAAAATTGGAACAAGAGGTTTGGCAATTGTTAATGCTGTAAAGTTACCCATGTATATATCCTGTAAATAAAAGGCTATTAAATAAAAAAAAAAAAAAAGAAATGGAATCAAACCCCAGCTCTGTTACTATCTGTGAACTTGGGCAAGTCAATTAGCTTCTCTGAACCCCAGTTTCCTCATCTGTAAAATGATTCTATGACTACAATTCCTTCCAGTTCTAAAGATATGACCGTGTTTTTACTCTCTCTTGATTTTCCTAATCTCCTTCCTCAAGCTCCCTGACATATCCCAAGATATATATATTTGGATAGATAGATAGATAGATCTATCTATCTATGTGCCTGCCTTAGCACTAGGACAAGGGGAATCCACAATGTAATTCATGGCAGCCAAAAATAGTTACATTATTACATATATTTCAATATTTTAAAACACAGGTGAAATCATTGATGTAGGTATCTCCTCCAATGACATAAATAGCAACCTAAATTTTGAGTCAGAGAACCAGAGTTTGCGGGGTTTTTTTTATCTGTCATTAATCATCTGTATGACTTTGAGTAAATTACTTAGCCTTTCTGGGTCTTAGTGTCTTCATCTATAAAATGAGGGAGTTGGACTTGAGGGTTTCTCAGTTCTCTAGCCTTATGATCCATACATGTCTCCCATTCTGTGGGTAAATCCTATAAGATTTCCATTAAAGGTCTACTATTGGGGGGGGGGAGGGGAAGGATTTCCTCTTGAATTATTACGTGAGGTTCAATGTCATACTCATTCTGTCTAATGCTTCATGCTCCAGCCTATTAATGCCTTCTGTACATCTTTCTGTTGCCCTTTGAGTAATCCATAGTTGAGATGCCTCAGCAGCTATGATATTCCATGATTCAGAGCCAGAGAACACCATTGAAAGAACATTGTCATTTGAAAGATGGGGTTTTGTTTTAGGGATAAGTTTGAGATATTGAAAGTACTACATAATTTCCCTAATGCAATATGGGCTGTTATTCTCCTCCTATTCAGTTTGGGGCCCATTCATTGATCATCTGCAGTTCTATCTAATGTATATGTACTGATGGACCATCTCTATGGGTTGTCCATCTAATTGACACTCATTGTTTGAACAACAGTCATCCTTCATTCATTGAATTTTTTCTGTGTGAATAATTAGGCCAAACTCTTTTGAATGATGTTAGATCTCATTTAGGAGGCTCTGCCTCCTAAAGGCTTGATTCAATCAGCACAATAGCCACAAATAGGATCACTGTTGTTTAGGGAATCTCACTTCTAGAGGGACTATGCACTGGACATGCTCTATTAGTAACAAGTACATAATACTCTAGTAGAACAAATTCCCCCCATTTTAAGTTTTTTAATACCTATTAATGTTATTAACTAATAATTAAAATGAGCTTTTTGTTGCATATTTAAAGGAATCTTATAAGATTTTTAACATATGCAAAAAGATATCATTTTGGAGGAGAACCTTTATAGTTGCATTTTGTTCAATCACATTAATTTTTGTTTCTTTTTCTGTCATCAACAAACAATGAGTACAATGGGATATTGTCTACTGGGCTTATAGCCCAAAGAGATACTAAAGAAGGGAAAGGGACCTGTATGTGCCAAAATGTTTGTGGCAGCCCTGTTTGTAGTGGTCAGAAACTGGAAAATGAGTGGATGCCCATCAATTGGAGAATGGTTGAGTAAATTGTGGTATAAGAATGTTATGGAATATTATTGTTCTGTAAGAAACGACCAGCAGGATGAATACAGAGAGGATTGGCGAGACTTACATGAACTGATGCTGAGTGAAATGAGCAGAACCAGGAGATCATTATATACCTCAACAATGATACTGTATGAGGATGTATTCTGATGGAAATGGATTTCTTCGATAAAGAAAAGATCTAACTTAGTTTCAATTGATCAAGGATGGACAGAAGCAGCTACACCCAAAGAAAAAACACTGGGAAATTAATGTGGACTGCTTGCACTTTTATTCTTCCCGGGTTATTTCTACCTTCTAAATCCAATTCTCTCTGAGCAACAAGAGAACTGTTCGGTTCTGTACACATATATTGTATCCAAGATCTACTATAACCTATTTAACATGTATAGGACTGCTTGCCATCTGGGGGAGGGGGTGGAGGGAGGGAGGGGAAAAATCGGAACAGAAGTGAGTGCAAGGGATAATGTTGTAAAAAATTACCCTGGCATGGGTTCTGTCAATAAAAAGTTATAAAAAACAAACAAACAAACAAACAAAAAACAATGGGATCTTGTATTCTTTGCAATGGGATCTTTGTATTCAGTCAGTTGTGTGACTGACTGTAAAGATGTGATCAGCTTTAGAATATTGTTTGACAATACTTGCCCCTTCTTCTCTCATATTTTCATCAAGGAACCCCTTGATATATGTTTAATTTATTCTCATAAAGATTCCATGGAGATGAAAAAGTAGGCATGTAGGCTAGTCGTTACTGATATCCTCTTGATAGCCCTTTAAAAATAGTAATAAGACCTATCATCTCCCCCCCTCTCCCCCTTCCCTCCCCAATCATTCAGCATCTTCCCTTTTAAATATCTTGAGAAGTGGTCCAACTATATAGGATCAATGATCTTATGAAACTCAAAACTGTCTTGCTTCCATCATGGACTCCTTATACTTGCTCTGGCTGCTTTTTCTGTCTTTATTTTTAGTGCTATTTCTATTCTTCAATGGTGAAGACAGTGTTCAGTGAGGATAGAGTCCAAATGTCATTGATGTCAGAAGGAGAAAATAGTTTATTCTAGAAATATTGATACAATACATTCCATTTTTCATTTGTTGTCCTCTTTCCAGTTTGTTCTTTAAATGCTTTTGGAATGATCTGATTTCATTGGGTTTCATGACAAGCTTCCTGTAAACTTCTTTTTTTGTTCCACTATTACGGTTTTATGAGGGAATATCACTCATAATCTTTCATCATCTTCCTTTGAATGATTTTTATAAACAAGTTTGTGTTCTAAAACATGCTATTGGGTGCCATATCCCTCTGCTTGGTAAAGAGACCATGTGTTTGCTGGCTAATGTGCTTTTTAGGATTTTTTGGCTTCCCCTCCTGGTAAGAGCTACACTGGTTAATTTTTATTAATCAGCAAAAATGCTGATAACTCATGTCAATGTCTAATCCTTTTTCCATCCTCCATTTTTCTGTATTAATAGCTTATTTAAATAGATCTAGCTAATGGGAAACCACATAATTTTATTCTTTCTTCTTATTTGGTATTGCTTTTTATATATTTTTTCTTCCAAAAATTCAGGCCCATTCAGTGGCCTGAACGTATATATACAGATGATTTAGAAAGGTTTCTTTATTAGTAACTAGTCATTGTCTATTAAGATATAATTACCTTCATTTTTTTTTGTGCTTACTAAATCCAGTGCCTTTTCACTCTTTTTAAATAAGACATTTATGATATGTAGGTGCAAAATTTCCATACCATCCACCAGGCTTTATTTAGTCTCTTTAATATCTTGATACTGATCCATATATCCAATACTTTCCCTCATCCTCTACCATGCTCACTTTCATGTTGAAGGAAATGAGAATAAAGGTATATAAGGACTTACTTGGCTTAGAGAACTTTTTCAAGTTGTTAATAATTACTTTTCTTGCTCTTCATTTTCTTCAACAGATTTTGGCTTCTAAATTGCAATTATCTTCATGGTGATGATGGGTTTTTTGTTTGTTTATTTTCATCATAACCATTTTCATCAAAGACAAGGCAGCTCTGTGTTCCTCAAAATGATGTTTTCAGTATACAAACTAATTCTACCAAGTTCTTAATTCATTTTCCGAGGTGAAGTTTCCAAGAGATGAGAAATCTTCAAATGGACGTAGTGATGGAGGAGGAGGATCATTTGTCTGGGACATTATAGGTAAGGTTGAATTTCATGACCTTTGGGATCCTTTCCAACTCTGAGATACTGTGCAGGGGATGGGAAGTAACCTTTGCAGAATGAAGTGTGAAACATCCAAAATATTTCTGGGTAGAATCCGAAAAGTATCTAAAGAAATGCTCTCAGTAGACTGGGAATGATTTTTTTCATTGAAGTCCCTTTCCCAAAGAGTTTCTTTTCTTCAAAGGTGTTTTCTTACAAAAGAGAAAGTGAAATCCTTTGGACTATGGTTTCCCTAAAGCTTCTCATTGGACATCTCTGGTCTTCTATTAGTATAGAGAAAAGTCTATATACACACCCTTTTTGACTGTGCTCTATCCATCATTCTCTATTTGGCTTATTGCCTAGTGCTCTATAATGACAGCTAATATAGCCCATCTGGTGCCAACCAGAATTGGGTTGGAGAAGATTAAGTCGAGATGTAAGAAATTTTCTGGTGCAGGAGATTAATGTCTGGAAGGACTGGTCTGAGGCAACTGATGTCTGTGGGCACTGATTTTTTTCACATTATATTAACTTTTTAAAAAATTTAATAGCTTTTTATTTACAAGTTATATGTATGGGTAATTTTACAGCATTGACAATTGCCAACCTTTTGTTCCAATTTTCCCCCTCCTTCCCTTCACCCCCTCCCCTAGATGGCAGGATGACCAATACATCTTAAATATATTAAAGTATAAATTGAATACAAATAAGTCTACATGTCCAAACTGCTATTTTGCTGTACAAAAAGAATAGGACTCTGAAATACTGTACAATTAGCCTGTGAAGGAAAAAAAAATGCAGGTGGGCAAAAATATAGGGATTGGGAATTCAATGTAATGGTTCTTAGCCATCTCCCAGAGTTCTTTCGCTGGGCGTAGCTGGTTCAGTTCATTACTGCTCTATTGGAACTGATTTGGTTCATCTCATTGCTGAAGATGGCCAGGTCCAACAGAATTGATGATCATATAGTATTATTGTTGAAGTATATAGGGATCTCCTGGTCCTGCTCATTTCACTCAGCATCAGTTCGTATTAGTCTCTCCAGGCCTTTCTGAAATCATCCTTTTGGTCATTTCTTACTGAACAATAATATTCCAAAATATTCATATACAACAATTTATTCAGTCATTCTCCAATTGATGGGCATCTACTCAGTTTCCAGGTTCTGGCCACAACCATTCTTGCTTGTCCCTTTCCCTTCTTTAAGATCTCTTTGGGATATAAGCTGTAGGTACTGATTTTAAGACAATATTCTTTCTTTTTCTTTTAAAGTTATTTCCACATTTATTATGCTACGCAAGAAAAAATCAGATCAAGAAGGAAAAATATGAGAAAGAAATAAAAGCAAGCAAACAACAACAAAAAAAGATGAAAATACTGTGCTGTGATCCACATCCAGTCTCCATATCCTCTTTTTAGATCAGATGGCTCTCTTCATCACAAATCTATTGAATTGGCCTAAAGCACCTCATTATTGAAAAGAACCAAGTTCATCACAGTTGATCATAGGATAATGCTTTTAGGGGATTTGTATCATAGTGCTGATCTGGGGGAATCTATTGGGTGGAGGGGAACTAGCTTTTGAGATGACTAATCTAAGACAGGGGTTTTTAATATGGGTTTCTACCTACCCCCAAGGGCTCTGAAGATAGACTTCAGGAGATCTATGAATTTAAATGGGAAAAATATATTTTAATTTTCACTAACTTATAAAGCATTTAAAAATTATGAATTGAAAAACAACAACATTGTTCTGAAGAGGGGTCCATGATTGCAAAACCAAAAAGATTAAGAACCCTTCATCTGAGGCAATGTGGTTTTTGGTTGATTAGCTCAAGATTTGTCTATTAAATTTGGTTTTGGGATGATTAGTCTGAGGAGACAAAAGTAAGGGTTGCGAGAGTTGCCTGGGTGAAACAAGATGATGGGAGTAGGGTTCCAAGAAGAGTTTCAGTCATCTCCCTTATACCCTAGTTACTTTTGCCTGGGCTTCTTCCAAGCTATCTGTTAGGAAACATTGCTCAAAGTATACAAGTTCCTCAAAGTAACCATTTTATCTACAGTGGAGAAGCCCTTCTCAGAGACCTTCTTCTCTTTTTACCTCTTATCCTTCTAGGAAAAAAAACAAAAAACCCCACAACCATTAACTCCTCCTTGCCAGGGCCTCCCCCTCAGTCCTCCCTCCTTGTTTCCCTCCCCTTCTCAGACTCATTTGAGTTCTTTTGTTGTGTCTTCAAATTGATGGCAATGTTGTGGCAGCTTCTCAGGACTCACTCGTGAGTGAGGCAGCCCCTCCCTCATGCTGACAGCACAGCCCATCTCACTACTGGGCCAGTGCCCTCATAGCATGGCTACCATCCTTCCTCCCTGTTGCCTGACTAGTGCCCACTTTGCCACTTGACCAGTACTCACACAAGCCAACTATATACACTACCTTTTTACTCTCAGTGTGGTTATGTGCAATGACATCCTGTATTTTCACTTTTCCTAGAATCACAGATCTTAGAGGTGAAAGGAGCCTCAAGAAATCATGTCGTCCAATGCCCCTACCCCCTTAGGTACGCATTCACATTACAAACAATTCAGACACAAAAGGCAGTAAGGTCCCCTAGATTCATGCCACCCCCCAGCCTGCTTCTGCCTTGAGTCTCTCCTTTCTCCTCTCCCTCGCCTTTGACACATAATCTCCCACTCACCATCTCCCATTCTTTTTTTCCTCTCTCCCCCTCTTTTTTATTTTAAGTTTTTTTTTCTTTTAACTTTCAAGGTCATTCCGGACTCCTGATGCCGCCAGTCCCTCGGTGAGACGTGAGCGCCATTGGCGTCCGTGGCCTCTGTTTCCGTGGCAACCCAGTAACCATTAATTTTCAATTAAAGGAGACAAAAAGCCCGATGACAGCTCCGGGTCTGCTGAAGATGTCAAGAATCCGTATTAATATACAGCAAGAGAGCATAATTGTGTGTCCATCTTCCAGAGCAGCGAAAAATGGGGGGATAATTACCAGCTGGAAAGCCACTCTGTAATTTAGTTCTTACTGTCACCACAGCCCCACACATTAGCATAAATTAAAAGCAGAGTTTATTGTTATCAAAGTGCATTGATATCGCCAGCCCCACTTTCTTCCTTTTAACTGTTTGTTGTGGGTGAGTGACTCTCGGACTCTTGGAGAGGTGTCCCTAGGGGGAGAAGTTGGAGAGTACTGGGGTAGGCTGCCAGGTGGGAAGCTATACCCAACATTCCCCATTGCCCTCACTCTGGAGGAATTGCCGGTTGGGTTTTTTTGTTCCTTCAAGTCATTCTTTTCTCTACAGGCTCTTATATTATTCTTAACTTTTCATGGAGGCATAGGTCGTGTTCCCTCACCAAACTGTCAGTTCTCTCATGGTAAAGACAGGTCTCTCCATTGCGTTTGGTGCCATGGGCCAAGAAGGGTAGGTCATGTGTACTTTGGACATACATGTTGAAGGAATTAAAGTATGACATTAGATAAATCAATCCTTTCCTGGACCTCAGTTTCCTCATTTCTCTAACATCAGGAGGTTGGTCCACTTTGATGATCTTTAAAGTCTCTTCTATCTTTAAATTCTATCACCCAACTATAGATTTGGGATTGGTGCTGAAATCCAAACTCTACTGCCTTTAACCTGTGTCATGTGGAGAATTTAGTTCAATTCTCTGAGCTTCAGTTGCCCATCTGGAAATTGAAAGGGTTGGGTTAAATGTCCCTTGAGGTCCCTGCCAGTTCTAAATCTATGCAAACTATGAAACCCTAATCTCAGTTGGGTGAGATGATGTATGGACATGAATTGCTTTGAGGGTCCAAAGTTGTCTCTCAGCAGCTACTGGGTTTTGGGGGTATCCCAGGCACCCATCAATTCCTGATTCCTCACATGAAGGCATCTCTAGATCTCGATTTAGCCAACCCAGGGTCAGTCATGCTTTTGTGTGTAACCTCTAGGCCCTTCCTGCCTGATCCCAGGATATTTATTCATTTCTCCTCTATAGTGGGAAGGGGGGGAGGTAGAGTTGTAGAATGGGTGTCAAGGAGTGCCACATTTCTTACAACTCACCTTGATGGTTGCAATGAAACTCAGGAGCTGAGTGTCTAGCTTCTGGGGTGCTGGTGACAGGCGCCGAATTCATGAATTTCAGTGAATGGGGGAAGCGGGTTTCTTGTATTATATCCAGAGAGAGCTGTCCTTCAGAGGGGAATTTAGTGTAATTACCCTTAAGGGAGCGATCCTTATACAGTCAGTCACAACACTGACCTGCTGGCTGGGATCTGACAGCCAAATTACAGGCTGTGTACTCAACAGAAGGGGCATCCTCCTTTTGGGTGAGGGGAGGAGGGAAAAAAGATGCAGAAGCTTTGAAAAGAAAAGTGCTGGCTTCGTGGCAGCCAGGCAGGAGGGTTTTCCTTGTTGAGGCATCGAGAAGAGAAAAGTATCCCAGGAAGACCCTAGTACTTAAGTCTCTCCATGGAGGTGGAGATAGGTCAGGAATGCTGGGCCTTTAAAACTAGGGGCGTTGGCTCATGGTCTTATCCACATTAATAATGACTATAATGATTATAATAGCTGACTTTTAGGGCTTTAAGGTTTCTGGAAAACTTTGTACCTATTATTACAATTGCTATTCACAACATCCCTGAGAGGAAGTTATAATGTCCCATTTTCCAGAGGCAGAGACTGAGGTTCAGAAAAATAAAGTGACTTCTCCATGGTTATGAAATGGCAAAGAGGGATTCGAACCCAAGTTCTCTGCTGACAAGAAGTCCAATCTGTGTCTCACTAAATCATACTATTCTCACATAAGAAGAAGAGACTCAAAATGCCAGTTGAGGAGGGGTTGAGAAAAGCTTTGCCTGACCCAAAATATCAACCCTGCCTCCTTTATTTTATGCCAGAAATTCTTTTATTGCTGCTTCTTTTGGATTACAGTATTAATGGACACTATTAAAATAAATTGATATTACCTGGGAAGATAGTGTTTTGTGTGTGTGTGTGTGTGTGTGTGTGTGTGTGTGTGTGTGAATGTATTTTAGTCCATGTAAAAGAGCAGAGAGGGAGAGGGGAAAAGAGAGAAAAGAGAGAGAGAGAAGAAAGACAGAGAGAGAGGAGAAGGAGGAGAAACACACACACACACACACACACACACACACAGAGCACATTAATTAAGCTCCACCTCCAGAGAGAGAACTGATGAACTCAGTGCAAATTGAAGTATAATTTTCTCACTTGCTTAATTTTTCTTGCTTTTTTGGAAATATGGCTAATATGAAAATATGTTTTGCATGATTTCACATGTATAATTTATATCACATTGCCACTGAGACAGTGGGTAGAGAAGGGGTAGGAGGTGCGGAGAGAATTTAGAACTCAAAGTTTAAAAAGAAAAGAATGTTTAAAATAAATAATAAATGTAAGTTGTTTTTAAATTTTTTTAAATTTAATTAGGCTATCAAACTGTTGTTATGTGCCAGAAATTATTATTCTAAGCCCTGACAATACAAATACAAGCAAGCAAGATTATCCCTGACTTCAAGGAGTTTCCATTCTTATTTAGGGAAGGTGACAGAATAAGAGGAGAGACTGTTGGTGAGAAGATGAGATGTCTAGGGGCAGAATTATGCTGGGAGTAAAATGACATGGCTGGGCATGAGCACTCATGAAATGTCAGGCCAGATTAGGCACTCATCATTCAGAAGAGCAAGCTGCCTTGGGCAGAAACATTTTGAAAGGGCAAGTAAAGAAGTAGAAAAGTCCAGAAAGTGAGTAGCATTAGGAGAAATGGGCAATATGTAGTTTACATCAGCCATTAACCTCTTAGCTGGAATTACCTGCATTGATACCAGATCGATCCTATCTTGAGAAAGGAATGCCAGGACATCTAGGAAAGGTCTAGAGCTGACCTGGAACAGACAGGAGGCAAGCAAGACATTTCAGCATTCTAGAGAAATAGATGGAGATGGGGGAGGTATAGGGGAGACATGAAAGGCTACTTTCGGCTTGCTTTACAATTATGCCCAGGCTCACTCCTCAATTCCCCAGGGAAAGCCTGAAATCTGACATAGGTGCTCAGGGATCTGCTGACTTGCTGTGATTAACCAACCCTCCACTTTCCTGTAAGAACTCCCCTTTTTTCCCCCTCTCAGTTTTTTCCATCCTCCAAGCCTAATTTTCCTCTCCCACCCAGCCTCCCCTTGTTCCAGGGCTCGTTTTCTCATACAATGACTTTTCCCCACTTTTCTTTTTTCTTTTTGCATAGAAAGTGAGATTGGGAAACATCCAATTTAAGTACTCCTTCTTTCATTGTCTTTCCTGACTCCCAGAAACTCAGGTCTCTCTCCTTTCCTTCCCTCTTCCCCCCTTCTCCCCCCCACCCCACTCTTCTAGCTTCTACCTAGTGTGAAGATTAGGCACTTAGAGATTACATACTGCCTGTTATTGTTCGTTTTCTTCTTCAGTATATTAGATTTGTTTGTCTTGCTAACTGTACTTGTAAAATTCTTGAGTACTGGGTCTACATCTTAACTTCCTTTGTGCTCTGTATTAAAGCTTCTTAAACTGTGGGTTGCCATCCCATATGGGGTTGAGAAATTGTGATTTATTATTTGTATACCTATTTTATATACCTATGTAAATACATAATCAAATAAAAATTTCTCAGGTGAAAAGGAGTCGAGAGTGGGAAAAGTTTAAGAAGTCCTACTCTATACCATCTAGCTTAAGATCTGTCAATAAAACCTTAGAATCATGCTTCAGAGAAGGGAAATCACTCACTCATTATTCTCTGACCCTAAATCTGGAATCTTTCCATGACACCATACCTGTACACCTGAAAATGAGTCTTCTCTCTTTTAAACTCTTATAGCACTTTGCTGGTATCTTTCTGTGCATTTATATTCAATTTTGTATTTGACACAGTAGATTTAGTGCTGGGTCTGAAGTCAGGAAAGTTCAAATCTGGCCTCAGATCCTTATTTACTGTGTGACCTTTGCAAAATTTTCCTCCTCTGTAAAATGGGGATAATAGCTCCTACCTCCCAAGGTTGCTGTGAGGATCAAATGAGATAACAATCATAAAGAGCTTAGCACAGTGTCTGACACATAATAAGTGATAGATTAGTTATTATTTTAAAATTTTTGCTATGACCCTTAGCACAGTGTCTGACATATAGTGAATGCTATATAAATATTAGCTATTATAATTTTTAAATATTATTGTTATGGCTCTTAGCATAATGCCTGACACAAAGTAAGTACTATATAAATATTAGCTGTTATTATTTTGTTATTATTGTTATGCTTTTAGCACAGTGCCTGACAC
Source organism: Sarcophilus harrisii (assembly GCF_902635505.1). NCBI lineage: Eukaryota > Metazoa > Chordata > Mammalia > Dasyuromorphia > Dasyuridae > Sarcophilus > Sarcophilus harrisii. Next base: position 272,436,920 of record NC_045429.1, read on the forward strand.
ATAGTGAGTGCTAAATGAATGTTAGCCATTATTATTATGTACAGTGGACAGAGCTCTGAGTTCAGAGGACCTGTGTCACCCTTGCTACCTGTGCAATGGTGGATAAATCATTTAACCTTCTTGGACCCCAGTTTTTCTTTTAATTTGTAAAATGAGAGGTGTCAGATTATTTGGTCTCTAAAATCCCTTTCATGTATGATTGGAAGCTTCTAGAAGGCAGGGACCATATCTTATTTTTCTTTCTGTGGATCACAGGACCTGACATAGGGTAAGCCTTAATAAATGTTGAACTTTCAATGAATTCTCCCTCTTTATGACCTTTTCTCTTAGCCTCCTTTTTCCCTGCAGAGATCCCGACAGGTGCGGGGGAGGGGAAAGGTCTAGTTCCTTTCCCCAACTTTGGTGCTTTCATTAAGGGCCATATCGAGAGCAGCCTCAGGTGCTGGTCCCAACCCCCATCCTAGAGTGACTCCCCCTGGGGCCCTGGCGCCCCTCTGGGAGGCCTCTCTCACCCCAGGTCACAGGAGTGGGCGAGGCTCCCTTCTCTCCCACAGATAGAAATCCTAGCCTCCGATTGGGGGCACAGAACATACATCTTAAACAAACATTTCTCTGAGCTGTTTATCTCCTGGGCCTTTAAACAAACTCTCTCAAAGGTTTCTGCTGATAGGAAAGATTTACTGAAAGCCATTCTGGTTAAAAGCCCCAGGGTTTATGCTGCAGGGGGAGTGGGGCCCTTTGGGCCTGGGTTTTTCTGTCTCCCAACCACATAGTTATTCTCCTGGCTTTGATAGAGGAGTAACACAGACTAATTTTTCTGGAAAGGAAAATAACAAATTTGAAGGGGGTGATGGTAGGGGCAGGAGAAGGGAGATGAAGAGAAGGAGGTTTGTTTCTTGTCAGTGACTCCAGACACACTTGGCAGGTCAGAGGTGTCCCCTTCCCTTGTTGGTCAGCCTGGATTGGTGTGGCCTCTGGCAAGGGTCGGACTCCTTTGTACTCTGGACTTCTGGTCAGAGGACAAATGGTCATCCCCTTGGGGCCCCTACCTCCCAAACTCTACCTTGCCGTCATTGCTTGGAAGTTGAAAGGAAGAGCCTGCCTAGTCTGCCATTTTATTTCTGATTCAATCTTAAAGAAATCACTTGCCCTCTTTAAGACTTAATTTTTCTTCCTTCCTTCCTTCCTTCCTTTCCTCTTTCCTTCCTTCTCTCCTCCCCTTCCTCTCACTCTCTCTCTCTCTCTGTCTGTCTCTGTCTCTCTCTGTGTCTGTCTCTCTCTGTGTAAATCATCCTTAACACACATTTCCATCTCTTAATCCAGAGTGGTTAGTATTTTAGATCTAGAGTAAGGAAGCCTTTGGTACAAGCCCACCTCAGATCTTTCCTGTCTCTGAGTCTCAATTCTTCATCAGTAAAATGTGAATAATAACAACTAATATTTTTTTAAATATTCAAATGTTTATTTAAAAAAACTTTTTATTTTGAAACCATATGCCTAAATAATTTTTCAACATTGACCCTTGCATAGCCTTGTGTTTCAGGTTTTCCCCTCCTTCCCCCCACCCCCTCCCCTAGATGACAAGGAATCCAATATATGTTATACATGTTAAGGTATATGAATAACAACTAATCTTAAAAGAAACCCTAAGGAAAGACTTTTAAGCTATAGAACAGGTGCTGAATTGCCTTTACACCAGTGAAAATCATAGTCAGATTTTTTTTCTGTCTACCCTTGCCTTTTCACCCTTCCCCAATAGCACCTACCTTATAGGGTTGTTGTAAGGGAAAACCTTTGTAAACCTTAGAAATCCCACATAAATGTGAACTCTTCGGAGTCTTCTATTATTTTCCTCATGCCTTGTCCTCCTGAGGGGTGGTGTCTGTTGTATAGGAATAGAATCAATCAATGAAATATTTTTGGGGAGGGTGGATGGTATCTCTGGAGTTTATTCTTAGGTCAGGGACCCTCTCTTCATTAAAAAAAAAAAAAAACAAAAAAAAAAAAACAGCCCAGTAGTATGTTTTTCCCCCATTCTTAAGCTTTCCAGTCTGCCAGACTGATATTTCCCTGGGGGTGGGGTTTGTGAGGGAATATGTCAGAGGGAGATGGAATCCAGCTTGCTGAAGAGATCTTGGGCAGCCGATATAAAGCAAGAGAGAGTTGAGGAAGGGGGTTCGCTTGAGGGGTATGTGTGTGAGGAGTGTCACCCTATAATTCTAGTGTTTGGGAGGCATCCCTCACTACCCCCATTTTTACAAGGTGGGATAAGGCTAAGAAAAGTATCTGTAAGCACTCTGTAAATATGTATCATAATATGGTTAGTGTCCTATGGCTCTTTCCATCTCAAAATGTGGAAGAGTTCCAATTTCCCTAATCTTGTATCCCTAATTTAAATTTCTCCCCTTTTTCAGGACCTCTAAGTGTCTAGGTTCCGGGATAGGACCAGATGAGTTTCCAAAGCAATGTAGGTAAGGATGCCAAGCCTCAGTATAGAATTTCCAAGGATTACCAGTTCACTGCTCTTCCTTTCCCCTAGGAAAAGCAGAGTACAAACCTATGATCTTAAGAAGTTGCAATAAGATACATTTAAGTTTGATGTTTGTGTGTGTGGTAGGGAGAAGTAGGAATAAAACTTATGTAACAATTAGAGCTATCCAAAAGTGGAATGGTTAGTTTGGGATGCACATCATTCATACATGGAACCACTAGTTACAACAAATGGAAAAAAAGTTTGAATGCTGGTAGTGTACTTTCCAGGGATGTTCATATAGATGATGAGGTTGATGAAGGAACTGCCAGAGCAAGCTCAATGTTTGGGATGCTTTGAAGGAAAGTTTGGGAGAGAAAGGTATTAGGCTGCCTACCAAATTGAATGTCTACAGAGTCCTTGTGCGGACCTCATTATTGTGTAGCTGTGAAACCTGGACAGTATATCAGCCCCATGCCAGGAACTGAATTGCTTCCATTTGAATTGTTTTAGGAAGATACTGAAGATCACCTGGCAGGATAAGCTACCTGACCTTGAAGTCCTTTCTTGAGGTAAATAGCCAAGCATTCAAACCTCCAATAGAGAGCACAACTCCAATGAGCTGGCTACATTGTTCAAATCCTGATCTGTATCTGGGCACTGGACCAACATGGCTCTGGAGGAGAAAGTGAAATTGGTGACTTTCTTTCCTCCCTCACATTCATTTACATGTCATAGCATCACCTCCCTGATGTCACTTTCCTCTTCCATAATGGAGAACAAACAACAACATATCTACATGTGTAGCAAATCTAAGTTCCTATAGATATTCATAACCATGCTGTCTCCTCTTTTTGTATCTCTCCCACAATTCCCACTAGACTGTTAGCCTCTTGAATATATGGACTTGGACTTTTTTTCCTTTGAACCAAAAGTGCCTATATAATGACCATACATAATAAGCACTTAATAATGCCTACTAATTAAGTAATTGTTAGTAATTTCTCCCTTCTTGGATGTTTTCAAGACAATGCTTCTCAACCAATCATCTTGTAGTGATAGTGGGAATTTTTTTTTAATTTTTAAAAAATTTATTATCATTATTATTTTTTGGTGGGAATTCTTTTGAAGTTTGAGTTGGACTAGATGTTAGATGAGGTATGTTTCAACTTTCAAATTCTAGGAGTTGGGGCAGTTAGATGGTGCAATGGATAGAGTACCAGTCCAGAAGTTAGAAGGAACGGAGTTCAAATCTGGTCTCAGACATTTGATACTAGTTGTATGAACTTGGACAAGTCATCTACCCCTGTTTGCCCGGGAACATTCATGATGTGTGTGTGTGTGTGTGTGTGTGTGTGTGTGTGTGTGTGTGTGATTCTTTGATTTTTTTTCCCTCTCTTGGGCTCAGTTTCCTCACCAATAAAATCAAGGGGTTGGGAAAGATGAACCCCCTTTTAAGGTAGGACTTCTTAAGAAACAAAAATGTTTTATTTTTACTTCCCTCTGAGATCATCCCATGCTGTCTGGATATCACTCATTTCCCCCTACATATTCATGGTAAATGTAGGTTGTACTTTGGAGGCTTTTGGTTCAGGTTTCACTCTTCTCTCTTCCTTCTTTAACTTTCTCCTGTCAGATCCCTTCCTTGACTCTCACCTCTCCAGACAAGGTGATTTTTGTTCTGAAACACAAAGATGACTTCCTTCCTCTCGGCCCTCCCTCCTTTTCCCCCTTTACATCTTTTCCCTTCCTCTTACAAAAAAAAAGTTAACAAGTATTTATTGAAAACTTATTACTGCCTAAGGCTATAACTAGGTGTTGTGTTAGGTAAAAAGAAAGGTAATTCAATTCATTGCAGTATGGCAGACTATCGTTGTTATTCAATCATGTCAGACTCTTCTTGACCCCATTTAAGATTTTCTTGGCAGGGTTATTGGACTGGTTTGTCATTTCCTTCTTTAGCTCATTTTACAGATGAGGAAATGGAGGCAAACAGGGTGAAGTGACTTGCTCAGGGTTATACAACTAAGGAAGGGTCTGAGGATAGATTTGAACTCAGGCAAATGAGTCTTTCTGACTCCTGGCCCAGCATTCTATTCCCTATGACACCTAGATGCTCCCACCAGACTTCCTACCTCATAGAATTGCTAGGAGGCAAATTGTTTCTCATAGGGCAGCTCAATGGCATACAGCTTGGAGTCTGGAAGACCTGAGTTCAAATTTAGCCTTAGGCACTTGTTAGTTTAGGCAAATAAGTCACTTAACCCTGTTTACTTCAGGTTTCTTCATCTGTAAAATGGCAAACCACTCTAGTATCTCTGCCAAGAAAATTCCAAAAAAGAGTCACGAAGATTATAATTTAAACTACAGTGTTTCTTGTTAACTTTTACATGGCATAGTAATATGAGTTATGATTTTTAGCATTTTCAATTGAGGAAGGATTCTGGATAGCATAAGACAAATCTCTTTTTATAAAGTAGCTTGTACTTACTATGCTTTTATATACATTGAATCTATTTACATGTACACATGGTATCTTTCCAGATAGAATGTAACTTCCTTGAGGGAAAGGGGCTATCTTCGTTTTGTTTTGCTTTTGTTTCCAGTTATTAGTACAGTGTCTAGAACTTTTTTTTTTTTTTTTTTTACTACACCTGTAACTTTATTGATATAAAGAACTTCTGATGAAGAAATTTCCTTTGCCAATGCCAGTCAAGCATCTACTTTGCAATTTATAGTCTTGCCAAGTTATCTGGATTGTTAAGAGGTCAAGTGACTTGCCCACAGTCATACAGTCCAGATTTATCAAGGGCTGGATTTAGACCTTCCAGCCTCCAAGACTGGCTCTAGAGCCATATATGCTTGTTGATAGATGGAACTCAATCAAACAATTAGCAAGCATTTCCAAAGAAACTACTATGTATCAGGTAATGTGCTAGTCTCTGGCAAGGTAAATACAAGTGAAATAAATCCAGGGACAAAGTGTTGAGGGGGATGGGGGTAGGATTAGACTTTTTTTCCTATCAAATAGTACCACCTTACCAAATACACACACACACACACACACACACACACACACACACCACTTCTGGGATCATCAGTTTACTGTTTGGATTTGAGTTGATTTAATCCATCTTCCTACTTTAATAGACGAGGAAACTGAGGCCAGGAAAAGGGGAGCAGCTTGACTGGGATAACTCAGAAAATAAATGGCAGAGATGGGTTTTGAACCCAGGTCTTTAATTCCAGATCTAGTCTTCTTTTCACAGGCTGTGGCCCTGGATTTCCAGAGACTAGAAATCTCATTCCTTTCAGGAAGAATCCTGGAAGGCTTCATGGAGGATGAGACAGCTGAGCTAGAGTTTAAAGAATAGATTGAAATTAATGAGTGAAAAATCACGGAGCCTTTCTGAGGCTTCTCTTCCAGGAGAAGCGGATGTTTAAGAGAAAGTCTTGAAAAAGATTCCACTTGCTTTCAGTTTGGGATTTGTTTGTAGAAGAGAAGGACCCTAAGAAGCCTCAAGGGAGGGGAGGGGTATAGAAAACTGCCAGGTAAAGATTTCAAGTTCTTTCCTCATCCTTCCCCCTTAAAAAATAAAACTACAGGAAGCTGCTTTCCCTCTCCTTAATGTTTACATATAAACAGCCGACGGCCCTCCAGGAGAAGCGGCCTAACTCCCTGACTACCCCCTTCCGCCCTCCCCCAGCCCCAGGCCAAATACCTTTCTCCTTTACCCAGAAAGCACAGGGGCCCTGGGATGCATGAGTCTGTCCTCCTTAGGCAGGTAAAGGGCTAGGAGCCATAATGAGGAGGAGCCTGATCAGGGAGAAAGGGGGTGGAGAGAGCACAATATAAAACACCCCTGAATTACGGCTTCTTTTGAATCTGTCCCCTTTCCTATTCATACTGCTCACCCAGCTTAGTCTAGACCCTCATCACCATCTACCTTCTGGTGTCTAGACTAAGCTGATAGGGACCTTAAAGATAATATATAACTCATTTTGGAGTTGGATTTAGACTTGGGAAGAATTCTTGAGGTGTTTAGTCCAACTTTCTCACTTAACAGATGAGGAAACTGAGGCCCATAAAAAAGGAATGATTTAGAAAGAAATTATTTGTTTTTTTGTTTTTTAATTTAATAGCCTTTTATTTACAGGATTTATACATGGGTAACTTTACAGCATTAACAATTGCCAAACCTCTTGTTCCAATTTTTCACCTCTTACCCCCCCCCCACCCCCTCCCCTAGATGGCAGGATGACCAGTAGATGTTATATTTTAATATATAACTTAGATACACAATAAGTATACATGACCAAAACATTATTTTGCTGTACAAAAAGAATCAGACTCTGAATTATTGTACAATTAGCTTGTGAAGGAAATCAAAAATGCATGTGTGCATAAATATAGGGATTGGGAATTTAATGTAATGGTTTTTAGTCATCTCCCAGAGTTATTTTTCTGGGCATAGCTAGCTCAGTTCATTACTGCTCCATTAGAAATGATTTGGTTGATCTCGTTGCTGAGGATGGCCTGATCCATCAGAACTGGTCATCATCTAGTATTGTTGTTGAAGTATATAATGATCTCCTGGTCCTGCTCATTTCACTCAGCATCAGTTCGTGTAAGTCTCTCCAGGCCTTTCTGAAATCATCCTGTTGGTCATTTCTTACAGAACAGTAATATTCCATAATAGAAAGAAATTATTTGAATAATCAAATCATCAAGATTTGAATTCAGATCCTTTGTCTCCATATGCGAAAATTCTTCTACTGTATTACACGCATTTCCATGCTTTTTTCTTTCCTTCTCTTTCCTTCCCTTCATCCTTTAAAGTTTAAAGATCAAAAAAACACCTTGCCAGATTTTTCTTCCTTCTGCCCTAAAAAAACATTCATTGACTCCCTTTTGCCAAATAAAGTTCCAGTGCCTTCTGTTGGCATTCAAGACAAAATCTAATGAACCTCAACTTTTCCAGCTTCATCTCATTTTATCAATCTCATTCCCTCCACTTACTCTATGCTTCTACATTTCTTGAAAACAACCTGTGGTTCTGTCCACCATGCTTCTCCTCCTGGTTTCCTATTATAGGATTGGGATGTCATCCATGATTTTCACTCAATTTCTCTCTAGCCTTTAAACCCTAGCTTAAAAGCCTTGTTTTCCATGTGGTCTTTTAAGATGCGTATTGTAAGTAATGATTTTCTCTCAAGACCTCACATAGACCTTTGATTTCTGTGATTCTTAAGAACTCTTCACTATGCCTGGAAATAGGTGCTTAATACATGCTTGATTCATATGATATATTCTAGTTTTCTATGTGGGTTTCTCAATCTCTCTATAAGATCTTTGTGGGAAGAATCCTTGCTAGCTAAAAGTTGTGTTTCCTTTGGCACCTAAAATAATTTTCTGCACACAGTGAGTACTTGATAAATTCTTATTGAATTTAATTGAGAGAAGAAGGGTTAGGAAGGGTTAGGGTTAGGAAGAAGGGTATGTCAGTGTTTGATTATCTTCCACAATCCTTTCTCCAAAACTCCCTCTTTTCTGCACAGAATTTCCTCTTTTTGATGGTCACCTCTCTTCCAGCTGCCTCCACTCCGATTCTCAATATACTTTAAGATTAAATACTCTAGTGGAAAGAAAACTAGAGCTGAAATCAGAATACCTACTCTACACTCTTGATTTTGCCGTAAAATAAACCACTTCATCTTTCTAAGCCTCAATTTCCTTTTGAGTATAATGAAGAGTTGGAAGATTCTATTCAGCTCTGAAGGCAATGATTCTTTGATTCTTCTTAGTATTTCTTTCTTTACTCTCCCTTAGGAAAATCTGGCCTCAAAATTTCCAATCAGACAAAGATATGAAATGCAGACAACTAACTTAAGTTGGTTTCCCTCCCAGTGGAGTGTGTATTTTACTAAGAGCTATTTATTCGGTGAGCACTGACTAGTCTGTGATGCTGAACCAGTCATTTCACCTGAAACTTAAAGTTTCCTTTTATATAAAATGGGAATAATAATAGCAAATGTCTGATAGGATTGCAGCAAGGGTCAACTAAGAAAATGTATATAAAAAACTCTGCAAACCTTAAAACACTATAAATGAATTCGTCTTCCTTTTTCCTTTTTTGATAATTTTCAACATTCGCCCTTGCAAAACCTTGTTTTCAAATTTTCTTCTTCCCTCTCCACCTCCCATCTCCCCTAGACAGTAAGCAAACCAATATAGGATGAACATGTGCAATTTTTCGAAACATATTTCCACATTTGTCATGCTGCACAAGAAAAAATCAGATAAAAGGGGGAAAAATGATAAAGAAAAAAAAAACAAATAAGCAAACAATAATAATAACACAACAAAAAGGTTAAAATGCTATGTTGTGATCCACATTCAGTCTCCATTGTCTTCTCTCTGGATCTGAATGGCTCTGTCCATCACAAGTCTATTAGAATTGCCCTGAATTACCTCATTGTTGAAAATGGCTAAATCCACCACAGTTGATCATCACATAATCTTGTCGCTGTATACAGTGTTCTCCTGATTCTACTCACTTCCCTTAGCAACAGTTTACATAAATTTCTCTAGGCCTTTCTGAAATTAAACTGCTGATCTTTTCTTATAGAACAGTAATATTCCATTCCATTCATATACCATAACTTATTCAGCCCTTCCTTAATTGATGGGCATCCACTCAATTTCTAGTTCCTTGCTATGAATTAGTATTTTAATTACTACTACGATGTTCAGGGACCACATGTGCCTTTAAAAAGATTATAATCTCATAAAAATCAAAACAAATCAAGACAACCAATGAATGAGAATCTGGTCATAGACCTCAAAGATGCTTTCCTCCTCTGGAGTTTGACTCAAAAGGAATATTCCCCAGTCCTCCATGCATTGGTTCATTACTTTATTGTCAGTCAATTGATTGAGATTGAGTCAATATAATTTTAACAATTATAAAGCATCTACTAGATACTAGGCATTGTATTAAGCCCTGCAAAAATCAGTGCTAACTCTTAAGGAATTCACAGTCTAATAATACACAGAGAACCATGTACTAACAAGATGTTGTTATTCAGTCATGTTTCAGACTCTTCATGATTGAGGCTGTATTTGAACTCATGAGGATGAGTCTTTCTGATTCTAAGACTAATGTTCTATCCGCTATTCCGCCTAAATGCTCCTAACAAGATATATGCAGGGAAAATCAAAAAATCTACCCTCATTATCAAGTATCATAGGATTTAGAGTCTTTGAACTTATAAACATCAATTATCATCTATTTTAATATTCCCATTTTATACCGAAGGGAACTGAAAATGAGATAGAGAAGTGACTTATTTGCGGAGAGTCACTCAGGTGATCACCAGATCTAACATGCAAGCAAAGGACCTCTGACAGAAGATGCCAGGCTCTTTGTACTATAGGCCACAGCTGCCCTTTCAAAGCTTTGAAAAGGCCTGAGGGTGAGTGAAAGGAATAAATGAACCAAACATTGAACTTCCTGAAGAACCACAAAACATGAAGCTGCCTGGAGTAAGCTCTTAATAATGTTTGTTGAATGAATGAACATAGAGCTGGAGGAGACCTGGAAACACAGAATAGCGAACTTTTGGAAAGGACCTTAGAACAAAGAATGTTGGAAAACACAAAGTAAAATGTCAGTACTAGAAGAGACCTCTGAACTTAAAATGCTAGAATGTACCACTTAGAATGTGAGAGCAGGAAGCAATCAGTCTGTCTGCCTATAAAAACACTTATTAATTGCCTACTATGTGCCAGACAGTGAGGAAACATGGTATAGGGAATAGGTGACAGAACATCCATCATATTCTTAGATTTTTGCCTTCTCTACTGAGTATAGATGGGAGATAAAGAATATTATCTTAGACTAATCTTCCTAAAAGATTCTGATCATCAGAAAATTTTAATGGTTTCCCAAGGCCTACAGGGTGCGTTCTAAATGTTTGCCAAGGAATTAAGACACTTCATGCTGGCCTCAACCTCCCTTTATATTTAAGCTTATGCTATTCCCTTGACATGGCTTCTTGCTCCAGTAAAAACTAAACATATGTTAAACCTAAGAAAAAGCTTAGAGGTCATCTAGTCCAATTTATTTTTACAAAGGGGGAAACTGAAGAAAGAGTGACATGAGAATCTCACAGTTAGTATGAACACTACAAAATGAGTCCTCCCTTAGATAAGACCTGTAGATAGTACTCATATCTAGAAATGTTTGTTTAATGAATGAATGGGAGGGGTGCAGTTAAGGGAGGAGAAGCTTTTAAGATGATTTTTTTTTTCCACTCAGGGGTCTGTTCAAAAGGCTTTTCTGCTTTCAGCTAATATAGTTTAGGAAACCCTTAAAAGGAATAGCACCTTCCCAGGACATCCATCTAGAAGCCTGGGATAGGTGGGACACATACCCAATCTTCCTTGAATGAAGTTATAGGGAGATAGTAATGCTTCTGTTCGTGAACTCTCTGCTCGGTGTTCTAATATCCTGAGACTGAGCCTAACAGCTCTGGGAAGATTTGGGATCATATGACTCTGCTCTTACCTTCCCATCTAGAGGGAAATTTGAAGAGGAAAGAAGAGAAGGAGGAGGAGAAGAAGCTCTAATTCTTCACACTTCTTAGGTCTTCACAGATTTCCCACTTCACAGGCTTTCTAAGAGCAGGGACTCAAACCCTTCAAGGGCTTTTGAAACAATTAGGCTTGCAAGTGTCCAACAGCTCAGTCTAATTGCTTAAAAAGCCACTTCAGGCAACAACTGACCCAGAGTGCAGCCCTGAGGATGAGGGGAAAAGTGGGGGTTGGGTGGGAAACATGATTGCAAAAGCCTTATCCCACCACAATTTCCAGGGATTTTATTGACGGCCAAGGATAGGAGAATGAGTAGTAGAGGAGAATGCAAGGACTAGGGGAAAACCAACAGGAATTGCTGTATAAGTGGTAGTTTATGAATGTGATGGGATATTATTACCCATAAGAAATGATGAATTTGGAGAAATGCAGGAAGATTTGTATGAACTAATGCAGAGCAAGGTAGGTAGAAATAGAATCATTTATATAATGACCACAATAATGTAAAGAAAAACAATTCTGAAAGACTTCAGGATTCTGAATCAATGTAATATCCAATCAGGACAGCAGCAGACTGATCGTGAAATGTATCACCCTCAGCTTCTCAGAGAAGTGAGTTATAGATAGATTAGATTTATACTTTCAAAGAAATAATCAGTGAAGTAATTGGTGATGCTTCAGATCCTCTGTGTTAGATATTTTGTCATCTCTTTTGTTTCTGCCCTCTCTCCCCACCTGGAGCAGCACCCTGAAAACTAAACCTCAAGAAATCCATATTTCCCTCTGTGGGTGAATTAATCGACTCAGCTTTGGATTGCCACTCTGGGCCATCTTTATTTCTTATGGAATAAGCCTATGTCTGTTCCTTTAATTTATTTTTCTTGACTTATTGCTATAGCTAGAGTTTCAAGGGAAAAAAAATTCAGTATTAATGGTGAACATTGACATCTTTGCTTTTCCTCTTATTGGAAAGGCTTCCAAATTATTCCCATTATAGATAATGCCTTGCTTTGAATCATTTTATCATTTTAAGGAATGGTTCATTTATTTCTGTGCCTTCTAAAGGTGTTTTTTTTTTTTTGTTTCACTTCTCCCCATAGTATTTTATTTCTCCAAATACATGTAAAGATAGTTTCCAACATTTATTTTTATATTCTTTTTTAAAATTTTCTAAAGCCTTTTATTTTCAAAACATGTACATAGTTTTCAAGTCACCCTTGCAAAATCTTGTATTCCAGTTTTTTTCTCCCTCCCTTCTCTCCACTCCCTCCCCTAAATGGCAAGTAACCCAATATATGTTTAAAAATGTGCAATTCTTCTAAACATATTTCCACATTTATCATGCTGCACAAGATGATCAGATCAAAAAGGGAAAACATGAGAAATAAAACAAAATGCAAGCAAACAACAATCAAAATAGTGAAGATACTACGTTGTGATCCACATTCAGTCCCCACAGTCCTCTCTCTTGGTGCAGATGTCTCTCTCCATCGCAGGACTACTGGAACTGATCTGAATCACCTTGCTTTTGAAAAGAGCCACATCCATCAGAACTGATGATTGTATAATCTTGTTGTTGCTGTGTATGATGTTCTCTTGGTTCTACTCCCTTCGATTAGCATAAGTTCATGTAAGTCTTGCCAGGCCTTTCTGAAATCATCCTGCTCAACATTTATTTTTATAAGTTTTTTTGTTTCAATTTTTTCTCTTTCCTCTCCTAATCCCCCCACTCCTACCCTGAGACAGCAGATAATCTGATTGATATAGGTTAAATATGTGCCTTTTAAAAAAATTCCATATTTTTCATGTAGCGCAAGAAAAATAAGAGCAAAGGGGGAAAGAAAGAAAGATGAAAATACTATGCTCTGATTCACATTCAGTCTCCTGAATTCTCTCTCTGGATGGGAATGGCATTTTCCATCCCAAGACTATTGGGATTGCCTTGAATACAGCTTTGTATTTTGTTTTGTTTTGTTTGTTTGTTTTTTTTAAACGGAAATGAGTTTTGGATGTTGTCCAAGATTTTTTCTATATCTATTGAAGCTCTTCTATATGTTTGTCACTGCCAATCATTCAAGAAAAGCTTTTTGAAGGCAAGGGCTGTTTCATTTTTGCGTTTGCAAATGCCGAATACGAATGCTTCCAGGTACCTGGAAAATAACAGTTGCTTAATAAATACTTTTCATTCATTTTCACAGATTTCTTGCAAGTAGAATGTTCTAATAGTGATGAATGAAGAGTCATTGGAAAGCAACTAATATAAAAAAGAGAATTAATGAAACATCTAAAAAGAAAAAAATAAATATAAGAAATGGATATAAAGAAAAATGGAAGGAAGAAGAAAAAGAAAAGAGGGGAGTGAGAAAGAAAGAACAGGTAGGAGATTGTAGGCATTTCCTTAAGCCTTAATTTTCTCATCTGTAAAATGAACCAAGTGGACCAGCTAAGGTCCCATCAAGCTCCCAAATCGAAGGCATTATTACAATGATGATTCACATTTGCCTAAGAGGTTTACAATTTTTCATCACTTTCACAAACATTATCTCACTGGATCCTCTCAACCAACCAACTGGTGAAGTAAATAGTATTATCATTTCTATTTGGTAGGTGAGGAAATTAAAGCTTATAGAGGTGAAACAATTTCCTTAAAGTTACACCTTCTTTAGTCATTTTGCAGAAGCAATAGCTGATCTGATGTAAATTAGATCACAACCTTGGAGGTAGGTGCCTCTTCACTTCTGTATTTCTGTTTTCTCCTATAACTTAGACCATAAGCTATTAAAATGTAGGGAGCAGATTCCTTATTTTTTACTTACTGTTCAGCACTATACTAGGCATGAAGTAGTCACTCAGGAAATACTTCATGCACTGAATTGATTTCAGCGGGGCATTGGGAATCTAAAGTCACTTATCCTTCACTTTGGAATAGGTACTCAATTCTTTGGGAACTGACAACATTCTTAACCACATAATGAAGTTGTGTTGCAAAGAAGAGTCAGGAAACTATCTAGCTTCTTCAGGTTTCCCATGTCAACCATCTGATTAAGTTGTTTTCGTGTCCACTCCATGATAAGGATGTGCAATGTCCCTGCACATGCCTGCAAAGCTCTAACCTGGGTAAAGTGGAATTCTCTCCCTGGAAGTTTGGCTTTCTTTGGGCTACTGGAATAATTTGGCTTCAAAAAACTTCCCTTTGGGTTCAAGCTGTACAGGGACCAGATTAAAATGGTGGCAATATCAACAAAGAATTTTAAAGTAAAAAAAGTGGGTGATAATGGCAACCAGATGCTCAAAGTAAAATTTGCTGCTGATCAGTTGCCACAGTAGGCAAAAATGGAGGGTTGACTCAAGATTCCCATAGTAGGTGTGAGCACCCTCACGGTAAGCCAAATTTTCTCAGCAGAAATGCCACTTACCATTGCCATAGCCCCAGCTCATCGATTTCAAGAGCTGCAACACCTTGGTCTCAGCATCTGGCATATGCTCTTTTCAGTCCTCTGGTGGCAGTGAAGTGACAGCAGGTGTGAGTATTCATTTTTCCTCCCCCACTTCCTGGCTTGCAAAAAAAGACCAGGTGGAGAAGCTATGATATGATCCTTTTAAAAGGTTCCCAAGTTGTCCTACAGGATGACACATATTGGATCTAACAGATGTCTTAAGAAAGTTCAATCCTAGAACTAAAGAACACAGAGCAAAATGGCAAAGAGAAGAGTCTGGAAGGAAAGGGATGAACATTTATCTAGTACCTACTATATGTCAGACGTCATTGTGCTAAGTGTTTTCCTTCCTTCCTTCCTTCCTTCCTTCCTTCCTTCCTTCCTTCCTTCCTTCCTTCCTTCCTTCCTTTCTTCCTTCCTTCCTTCTCATTTCCTTCCTTCCTTTCTTCCTCTTTCTTCTATTTTTCTTTTTTTAAAAACAAATACAATCTCATTTGATGATTTGATCATTTGACTCACTGACCATTAGACTCAATTGATATGGGGCAATTTTATTTTCATAAACAGCTCTTGAGGTAATCTAAAGAACAGAAAATAAGGAATCAGAAGAGTTGGGTTTGAATTCTGACCACACTATGAACTGGTATCTCAGGCAAGTTTGCTGCTCAGAACCTCAGTTTCCTCATCTTAAAATAGGAATAGCCCTTTCCTCCCTATTTCTTAAGGCTGCTATGAGGACCAACGAAATAATAATAAGGGGTGTGAAAGCTTCGTAAAGAAAAAGTGATCTCCAAAGGAAAAGGATAAGAACTTATGTGTACAAAAATATTTGTAGCAGCAAGGAGATGTCCATCAATAAAGAAATGGCTGAGCAAGTTGTGTTATATGATTGTGATGGAATAATATTGTGCTAAAAGAAATGACGAGTGGGATGGTTTTAGAAAGACCTGGGAAGATTTATATGAAGTGCTCCAGAGTGAAGTAAGCAGAACAAGGAAAACACTGAACACATTAAATATAGAAACATTGTAAAGATGATCAACTGTGAAAGACTTAGCCACTCTGATCAATACAATAGTCCAAAACAATTCTGAAGGACTCATGATTCTTTTTCTAGAGAAAGAACTGAGGGAGTCTGAATGCAAACAGAAGCACACTTTTTAAATTGTATTTTTCTCATGTTGGGGGCGGGGTCTTTGCTTTTGCTTTCTTTTGCAACAAGGATAATTTGGAAAATTGTTTTGCATGACTGAACATGTATATTCTATATAAAATTGCTTGTCTTCTCAGGGCCAGAGGAGAGAACAAGAAAGAATTTGGAACTCAAAATTTTTTTAAATGTTAAAATTACTTTTATGTGTATTAGGAAGAAATAAAATGTTTAAAAGATTTATAAAATACAATAAAGTGATCTCACTTCTCAAAATTCCCATTGCCATTTGACATCTCAAACATTTGTCCCACTATAGACTCTGTTAACAGATATTTAGGTACATGCCCCATCTTCCTCTATTAAATCATAAGCTCTTTAAGGGTGGGGTCTCTCTCAATTTTTTTCATCTTTATATTCCTAGTACTCTGCACTATGCCCTGCAAAATAGGATTCCATTAACAAAATTTTGTTCAGCTGAATTGTACTTTTTAGCTGGATGTCTCAAACTCAGAAAATTTTAAATAGAATTCATTAACTCCCTCATCCATCTCACTTTTGAATTGTTTTATTTCTTCAAGAACATGACTATCCTTCAGTCAACCAGATTCAAAAACTCTGTGTCCTTTTCAGCATCTTATTCTCATTCATATAGAATATCTAATAAGTTGCCAAATCTTGTAATTTCAATTCATTTTTATTTTATTTTTAATTCCAAATTCTCTCCCTTCCCCATTGAGAGAGTAAGAAAAACAAAACAAAACCCACTACAAATATGTTTAGACATGAAAAAAAATCTGCATTT
Organism: Sarcophilus harrisii; assembly: GCF_902635505.1. Taxonomy (NCBI): domain Eukaryota; kingdom Metazoa; phylum Chordata; class Mammalia; order Dasyuromorphia; family Dasyuridae; genus Sarcophilus; species Sarcophilus harrisii. The sequence continues at coordinate 272,453,378 of NC_045429.1, forward strand.
TTAAAAATTCAATTTTTTGGTAGTTTCTATGGCCTCAATATCTCTCCCTTTTGTTGTATTCACAAAACAAGCATCAGAATTAATGCCTGCCTCTCACCTAGACAATTTCAATAGTCATTTGAATTAAGCTCCCATCTAAGGTCAGTCCTCATTCCATTCATTTCTCCACTCAGCTGACAAAGTGATTTCCCTAAATCATAGGTCTGATCATATCTCTTCTCCTACTCAACAAACTCCAGTAGCTCCCTATTAACTCCAAGATAAAATACAAATGTTTAAACAAAGACATTTAAAGCTTTTTGGTACTTAAAACTTTTTACAATCTAACCCTTTCCAATCTTTCCAGTGTTACATAGAACTCCTTTGCATGAATTCTAAGCTCTCCAGCCATATTTGCTAATACTTAAATACTGTGCTCCATTTCCCTTCTCAAAATCTTTTCATCGGCTTGTCCCTCATATCCCTGGAATACTTTCCCCCCTCAAATATGCCTCTTCTGAATTTCTGATTCTGGAACTTTCTGGAGGAAAGAGTGAGGCTGATGAATTTGCACAGATCTTTACAGGTTTTTCTGAAATAGGCCTGCTCATCATATAGAACAATAAGTGTACATATTATTCCTCACCCTCATTGAAATGTAAGCTCCTTGAGGGCAGGGGCTATTTTTGATTTTTTTGTGGTATCCTCAATCTGGCATAAAATCAACAAAAAGTTAGGAAGGGGCAAATACATTTCTCTCCTAGAGTCTGAAGGACACCCCAAGGCAGAATTGTGATGCGTTATCCTTGGGAGTGCTCCTTCTCCCCACCTTCCCCAGTCCAGGACTCTCTTGATGCCCAGTCTATTCTCTTACATAGAAAAACATCTGGTATACTCATTCACACTAAGATGGTAAGCACATTAGTTGCCTTTTTCAGATTGAAGGTTTGTGTTTCCAAAACGCAAAAGGAGAAGAAAGACAGTGCTTAACCTCCACTGGAAGAGGAATGAATATTAGCAAGTAGAATGGGAAGGGACCTTAAAATTTAAAATGCTAACACGGTTAGAATACAAGACATAGAATGTTAGAACATGGGATATTAAATGGCAGAGGTGAAAGTGACCTAAGAGAACCCCTTCAATCCTTTTATTTTATAGATGGAGAAACTGAGGCACAGAGAAGGGGAAGATAATACACTTAGAAACAGAGGCATTACTAGAATTTTTGCTTTTTTAATTTCCAGTTCCTTTTAAATGGTGAAATACTTGGTATCAGTGAGGGAAATATTTTGGGGCTGGGACATGTTCCTAGCCATGCATATGTAAGGCCTGACTATTGCCTTCTCCTGAACAGAGCTCATTCAGTTCAAGAAATATTCACTTCTAGGGATAATCAGGGATGACCATCAATGAGGGCTAAAGTATCCTGTGGAGTTGTCTCCACAGAATTCTGCTTCCTCAACCTTCAAAATTCATAAATAAGCTTCTTTCGTTCTTTATGATTTATTAAATCTTTGCCAGCATCACTGTGACCACTGACAAATAAAGAAGTCCTCAAGACCTTAAGTGATTTTTCCAGGGCCACAGAGCTGCCTTGTAGTGGAAGAATTGGGCAAGAACCCATGGAATCCAATAGAATGTAAAGTCCTTGAAGGCTACTTTCTTTCTTGACTTTCTATCTTTCCCCCTTCCTCCCCTCCATCCCAGCACAGTTTATAGCATATAATAGACTATTCATTAATGTTTATTAAATCCAGGTCAAATGATTTCTATTTCTTTTGCTCTTTTTACCATAGCAGGCTTTTAGTCATAATAATTTGGGGGAGAGGAGGTTGAATTTGGGGAAAGGAGGAGTCCTGTATCTATTGGCTGCATAAATTTTCTGCATCCCTGAGCCAATTATTCCCCCTCCACCCTGGAATCAGGAAAAGAGTAGATCTTCCCAGTATTGGATGAGCCCAAATCCCATCCCTCCCCCACTTCTATTCCCTATTTTCTGAGCCCCCAAGCCTTCTACCTACCATAAATCTTCAACTCTGGTAGAAAACTCTAAACCAAAGCAACTCTGGCTAATGAAAACGGTGATAAATCTCTGTCCATTAAGCTTGTTTTGAAGTACAAACATTGCCAAACAAGGGCCCGTTAGGGCCCCCTCCTCCCCATCCTGCTCCTGCCTTGTATAGCTTTAAATGGAAACTGTTGCTTTTAACATTTATTTACTACTTGGAAATGAGGAGATGATTAAGACCAGGGGATGCCTGGTCAGGGAATGGAAAGAGGCCAAGCCAGGTGAGGATCCTCCAGTCTCACATACCCAAGCTAGGCTCCCTTCCATTCTCTAGCCCCTGATTTCTGAAAGCAGATCCCAAATAGCTCTCTGAAGTTTTTTTGTTTTGTTTTGTTTTGTTTTGTTTTGGGGGAGATGGAGTGAGAGATGGAGAAGCAGCAGAAACTATTATAAGTGATTAGATAAAAATTTTTTTAAAAAAATAAGTGATTAGATATTGAGACTGAAAGCTTCTATTATCATTATGATCCTCCTCTTTTCTTTTTTTCTCACTTCTCCTTAATATGCACCCCTCTATTACAGGGAGATCGTCTCCTTCATGTGCTCCCCAATTAAGACTTCTGCCTTCCCTACCTGGTGCCTTTTCCTCATCTGTTATGTTTTTCTCCTGCCACTCCACTTACAAGAATATTATACTTCCTTCAAGAGCCAAATGCTACCTTTCCCAAGAAATCATTTTGGTGATCTAGACCATTAGGCTATTCCTCTTCAGAATGCCCAAAGTCCCCATTGTTGTCTTTACCCCTTCTCTAGAGTCAGTTATCATGCTGGACCTGCAGTTAAGAAGACTTAAGTTTAATGCCTGTCTCAGATATTTAGTAGGTGTTGTAGACTCTGGACAAGTAAGTCACTTAATCTCTCCCTGCCTCCTCATTTGTAAAGTAGGGCTATAAGAGCACCTAATTCCCAGGATTGTTGTGAGGATAAACTGAGATAATATCTGTAAATCCCTTTGCAAACTTTCAAGTGATATATATATATGTACATACATATTAATTATTAATATTATCATCATATTACACCTTGCTGTTTCCTCTTATTTCATTGTGTTTTATTTTTATCCAATCAACTGCAATTTATTCAGTATCATTCTTGAAGTAGCCATAATTATTATCCACGAATATTATTCTAGCCACAAAACAACCCTATAGGTAAGAAAGTGATGTATTAGATAGAGATTTGTGCAGTCATACAACTAGTAAGTCAGAAAGATGCAAATGTAGGTAGTCTTTTTCATTTCTTTTTCTTTTTTGTTTGTTTTAAATAGTATTTTATTTTTTCTTTTAATTACTTGTCAAGACAATTTTTAGCATTCATTTTTACAAGATTTTGAGTTCTAAATTTTTCTCCCTCCCTTCTTCCCAATATGGTTATTCCTGTACTGTCATTTAAAACAAATTATATGACCATATTAGTCACAGCTGTGAAAGAAGAAACAGATCAAGGGGGGGGGGGAGGACCATGAAAAAGAATAAAGTAAGTGAAAAAGTATGCTGTGATTTGCATTCAGTCTTTTATCTGGATATTGATAGCATTTTCCAACATGAGTTCTTTCTACTTCTCAAATTGTTGTGTGGAGAAGAGCTAAGTCATTCATAGCTGATCATCATACAATGTTACTGATAGTGTGTATAATGTTTTCCTGCTCTGCTGACTTCAATCTGAATCAATTTGTATAAATCTTTCCAGGTTTTTCTGAAATCTTCTGACTCATTATTATTTTTTTTAAAGAGCATTTAGTTTTTCTAAATACATTCAGAGATAGTCTTCAGTATTCACCTTTGCAAAGCTCCAGAATTTTCTCCTTCTCTCCCCCCATCTCCTAGACAGCAAGCAGTCTGATATAGGTTAAACATGTACAATTCTTCTAAATATTTCCATATTTGTCATGCTGAGCAAGAAAAATCAGATCAAAAGGAAGGCAAAAAAAAAAAGACAAGAAAGGAAAAAACCCAAACAATCCAACAACAATAGCAAAAAAAAGGAGGGGATATTATGTTTTGATTCACATTTCAGTCTCCATAGTTCTTTTCTGGGTGTGGATGACTCTTTTTATCACAAGTCTATTGGAATAGTCTTGAATCATTTCTGAAAAGACCAAGTCCTGGTTCTTCTTACTGGTTCATTGATACAAAGCAATCCTAGTAAACTTTAGATATCAAACACCATGCACATCCAGAGAGAGAGAACTATGGGACCTGAATGTAAATCAACACATATTATGTTCACTTTTTTCCCTTTCTCTTCTGATATCTTTTTCTCTGTGATTTTTCCCCTTTGTTCTGATTTGTCTTTCCCAATGTGATTTATAAGGAAATAGAGGAAAATCAGAAAAAAAATGAAAAGAGCAAAGTCTGTCACAGTTACTGTTGCTGTTACTGTGTACAATGTTTTCTTGGTTCCACTCACTTCACTCAGCATCAGTTCACATACAGTTTTTCCAGATTTTTCTAAAGTTCACCTGCTCATCATTTCTTATAGCACAATAGTGTTCCATTACACTTACATACCACAATTTATTCAGTCATTCCCCAATTAATGGACATTCCCTCAATTTCCGATTCTTTGTCATAATGGCATAATTTTAAAGAATGTTAAGTGTCATCTTCCCATGTAGGGATATAAACAATTTAGCTCTACTGAATACCTTGTATTTTCTTTTCCCTCTTTCCCTTTTTATGCTTCTCTTGATACTAGAGGTCAAATTTTTTATTCAGTTCTGGTCTTCTCCTTAATAAAGCTTTAAATCCTTCTGCTTCATTGAATGACCATCTAACCTCTCTCCTGCCTACCTTTTCTCCTTCCCTCCCCCAAATATTATGTTTACCTTTGTCAGGTAAGTGATTCTTGGTAGTACTTTTAGTTCCTTTGTCTTCCCAAATATATGTTCCAGCACCTCCAATTCTTTAATGTTGCACCTGCTAAATTCAATGTAATCCTGACTGTGACTCCCCAATATTTGAATTGTTTGTTTCTGGCCACTTGTGGCGTTGAAGTATTTTTTTCTTTGACCTGATAATTCTAAAATTTGTCTGTATTGTTACTTGGGAATTTTTATTTTGGGAAGTCTTTGCTTAGTTGATTATTGGATTCTTTCAATGCCTATTTTACCCACTGATTCCAGGATATCAAAGCAGTTTTCCTTTATAATTTCTTGAATGATACTGTCCAGTTCCTCTTTTTGATTATGGCTTTCAAGTAGTTCAAAAGTTGTGACATTGTCTCTCCAGCTCTTAATTTCCAGATCATTTCTTTTTCCAGCGAGGTATTCTACATTTTCTACTTTTAAAAAATTCTCTTGAGTTTGTTTGATTGTTGATGTTTGGTAGAGTGTTTAGTTTACACTGCCCTATTCTAACTTTAAAGGAGTTGTTTTCCTCAGTTAACTTTTGTCTAGTCTACTTTTTAAACAGATTTTTCCCCAAGCTGTTTATTCTTTTTTTATAATTCTCTTGCACCACTCTCATTTCTTTCCCCAATTTTTCTTCTATCTTTCTTATATGATTTTAAGCTCCTTTTTGAACTCTTGCATGAATTCTTTCTGGGTTTGAGACCACTTTCCATGCCCTCTTTTGAGTTTGTGTCTTAATCTTTCCCATCATCCAGTAACTTTCTATGGTCAGATTCTTTTTGTTGTTCTTCTTCTCTCATTTTGGAGATCCTTTTCCTTTCTTAAAATTTGAGCTCTGCTTCTGGTGCATAAGGGGCGCTGTCTTAGGCTTGTTGTGCCAGCAGCTGCAGGCCCTAGCTATTTATCTGGTGCTGCACTGATGCTGCCTCGAGACACAGAAGGGATTCTAGTGTCTGCTGTTGTGCTGAGGGGGTGGAGTGGGTAGTGGCAAACCCTGACCTTCTGAGTCAAAATTCAGTACTCTTTCTATCATACTTTACTCCTTCTAAGTACTTAATTTAATAACTGTTTTCTGAGGTTCACAAAATACTTACCAAGGCTAACTAGCACAGATGCTATCATCCCTGATTTACAGTTTCATAAAACTCAGCCTCAAAGACATTTTGTGTTTTATGGTTGTGTTCAAGTCAGAATTTAAACTCAGGTCTCCTCACTTTTTAGGCATGCATCACTATATCATTATGTATCATACACAACAGATACTATTACATATTTGTTGCCAGGCTAGGAGATAGGCACCATAGTTTAGTGGAAAGTATAACTGACCTGGAGTTGGGAGTCTTGAGTTTGAGTGTAGGACTTTGGGTGTCTTACTTCCATTATGGGTACCTTAGTTTTCTATCTAACAAAAAGAGAATATAATGCCTACCTCACTTATTTCCTGGGCTTTTGTCGGGATCCAGGCAATAACTTTAAGAGTACTTCAGAAAGTTAAAAGTGATATGTAAATGTTAGATGGTGTTGGAGGTGCAGACATTATTTTTTCTTCAAATAGCACCCTAGTTTTGGTGCCAAAAACTAGGTGCCAATTGGCATGGTATTCAGATGCATTAATTTCCATGTGGCTTATTCATTGTCAAAACTCAGACCATTTCCTCCTTTCATCTCTACTTTTCTCTTTCTTGGACAACTTACTTATATCAAGGTTTATTAAGGTACTGCTGGAGGCACTAAGGAAATTGTCTACATTCTACTTTGAAATCTGGTTGAAATAAAGAAAGCTATCAAGGCATGCTAAGTGGCGCAGTGGATGGAATACCAGGCCTGAAGTCAAGAAGACCCATCTTCTTGAATTAAAACTGACCTTAGACACTTACTAGCTGTGTTGCCTTGAACAAGTTGTTTAGCCCTGTTTGCCTCAGTTTTCTCATGTGTAAAATGAGCTAGAAAAGGATATAGCAAACTACTATAGCATTTTGCCAAGGAAACTCTAAATGGTGCCATTTGTTCAATGTGACTGAAATGACTCAAGTCAAGAAAATATTCAAAAGCTCATAGAATCTCAGAGATGGAAGGGAACTTGAAGAATATTTATCTGAAGTGCACCTGAACAAGAATGTTTTCCGTTATCAACCCCAAAAAGCAGCTTCTGGCTTCTACTTTAATACTTCCTTAGATGGGGAACTCATTCCTAAGGAAAACAGCTCAGACCATTTTTTGAGAATTCTAATCTTTAAGAATTTTATATATGTTTTTTAAAATTTTATTAAAGTTTTTTATTTACAAAACATATGCATGGGTAATTTTTCAACAGTGATCTTTGCAAAACTTTTTGTTACAAATTTTTCCCTCTTTCCTCCCATCCCCTCTCCTAGATGGCATGTAGTCTAATACATGTTAAATATGTTAAAAGTATATGTTAAATCCAATATCTGTATACATATTTATAGTTATTGTACTTCATAAGAAAAATTGGATCAAAAAGGAAAAAAAAAACCTGAAAAAGAAAACAAAATGCAAGCAAACAATAGAAAGAGTGAAAATGATATGTTGTGGTCCACACTCAATTCCCACAGTCCTCTCTCTGGGTGTATATGGCTCTCTTCATCACTGAACAATTGGAACTCGTCTGAATCATCTCATTTTTAAAGAGAGCCATGTCCATCAGAATTGATCATGGTATAGTCTTGTTGTTGCTGTGTATGATGATCTCCTGGTTCTACTTATTTCATTTAACTTCAGTTCATGGAGGTCTCTCCAGGCCTCTCTGAAATCATCCTGTTGTTCATTTCTTACAGACAATAATATTCCATAATATTCATATACTATAATTTATTCAGATATTCTCCAATTGATGGGCATCCACTCAGTTCCCAATTTCTTTCCATTACAAAGAGGACTGCCACAAACATTCGTGCACATACAGGTCCCTTTCCCTTCTTTAAGATCTCTTTGGGATATAAGCCCAGTAGAAACACTGCTGGGTGGTCAAAGGGTATGCACAATTTGATAACTTTTTGAGCACAGAAGAACTTTTATATATGTTAAGGAAGTTGGGAGGCAGAGCCAAGATGGCAAAGTAAAGGCCCAACCTCTCCGCTAAACAGTTGCAATTTACTTTAAATAATAACTCTAAACAAATTTTAGAGGATCAGAACACCCCAAAAGGCAGAGTGGAACATTTTTCAACTGAAGGCAACTTAGAAAATCATCAGAAAAGGTCTGTGGGAGTCCAGCATATAGTCCCTGTTCAGACTGTTCCAGAGCAGCCCTGGCCCCAAACCCCGGCCCTGGTGTTAGCAAAGCAGTTCTCTGTTGCTTCAGCATACTAGATCTTATAGCTACAGTGGGTGGGGACACTCCTAACAATTCCAGGACAGAAAAGAAGGCTGGTGGTCAAGTTTCTAGAAGGATCTCTGAAAACAGCTGAAGCTTGGGACAGTACACCTTCCACCTTGGAAATTGAGCTCTACTTTAACAATGTGATAAAAGCCAGTTAGGAGAATAAGTAGACAACAGAATAAGTTTCTGACCATTGAAAGTTATCATGGTGACAAGGAAGATTAAAACACATATTCAGAAGATGATAACAAAGTCAAAGCTCCTACATCCAAAGCCTCCAAGAAAAATAAGAATAGGGCTTAGGCCATAGAAGAGCTCAAAGAGGATTTTGAAAATCAAGAGAGGTAGAGGAAAAATTAGGAAAATAATTGAGAATGTGCAAAAGAAAATATAAAAATCTAATAAGTGGAAGAATTATTTGAAAATTTAATTTAATAATAAAAAATTTTAAAGCAAAATTAGCCCACTGGGAAAGGAGGTTCAAAAGCTGACCGAGGAAAATAATTCCTTAAAGAAAAAGGAAGTTGGAACTTAAAGAAAAGAGAGCCTAACCTTAAAAAACCCCATCTCTGCTCATCAAGGCAAGATAAAAAAAATCAGGGTCTTTCTTTTGGTTCTTAGAACCCTGGAATGCTCAAGAACCTTAGGATGCTCCAGAGCTTGAAAGAACTAGTAGAGATTATCTGATTCAAGTTCCTAACAGAAAACTGAGGCCCAAAAAGCTGAAATGTATTTGTCCAGGATTATACAGTGAGCAGGTTAGCTAAGAGAAGTGGTGCACCATGTTAATGAAACCAAAATAAGAGGTTCCATCCAGGGAGGGTAAGCTAGATATCCATCAACTAGTATTTATTAATCTACTTTGTACCAGACACTGCAAAATATGTGGGATATAAAGAATGGCAAAAAATAGCACCTGTTCTCAAAAAGCTCATAGTTTAATGGTATGCTCAGTTCTAGAGTCTTTGACAAATTTCTGGCTAGCCTTTCCCCAAAGACCTGCCTTGAAAGCAAGGAAGACAGATATTTAAATAGTCTAGCAGAGGCAACAATAATAACTCACATTTCGGAATGTTGCCCCCCAAAATGTGCTGGGGTGACCTTAGCAAATCACTCTATGATCCAGTTAAAAAAAGTAGGGGGGCAGCGAAAGAACTCTGGGAGATGACTAAGAACCATTACATTGAATTCCCAAAGCCTATATTTTTGTCCACCTGCATTTTTTATTTCCTTCACAGGCTAACTGTACAATATTTTGGAGTCCGATTCTTTTTGTACAGCAAAATAACAGTTTGGACATGTATACTTATTTTGTATTTAATTTATCCTCTAATATATTTAACATGTATTGGTCATCCTGCCATCTAGGGGAGGGGGTGGGGGGAAGGAGGGGAAAAATTGGAACAAAAGGTTTGGCAATTGTCAATGCTGTAAAATTACCCATGCATGTAACTTGTAAATAAAAAAGCTATTAAAAATTTTTTTAAAATGTAACTGGGGAAATATTAAATAAATAATTTTTTAAAAACCAAAAAAAAAATAATAATAATAATAACTCACATTTCTTTAATACTTTACGTTTTTAAAAGTGCTCCTGATGACATATAAGGTGGGTTATGAAAATATTATTATTCCCAGGTAAAATTCAGTTCAAAACCACACAACTCTGGTCACAGTCAGTTCTGGAAGTCAGTTACTCATGTGACTGATTTGTCCAAGGTCACACATTTAATAAGTCATCAGAATCAGGATTTGTGTCCAAGTCTTTTGATTCCAAGAGCAAGCCATCCCCACTTATGTAGAAACATCAAAGTATACTTCTACCCCAGTGTGTTATGATCTGGGAGTAGGAATATCTACCTTCAAGTCTTGTCCTCCACATTTACTAGCTGTGTGACTGCAAGTAAACCATTTAAACTCTCTGTCCTTTACTATTTCAACTCTAAGATTGGACTCTAAGAATACTTCTACTTAAAGGAAAGTACTTTGGAAACTTATTTATATAATGAGGGTGAAATATGCATATTACCTGTAACCTTACAGGACTGTTGAGAAGAAACTCTTTACTTTGTGAACCTCAAAGCAATAGAGAAATGTGAGCTATTATTACCCTATTGAAAATGGGTCACTTTTGTATAGAAAGGAAAACACATTCTTATTGAGGGAGCAAAGCTAATTCTGTTTTCTCCCTGAGGACAGAATAAGAGAAAATAAAGGACTTAATGACTACTCAGAGAGGAAGGGAAGCAGTATCTACAGGTAAAACTCAACACTCTGCTAGGCACTAAGTGGGAAGCAAAGAAGTCTTACTATAGAGATACCTGTTAAACACAAGAACCTGAAGAAAAATAACATTTATTCTACCCTCTCCCTCCAATTTATAACTGAGGAAATTGACACTTGAGTCAATGAAATGACCTGTTCAATGTATAATTTAAGAATGACACAAAACAATCTATAATCAAGTAGTAGATTTTATCAGGGTACAATCTGTAATTTCAGGGGGAAATAAATGATGTAGATTTGGAGGAAAGAGTTGGCTTAATAAAAAAGAGCACCTACATAGGGGACAGAAGACTTGGGACTAGTCTTGATCATGCTACTATTAGTTGTGTGACTACAACAAGATGGTGATCTTGTGTGTACCTTGATTTCCTCTTCTGTAAAAATCAGTAAGATTAGATAAACCCTTTCAAGCTATAAACAGTGAGGATTTTATGCTGGGAGACTAACCGTTCTGAGAGTTCTGCGCAACTAAGGACCTGGGATTTCAGGCTAATTCAGACACTTCATTAATAAAGGAAGGAGAAGTTGAAAGAGGATAAAGAGGAGGAGAAGGATGGGAATAAACCTTTAAGAAAAATCAACAGAAGGGGATGAAACAGCTGGTCCTGGTGAAGAAAGAAACTCATATTTAGGCAACATGATCGTGTGAATGTGTCTGTGTAAGTTTGTATGTCTCTTTGTCTACCTGTATTCTGGTTTTTCTCCCCAAAATATCTACCTCCCGGCTGATCTTCCCTCTTTCCTTTTTTTTCCCCCTTTTTTCTTTTTATCTTTTTTCCTCCTCTTTTTCCCTTTTTTTACTCCTCCTTTCCCTCCCTTTCTTTCCCACCTTTCCCTTTTTCTTCCCCTTTCTCCTCTTCTTTCCTTCTCTTTTTTTCTCCATTTTCCTCCCCTTTTTCCTTTTTCTTTCCCCCCCCCCTTCCTTCCCTTTGTTATTTTCTTTCCCCTTTCTTTCCTTGTATTCTCTCCTTTCTTCTCCCCCTTTTTCTTTCTTTTTCTTTCCCCCCCAACCTTCTTTACTCCTTCTTCCCCTTCCTTTGTGTTTTCTCCTTTCCTCCCCCTTCCCTTCCCCTTTCCCCCTTTTTCCACCCCAACCCCCCCCCAACTTCTTCCCTTCTTTTGCCCTTTTCCCCTAACCCAACTTCCTTTCCAAACCCAAAATTAAAAACCCAAAACCCGGCACCAAAACCACCAATCCAAATAAAAACCCCACCCCCCCCTTTCCCTAACCAAACGCCAAAACTTCTCTTTAAAACACCCAAAAACAAACCCCAAAAGGGCAAACACAACCTTTAACCCCCAACCCAAACTCTTAACCCCAAAACCCAAAACCCAAAAAGAAAAAAAAAAAGAAAAAAGAAAACAAACAAACAAAACACAAACAAAAAACAAAACAAAACAAAAAAACCCACATAAAAAAAAAACGAAAACACACAAGAAAACAAAAAACAAAACAAAAAAAAAAAACAAAAATAAAAAAGAAAATCTTTAATCCCAAGTATTTCTCCCCAATCCTACTTTTCCCAAATTTTCCCTTCCCTCCCATACCCCAACTTTCTCCCAAACTCTTTAAACCTCCCCATTACAATTTCCCCCAAAACAACCCAAAAAATCCCAAACTCAAAAAAAAACAAAAAAACCCCCCAAACCCCCCCACCCAAAAAACCAAAACCCGTTCTTCATTTCCCGAAAAAAAAAACCAAAAAAAAGAAAAAAACCCCTCCCTCTTTTAAAGAAATTCCAAAAAGTTTTTCTTTCTCAAAAAATTTTTAAAACCCAAAAACAAAAAGAAAAAAATATTTAAAAAACAAAACAAAACCTAATCTTAAATCCCAATCAATCCCAAAACTTTCCTTACCCCAATCTTCCCTCTCCTATTCCACACAATCTTGAAAGAAAAGCCCCAACCCCAAAACAACCCCCCACCCCCCAACCAAAACACCAAACCACAAAAAACCCCCTTCCCCACCCTCTAACCTCTAAAACCCCCTCCCACCCTCTCCAAAACTTTTCCCAGCCCCCAAAATGAAAAAAAACTGCTAACCCACAACCAAAACCCCTAACATCTTATTTTTTTCCCTAAATCTAAACCCCGAATTCCTATATTCCACTCAAAGAAAGCCCCCCCACCCCTCCCCAATCCTCTTTTCATATCAAACCGCTGCAAATGCTTCTTCCCAAAAATCCCCAAAACCCCCCCCACCCGGAAAAACCAAAACAAAACAAAATACCAAACACAAAACCCCTCCCAAACAAAAACAAAAAAGAAAAAAGCAAAAATTGGAAGGGAGAATGGAACCAAAAAACAAAAGGGGAAATCCCAAATTTAAAAACAAAACAACCAACCCCATCTCACCCCCTCACACCCCTACACTCCTTTACCTCCCTCTTTCCTTTTTTTTCTGCCTTCCAAACTTTAGCCTCATTAATTTCCAAAAAAAATTTCCCCCAATAAAAGGCAAACATGGAAAGAAAAACAAACTATTAGAAAATAGAGGAGGGAGGAAATGTTATTTAAAAGGTTACCAGACCGCATCATTTTCCAATGATATTATATACTCCCTGCAGTATCCAAAATATATATGGGCTCTAGGCCAAGAATGTTAAAAAAAAAAAAAAAAAGAAAGTAAAAAAAAAAAATCCAGGCTTAGACACAACATCTGGACTGGGGAGTGAACAAACCCCCCATTTATCACACTTAATCCTGCAATGAAGCAATCAACAGTTTACTTCTGTTTTGCTAATTTAGCTGCTTTCAAGCTCCTGGCCTAGTCCAGACTGGGAATTAAGTGTCGCTTATGAAGAGTCTGCCCTTCTAGCCTTCCCTTCTTCAATTTCTTTCTCCTGGTTTTGCTCACTGTGTGTGAGAGAGGAACAGAGACATACTGAGAGAATGAAAAATGAATGGAAAAGAAAGAGAAGGAAGGAAGGAAAGAAACAAGAAAGAAATGAAAGCATTGATGTCTATTGAAGTCCACCTATTTTTCTCTTCTACATTGTGAAAAATGCAGAATCTGATCCTGCTCTAATATTCTTTCTCCCTTCATCTCAGTATTCCATCTCCCTGGGTGCTCACAGAGTCCTCCTACACCCTTAGACCCAGCAGAGATTATGCCACCAGCCCACATCCTGGCTTTGTCCCAAGATCTGCAGACATCCAAAGTACAGTCACCTCACAACAGGCAAAATCTCTGCCTGGATTGTAGTCCTGCTAGCTGGCTTCTTTTAATGTTTATTAGGTATTGCCAACCTCGTGCCTGATACTGTCTGAAGGCACATAGACACCTCAGGCTAACACGTGGTAGATCTGCTACACACACACGTTGGGACCCTGGGCCAGAGAGGACAATAGGTCATTGGCAGATGGCAGAGATGAAGAATGAGGACTCCCAAAGTGAGAGCATCCTGTGGGGAGACCTTAAAGAAGACCTGGGAGCCTGGCAGAGAGTGTCAAGGAGACAATAGAATCCTCTGAGAAAGGAGAAGGAGAGGGAACAAATCAGTGAGAGTGTATCATTTGAGGATTACTCAATAAATCCCTGGGACCCTTGCCCAATGGGGCCTGTGCCAGAGCTGAGGTTGGCCTGGGGAAGTAGAAAGGCTTCCCTTCCCTGTAGCAATCTTCCCATCCCTTCTCCTCCCCTTCCTCCCTTTCCCATGGGGCCTCTCTCTCTATCTTTGTCTCATCCCCACCCCACCCACACACTCACACAATGTTTTTTTCTCTTTCTCCAATTGTTTTTCCTCAGTCTCCGTTTCTCTGCCTTAGTCTCTCCATCTCTTTGTTTCTACTTTACACAGCCCAATAGACTGTCTAAATTCCCTCTGAAGAAGCATGGCTCCTTGCTGAGGGCTGGGGGTGAGAGGAAGGAAGAGAGAGATGGGAAGGGGTATTACAAAGAAAATGAAGCCTGTGGAGCAAGAACTGACCTAGGCACCTGCAACCAGGAAGATATTGATTGCTTGGTCAGAGACAGATTAAAACCCTCTGGGTTCTTTATAGTTCGTAATGTCTGTAGCAAAAAAGAACAGTAGATTTGAAATGAGAATAATTAGGTTCCACTCTCAGCTCTGGAATTTTGCTACCAATAAGACTTTGGATAAATCATTTTCCTTCTCTGCCTCATTTTCCAAATTGTAAGAGATCTCTTGATCGGACTTGGTTTTTTAAGGTTGAATTCAGTTTTAAATCTAGAACTCCCTGAGTTCTAAATTTGTAATGTCTGTAGTAAAAAGAACAATACATTTAAAGTAAGAATTAACTGGGCTCCACTCTCAACTCTGGGGTTTTCTACCAATAAGACTTTGGATAAATTATTTTCCTTCTGTCTCATTTTCCAAATTATAAGAGAAAGATTAGCCTTTGTTTCTAAAGTTCCTTTCAGATCTAAATGGAATGAGCCAATCTTAGGGAAAAAATAATTCATGGTGTCACATTGAAAACATGCCTAAAATGGATTTAACAATAGAGAACAGGTTTATTGTTATTTTATTTACAAGTTTTTTTTTTTTTTTTTTTTTTTTTTTAAGATTTAAAGGTAAACAAACGTGTCTAATGGGAGTGAAGAAATAGACCTTTTCCAGCCTTCACTGTTTTTTTTTCCTAATGAATTGCAGGAATTAGTGATACTCAGATGAGTACATCTCCTTTGTCTAACTTACCCCACATAACCTTCAGACATCTGTCACCCTTCCCCTCAGAGCGCCCACTTCCCTGCTCTTGGACAGTCAGCTTGACACCAAAAGTAGGGCCATCCTGAAGGAGAAAGTTGTTCTGGTGCCTAGGATCTTGCTTTGGTGACCATCCCCTCATTCTGTAGATCTTAATCAAACTGACCTTTTTGTTACTCCTCACACATAAAATACAAGTTTCTCTCTCTCTCATCTCTGGACCTTTAATTAGCATGTCCTCATTACTTAGAATATTTTCTTTCCTGCTCCTCTACCTCCTTGAATTCCTAACTTCTTTCAATGTTCAACATGAAGACTATTTCTTCCATGAAGTTCTTTCCTGTTTTTCCCTGGCCATTGGTGACTACTATCTCTCAAATTATTTTGGATTTAATTTTCTTAATGTGCATTTAACTGATTATTAATTAGGCATACATAATTGAATATATGCTCCCACAGAGCACAATAAGCTCCTCAACATCAGGGGCTATTTCATACTTTGTCTTTTGAATTCTCAGAATCTACTACAATCCCTGGAACATAGTAGATGATCAGAAATATTATTAATTGATAGATTCATAGAAGGGACATTTTCTTATGTGGAAAAGAAAAGACCCAAGCTAAGAGATTCATTAAAGAAAAGTTATTGTTTGTTTTTTTTTTTTTTTTGCTTTTACATCACCTTCATTTCCAGATATGAAAACTCCCCTACCCATAAAGCCTTTATGTGTAACAAAGTTACAAAGATAAACTATCACATAAACCATACCTGACAGCATATATAACATTTTCACACTTATTTTCCCCATCTCTCCAACAATGCTTTTTTTTTCTTTAAATCTCTTTGCAGGGACCAAGATTGGTCAATATAACCACATTTCAATTTTATTTTATTGTTACTTATTCATTGTTATTTTTCTTTTCACCCTTGTTGGAATCAACCGTGTTTATTGTTTTTCTGGTTTTGCTTACTTCATTCTGTATCACTTTATATAAAGCTTCCCATGTTTCTTTGAATTCTTCATCCTCATTTCCTGTCTGCAGTGTTGACTCTTCCCAGCTACTAGCTCCTTCCTTGCTTTTTAATAAACATGTTCATTTTTTTCTTCCTTGAAAAATTAATTTGATTCTGCTATTCCAGATAATTATTTTCACTATAACCAAACATGTATATGTTTTAAAAGTTTTAATAATAGCTTTTTATTTTCAAAATATATGCAAAGATAGTTTTAAACATTCATTCTTGCAAAGCTTTGTGTTCCAATTTTTTTTACCTTCCTTCCGCAACTCTTCTCCTAGATAGCAAGCAATCCAATATTCTTTAAATATGTGCAATTCTTCTAAACATATTTCCACATTTATCATGATGCACAAGAAAAAAAAAACAGATCAAAAAGGGGAAAAATGAGAAAACAACCAAGCAGATAACAAAAAAATTGAAAATACTATATTGTGATCTACATTCAGTCTCTGGATATCCTCTCTTCATCACAAATCTATTGGAATTGGTCTGAATCAACTCATTGTTGAAAAGAACCAAGTCCATCATGGTTGATCATGCAAACATGTATATATGACAATATATAAATGATATACATCTAATTCTCTCTGTATGTATTTGTTTTTTTTTCTTTCCTTTTCAGTGCTCAGTATTTGAGTCCTACATCCCTATGTTCAAGGTCACCCCAACCCTTGTTATCAACCATTTACTGGACACTTCCCATATCCCTGATGATGTTGGTCCTCTTTCTCTGTCTCTATCCTCCCCCCCCCCCAACTAGATCCACCTGCTAATTCCTCCTAGGCTGTGAAGCATTGAGAGAGAAAAGCTAAGGAAGAATGGGAATGGGAGTGATATTGGATGTCTCCCCAACCAGACTCTTTTTGTGGGAGAATCTCATACATTTCTCTTCATTGCACTATATCAAATGTAATATGAGACACATAGAAGATGCTCAATAAATATTCAATAAGTGTTGTTTGAAGGTATCTTTGCCCTACTCAGTAGTGAGTCACACTGGTGCAATGAAGCATTTTCATGATTCCTTCATCTATTTACCTTTTAGCTTTGAATTCCCAGAGACTAGCACAGTACCTGGCACATAGGGAAAGATAATAGAGTTTACCAACGCAAACTTTTCTGCAAATTATAGTCTTAGAGTGTGGGCTAATTACGTCACCCAGAATCTAATAGCTAGTATGTGCCAGGGTGAGGATCAAAACCCAGCTTTCTGTTCATTAAATCATATTATCTCTATATGTCATATGGTAGGTGATTAATAACTTTATTTAATAACTTTATTGATTGGGATGTTTGTTTTGTCTTTTAGGGTCACTTTTATTGGAAAAAATACTCTCTCCTTCCTGTTAACTTCTCTTTACCTCTCTTCCCTTCTATTTCTTTCCCTTTTCTTCTCTGCCTGCTCCCCTTTTCCTCTTCCCTCACTTCTTTCTTTGAATTCCTCCTCACCTCTTTTTTAAAACTCCTATCTTCCCCTTCTCTTTTCTTCCCTCCTTCATGCATCTTTTCTTCTCTCCTCTCCCACTGCAGATCCATGAATAATACTTCATTACCACCCCTTTCCAAATATTACCACCCCTTTCCAAATAAGTCCCAAGGCACAGGGGAGATTTATCTTACAGAAAAGAAGCCTGAACCCCCCGCTCCCCCCTTTTTTTTTTACAACTTAGTCCTCTCATTACACCCCTCACCCCATCTGTTTTCTTCAAGCATAACTATGGGTCCTTAAGTCCTTCCATTCCATTTGTCCCAGACACCTCTCCCAGGAGGTTTGAGTGTTGGTATAATGTCAATCCATTTGTATGCAGAAACCTACTAATATGGGTCTTCTGTCCCCAGGGCTCAGCATTCCCACGAAACCTTCTTCTCCTCCCCTTTCTCCCTCTCCCTCCCTTTAGTATCCCATGCTGAGGAAAAGAGATTGGGACTAGAGAGGAACAACTGTGTGACTGGACATTCTCCTAATGGTGTGGTTGATTACTGCCTCCTTCTCTCTCCCTCCCCCAACATTCTGTCACCATAGATCCTTTTCTTTTTAATTCCCAGCTTCAGAAGCTAGGGAAGCCCTTTCTCAGCACCTCTCTAGGCCAGAGGTTTTTGTCTCTAGGGGACTCAGATGCAAAGGGCACCAGATGTGTATCTGGTTGGTCTGTATGTGTATACTTGCGTGTCTGTGTCTGTGTGTGTGTTTACCTTCAAGATGACAGTGAAATGGAGCAGAGAAAGGGGGAAAGTCCCCATGGAGGAGACATTGTCACCAAGCCAATGACTTCTGCGTAGGCAGAGAGCTTGGCAGGAAAAGTGCGTGGGCCCTAGTCAGAATGGCACCCGGGATAGAGCCAGATCCTGAAGGCAGGTAAACAGGATACTCTGTGCTGAGGTGTGTGTGAAGGTGGGGGCATTTTAAAGGGGGTGGATGAGGGAGGGGTACAATAACCTATTGTCCGTTCTGAGATCATCTTCCTTTTCTTTAGGGGTTGAGCTTCCCAGGGTTTGGGCAGACTCCTCCATTCCCTTCTTCTCCCAATCTGCATAGTTCAGAGAACCTGGAGACACTGCGCAATGAACTAATTTAGGTTCTCTTGTCCTACCCCAGACGGGCATAGATGAGATAGAGATTAGGACATGCCCTAGTCCTTCTTCTTCAATGTCAAGGTGATGGACTGCTTCATGGACTACTGAGTTCTGTTGAACTGAGAAATTCCAACAACATGGGGGCAAGGAAGTATTAATTAGGATTGGTATTACAATTTGGCTTTAGGATCTCAGAGAATTTTTGGATGTTTTCTAAATCTTCAAAACATTAACTGATGGCACACATTCGGTTCTACACTGAGAGCTGTCTTCTTTTACTTTAAAGTTCTCCCAACCTCCACCCTCCAAACAAACAAACAAAGACTTTAAGCTTTAATCAGTGATTTCCATCTCCCTATAAAATTGACATCTCCTTTTCCAAAAGCTCTATTCTGAGAGTTCAACACTTAGAAATAAAGTTTCTTAGGCCTAGCTGTGGATAGTTAAGTGGCAGCTAGAGTGCCAGGTCAGGAAGACTCATCTTCCTGAGTTAAAATCAGACTGCAGACACTTACTTGCTGTGTGGTCCTGGACAAATCACTTAACCCTGTTTCAGTTTCTTCACCTGTAAAATGAGCTGGAGAAGGAAATGGCAAACCACTTCAGTATCTTTGCCAAGAAAATTCCAAAAGGGGTCACAAGGAATTGGTTTTAAAAACTGAACAACAATAGCCATAAGTATGTCTGCCCCTGGTACACAAGGGACCCCTGGAAGAATCATAATATCATAGCATAGTTCTAAAGTCGAAAGAAAATTTAAAGGATATCAAGACCAAACTCTTCATGTTATCAATGGGGAAAGTGAAGAACAGAGTGGTTAAGTGATTTGCCCAGAGCCACATCTGAGGTAGTATCTGAGATAGGATTTGAATCCATTTCTTCCTGACCCCCTCCTACCCCCTCAAACTCAGTTCTCTATTCACTACAAAGTTTTGCTTTGCCAACACTTTGGTGACATCAGAAAAGCTGCCCTCAGAGAGGACCTTAACTATACCAAGATTATTAGTGATAAGATTTTGTCTCAAGAAGGGTATGTTCAGATTTAGAGTATACTAAGTGTATACAATGGAAAATGTAAGTTGAATGCAAACTATTGGGAATATAGCAAGTGAGGAATACCAATATAGGTCTTCTGAGCTATCTAGGATACAGACTTGTCTCAATATACTGGGCAGAAATTGTATATTGTTGAGACAAACCAACAAAAACCAACCTATTCCAGAGAATAACCAGATATGATTGAGAAAAATGACTCAATAACTGAACAGTATTAATAACGTCTATAGCATCATCTTCACAAAGTTATTGTAAGCCTTAAATGAGATCATATAGGTATTTATATCCATCTATCTCTTTCCATTTGTCTATCCATCTATTTATCCATCTTTCCAATCATCTATGTCTCTTTTTTATCTCATTTTTCATTTATTCATCTTTTTTACATATCTATATTTCCATCTGTCTACCTATGTGCCTATCTTTTTATCCATTACCCTATGTATTTATCTATTTCTAGAGAAGAGAAGTGAGGAAAGACACCTATTTACACAACAAACTTTTAATTGTAATTGATTATTCTTGGTATTGGGAGGAAGGCACTGGAAATTCCCTAGCCTGCAATGTACCAACTGTTCAGCAGGTAGTCCTACATTGTCTGGAATTCTTGATACATATTGAAATGGGAATATCTCATGATTAAAAGAAAATGGCTCTTTTTTAGAAATTCATATCTACCTGTGTGATCTTGAAGGTATCCCTTCACTTTTCTGGAAGTCAATTTCCTTATATGGAAAATGAGGGATTTGGACAAGAAGATTTCTAAGGTATTTTCTAGCTTGATCTTTCAGTCGGTCATCTATTTATAAGTAACTTCTATATGCCAAGCACTGTGCTCGGCTCAGGGAATGCAAGGAAAGGCAAAAACCAGTTCTGTCAGCTCACGTATTAATGGAGGGGACAACATGCTAGTAACTTTCTACAAAAAAAAGCTATATGTGGGAAAAATTGCAGATGGACCCAGAAAGAAGCCATTAATTTTTAAAATAATAGCTTTTTATTTTTCAAAATACATGCAAAAAAAACCCCATGAAAATTCTGTGTTGCAAATCCTCCCCTTTCCTTTCTCCTGGACAGCAAGTAATCCAATAATAGGTTAAACATGTGAAATTCTTCTAAACATGTTTCCAAATTTATCATGCTATGTAACAAAAATCAGATCAGAAGGGGAAAAAATGAGAAAGTAAAAAACAAACAAACAAACAACAAAAAGGGAAAATGTTATGCTGTGATGCTCATTCAGTCTCCATAGTCTTCTCTCTCAATGCAAATGGCTCTTTCCATCACAAGTCCTTTGGAATAGAAGGCATTAATTTTAAAAGGAATTGGGAAAGACTTCTTGAAGAAGATGGGACTTTAGCTGGGACTTGAATGAAACCAGAGAAATCAGGACAATGAGTTGAGGCATGAGAGGCAGTCTGTGAAAATGCTGAGCCCAGTGATGTAGTATCTTGTGTGAGGAACACAGAAAGAAGGTTAATGTCACTGGTTCAAAAAGTATATGTAGAGGAGTAACATTTAAGAAGGGGGTATGTTATAAAGAGCTTTAAAAGCCAAACAGAGGATTTTATTTTTGATCCTGAAGGCAATATTAATTGAATATGGTGTAATAGAGAGAGTGTGTGATGTGGTCAGATCTCTGTTTGGCAAGATCAATTTGACAGTTGAATGGAATGGGGAAAGACTTGAAGCAGAGAGACCAATGAGGGGCTATTTCCAAGTATGAGGTGAGGAGGACTTGCCTTCGAATGGTTACAGTGTCAGAAAAGAGAAAGGGGAGTATATGAGGGATGTGACTAAGATGGAAACAATAGGATTTGACAACTGGTTGGATACAGATGGAGACCTGTGCAGTTATTGTAAAAGTAGTTATTGTTACAGTCTCTAGTAGTTACTGAGACTCTGGCTTCAGGAAGTACTGCACCTGATGAGGGGTTGGGTGGTCCCTATTCTATATTTCTCTCAATCTACTAAAGAAGGCACAGACTTTTCCCTGGTGGACAACTTAGTCTGGAAGAGGAAACAGGGTATACACATAGAGCATACAGACCAGGTACTACTGAAAAGTATAAATTCATACAATGAATAAGAGTCCAAATAGACTCAATTATAGGACTTTTTTGAAAAATTTTTAATCTGATGATTGAACCATCTATGAAGAGTTGCCTTAGACCCTGAATCTTCTTGGGGCTGGGGAAATCATAATCATTTTTGAATCTATAGAATGATGTTGCCAGAAGTATGGCATCAGTGACAAGAGTGACAAGCTTAGAATCATAGGACATGAGTTAAAATCCTGTCTCTACTCGCTGTTACTGTCTTTTTTTTTCAGTTGTGCCCAACTCTTTGTGATCTCATTTGGGATTTTCTTGGCAAATATACTGAAGTGGTTTGCCATTACCGTCTCCAGCTAATTTTACAGATGGGGGAACTGAAGCAAGCAGGATTAAGTGACTTGTCTAGGGTGACTCAGGAAGATGATTCTGATCTCAAGCCCAGAGTTCTATCCACTGAACAACCTAGCTGTCCTTACTGGACAAGTCTCTGGGCCTCAATTTTCTCTTTATTAAAATAAAGGGCTTGAACTACACCAGGGCTTCTTAAACTTTTTCCATTTGTAACCCCTTTTTGC
This sequence comes from Sarcophilus harrisii, assembly GCF_902635505.1. Taxonomy (NCBI): domain Eukaryota; kingdom Metazoa; phylum Chordata; class Mammalia; order Dasyuromorphia; family Dasyuridae; genus Sarcophilus; species Sarcophilus harrisii. The sequence continues at coordinate 272,475,858 of NC_045429.1, forward strand.
CCCAGAAATTTTTATGCTACCCCAGGTATATAGGCATATAAAATAAATATATAAATCAAACATTTGGTGATAAGGCATATAAAATAAATATATAAATCAAACATTTGGTGATAATAAATCATTATTTCTTCTTAAATTCTTTTATTTCTTTTTTTGAAATAGTATTTTATTTTTCCAAATATATGGAAATAGTTTTCAACATTTGCCTTTGCAAAATTTTGTTTCATTTTCTTCCCTCTCTACTTCCCCTTTTCCTAGCCAGCAAGAAATCTGATAAATCATTATTTCACAGCCTCCCACATTCAGTTACAGGACTCCATATTGGAGTCTTGAATCACAGTTTAAGAAGCTGTGGACTAGATGACTTCTAAATTCTTTCTCAGCTTTAAATAAAAAAAAAATCATTATTTACCTCCTGTGTCTTAGATATTAGGAATGAAAAGACAAAATAGGGAATAAACCCTTCCCTCAAGGTGTTTCCACTCCTCTCACAAGAAAAAGAGAGTGGGTACATAAATGCTGGAGGAAAGGAGTTCTAAAAACTGGAATAATGAGGAAGATTTTGGTAGAAAGTAGTATTTGAGCTAAGTCGCAGATGAAGATAAGGATCCCATGGGACAGAAGTCTGGGAAGAGTTTATTCTTATTGTGCTAAGGCACTAATATGGAAACCAGAACCAAGGGTTCAGATGATGTCCATTTCCTCTGAGGAAAGGAGAAGATATATGCTTAACATACAGCAGAAAGGATTCGAGTTAGTCATCAGGACAGATTATTGACTAAAAGGGTAGAAGAATACTGGGATGAGCTGTGAATGGGGTGGAGAGACTAGGACACTTAGAATCATTTTAGTGTCTTGCTGACTAGGCAGATGGATGGCCTGCTCCAGTGGCTTTCAAATTGTGGACAGTGAACTTCCAGAGAATGCTCAAGTTCTAATATGGCAAATAATAGATGAAACTCATATAAACAAAAGCTCTGTGGAAGATCCTTGAGAACTTTTAAGAGTATAAAGGACTTATAAGACTAAAAATTTTAGGAACCAATACTCCTTGAGATTCTTTCCATTTTGAAGACAGAGGAATGATACCTAGGTGTAGAGTTAAGAGGACTTGGGTTCAAAAAAATGCAATCTTTTTGACTCTCAATTTCTTCATCTGAAAAAAGATAAGATTAGATTAAGCCCAAGGCTCCTTGTAAAACTATGATTCTGTAAATTTATTAGAGCTATATAATAGCATCTTCCCTTTTGTCATTAACAGTCTCCCATTATCTCTAGTGGAATAACTGAAACTCTTGGAGTCCGAAGGCTTGGGATTTTCTGTCTCACTATTTGTATTTATTGAGCAAATCACTTAACCTTATCTGCAGCTTTAGTGTGCTCATCTGTAAAATGGAAATAATATTTGCCCTACTCTTTTTTTATAAGATTATTATAAGAATCAAATGAGATTGTGCATTAGAAAATATTTTATAAACATGATTTGCTATGTAACCATAAATAATCATTATAAGTAGTAAATTTATGCTCACTTTCCTACCTGTAGGCTTATGGGCTCAACGCCTATTGCAGTAAGTACTAAACTCTCTTAATTCATTCATATCCATTCATTAAGACAACTTGTTAAAATAATCTGGCAAATAATCTAAAAATAGATACAATTCAGGCTCCCTTTCAAGCAGTTTACTATCAATCAGTCAACATTTATTTATTGCTGACTGAGTGCCAAATTCCATGTTAAACCCCAAAGATACAAAAAAAGACAAAAGGCAATTCCTGCCCTCAAGGAGCTTACTTTCTAAACTAATGAATAATCTGGAGGGAAAGTCAATTAGGGCAAGGTAAAGACACAAATCTCTACTATATAAGAGACATCTAGGTGGCAAAGCAGATAAAGCACTGAGCTTAGAGCCAGAAAGACTCATCTTCCTGAGTTTAAATCTGGCCTCAGACACTTAGCTGTGTGACCCTAGTCAAATCACTTAATTCTCTGTTCCTCAATTGTAAAAAAAAAAAAAAAAAAAAAAACTAAGCTGGAGAAGGAAATGACCAACCACTTAATGTCTTTGATAAGAAAACCCCAAATGGAATCATGAAGAGATTGACAATGACTGAACAACAATAACAAACAAAAAATTATATAAGGGAGAGTGAGGTAAGTGTAGAGGACTGGGTGCTAAGAGAAATGTGAAAAGAGATAACTCAAACTCAGCTGGAGAATCAAGGAAAACTTTATGGAAGAAATGACATCTAAGTTGGGTTTTCAAGGAGGGAAGGAATTAAATGATAGTGTAGGGTTGAAGTAGACAGGAGAGTCCATTGCAGATATGGGAGAAAGAAGGAACAAGAATAAGGTACTGGAAGTGGGCATGATGTGATAGATAAAAGTTCAATTTAATAAAAAATAAACTATACAAAGGACTATATAACATAAAACCAGATAAATAGGCTGGTGCCAGTTTGAGAAGGGCTTTGAATCTTTGAATGCCAGAGTTAGATTGCTTATACTTAACTCATCTCTCTCTCTCTCTCTCTCTCTCTCTCTCTCTCTCTCTCTCTCTCTCTCTTTCTGCATTTGAAAGTCTTAAACCTAGGAAATCCTTGTTGCCAGTATAGTATAAACCTAACCAATACAAGAGGGCAGATGCCCAGGAAATAGGCAATGGGGGGGGAACAACTACTTTAAATACCCACTTTCCTCTAAGAAATACTTTATTGAGAGGCAGCTGGTATTGTATACCTCACATGGACATAACCACAGAGGATTCTGGGCAGAACCACCCACATAGACAGCAGGCTGTATGCCATTACAGATATACTATGGGCAAATTGGTATGATCTAAGGCAGTGGTTCTCAAAGTCTGGTTTAGAGCATCTTGGGAATCTCTGAAATCCTTTCAGAAAGTCTACAAATTCATAATTAGTTTTTATTTTTAATGTGATCAATATCTATAACTATAAACCACATAAAACAAAAACTCTTTGGAAAGATCCTCAATCATTTTTAATAGGATAAAGATATTGAGAACAAAAGTTTGAGGACCACTGGTCTAAAGTATAGGGTCAGTGAGGGGTCCAGAGAGAAAAGATCATACTTAAGGGTCTGGAAGATAGAAGCTGGAAGTTAGGGTCAGGGGAAATGGGAAGGAATAAGGGTCCAGGGTGGCAGAGAGGGCCCAGAAGGCCTGGGGGCTGGCTAATAGTAAGGAGGGGGGGTTGGGAGTTGGTAGGGTCAGGGCAGTGCCTCTTCCTCTGAAATGGCTAGTAGATTGAAAGTCAGACCCTTCAGGTTGTTTTCAAGCCAGATTTTGGGGGGTGTTTAATATTAATAGTAATGACTGTGGCGGGAAGATAATAGGCTTCAGTCAGATTAGAAGGGGGTAAGCTCTTATCTGTGACTGCTGAAGACATATGTCTTTCACCTGCTCCTTTAATATCCCCCCCCTTTCATTCCACCGCCCACCCCCTCCCACCATTCTAGAACAAAAGGGGCATTATGGGCTGGGGTGTTTTCAGGCTGCAGCCGGGAGACCTCCCCATCCCTCTTACCCCCCTTCTCTTCCCCCCCTCCCCCCACCAACGTGCAGGGTTTGAATGAGGCTTTTTCCTCCCGAAGGAGATTAGCTCCGTTTGACAAGGCAGTGAACTTTGGGAGGGGTGAGTGGGGGTCTCCTCAGGGAGCTTCCAAAGTGCAGTCTGACTAATGCTGCCTGAGAGAGACCCCGGGAGACAGAGACAGAAAGAGAGAGAGGGAAATTGAGAGATAGGGAATAACAGAGAATGATAGTGAGATGGAGAGAGAAACACATGGGCAAATGTGCACAGAAAACAGAGAGAAAACAGGGAGCTGCACTGAAAAACAGAACAGAGACAGCCAAAGAAAAAGATATAGAGAAAGACACAGAGATGTACAGATAGAGATGTGCGGGTAGAGACAAAGAGCAACATGGAAAGATATACTCACAGAGACTGACAGAAACAGAGAAAAACAGAAAAAAAATGGAGCCGAGACATATAAAATGAAGACATAAGAATGGACCAAAAAAGCAAAGAGAAGAAAAGAAAATGAATTAGAAAAGGAGAGAGAAAAGGAAGAAGGAAAATTTGAATGAGGAAGGAATAAAATAGCTAGGGGGAAAGAAATGGAGACAAGGGACTGAAGAGAGGCCAGAAGGGCACTTCCTAGGTTCTGACCTTCCCTGGGGATAGACAGTATTTGAGCTCAGCTTTGCAGACTATTCCATTGGCATTTGTCTAAAGGCTGCCAGCCAGATAGGTTGATCTAGAGAGGGCAACATGGGGCAAAGAATAGAGCAGAAGTCAGGAGGGACAGCAAACAGGATGCATTGTCTCACCCTATTGGATTTTGAGCTTCCCAAGGGCAGAGATTGTCATATGCTTTTTTTTTTTTTGTATTCTCATTGTAGCAGAATGCCTGGTACATAGTAGGCACTTAATAAATGTTTATTGACTCTAACTCTGAGAGAAGAGAGTTGACAAAGTGAATAGAGACAAAGACAGATGGAAATAAATTGACTTCTGGAGAATAAAATTGACAAGACGTAGAGATTCAGAGATAAAAAAGGCACAGAGAAAGCAAGAGGGAGGGAGAGAAATACAGACAAATACAGAGAGATAAGAGACCAAGAGAGACACATAGAGAGAGACAGAGGGAGAGAGAGGGAGGGAAACAGAGGTGGGGAGGGAAGGAGAGAGAGAGAGAGAGAGAGAGAGAGAGAAAGAGAAAGAGACACAGAGAGAGAGTGCTTATGAATCAAAACAGCTGTGTAGGGAATCATTTGAACTTTGAATGAAATAATTTAAGATATGTTATACTAGGAGTGTAGCTTGCTAGAGGGTATTAGCATCTCCCTGGTACTAGCACTTTTGGTATGAGGGCTTGTCAAACTCTTCAGGGCTGCTCATCTATCTTTGGCATTCACCTATCACCCAGCTCCCACCTGTTCCTTCAAGAAGTTATAGCTAGTGAAATGGTCACACCCCAGTAAAACTTGTCAGCAGACAGGCCAAACCAGGCTAAACCAGGTTGAGAGTAACTCATGGGCCTCAAAATTGTTGGTGAGTTAGAAGGATGTCTCCTCCAAATATATGAAGATTTCACCAGATGTAAGAAATGGGTGAGAATCATTTGTTCCAATGGCCATGAAGGCAGTTGAAACAGGAGCTGTGGAGGTCATCCACTGCATCTGGGACATTGCTGGTCACCTTGACTTTTTTTTTTCTGCCACTGCACTCTGATAATTCTGGAAGAGGGAATGAGGCTGACAACTTTGTACAACTCTGTCTCACTTATATCCAATTCATTCAGACATCACCCATCATCTACTATTTTACTCCAGCATTGTGATGTCATTGGCTATCTTAGAAAATGAATGACAAACAGCAATCTCTTTGGGACAATGAAAAAACAGGGATTTTCTGCTGGCTCGTTTGGTCTGTTGAAGCCTACTCAATCTGGAATGGATAGTGGGAAATATTGTCTAGATCATCATCATCACTATCATTAATCTTTCATTCCTCAGTAATTGGAACAACAGTAGCAACACCATTACTGTTATATCCTTTTCATTATCATCATCACTTTCACCATCATCTTTCCCACTGTCATTATCCCCAACATCACCACCATTCTCAATGCCATCCTCATCACTACATCTACCATTATTACATTTGTATGATGTTTTAGAATTTATGATGTGCTTTATATACATACTCTCATTTGAGCCTCACAATAACCCAGGAAGGGAAGTATTACAGATTCCCATTTTATGGAGGGGGAAACTGGGCTCAATGAGGTTGAGTGACTTGTTTAGAGTTACATAAGTAGTATATTTCAGGGGCAGAATTTGAATTCATCTCTTCTAGGCTCAAAGTGGAATTTACCTCAATGCCTGCATACCTACTTAATATTATCACTATTCTTCTTATTATTACTATGACCATAATTTCCAACATCATGACTAGTGACATTCTTAATGTAAAAACTATCAACACTATTACTACCCACAATGTTTTCATTATCACTACCATCTCCAAAACCATTACTTTTGCTGTTACTTTTACCACATGTTAACAGGTTTAAAGTTGGAAAGGATCTTGGGTAGGATGTCATGGAACTAAATTGAACTGGCTCTCACTGAAGAATCAATTATTAAATTTTCAGTGTAAGAATGTACAGAAATGAGAAAACTATAAATCAGGGTTTGATTTAATATTTTGTTTTTTGTCTACATTTAAGAAAATAAGAGAGAAAATATTAATAATGCAAATTAAACTTGTTCCAAGGCTACTCTTCCTCTTCTCTCCCCCTCCCCAGCCATTATCTAGCTATTAAACATTTACCAGCACACCACAGATTTCAAGTCATCTTATTCAATTTTCTATTCCCATCACACACCCTGGGTTTTACAAATGAGGAAATTTGGCTCAGAGAGGGTGACTTACTCAAGGTGACACAGATAATGATAGATGTTCAGACTCAAACCCTTTGACTCTTAATCCAATGTTCTTTCCATTGTACCAGTTTGTAAAGGTGTGGCTGGGATTGGTCTGGGATTATTGGCAGTGCTGTGCAATATCACAAATGCAATCCAACTCATTCTATGCCTGTTCACCCTGGGCTTAGCTCATTATTTACCTATAGTGTCTGTCCAAACTATTATACTTACTGGACTAATTCAGTGGTTTATCTATCTAGCCACATATTGTGAAATGTATGTAAACACTATTATTATTTATTCACTTGGTTTTCCTTGTTTGGATAACTAGGATGATCTTTTTTGCATGGTCATAGATTTTACTGAGAAGCTTTATCCACTTAGTTTTCTCTGTGTGGATGATTTAAGATTAAATCTTTTGAGGGGTCGTGGACCTCACTGAAAAGGCTTTAAAATAATCAACATAATTGTATCTGCAAACAAGAAAATCTAGGAAACCTCTCCAGTGTTAGGGAACTCCTTTTTTGGGGGGGGCTTTATTCAGGGCATTCCTAAATGCCCTAGGTGAATAGGTGAATACTTTTTTTTATAAGTAAATGCCTTTCTATTTTATGCCTTGTTTTCTTAGCAGATAACTGAACAAAGGTGGAACAATAGTCTCATTTTTCAAGAAATTTTGTATGATTATGCATAAGAGATATGTTGTTTGAGGAGAGCCTTTAAAAGGCAAGTTGCTTCTATTTTGCTCTTATTTTCTCAGCCAAATTGGCCTATTTTCTTTTCATATACAACCTTTTATCTTCTTTTCCCATGCCTTTACATAGACTATTTCCCTGTGCCTGAGAATGTATGTATTCCTTCCTTACCGCCATATCTGAGAATTTTTGGTTCTTTTCACCATCTGTTGATCTTCTCAAGTCATTCCTGATCTTCCCAATTACTTGTACCAGCTCACTCCAACCATCCTCTTCTCACTATAACCACTTTGTATTTACTTTAAATTTACTTAGTGTGTGTTGGTTTCCCAGACAGAATATAAGCTCCTTTAGGGTAGGGATTATTTCATTTTTTCCCTCATTTTATCCCCAGCATCTAGATTCATGCTTGGCACATACTGAGTACTTAAATGCTTGCTGATTGATTATCAGGTTGTTTTTTTTTAGTGGGATCCTACATTCTCAACATCTCTCAAGAGGTGGGACTCATATTAGGAGAGTGATGGATAAAAAACAATCCAAGTACTTCAATATGACATCTAGTATTCATGAAATATTAAAAGAACCAAAAGAAAATTTTGGGTTGTGGCTTGAGCTAGAGGATGCTCCCACACAGAGGTCAAATGCACTTTAGGGATTGGAGTCAAGGACCAATCTATTAACTAGGAAAGATTAGGAAGGGCATTTCTGGAATCCTATGTCAAGAGGGAGCAGGAAAAAAAGAAGCCATCTCTTTTGATTCACAGATTCTTTTTCATCCCACAAAAGATCTCTTAATCTCTTCTTCAAATCTAATTTATTTACCTTTCAGATCAGAAATTCTATCATTATAAATTATATGTCCAGAAATGTGTTAAGCACCTAGGAGATACAATATATGTGTATAACTTGGTTACTGCATCAAGGAGTTTAAAAATCCAGTTAGAGAAAAAAGCTCTACATAAACATGGAGTAACACTAACACAGAGTAATCCTAAAACAGCGGTGCAGACAATAAATTGGACAATTTCTAGTTGTGTGACTTTAGGTAAGTCATTTATTTCCTTTAGCCCATCATGTGTTTCATCACAGGTAAATTGAAGGGATTGGATTAGATGGACTCTGGGGTCCCTTCTAGCTTAACTGTAGCCTATAACTATAACTAACCTTATCTAACCTAAAAGGGCCATAAGAGAACATGGTTAACTCTCTAGTGACTAAGGAGAGATGTCATTAAAACATGAGCTGTATAAGAGTATAATTATTTCTCTTATGATCAAGAAACCCTAGAGAACAAATGACTTAGAGTTAGAAGGGACTTTAGAAATCTTCTCTCTCTCTCTCTCTCTCTCCCTTTTTTTTTTTTTTTTTTTTTTTTTTTTTTTTTTTTTTTTTTTTTTTTACAGATGAGGAAACTGCAGGTCATATGAAAGCCTCCTTGCTTGCCTTATGCCTCACCTGGCATCCCTCCTACTATTGTGCTTAGTAAGTCAGAATTTGAAGAATTCATAGGTAATTTTTCTTTTGACTTTATGGGCTTCAACAGGTCTGATGAATCACTTCTCCTCATCTAGGTCTCAAGAATCAAAGAAATATATCACTTGGTCTTGAGTAACAGAAAGATTATATAATGGTGCATTGGCCAATGAGGACTCAGTCCCTAGAGCATGTGCAGAGAAGTCCTTCCAGGTTATACAGAATATGTGCACAATGCTATATTTCCTGCTACCAATCCAACATGTGGAGCCAGATTCTGGCCATGAATATCCAGAGTTTTGTGGTGAAGTTTTCTTTTTCTTTTTTTTCCCCTCAAATAAGTATTTCATTTTTCCAAATACATGTAAAATAGTTTTCAATATTCATCTTTGTCAGACTTTGTGTTCCAAATTTTTATTTCTTCTTCCCTTACCTCTCCCCTTCTCAAGACAGCAAGCAATTTGAAATAAGTTAAATATGTGCAATCCTTTTAAAGATATTTCCATTTTTTGTTGTCATTTTGTGCAAGAAAAATCAGACCAAAAGGGACAAAGACCACGAGAAAGAAAAAGCAAGCAAACAAACAACAAAAAAGTAAAAATACTATGCTTCAATTCACTTTCAGGCTCCATAGTTCTCTCTCTGGACGCACCTGGCATTTTCCATCCCAGATCTTTTAGAATACCTTGAATCACTGAATTGCTGAGAAGAGCCAAGGTCCATCATAGTTGATCATTACATAATCTTGCTTTTACTGTCCATAGTGTTCTCCTGGTTTTGCTCACTAGTGAAGAATTTTCTAATTGACTTTAGAACCAGAAGCACCAATGACAGAGTTGGAAAAGACCAACATCTTTTGGATCCTTCGTAGCAATCAAATCAAGAATTACTATGAGCTTCTGGATGAAGATGGAATGGAATGGGTTGCACAGAGTCAGTGGTTTTAGCTGCAGATGTAGCTGTCTGATTTCCCTGCTTGGTTACCATGTATCTGTGAACATATAATGTTTCTGTTTCTTTCTTCTCTTGTGTTTATTCTTGCCTGATCTTAGTTTGATGAATATTTGGAAACAGAATGGACTACATTTTGAGCTGGTGAACTTCAACAGGTCCCAAGAAGTCTCTGAGGTCCAGCAACTGGAGTCAACAGCAGAGTGTGCTGGTAACTCAACCCAGAATGAATTGAACCAGCAACTGAGATGCCATGCCCTGTAAGCAAGAAAACAGCTCATCCGTTGGCTATGCTCTATTTACTTGTTGGGGTCTTAGAAAAGAGAAAAAGAAACTTTCAGGGCTACACATGTTTTCTATATGTTTTTCAGTGCCTTTGTGCTTCAAGTTTGGGTCTATTCCCCCCTCCCCCATGGACCTTGTTTATGTACAGATCATAGCTAGTATTTGAACCGTTAGGTTATTCTCTGACTCCAAATGAGTGGTCATCTTCATTGCTCATTATATAAAATCAGTCTGGTTTTGGAAGTCCCTTCAGTGATTGTGGTTTTCTGATGCCCTCCTTCACTGCCACCTGTCTTCCATATTTCATGAAGCTCTGTTCTGGTCCCTCCTAGATCTTTTTTTTTTTCCCACATTACTCTGCACACCATTTCCCTAACAATTTGCAATCTCTGGCTCAAGCCATTATCCCTACTGAGGGACATCTTCCCTCACATCCCCATATTAGCCATTTTAGTTTTATTCTTTTTTATTTTTTTTTCTGAAGCAATTGGGGTTAAGTGACTTACCCAGGGTTACATAGCTAGGAAATGTTTAGTGTCTGAGGGCAGATTTGAACTCAGGTCCTCCTGTCTTCAGGGCTGTTGCTTTATCCACTGCACCACCTAGCCACCCCTAGTTTTATTCGTAAGAGATATTGAAACTATTCTATAGATTTAATTGGATTAGAAGAGTGTGGACAGTTGATATAGTATCTTGGTGACCTAGGTACAAAAAACAAACCAAAAAAAATGAAGCATAAGGGAATTATCAGTTGTCCTCTTAGTCTTCTGCTCATGAAACTAATATAGTCAACACAGAGGTAGAGAAACTACATCCAAATGAATTTATGGTATACCTGTGCTGAATATCCATTCTCTGCTGTAGCTCAGTAATTTAAAAAAAATTAACAGTTATATGGATTACAGGTATTTCATTTTGCTCCAAACTCAAATCTGAATTGAAGCCTGAGACAAGTCTGACCTAGTATAATTCTTTTATTTCTCTCTTTAAATTTTTTTATTAAGAATTGCACATATTTACCATATCAGCTTGCTTGCTGTCTTGGGGAAAGAGGAGGTAAGGAAGGGAGGGAGAAAAATTTGGAATATAAAGTTTTACAAAAATGAATGTTGAAAGCTATACATGTATAATACTTCCTAGCTGTGTGACTCTGGACAAGTCACTTAACCCCAATTGCCTCAGCAAGAAGAAAGAAAGAAAGAAAGAAAGAAAGAAAGAAAGAAAGAAAGAAAGAAAGAAAGAAAGAAAGAAAAGAAAGAAACAAAAAAAGAAAAGAAAAGAAAACTACATGTATTTGGAAAAATTTTTAAATTAAAATTAAGTTTTAAATTTAAAATTTAAAGATTTTGATTTAAATTAAAAATAAAAACATAGTGAAGTTTAAAAATAATTTTATTTAATATTTTGTTTTCCCCCAGTTACATGCAAAAGCAATATTCAACATTCTTTTTTTAAAAAATGAGTTCCAAATTCTCTTCCCTTCCTACCTCCCTCATTGAAAAGGCAAATACTTTGATATAGATTATACATGTGTAATATTATTTTGTAAAATTCTCTCTTAATGAATTTTTCTTAACCCTTCAAAGATCTTTACAACTTTTACATAGTTAAATATGTCACAAGATTCTTCTTTCAAATCTTCTCATTATCAACAAACTCCCCCAAACTTCCACATGGCCTTAGTAGTTGCTTTTAATGAGTTCTGTGATCAAACAGACTCATTGCATGGTGGTCAAGCCTGTGGGAGTAAGCCTCTCAATACTTAGCCTAGTTACTCTTGGGAAGACTGATTATCTATTATATGGTCTACTGTCATAACCTTGGAGAATATGGACTATCTTCTACATTGATACAAGACATCTGAAGAGGACTATGGCAGAATCAGGTGATCTCTCACCCATTGCAACTCCTCCTTTAGTCTTTATCCTCTTGGAATCTCTAGATTTACAGTAGCTTTGGTCATTTGTTTTTGATGATTGGTTTGCATTCCATTCACTCAATAATCATTTATCAAGAGGCAGTTTCTATTTATCAATTGAAAGTACACCACACTTAGAACCAAAGGACCTGAGTTTGAATCCTAGCTCTCACTTTTTACTTGTACAATCTTGGGTAGATCACTATAATCCTATCTGAATCTCAGTTTTTTCATTTAAAAGTAAAATTGCCCAAGATGGTCTCTAAATGTCCATCAATAGATTTATAATCCTATTCAATAAGACATTTTGAAAATTGCAGAAGATTAGAAGAGAAATTAGATCTGGCCTTTGCTTTCATGATCTTTTCTTCCTTTCCTTTCCTTCCTTCCTTCCTTCCTTTTTTTTTTTTTTTTTTTTTTTTTTTTTTTTTTTAATATGATTGAGTTCTGCTCCTGGGGTAAAGCTTTCAGTGTAGCTCTTAGTTTTGATTTTGAGCACAGAGGCCCCTTGTGTTTGCAGGGGGTAGCTTTGGTTGTTCTTTCCAGGAAACATCCGATTTTCAAGAATTTGCCTTCTGAGCTGGTACTGGAGACTATCCCACTTCTCTGCTCCTCTACTCAGCTAGGACCAAGGATCTCAGTTGTTGAACTGCTATGATTAAGACTCTATCATTGACTTTCTATATTCCATATGAGTTAGGCTAAACACCCTTCTAACCCCAATGAGACTGACTCCAGCTCAAAATAGATTGGAAAAATTTCAAGAAAGGTCAGTCTTTGGTTTCATGTGGTTTTTGAGGGAAATTCTATAGCCTTTGCTTTCTTTCTTTCTTTTTCTTTTTTTTTTTTATTATATAGTGTTTTATTTACAAGATATATGCATGGGTAATTTTTCAGCATTGCAGTTGCAAAACCTTTTGTTCCAATTTTCCCCCTCTTTCCCTTCATCCCTCCCCCAAATGGCAGGGAGACCAATACATGTTAAATATGTTAAAGTCTATGTTAAATACAATATATGCATACATATCCATACAGTTATTTTGCTGCACAAGAAGAATCGGACTTTACAATTTACAAATTACTTTACAAAGTAATTTACAATTAACCTGTGATAGCTTTTGCTTTCAAAGAGCTTCTACAGGTTCCACAAGAGGAGATTGGTATCTTTGGAATATATAGTGAGAGAATAGTATGTGTGTGTGTCGGGGGTGGGGGGGGTGGAGGAACCCACATGTACAAAAACGTTTGTAGCAATCCTTTTTATAATGGCAAGGAACTGGAAATTGAGCAGATGCCCATTAATTGGGAAATGGCTGAATAAGTTATGGTATATTCATGTAATGGAATATTATTGTTTTATAATAAATGATGAGCAGACTGATTTCAGAATAGCTTGAAAAGACTTACATGGCATAACCAAGAGAACATTATACATAGCAACAAAAAGATTATGTGATGATCAACTATAATAGACTTGGCTCTTTTCAACAATTAAATGATTCAAGGAAATTCCAAATAACCTTGTGATGGAAAGAACCATCTGCATCCAGAAAGAACCATGGAGAATGAATGTGGCTTAAAGCATACTATTTTCACTTAAAATTTTTTTTTGCTGTTGTTTGTTTGCTTGTTTTTCTTTCTTTCTTCTGTTTCCTCCCCTTTTGATCAGATTTATTTTTTTTTTTGCACAGCATAATGAATATGGAAATGTGTTTAGAATAATTGCACATGTTTAACCTATATCAGATTGTTTGCTGTCTAGGGGAGGGGGGAGAGAGAGAAAAAAATTGGAACACAATGTTTGCAAAGATGAATGTTGAAAACTTTATATGTATTTGGAAAAATAAAATTTGTAAAAAAAAATTTAGATGAACTTCTTATGTGTGCCTGTATGTTTATGTATATCTCCATATATGTGTCCTGTCTTCCCCATCAGACAGAGAGTGAAAGAGTAGTTTGATGAAGAAATTTTTAAAAAAGAAATTACATGTTGAACATTTTAAGGAAGATTTATAATCCTAAAAGATTAGAGCTACAGATGACTTTAGACATTTACTTGACCATATCATTCCCTCAACTTATCATATTCTTCTCAGTCAAATTCCTCGAAAAACTCACCTATATTCCTTGTTTCTACTTCCTCTCCTTTCACTCTCACATTCCCCTACATTCTATTTTCTAACTCCATGGCCTAACTGAATCTTCTCTCCAATAATTTTAGTTATCTCTGAGTTACTAAATTCAGGGCTTTTTCTCATGCCTCATGCTTCTCTTAAGGTTGTAGCATTTGACACTATTGATCACCTCCTCCTGAAAACTCTTCTTTCTTTCTTGTCTTACAACTTCATAGCTACATTTGCTGAATCATCATTCATATAATACCTCCTAATCAGGGGTGTCCTATCAAAATTTGTCTTAGGTCTTTTTTACTTTAGATGACTTTAGAATGACTGAATGTTAAAATGAAAATAATAGCATCTCCGAGCAGAGAGGGCCCTCAGAACAAAGAACATTAAAACACAGAACATAGAATTTCAGAGCTGTAAGAGACTTAGAAATCATCTTTTAAATTCATTTTATAGATGGAAGGCATCCATATTGAATTTCTTCTCTCCTTCCTTATGCCTTAAAATCTCTTAGCATCATTTTCTGGTCTCCTTTTTACCTTTTCTCCAGCCTCTGGGAAAAAGGTGACCTTTATCCTGGCCCAAACCAACATGTCCATTTTTGACCTTGAGGTCATTATCTCTTGTCTCTTCTGCAGGCTTGTCCATTGTATCACCTCTCAATCTCTAATCTTCAGCCTTTCCTTATCAACTGCCTCTTTTCCTGATGCTTAAAAAATGACAAGATATCCTTAATCTTTAGGAAACATTTACTTGACCACACCATTCCCTCAACTTATCATCTTCTTCTCAGTCAAATTCCTCAAAAAACTCACCTATATTTCTTGTTTCTACTTCCTTTCCTTTCACTCTCACATTCCCCTGTAATCTATTTTCTAACTCCGTGGCTTAACTGAATCTTCTCTCCAATAATTTTAGTTATCTCTAAGTTACTAAATTCAGGGCTTTTTCTCATTCCTCATCCTTCTCTTAAACTTTCTGTAGCATTTCACACATTGATCACCTCCTCCTGAAAACTCTCTTCTTTCTTTCTTGTTTTACAACTTCATAGCTACATTTGCTGAATCATTATTCATATAATACCGCCTAATCATGGGTATCTTATCAAAATTTGTCTTAAGTCTTTTTTTTTCTTTCTTCTCCTCTCCTCTTTTCTCTTTCTCCCTTCCCATCCCTTCTGTTTTATTCCCTTCCCTTCTCTTTCCTTTCTTCCCCTCCCCTTCCCTTCCCTTCCCTTGTCTTGTCTACTCTTCCCTTCCCTTGACTTGTCTTTTTCTTTCTCAAATAACCACATATTTACATATATATTTAGATGTATACATGCTACAGGCTCTCTGTTCCAGTAAAATGCAAGCACCTTGAGGACAGGAATTATTATTTGTTTTGTCTTTGTATTCCAAGCACCTAGCATACATTTATTAGATTAGAATTTGATACTGACACCCAGGGATGGGGAAATGTTTGTTGAAGATCATACAGCAGAACTGAGAACAAACCATGAGAATTCTGACACCCAGAATCATGACAAAATGGAAGAAGTCTCTGATATAGACAGGTGTTCTTTTACTGGATTCTGTGAATTTACAGTTTTAAGAAACTATTTTGATAACTGGATTTCAATATTATTTCCCTTTTTAATGCTATGCACTTTTGTATACATTAAAAAATATCATTCTAAGAAGGGGTGCATAGAATTCACTAGGCTGCCAAAAGGGTCCTCGGCACAAAAAAGATTAAAAACCCTTAATAATAGAGTTAGAGAAGCAGGTTTGAAATTCAGATCTGCTACATTATAGTAAAGTACTGACTATGTAATTACTTTTACTATAGAGTCACATGTCTTAGGTTCAGAGCCTGATTCGGCTACTTACTATCTGTGTAACCTTGGGCAAATTTATGGACTTTGGTTTCCCCTAAGATTCCTTCAAAATCTAAATCTTCACATTTTTGTGCCTCAGTTTCCTCTCTTGTTAAATGTAGAACTTGAACTGTTTGTTTTCTGAGGTTTCTTTCATCTCAAAATTTCATGATTGTTCTAATTACATAAGTTGCCACTAAAAAACCTTGCTGGCCTAATTCCACTGGAACTTGGGAGAGCTGGGAATGGGGGGTGTGGGAGAAAGGTGACAAACAATTTTCTGTATTCTTTTTTTACAGATATCTCTGTAAAATTCATGGCTCTGCAGAATAGGACTCTCAGTATATGATAGCTGGCTCTACCCCAGAAGTGTGAGTGTATGTGTTATTGAGGGGTGCAGGGGATACTAAAGAATTTGGGATTCCATCTCAACTGGGACCCAAAGTCCCTCATTTTAAATAGACACCCTCTCTAAGCTCTGACACTCAACCTACTCTGGGATTGCCTGGGAACCCAAGCTGTTTTTTCCTGTCTGGGTCTTGGTAACCCCTTGAAATCCCGGCCTCCCTCTCCAATCCTTTCCAAATGCTCATTAAGCCTCTTGCAAATCCAGGGCTGAATGGCTCTGCATGAGTTTAATAAAGCAGGAGACAAGAGGCCATCCATCATAGGGAGCCACACAGCTGGGGAGCTTGGGGTGGGAAGGTGATGGGTTTGAGCTTTCCCAACAATCTCAAGGCTTCTTAGCCCCATCAGAACCTGTGGCCTCCAGGGAAGTATAAGGTATTACATAGGAACCATGGTCTATACATTAATGCCTAAATCTAGGACCCGAATTCTCTCTCTTTCTCTTTTGAGCTCCATCTTCATGATTACTAGGCTGTAAGCTTCTTGAAGACAGAGATAGGATCTTCTTTCAACTTTGTATCTTCCTCAGTGCTCATAAGTAGTGATCACTGAATATTGGTTGAATTGACTTTGAAATGGCTGGGAAATTAACAATGCCTCTTCATTTCAAGACACTTCAAGGTCCATGATTTCCAATCAATAAATGTAGACCTGGAAGGAACTTTAGAGGTTATCCAGCTCAATTCCCTCATTCTACAGATGAAGAAATGGAAAACTTAGAAAGAAGATCACATAGAGGTTGTAAGTGTCAGAGGTAAGATTTGAAACTGTCTTCTGCCTTCAAAGTCTATATTCTTCCTTCTGCTCCTTCCACAGATCTCCTCCATTATGTCTTTCTAGATAGCCTATTTAGTTTCTGTGAGCCTCTCTCTACACTGTTTGCTCCATGTTGATTAACCCTTCAGTCATGATCCCATTGGAACTTAGCTAGACTGTTCCTACATGATAAGAGTGTCATCTGGTGCTGGGCTTGTACTGAAATCCTTCCAGGTTGGCAGAACCTGCCAGGCTGGTCTGGAGCAAAACAAAGAGTAACCTTGGAATCTTAGGTATAGAACTGGAAGGGATCTCAGAACTCTTGAGGTCATTCCATAGATGAAAAAATTAATATACAAAGAAGTTAAATGATTTGCTTAAGACTATACAGATAATGTGTGGGGGCAAAATTTGAACCCTCTGACTCTAAAACCAATATTTGAAATTTCTACTGTATTAGAATCAGAACACCAAGGTTAAGGAAGTCTAGTCTCTTGCTAATTGATTATGTGATCTCCAACAACTTAACCCCTCCTCAGTTTCTCCATCAGCAAAAGGGAATAATAGCTTATCTACCTACTGTAAATTATTGCCATGAGGTGTATAAGGTGATGGGTTTGAGCTTTCCCAACAATCTTTCCCAACAATGTGCAAGAATGTACATTATATACATTTGAATTTCCAGTTTATTTATTGAAGGGCAAGGTATTTGGTCACACAGAGTTACACAGTTATAAGTATTAGGTGTCTGAGGCTAGATTTGAACTGAGATTCTCCTGACTTCAGGGCTGGTACTGTATCCACTGTGCCACCTAGCTACCCCGCAAGTTTTTTTTAAAGCAGGAGCTGCATCTTGTTTCTTTTTTTTCCCTGTCTCTACTTATAGCATAATATCTTGGTTATAGCATTTAATGTTGGTTTTGAATTGAATTGATTTGTACCTGATACTCAGAGGGAAAGATTAATTTGTTTGCTCTTTTCTGGAAAGAAAAGTGTTATGATTCCTTGAGCCACCAGACATTGCCCTGTGTCCTGGCCTCCTGAGACTCTACTTTTCCTACCATGACTTCTCTGCTCCTGTCAAACCTGTTCATCATGTTACCTTTTATATTTCTACATCTCTCACATCTGTCACTTTCTCTTCACTTACACAACTACTGCCTTATTTCTAGTCCTCATCACCTCTCACTTGCACTGTTGAAATTACCTCCTAATTCATCTCCCTGCCTTGTCTCTATTCTTTCCAGTCTATCCTCTACACAGCTGCCAAAGTGATTTTCTTTAAGCACAGGTGTGACCATGTCACTCTCCTATTCAATAACTCTAGTTGGCTTCATATTCTAGGACAAAATATAAACTCCATTGTTTGGTTTTTATTTATTTTCAATACACATCACTTCCCTTCTTGGACTCTATGATAAAGTTAAACTGAACTTATCCCTCACACATGACATGCTGTCATCCATCTTCTTACCTTAGCAGATTGTCCCTGATGCCTGAAATGTACTTCTTCTTCACCTGTTTTTTAGAACCTCTAGTTTTCTTCATCTAAATTCAAGTGATATCTTCTAGATGAAGTCTTACCTGATTTTCTTAGCTGCTAGTGCCTCCCCTCAAAAATGACCTTGTGTTTATTTTGTATGTACTTACTTAATACCATCCACTAGCTCACATTTATAGGTTGCTCCTCAGAGATTTAGTCCCGTGATTGGCTAATCTTACTAATGTAACTCATGAGTCCCTGTCATTATGTTTCCCATTAACAACCAATCAGTAGATATAATTACTCTTAGCAAATGGAATAGTAGGAAGAAAATTCACAAAATATTTTCTCTTGTATATCTCCCACAAATATGCTTAGTATCCATGGGGATAGTGGGCTCAAACTTAGAGTACAATGGTAGGGAAGTTAGGATGCAGGATACATGGGCAAAAGCAAATTACAATTGGTATTGCAAGGTCTTGTAAAGTTCTCATGCTGAATTACAAAGGTTTGCTCCTCTCCATAGTTTATTTCTCAATTACTAGGGGCCACAGTCTTTGAAGCTGCTGTCTTCCTTCAGTGACTGTATATTTGCAGTGGTGTCTCTGCTCCCTGATAAATGTAGCTTCTTCTACTGATCCAGTAGCTGCTATGACATGCCCAATACTGGGGAGAAAAGAATATCCCCTCTCATCCTTGTTGTCATTTATTATATACAGGTATCTGTACTACAACTCAGTCAGGATCCAAGCCGTTAAAATTTCCAGAAGCATAGCCAAACTGCTTGCTCAGATAATTTTTTCTTTTCTTCCTCCCTCTCTCCCTTCCTCCCCCCTCCCTTCCTCCCCCCCTCCCCCTCCTCTCTCTCTCTCTCTCTCTCTCTTCTTTTCTCCTCTCTCTCTCCCTCCTGCTTTTGTCCTTCCCTCCCTCCTTTCTTTCTCTCTCCCTCCTTTCCTCCCCCTCTCATTAATATCCAGAGCTGTTTTATTGCAAATATGTCCTTTCAATTCGGTGCTTTAGAAGATTCACTAAACTACATTATCCAAATCATTATAATTTTAATATTCATGTTATATACAATTCAAAGTCCTATCAATGATTTTAAAGCATAAATTGATTGTACAGTTAGACCTTATATGATCTTTCCCCCACCTGTCAAATTTCAAATGAGATGGCTGCTGAAGCAGGTAGTTCTTTCTGAACCCATTCAGAAGTATTCACACCTGAGAAAATCATCAGAGTATATGCATTAAAACATTTTGTGTGACACACTATATTCTGTGACCATATTTATTGCAATGGAGAGGTGATCTCTCTTGATAATAATTGTAAGTTACTTGAGGGCAAGAACCATTTCACTTTTGCTTTTGTATCTATTACACAACTTGGCATATAATAGATGTTTGATAAATACTTAATGACTAATGCTCCTGTACAAGAAATCTCATTTTGCCCACCTCCAAGTTTTTGAACTCACCATTGTCCACTTTTTCCTACATGGAATGTCTTCTTCCTTATTTTATATTAAGTTATGTTCCTCATCTCCTTGAATATCAAGATAAGATTACTTCTTTTTTAGAAATTGGGCTATTAATGGAATGTTTGGTGGTTCATATTTCCCCAGGGACATAGCAGGAGACATGTAGAGCTGGAAATATAGGACAGTCAAAAAAACTCATCAGTCAGATATCTGGGTTCTGGATTGGCAACCATTTTTTGTTTTTCTCAATAGTATTTTATTTTTCCAAATATATGTATAGATAGTTTTCAACATTCATTTTTATAAAACTTTTGTGTTACAAATTTTTCTCCCTTCCTTCCAGACAGCAAGCAATCTGACATAGGTTAAATTTCCATATTTGTCATGTTGTGCAAGAAAAATTAGACGAAAGGGGGAAAAAAACCACAAGAAAGAAAAAAAACAATTAAAAAATTGAAAATACCTTTACATTCAGTATTCATTCTTCTCTCTCTGGATGTAGATGGCATTTTCCATTCCAAGTCTATTGGAATTGCTGTGAATCATTGTTGAGAAGAGCTGAGTCCATCATAGTTGATCATCCCATAGTCTTGTTATTGTATACAATGTTCTCCTGGTTCTTTTGCTTCATTTGGCATCAGTCTTTCTTTTCTGAAATCCACCCTAGCAGCCATTTTTGAAGGGCAGTTTTTTATATCCACAAAAATTAGAGGATTGAATCAAATCAAGGGTTCTTAAACTTAAGGTATTTGTTAATTGTCAATGTAATTTTTTCTTTTATATACCATGTATTTTATTTTAAACATTCTGAGAAGGGGTCCATGGACTTCACTACACTGTAAAAAGGGCCAATTACACACAAAAAAGTTGAGATCCCCTAGCTTAAATGATCTCTGACATCTCTTCCAGCTCCAAACTTCTATGATTCCAAGTCTTCTCTGAGCATCTAGCACAGTATCTTGAGCAGGTAAGAAGTGAGTGCCAGAGAGAGAATAATGATATACCTCAGGTACAGACTCTCAAATCCTTTGTTCTTCCCATTACACCAGGAAAAGGATCAGAGGTCTTGTCTTTTTAGACAGACTTCAAGCCTCCTGAGGGCACTTCTCTTGTGTCCTTTTCAGTATTTCTTGAGCTTTTTCCACTCCTGATATTTTTTCACTTGATAAATCTTAATGTGACCCCTGATATATAGGTATATAAATCAAACATTTACAGATGATAAAACATAACTTTGTGACCCCCCCCATTCAATTGCAAGTTGTCATATCATGACTTAGTTTAAGAAATTAGGTCTTGCACAAGATTAACATGTGCCTGGAATTCAATCAGTAACATACATATTGTCCAGTGAGACATTTCACTTGACTGGGACCTAAGACTGGGACCTAAGACTTACTGGGGACATTTATAAAATGGCTAAGCTTCCATTCAGCTCTAAGTCCTTGGATGCTATGGTTAAATTTCTGTGGGATGACAGAATTTAGACTAATACTTACTTACTATGTGACCCTAAACAAGTCACAGTCTATCTGGGACTCAGTTTTCTCACTCATAAAATGAGAGAGTTGAACTAGATGATCACTAATGTCCCTTACAACTCTAGAATTGTTATTCTATAATCTATAAAATGGAACCATAATTCTGAAGGATGCATGATCAAATGATATAGTCAAATGATATAGTATTTCTAAAGTGTTTTTTAAATCTTCAAATCTTACATAAATGTAAGCTATATTGGGACTGGGAGGTTGAAGTGAAAGATCAATAATGTGCTTTTTATATTACTCTTACCAGAGGTCTAGGCAGCTGATGTGGATAGAGTGCTGAGCTTGGAGTCAGGAAGACATCCTTTTGGGTTTAAATTGGGCTTCTCACACTTCCTAGTTGTGTGATCTAGGGCAAATCATTTAATCCTGTTTACCTCAGTTTCCTCATCTGCAAAATAAGTTGGAGAAAAAATGGCAAACCACTCCAGTAAAAAAATCTTTGCCAAGAAAACCCTAAATGGGTCATGAAGAATTGACAACAATAACATGCTAGGAAATGTTTAACAATTAACTGGGGGAGGAGGTAAAGGAGGGGAAGGTGATATAAAACTAATAAATCAGGCCAGATTTGTTGTAGCTGCCAGTTTCTGAGGAATCAGTACTCCTGCTAAAAATTTAACGAGTGGCTTTCAGAGCTGGTTACATCTGGCTCCAGCATGCCCCTGATTTTAACTCATGCTCAATAGCTGCTGAGATAGACTCTCCTCCAACAAATACTTGTTGAATGACTGATTGATTGACCTTTCCCTTTTTCTTGGAAAAAATTTTTTAATCTAAAACATTGCTAAATTTTGGAACTCAACATCTCATAAAAATGAATGCTAAACAATTTCTTGTCATGTTTCTGGGGAAAAATACAATATGATACATACAGCTACATATATCTCATTGATAAAAAAAAGACAAAAATTATAGCTCATATTCCTCTACTACTTTCAAGCTTACAAAAGTGTCCTTTCCTGATGGGACAGATGATGCAAACATTATTATTGTTGCCTCCTTATTTTTTTTAAAATAAGGAAACAGACTAAGAGATAGGAAATGATTTCTCCAGATTCATACATAGTTATCACAGATGAAATTTGAACTCAGGTCCTTCTGACTTTCCACTACACTGAAATGCAACCTTTCTTCCTCTCCTTGGGACAAGAAAAAAAAACTGTAGGAGAAAGAGTTGGTCCTTCTGACTTTCCACTACACTGAAATGCAACCTTTCTTCCTCTCCTTGGGACAAGAAAAAAAAAAACTGTAGGAGAAGGGGAGGAGTAGGTTGAAAGGGAAGGAAAGAAGAAACTGGAAAGGTGAAAGCTGTCACCTTGCTTCTGCCCTCCACAGTAACCTAGCTTTTTCCTTTCCCCATTCCCCCCACCCCTGAATTTATACTCTGTCATCTCAGACCTTGTTCCACTTTAGCCTTCCCCTCTTCATTCCCTCATCCTACTCCAATTCCAATCTGACTTTTCTTCACTGGCCACACTATGCTGCAATCTTTCTGTAGCCTAGGGGTACTGAACCTGGTCTCCCTAGCTCCACCAGAGAATCGAGGCTGGGGCTGTCGGCTGGTGTTTCACACCCAGATTATAGAGCTGAGGCTGCAGGAGCCGTTCTCAGGGTTGGGCTGGCCGCCAGGCCTAACATCTGGGATAGATTACCCACGGTGGCGGAGTGGGCTCCTCTCCCTGCCACTCACCTATCTGCCCGGGTGACAGAGGAGATGGGAAAAAGGTTTTCACAGCTGGAATAAATTGAGGGGAAGTGGAGGGGGAGGGTCAGAAAGAGACAAAAAACAACATTGAACTCAAGATGGAAGAAAGACAGTATTAGAAGAGGTAATGAAGAAAATATGTGTATGTGTGTGTGTGAATGTGTGCATGTGTGTGTGTGAAGGTGAATATATGGACAAGTGAGTACAGTGTAAGTGTGAGTGCAACAATGCATGTGCATGTGGGTATTGTCCAATGAATCAAGGTAGTGTGAATCAATTTAGTGTGCATTTGTTTGAGGGGCTGCCCACACACACTTTGGTCTGGGCAGGACTTCAGGTCCTTGGTCCCAGTGTTTTCCCTAAATGCATTGGGGTGTGTGTGTAAAAATGGAGAAGGAGGACAGAGAAGGAGAAAAATGGAGAGGCAGGGGACAGGGAGAGAGGGGAGTCAGGAGAGAGAGGACAGGGAAGAAAATAAGGAATAAGAATTGGGAAGAGAGGGACAGAGAATTACAAAAGTGGAAAGGGAGGATAAGAGGAAGGGTCAGAAGGGAACTGATAGGAATAGAGAGCAAAAGAAGATGGTGGGGGGAGGAAGGAGAGAGACAAAAAGAAGGGAAAGAGTAAGCAAAGCAAGAACTTAGAAAATGCCGTCTGCAACTTGCTTGGAAGCATCAACTAAGCCAGAACTCTGTCCTTTCTTTGGCCTTCTCTGTCCTTTGGAGCTGGGCTCCAGACATGGCATGTTTATCTGTATATATGGGTGATTGAGGAGGGGGAAGTTTTGACTTAACCTCCTCCCCAACCTACTCTGGTTAGGGCCTGGTCCCCTCTCCCCTAAACTCCTCTCCTGTCACTTTCTCCCTTTTACCCCCTTCCACCGCCCCCTCCACTTCCCGGCAGCCCACACCTCTCTGGCTTCAGGACTTCTCCTCCTTCTCCATCTGCTCCCCATTGATGGTGGGAGAGCTTTAAATCGCCGCTCATTAGTCACTAGGCTATCCCCCCCATCCTCCTCCCACCAATCCGTCTCGCTTCAATCATGCTGGGGCAACGGGGGTCCCAACCTCCCACCAGGCCCCTGTTTCCAAAGGGAATCATTCAGTAATAGCCTTGTCAGGCAGTCATCTGGCCCTGCAGACCTGCTCCAAGAGGAGCATTGCGGGCATCTCCTAGCTCTATCCCAGGACCACAAGGCACCTTCCCCCTTCCACCCTGATCCTTGGCCCAGGGGGTCACTGGGTCACTGGCCTAGTCTTTTACCATGAGCCACTGAGATTGGACTCTTAACACCCCTTCATAATATTATCCCTGGTCGAGTCCATAAAAGTCCCCTCTAGCATTACGGCATTTGAGAGACTATTAAGTTTTAAGGCCCCAGACCTCCGTGAAGGAGGCGCGTCATTGGTGTTTTGCGGGCTCTAGGTTTATGGGCCAGTCAGAAGCAAGATTGATTGGGGCCTAGGGAAGGAGGGGGTGCATTGTGGGCAGCAGGGGCAAAGGCCTTAGGAAACCAGCTGTGGGCGGGCTGGCATAAGGCAAAGTAGAAAGAGTAGGGGATCAGCTTGAGAGTATGCTTGGGAGAAAGGGCAACCACACTCATTTTCCCCCACCTTCTGGGCTCATAGCTTGGTAGAATCATAGGGCTCCTGGATGTAGAGATGGATGGATCTCAGACCTCACTTTATGGAAAGGAGACTGAATTCCAAAGGGGTTATCCGAGGCCCTAAAAGTAGTAAGGAGTAGAGCTGGGATTTGAACCCTGGCCCTCTGGGAGTGACTGGCAATGACCAGTAACCAGACTGCTGACAGTTACAGCATTTTGGAATTCAGGACTGCCTTCATATGCCTTCTTTCCTTATACCCCCCTGGACCCTCATCTCCAACAATGATGCACACTGTACCTGCATCTTTGGCATCTGTCTTCCTTGTAGAACTTATTGAGGGAAAGGTTTTATAGACACTGTTAGGTCCCTGACCGTTGCTATACTCTAAGAGGCTGGTGGTTCTTTCTGTGGTTACTGGATTCCATAAATGTAACCTTCCTCTCTTCTCCCTTGTCTTTTTTCCTAGTTTTCACTCATGATTCTAAATCACGTTGTCTAGATAGTCTTTTAGGAACCATGAAAATTAATAGGGAGTGGTAGCCCTGCATAGTGGACAAACCAGGAGTTAAGAGACGTAGGTTATAGTCCTAACTTTGCTAATAATTAGCTGTGTGGTCTTGGATTAGCCACATGACTTCAATTCTCAGCTTTGTTTGTTTTTCTTTCCATCTGTAAAATAGAACCTTCCCAATCTTCGACATGCCAGGATTTTATGACTTTCCTTGTCTAGAAGTATGAGAATAAAGAGATTTTCTATAGGGTTGCAGTTATAGTGAGATGGTGTAGACAGAATCTAATTTTGATTAGCCCAGGAGATTATTTTTATTCAGAGAATAACATTCTTAACAACAGAATCTGTGATAGGCAGGAAAATCTAAGAAGTTCCTCATCTAGAGTAGGGATAATGAGAGAGGCTGATTTGGAGATGATGGTCAGGGCCATCTGGACTAGAGATGGTGGGGAACCAAATCAATCAAAATATGTGTTGAATATCTTTTCTTATTTTTAATTTTGTTTTTTATTAGGAACTTTATGAACAGCAACAACAATGAATGTTTCAATATACAAAGAACAAAAAGAGAATTATATATGAAACTGTGAATTTCCATTTATTCAGTTTTTAAAGGCATATACTAATATATATAGTAAAAATAAAAAGGCATATATTAATTTTTAATACAACAGTAACTTCCCTGCTGGTCTCCATCCCTATATGAATTACCTAGTATGCCCTTTTTGGAGCTACAGCAATGTGGCTGACAAATAAGCTATATAAAACTCAGTCCCTGTCCTTAAGGCGACGAGATTATCTAGCCAAGGAGACAATAAAATGTGCTCACACTTCTCTAGCTCTCTAAGGCTTACAAAGTGCTTTCTTCACAGTCACTGAAGGAGAAAGATAGTGCAAACCAACATATCTGCTTTATATATAAAGACTTGCCGCATGCCTGAAAAATAAGAATAGACATCATGATTTGAATCCAAGCCTTCTGACTCCAGAACCAGTGTTTTTATAACTCTATAGATAACACATGAGACAACAGGAACCTACATAAGGCAAGATATAATTAAGAGGCAAGCAAGTACTAAATTTTGTATACTCTAATTTTGTGTCATCAAAAGTGAAAAATGATCAATTCATAAAGACTGGTGTCCCTTTCAAAGAAAGTTTCATGGAGGAGGTGGTATTGTTTCTGGAGTCTGAGGATAGGTATATAATTCAGTCATGTTCAACTCTTCGGGACTTCATTTGGCCTTTGCTTGGCAAAGATACTGGACTAATTTGCCATTTCATTCTCCAACTCAATTTATGTATGAGAAAACCAAGATGAACAGAATTAAATGACTTGCCTAGTATTATACAGCTAGGAAGTGTCTGAGGCCAGATTTGAATTCAGGGAGATGAGTATTCCCAACTCTAGGCCCACACTCTATACTCTGAACCACCTAAGTGCCCTTCAAGGATGGATAGGATCTCTATATTCAGAACTTAAGTGATGTTGTTCAGTAGAATCCAACTCTTCATGACACAAAGGACCATAGTATGCCAGGCTCTTTTACCCTCTATTATCTCTTGAAGTCTGTCCAAGTTCATGTTGTTTCTCTCCATTTCTTTCTCCACCATCCCCTTTTTTTCCTTCAATCTTTTCCAACAGCAGGGTCTCTTCCAATGAGTCCTGTCATTAATTGAAGGGGTGGGAAGAGTGTTGTTTTTAGAATTATGGAATTCAGGTTCAAATCCCTCTTTTGATGTTTACATTAGGCAAGTTACTTGATTTCCCTTGGCCTCATTTTCCTTATTTATAAAATGAGGGAATTGCATTAGATGACTTTTTGAAGACTCTTCCAGTTTTAAAATATATGCCCCTATCACAAATAAAGGAAGGAATGGCATAGAACCTTGGCGTTGGAAGAGCCCTCAAAGATTATCCTGTGTAATCCTCTTACCTAAGAAGGACTACATAGCCCCAACAAATTGTTGTCAACTCTCTGCTTTCAAGATCTTTAGAGATGTGGAATTTACTACCTTCTTACACAGCTTGTTCCACTTTTGATTTATCCTGATCCATCTGTGTTCTATTGTAATTTGTATCTCTTCTTGTTTGGAAGATAAGCATTGTTCTTTGCACATAGTAGATAATGTTTATTGAACTAAACTGAATTATGGACAGTGAGGAGAAAATGATCTAACTGAAAGTAAGAGATAAGGAACAATGGAAAATAATTCTGTTCCTCTTGTTCCTCCAACATCGGTCATTTTCCTTTTCTGTTATATTAGCCAAGCTGATAGGTATGAGGTGGTAGCTCACAGTTGCTTTAATTTACATTTCTCCCATCAATAGTGATTTAGAGAATTTTTTTCATATGACTATGGAAATGTTGATTTCTTCATCTGGAAATTTCCTGTTAATATATTTTGACCATTTATCAATTGGGGAATGTTTCATATTCTTATATATTTATCTCAGTTCTCTATTTCAGAAATGATAACTTTATCAGAGAAATGCTGTAAAAAAAAACTTCCCCAAGTTTCCAATCTTCCTTCTAGTCTTGGCTACATTGGTTTTACTCATGCAAAAGCTTTTTGATTTAATGAAATCAAAATTATTTCTTTTATTTCGCATAATGTTCTCTATATCTTGTTTGGTCCTAACTTCTTCCCTTATCCGTAGATCTGACAGCTAAAATTTTCTATGCTTTTCTGATTTGCTTAATATCTCCTTTTATGTCTAAATCATATGTCTATTTTGACCTTAACTTGATATATAGTATGAGATGTTGTTCCATACCTAGTTTGGGGGCTCTTGGGACTAATTCTTCCTTGAATTCATAGTCAGTTTCTATTCTCTGATGCCAGAGAAAACTCTATGAAGCTACTTCTTGGTCCTTTCTCTTATCTCTCTGCTCCCAACTGGATGTGGTATCTACTATAGGAAAAGTTGTGTCCCAGCTGATGAGAGGATGAAAGAAAATGCCCATTCCCTTCTGCTGCCCCCTGGTGGAGACCTTCCATCAGCTGCTTCTGACTTTGGCTTGATCATAAGGGTTGGCAGGTTTGTCTTCGAAGGGTCATCAGAGGTGTGGTTGATCTTAGGCTAATCAGCGGGAAGCTCTTCCTAGAATTTCATCAGAGAACTTTTTCCCATTTCCCAAAGAGATAACAGGGCATGAACACGTTGTTGTTGTTGTTGAGCTGTTTCATGTCCAGTTCTCCAAGATCCCATTTGGGGTTTTATTTGCAAAGTTCTTGGGATGGTTTGCCATTTCCTTCTCCAGCTCATTTTACAGATGAGGATCTGAGACAAACAGGGTTAACTGACTTGCCAGATGTCACATAGCCAGTAAGTGTCTAAGGCTGAATTTAAATTAAGTCTTCCTGACTCCAGATCTAGCACTCTGTCCACTGTGCCTTCTAGCTATCCTCCAGATACATTTTCTTATTTAGTTGAACACCAAATCTCCTGTTATCTGTCTCTTACTTTCTCTGGCTATATCCCCTAAGCTGGATGTGGAAAAGTAGGGGGAAGTGCCTCGCTACTTTTATATAGATATTCTATTTATACTTATATTTGTGCACATGAAACAGCTAGGCGGCACAGTGGAGGGAGCAACAGGCTTGGAGTTGGGGATATCTGAGTTCAGATCAGAGTATCACACTTACTAGCTGCATGACCAAATTACTTCTATCTAATTCAGTTTCTCATCTGTAAAATGGGGTCATGCTGAAGAACGGCAAACAGTTCCAATATCTTTGCCAAGAAAACCCCATGGACAAAAGTCTATGAGGTCACATAAAAGTTGGACATGACTGAATAACTGAACAACAAAAATGTACATGTGCTGTCCCAAGGAGCAATAAGGTATAGAGGAATGAGTGGATCTAAGATAGTTGTTAACCTTTGACTCCTTTAGTAATCTAGTGAAACATCTTCAGAATAAAGTTTTTAAATGCTAAAATAAAATATGTAAGATTACAAAGGAAGACAATTATATTGAAATAATTATACACACAAGTAAATTCGCTGATTCCCAATAAAATAATGATAGAATATAAGCTTCTTGAAGGCAGGGATTGTTTCACTTTTGTCCCTGCATTCTTGAATTTAGCACAATGCCTCCCATCTAGTAGATGCTTAATGAATGGGGTTGAAAAAGAATGACTGAATTCCTATCTAGCTTACCTTCCCAGGTAGTCATTACTCCCTTCCCAGCTTCAGCTCCGAGGTATCTCAGCATCATTCAGGATTATCCCAGAGATCCTGGTTCAGAGGGCGTGCTGTCCCCTCACCCAAGTTAAGACTATTTTGCTACCAGTGAAAGAGACACTTAAAGAAGGCCTTTGTGCCTAAGTGTTCCCTTTGACAATCAGAATAGCTTTCAGGGCATTTCTGTAATAACTGAGAAATGCTCTCTGTGTGTGATACTGAGCTTAGTGCATTGGTTTACCTATCACCTCACCTCACTCATTTCAAGAGTGTGCTGAAGTCAGCCTGAATCAGAGATCTGAATGCTAAATTTCTAGTGTGAGCATTTATACTTAGTAGCTATGTGACCTTGGTCAAGTGCCTTGATTTGTTTGCCTCAGTTTCCTCAACTGTAAAATTGATATGATAATAGCATCTAACTTGCAGAGTTGTTGTGAGGATAAAATGAGATTATATTTATTTTAAAAAAATTTTACATTTGTTTTCAAAATTTTTGAGTTCTAGGTTCTCTCTCTTATCCCCACCCACAATTAAGAAACCATTTGTGAAAGTATACAAAACATTTCCATAAAAGTCAAGTTGTGGGGGAAAAAAACAGATCAATGAAATAATATTTAGAAAAAAAGCACTTAGCATAGAGTCTGGCACTTTGAAAATGCTTATTCCATTCTCATCCCTTCCCTCCCATTCTCCAGTTCCATAATCTGAAAAGAAAGGAGGGAAGGACATTTTCTTAACACTTCCAGAGCCATGCTTGGTCACTATAATGACAGTGTTAAATTTTGGTTTCTTGTTCCTGTCATTTACACTGATATCCAGATACACACGGCGCAACACACACACATACTCTCTCTCTCTCTCTCTCTCTCTCTCTCTCTCTCTTTCTCTCTTTCTCTCTCTCACACACACACACAGTTTTTATGGTTTTGCTTCCTTCATTCTATACAAGTTCATAGTTTTCCCTTGTTTCACTGAATTTTTAATACTCATGGTTTTGTAGAGCAACATTTCCCCAAGAAGGATCAGCATGATTAATCCCATTCCTGGGGCTCTACTTTCCCTCTTAACTCTTTCCCTTCTCTTTTCTCCTTAACCCAATAAATAAGGCAGGATAAGATATTAGAGGAATGTTGATACCTGTATGCTTTGTATCTAGGTGCTAAAGAATCTTATCAATACTTTCTAAGTAGTATCTTTATGTGTTAAAAGTAGTTGGAATCTTCTAGGCCATCAGGGAAGGAGAAATACATAGTAGGGAAAAAATAATTTATTCTGAAGATCAGTGCTCACCTTCTCAGATAAGTCTTTCTGTGATTTCTCTCAACACTTAGTTAAAGGATCTGTGGCTTCCTTGTGTTTCACTCTCTCTACCACTCACTGTAATTCCAAAACCCTCTGGGCTCATTCATCTTCAATTCAAGTAATATGATACTGCATTAATTTTCCTAAAGCATAGTTCGTGATCATATTTTTCCTGATCAAAAACTATCAATTGATCCAGCAGTGTTACTACTGGGCTTATATCCCAAAGAGATATTAAAGGAGGAAAAGGGAACTGTATGTGCAACAATGTTTGTGGCAGCCCTTTTTGTAGTAGCTAGAAACTGGAAATTGAATGGATGCCCATCAATTGGAGAATGGCTGAATAAATTGTGGCATATGAATGTTATGGAATATTACTGTTCTGTATGAAATGACCAGCAGGATGAATACAGAGAGTCTTAGAGAGGCTTACATGAACTGATGCTGAGTGAAATGAGCAGAACCAGGAGATCATTATATACTTCTATATGAGGATGTATTCTGATGGAAGTGGATTTCTTCGACAATGAGAAGATCCAATTTACTTCCAATTGATCAATGATGGACAGAATCAGCTACACCCACAGAAGGAACACTGGGAAATGAATATGGACTATTTGTATTTTTATTTTTCTTCCCAGGTTATTTTTACCTTCTGAATCTGATTTTTCTTGTGCAACAAGAGAACTGTCTGGATCTGTACACATATATTGTATCTAAGATATACTTTAACATGTATGAGACTGCCTGCCATCTAGGAGAAGGAGTGGATGCAGGGAACGGAAAAGTTGGAACAGAAGTGAGTGCAAGAGGCAATGTTGAAAAATAACCCAAGCATATATTCTGTTAATAAAAAGCTATAATTAAAAAATACCAATTATTCCCCATTGCTAATTCAGACTCTTTGGTCTGATATTCAAGGTCCTCTATAGTTTGCACCAAGGTCTACTTTTTCCAGACTTTTCTTTCATTACTACTTCACCCCATTCCCTTCACTCCTGCCAGACCAGTTTCTCAGTCTTCTCAAATATGTTCTCTCTGGGTTTTTATATCATCCCTCTTGCCTAGAATGTCCTCTTTCTTTCTCTCTTTTTCAAACCCAACACATTTGCAGAATTCCAGAAATTCTGAGTTGGAAGGTACCTCATTCAGTCATCTAGCTTATATCTGAAGACCCTTCTCTTCTATCTTCAAAGCTTCCACAGAATGGTCTCCCTTTCCCTCTCAGGAGAAAACATCCTCTCACATTTTGCTGAAGAAATTCATGTAATTCCAGAACTCTTCTCCAAACCCTTGTCATCAAACACCCCCCCCATCTCTATATTTCCTGTAGTCTCTAAACAAAAGATAGTCTTTTATTTTTCATCTTGCCAAAGTCATCTCCTCTACTTGTAACCTAAATGAGTCTTTATGTCTAGATCTCTGTCCACTATGCCACTTAGCTTCCCCTTTATCAATTCTACTTAAGAAAAGAAAAAGTCTCACAAACATCCCTTTGTCTGCACTCATCTACCACCTTGGTTCATACCATCACCCACCTCTCACTTAGCTCTTTCCTCACAATTTCATCCTCCATTTCTGAAGCACAGGTCTAGCCCTAGGATTTTCCGGCTTAGAAATCTTCAGTAGATTCCTATTGTCTCAAAGATGATATATAAACTCCTGTTTCACAACAAATCAAGGCTTATTGTACATTACTCCCTTTCACACAGTCCATGGTCCAATCAGATGGGCTTATTTACTATTCTTATAGATGACATTTCCTTTCACTTTTCCATGCTATTGCATAGGTAGTACACCGTGCCTGGAATGTGTTCCTTCTTATTGCCTTACTTTTAGAATGCTGACTCAAACTTCCTTCAAAGTCTAGTAAATGTGTAATCTCCTACATGACATATTTCCTGATTCCCCAGAGCTGGTGTTACCCCTAATTGCTTTGCATATATTTTGTTTTGTCTTATATATGCATATGTTGTTTTGATTTTGTTTCTGTATCTCTAGTGCACAGAGTAGTCATTTGATGCATGCTCATTGATTGAATAAGAATCCTTCCTATAATATATTAAACAAATAATCATTCAACCTTTGTTTAAAATTATCATGAATCAGGCTAGAACTTTATCCTTTGTAAAAGAATTTTAGTCTGGGCAAATCCATCACCTCTGGAGGCAGCTTATTCCAATTTTGGATTGCTTTAATTAGAAGGAAATGTTTCTTTGCATTAAACCAATATTGTCTATTTGTGACTCCTATCCACCCTTTCTGGTTCTGCCCTTCTTAGCCAATCAGGATAAGTCTAATTGCTTTTAAGAGGATAACCTTCAAGTATTTAAAGACAGCTATCATGTCCCTCTTAAGTCTTCTTTTCTCCATGCTAAACATCCCTTCCATTTTCATCAAGTATATATATGGTATGAACTGGAAGCCCTTCACAATTCCAATAACTTGCTCAAAATCCTAGTTAGTTAATGGCAGAATTCAGTCTAAGGTCCAGGCAGATCTTACTGCTATACTGGACTGCAACAAAAACAAAGCAAAACAAAAAACAACTCTCTTGGTTTGGTTTGGGACTGGCTAGGGATTTGGACCTTCCTGAATGAGGAGATGAAAATTCTAATGCAAGATTCCGGGATGTAGGTGTGGCTTCTAGCATAGAGCCAAAGATGGCTCTTTTCTTTTCCAGGCTAAACATTGTTGGTTCCTCTTGCTATTCCTTTTGGAGTAAATTCGTGAATCAAAGAGATGAATGGCCTAAACAACACTACTGTGAGCTACTTATTCTCCCTAGGGGTCTAGTCTAAGAGATTGGTTCCAGGCCCTGCCCAGACTCAGGAAAATCTTACCAAGAGGAACAGGCAATGTGCTTCTCCTTCCTCCTCTCCCCCTTCAAAAAAATTGTCATTTCTTTGTTGGGAGATGAAGTGGGTTTGTGGAAGGTAAATGATGGATTGCTTTCTATTTTTTTTTTATACCAAAGCCAAACAGATTCCTTTACCATGTTCATTTTCTTTTTTAGCTTGCCTCCTTAGAGACTTTGGGGGATTTCCCCAGGAAATATAGAGGATAAAATGATGGGGTTGGAATCAAGAAGATCTGAGTTGAAATCAAGTTTCAGAAATTTATTAGCTGTATGATCTTGGACAAGCCATTTAATCTCCGTCAACTGTAAAATGAAGCTAATAATTGTACTTATTTCCCAGGGTTATTTTGAGGATCAGATGAGCTTTATTTTTAAAAAATTCCTTATTTTTTCAATTACATATAAAAACAACATTTAACATTAATTTTTAAAATTTCTGAGTCCCAAATTTTCTCCCTCCCTTTCTCCCTTTTCTCCTCATTAAGAAGGCAAGCAATTTGATACATGTTATACATGTGGAGTGATGCAAAACATACTTCCATATTAATCATGTTGTGAAAGAAAACACAGACCAAAAAACAAAAAAAAAAGTAAAAAAGTAAAAATACTATACTTTGATCTGCATTACTTCTTTTTCTAGAGGTAGGCAGAATTTTTCATTTTAAGTCCTTTGAAATTGTCTTGGATATTTGTGTTGTTGAAAATAGCTAAGTCATTCACAATTGATCATCCTACAATATTGTTGCTACTATTTTCAATGTTCTCTTGGTCTTAGTCACTTCACTCTGAATCAGTTCATAAAAGTTTTTCCAGGTTTGTTTGAAACCATCCTGTTCATCATTTCTTATAGCACAATAGTATTCCATCACAATTATATACCATAATGTATTTAGCTATTCCTCAATTCTTTACCATCATAAAGAGAGATACTAGAAATATTTTTGTCCATAGAAATCCTTAATTTAAAAAGTCTCTTTAGGATGTAGACTTAGTATTGTGGGATGAATAGGTATGCACAGTTGTATAGCCCTTTGGGCATAGCTCCAAATTGCTCTCTAGAATAGTGGGATTTTGTTATTTTATTTTTTTCTAGCTCTATAAAATTATTTTTGGTAGTTTGATTTATATGACACTAAATAAATAAAATGATTTTTTGTTAATTCTCTAAGATTGTCCATATATACTTAGATTTAAAGAATGATAGTCTTGTTTCCTCATTACCTATTTCAAATCTTTCCAATTTCTTTTTTTTTTCTTATTGCTACATCTGGCATTTCTAGCACAATGTTGAATAATAGTTGTGATAATGGGCCTTGCTTCACCTCTGGTCTTACTGAAGAAAGCTTCTAGCTTATGCCTGTTATAGATAATGCTTGTTGATGGTTTTATATAGATACTATTTATCAGTTTAAGGAAAACTCTATTTATTCCTATGCTTTCTAGTATTTTTAATAGGAATGAGTGCTATGTTTTATCAAAAGTTTTTTCTGCATCTATCACAATAATCACATTATTTTTTGATGATTTTCATTATTGATGTGGTCAGTTATGATGGTTTTCCTAATGTCGAACCAGCCCTACATTGCTGGTATAAATCCCACAGGTCATAATATATGATCATCGTGATATATTTTTGTTCCTTTATTTTTACTCTGTGTGTCTCTCTGTTTCAAATGTATTTCTTGAAAACAACATATTGTAAGATTCAGGTTTCTAATTTGCTTTGTATCCATTTCCATTTTATGGGTGAGTTTAGCCCATTCACATTCACAGTTATGATTAATAATTGTGTATTTTCCCCCATTCTATTTCCCTCCTGTTTATTTTCTCTTTTGGTTTCCTTTCACCCTCTCTCTCTTTAAAAGTGTTTTGATTCTGACTATTGTCTTCTCCAATATTCCTTACCTTCTATCAGCCTCATCTCCTTTTCTTATTTTTTCTCCTATTTCTCTGTTGTGCAAAATAGATTTCTAATTCCAACTGAGTGTATATTTATTTCCTTTTTCAGTCAATTCTGATGAAAGGTTCAAATGTTGCCCACCATCCTCCCTATTTCCCCTCTAGTGTAATAGCTCTTTCATGCTTCTTTTGTGTAAAATAATTTATCCCATTCTATATCTCCCTTCTCCCTTTCCCCAGTGCTTTCTTTTTTCATTCCTTAATCTTTTTGTCTGTGAGGGCTATCATTCCATCATAGTCAACTCTCATCCATGTCCTCTGTCTATGTATATTCACCTACCCTAATAATGGTAAAAAAAATTTTAGGAATTACAAATATCATCTTCCCATGTGGAAATGTGAACCTTATTGAATCCTTTATAGTTTCTCGTTCCTATTTACCTTTTTATGCTTCTCTTGAGTCTTGTATTTGAAAAAAAAATCTTTTTTTTTTTTTTTTGGTTCAGCTTTGGTCTTATCAGGAATGCTTGAAAGTCTTTTATTTCATTAAATATCCATTTCTCCCAATGCAGCATGCTCAATTTTGTAGGGTGATTCTTGGTTGTACTCCTAGTTTCTTTGCCCTCTAGAATATTATATTCCAAGTCCCCTGATCCTTTAATGTAGAAGTTTCTAAAACTTGTATTATCCTGACTGTGATTCCACAATACTTGAAATGTTTCTTTCTGGATGCTTGCAACATTTTTTCCCTTTGATCTAGGAGCTCTGGAATTTGGCTATGATATTCCTGGAACTTTTCATTTTAGAGTTTCTTTAAGAAGATGATCTCTTCAATGATGGACTGAAGCAGCTACACCCAAAGAAAAAACATTGGGAAATGAATGTAAACTGTTTGCATTTTTGTTTTTCTTCCAGGGTTATTTTTACCTTCTGAACGAATTCTTCCTGTGCAACAAGAAAACTGTTCGGTTCTGCACACATATATTGTATCTAGGATATATTGTGACATATTTAACATGTATAGGACTGCTTGCCATTTGGAGAGGGGGTGGAGGGAGGGAGGAGAAAAGTCGGAACAGAAGTTAGTGTAAGAGATAATGTTGTAAAAAATTACCCATGCATGGGTTCTGTCAATAAAAAGTTATAATTATTTAAAAAAAAAGATGATCTGTGGGGTCTTTCAATCTATATTACCCTCTGATTCTAGAATATCAGGACAGTTTCCTTAGTAATTTTTTTGAAATAAAATGTCTAGACTCCATTTTTGATCTTGGCTTTCAGGTAATCCAACAGTTATTAAAGTATCTCTCCTTGATCTATTTTCCATATCTAGTTGATTTTCTAATGATATGTTTCATCTTTTTCTTCTATTTTTTTTTTCATTCTTTTGATCTTGTTTCTTGATTTCTTATGGAGTTATTAGCTTCCACTTATCCAATTCTAATTTTTATGGACTTATTTTTATTAGTGACTTTTTGTACTTCCTTTTCTATTTGACGAATTCTACTTTTTAAGTGATTCTTTTCTTTAGTGAATATTTGTACATATTTTCCCATTTTTTGGAGTTCCTTTACCAAGCTGTTTGTTCAAGATTTTCTTGAATCATTTTCTTTTCCCATTTTTTTCTATACCTCTTTTATTTGATTTAGAAAATCCTTTTTGAGCATTTTCAGTAAATCTTTTTTTGAGGGGAAGGGGCTGAGACAAGTTCACATTTTTCTTTAAGGCTTTGTATGTTGATGTTTTGATATCAAATATCAGATATTTGATATCAGAAGACTGTCATCTTCTGAATTTGTATTTTTAATTTTCTCTGTCACATAGTAACTTTCTCTGATCAAATTCTTTTTTTTTTTCTTTTTGCTGAGGCAGTTGGGGTTAAGTGACTTGCCTAGGGTCACACAGCTAGGAAGTGTTAAATGTTGAAGCCAAATTTGAACTGAGGTCCTCCTGACTTCAGGGCTGGTGCTTGATCCACTGTGCTACCTAGCTGCCCCATCTGGTAAAATTCTTTTTGCTGCTGTTGTTGTGATTTTTTTCCCCAGCCTATTTCTTGACATCCAATTTTGTAAAAGTTGGGCTCCTGGGATGGAGGGGACACTATCTCAAGCTTCATGTTTTTATGCTACTGTTTTTAGAACTAGTGGTGAAGCACTGCAAGTTTTCAGTTCTTCCAAGGTGGTATGATCTCCTGGTCTGTGCTAGAATCTGTGAGTGATCTCAATCACCCTTTTCCAACTCTGAAACTGTGAGCTCTCATGTGCTAGTGCTCTTCCTTGCCCTGGGATTATAACTTGGGCTTTCCATCCCTGACCTGCATGTGAGCAATACAATAGAGTCCTCCCCACAGATTCAGAAAAAGATCCCTTGTAATCTTCTATTTGTCTGACCCCCCTTATTCTCTGGTGGCTGAGAGCCCCAAAAGTTGTGGCTGCCAATTCAATAACTCCCAAGGCCTGGAACTGGCTGACTTGCTGGGGAATTGCTGACTTGCTGGGGTACAGCTTGCACTGGACTGAACTCCATTCTCACATCACTGAGACAGACCTTTACTGTCAACCTTCAAAGTTGCCATGGGCTGAAAAGTTGCTCCAGTCTATCTTTTTGTTGTTCTGCTGCTCCAGAATTAATTTTGAGGCATTATTTTAAAGTTATTTGGAGATGAATTTGGGAGAATTCAGGTAAATCTCTGCATTTAATTCCTCCATCTTGGCTTTGCCTTCCACAAGATAACATTTGTAAAGATCTTAGCACAATCCCTGGCACATAATAGATGCCTAATAGTCTTTTCATCTCTTCTTGGTTGAGATGATATTCTTCCCATTGAAATAGTTCATATATTTTCTAGTATATTCTAATTGTTATGATTTCTGTTTGCTCTCTGTTTAGATAAGTAGATTTATTTTTCATTATTTGTGATGATCTTTTATGTAACTAGTATTTGGAGGGAAGGGTTCAAAGTCAGCTGGGATAAGCTTGGGAGTACTTTCCCTCTTTAAGGGATAGTGACCAAGGAAATTAATTTTGAATTTTAAAATTGTGTCTCTAGATTGGTAATATTTATGGGGTAGATATGTGTCTAGTCCAGTAGCAGTGCTCTCCCAATCTTTCTCAGAGATGAACAGAATGGTCATTTTCATGGCTATTCTCAATGTGGTTAAGATTCCAGCAGAACTATCTATCTCTGTCTCCCTTTGAACCTATTAATACATTTAGACAACCTACATGAATATAAATAACATAATGGGCAATGCACACCTTATATATGAAGATATATACTGGAGAGAAAGACACAAAACACCTCAGTTCTACACAGAATGAAATGCTTTCTTTCAGAATTGGCAGACCTGGGCTTGATTTTTGGTTCCAGATATGGCACCTGGAGCAGGAGAAACTGCTGATAACTAGCTGTGTGACCCTGGGCAAATCCCTTCCTCTATAAACCTTGGTTTACTAAATTGCAGGAAGCTCATAGCCAGATTGGATGCAGAATGTGAGGTAATGTATATAAAGTCAATTTTTTTATTATTATTATAGTTTTTTATTTACAAGACAGATGCATGGGTAATTTTTCAGCATTGACAGTTGCAAATCCTTTTGTTCCAACTTTTTCCTTCCTTCCCCTCACCCCTTCCCCAAGATGGCAGGTTGACTAATACATGTTAAATATGTTAAAAGTATAAGTTAAATACAATATATGTATACATGTCCAAACAGTTATTTTGCTGTACATAAAGAGTCGGACTTTGAAATAGTGTACAATTAGCCTGTGAAGGAAATAAAAAATGCAGGTGGATAAAAATAGAGGGATTGAGAATTCTATGTAGTGGTTCATAGTCATCTTCCAGGGTTCTTTCCCTCGGTGTAGCTGGTTCAGTTCATTACTGCTCTATTGGAATTTATTTGGTTCATCTCATTGTTGAAGAGGGCCACATCCATCAGAATTGATCATCAAATAGTATTGTTATTGAAGTATATAATGATCTCCTGGTCCTGCTCATTTCACTCAGCATCATTTCATGTAAGTCTCTCCAGGTCTTTCTGAAATCATCCTGATGGTCATTTCTTACAGAACAGTAATATTCCATAACATTCATATACCACAATTTATTCAGCCATTCTCCAGTTGATGGGCATCCACTCGATTTCCAGCTTCTGGCCACTACAAAGAGGGCTGCCACAAACATTCTTGCACATACAGGTCCTTTGCCCTCCTTTAAGATCTCTTTGGGATATAAGCCCAGTAGTAACACTGCTGGATCAAAGGGTATGCACAGTTTGATTGTTTTTTGAGCATAGTTCCAAATTGCTCTCCAGAATGGCTGGATGTATAAAGTCAATTATAACAGAATTCCTATAATACAACTACTTCCTGTAGAAACTGGTTCATTTGATGTTTTTAAAAACCCTAACCCCTAGGTCCTTTTCGGATTTTAATTTTACTTTTTTGTAAACAGATGTTCTTGTAATTGAGGCAAGTGTCAGCATCATTCAAAATCAGGATTCTTCTTGTATGGTGGGTACGGTGGGAAAGAGGTAATTCAAAATAGTGGAGGCCCTTGTGAAGCCCCCAAATTCTTTTCTTCTACATCAGCTGCATATATTTTGGGATTAATGAAACCTTGTCAGGTAAATATTCTGTTAAGTCTTCACACCATAATGTGAACTGCTTTTAGTTACATATATTGGTTTTTTTATGTTTTTATTTATCATAAATTTGTATCTTTATGATATTTATTTTTTAGGAAAGTTATGACATTTCTTTTCTTTTCTTTTTTTATATTTTTTAGCCTTTTATTTACAAGATATATGCATGGGTAATTTTTCAGCATTGACAATTGCAAAACCTTTTGTTCCAATTTTTCCCCTCCTTCCCCTCACCCCCTCCCATAGATGGCAGGTAGACCAATACATATTAAATACAATATACATATATTGTTTTTAAATGAAAAAAAAATACTTAAATAGCTAGTTTTCTGATAAAGTATCTTAATTGAATTTTAACAGGCATTATTATTCCCATTTTATAGATGAGGAAATGAGGTTAAGAGTAGTTGTATAGTTAGTTGTCCAGAGATCAAGTTGTCCCCCTAACTCCCCACACACTCAAGTGTTCATCTTGCTAAAAGGTTAAATTGACAATGAAGTAATATCAATACTAAACAGTATCCAAATTATTAAAGAAAAAATTAATGAATTATAGGAGGAAACAGTAAAACTATACTACTGAGGGTCTCAACTTTTCCTTCTCAGAATTAGATAAATCTAACAAAAAAAAAAAAAAAAGATGTTAAGGAGATGAATAGAATTTTAGAAAACTCAGATATGATAGATTTCTGGAAAAAACCGAATGTGAAGAGAAAAGAATATATAAGATTTCAAGACTTCTTTACCAGTTTCATTTTCATATCCATCACACTTTAACTCTAATGAATATTTGAAAGAGAATTGGATCTAATCTTTGGCAAAAGGTAGGCCAGGGTTGGGTGCAAAAGTGAGGGTGGAGGTAGGGGAGGGGAGTTTAGGGAGCTAAAAGGCATTGTTTAATCAGAAAGCATTTATTAAGAGACTATTATGTTCCTGGTACTGAGAGAAGCCCTGGGGATACAAAAGAAAGGCAAAAGACAATCCCTTACCTCAAGGAAATTACAGACTAATGGAAACAATATGCAAACAATTATGTACAAACAAGATCTATTCGGGATAAATTGGAGATAGCAGCGGTGTTGGAGGCACTGCTGCCAAATGGCACCTGGCTATTCAAAAAGGAGGGCAGCTGGGTGGCACAATGGATTTGGCCTCAGATACTAAAAAAAAAAACTACAAAAAAAGTAGTTGTCTTACCCTGGGCAAGTCACTTTTCCCTGCTTGTCTCAGTTTCTCCATATGTAAAATGATCTGGAAGAGTAAGTGGAGGAAACCACTCCAGTATCTTTGCCAAGAAAACCTCAAATGGGGTCATAAGACACAACTGAAAAATGATTCATCAGTAACAAAAGTTCATAAAGGAGGATGAGGGAAAGAGCTTCTAAGAAACAAGACAGACCTTGCCTATATTACCATTTTGCCTAAAAGTGGGACTGGTTCAACTGTCTAGCCTCTTGAAAACCTTCCACTTTTTGAAACATTTGGCTCTTTTGGCAGCTGTGCAATCAGATCATCAATTGTCTGGATTAGGAGCATAGCAAATTTTGTGAGTAATTGTAGGTTTTGTGCCACATTTTGATTCCTGAGAAATACCCTAGTTACATCCTGAGAGGAACCACAGAACTGAGGGGCTTCAGGCAACTAGATTGAAGGAATTGGTTAGAGGGTCATCTGGTAACACTGGACTGGTAAACCCACTACTTCTACAGGCATAAAAGGAAACTTTTTTCTTTCTTTTTAATCAACTGCTTCATTGATTAACTGATTGATTTAAATATAGTCAGTTTGTCCTGCTTTCAAAACACAGCAGAGTTGGGATGCAGAGGAAGGGAATTGGAATTGATACTGCTGGCTAGTACTAGATTGTGGGTACTTGGACAGTAGCGTTAGAGTGAGAGAAAGAAGGGAATGGGGGCTTCTGGCTACATGTTATAGTGGAAGCAATCTGATAGTCAGAAATTTTAGATTGGAGTGATGGCTTTGATGCTTACTAGCTTTTTGAACTTGAGGAAGCTTCCAAGCCTCAGGTTCCTTATTTGCAAAATGTCATTTAACAATTAAATTAAATTAAACAATTTAACACTGAATCTCTTAACTGGAAAGGAGTTAAGAGGCCACTTGATCCAACTCAAACCTCAGCAAGAATCCCCAACATCCTTGACAAGTGGTCATGCAGCCCTGAGTCTGAAGACTTCCAGTAAAGGAAGTCTTCTTTATCTTTATCTGCTTCCTTCTTTTTTCCCTCTTTCTTTCAGACAACCTTCCTTCCCTTCCTCCCTTCCTTCCCTTCCTCCTTCCTTTCTTTCTTCCTTTCCTCCTCCTTCTTCCTTCCTTCCCCAGGAAAAATTGACAAATTAAGACTGCGGAACTAGGAAACCGGTGCATGCTCACGATCTGGGTTTAAGTTAAAATAGTCGAGCCGAACTTCTCAGGGGAAGGGAAAGGCCTAAGGAAAGAGTGGAGTGGCGATTTAGGGCCCTGGGAAGAGATGATCTGCTGAAAAAAAGGATCATGTATGTGGTGTGTGTGTGTGTGTGTGTGTGTGTGCTAGTATGTGTGTTGAGGGTGGGGTAGGGGAGATGTTATGAAGAGAGTTATCCTGCAGATAACTAATGTCTAAGTAAGAGCAGGAAATCTCACTAATCTTAAATGCAAAAAAGGAAAAAAAGCGAGCGAGAAACGTTGAATTACGGAGTCGTAACTCCTTCTCAGGGACCCACTTGCTCCACAGGGTCCACTTGAGCCTCCGACCCTTATGGTTTATGTGGCCGCGACGCCTTCACAGGACCCCATCTCATAACTCACACAACTCCGGCTTATTTATCTCCAGCGCTCAGGCTGGCCTAAGATCGCCTCTTGGCACGCTGAAAACCAGAGAATGGGGAGGAGGATCGGGGAGAAATGGAAAGGCTGGGGAGTGGGGGTGGGGATCAAACGTAGCTCTTAGTTGTGCTATTAGATCTTCCAAAGATCTAGAGATCATAGCGCTGACTGCAGGGGCTCAGAGACATCTAGATGCCTCACTGCACAGGAAAAGCCTGGCTAGAGTTCTTACCACCCCTCCGGCGTCCAGTAGACTGACCAACGGACCAGGCCAGCGGACTGCTATACAATTCCGCAAACCACAAGTAAGTGAGCCGCCCCTGCCCCCAGCCGCAGCAGGAGGGTCTGTTCTGAGCTGCGAGGGAAGCGCCAAGGGACCAGGGAGGCTATTTTAAGGCTGTTTCCACGCCCTTTATTCCCCTCACCGCACCCCCCTTCCCTACCCGGCCCCCATCCAACAAACAGACAGACAGAAAAACAAACAAGGCCCAAGGCCCACTCTGTTCTCACGCAGAAGCCACAGAGCCCCTCCCTTCGAATTCCTCCGGAGTCTGAGCCACTTGGGCATCGGAAGTGGACCGTTTGGCCAATTGTGTAAAGCAGGATTAGCCTGATTTGCCTATTTCGAGTTTTACGAGCGCTAATGGGTAGAGCTTTGGTGGAAGGTAGAGGCAGTCGGGGAGGGGATGGGCTGTCGGATTTAAGGAAACTAGATTGCTGGTGCTTCTTCAGAGGTGGATGTCAAATAGCCTTACCATAGAAAGAAATGAAGGAAAAAAATTGGAGCCATTGGAGCAGAAGACAAATAGATTTTTGTAGGTGATATTCCTCTGTATATGTCTTATGCCCTAGATTGTAAACTTCATGAGGACAGGGACCCTATTTTAGCTAGACTTAAACATTTCCCCCCCAGTTCTTGGTACAGTGCTTTGCGCATCATAGGTGTTTAATCAATGTTTCTTGAATTGAACATTTGTGGAATGGGGATTGGACAGTACATCTAGGGTTGTTAAAAGTACCTGATTTAAAAGTAGCAACTTTTTTTTTTTTTTTTTTTTTTTAGGGGTGGGTGGGTGGAGGAAGAGAACTCAAGCTCGGCTATTTCATAACTGTATGACT
This sequence comes from Sarcophilus harrisii, assembly GCF_902635505.1. NCBI lineage: Eukaryota > Metazoa > Chordata > Mammalia > Dasyuromorphia > Dasyuridae > Sarcophilus > Sarcophilus harrisii. Next base: position 272,519,970 of record NC_045429.1, read on the forward strand.
TTAGTCAAGTCATTTACCTCTCAGCTCCAGTTATTTAATTTGAAAAATAAGGCTATTGGAATGATAATTCGTCTCTTTCAATTCTGAAACCCTATGATTCTATTACCTGAATTATGACTTTTCTTTTCTTTTTTTTTTTTTTTTTTGGCTTCTCTTTAGCCGTGGCTTTCTCAAAGCACTTTAGCTCAGTTCCCTGAAAAGAAAATTGAATCTTAGATCTCAGCCTTAAGGGGGAATTGAGCTTACTATTGGAGAAAAAAAGAGGGAAGTGAGAATGGAGTATAGAAGAAAATGGTTCGCCAAAGTAAAATCTTAATTCCATATAAAGAAAGGATGGGAATCAAACAAAACGAGTCGACCCTTTCTTCCACATAGTCCAGATATTCCAAAGATAAGGAAAATTGCCTATCCTCCTCTAATTCGTCTCATCTCCAGGTTAAACATTCACTCCCCAGGTCTAGTTATTTTTCATTGCATAGGACACTTTGGAGCCTTTCCCCCAATCTTGTTTTTTTTTTTTTTTTTTTTTTTATTGATCTAGGCAATATCCCTTCTAAAATACTCAGAACTGAAAACAATATTCTAAACGACTGCCTGACTAAAAAAAAAAAAAAAAAAAAAAAAATAGTACTATTGACTATCATATTGGCCAGTGTTTCTGGCCCACATGTCTTGTGTCAGATTTTATCATTAAGTATTTGCTTGGTGCCTCCTGTGTTCTCAGCTGGCTGCTGGCTGCTTGGGGATGTCAGAAAAGTTCTATTCAATTCATTTAAGATTTATTGGGAGCAAACTATGTTTTGTGCTTTTTAGGAAGTTAAATGGTGACTTTAAGATCAGGAAGACAGGTATCTTGCTAGCAAGGAATTTACAACCTCATTGATAGATCTAAACTAATTTCATAAAGATTAGCAAACAATACTGTTTTATTTTTGAAGAGATCTTAAGATCCCAGGCTCCAGTCTGGGAGATAGGGCTGTCACTACTAAGAGGCTGCTTACACTTGACAGAGAGGGAAGGCTATTTCAGAATCCTGTGTTTGCTTTTGCCTAGACTTCTTAAATTGGAAGAACTTCAGAGACCAATCTCTTTACTACATTCTCTCTTTCTTCTCTCACTAATCTGCTGGTTCAATCTACCATATTGGTAGATAATGGGCTGTTCGTGGCCTAAATGGCATACAGCTTTCCACTCCTTCTTCCTAGACCCTCAACTACATTTAGGACATCATCTTCCCTTTAGCTCTCCAGTTTGGTATTTATTTATTTATTTATTTTTTTACCTTTGGTGGTTAAACCTGGAGCTCCAGGCTGTGCTTCTGAGAAGTCCAGGTATAAATGCAAGGAAGGTAGCAGAGCCTTCTTGTGATTTTCTTTTCCCCAGGGTGGTGCTTTTACAATCCAACACAAATTTATGAAGACTTATCATTACGTGCTGGGCATTGGGATTACAAAAATGAGCCCAAAAGCCTTTGCCTTCAGAGAGTTTATATTCTGCTGGGCGTAGGCAGAGAGTCTATGCATTCGTGGATAAATTCTTTGGTTTTGTTTTGTTGTTGTTGTGTGTTAGACCTGTGACTTCCTTGAAATTGGAGGAACTCCCTCCAGAAGTATAAAGTACAAAAGTTTAGTAGGTATTAGTCCTAAGGAACAATTTGGGAATACCTAGGGATTATATGATTCACTCTCTGTAATCCAGCTAGGATGCTAAAGGCATAATTTGAACAGAGGTCCTTCTGCCTTCAAAAATCAGCCAATTTGTTATATACTAGGCAACACTGTCTCTGACAACAATTAAGGTAATTTGAAGAAATCTGATTGAGCAAATCAGGAAGGACTTCATGAAGACTATAACACAACCTGAGCTAGAAGGAAGAAAGAGCTGTGAGCAGAGGAGAAGAGAAATTCCAGCCAGGACCAGTTGTCACCTAGGTTCCCTTTTATTTCTCCCTGGCTATTGTTCTGTCATTCCCACGCTTCTTCCCTCCCCTTCCCACCTTTCCAAAGGATTCCTCCTTCCCCAATCCCCCACAAATATCACTCATCCAGGGTCCTCAGGCCACAACCCTAAGATCTCAAGGAGAAAGGCTGATATTGAAAACCTAATCAATCAATTAACAAAAGCAGAGGTGTGACTTCAATTGCCCCTAAATACAGTATTCCTGAAGGGGTCCCAGGTACTGTGATGGCTATGTGGAAAAAGGGCATCCTTAGTATGCCACTGGGTAAAGTGATCTCAGTTCCCTCCCTCCAAAAGAAAGGGATACAGGTAGTGACAAAATGGGACCTGGGCCATCAGTGACTAGGAAGCTACTAGGGGAGAGTAGTAGTATTTGTCTCTGCCTCATCACCAAACCCTTATTCTCTGCTCTGCTGTGCTGACATTCTAATCTTGGAGCACCACTTCATCTTAGATGACAGAGTCTAGTACCAGAAAGGGAGCACCTGCATTGGGGAAAGTTCTCAGGACCCTTAATGGATTAAGCTGGTAGATATAGTCTTATACACCCATAACTCTGCCCCTGTGGCTCTAAGCACTAGCCTCTTTTAGGACTTTTCTCCCTTTCATCACTTACCCCTTCCTCCAGTTCTCCCACAACTTCACTACAAAAGCTTCCAGGAGATAAATGGATTCTCCTAAAACCTCACCCCCCCTCCCAAATCCTCATGTTCCATCTGGTTCCTCTTGCCTTACTTCCATTCATCTCCACCAGCTCTTCTTTCATCTTGCAATATCTGTCTCCTTCTCCTTTTCTCTCTCTTTATTTTATCAAATTCTGCTGATCCTGATTTCCTGACTATACTTAATTCAGCTCACCCTTGTGTTGTAGTTGCAGATTAAATGTCTGGTTTTAGTAACCTGGGCCTTGAACTGTGTGCTGCACCTTGCTGATCATCTATCCTAACCTCCTCTGAGACTCTAGATCCTGAAGTCAGGCTGACTGGTAGGAGCCACCTACATTTCTTCAGTTGTGCTCTAAGATGGAAGATATCTGTATCTCCAGGTAGGCTCAGGGTTCCTATGGCCAGGATATTGATGGGGAGGAGCAAGAACTGCTTTGGGAGTCTGGTACCCAGAAAGCACTACCTGATGATCTGAGTTCAGAATCTTTATCATGCCCTGCACTCAGATTCAAATAACTGCTTGCTGAATTGAATTTACTGCTTGCTTTGTGCTGAGGTGAGGGGAGGAGGTCCAAGCTTTCCACTACCTCCTTAGAAGAAGAAAATGACTTTCTTCTTCAAAACTCAGAAAGTACTTTGCTTTATGAATTTTTTTTAGTATATTTGAGCATCATTACTATCTATGCTCTTGCTTTTCCCTCTTTTACAATTTAATCTACTTGATGGTAAAAGTCTAATTTTTTAAGTTTCTATGTCCCTTTCTATGCTCTGCAAGCATAAATATTTGCTTGTCATGTTGTAAGGTAGAAAAGAGCTTAGAAGCCACCCCAAGCACTCCCCCTCCTTATTTAACAGAATGGTTAAGTGATTTTCCCCAAGTCACACAGGTAATAAATGGCCAAGGTGATATTTGGACTTAGGTTCTCAGACTTTTTTTGTTTTTATTTTATTTATTTTATAACAGGAGGCAATTAGGTGGCTCAGTGTGTAGATAGCACTAGGCTTAGAATTGGGAAGATTCTTCTTCCTGAGTTCAAATGTAGCCTTCCTAGATGAGTGACTCTGTGCAAGCCACTTAACCTTGTTTGCCTCAGTTTCCTCATCTGTAAAATGAGTTGGAAAAGGAAATGGTAAACATTCCGGTATCTTTGCCAAGAAAACCCCATGGGAGTCCCAGAGTCAGATGTGACTGAACAATAATACTGTTCCATGGGAGTGGGGAGTGGAGGGGGCAGTAAGGAAGAATTTCTTTTACATTCTTTCTACATTCTGTGTATTTTCTGTCTACTTTTATCCTTACTCTTTCCCCTTATCTCTTTCTTAACTTTTCTTTGTGCATTGATTGACTTCTCTTTGCCCATCCCAGTTTTCCCCCACTCTCTTTGTCTTTTCCCTGTCTAGCTGTCCCCTGGCTGTCTCCAGGCCTCTCCCTGCTTTCTTGTCTCCTACTCTTTCCCCCTCCATCTCTTATTGGAGGTGTTTATTTAATTGTTTTCCTTGATGCTCTGTGGCAGGCGATCCCGCCATTAAACCCTGCCATCCACATTCTGACTGTGTAATTTAAAGCCATAGTTAAATTATGACTTCTCTGAACCTGTTGTGGCACTGACGCATAAGCCTAATTAAATGATCACATCCATTCTGAAGGCAGCTCTCTTCTCCCCTCCAACGTTAATTACAACATAAGAGGCTTTAATGGCCCGCCTCACCTCCAGCTCCTGGAAAGAAAGGTCAGGCGATTAATTTTCGTCATTAATCTTTTCCCAATGTGGACACTGGGCTGTCACAGGAGCCTATTAAACCCCCTTTGTCCCCCCTTCCAGCCTCCCTGGCCCCCTCAACCCCTCCTCCCCGAGTGACTGGAGAGAACGAAAATATTTAAGAATCACTTTGTCTCTCTGGCTTTTTTTTTTTCCTTCCTGAGACAGTTTCTCCTTGGGGGTCTACAAGGGAGGTGGGGGAGGTAGCAGAAGGACACCTGGGTAAATGTACTGAGATTTTAAACTGGGGCGCCCAACTTGAAGGAAACTGGGGAGGCAGCTTCTGTCTGATGCTGGGGTAGGGGTGGAAGAGGCAATTTAAAGAGATTTTGGCTGCCTGAGTAGGCATCCCAACCTTTTTGGTTGTTTCCAATTGAACTGCAGATCCGTTAAAGGGAAAAAAAGGGAAATTTGCCAGTACCCAAAAACAGACCAGGCCAGACCCTCTCCCCTAATATTCAGAATTTACTCTGATCCTCTCCCAGCTATCTGTATTCTGTATTCTCTTTCTCCCTTTAACCAACCAATGAACCAAAGATTGATTAACCCCACCCCCTTTCTAAGAGCAGAAGGGAGGAAATGTGGTATTTGTGCGACCTTGATTAAGTTACTTTGTAATTATTATTATAATAATTGTGAATGCAACTCACATTAATAGAGTGCTTTACAAAAAAAAAAAATCACCCTCCTGGAAGATTATTATTTACCAATGAGGAATCTCAGACTCAGAGAGATTAAGTGATTTGCTGAAATCCACATAGCCAGGAGGTAATGGAGTAGGCACTTGAACCCAGGACTATCTTGGCTCAATGATTTATATATTCATATTTATATGAGTATATAGTATATATATATATGTATGTAGAGTATACATAGTATATATATGTATATAGAGAATATACATAGCATATACATATATACTATATAACGTGTGTATGTGTATATATATATATATATATATATATATATACATTGTAAATAACTAGAATATATGAAGTATTATATACTGGAAAATGCTATTATACATGATGAAGCACGATATACATGTGATTTATCATCATCATCACCATCTTTATGTAACAAAGAGAAAACTGAACAGTTTGGTTCTCTGCAGTGACATCCCCTGGAGGAAACTATAGAAATTATTCCTGCTGAGAAAGGTCTAAGCTTCCAGGGCTGGTGGTAGTAAGAGAGACAGTGCCCAGAAGGAGAGAACTGAGGAGAGGGGTAACAGAATGGGGCAGGGTGTGGCCGGTAGGAAAGAATGGCCTGGGGAGGGGGTGTGAGGAAAAGAACAGGCCGTCCCAACCTTCCCAATTCTAGCACCATGCCAAGAAGGGAAAGGGAAAGGAGGGGCCTACCAGGCTCTCTGCAGGCAGCTTTATTCGGAGCCCAGAATTTATTTGACTTAAAACTCTAATCCAGAAGAAAGCCCCTAGGAAATGGAAGGAGAGTGAAGCTTGTTCTAGGGCGAGGCTTGGAACTGGTAGACTGGCTGAGCCCCCAAGCAGAAGGAAGGAGGAAGAAGTTTTGATGGTGTGGGGATGACAAAGGCATGTAAATATAGGGACAGTAAGACATCCAGTCTGCCCCTCTCAACTCTTGCCTTGGGCCTGAGCCCCATAGCCCTCAGTTTTGGAGGAGGGAATTCCTAAATATAATGGAGGGTGAAGGGTTAGAGTTACTTAGTACACAAGTAACATGAAAAAAACCATCAAGTGCCCATAGGGGAAGGTAAAAACATGTCCTCTCACAGCCAGACTCACCTACTTGCCTGGACACACTTTTTACTCATTTCGCACTATTTAGCCTTGTAGATAGATATCCATTTCCTCATAAACACACATTTGCACACTTATATAGACATCCCATGCCTGTATATTTGTGGTCATAGTGACACACCTTTGTGTCTGCTCATATACATAGAAAACCTCCAGTTGCATTCACATTTTTTATGATACACATGAATCAGCTTGTAGAAGCTGTGGGAAGCTGATCTGTTATTTCTTTTGGGCAATTGTATCTGAGGCTTCTATATCTAGAACTGTCCCCCCCCAAAAATCAGGGTCAGAAAAATCTCTGATGTTTTTAGTACTGAAGTAGGAAAAACAATGGAATGGATGGAAGAGGCTGACAGAGAGCCAGAAGGTGAGGGACAGAAAAGGGGTGAGGCAAAATAAGCATACCTATACCCTCCTTAGAGGGCAGGGCTGGGTATCTAAAGCATAGAGAGGAAATGAGGGCAAGATTCTCGTGGAATGCCAGACTCTCTTCTAGGCTTACCCTAAGTATTCCCAGGATTAAATGTAACTTGGGGAAGGGGTTACAGGAGGCTCTACCTTCAGCCTGGAGCTCCCAGAGTTAGGTGCTTAAATCTTTATTCGGTTTCCTGCTACTTGGAAAGAGAAGACTTCTAGGAAAGCTGGAGAACATCTGGCAAGGACCCAGGAGGTTTAGTTCAGACAGAGAGGCGAATTTATTTTCAGGAAAGATCCGCCCCTCAGGGGTCCCCCTCCCCTCCAAAGCAGGGGCAAATCCACATCTGTCCCAAAGCCGATGTCCCTATGCTTTCTTTAAGCAAAAGAAAACCATCTAGGTGCAGAGTAAGTCCCCCCTCCCTTGATACCCCCTCTCCCTCATTGATGCCACCCCAAGGACATTGGGGACATCACGTCCACAGAGCCCTGCACAGCCGGATAATAATAATTAATAACCATTAGGAACAATAAGTAGAATACCAGTGCCCGGTTGGCCCAATGTGCAGGCTCTGCTCTTTTTTTTTTTTTTTTTTTTTTTTTTTTTTTTTTTTTACTTTAATGAAAACAATGATTTGACTTTGAAGAAAGTGACTTTTTTTTTTAAGTGAAAGCTAGATCTGGTCTCTTTACTCCCCCCCATTCCGACTGCCTGCTGCCCCCCTTTCCTTTCCTGGGCTCCCCCTCCCATCTTGCCCCCCCTCCCTGGTTTTTTTCCCTCTCTCTTTTTTCTTTTTCTTTTAATACTCTGCGTTCTATCATGCAAATCCCCTTTCAAATTATGAGAGTATTAGAGCCATCAACGGTAATGTCACCGCCACAAAATGAGAGCAGAGACTTAAGCACCTAACGAACAATGAAATGTGCGAGCCTTGGGACAGGACAATTAAGAACTGGGCTTAGTCAGCCAGGGAAATTTATTGCTATCAAATCCATATTTCTATTTTCCCCCTGAACAGTAACCTATTTGAATATGATTAAAGGGTTTCATTACGGCGGAGAGAAAGGCCCGTGTCCCACCGTTCCCTGTGAGCTCACAAACACACGCCTGGCTCTGGGGCACCCTGAGGGTGGGAGAAGGAGGAAGATACGTGAGCCAGAAGTGGGGAAGGGGTAGGCAGCAGTGGGGAGACGGTTGTGAGGTCCCACAAAGACCAAGAACTGGACAGCTGGGGGGGCTCTGCAAAATGGGTAGTTGGTCTGGGATGGAACCTAAGAGATAAAGCAATAAAGTAGTGAATCTGGTGTCAGAAGAGCAAGGTCTGAATGTAGGTATTCTGTATGACCTTCAGAAAGCCACTTCAACTCCATATTTGTAGAATAAGAGACTTAAATGAGATGAACTCCAAGGTCTCTTTTAGCTTGAAATCCTATGAGCCTTTACCCCTGGGTGCCTAGATGCTGCTCTGAGATTCGATGGTTCTAAAGATAGTGGGGTGCATCAATCAATCAATCAGTCTCTCATGTATTCTGTTTTAGGCTAGTGATTTATTTAAATGATGTTGATTTGAGATTAAGATTAGATAGGATGGGGAGAAGTCGGAGAACAACAATATAATCCATCTAGAACTCTAATAGACCTCAAAATCCAATCCCTTCATTTCAACGATGACGAAAATGATACCTACAGAAGTCAATATGTCCAAGTTTACACAGATGGTAAACATCAAAAAAAGGAATTGAACCTAGGACCTCTAACTCCAGAAATAGAGTGCTCTTTCTAAAACACTTGAGTAGAAACCTATTGAATTCAGTCCTGGACTCCAGAGCCCAAGAATACTTTGGCATAGGTTTGACCTCTCATGAGAGATAGATCTGGAGAAGTTGCTGTTCATAGTGGGTTGTGGTAGAAGAAGAGGAAGGGAAAAAGAGAAGTCTGGGTATGTGAATAGGGATTAAATGGGATATTCTGTTAAAGCCCTGAACATCAACATCAAGGATAAAAGATTTGCCTTAGAGACTCAACAGACAGACTTATCCAACTTCTGAAGTGTGTGTGTAAATGCAGGGGATTGGGAGTGGGTCACCCTCGGTTCTCAGTCCTAGATATTCAGACCTTGCAGATCATCTCATTTAAGTCTTTTATTGTACAAATAAGGAAACTGAGGCCTATGGAGTTGAAGTGGCTTCCTGAAAGTCATACAGAATATACCTATATCCAGACATCTCATAGAATGTTTTAGCTCAAAAGGACCTTCCAGGTCACTTATTCCAACTTCCTCATTTACATATAAAGAAACTGAGACCAATGTTAGTCTGTTGCAATCTCCTCATCCTCTAGATTGCAAGCATTTATAATACTCTAAATCAGAGCTTCTTAAATTTTTCTTTTTGGGACCCCTTTTTGTTTGAGAAATTTTTACCTGACTCTGGGTATATAAGTACATAAAATTGGTATGCAAATCAAACATTTACTGCTAATGAATCATAATTTATGATCCCTACATTCAGTTACAAGACCCCATATGGAGTCACCACCCATAGTTTAAGAAATCCTGCTGTAGACAAGGCTGGAAAATAGTGACCATCTCTCCTTCCAAACACCAGTGAAACTATGTGTCTATGAAAAATAATCCTAGAAAATGCCCTTGGTTTCAGCCCCTTTTGTATTGGGGACTGGTATGTGGCTTGCCTCAGATTCTAGATCTGCTGGTTTTTTGTCAACTTTAGTCCCCTGGAAAAGGGGATGAATTGAAGACCTGGGCTCCTGAGAACCTCTGCATACTGCAGTCCTGGCCCTACTAACTCTCATCACCATTTCTCAAATCAACCTTGGGGTTTCTGCTATAACTACCAATTACTTTAGTTTCAGGTGACATCAATCACTACTATGAACTACCATGAGCTTTTGCAGAGCATTTTGGATATGCTCCATGCTTGAGAGTGACTGCCATTAGCCATTTTACCCAGTACCCAGATAATAATACACAATGTCTATATAGTGCTTTTTTGAAGGCCTGTAAAGTATTTTAAAGGCATAATTCCATTTTATCCTAACAGAAACATAGTTGCTACTGTTAGCCTCTTGTTATAGATGAGGAAACTGCGGTAGACAGAAATGAAATGACTTGCCCAGGATCATACAGCTAGAGGGTGTTAGAGGCTGTATTTTAATAATAATAGCTAACATTTATATAGAGGCCTACTATGCGCCAAGCACTGTGCTGAGCTTATTACCTCAATTTGATCCTGTCTCATTTGACCTTCAAAACAATCCTGTGAGGTGGGCACTATTATTATCCCCATTTTTCAGTTGAGGAAACTGAGGGAGACAGAGGCAAAGTGACTTCCCAGGGTCACACAGCCAGTCACTGTCTGAGGCTAGATTTGACATCAGGTCTTCCTGACTTTAGACCCAGCACTCTATGTGCACTGTGGATCCCTCTATCTCCTCTCAGAGGTAATAGAAGTGCTGGCTTTAAGAGGAATCAGATGGCCAAGATTAAAATCTCTGCTCTGTTATTTAACTTCCTGAGAGAGTGTCTCTTAGTCACATTGGGCATCAGTTCTATCATCTGTAAAAAAAAAAAAAAAAAAAAAAAAAAAAAAAAAAAAAAAAAAAAAAAAAAAAAAAAAAAAAAAAAGTTAATATTAGATGGAATAAGATCCCTTTCAACATGAAATATACAAATTAAGAAAAAGAAAGTGAACCTTGAGTAACTACAAGAATTAAGAAGAGAATAGATAATGGTGGTGGCATGGAAAGTATATTGGAATTGACATCAGGAGATCAATATTCAAATCCCCCATCTGTAATTTGGTACCCATGCTGGACAAGCCTCTCAGAGCCTCAGTTTTCTCACCTGTAAAATGAAAATATTAGTCCAGATGACTTCCCAGGTCCCTTCTAGCTCTGGATCTATATTCTATAATCCCATGACTCAACCTCCCTGGGTCACAATTTCTTAAAGTGTAAAATGGTTGCTGGGGGAGGGGATTGGACTAAGTGATGTCTAAGGTCTCTTACAGCTCTAAATTCTAAGCTCTACAAGTGCCTGTTGGATGACCTACCTTAGTTAGTTCTTATGCCATCTCTTGTGAGGTCATTTTCCTGTAATGATAAAACTGATTCTCCTTGCCCCTCTGCACAGCAAAAAGGTCTGAGAACAGAATGTCCCCTAGATTGTCAGTTATGTCGAGTAGAGTAGAATATAGTATAATTATAGTATAACATAGTGTTATGTAGTGTAGTGTGCTATAATGTAGTATATAATATAGTTTAGTATTGGGGTATATGGAGTGTTCAGGAGGATTGTCACCTCTGGTGTGAGGGCTTGCTGAGCCCTTTTCAGGGTTGTTCATCCACATTTGATATTCACCGGTCACATAGATCTCACTTGTGGCTCCAAGAAGCTGTAGGATGGGCATTGGCCCGTACCCTGTTAAAACCATCTTGGCAGATGGGTTAAATCAGGTTTTCAGTAATCAATAGGTCACAAATCTGTCAGTTTACAGAAGTGTCTACACCAAGCATGTGAAGACTTTCCCTGGACCAAAGCAGAACTAGAGATCATTACTGATCACAAAATAGAAAATTTCGATTATACCAAACTGAAAAGTTTTTGTACAAACAAAACTAATGCAGACAATATTAGAAGGGAAGCAATAAACTGGGAAAACATTTTTACAGTCAAAGGTTCTGATAAAGGCCTCATTTCCAAAATATATAGAGAATTAACTCTAATTTATAAAAAATCAAGCCATTCTCCAATTGAAAAATGGTCAAAGGATATGAACAAACAATTCTCAGATGAAAATTGAAACTATTTCTAGTCATATGAAAAGATGCTCCAAGTCATTATTAATCAGAGAAATGCAAATTAAGACAACTCTAAGATACCACTACACACCTGTCAGATTGGCTAAGATGACAGGAAAAAATAATGATGATTGTTGGAGGGGATGTGGGAAAACTGGGACATTGATTCATTGTTGGTGGAGTTGTGAACGAATCCAACCATTTTGGAGAGTAGTTTGGAACTATGCTCAAAAAGTTATCAAACTGTGCATACCCTTTGATCCAGCAGTGTTACTACTGGGATTATATCCCAAAGAGATTATAAAGAAGGGAAAGGGACCTGTATGTGCACGAATGTTTGTGGCAGCCCTTTTTGTAGTGGCTAGAAACTGGAAACTGAATGGATGTCCATCAGTTGGAGAATGGCTGAATAAATTGTGGTATATGAATATTATGGAATATTACTGTTCTGTAAGAAATGACCAACAGGATGATTTCAGAAAGGCCTGGAGAGACTTACACGAACTGATGCTGAGTGAAATGAGCAGGACCAGGAGATCATTATATACTTCAACAACAATACTATATGATGACCAGTTCTGATGGACCAGGCCATCCTCAGCAACGAGATCAACCAAATCATTTCTAATGGAGCAGTAATGAACTGAACTAGCTATGCCCAGAAAAAGAACTCTGGGAGATGACTAAAAACCATTACATTGAATTCAATCCCTATATTTATGCCCACCTGCATTTTTGATTTCCTTCACAAGCTAATTGTACAATATTTCAGAGTCTGATTCTTTTTCTACAGCAAAATAACGTTTTGGTCAGGTATACTTATTGTGTATCTAATTTATATTTTAATATATTTAACATCTACTGGTCATCCTGCCATCTAGGGGAGGGGGTGGGGGGGTAAGAGGTGAAAAATTGGAACAAGAGGTTTGGCAATTGTTAATGCTGTAAAGTTACCCATGCATATATCCTGTAAATAAAAGGCTATTAAATTAAAAAAAAAAAAAAAAGACTTTCCCTGGTGAGACAGGCAGATGAGAACAGTTTATTCCAATGACCAGCTGAAGGCAAGAAGCAAGAGCTGTGAACTATGTTGTGCTTGATCAGCCACGGTCATCCACTGCATCCTGGACCATTACTGGTCTTTCTAATTTTTGTCTTGTCACTGGACTTTGATAACTCACAAAGAGAGAGTGAAGTTGACAACTTTGCACAGCTCTGCCTCACTTAAAGCTATGCATGTCAAGACATCACTCTCATGATATAATTGATCTCAGAAAATGAAGGATGAACAACAATATTTTTAGTATTAGTTGTTGTTCTATAATATGGTATAAGATTAGTTTTTGTACTTATTCATTGTCTTGTGATTTGTTTAGTGACAGAGTGTGAGTGTGTGTGTGTGTGTGTGCGAGAGAGAGAGAGAGAGAAAGAGAGAGAGAGAGAGAGGGAGAGGGAAAGGGAAAAGGAGAGGGAATAGAGGGAGAGGGAGAGGGAGCGGAAGAAAAGAAGGGAAGGGGGCTTAATAATAATAGCCAGCCTTTACATAGCACTTTAAGGTTTGCAAGGCACAATATTATTTCATTTTATCCTTATAACAACTCTCAGAAGTAGGCAATATTATCATTTTGCAGGTAAGGAAACCTAGACAGACAGAGGTTGAAAGACAGAGTCCTGCTGGAAAATGTTTAAGGCTGGATCTGAACTCAGGTCTTCCTCAATAGAGCTATGCTCTATGTAGCCACACATGTTTGGGATGTAAAACACAAAAGATATCAGTTAAATTAATTACAAAAAACAGAACTACAGGCTTGTGATCCTTGAAAAGTTCAAAGGGAATGTGAGTATTGCTACTCTGATTTGGGACTCAGACCTCATTCCTGATTTTAATGAGTGCCTAAGCAAGAAAGACCCAGCATGAGCCTCAGTTTACTACTCTGCAAAATGAAGGCAATGCCTTAGGACATGGATTTGTTTTTATGAAGTCTCTTGAATTCAAGGAAATAGTCAATAAGTATGGATCAAGTACCTATTAAAGGCTCTACCCTTCAGAAACATATAATCTGATTGGGCAGACATAACAACCACTAGAAACAATTGGAGGATAACATAAGGGGAATCATTAAGTGCTAAAGAATGTTCCAGAATCTCCATGATCTATAGAAGGGTCCCAGAAAGAACAATGAGAGCTAGGGGAGACACAAAAGACTTCATGTAAGAGATGGATCTTGATGGACAAATTAACTCCTAATGTTTCCTCCAACACTTGAGATCCAGTGATTTGGACTAATAGAATTTGGAGGAAAAGGGTTAGATGAGGAAGGGCATATGTGTATTTGTGACAGGACTTGTGATGATGTGCTCAAAAGATCTGATATCACCAGGAATAAAATTGGCCATAGCTCTTCAAGATCTAGAAAAGAAAGTTTTCAGCACTAGTCTTGATACTATCAAATGATCCAACATCAGGAACAGACATAGCTTCATTACTTATTTATTTGTTATGGTATTATTCATTAATGAACACTAAATAAGATACTTTACCCTCTGCTTTGTTGCTCTACCTAAGGATCATTGGGTTTTTCCAATCTGACTTGCAGCCAAAAATTTCCTATATGTATTCTCTCTCCCTAGCAGAATGTGAATTCTTTGATACTGGAGACTGTCTTGGTTTTCTGTTTGTATCAACAGTACTTTTAGCACAGTGCTTTGCACATAGTAACTGTTTAATAAGTCTGTTTTTCTTTTATTCATTTATTGACAAGGGCTCTGTGTGGTGTCCCACAGATCATAGATTTAGAGCTAGAAAGAAGATGAGAGATTATTGTGCCCAGATCTTTCTGGAGCGAAGTCTCTATTTGAACTCCAGAATGATTCTGTTCCTTATCTCCCTTTCCTCCTCACTAGAACATCTCCCTCTTTTAGTCTTCCTCCCAGGCTTTTAGTCCTTTCTAGATTTGTACTTTTGTACTTGTTACCTTCTCTCCCATGGGGACAATTCCATCAACTTTTCAAACATGAAAATCCAAAGGGCAGTGGTACAAGGAAAGCTGGATTAATCATGGGATTGTCACTGCAACCATTCCCAATAAGATCTGGAGTAAAACAAGGTTGCCCACTATCACCGTTACTATTTAATATTGTATTAGAAACGCTAGCTTTGGCAATAAGAGCTGAGAAAGAGATTAAAGGAATAAGAATAGGCAATGAGGAAATCAAATTATCACTCTTTGCCGACGACATGATGGTATATTTAGAGAAGCCCAGAGATACTACTAAAAAGTTATTAGAAATAATCCTCAACTTTAGCAAAGTTGCTGGTTATAAAATAGACCCACATAAGTCATCAGCATTCTTATATATCACTAACAAAATCCAACAGTCAGAGTTACAAAGAGAAATTCCATTTAAAGTAACTACTGATAATATAAATATTTAGGAATCTATCTGCCAAGGGAAAATCAGAAACTTTATGAGCAAAATTACAGACCACTTTTCACACAAATTAAGTCTGATCTAATCAATTGGAAAAATATTAAATGCTCTTGGATAGGGCGAGCAAATATAATAAAGATGACAATATTACCTAAACTAATCTATTTATTTAGCGCTATACCAATCAGACTCCCAAAAAACTATTTTAATGACCTAGAAAAAATAACAACAAAGTTCAAATGGAAAAACAAAAGGTCAAGAATTTTAAGGGGAATTAATGAAAAAAAAATCAAATGATGGTGGCTTAGCTGTACCAGATCTAAAATTATATTATAGAGCAGCAGTTACCAAAACTATTTGGTATTGGCTAAGGAATAGATTAGTTGATCAGTGGAATAGATTAGGTTCAAGGGATAAAACAGTCAACAAATATAGCAACCTAGTCTTTGACAAACCCAAAGATCCCAGCTTTTGGGATAAGAACTTACTGTTTGATAAAAATTGCTGGGAAAATTGGAAACTAATATGGCAGAAACTAGGCATTGATCCATACTTAACGCCGTACACCAAGATAAGGTCAAAATGGGTTCATGACCTAGGCATAAAGAATGAAATTATTAATAAATTAGAGGAACATAGGATAGTTTACCTCTCAGACCTGTGGAAGGGGAAGGTCTTTATGACCAAAGCAGAACTAGAGATCATTACTGATCACAAAATAGAAAATTTCGATTATACCAAACTGAAAAGTTTTTGTACAAACAAAACTAATGCAGACAAGATTAGAAGGGAAGCAATAAACTGGGAAAATATTTTTACAGTCAAAGGTTCTGATAAAGGCCTCATTTCCAAAATATATAGAGAATTAACTCTAATTTATAAAAAATCAAGCCATTCTCCAATTGAAAAATGGTCAAAGGATATGAACAGACAATTCTCAGATGAAGAAATTGAAACTATTTCTAGTCATATGAAAAGATGCTCCAAGTCATTATTAATCAGAGAAATGCAAATTAAGACAACTCTAAGATACCACTACACACCTGTCAGATTGGCTAAGATGACAGGAAAAAATAATGATGATTGTTGGAGGGGATGTGGGAAAACTGGGACATTGATGCATTGTTGGTGGAGTTGTGAACGAATCCAACCATTTTGGAGAGTAGTTTGGAACTATGCTCAAAAAGTTATCAAACTGTGCATACCCTTTGATCCAGCAGTGTTACTACTGGGATTATATCCCAAAGAGATTATAAAGAAGGGAAAGGGACCTGTATGTGCACGAATGTTTGTGGCAGCCCTTTTTGTAGTGGCTAGAAACTGGAAACTGAATGGATGTCCATCAGTTGGAGAATGGCTGAATAAATTGTGGTATATGAATATTATGGAATATTACTGTTCTGTAAGAAATGACCAACAGGATGATTTCAGAAAGGCCTGGAGAGACTTACACGAACTGATGCTGAGTGAAATGAGCAGGACCAGGAGATCATTATATACTTCAACAACAATACTATATGATGACCAGTTCTGATGGACCAGGCCATCCTCAGCAACGAGATCAACCAAATCATTTCTAATGGAGCAGTAATGAACTGAACTAGCTATGCCCAGAAAAAGAACTCTGGGAGATGACTAAAAACCATTACATTGAATTCCCAATCCCTATATTTATGCACACCTGCATTTTTGATTTCCTTCACAAGCTAATTGTACAATATTTCAGAGTCTGATTCTTTTTGTACAGCAAAATAACGTTTTGGTCATGTATACTTATTGTGTATCTAATTTATATTTTAATATATTTAACATCTACTGGTCATCCTGCCATCTAGGGGAGGGGGTGGGGGGTAAGAGGTGAAAAATTGGAACAAGAGGTTTGGCAATTGTTAATGCTGTAAAGTTACCCATGTATATATCCTGTAAATAAAAGGCTATTAAATAAAAAAAAAAAGAAAGAAATGACCAACAGGATGATTTCAGAAAGGCCTGGAGAGACTTACACGAACTGATGCTGAGTGAAATGAGTAGGACCAGGAGATCATTATATACTTCAACAACAATACTATATGATGACCAGTTCTGATGAACCTGGCCATCCTCAGCAACGAGATCAACCAAATCATTTCCAATGGAGCAGTAATGAACTGAACCAGCTACGCCCAGAGAAAGAACTCTGGGAGATGACTAAAAACCATTACATTGAATTCCCAATCCCTATATTTATGCCCACCTGTATTTTTGATTTCCTTCACAAGCTAATTGTACAATATTTCAGAGTCTGATTCTTTTTCTACAGCAAAATAACGTTTTGGTCAGGTATACTTATTGTGTATCTAATTTATATTTTAATATATTTAACATCTACTGGTCATCCTGCCATCTAGGGAGGGGTGGGGGTAAGAGGTGAAAAATTGGAACAAGAGGTTTGGCAATTGTTAATGCTGTAAAGTTACCCATGTATATATCCTGTAAATAAAAGGCTATTAAATAAAAAAAAAGAAAGAAATGACCAACAGGATGATTTCAGAAAGGCCTGGAGAGACTTACACGAACTGATGCTGAGTGAAATGAGCAGGACCAGGAGATCATTATATACTTCAACAACAATACTATATGATGACCAGTTCTGATGGACCAGGCCATCCTCAGCAACGAGATCAACCAAATCATTTCTAATGGAGCAGTAATGAACTGAACTAGCTATGCCCAGAAAAAGAACTCTGGGAGATGACTAAAAACCATTACATTGAATTCCCAATCCCTATATTTATGCACACCTGCATTTTTGATTTCCTTCACAAGCTAATTGTACAATATTTCAGAGTCTGATTCTTTTTGTACAGCAAAATAACGTTTTGGTCATGTATACTTATTGTGTATCTAATTTATATTTTAATGTATTTAACATCTACTGGTCATCCTGCCATCTAGGGGAGGGGGTGGGGGGTAAGAGGTGAAAAATTGGAACAAGAGGTTTGGCAATTGTTAATGCTGTAAAGTTACCCATGCATATAACCTCTAAATAAGTCTATTAAATAAAAAAAAAATAAAAAAAAAATCATGGGATTGTCAAGGGATCTATGCAACCATTGGAATGAATAAATGGACAAAGCTCCACATCACCTGGACACACATATATCATGTGTGTGGCTCTCTGTCCAAAGGGCTGGTAGCGGTGACTGTCAGGATCACCTGCTGGTCTAAAAATGCTGGTGTCTCTCACCCCTGTGAGGCAAAAGAAAGAACTAGCTTTTGGAAGCATGAATTAGTCAAGGGTTTGAACTTCACAGGCATAGGAAGCATGATCTCTTACTAATTTATGTTTGTTCTCATTTAATAAGTATTTATTTTCTCTCTCCTCCCTCAAACCCATTGAAAAAAAAGAAAAAGAAAATCCTTATAATAAATATGCATGTTCATTAAAATAAACTTGCACATTATCTATGTTTAACATAGACATGTTTTACGTGTAGGTTTGTAGATTTCATTCTGCATCTTGAATTCATCACTTCTCTGTCAGGAAC
The DNA here is from genome assembly GCF_902635505.1 of Sarcophilus harrisii. NCBI lineage: Eukaryota > Metazoa > Chordata > Mammalia > Dasyuromorphia > Dasyuridae > Sarcophilus > Sarcophilus harrisii. Next base: position 272,538,327 of record NC_045429.1, read on the forward strand.
TGGGTAACATGCTACATCATAGGTTTCTTGGAATCTTAGCTAGCCCATTGCATTGATCAGAGTTTCTTCAGAGCTATTTGCTTTTACAATATTGTTATTGTACACATGCTTCGACATTCTTTTGTAAAAATTCCAGACCTAAAGCACAAGTCCCACTGATCTGAAGTCAACTTCCCAAAGTACTAGATTCTTCTCTCCAAGTTGCTGCAGGATACCTTTGTTTTCAACCTCAGTGGTTTTTTCACCCCCTTCTCTCCCTCTGACATTTAACTAACTGTGTGATTTTAAATAAACCTCTGAAGTTCTTTAGGTTTTACTTTCTTCATCTGTAAAATGACAGGGTTTGGGTTAGATGGTCTGTCTCTAAGGTCCTTCTTCTCATCTCGAGGCATGGTCCCTGAGTGCTTTATTTTCCCCCTGGAATTCATTGACCTGTGCTCATGACCTGTTTATCTGCTCTCCCTCTTCTGTGATTGCCCCTTTTGTTGGGGGAATTTCTGCCATCTGCTTCTCTATCTTCACATACTCTGGACCATAAGAGTAGGGGTTTATTTAAAAGGGAAATGACAACATACAAATTTAGAAAATAAACACAGGATTTAGAGCTAGAAGGGCCTTATTTATTCCATCTCTTCATTTTATAGTTGAGGAAACTCTCAAGAGGGGAGAGTCATGACTTACTCAAGATCACACAGCAAATGATTGACTCAGAATTCAAAGCAAGGTATCCAGAATACAAATTCTAGTACTTTTTGCTCTATGCCAAATTATTCCCCCCCCCATTTTTCACTTCTCAGTTGTTGTTCAGTTATGTCTAATTCTTTTTGACCCCATCTGGGTTTTTCTTGGCAAAGGTATTAGAGTGGTTTGCCATTTCCTTCTCATTTTACAGATGAGGAAACTGAGGCAAACAGGGTTAAATGACCTACCCAAAGCCACACAGCTTTCTGAAACCAGTTTTAAATTCACATTTTCCTAAACCCAGGCCCAGAGCTTTATCCATTTAGCCACCTTTCTGCCTTCTTTTACATGTGAGGATAAAATAAATTAGAAGTTCAAACTGAAGTCTACCCAATCCCTAATGAGGTGATGCTAAACTATTCTGTCCAGAGACAGTTTTCCAGGCCTAATTTGGCCTGTATATTATTATGTATATTACTCCTATCTAGATACCTAGTAGATCCCAGAAATATATCACATAGACAAATACACACATAAATACACAACATATACCAGACAAATACTCTAAAATCATCAGTCTTCATCTTTATGGTCCTTAAATGCATTTCCCTTAGTCTCTGTTCTACTGGGGGACTTCAGGATTTCCACCTTCATCATATCCCTTCCCTCCTTGTGTGTGCTTGTCACCTCTTTCCTCCAGACATCACATAGACCCAATTTCTTTTCATTCCATTCAGTTCTGGTATTTATTAACCAATCATAAAAACCATTTATCAAGTATCTGTTTTGTACAAGGGATTGCGCTAAGTGCTGTGGGGATGGCCAAAATTAGAGAAATGTAATGGGAGTCAAAAACTGCATTCTATAAGTTGGTATATGAATGTTATGGAATATTATTGTTCTGTAAGTAATGACCCATAGGATGATTTCAGAGGCCTGGAGAGACGTATGTGAACTGATGCTAAGTGAAATGAGCAGAACCAGATCATTATACATGGCAACAACAAGACTATATGACAGTTAATTCTGATGGACCTGGCTCTCTTCAACAGTGAGATGATTTAGAGCAGTTCCAATTGTTCAGGGATGAAGAGAGGCAGAGAGAGGACTGTGGGAGTTGAGTGTGGATCACAACATAGCATTCTCACTCTCTCTGTTGTTGTTTACTTGAATTTTGTTTTCTTTTGCAGTTTTTTTTCTTCCTTATTGGTCCTATTTTTCTTGTACAGTAAGATAATTGTATAAACATGTATACATATATTGGATTTAACATATATTTTACACATTTAACATGTATTGGACTACCTGCCCATGGGGTGGGAGGAAGGAGGGGATAATTTGGAACAGAAGGTTTTGCAAGGGTCAATGTTGAAAAATTACCCACGCATATGTTTTGTAAATTAAAAGCTTTAATTAAAAAAAGAAAGAAATAAACCAAGCCCCCCCAAAAACTGCATTCTAGCATCTACTCAATGATAGTCAACTCTCCAAGTATCAGTTTCTTCATCTATAAAAGGAGTATAATGATACTTTTCCTGTCTACTACACAGAAAGGAAGAAAACAAACATTTATTAAGTACCTACTGTGTGCCAAGCATGATGCTAAACACTTTACAAATATTATCACAACGATCCTGGAAGATAGGTGTTATTATACCATTTCACAGTGAAGAAAACTGAGGCAGAGGTTATGTGACCTGTGCCATCTAACTGGAGTAAGTAGGATGTGAAGAGTTCATTGTGAATTCTAAAGTGTTTAGTGAATTATAGGGTAACAGAGGTGGAAAAGACCTGAGAAAGCATCCAGCTTAATTCCTTTGTTGTACAGAGCTGAGGTAGAGAGACATGGTGACTTCCTTATAGTCATAGCCCTAGATTATTATTACTATACAAGGAAGAATGAGACAAAAACTCACAAGATTCATTGAGAACCAGATTAAAATGCAATTAGAAAATATTTAGCAAAATAAATATAAATAAAATAAAACATAGATAATTTTCTATATTGAAAACTGTCAATATGCTACCTTCAGGAGTCCTTATATATGGATTAGTGGTCCCCATACTTATTAAGTTTGATACCTCTGGTCTAGGTACTTACCTGAATTAGTATAAGGCATTCCCTCTACTTACCCAAATCCATATCTGCTCTTTCACTGTTGTTGGGTTGTTTGACTCTCTGAGACTCCATTTGGGTTTTTCTTGGTGAGGATACAGGAATGGGTTGCCATTCTTTCTCCAGTTTATTTTACAGAGGAAGAAACTGAAGTAAAAAAGTGACTTGTATTTTGGTAAAAGGCTGAAGCTGGATTAGAACTCAGGTTTTCCTGATTCTAGGGATGGTGCTCTATCTAGTAGTTACCTTTATCTTTCCTCTAGGAGTTTACAGTTTAGAGAATAGACAGGATGGGCACACATAAAAATCTGAATAACACTACAAGAGATGTCAAAAGGCAGTTGGTGATTAATTGCCCAAAAAGTGACGCAGACAGTTGGTCTTCTGATAGTTCTGAGGAGGAAGAGACCATAGTGGCCTGAAGTGGCCAAGCAAGATAACAAGAAGAAAACAAGTGTTTTTTAAACAGTGTGCTGGACACTTACCCCATTTAAGTTCTATGTATACAAATACAATAAAAAAGAAAGGCATTTCTTGCCTTTAGGGGACTTATATTTTAATGGGAGTGAGTGAAGATAATATACAAAAGGAAATTAAAAAGAGGTGGGGAGTGAGATTAGGCTCAAGGTCTTTAGTTTGGTGTTTAATTCCAAAAGGCAGGTTGGATAGCCTGTATTCCTCAAATGGATCCCCCAAAGGGGACCAACATGGTGGCAGCATGTTACATTATGAGAAGGCTACAGAGTTGAATAGATGGTCCAGGGAAATGAATTCATTTTCTGAGCAAAATTTCAGGGTGAGATTTCAGCTGAGGCATGGTGCTAAACTCTATGAAGTCACAAATGGGGTTGGGAATCTTTCATGGAGATTCAATGACTTTGATCTGAGTTTTGAAAAATGGATAGATTGTAGAGAGGTAGAGAGTAGAGGTGAGGAACCAAAACCAAGAAAAGAAAAATTTGAGAACATATTTAAGGGATGGTGAAGAACCTAGATCAGAGCTTACTTGTAGAGCAATAGTTAGTGACAGAGTCAAAAGAGGGACTGGGGCCATATGGTGAAGGACCCTTATCTCAGCCTGTTCTCTTTCTTCCTTCCTTCCTTTTCAGTTTGTTTTTTCTTTTTAAAAATATTTATTTTTCAGCTCCCCTTTTCCCCCCAATCTGGCCTCTTTTCAGTCTTTTATTGATTCTCCCTAAATGTTGCATGGAAGAGGTCATTCTAGGTACTTCAGGGAGGGATAGGGACTCTGACCAGATAGAGGGAAGTCCTCTAAATGACTTTTTAATAGGAATATTTTATTGATGCCTTTTGTTTTTGAATCACATTCATTCCCAAAACATACCCTCCCCCACACCTTGGCCATTGAGCCATCCCTTCTAACAGAGATAAAAGAAGAAAACATCAAAACCAACACATCAATCACGTCTGACAATATGTGCATTTTGTCACACCCACAGTTCCCCATTTCTGCCAAGAAGGGAGGGAGATGCGTTTTCTCAGTTGAAAAAACTTGGTCATTAAAATCACACAGAGGTTCATCTGCATTTTAGTCTTCATCTATACCATTGTAGAGACTGTGTGTATTATGTTACAGGTTCCCTTGGCTTTGCTGTGTATCAGTTCATATGCTTTCCCATGCTTCTCAGAATTCCCCAGTTATCATTTCTCCCCTAAAAGCCCTATGGTCTCTCTGGGGCTCCCTCTCCCACTGCACAGCTTCCTTTTTTGCCTCTGATTCAGAATTTGTCTGTGTATCAGCTCTTTTTGGGTGAGGACTTAGATTATTTCCCCTTACCTTCCCCCCTTAATAGACTCATGAAACCATGTCCTCAGGCCTGGGGTCTCTGTCTCTCTCTGTCGCACTGCCTTCTCTGAGGGCCCAATGGTGGCAGAGGTAGAGCAGAGCTCATTTCCCAGCCCTCTCTCCCTCCCTTCTTCCTCCTTCCCTGAAATGTCAGTTTAATGGACAGGTGTTTAATTCCAGCCTGTCAGGCACCTGGAAATGCCAGCATCACTGCTCATCAGTTTGTTGAGTTTGCTGTTAAAAGAGCAGCAAGGATCTGAACTCTGATTTCTACAGCTTGGAGCCCTCCCTGCTTCCCCTCCCTCCATCCCTTTGTCTCCATCTCTTCAGGCAAATGTGAATAAATCTCTTTCCCCGTTGCTCTTTTTCTCGAGGGTAGCTGGGTTCAGTTGAGAATCAGACCCCGAAGGGAAGGTAGCAGTGAGGGTAAGATAGGGTAGAGTGGGGGAAGGAGAGATTCTTGGTCTGGACTTCAGCAGATTTAGGAGGAATCACAGAGATTCAGAGGGGAAAAGATTAGTGCTTGACTGTAGCCTTTCTGGTCCCCACTGAACCAAGAGAACCAAGCTGGTGGCTGCTTCTACCCCAGGGCTGCCAGAGATGAGCGTTTGGGCTTCATTTTAATAGTTAAAAACCAGGCCAGGCTTGGTGAGTCTGCAGACAGACAGACATAATTGATGGCACTGGGCACTGGGGGAGCTGCTTGCTGTTGGAGGCCCTTGGAGACATTCATCCTCTCGACTTTCTTCTTTTTCAGGCAGTGAGACTGGGGGAGGGTGTGGGGTCTGGTATGTGTGTGTGTTTGGGGGGTACTGTCCACTTAAGTTTCACAGCTGAAATGTCCAGCCCCATTGATATCAGACATATAACCCCAACTCTTTTCAGTTTCCAAGGGGGAAAACCTAGATAGAATTAGAGACTTGGGGACCGAGAATAGATGAGGGTAGCACAGGCCCTGCCTCCAACACTTAATGTGTGACCCTGGGCACAAGATTTGAGATTCAGGTTGCAACATGAAATAGGTTTTTTTTCTGAGATCTCTTGAAATAGCTAGCTGAGAGGAACTGGTGCCAGCCCAGAATAGGGCAGAATCTACCTCTGTAAATGTGAAAGAAGCTAAAGGGGCATTTGAAATCTTGCCATCTGAACTGAGCACATCAAAGGAAGACCCCATAGTTCCTTGCTTATTTCTCTGCCCACCCCAGGTTCACCTTATTCCTAGTGCCCCATTTTCCTCTTCTTACCCTGGCCCCTCCCATCCCACCCCAAATCTCCCCACCCCAATGAAGCATCACAGCTCCTAACAAAACGGAACCGCTGCCAGATGAAATATATTACTATTAAATACTTAATTCTTCTAGTGAGCAGAGAGCAGGCAGTATGAATACGATTATTAAAGAAAATTACTTTGGCTGATCAGATATTTCTGCATACTAATTTCTGACCCCTCTTCCCTCACTCCCGCTTCTCATCCCTTAGAGACCAGGACAGATAAAATTCCATCACAAATAGCTGATTACTGAGGCTTGCATTAAAATCACATTTTTTTCCTCTTCTCTCTCTTTTACACTAATGTCCTTGCCCAGAGAAGAGGTGGTCGGTGACAGTTTTTGCCACAGGAAACATCTGGGAAAGATCTCTTGACCTCCTACCACCTCTTCCCTGGTCTCAACACCCTCTCTCTCTTCCTACTTTATCAGCAAGGTATATATCTAGAGCAGTCCTTTGATGGTTCTTAAAACTCCAAATGATCTTCAGAGTTCTCCTACCTAACTCTTACAGTCATAACAGCAGTCACTCTGAATTCATTGCATGGCCCCAGAACATGGTAACATAGGAAACACACTCTCAAAACGGCCATCTTCCCAACAAGTGGAACAGAATCTACATAGACAGAGACAGGAAGTGATGTGATTATATCCCTCTCCAGGTGAATTGGACTTCCAAGTGGTTTAAGTCTGTCTAATACCTTAGGTCTTTATACCCTTTGGCTAGAAAGTTGGATAATTGCCTCAATCTCCTATAATATTTTCTACCCAGCCATTGATTATAAATGGTTTCCTTCCATCATTCTTACACAGAGAGGATCCTTACTTGCTCTTCTTTCCAATATACTTGCTCTGCCCACCTCATCAGTTTGTGCCCCAAAGATCCCTTCTTTCATCTCACCTCCCAGCCCCCCAACCCCCTCTACAGGCCACTGGCGCCTGAGTGATTAACTGGGGCACTGGCAATCACAGGGCGGTGTGGGGATCTCGCTAAAAATAAACCATTTCCCCACAATCCCATAAGCCTTCAATTTACCTGCTTTTAAAAAAAGATGCTTCTGGAGGTGTCACCCGCAGGAAGGTATAATTACAGCCTGGGAATGTTAATTCCCAGTCCCTGATATGTAGAGCTCAGCTCTGTGGGGATCCTGTCCCCCTTAGTGCTTCCTTGAAGTGGGGTGGGGCAGGTCGGCAGGAGGGATTCTGGGGCTAAGGGCATGTGCTTGGAACAGAAGCAAGCAGGGGCTCTCATTAAAGACCCAGACAACAGACAGACCCAACCAGGCTAGGTGTGGCCATTAGGGAGTCTATACCCCACCTCTGGTATTCTTCCTTTTTGGAGCTTCTAACTTGCTGGGCATCCCTGGTTGCATGAGGATCAAGGATTTTGAGGAGATCACAGTAAGATTTCTTCATTGCTCTTCTGCCCCTCAGCTCTATGATTTGATGTGAGAGAAAGTTAGAACCCCAAGTGAGAAATAATAAAGGGAGTATTGTGGACTTTGAAGGGAAGTCTTGCCAGAAAACTCAGAGAAAAGGGAGAGATAAAGGGTTGGGAAGATGGAGAAGTCTCTGGCCCATAATCAATGGGAAGACCTGCTTCCAGTTATCTTTTCACACCTCTCAGTTATTCTAGGTGCAGCTGAAGTAAAATTGGGATAGATAGAAACCTTGGAGACAGGGAGATTTGGTATGGGAGACCTATGGTATGTGACCCTGAGCACATCACTTAACCTTGCCCTGGGCAACACTCTAGGACTATAATGAGAATCAGAGCATCTAAGTCACTTGTCCAATTCAGATTCCACACCTATTTCTTTAAATGTACATAAAAAGTATATTTTAGATATAGAAGGAAATACAAAGATAAATAAGGGAATGTCCCTGTCCTCAAGAAGTTTATAGTTGTTTGTGAGTGGGGTCAAGTGACTTGCAAGTAAGTTTTAAATATCAGCCTTGACTCCAGGGCTGTTGTTCTATCCACTGTATCATTTAGCTGCACAAGCTTATATTTTAGTAGAGGAGAAATCATTTATTCAAATAACTAGACTATGCTCTCTGAATATATAATAAATATATAAGAGAGCTACAAACAAAATCCTCCTCCTCTTCTTCTTCCTTCCTCTCCAGTAGGTTTATGTAAATATTTCCACTCCTTCAAAATATATTTCAAATCTCACCCTCCCGTCCATGAAGCTGGGTCTCCTTGGTCCCACACTGACTTTTCTCTCTACACTCCTATAATATTATTTATATAACTTAATAAGAATAGATTCTAGACCTAGTATAAGCACCTTCTCCACAGCTTGTGATGGTGCAGCTAGATCTGGAGTCAGGAAGACACAAGTTCAAATGTGACCCAAGACATTTACTAGTTGTGTGACCTTGGGCACCACTAGTGTCTCAACTAGACTCTTCTTAAGGGCAGATTCTACATTTTTTTTTCCTTCCAGCCCTTGAGCATGTGGGAGGCAGTCCATCGATGTTTGTAGTACTGAACCACACTGAACATAGTTGCCAAAAAGGCGAAAAGAAGCACCCCGCCTCAGGAGTGAGAGCCAACTTAAATTGCATTGGGTTGTGCCCAGATTGGTCAGGGATTTATTCTCCATGGCATCCCTTCCCATCCATCCCCAGTTCCCTAAGGACAATAGGACATGTACCCTGGAGTAAAAGCAGTGGGGAGGAGGAAGCTTGCCCTGTTTGCCCTTTCCCAAGACTGGGACACAGCAGCAGTGAGGTATAAGTTGAACATTCACTGCTGCATGGCTTGGCTTCCTGGTGTGGTCCTCAGCTGGCTCTAGGTAGAGGGCTGTCCTGCCCCTTCCCTCAGCCAGGCTCGGATGGGGGGGAAAGTTTGGGATTGTGGGGAGCAGGCCTGAAGCCGCTGGGCCCTCTGGGGAACTGGCAGGACTGAGAGGCTTGGACGACTTGTGGACCAGTCCCAAGGATCTATATACACAAGGCCGGGAATGTTTATTTTTCCTTATTGACTTTCTCCAAATAAACCCCTGGCCGGCAGAAAGGGGCTCCCGGCAGCAGCTGTTTACCCAATGTTTGTGATAAAGAGGCTTCTCCATAGCAACAGGTGGCAATGTGGACTCTCCAGGAAACACTACAGGGCCCTCAGCAACAGGCTCTGTTTATTTAAAGAGAAAAAGACAGAGAGAGGGGGGAAAAGAGAAAGAGAGAGAGAGAGAGAGAGAGAGAGAGAGAAAGAGAGAGAGAGAGAGAGAGAGAGAGAGAGAGAGAGAGAGAGAGAGAGAGGAGAGATAGAGAGAGAGAAGCTAGGAGACCCGGGTTTGAAAGCTGGGGGGAGGGAAGGTAGAGAAGACCAGAAAACAGGAACATTTGGGGGCTTCCCTCCTCAGGGGACTGGAGCAGACATGAGCTGAGCCTAGAAGCCCTCATTCTAATGGCCCTTCACGTTTGAGTTTGGTTGTGTACTTTGGGACATATACAAATAGGCGGGTCCTCCTGTCTAATTTTGCTTGTATATTTGTGGGTCAGTTATAGTGTTGTGCCTGGATGTGACCCTAAGAAAGTGTGCTCAACAGAACAGCACATGTGTATCTAAATATCTGTGTCTGGGTGATAGTGTATGTCAATATGGGGAGGTGCCCCAGTGAGAGTACAAATGCATCTGAGTGTGTGAATAACGATGAAGATGGTGATAATGATGAATGAAGCCTGTGTTGTGTATGAGTTGCAAGTGTGGGGATGTGGGTGGTCCTTCATCCTGGGGGAGAGCTGTACAGGTGGAAGAGGGGAATGCCAGTGAGTATGAATTTTTTTGAAATGAGTAGTTTTTAAAGAGAGAGCTCAGGAGTAAGTTGGTGTGAGCTTAGAAGGCTGTTAGCCTTGAGCCCTTCCTGACCTTTGGTGGGGGGTAGGAGGAAGGAGAAGGAGAGAAAAGAGGAAACTATTTCCTACCTGAAATCTTGAGTGTGACTCCCTGTATTGGCTTTAGTAGACAAGAGGAACTCACCTGTCTGCATTTTCAGTGGGGATACTGCTGGAAATGGCACCTTGCACTCCTGAAGTTGGTCTAACATAAATAGGATGTAAGTACAGCACTAGTGATGGAGGCTTTTCAGTCTAGTTCAAAGATGACAGGGTAGATGGGATCATAAGATCCTAAGACAAATAAATTCAAAGCTGGAAGTGGCCTTAGAGATCACTAATCCATATCCCTTATTTTAAAGCTGTGGAGACTGAGGCTCAAACAGTTAAATGACTTGCTCAGGGACATATAACTAGTAAGCGTGTGAAGCAGGATTCAAAACTTTGCCTTTCTGACTCCCAAGTTCAGTACTCTATCCATTATTCTAGAGAGTTTCAGATACATGGGCTCCAGAGGACACTGTGCAGTAATGAGGGCTAGACAAAATTGGCAGATGAAGAGAGTCAAACTTGCAAAAACGTCTGACCTTGAGAATCAAAGACCACTACCAACTACCCAGATGCACAGAAGAGGTGCTAAATTTCTTTTGATATTCAGTGGTTACATTTATGTAATTATCTGTCATCCTGTGGCAGGGGGGCAAACAGTAGCCAGGTGGTGTAGTGGATTGAGTCAGAAATTCTCCTCTTCTTCATGAGTTCAAATCTGGCTTCGGACATCTACTAGCTGTGAGTCTGGCCAAGTCACTTAAACCTGTTTGTCTCAGTTTTCTCATCTGTAACATGAGCTGGAAAAGGAAATGGCAAACCCTTCCAGTATCTTTGCCAAGAACATCCCAAATGGGGTTATGAAGGTTCTGAAATGACTGAACAACACACAATGGCATGAGTTCTTGATCTTCTTTGTGACATGGCCTCTTTTGTCAGTCTAAGGAAGCCCATAATAAAAATTAATTTAAAAATATTTTAGTTGTATATATTCTTATGCTTTTAGATGCATAAAATGAAATATGTAACATTTCAAAGGAAACAAGTTATCAAAATATTTTTAGGAACAAGTTCATGGACCTCAAGTTAAGAATCCCTGATATCTTTTCCTTCTCCCTTTTATGGAAAGGATACTATTAGTTCCTCTCTCTCTGTCTCTCTGTCTCTCTCTGTCTCTTTCTGTCTCTCTCTCTCTTTCTTTCTCTCCCCCTCTCCCTATCTATGCTGCTTTTCTAAACTACACTTTCAATTTTACAGATACAATAAATTCCTGAATCCATGCATCTTAACCATGCTCTGTCATTTTTAGACTTAGAGTTGCCTAGATCCCCAAAGGAATGAATGACTTGCCCTGGTTTAATAATACTAATATGTGTCCTAGGCAGAACTTGAATCCAGATCTTCTTGACTTTCCTTCAAATATCCTTTAAAATAGACAGTACCTTCTTTTTACTCTCATTTTACAGATGGGGAACCAGAACATCATTAAACTGAGGTGACAGGTAGAATCGCATTTGAACGGGGTTATTCTAAGGGTTTTCTTCAGAACAATATACTTCCTTTCTATAGAAAGATTGTTAAGGAAAGAACTGTGTGATAATAAAAGATAATAGACCAGGAAAATCTCCCTCCTCTCTTTCTCCCAATACATATACATACATGCATATGTACACACATACACTGACACATACAATACACACGGAGATATGTACTTCCTCATTTAAAAAGTTAGCAAATGGGAGTAGATACCTAAAATGCCAAGATAGACAGACGGACCTATCCCCAACCCTCTCTCTTCTCCCCAGGTCTCCCCAAGTCTGGAATGTGAACATCTTTGCAGTCTCCCACAGCACACACACACAGACTCGGGCTAGTCCGCATGACAGGCCCTGGACTTTGCAGCTCTCTCAGTCTGGCTGCCGAATCCCCCCAGGAGGCCGGGAGTCGGACATTTGCCGAGTGAAGATCCCGGGCTGGCTTAATAGGGATCAGCATCTGTCACCCTTCCCCAAAGATGCTTTCAGAGCAGCAGCGAGGCCAGTCAGCAAGCTGGGGTGGGCTCGTCGCTCCTTGGAGATCTGTTGCTCTCTAGCTACAATGTGTCATCCTTCTCGTTACTATTCTAATCCTCATTACGAGGAACCCGTCCTCACACTCAAGCACAACAACCACGCAGAGCTGTAACACAGACCCGTGGGGAGACATGGGCATTTTCCTGTAGCCTGCTGAAAGAACAGACAAAAATGCTTCTGGAAGAGCATTTGATGTCTGTTTTTCTCTCTCTTTTTTCTCCTTTTCCTTTTTTTTTTAAGTGGTAGTTTCTCTTTGAATATCAGAGCTTCCAGATTGGGGTAGGGGGGTGGGAAGGAAGGGAAGGAAAGGGTTAGCTGAGAAAGATGGGAAAAAAAGAGAGAGCAGATATGAACTGCTAAGGAGGTTGGACATGTTAGAATAAGGGGAGGGGCTTGCCCCAAGCCTTTCAGTTAGAGAAATAGGGTAGCAGGAATTGGGGAACAAGCAATAGTAAGCAGTCATTTACAGAATGTGATTTGGAGGGTCAATTGGAATGTACCTCTGTCTTCAAATGTCCTCAGTCCTCCTTTTCCTTAAATTTTGTCCTCTCCCTATGGTCCTTTTTTTAAGATGCAAATACTCCTGGGAAAGATAATCATGTCGGTTTCAACATAAATGATTTTGGCCAGGTCATTTATCCTTCGAAACCTCATTTTCCTCATCTATCTATTATATTATATTATATCATATTATATAAATATGTTATAAATATATATAAATATAAAGGGTTTGAATCAAATCATCCTTAAGGTCTCTCCCAGATCTAAATTGATACTGAGCCATTTTTCAGTCCTCTGCAATTCTCAAATTCCCATTCGGGACCTCCCTTACAAAGATACTGGAGTGATTTTCCATTTCTTTCTTCATCTCACCTTACAGATCAGGAAACTGAGGCAAACAGAGTTAGGTAATTTGCCCAGAGTCACATAGCTAGTAAGTGACTGAGATTGGATTTAAATTCAGGAAGGTGAGCAGTTCCAAGCCCAGTGCTCTAACCACTTCCCCACCTGGCTGCCTATGATTTACATCTTACTGTGAATTAGTCTATCTATTTATTTTCCTCCTTGACAGGAAGGGGAAACATGCTTGTGGGGGACGGGAGGATCTGCTGAAAGAAAGAAAAGAAGTACAGGCAAAGGGGAAGTAGTTAATGCGGAAAACAGTTTTCCCCCTTTGAACAGTTTTGTCCAGGACTGGCCCCAAAAGGAAGGTCAGAGATTGGAAGGAGGCAAGTAGAGGGGGGCAATTAGAACCTTTTGGAAAGGGAATAAACCCATCAGATCTGGAACCCAAGAGACACCATTTGTGGAAAGGACCAGGCTTATTTCCTTCCAGCATCAGAACAATGAGCACGGAGCAACCAGCCAGAGAACAGAACTCTCAGAAAGTTTCGAGCACATTCCTGCTAAAATTAGTCCCTTCTTGCGTATGAAGCTCTATATTTAAACCACTGGCAGTGTCAGAGTCACCACGGCCTCAGTGCTGGCACACTCCGAAGTGTTTGGGGCCCAGTGCCGACAAGGGGCCGTGCATGGCACTGTCACAGTTTGGCTCCGAGTTTGTGTGTGTGTGTGTGTGTGTGTGTGTGTGTGTGTCCGTAGGCCTGTGAAGATGTGCATGTGCAAGATAAGCAAGGTTGCAGCTGAATCCCACACCTGTACCTGTCTGGTGGCACACAGATGTATGTCTACCAGGAGCCACCACAAAAAACGTGTATGTACTTGGATAAATTGGTAAATCCTAGAATAGAAACATAGACTCTCAGCAGGAGAAGGTATCTTCAAGATCTAGGTCAATTCTTTCATTTTACTGCCAAGAAGACTGAGGCTTAGAGAAATAAAATGATTTGCCCCATGTCACATCGTTAGAGCCATAACTAGGAATTATGGTGCCCATTGCTAATTAAATTAGGGAGGGGTTGGGTATAATCCATCATGCTCAGGTGCAGTCATCCCAGAAAAGGAAAGTCCAGCTCCAAATGCTGAGGTGGAACCAACGCCACCCAAATTCTTAAAGGAACATGGGAAAGGTGGGGAGAGGGTGGGAGGCATAAATGGGGAGGAAGGGGGCAGAACCCTACACATTGAGGTGGTTTGATATGGGGCAGGTTGATGGAGGACATGGGCCAGAGAGCCCTCAGCCCATCCCTGTAATGGTTCTGGGACCAGGACCCAAATCTCTGATTCCCAGTCCAGTGTGTTCCTCCTCCTCCTCAGCTCTTTGTGTATGTTGGCATTGGGAAAGATGGGTGTGGAAAGAGGATCGTGTCAAAGGAAGCAAGATTAAGTTCTGATGGTGGGGTTAAGTGGGAGGGTGATTCTGTTGGGCTGGGATTCACAACTAGAACTGAAGTTCTCTCTTCACTACTCAAGGAGTCAGTCACTGAAGGCTTCTGGCAAGACAAAAAGATACACAAATAAAAGATACACAGAGAAAGAATAAAGTACAAAGGGAGAAGGATAGCAAGAGAGAGAGAGAGAGAGGGAGGGAGAGAGAGAGAGAGAGAGAGAGAGAGAGAGAGAGAGAGAGAGAGAGAGAGCGCTAGCAGAATAGTTAATCTGGAAGGGACCTTAGAGACCATTTTTTCCCCAAATACTCTCATTTTACAGAGGAAGAAACTGAGGCTCAGAATATTTTGTCCAAAGTCACACAGCAAATTAATGGGCTAGAGCCTAGATTTCCCCATGCCCAGCCCTGTGCTCTTTCCATCACGCCAGAATGCCTTTCATAAAAGACAAAGAGACAGATGGGGAGAACTTTGACAAAGACTGCGTTATAGTATGGTCCCCTAGTTTCATAGCTTGTTAGACCGTATTCCATTAATATTAATAATAATAATAATAAAAGTAGTAGCTCACATTTATGTAGCCCTTTAAGGTTTACAAACCTCTTTTCTCACAGCCCATGTATTTATCACTGTCTAGACCCTCTTCCCCAGTTCCTAGTACAGAACTTTAACTCTTTGGGAGATTCTTGCCTCCAGACTGGACTATTGGCCTCTCTTTTCCCAGGAAAAGAAAAAAAAGAAAAGAGAGAAAGAGGAGAGGAGAAAGACATACACACACACACACACACACACACACACACACACACAGAGACAGAGAGACAGAGACAGAGACAGAGAGAGACAGAGAGAGAGAAAGAGAGACAGAGAGAGAGAGAGAGAGAGAGAGAGAGAGAGAGAGAGAGAGAGAGAGAGAGAAGCCACTCCAGTCTCCAATCCTCAGCCCAGACCTCTCCAGCGATAGTTACTTGCTGATAAGAACCCAGTTTTACCTGAGGCCTGGAACATTAACTTTGACACTGAAAAGGGGATATTTTATTACCCAGGAATATTTCTGCATCTCTTTAGATGGCTTCTCTCTCAACCTCCCCGCCTCTACCCCCAATCCCTTTTTGACAATTAAAACCAGTTCCTTTGTTAACCCTTCTAATCCTGCTCTTCCACAAGCTCTAAAGAAGAGATTGATTTTGGGACTAAGAGAGATCATTATCAGAGAAATATCCTGGTGTCTGGAGTCAGAAAAAATAGGTTCAAAACATAGATCTCACATTTGTTGACTATGTTCCTCTAGAAAATGCATACCTCTAAAATCTATGATTCTTTATCCAGTGGTTATGAGAAGGCAGGTAGGCAGGCCATAGCTAGGCATTGGAAGGTGATAAGATATATTAGATTGGGATGATTTTTCTGAAAACAGAGCTTGGGAAACTAATCCTAGAAAGTTAGAGCTCCCTTAGCTTAACACTTTCATTTTACAGAGGAGAAATTAAGGCCCAGTAGGCACAATGTCCAAGGTCATATATCACCAAGAGAAAAAATGCTTTCCTTTGAATTTTGCAAGTGTAAAAAAAAAACTTTGTACCTGTTAAATGAATACATGAACGAATCAAAAAGTATTTATTAAGCACTCTTCTGAAAAGTTTCAGCTTCAGTGATGATACTCAACTCCTAATCTCTGCAGGCTATCCTGCTCTGGGTTGTGGGTTTATTAGCTACACCTCCTGCACGTTAAGTTATTGAGAAAACTCCATCCTCCAGAAGCTGGAGCCTGGTGGGCTCTCCTTGAGACTTCTGCTGCTGGGAGGCCTCTCCTCTAGCCAACCCAGCTCCTGTTCGGCTGTAATCCTGTGCAGGGGTACTGATGGTACAATGCTTGTGGTTTATTCTGTTTCCAGAAACCCTTAGTGAAATTACAGCCTTAATTAAGTACAGCTGGATGTACGTTATACTCCGTATAATTATCGTGTTATTATTATTATCACTTAGACAAAAGTTCAAACAAAGTTTATTGTAAATACCACTTGTCGGAAATAACCAGGCAAACTGAGGGCTGTCAGCCCTCGGCTGAGTGATGGAGAAGTGGGGAAAGCTGTAGTCGGAACTGGTGAGGGACAGTGGATTTTGGGGGTATGTTGGAAGTATAGATGGAGGCCAAAGGCATCTGGGCAGGATCCAGCTTGGGCACGGAGAAGGAAGAGATCCCAGGTAGGGAGCTCAGAACCTCTGCCCACTGCCCCATGGGTAAGTGCCTAAGAAGGAACTCCTAATGCAAATTCTAGCCTTTTCTTGAGGGAACAGGTCAGAGACAAGAGCTCTGCTTGCTCAGTTCTCTAGGAGACACTGGAACTCTTAAGAAGAAATGCTGATTCTGTGAATCAGCCACTTTCCTAGTCCCCTGCCCAACCCATACACCCTCCTTCCCTAACACTAGTAGGCTCATTTGATTTGATGAAATGTTCTACACTTGTAAGGAGTCATTTGGACTTGTGATGGGAGAAGTTTACTGTCCTTGCTACTGTTGTTTGTTGCAAGTGCTCACAAACATGCAGAGAGGCTCACTAGAAAAATTATCTCCATATACAATTATCTACAATAGGGACATGGGTATCTGTCTATGTAGTCCTCCCCCCCCTCTTTTTCCTCTTCCTTTTCTCTCCTCTTCTACACTCCCTTTCTTTTCATTCCTTCCTTCCTTCTCCCTTCTTTCATTTCCCCTTCCTTCCTTCCCTCCCTCCTTCCCCTTCCTTCCTTCCTTCCTTTCCTTCCTTCCTTCCTTCCTTCATTAGGCCATGGTGCTTCCATTACTGAGGTGAGGACAGCTTCCAAAATCCATTTGTCCACTAATATGGTGAATGCTCAGCTCACTCTAACACTGAATACTTTGATAGGTGAAGGAAGAGGGTGAGGGCTGGGATAGATCTAGGCAAAAAGCCTATGGCCAAGAACCTTGGCATAAAGATTATGGATACATTGGGATTACCCAAGGGAAGGGTGTCAGGCAACAATTTGGTCCTCTCCCTGGATTTAGAAGCAGCATGCTGCCATGGAAAAGAACACGGACTGAAGAGTCTTTCTTTATCACTTGCTTACTAGACTTCTTAATTTTAGTGAGTCCCAGGCTCATCATCTGTAAAATGAGGATAAACATTTTTGCCTTTCTTGCCTCTCGAGGCTGTTTCAAGGATCAAATTTTTTCCTCATTAAAATGAGTTGGGTGTATTAACTGGCCTCTGAGGTGCCTTCCAGTTTCACAGCTGCAATCCTATTATATTTGTAAGGGTCACCATTATCATCATGATCTCCTTTTCTCTTTTTTTGATGTTCAAATAGAAATGATCCTGAGATAAATCACTATCCTGCTAGTATTCTTTTGGATTTAATGTTACTTATTAATAAATTATATATTGTAGTTACTATTTTGGGTAAGGGCAAAGACTGAAAACAAACTAAAAATCCTCCCAGTCTCTGGATGTGAAAGCTATCATGGAGAAGGTTGGCTAGACCAGCTGATCTTGGTGACCCTGGTAAGAAACAGGAACTCCCTGTATGCCAAGTTAATGGGTGCCTGGCAAGGTCGGGGAGGATGGGGAAGTACCATGAGTCTTTTTTGCCCAATCTATTTCTTTTTGCCTAAGGAAGGGGTGGGACACTGGGGCTTTCCTTTCCTCTGGGGAAACCAGCCCCTTGTTTCCGCTGCTCCGGGAGGGAGGCTGAGGAGGGAGAGTGGGGGTGATGGAGGTGACAGTCCTCTCCCCAGAGTCTGTACGCCACAGTTCCGCTTGAGACTTTTCTCCCACTCCCTCGGCCCGCAGCTTCACGGGGTGTCGGTCTCAGCCTATCACCTGGCTCCCCCAGCAGAGCAGATTGTTAACTTATGCTGACACTGGCGGGGGGAGCTGCTCCCAGGCTGATACCTCATGGCAGCAACACTTGCACAAATCTTTAATTGTTTAGTTTAAAGACTTGTGTTTTGACCGCGAGGGGATTTTGGCTGGAGCTCAAGAAGTGATAATGATATTTCGCTGCCAAGACGTCTCCTTGGCTCTCTGTGTGTTAATGTGCACTTTCAAGAAGCTCCAATTAACTGCATCAGCTCTCACAGAGAGAGAGAGAGAGAGAGAGAGAGAGAGAGAGAGAGAGAGGAGAGAGAGACAGAGAGATACAGACACACAAAGACAGAGGCAGAGACACAGAGACACAGGGACACAGACACACAGACACAGGGACACACAGACAGAGGCTGTCTTTCCTTTCCCTCCCCTTTTCACTTTTCCATCTTTCTTCTCTCTCCTCCCTTCCTTCCTTTTTTTTCTTTCCCTCCTTTTTTCTTTGCTCCCTCCTTTCTTTTTTTCCTCTCTCCCTCCCTTCCACCCTCCTTTCCTTCCGAAGACAGAACAATTCTGAAAGATAATTATTGACTCGGTCAACTTCCTGCTTTTCGAATAAGGAGACCCAGGGACCAAGATTCTTAAGGAGAGGGTTTGGAATCTCTCCTGAAGCATTAAAGCCCGTTGTCTGATAGGAAAACTAATTCAGAAGACTTCCTATATATGCCCTTTGATGCTCTTAGTGAATGAATCCCCTCCCTTTAACCACACTTGCCCACCAGCAATCCTAGTAGGAAGATGGACAGCCAGTAAGTACAGCTTTAGATTAACCTTCACCTTCACTCTGACTACATTTATCCCAAATCCATATTTTTACTTTTACCTTAGAATGTGAACTTCTTGAGGATTGGAATTGTATCACTTGCTTCTTTGTATCCCCAGGACTTAACAAACACAGTGCTTGTCTTCTATCAGGTCCTTACATGTTTGTTGATTAGTCACAGTTCTCAATTCCTTCCCTAACCTAAATTATCCTCACCCCCATCTCTAACTTTACCCGACTCTTAACCTCTCACATTTCTTTCACCCCTAACTGTCCTGGTACTATCACATAAAAGACCTTTAATTTTTACCCCAATTATGAATCTATTATAACTCATCCAAGCCTATTCCCACTTTTTCTCACCCTAATTCTATGTTTACCCTCATTTCCAATCCTAAATCTATATTCACACTCCCAGTCGTTAACCTTATCCCTGATTCAGTCCCGAACTTAAATCTATTCCCTATCTCTATCTTCATCTCCCAATCCTAATATTTCTTGCTTCATTCAGAAATATCTGTGACTCTTGTGAATTTGGTCCCTTTCAATCAAGTCCCTTGTAAAAGGAATGAATTTCTGAACCTGTCTGATTACCCCGTCCCCCATACCTATATACACCCAGGATGACAGGTACCTATAAATGCACACGTGTTACCACACATACATCTCGGTACAGGATAAACCCCGATTCCTTCACCCTAGTGGCCAAATTGGTGGCAAAAGTTGGCTTCCTTGGGGACGGAATGAAACAAAAAGTCCTTCCAACGGGTGGGTGGAAGATGTGGAGGGAAGGGGACAGCTGCATAATAGTAGGACTGCAAAGACTGGAGAGTTGAGGACTGGGCACTAAGAATCTATTTTTCCCCACCCCCTCTTTTCTCTCTCCCCTGCCTTGTCCCCTTCAGCCCTGGGAGAGAGGGTCAGCTCCCCAATGGCTCATGTTACAAGAACTTGAAGACAGGAAGATTTAGAGAGGGAGATGCCATACCAGTACAGTGCGCTGTTTGTCTGCCTTTGAAACCAAAGGCTGTGAGGGGTGGGGGGTGGGGAGAAGGCAGAAGGCAGCAAGACACTTCTGTGAATTATCGCTTCTCTTGGGTTCAGGCTTTCAAGATTTGGAGCGACCACCCTCCCCAGTTCTTCCCCCACCCCCAGCTCCTGTTTCTCCAGGTGCTGCGGTGTTTTCCTAGGAGTAAATTCCTTCCCCCTCCCGGTTTTTTTTTATGCTTCCGTCCTTGGCAATCTGCCCTCACCAGGGTACCTCTGCCACCCTCGGTGCTGGTCTCTTGGTCTGAGGCAACTCTCCATCATTCCCAGGGGTAATAGGGGAGGGGGAGAAGAGGGGAGGAGGGAGATCCGTAGTAATGAGACAGGAGCTGTGGAAGCTAGGGGAACTGGGGTGTATTAGCAGGTGGAGCAAAGACCACACAGTATTACCTCCGGACTTAACCTCCTCCTCACCCTCCCTTCACCCCAGAGCCCCCAGGGAACTGCCTATAGAGTGTGTACTCATAGTGACCTCTGCTGGCCCCATGCTGCCTGATTAGCTAAGTACCTAGCGACTCCAGGGAGTTGGCTGGGACTTCGTATTCCCCTGAAAAAGTAGGTGGGATAGGGAAATGAGGTAAATTTCGGGGGGGGGGGGTTACGGAGGGGGGAGGAAGACACTTAAGTCAATTTTCAATGCTTTGGAAATAGCAAAGTCCCTTTGCCAAATGTCCCTTGATCTCTCCCTGACCAGACTAAAGAGGTGATGGAGCTGGGCAAAGTAGCTCGAGGCCTGAGCCAGGTGACCCTCGGTTAGGGGAACCCCGCGCCTTCTCTCTCCCCCTGGACATTGCTCTGGGGTCTGCGGGGGAGGGGAATCCCTTTCAGCGGCCGGAGCCGGAGGTGGGCGGATTAGAGAGAGGCCAGTTCCGGCTGAAGAATCGCCGGGCACAAAGGATCTCCCTGAGGACGCGGCCCCTCCCGGGCCAACTTGGATGGCTCAGGCTGGAGGGGAGGAGCAAGCCTCAAGTCTGCTCCCGCACACCACCCCGGGAAATCCTTGTATACGCCGCTCGCCCTGTGTGCCTCTGTCTCTCTCTCATTTCCTCAGATTTCCCTAATTCCTATGCACTCCCCCTCGATGTTCTCTTCCGTAATGCACCCCGCATCCTTATCCGCATCCTAAATCATCATATTCTACTTTTTCTTTCTCAGTTTCTTCTCTCCTCCTTCCCATCTCCCCTCCTTCATAAACTCCCTCCGTGAGGCATATCTACTGGGGTGTTTCCACTCCTTAACAGACCCTTCCTCTTTTTTGACCTTATCCCAAGCATGGGCTCCACTTCTGCCGGGCGCTGGACTCCCTTTTACCTCCAGCTAACCAACTTCCAACTCCACTTCGACTCCACTGCCTCCTTTCTCTACACCCCTACTCCCCAGTCCACTTAAATTCTTTTGTTTTAAGTTTAATGCTAGGTTGGAGGAGAGAGGGGGAAGTGGGGGAGAGGGGGGGAAGAAGGTGAAGGGACAAAAGTCATAAGGTCAGGCTACTTCGGCCTCTGAATTTATGTCTTCTTCCCTACCCTGAAAGCCCAGGTCAGAGGTTAAAAGGCATGTATGTGTTTGTGTGTGTGGGTCTGTGTGTGTGTGTGTATACGAGCTAGAGACTAGGGGGAGGAGACTGAGAATTCAGCTAGAGATAAATCTTCCTAGCACATGTGTGAACCAGACTAAGAACTCCTGCCCCACTCCAAGGCTGGGGGAGGGAGGAGGTGCTCAGTAAGAGGGAAGAGTCTCCTTCCTCTGAAATTGTCCATCCTTTACACTTCTTGGCTCTTCAGCCCTTCTCATTAACTCTAGAAGGCCTTGCCTCAACATTTAGTGACGCTAACCATAGAAAGATGTCTAACATCCCTGCAGGCAAAGCTGACTCTAGTGGAACAGGGAAAGTGGATTGCATTTGGGAAATCACTGGATGTCTGGTTTGGTATATTAGTTCTTAGGTTCTTTGGCTATGTAGATGGGAGAATGTCTGTCCCTCTAGGGATAAGGAATTTCTATTGGTGGAGGGAGGTATCCATCTTCCCAGAGAATTAGGGAAGCCCCTGAAGGCCCTAAAAAAGGACCAGCTATTCAATGTCTGCCCCTCATACCCCTACCCAAGATCTGCTCTAACAGATAGACTCCCCCTGGTGGATAAAATGGCAATACTTGAATTGTTTGGAGAGTCTCCAGAATGGAGGAAATCCAGTAGGAATTCGGTGGTGGTGGTGGTGGTGGTGGTGGGGGTTGGGTCGGTAGCTACCTAAGTTAATGACTGTGTTCGTTGGGTTTAGAAGAATGTTGTTATTGGTTTGAGATAGGGGATTTTTCAGGGATATGAAGAGTGAATGTGAGCAGCCTTATATGGTACCCATGTTGGGAAGGAACTATGTCCAAGGATACCCTGGGTATAATGAAAGTAGGTTAGTCTGTGAATATAAAGAAATGAGGATTGTGATGCTGGCTATCCTTAATACCCTTTCTTAATTTTTATTCAATCACAGATTGAATTTCTTAATTGTTATTCAATCTGTGAATCTCTGGATATGTCTGAGCCCTGGCAGCTTTCACACTCTTGGTTTGAGGCAAATTAAACCTTCTTGAATTCCTCCAAGGTTGAAGTCATCCCTCCCTCCTCTATCTTTCATTGTTCTTGTTTTGACCTGTTCTGGGAATTTATTCCATTCTAACTTGTATTCAAATAGATCTTTGAGGTCAGCAATCTCTAATATGCCCTTCAATGAGGCAGATTATAATCCATCCAAAAGAAAAGAATGTCCATCTTGGAATTAGGAAGACCTGACTACTGATTTCTCTGGTTTCCTTCAAGTCCCAATCAAAATTTCACTTCTACAGGAAGTCTTTCTCACCCTTTAGTTCTAGTTGTATATAGCCTGTTTGTAGATAGTTATTTGCATGTTTTCTCTCCCATTAGATTATGATTTATTTAAGGGCAAGGCCTATATTTTACTTCTTTTTGTATCCCCAGTCTGCAGTTCTTAGTTCCATGCCTGATAGATAGGAAGTAGTGTTTGATTATTTATTTACTGTCTGAAAACATCCTTGATTTGAATTATTTTGTGTAATTCCTTATTTATCATAATTATAATTCACTTACAGATAAAATAGGCATTCTTTTTGAAAAAAATTAATTTCTAATTTTCCCATTACATGTAAAACAATTTTAAGTTTTAAAATTTGAATTTAAAATTCACTCTTTTACCTCTTTTCTCATTGAGAAGATAAGCAATTTGATATAGATTATATATATATATATGTTTAGTCATATAAAATATATCTCCATATTAGTCATGTTGAGAAAGATTCTTCTTCCTCCATAAAAACACTGAGGCAAAAAAGTATGCTTTAATCTGCACTCAGATTCCATTAGTTTTTCCTCTGGAGGTGAATAACAATTTTCTTTTTTTTTTTTTCTGGTTATACAGGTACATTGATTTTTTTTTTTACACATTTCCTTATGGATCGTGTTGGGAGAAAAATCAAAATAAAAGGGGAACACCATGAGAGAAAAAGAAAAGAAAAAAAATGAACATAGCAGGTGTTGATTTACATTGTTTCCATAGTTCTCTCTCTAGATGCAGATGGTGTTTTCCATCCAAAGTTTATTGGGATTGCCTCTGATCACTGAACTGCTGAGAAGTACCAAGTCTTTCATAGTTGATCGTTGAACAAACTTGCTGCTATTGTGTCCAATGTATTCTTGGTTCTGTTTGTTTTGTTCGGCATCAGTTCATGTAAATCTTTCCAGGCCTTTCTAAAATCAATTTGTTAACCATTTTTTATAAAACAATAATATTCCATTACTTTCATATACCAAAACTTATTCAACCACTCCCCAATTGATGGGCATCCACTCAATTTCCAATTCTTTGCCACCACATAAAGAGCTGCTATGAACATTTTTGCACATGTGGTTCCTTTTCCCTCCTTTATGATTTCCTTGGGATATAGAGCCAATAGTGGCCCTCCTGGATCAAAGGAAAATATAGGCTTTTGGGAACAGTTCCAAATTTCTGTCCAGAATGGCTGCATAATTTCACAAACTCCACCAACAATGCTTTAGTGTCCCAGTTTTCCCACACTCCCTCCAACATTTATCATTATCTTTTCCTGTCAATCTGAGAGGTGTGAAGTGGTATTGTTTTGATTTTCATTTCTCTAATCAATAGTGATCTAGAGCATTTTTTCCATTGACTATAGATGATTTTATTTTCTTCATCTGAAAGTTGTCTGTTCATGTCCTTTGACCCACAGATAGCATTTTTCACCAAGAATCTTAAGGAAACAATTCTTAGATTATTATATTGCTGAGAATTGTTAAAACATTCACAGTTTGATGATCATATGTTATTGTTGTTATTATATATGATATTCTTCTGGTTCTGCCTTATTTTGCATTGGTTCCTATAAGTCTTTCCAGGATTTTCTGAAAGCTTTCTGCTCATCTAAATAGGTATTTTTCATTCACTTGATTTTTCTTGGATGGTGTAGATGATTAAGCCAAACTCTTCTAAACAAGTGAAAAAGTATGTATTAAGTGCTTATTTTGTGGCAAGCATTATACTAAATATTGAGGATACAGATATGTTAGCAAAGAGTGCCCCTGTACTTCCCCTGAACTTTCATTCTAATAGGGGCATTTTGGTCTAGACATTGACAGAGTGGTTGAATATCCTTGGATTTCATGTTACGACAACTGTGTACATTGTTTAAACTTTTCAGTGAAATTAAAATTGGTGGCAGTGATAAAGAAGTACTATGAAGAACTAAACAAAATGCTATAATTGAATAACTTCAAACCAAAGGTGGAAATAGGTAAAAATAGTGAAAAACACATTGTGAATTATGGATTAGGAATAAGGAATAAAAAGGCCAAAGACCCTGTGGACTAACTATATTTGTAGACTAGAAGCTCATGCCTATCTGTCATGAATACTTTGTTAAAAGAAGCAGATTACTAGACATGGAAAACACCACAGATGAAATTTATTATTAAATAGCCGGTAGTAGATCATGTTTTATATCCCTTCCAGCCATTTAACATAAAACCAAGGCTTACTTGAGCATCTTTGAAATTTGCCTTATCCACAGGAATATAGTCTCTACCCCTATTCTCCTTCTTCCTCTCTCTCCACTTCACATTTTCTATTTCTTGTTCTGGTTCAAATTAATCCTACCATTGCTACTAGAAAAGATGGGGAAATAATCTGTCCTGTGGCTCTGCTCACAAGCTGGGAAGCTCTTTAGACTAAAACTCTCTTCCTTAGCCAACACTTCTTACCCCTACCCAATATATGTTGTTAAAATGTGAACTTCTTGAAGGCAGGAGTTGCTTCAATATTGTATTGTATGAGCAGCCTCAATATTGTGTTATATGAACAGCACCTAGCAAAATGCACGACACAAATTAATTTTTTATTCTTTTATTAACTAATTCATTCATTCAATAATTCATTCCATCATTCTATTTTAAGGTAGGGAACAATTCATTACTGAGTCATTCTTAAAACAGCTTTCTATGTAAGTCAGATCCCTGACTTGTAAGAACAAAGATAAAAATTAGTAGAAAACTATAAGATAGAATAAGAATGAGAAAAAGAAATTGTATGCTATTAAAATAATTCTAGCATGGCCTATTTAAACAAGTTATTGGTGCTGAAAATGGGATATGGACAGAAGAAATGACATAGAAATTCTAACTCTCATATTTATTTGTGTACATGCCTTCCTCTTACTGGATTATAAAATTAAAGCTGAAAGAGACCTCAGAGGGCATCTACTCTAACCCCCTCATTTTACAGATGAGGAAACTGAGGTCCAGGGAGATTAAGGGTTTAATTTGTCCGTGGTTGCAAAGGTAGTATCACCAGTAGAATTTAAATATAGATTTCTCTGACTCCAGAGCTAGTCTTCTTTCCCCAATACATCATGTTGTTTTTGTAGTTATCTTTGGCTCTCCCAGTATCAGGGGACTATTTATTTCTATTAACTGCCAACCAACTGCCATATAGGGCAGGCAAACCAGCCTAGCAATGAATTGTGAAGAAATATAGGAGGTAGAAAGTTCCAGACAAGTCAGACCATCACCACCACCTTTGCCCATATCTTCCATCAGATCCTTGAGGATCTCTCAGCTGGAGACAGGCTAGGACCCTAAAACTTAAGAGCCCTAGGAAGGGCAATGCTTCTAGCCCAACCCCCTCATCCATCATCATGGGAAGCAGCCCCTGTGAAGATGCAGTATAGCCACTGCTCTTACAGGAGCTGCAGTCATAGCTACCGAAGACCCAGGGAAAAAAGCTCTTGTCACCAAAATCTTTGGCACTGTCAAATGGTTCACTCTCAGAAACTGAATTTTTATCAGTGGACATAATAAATTCCCTCTCTCCCTCCCTTCTTTCCTTCCTTCCTTCCTTCCTTCCTTCCTTCCTTCCTTCCTTCCTTCCTTCCTTCCTTCCTTCCTTCCTTCCTTCCTTCCTTCCTTCCCTTTCCCCTTCTTTCCTTCTTTCCTTCCTTCTTCCCAGAAGTAATTGCAACTGCTTCCTGAACAAGATTAAAATATAGCTTAGAAATAGCAAAATAAAAAAATAGCATATTTTCTATAGCATTGCTATGTGCCGGGCACTGTACTCTACATATAGTATTTCACTTCTCCCAACAACTTTGGGATGTGGGTGCTGATATCACCCCCATTTTAGAGATGAAGAAACTGAGGAAAATAAATGTGAAGTGACTTGCTCAGGATCACACGTCTAGTAATTGTCTGAGGCTAAATTTGAACTGAACCCAGGCCTAGGACTCTATCCACTGCCCTAAGGAGCTGTAATAACAAAACACATCATCATGTGCAGCCTAATGACCCTAAGAATCTTTCCATCTGCCTTGCAGCTAAAACCTTTAGGTGTTAAACCCCATTAGAAAATGGATTCCTTGAGAGCAGGAACTACCTTAAAATTTTCTCATTGTATCTTCAGCCTTAATACAGTGCTTTGAAAATTAAAAGTGTTTAATAATTTTTTTCACTCAATTACTACCTAAGTTCAAGTGTACCTCTCATAGTAAGTTCTTGATACATCTTAAACAGAATTGGGGTGTGTTTGGGAAAGTGTTTCAGGTTATAAACTGATTTGAACCTAAGTTAGCTAACCTAATCCTCTACAGGAATCCAATTTGATGTTTTGTTGTTTTGGCAGAGGATGGAGTTTCTAGCTACCCAGGTGAAATTCATCTTTGTCCAAATCCCCAAGGGGTCCAGATTCAAGGAGGGAAAGGCCACTGTAGGAGAACTTTAAACCATTTTTTCGATATTCCCAGATTTTTTTTTTTTGATACATTGACTATTGGTCCACATTTCCCCAAAATTGAAGGTATTCACTCAGTCAACAAATATTAAGGACTGTGGCAGGTAGGATCAAGAAAATTGACAGTGCCTCCCTCTCTCTCTCCCTCCCTTCCTCCCTCCCTTCGTTCGTTCGTTCGTTCCTTCCCTCCCTCCTTCTTTCCCTCCTTCCCTCCTTCCTTCCCTCCTTCCCTCCCTCCCTCCTTCCTTCTCTCCTCACCTTCCTTCCTTCCTTCCTTCCTTCCTTCCTTCCTTCCTTCCTTCCTTCCTTCCTTCCTTCCTTCCTCTTCCCTCCTTCCTTCTCTCCCTTTTTTCTTCTTCCTTCTTCCCAGCAATAATTGCAACTGCTTCCTGAACAAGATTAAAATATATCTTGGAAATAGTTAGCAAAATAAATGAAAATATAATAGAACATAAATAATGTAATTATGGGATGTTCTAAATCAGGATGCAGCTGCAGGGATTCTCATGTACCATTCAGTGACCCTGATTCTATTTGAATTTGATGCCCCTGATCTAGTCCAACCTCCACAATTTGCAGATGAAACAACTGAGGGCTAGCGGGGTGTAATGAGTAGCTCCAGGGCACAAAGAGAGAAAGGTAGAAGATCTGCACCCAGGTTCTCTGATTCCAAACTCAGTTTTCATTGTGTACAGATTATTCAGTGCAGATTTATTTCCTTTTTTGTCTAAATATATAATTAGATGAACAAGTCGTCATGAAAAGAAACAAAAATTTAGATAGCAGCCAAATAAATCAGTGATATAAACACAAACGCAGTTGAATGTAGACTGAGAAAATTCCACAACGTACTGTAGAAAGAGATCTGAGTTTGGAATAGGGAGTGCTAGTTTTGACTGCTGGCTTTGGTGCTCATTAGATGTGTGATTGGCAGCAAAGGTGGAGAAAGGAAATCCCATTCCCTCCATGGATCTCAGTTTTCCTATATGTAAAGTGAGAATACACATACGTCTCTGTACATAAGTATGTGTGTATATATTTGTATCCATTGGTATCTATGTGTATATATTATCTACCTATTCATCCTCTGTCTGTCATGCATATATCTCATCTATCCTTCCATTTTCATTCAGCTATATACATGCATATACACTTTTCCATTCCTGAACCCTGTTGTATATTATGATTTAAGACCACTGGATGAGTCAGAAGGACTGGATTCTCCTCTAGCTCTGGCATTTATGTGATTTTGAA
Organism: Sarcophilus harrisii; assembly: GCF_902635505.1. Lineage (NCBI taxonomy): Eukaryota > Metazoa > Chordata > Mammalia > Dasyuromorphia > Dasyuridae > Sarcophilus > Sarcophilus harrisii. The sequence goes on from NC_045429.1 coordinate 272,566,702, forward strand.
TGCTCATCATTTACTGTCTTTTAATGACAGTTTCTTCATCAGTAAAATGAAGTAAATGAAGATAACGACATCTGTTTCCCTAGTGCTGCTGGGATGAATTAGCAGCTACCAAAACAGAGTTCCTGTGACAGGTCCTTCTGATTTTGGTCTTGAAGCTGAATAAGGCCAAGTGTTCCTGGGAAGCTCTCCTTGCCAATGAAACTGGGAATGTAAGGAGTGGGGATCTGGAGGGGAAAAGGGAGGGAGTCATGGATTTGGTCAAGGAAGGGATATTGGGAGGAGAGCAAGTCCGGGGGAACCCATACTTTTTTTGTCTGCAAAAGTCTTGCTGTTGGACTCAGTCTTGGAGAACAATGAAGAAAATGAAACCCTGAAAGAGAAAGGGAGGGAGAAGAAGTATTTCTTAAGTACCTACTATGTGCCAAGCACTGTACTAAGTGCTTTGAAAATATTAGTAAGTCGCCCAAGGCTGGAATAGACACTGCCCAGGACATCAACTTAAGAGTTCTTTTCACCATAGTAAGCCTCTTCTTAGATTCACCTGTGGTGTCTCTCCTCCCCTCTTCTTCCCCCTTTGTGTCATTTTTGTTGGACTAATTGATTTTTAGATTCAGATATAATTGAATGAAAAGAATTCTAGGTTTGGAATTGGAGTACCTGAATTTGATCCCAATTCTGCCCTGCCACAGACTGTGTATAACTTTGGGCACAGTCAACTAATCTCCCTCTGCCTCAGTTTCCTCAACTGTAAAATGGGGATAATAACAGTACACAGAGTTGTAAGGATTTAATGAGAGAATATTTGTTACGCACTTAGCATAGTGCTTGGCATATAGTAGATATTATAAATGCTCTATATGTTATTGCTATTATCATCTTTTACTGTTATTGTGGGTTTCAAATTAGATAGTGGACATTTAATTTGTAAAGTATAAAGCTGTGTACTATATATGGTGGCTTCTAAGATCTTTTCTCACTCTGACATTCTATTTTCTAAGATTTGATATCCTATATTCTAAGGTACAATTGAGTTTTGGCAGTCTATGTCATGTATCCTAACATTCTGTGTTTTGAGGTCTCCTTTGAACTCTAGAATTCTATGACTTATGACCCCATGGTTCTATGATCATCTCATTCTGCCAGAGTGAGATATAGGAAATAGATAAGAAGTTGCAAATTAGTGATTATTCCAGACACATCAAGGCAGGGAGCACTTAGAAGGTGACAGAAGACTTAAAAGTTCTGGGTTAGTGCAAAGTGAGTGACTGGGCAATGTAGGCTGTCAAAATGTAAATGGAGGAGTGTCAGGGTTGGACACAAACCCATTTCTTCACTTGTAACTTTCACTGCTCTTTATCTGTCCTCTCATTTGATATATATTTGTAGTTCTTCTATAACCTTCTACTAAGCAAACTTAGAAAAAATGTCCACACTTGATTCACAGATTTATAACCATCATAAACTTTAATATTTTTATTGTCTTTTAGTTATTTCTTCTTCCTCCCATACCACAAATAAGAAATTAATGCCAAATAATATTAAATGCCTTGTCTAAGTTCTTACAAACAGTAACAAAACTCCTGGGATTGATCCATGGAAAGACTAGATTGGGGGTAAAATGAAGGTGAGATTGATGAGGATGGAAGGGAAATTGTTGCTTTTGTTGTTTTCGTTAACTCTGAGGGATTTTTGGGGGGGAGCAAAGATACCGGAGCAATCTATCATTTCCTTCTCCAACTCATTTTACAGATGAGAAAACTGAGGGCAAATAGGGTTAAATGATTTGCTCAAAATCACACAGATGGTAAATTTCTGAGGCTGGATTTGAATTCAGGTCTTCTTGACGCCAAATCTTGCACACTACCCAATTAGGGAGCACCCAGAATCACTTTATGTCTTATGGGAGACACAGTTCTTAGAGTCTTTCAAGTACTTACCATCTAGATAAGATCATAGATTAGAAATGGAATCTTTAGATTTAGAATCATTCGGACAGAATTTTTAGAATTTGTAATGATTTAGAAACAGAACAACATATCTCCTCTCTTCAAGCTCATTTCTTTCATTTAGCTCAGTGAATAGAATAAACACTTAGTAAATGTTAATTGACTAGTTGGCTGAGTGACAAAGGTGGAAATTGAGGCTCAAAACAAGATTAAGTTTGACCTGTCACTTACTTGCCTTTACTTGCTCCTAACTTTGAATTTTAAATCTTTGACTATTTGAACCTCAGTTTTCCTCATCCGTAAAATAGTAATATTGGTGCTCAAGCCCCATGTAGCTCATAGTAGCTATCTCATTGTCCTTGTGAGGTCACATAGTTGACAAACAGATGACAGGGGCAAGGTGAACCCCAACTCCTCTGATTCCAAATGCAGTATGCTGTTTTTTGCTGCCCCCCCCCAATAGGTGGCTTAAGTATATCCATTTCCCTAGAAGCAGCATCTGATCAGTACTGAGTGAGTAGTACAGACTATTCTGATGTGGGAGTTGAGAGGAGGGCTCATTGGTGAGGGATGGCTTTAGGGAAAAGATAATAACTCATTCAAGCCAAGCCTGGAAGGATGAGTGGGGTTTGGGGCACAGGTCTTCTCTTCTGTCTGGTTCCTTCCCTCCCCTTTGTCCATAACTAACTGATTCTTAAGAAGCTAAAGTAATTGATGGTCCCTGGAATCTTTCTGAGACAAATGGAAAGGGTAATTCCCTATCTCCAAGACTACTGGTCTCAGGAAAGTCTTTAAGGAGAAATATATACCTCCTTTTCACTCCAATCCAAGAGATCTAAGAGAGACCAAGAGGTAGAAACAGAGACTGAGGCACAAAAGGAAAGGCAAATTAAATTAAGAGAATAAACATTGTGCCTATTCTGTACCAAGCACTGTGCTAAATGCCTTATAAATATTATCTCATTTGGAATAGAGAAATGTAAAGAGGCAGGAAATAAACAAATGTTAATGCAAGACACAGATGAATAAAAGAATCTAGAAATAGATTATAGATCAATTATAGAAATAGATTATAGATATATTATAATTACAACATAATAGATCTAATTATAGAAATAGATCTAGGAGAAATGGTCTGAAAAGGGGAAAGGGAGAGGAAATCCTTGTGGGAAAAAAGATTATGAAATTCAGCATGTACTATATGTAAGTGTCCAAGCACTAGGAATACAGATAGAAAACTGGGGCTGTTCCTGGTCTTAAAATTGAGTTTTAATTTTCACTTCCTGTCTCCTGATTATTTCCACTAGTCCTGTATTACAGATGAGGAAACTAATACTAACTAAAGTCAAATGATTTATCCAAGGTGACACAAACATCAATAAGCACTCCACAAAAATGTTAGGTGAGAGAGAGTTGGAGGTGGGTCTAATAAGGATGGGAGGGAAGTTAACATAAAAAAATTTTATAGTTTAGCACTGCTTTAGGCTTTGTGAGAGATAAATAAAAATGAGATATAGTCCTTAGACAATACTTGTAGGCTGCAGGGTGGATTTCAAGGCCCAGGAATCCTCTGGTTGCATCAGCAGGTCAGATGGCAATAGCCTGAGGGAGTCTGGATGGTGCCCAAAGCAAGGCAGATGGTGAGGCCGAGTGGCCCTCAGTCTTACCAAATGGATTGTAGTTGATGACTCCTTGCTCATCAAAGTGGTGTGAGTGGTAATAGCTGTGTATCAGAGCAGGGGGAAAAAGAGGAGAGGGATGAAGAACTTGGCTTAAGACTGTTAGGAAGAGGGGAGTGCAGTGGAGGGTTTGAATAGTGCAGAGGTCCCTAAATTCCTTACCTTAGTGGTGGGACTGGTAGGAGGAGGTCACCCTCAAATCTGGAGGGAGAAAATGGAAGGAAGAATCGACAGAAACATCAGAGGAAAGAGTTCCTGAAGATACTTATTTCATTGAGCCCTGTGGTACCCATTGGTAATTGGGGGGTGGGTGGACTAAGACAAGAGATAAAAGAGTAAGGAATTAGCATTCCTCCTCCCTAAAGTTATGAGAGCAAATCGCTATGCTTGCTTCTTCCCCACAAAAACAAAACAAACAACTTCACTGATTTTATCTTTATGTACTCAGCCAGTGCCTGGCACAGAGTAGGCACTTAAAATGTTATTAGAAGGAAGGGAAAAAATAATTGTCAAGTGTCCATATTATATATATTATATAGAGGACATCAATTTATAGATAACAACAGAAGGAAGGAAGGAAGGAAAGAAAGAAAGAAAGAAAGAAAGAAAGAAAGAAAGAAAGAAAGAAAGAAAGAAAGAAAGAAAGAAAAGATGAAGGAAGGAAGGAAGGAAGGAAAAAGGAAATGGAGAAATGAAGGAAAGAAAGGAAAGAAAGAGGGGAGGGAGGGGAGAGGAAGGATGGAGAGAGAAAAGAAGGGAAGGAAAGAAGAAAGAAGGGAGGGAGGAAAGAACTATTTTGACTGCTGGTTTTGGATAACTGTCAAAATGTTTCATTACCTGTCCCCTTTCTTCTCCAATTGACACCACCATTCTGGGCCTGTTTCTGGCACTCAATTCTCTTTTTTCTATCCAATCTAAAAAAGTATGTTTTTTAAATGGTTATTTTGCAAGGGAAAAGAGGACATACAAATTCAGAAATAATACACAAGAGTATATCCTACTTACAAGTCTGGAAAAAAGAATACTACTTAGCCTCATACTCAATGGCATTTATAGTCCCTGTTTATTCTATCGAGGGACACTTATTCAGACTTAAATTGACCCATGAGCTTTCTGTTTGTGGTCCCACCTGAGACTGGAGTCTGTTAAGTACCTTTTCTGTTTCAGGCTCTGTGCTTTGTCTCTGGGGGAAACAAATACATTCAAGAAAACAATTCGTGCTTTTCAAAGAACTTAACATTTTATTGGAGAAGACAATATACATCTCAATGAGTTTATGAAGAATTAATACAAATAATCAGAAAGAAATGGCATTAGCAGTTTGGGGGGGGGGGAATCAGGAAAGCCACTGCTTTGAAGGCAGCACTTTAGCTGTGTGTCAAAGAAAGAGAAAGAAGGGAAGAAGAAGGGGGTTTCAGGTACGAGGGACCACTGTACAAAGACTAAAGAAAGTAACACAATTCCAGGAAGAAGTCCAGTTTCTATGGATTGTAGAATGGGGAAGAATTAGATATAATGAAATTGTAAAGATATGTTGGGGGTGAGATGATAAGGAATATAAGCTTCATGGGGACAAGAGCTGTTATATTTTTGTCTTTATGTACTCATTGTCAAGTACAGTGGCTGGCACAGAGTAGGCACTTAAAATGTAATTTTGTTAAATATTTAAAAGGAATAGCAAGTTGTATCTAATAGATTTGTAGTTTCATGTGTACAGTTCATCACTCTTTTTAAAATTATACTATATTATGGAAATGCTTGTTTTATTCCATAAATTAAATAAAATGTTTACTGAAAATGGGATGCTGAGGGATCTGTCTATATTATTAAATAATTAGATAAGACTTATTAAATATTAGGGGCAGCTAGATGATACAATGATAGGGTGCTGTTTCTGGAGTCAGAAACTTTTCTTGAATTAAAATCTGGCCTTACAATTTAGGCCATTCGACCCTGAGCAAGTCATTTAACCCTGTTTGTCTTAGTTTCTTCATCTGTAAAAAGAGCTGGAGAAGGAAATGGCAAACCACTCCAGTCTCTTTGTCAAAAAAACCCTAAAGGAAGTAATAAAGAGTCTGAAATGACTGAATAACAATAATTACGATCCTATGGTGCAGCTACTATAAATTTTGTTGTCCACATTTTTCAGATGAGGAAACCAACTCATGGTAATGCATTTAGGATCAGAGAAAAGATTTGAACCTAGGACTTCTTTCAACAGAACATGTGCTACAATTAAATTTCATCTTATTAGCAATTTTCATCCTATCAGAGACAACCATGCGTGAAGATTCCTCTATGCACAGTTCCTTTCCTTCACCCCAATTTATCATTCCTCTTTATTCCATTATAATGGAGTGCCTACCCAGTGCCTGGCACACAGCAGGCACTTAATAAAGACTTGTTTCCTTTCTCCTCCCTCCCTTTATGATCATCACTGTCTATTAGTAGTTCTCTAGTCCTTTCCTCTGCCCTCTTTTATTTTTTTAATTTATTTTTTATTAAGCTTTTTATTTACAAAATATATGCATGGATAATTTTTCAGCATTGACAATTGCAAATCCTTTTGTTCCAATTTTTCCCCTCCTTCCCCCCCCCACCCCCTTCCCCAGATGGCAGGTTGACCAATACATGTGAAATGTGTTAAAGTATAAATTAAATACAATATATGTATACATGTCCATACAGTTATTTTGCTGTACAAAAAGAATCGGACTTTGAAATAATGTACAATTAACCTGTGAAGGAAATCAAACATGCAGGGGGACAAAAATAGAGGGATTGGGAATTCATAGTCATCTCCCAGAGTTCTTTCCCTGGGTGTAACTGGTTCAGTTCATTACTGCTCTATTCTCTGACCTCTTTTAAAACCATCACTGACTGGTTCAATAATCACATCTACTTTCTTATATTAGGGTGGGGTTCATTTAAGTATGGTGACTTGAGGTTACCTACAGCAGCTAGGTTATTTTCTTATTAGCTCTTTGCATACTTGAGACTTCAGCTCCCTATTATCCTTGTGGGGAAAAAAGATTATGAAATTGCGTTCTAGCCTTCCCAGTCCAAAGATCATTCTTACTGAGAGGTAGAAATAAAATGAGAGTTGAGCAGCTGTGCCTTCTTTTAGTGACTGTTACTATCTCCCCACACCCCGTCTAGCACCAGAAGCAGCCCTATCCTTTCTTTGATCGTACTCTCTTCTCCAATCTGTTTGTCTTCTAGATAGATAACACAGCACTTGATAGATATTTGACCTGGAGTCAGGAAGATATAAATTAAAATACAGTTCGGCTTTATGATAAATGTAAATTGTATGTTAAAGTAAACTCAATTGTAAAGTGGGCATGGTAAGAGTACCAGTTACCTTACAGGATTTCTTGTGAACTATTTATAAAGTACTTAGCACAGTACCTAGCACATAGTAGGTGCTTAATAAATGCTTGTTGGTCTTCTCTTTCTCTATTTTTTTTTCACTGTTAATTATTCTTAGTTTTCCTCTTGAGTCAAGAGTCGAGCACACTTTATGCTCTTCTTAAGAGGGCTATGTGCCATGCTTTTGTATTCATCTATCATTATTTATGCTTGCTGCTGTCTTCCATATATATGTCTTTTAAACATGAGTTTCTTATATATCCACATTGGTCTCTTAAGCCAATTCCTCTTTCTTTTCATCATCAGAATTGTTTCTTTTCTTGTAAAATTTTTATCCCTTTTGGGAACCCACTAATCTTTTTTTTTTTTTTCTGAATCCTTTGAAATTGACTCCCTCAAAATCTGAAGGACATGGCAGGCTATATTTTGGACTTTCCTTCTCTATCAGAAATTCTAAGATGAAGTGGTCACTCCCTTCCAAGGCTTTCATTAATTTTTTCCCCCTAGTCACAAATTCTTTCTTTTGAGTAAAAGTCATATCTAGATTAGTTTCCCCTCCTCCTCATTTGCATCTTTTGAAGGGTGAAATAATTCAGGTAATTCAAGAATTATTTAGTGGTTGTGCTTGAGCAGAAAGCAGAGGCTTTTGCAATTGGAATCCCCTCTTACTATGTGCCAGATTGTGATTTATTTCCTGAATTCCTCATCTATTTCCTTGTTCTGTCCAGGTGGTCTGGAGTTTATTCTGATGACAATCTCATTTCTATTTATGTCTCCATTAATTTTCACACAAGTGCATTCATTGGTTCCAGCATTTCCTCATGTGTCCATATCTTCTTAATAAAAGCAGTACTATTACTACTATTCTCTCCACGTCTCATTTTCTTTATCTATATTGTTCTTTTTCATTTTGTTATATATTACAGGACAATATTCTTGTGTCTCAGTGATACTGATAATTATGAGATCAAATTTACCTCCTTGCACTAAAAACTCTAGTTCAACTTGCTTATTAAACATATTTTGTGCATTTGTGTATAGATATCTGAGGTCATGAGCAACTAAATGGCTCAGTGGATAGAATGCAGTACTGGAATCTGGAAGATTCATATTTTTGAGTCCAAATCAGATGTCAGACACTAACTAGCTTTATGTCCTAGGAAAGTCACTTAACTTTGTTTACCTCAGTTTTCTCATCTGTTAAAATGAGCTGGAAAAGGACATGGCAAACTGTTCTAGTATCTTCATCAAGAAAACTCCAAAGTGTGGTCAACAGAGTTGGACACAATTGAAAAATAACTAAACAACCACAAAAATCTGTGGTATTTTTCTTGGTAGCTGCATGGCTATATCTTTGAATTGTAATTTAGCAACTGTCCATGATTATATAGCTTGATGGATAGACACACATGGAGTTTTCTCCTTTCTTTTCAGATTAAATCCCTTTTGAATAGATTTGCAAAATAACTAGTCAGACAAATACTCTCTTTACCAGCCCTTGGTAAAGGCACTCCATCTCAGATTGGGGGTTTCTTAGTCCGATATAAACTGTATTCCTTGCACACCTTTATTTTAACTAGATGTTCACACTTTTCAAAACTGCCTTTTTTTCTAAAATCTTTGCCATTGACTTGTAGAAATGATTAAAATACTGCCTCCGTAAGATTTTCAGGTTTTTTTTTTACATAAAATGTTATAATCTTTAGCAATATTATCTAGATTCCTTCTGACAATATTATTTATAGTTATAAAATCACTGTGAGTGGGGAGTAGGCATCTGCTGTAGTGTCCTAGGAGCTTCTCCGTCATATTTTGGATATATGTCCTCGAAAGAGCAGCCTTTTGTTGTTATCAGACCAACAAATAACTATATTAGTATCTCTATCAGTAGGGTTACCAATTACCACTGTTTACTCTGTCTTTTCCTGACCCTAACTGAATGATCTCTTATCTAACATTGCTCTGAGAGCTAGCATCATCATTGACTGAAGTGGAAACAGCTGCTTGTTCCTTATGGGGTCTAGCTTCATCTTCAGGAAGAGCCTCTTATTTGCTGCTAAGCTGCAATTTCAATGGCCTTCATTCTTCCCTTCTCTTCTCTACGATTTCTTTCTCCCTCCCTCCCCCACCTCCTATCTGTCTGTCTGATTCTCTTTTCCTCTCTCTTTCTCACCTGCCCCTTTCCTCCCACCACCTTCTTTAAAATAATTCTTTTTTCTTTCTGATAATCTGAGAATCCCTAACCCTTTTCTTTAACTTCTTTTCTAGGAAGAAGACCAGTTTATACTTTGTACAAAGATCAATTACTTGATTTTGACAGAAATATGAAATTTGCATTCAAATCACTGCAAATTCTAGTTGGAGGGCTAAGATTGAGGTTCCTCTGTTACTTATCACTCATGGTAGCCCCATCTATATTTTATTTACCTTACCAACTCCCTTTCTCTTTTTTTCCTTTTTCAGCTCTGCCTTTTTCTTCCTTTTCCTCTGAGTTTTTCTCTTTGAAGTCTTTTTCTCTGAAAAATGAAAGATGGGCTAGACCAGGGTTTCTTAAATTTGTAACACTCATCATTCCTTTTCACCTGAGAAATTTTTTGCTTTTCCCTGATTTGTTATATAAAATAGGTGTACAAATCAAACATTTTCTAATAAATAATTTTGGGACTCTCACATTCAGGTGCAGAATCCCATATGGGGTTGCCACCCATAATTTAAGAAGCTGGGGGCTAGACTACCACTTCACTCTTTTTGAGCTATCAATTTAGGATCCTTTATCTATGGTCCTTCAGTGCTAGATCCTACTTTTTCAACTTTGAAGAATCCTCCCAACCCTTGCTTCAATTTTTCCTCAAGTCCTGCCATAGTTTATCCTCTCCAAATTCAAACTCTGGCTTTCTTTGCAATTCTCAAACCTTTACTTTCTTCACAATTTCCTTTTCTTCAGCTCAAAGTCTTTTCCTGCTCCTTCTTCAGTCTAATCTTTTCCTCATCTAAATGGGAAGCAGAATATTTTCTTAGTTTCCACATCTGTAAAATAAGAGGACTTGATAATTTAAAACTTTTAATTATCACCCAATTTGAAATTCTGGGATTCTCAACTATGTGACCTTGCCAAAGTCACAACATCTCTCAATGTTTTCATTTGCAAATAACCTTAAATGCAAGCCACATGTAATACTTGGATGAAATGCTTATTCTATTGAACCACCTATGATGATCAAATAATATAATAATCACCAAGTATTAGACGCACATAAAGTGTTATTTTTTTAAATCATTTCTATACATGATGAATTCAATTATGCTCTTCTCAGTCACAAAAGAAAGACAACATTGTTGCATCAAATACTACACTTTATTTTAAGGGGATTGAAGATAGGAGAAGGAGAAGGCAAAGAGGACTGTTTTTTCTTTCTCCACCTCGGAAAGCTGGAACCTAGACATTCAATAGGAGGGTTGTGAACCCTTGGAGGATTGGTCTTAGGGATGGTAAAATGAAAGGGTTGGGGCCAAACAGGCAGTGGGACTAATTGTCGTATGGGTGGAGGGTTTCTCGGAGCTTGAGATCTCCTCCCAGAAGGAGGAGCTGGAGATCCAGTCTGGGTTGTTGTGTGAAAACCCGATGGAGTTGCAAACCTAGTTGGTGGTTGGACCATGGTAGGTCCTGATTCGGGGGTGGTGGCTCGGGAAGTGGCTGAAGAGGGGCGGGAGTTCAGCACAGACTTTGATCTCAGGACACATCCACAAAAACAGGGAGCAAAAATAGGTGGTAGAAAAGAGTCGACATCACGTCTTTGCCCACTTGGATCCAGTCCTGGTGGGTTACCTAAGGGAATGCCTAGTTCTGTGAGCTCTTGCTCCAAGTCTTCAAGTATCCATCCCCTCCTATGAAATATGAAATGGGGGAGCAGGGAGGAAGAAAGGTGAGATTTGTATCTTAGACACAGGGAGAGAGGTAAGAAAAAGATTAGATGATAAGGACTAGATCTGTGATTTTATTAGTATAGTTATCCCTTCCACATGGTGACTTTTCCTATATATCATGGGTTGGCATAATAAATTAAATGAGAATTTGGAGGGGTTGTAGAAGCTGAAATTGGCACAAAAGCCAGCAGATGACAGGAAAAAAGTTTAGAAACTCAGAAATGCATAATATATATGTATAATATTATATAATATCAATCCAAATTTTATAATAAGGTACTGTACTATAAACACCTCATAAAAGAAAAAAAAATTCAGACTTCTCTGGTACAAAGAGAGGGCCAAAAAATTTATGTGTTTTTTCCAGATGGTGGGGTGCTGTGCCCCTAACCCCCATGATATGGAAAGGAATAACTATATATGTAACTACATGTGGAAACTCTTTCTACCAGCAGACAGAAGGAAAGGAAGTTAGCTGGAGAATGAGCTGTCCATACCTACCTTGAACTGTTCATACATACCTTGAGCTCTTCCGGGATAGCGGGGCTTCTTCCTCCAGCAGTAGCCCATAGTCAAAAGGAGGCTGGTATCTTGCATGGTCCCCACTCATTTTCTTTTAAAGAGAGAAGTGAACTAAGAGAGGAATTCTAAAGGTTAGAAGAATGGAAGTGGAAAATAGAACTAAATAGGAGCTTCTGATCTACATTTCATCTCCCATTTCTGAACTTTGTTCAGGTTTCTCCATACTCTTCCTTCAAAATTTATCTCATTTTACAACCTTTTACATAAGGGAATTGCGCTTTTTTGTGTCATGAATCTCTTTGGAGACTTGTGAAATTCCTGTAATATCTTTATGGTTTTAAAACGCATAAAATAAAAAACACAGGATTACAAAGGAGTAAAATTTAAATATAGATGCATTTTTTCATCCAAGTTTATGCACCTAGTGACATCTGGGGGACTAGGGGGTTGTTCATAGACCTTAGGTTAAGAATTCAGTTTTACATGAAATTTTCCTGGATACTCCCACAATTGCTAGTGCCCTCCCTCTATAATTAATTACTTTGTTTTATAAATCATTTATTTATTTATTTATTATTTATATTTTCCACACATTGCACATATTTATATATATGTTCTTGTTAGAAAGTAAAGACTAGGTATTATTCCATCATTTATATTTGTATCCCTAGTGTCTAGCACATAATAAGTATTCAATAAATGCTTGTTGATTTATTAATTTTGAACTCTGGGAAAATAAGGAAAGGAGGACTCTTGATGGTCCAAAATCCTCTCCATCTTTCTAGCATAAGCATTTCACCACCCCCTTCCCCCTGAACCCACCATCTACCCTATGGCTTCTTGACCTTTATTCTCATATTCCATGGAACTACTCACCAAATGGATTAACTTTGTTCTTTTCTGGCTCAGTGTTTCTATTCATGCTGTCTTGAAGGCTTTTCTTCTACTTCTCTCTTTGTGAGAAGCTCTTTTAGGGCCTAGATCATACTACCCCCATGAAACCTTTCTGAATAGCCCATCAGAAAGGTTCTTCCTGACCCCTTGCATTCAGATAGTATTTATGTGTATCTTCCTTAGAGATCATATTTATGGTTTGCAAAATGATTGCCTCACAACAGCCCTATGAGGTAGGCACTGCAATGATTGTTATCCCAGCAGAGCAGACAGGGAGGACCACTGAGGCTGAGAGAAGTGAAGTGAAAGGGTTCAAGGTAAGTAAGTAAGTAAGTCTGGGGGTTTTTAACCATATATCCGACCAAATCCAACTCAGTATAATTCAATCCAACCCAACAAACATTTATTAGGTGCAGAACTACATGTGCCCATTTTATGTAAGATCTTGTTCTTGGTGCTGGGGATACAAAGACAATGAAAACCTTGCCACTGCTAGATATATTCACCTTTAAGGAAATCAGAGACTTCAAGGGTCTCATATATACCAAAATATTCATAATGGCACATTTTGTTGGACAAAGTACTTGGAAACAAAATAGATGCCTATCAGACGAGAAACGGATAAGCAAATTGTGGTACATAGATATAATGGAATGTTCTAAGATATATTATGATGTAAGAAAAGATGAACATAAAAAAAAAAAGAAAAAGAAAAGATGAACATGCTGGGGGCAGCTAGATGGCTCGATAGATAGAGAACTGTGTGACTCTGGGCACTAGAACCTAAATTGTTGTTGAATGTGATGATTCATCATAAATATGATGAAGGCAGAGAAGCATGGGAAGATTTTATGAACTAAAAAAAAATAAGTAGAATCAGGAAAATACCATATAAAATTACAATTAAAATTTGAATGAGATATTCTTAAACTGGGCAACTGAACTTTAAAAAAATTTTTTTTAATTATTTGATTTTTATATGATTGTTTTCCTTTGTGATTCTATATATTTTATTTTAGGCATTTAGAAACAATATTCTGGGCAAGAGGTTCAGAGGTTTCACAAATCTACCAAAGTGCAAGATATAAAAAAATGTTAGGAACCCCAGATGTAAATGGAGACCACAGCAACAACAAAGAAAATGAGCCCTGTGTAATTAGAGTGGCTAAGTCTGACTCTGGAAAAGAATTGAGAAAATTCACCTGCCTCCTTTCTTTCGAAGGTAGAAGGACTATGGGTGTGGAATATTTCTTATACATTCAGATTTCATGGATATGGACATATATAAATATAGATAGAAAGAAGCATATATAGGTACTGCTATTTACTTTCCTCTTTAAGTATGTGTGTGTGTGTGTGTGTGTGTGTGTGTGTATATATATATATATATATATGTAAAGAAAAAAAATATGTCTCCATTCCTTCCATACACACATATACATATGCAGCCAGGTGGCCCAGTGGATAGAGTTCTGGACCCGAAGTCAGGAAAACTCATCTTCCTGAGATAAAATCTGGCTTCAGACACAATAGTTGTATGACCCTATTTGGCTCAGGTTCTTCTTTTGTAAAATGAGCTAGGGAAGAAAATGGCAAAGTACTCCAGTATCTTTGTTTAAAAAAAAAAAAAAAGCCCAGGTGGGATCACAAAGATGTGGGCATGACTAAAATGATAGAACAAGAAAAATTATTTATATCTATATATACATACACCAAAATGACAAAACAAGAAAAAATGTTTACATATATCTATATACCTATCTTTCTATTTCTATATATCTATGTAGAAATGAAAGTGATGTAAAAACAAAAGATATCAATAAAAAACAGTCCTTACCTTCGAAGGAATCTATACAAACGTAGATGTGACATGTGAATAAATATATACCTGACAATTTAAGGAAGGAGATCACTAACAACCAGAGGATGAGAATAGGCTTCTAAAGCACTAGAGCTGTCTTTTCACCTAGATTGAAAACTTTCTCAGAACAGTGGAGACCTTTTTATTATACATCTCTGAATTTTCTACAGAGCTTAGCACTTATTATTGAGTCCACAGCAGATGTTTCTGCTGAGGCTGAATGAATGAATAGCAGATCCAGTCAACCCCATCCTACACATCTTTGGGGATGGGATGGGATGAAGGAGATCAAAGGGAGAAGGAAGCAAGAGGAGAGTAGGTACAGTAGAAAGGCGATGCATTTGGAATCATAGGATCCCTGTTCAAACTTCCTTGACTTCTTAATACATGTTCAAGAGCTTGAGAAAATCACCTAACTCAGTTCCAGTTTCTTCACTTATAGAATGAGGAGTTGGACAAGACATCTTTGAAGGTTTCTTCCAATTCAAAATCCATGAGACACACACACACACACACACACACACACACACACAGAGAAATAATTAATAAATGTTCCTTGAATTTCACTTAACTAGATTATTGATGACTCCCACACCACTTCCCTTTGTATAGATAACACAGAATACATATGGGGCAGCTAGGGGGCGCAGTGAATATAGAGCACTAGCCCTGAAGTCAGGAAGACCTGAGTTCAAATCCGACTTAATACTTCCTAGCTGTGTGAGTCTGGGCAAGTTACTTGACCCCAATTGCCTCAGGAAAAAAAAAATATATATAGGACCATAGATTTGGAGTTGAAGACAACCTAGTGTGAGCTAGGGTGGAAGCCAATTTACTTCTCATAGCCTCAGTTTCCTCCTGTGTAAATGGGACAATAATAGTACCTGCTTCACAGATTTGTTAAATGAGATGCAAAGCACTTCACAAGCTTTACTTAGGCTATCATCAAAATGAGAGAAATGGGCTAGAGCTCTTAAATATTCCCTTCCAGCTGAAAAATTCTATGAATCCTGCTACAGCTTTTCCTGCAAGCTCATCTTTCAGAAGTGTCTGGGTCTCACTAGCTTAAGCTTCCCATTATTGACCTGAGATCAACTGTTGTGTGGTGGAGAACAAAGAATTAATTTCTTTTTGCTCAGGATTTCCCACATCCCCCAGGATTGTCAGACATGTTAACTTAACCCTCCAGGCCTCTGAAGTCTTTTAGGAATGGGGCTATAATAAGGGGTGGAGGTAAGGATGAAGTTACAAACTTCTCAGTGTCCAGGCTTAATACTTGTAATGCCCCAACTCAATGAACAGAAGTCCTCTGCCTTTTCCATCACAAGCCCTACTGGAAATGGTTTGCCAAGATGAGCTCAGCACCACCCCATTACTTCTGCTGTGAGAAGTCAAATCAGCCGAAAGAAAAGAAATAGAAGAGTAGAGATGGGGGTGGGGGTTCAACCAGGATTGAACCTGAGAGGCAATTTGTTTTTAATGCTGTCCAAAGATCCTGGGTCTTTGAGTAGTCCATTAATTGCTACCCAGATTAAGTGGGCCCGGACAGGTCTATCGACCTCTCCCTTCAGTTTTCTTTATTGGTAAAATGGATGTGGGTAGTTTGCACTATATATACCTCACAAGGCTGTCTTGAGAACAGCGCCTTGTAAATTTTGAAGCGCTATAGAAATGGGAACTATTATCAAGAGTAATTCCAGCCGTGGTTGTATAGGTAATTGCAGCCCAGCAGACCAGTCTGCTTGTCTCATTGCCACTGTTAACACGCTCTTTCCCTCTCCCCTTCGCTCGTAGCTCTGTGTCCCAGCCCTTGGCCCCCTCCCGGGGACGCTTAACCCTGTTTACAGGAATGGGAATTTGCATGATGAAAATAACCCGGGCTCGGGCCGCTATTTTACTGCCTTTGGCACGGGGCTCGGAAAAAGCGGCTGCATAGTCAATTACTGGAATTTTTAAACACAAATAATATTTTATGGGATCAGCGGGCTGGCGCAGCTCCTCCGCCCACGAACAAGCCTCATTGTGCTCGCAGGCTCCGACGGCCGCCAAAGCTGGGCCCGGCCTGGGCAGGTGCAGCGGCGGGGCCTTAGCAGGGATCTGGGCGCCACCCACCCTTCATTGCAACCCCTGCCTAGGGAAGGGGCGAGGATTCAGTGGAAAAGCTAGGAGGTCCAGTAACAACTTACTGCTGTGGAGCGGACCTAAGATGGGTCTAGTGGCTAGAAAAGAATGGCTTTTTAAGACCAAGATTCTGCATCTTTCAGCGCTCCCCTCTATTCCTCCCCTCCCCATCTCTTGGGCTCACCTGCAGTAACTGGGCCCCAGCTCAGCCTGGAAGCTGTTAGCTGGTAAAGCGGGAACGCCCAGTCCGGCCTCTCCCTGACTCCCTCCCCACCGCTCCCCCTTTTCCCCCCGCCCGACTCTGGCGGGCTCCCCACCTCTCTGGCACTGGGGCCAGCCGCGCCGCGCCGCCTCCGGAAGGCCGGCTTCCCGGAACGGCCCGAGGGCGTCGGGGAATCCGCGCTGGGGCGCAAAGCCCAGGACTCTACCCTTCCCTCCCACTCCACCCCCTCTCTGGTGCCCTAGGGGACAGGATGCTGTCCCCCTTCTCGGGGAGATTGCTTTAGAGGTGAAAGGGAGGCCAGATTGGTCCACAAACTGGGGAGAAATTCCTACAAGGAGCTCAAGGCGCCCAGACAATCCTGGAGACTGGCCAAGGGAACCCCAGAAGCGACTTAATTAGGTGCTTACGCTTCCAATATTCAGGTTGACTGGACACTTGAGTTTTTGTCCTTTAGAATCACTGAATGTTAGGGCCTGAAGCGACCTTGGAACGAGTAAAGTCCCCAAACAATCTGTAAATTGTCGAAGCTGGAAGGAATTTTTAGAACATAGAATGTTGGAACACAGAAAATAGATATTATTGTCTACTACACGAAACTTTGGGATCTTAGGACATGGAACGTTGAAATTCGAAAGACACAATTTCAAGATCCGAAGGGACCTTAAAATATAAACCAGTTGGAGGACTTAGAACAAAAAATATCTCTGGTGGAAGGGGCCTCAGACCTTGCGAGTCACTGGCCTCGAGTTTTTTTTTTTTTTTTTTTTTTTTTTTCATTTGGAAAATGACGGTGTGAGACACTAGAATCCCTTCTCCTTCGAAATTCTGTAATTCCACGAAATGTCGAAACGTGGAATTTAGAAGCACGGAACAAGACCGTCAGAGCTCATTTTGCAAAAGAGGAACCTGAGGGGTAGAGTGAAGGAGGAGCCCAGGGTCATCCATCGAATTAGTAGCAGATCCTGGCAGGACCTAGTCCAAATATCTTTCCATCACAGAGTGCCTAAGACTCCGTTTCTCATTCTATCACCCACAACCCAGTTCCAGCGCCAAGATTCCTCTCGCACCCTCCCACTACTTCACTACCACCTCTCCCCCTTCCCCCCACCCTGCAAAACTCAGGGTTAAGCAGGAGCAGGTGTTCAGCCAGATGCCGATGACCACCCTCCTCCCACCACCTCCCAGTCTTGTCCGCCAGCCCGCCTCCTCCCCCGCCCACCAGCTCTATACCAAACAGACCCAAATAAAAGTGCTATTGTTGCTTGGGCTTTCCCCCACCCCCTTCTCTCCTCCACCACCTGGAGCAAAGCCTGTTTGCCTCTTCACCTGCCCCGGGGTGGGGCGGGGGTTAGGGGGAAGTGAAGCTGCCGGCTCTAGGAGTCACCCGGGAGGGGGACATCCGCTCGGCTCCTCCTCCCCTCTCCCACTCTAGTATATTAGGCTCCGTTCTAGGGACCAGAGAGAAACTCTTCACTCTCTCTGTCCCGCGGTGCAAGAGACTAGGACGAGAAGTTCTTCGTTATGTACACTGATCATTGAACTTCCCGGGCACCCGGCAGTACACTGTATAACTTCTCTCCCTCTGCTATTTGTCTTCGACTCCCTTCTCTTCTCCCCAAGCTAGTCGAGTTCATCCTCCGATATGCAGCTAATATGCAGCCAGGCAACAAAGTAATAGAACCCATAAGTGTAACTGTAAATCTCTTCCACCCGTACCCCACCTCGGTCCAAGTTTCCACCTTGTGCAATTCGTGTTTTGAAAGAGAGAAGATCCCTTAATCTTCTTTTGCTTCTCCCCAGTTCCACTAGTTCCCTTTCCTCTCCTCCACCGTCTTCCACCACCATCACTCCACCCCCCTTCCCCAAGCCGGCGGCTAAGCTGCAAGGTTAAATAAATATCTGACTGCAGCTTAAGGAAACGAGTCAAAAAGAGTTGCAAGAGAAGAAATCCAGATCTCCTTTGGGACCCTTTCCCTGCCCGCCCGCCCGCCCGCCTGCTTACCCACCCGCCACCGCTCCTCCCAGCCTCTGATTTACGAAGAGAGACGTCCCCACCCTAAATTCTGACAACCACTACTGCCCATTGCCTCGAGATTTCTCTACACTCCCGGCTCTAAGACCTTGAGGACTTGGAAAGACTGCTCTGCCTTAGATTTGGGACTACTTCCCTAACCACAGTTTGATGACCTTATTTCCCTCTTATTCATCTCTTATTTACTGCACAAGAGTAAACGTCTGTAAACTAGTGGAGGGATTCCACTGTACTCCTGAACTCTAGCCCTCCTAGTTCTACCTTTATTGGGGCGTGAAGGGGAAGGTGGGGAAAGAAGGGAGAAAGGAGCGGTGTGTGTTTCCCGAGTGTGGAGCATATACATGCAGATGAGCAACTTGGTGCAATAGAAACTACTAGTATTAAGCTCCTGTTATGTGCCAGGCACCGTGTTAAGTACTGAGGATACAAAGAGAGGCAAAGCAGTCACTACCTTCGAAGAGCTCACGATTTCAAGTGGGAGACAACAAAGATGTATCTATCCCCCATTCCCCCCAAATATATTCAGAATAAATAGAAAATAACAGAGAAGGAACCAGAGTTAAGACGGGTTGGAAAAAACTTCTTGTAGAAGATGGGATTTTAGTTGGGAAGGCAGGGAAGAGGAAGAACATCGGAGACAGGTAAAGAAAATACTCAAGCCCCCAGAGATGGAGTGTTTTGTGTATGAAACAGCAATGAAGCCAGTTTAATTGAATCACAGAAGCGGGGTAAGGCCAGGAAAGGCAGGAATTAGATTATGAAGGGTTTCAAAGGCCAAACAGAAGATTTTATATTTTATTCTGGAGATAGGGAACTATTGGAATTCATCGAATGGCATGGGAAAGGGGGTGTGTGTGACATGGTCAAATTTTCAAAGAGGAAAATCCCTTTTAATAGCTAAATGGAGGATGGATTGGAGAGGGGAGAGACTTGACCCAGATATATGAACCAGCAGGCTATTGTATTAGTCCAAACTTGAGGTGATAAGTGCCTGTATCAGAAAGGTGGCAGTATCAGAAGATAGAACAGGGCACATTAGAGAAATATTGCAAAAGTGAAATCTATAGACCTTAACAGATTGGATGTGGGGTGTGAGAGATAGTGGGGACTTGAGAAGGGTATATAGATTGCTAGTCTGGTGGTACCTTCAACAGTAATAGGGAAATTGAAAAAGGTGAGGATATAAGAAGACAGTGAGTTCAGTTTTAGACATATTGAATTTAACACAGAACATCCAGTTGAAGATGTATGAAAGACAACTGGAGATGTAAGACCAGAGGTCTGCAGGGAGTGGATATGTAGTTTTGAGATTGATCAGTATTGAGATGGTAATTAAATCTATGAGATTATCAAGTGAAGGGTAGTGTAAAAGAGGACCCCAAGACAAAGTAGGTGAAATACCCAAAGTCAGTGGGCTTGACTTGGATGAGTACCTACCTAGCAGAGGAGATTGAGAAATCAGGAGAGATGGGTATTCTGAAAACCTAGAAAAAAGAGATATCAAGGAGGAAATAGTGATCAGCATTGTGAAAAGCTGCAGAGAGGTCAAGCAAGAATAGCAAGGATTGAGAAAAGCCTGTTAGATTCAGAAATCAATAGATCATTAGTAACCGGAGAGAGAAATTTTGCTGAAATGATGAGGTTAAAAACAGGATTGCTGAAAAGAGAGTAAAAAGAAAAGACAAGGCACCTATTTTAGACAGCCTCCTCTCTTGAAGAGATATAGACCAATAGGGAAGATCAGAAGTTCAAGTTAGAGGTATCATTTTTTGCTTATTTTTGTTTTCATTGGTTTGGTGTAGGTTGTGTGTTTGTGTATGTGTTGTGGATAAAGGAGATAGGCATGTTTGTAAGGGAGTAGAGAGAAATTGAAGATAAGAGAGTGAGAATGACAAAGAGGACAGTTTATTGGAAGAGATGGAATAGAATGGGATTATTTGTATGGAAAATAATTTGCCTTGGCAAGGAGAAGAGCCACATCTTTGCATGAGACTAGAATGAAGGAGGAAATAGTGGCTAGCAGCAGAAGGCATTTGGGTGATATTAGATAAGGAGCAAGAGAGAAGAACTCATGGTGAAAGGCCTGGATTTTAAGGCAAGTTTCTCATCTCAGAGGGTGGAAGAGAGGGAGTCATGGGATATTTGAGGAGGAATGAAAAAATTTGGAAGAGCCACTGTGGTGTAGGCGTTAATGAGTTGATAAGGGAGCATCACTGAAGTTGTCTAACATAAATTTGTAAAAGACCTAATCAGAACAATTTCTTGACTAGCATGTCTCAAGAGACAAATGTCTTCATTGAAGTAATGTTGCTAACTAGCTATGGAATCTTGATCAGGTGACTTCCTATTTTGGAGCCTCAGTTGCCTTTTCTGTAGCATGATGAGGTTAGACTCATTATTTCTTCAGTCCCTCCCAGCTGTGACATTCTAGGTGTTCTACCATTTTCCATTCTAAGGTTCCTTTCAACCCTGTTATTCTTTGCTTCTCTTCTGTGATTCTAAGTATGGAATTGGATTGGAGGGCAAGGTGTCAGATTATGCCTTGAGTTGAATCCTGAGTAGTCCCTTCCTCTTGTCTTCTTTTCAAACCAAGGGCTAAGGGAGAACACCTTGTCACCTGAATCATAAACACCTGTGACTATTAAAGGCACTGGCCTGAAGGGAGATATTGAGGACAAAGTTCCTAAGGACAAACAACTGTTCTTTATAGAACTGAGTAATCCTGAGCAAATCATTGATCTCTTCCCAGGCTTCAGCCTTGACTATAAAATGAAAAGGTGGGATTTAATGACTTCTAAGTCTTGATCTATGGGGGTCCTTCCAACTTTGGAGCTATGGTCCATATCTGTGGAGCTTGGGATGGGAGCAAAAGATGATAGATGTCAATCAACAAAAATATATTAAGTTGGAGCAGCTAGATGGCACAGGGATAGAGCACTGGCCCTGTAGTCAGGAGGACCTGAGTTCAAATCTGGTCTCAAACACTTAATACTTTCTAGCTGTGTGACCCTGGGCAAGTCACTTACCCCCAATTGCCACAGCAAAAAAAATTATGTGTGTGTGTGTGTATATATATATATATATATATATATACACACACACACAAGTAGTTATTGTATGCTAGGCATTGTGCTAAGTGCGAGGAATAAGGAAAATTGATGAGGCAGGGGGTGAGACCACTGGGCAGTGGCTCAGACTCTGTAACCCCAGTAAAGGATTAAGTCTGATATTTTGGCTGTTTTTTGCCTGATGCCCTTAACTCTCCTTTATTGGGTAGTTCATGAAAAAGAGAGATATGAGCTGTTCCTGGATTTACTTTGAAATTCAAGAAGGGATTAGAACCAGAAGGAAATTCAGAGATCATTTAGTCTGGTCTCCTTTTCAAATGAGAAAGAAGTTGAGGTAGAAAGAATCAGGAATGTCCAAAGGCTTGTTCAAATCCACATACAGAATAAATCTTAAGAGGTAGAATTTTAGCATGTCTTCTACCTCCATAGGCTTTCTCTCTGTATGTGATGCACACATATATAATAACATTTTAAAATATAGCTTTATTTCATTAAATATTTAGCCAATACATACTTTGAAAAATATTTTTAAAAGTTGAATTCTAAATTCTCTCCCTCTCTTTTGCCTTTCCCCCACCCTTTGAGAAGGAAAAGAATATATTAATTATATGTATGAAATCATGCACAACATATTTCTATATTACTGTGTACAATGTCCTCTTGATTCTGCTCACTTAATTTTGCATTAATTTCTATAAGAATTCCCAAGTTTTCTAAAACAATTCTGCTCATAATTTCTTATAACAATAGTATTCCATCACAATCATATACCACAACGTGTTCAGCCATTACCCAATTGATAGGCATTCCCTTGATTTCCAATTCTTTGTCACCACAAACAGAACTGAATAGCTAACATTTGTTTCCATTTATTAAGGGGCAGCACTTTACTAAATACTTTACAATTATTTCATTTGATCATTACAATAACCCTGGAATTATAGTATCATTATTCCTTTTTTACAGTCGAGCAAACTGAAACAAATGGAAGTTAAGTAACAGGATCATACAGCTAGAAAATATATGAGGTCACATTTGTGTGTAGGTGTATATTGGTGTCTATCTATGTGTCTATATGTGTGCCTTAGTATCTAATGGGTTCATACATTTATTCAACTATTTCTCAAACTTTTATTTTGTGCTTAGCAAGCTACAAAGATAAGATGTTGCCTTGCCTCCTGGAGCATGTAATCTTAAAGAAGGGATGTGCCACCTGTATATTATGCAATACCAAGTAATAAATGCACAAAGACTACAATGCAAAATATAATAACATAAGACAAACAAAACAAGAAAAAAGGAATTGTCAACTTAGGAAACAGTTCATTTCTTTTCTGTGGATCTCAATTTCTTTTCTGAAAATGAGATAATTACACAAGGTGGTTTTTACTGCTCTTCCCAGCCCTAAATCCTCTGTTTCTTTATTAAAGAGAACTTCTAAGAAGAAAACATTTAAGGTAGGTCTTGAAAACTGAGTAAAATTTCCTGAAGTGGAGATGGAGATGGGGTACATCCTAAGCAAAGACAAGAGTAGTGTCTCTCTTTCTCTGAAAGGGTGTTGATGCCTTTCTCTCTTTGTGTCTCTGTCTATAAGTATGTTGTATTGGTGTCTAGTTGTGGCAGTGGATCTATTGTGTGTATAGCATTGGGTTATGATTTTGTGTATTCTGAATGCCCCATCTTTGTGTCTCTGGAAGTATGCTTCAGAATAGTTGTTTATATTTCTATGGGTAGAACAATGTTAATATAAGACTGTGCTGCTCTGTGTCTTTCTCTTCTTTTTCCTTCTCTACTGATTCTAAATCAGTTACTTAACATAGGGATCATGAATTTGTTTTTGTTTTTATTTTTGTTTTTTATGAATTTGTTTTTAAAAATATTTTCAACATAACCAATATGGACACATTTTCAATAGAACTGATTTCCTTTTTAATCTTATATATTTAACTTTGTGCATTTAAAAACAATATTGTGACAAGGAGCTCTTAAGTTGTTCCAAACTTTCAAAAGGAACCATGACTCAAAAAAATTTAAGAATTTATTTTATTTTTGCATGCAATAGGGATTAGATGACTTGCCCAAAGTCACACAACTAGTAAGTGTCTGAGGTCACATCTGAACTCAGGTCTTTCTGCCTTCAGGGCCAGTTCTCTATCCACTAGGCTTCCTAGGTGCCCCAGGAGTCTAAAAAAAACTGAAACCCAAATCACCCCAACTTCTCTTGCCCCATTTGACCTTCATCCCTTCTTAAATTTCTGAACTGTAGTTTCCCTGCCTACATGAAGCTTCTGCCTCTCTCCACTTATGATCTTTTTTGCAGACCTAGGATTGTTTTATTTGTGTTTGGTGGGTGAGGTGAAGGGAGGCAAACCCCAGAGTTCTCCACCTCTTCCCCCATATTTCTTTCAAACTCAGAAAGAACTTTAGGCAGAGGCATATCTGCTCCCCCTAGTGGTCCTGACCAGAAGAGTAGACCTTTCCATCTTGAGGACCATAACTAAGTAACAGAAGGTAAGAAAAGAACAGAAGGAAATAGGGAGGGATATAAGGAAGATGTATATGGCTTTAGACAACATGGTGAATTAGGCAAATCCTAGAATGATATATCATAACTAGATCTCTAGTTTAATGCACATATTTTTGTAGCTTAATAAACTAAGTCTCAGAGAAAGAAAATATTTTGCTCAAGATTGAGTGGCTGAGCTGGATCTGGAACCCATTTTCTATCTCCATTCCAGGGCTATGTAAGTGTTGCTATTTGAACTATTTTGAAAAAAAAACTTAATCTGTCGTATAATCCAATAAAAATTTGGTGATTACCTGTGTGATCTTGGGCAAGACTCTCAACCTGTTCAGTTAAGTGATTATAGTTTCCTGATGTGCAAAATGAGGGACCTGAAATAGATGTCCCTTCTGGCTCCATGGACAATCTAGGACAATCTGGCTATAAATTGAAGATGATCAGATTGGGGAAAAGGAGGTCAACTCTGTCAATCACACCCCCTCCTCCAACTCTCTAGCTGATCTCATTATTTAGTAATAATATGAAAAACTACGTTGGGTAAAGTCAAGCCAACAGATAATTATTAAGTACTTACAATATGCCAGAAACTATGCTACTCCCTGGGGATACAAATGCAAGGAAAATGAACTCATATTGCATAGGAGTGGTGTGAGAGTCATGGGAGAATCATGAGCAGAACTAAGAAAGTAATGAAAGAGTAAGCATAACTGGTTGGTTACTTCCTTAATATCACAGTTCTAGGAGGAACTCTCCACTTGGAGGAGAACTTTCCAGGATGAGAAGACTATATGGAATAGAGAAGTGAAAAGGGGAGTTGGTAAGGATTCATTCTTTTCCTTTTAGTATTAAAGAGTATATATAGAGTGGATAAAGTACTGAGCTTGGAATCAAAAAGATTTGGGTTTGAAATCTTAACTTGGATTACTTACTATCTAAATATTAAATCCTAATACCTACTAACTAGAGGATGGATTGTGGGTAAGTCATTTAAGCCTTACTTTTCTTATCTGTAAAAATGGGAATGAGGGAATGATAAAAACTACATTTTCCGGTCCTAAAAGAACAAGAAGATATGATTGTTGAGCTCTAGTCTATGATATTTGAAAGATTATGGAAAATAGAAAGGTTACTCAAAATTGGAGGACAAATGTTTAAATTTTCAAAAATGTAAAAACAAAATCTCCAAGCTGCAAGCCAATGAGTTTGTCTTCAGTTCTTTGGAAGATCCTAGGATGGGTCATTAATGAGTTGGTTGGTGAATGGGAAAGGGAAGCAGTGATGTTAAATTATCAACATGGAACTTTATCAAGGCCAGATTATTCCACACTAACTTTATTTCTTTTCTTGAGAGTGTAATAGGCTTTGTACATGCCCAAATCATCTAGCATGGAGGCACCCTAGTGTAAAATGTCAGGGAACTAATTTTGGGAGAAGACAATGCATTCCTCTGTGGGTGGGAGCCATCTTTTCTGTTGATTGGGTAACTAAAAAAGGCTGTATCTTTAAAATTATCATTTCTTTTCCAGTGGGTAACATGGTCAGGAGATCTTGATAGGCTAGAGAACTGAACTCAATCTCATAAGATGAAATATTCAGTAAGGATAAATGTAAAATCTTATAATTGAGTATTTAAAAATCAATTTAACAAGCATAATATGGAAGAAAGGCATGGTTACATAGCAATTTTCTGAAAAAGTTCTGGGGATTTTGGTAGACTATAAACTCAATATGAATTAGCAATGAGATGTGGTAGTTAAAAATCTTGCATTTAGAGGGGTACAGCTTTCAGGACAGAGAGCAAGTAATACCTACTTGCTATATATTGTCTTCATTAGAGTTCATCCTAGAGCATTGTGTTTAGTTTTAGTCATCATAACTTGAAAAGGACTGTTAAAATGGAGAACATCTGGAGGAAGATAATTAGGGCAATGAAAGTGCTTGAGTCTAGGAAATATGAAGATCCACTGAAGGGACTGAGAACTTTGGGATTGGAGAAAATTCAAAGTCAAGGAACAAGGATGGGAATGATAGCTGGCTTCACATATTTAAAGGATTGTCAAAGGAAGAAGGAAGGAGACTTGCTTTGTTTTGTCCCAGGGAGCAGAACCAGGAAATATGGATAGAAGTTTCAAAGAGGCCAATTTAAATTTGATATCAGGAAAAACTCGTCATAATTTAGGAGTCCAAAAGTGAAATGAAGGACATCTAGAAGTGGTTCCTTCCCCAACTTGAAAATTTTCCACCAGAGACTGAATGATGACTTGCATAGGTTATAGATGGATTCCATCTGTGTGTGGCTTGGATTAACTAATCCTGGCTCCCTTCCAACTCTCAGATTGTGTGAATCTAATAGCACAAATCTCACAGGGTAAATGAGATAATATATGTAAAGTATTTTGAAGGCTTGAATGCTATGTAGGATCAGCTATTATTATTATAAACTCATGATGAACTGGAAGAGACTAGTATTCATTATGCCATAATATAGATATAGATATAGAAATGACCCCAGTAAGCAAAGTTACTGGAATGGTTTGCCATTTCCTTCTCCATCGAATTTTACAGATTAAGCAACTGAGGCAACAGGGTTAAGTGACTTGTCTAGATTCACATGGCTAGTAAATGTCTGAAACTGAATTTGAACTCAAATCCTTCTGACTCCAGGGCTGATACTCTATCCAGTGTGCCACCTAACTGCCCTCATTAGCTAAATACTTCCTACCTAAAGTAATCTGTGGTCAGCTAGGTAATACAATGTAGAATGCCAGCTCTAGGGTCAGAAAGACTCATCTCCTTGAGTTCAAATTATCTGTAAAATGAACTGGAGAAGGAAATGGCAAGCTACTCCAGTATCTTTGCCAAGAAAAACCCAAAGGATCACAGACTCAGACATGACTGAAATGACATACAATAATGACAAACAACAAAGTGCCTTGAATTGAAAGATAAACGGCTTAAAGATTGACTAGGGTTCCTTATTTTAGAGATGAGAAGACATAAGTTCGGAAAGTTTATACAACTCACCTAAATTCACATACCTAAGTTCAGATGCAGCACAACTGTGATGCAAATCCAGGTCTTTTGACTCCAAATTAAATTACTTTTTCCACTATATAATGCCATCTCTCAATGAGGGGTGCCAATTTTGAAGGCAAGTGAGAAAAACCTGGGTTAAGGAAGTGTGTTGTAGTGGAAAGAATACTACACTTGGAAACTGAAGACCTATTTTTAAACCCTGACTATAACCAATTAGCTTTGTGATCTTGGCTGAAATACTTTTCTTTCTAGGACTGAGTTTCTTCATCTGTAATGTGAGGGAGGCTCTTATGGAATGCTCTAGTTCCTAAAGAATTGAATTTGAGGATCACTCAAAGATCAGTCAATGGATGTTTGTTGGATATTTTAAGTGCAAAACATTACAACTAAGAAATTAGACAAGAGAAACATTGTGAGAAATGTTGTCACTGAAACGGATGACTAGGAGAAAAATTTGGGCCAATCACATAGTAAAAGCTAGTAAGATGTCATGTCCCATTGGTATCACTGCAATGTATAAAGAACAAGACAAGGATGGGTGGTGATCTGCATTGTTGAGGGAGTTAACTGTCATCACTGAGACATTATAAAGAGCATACATTTATTGGAGCATAAAATGAGTGTTGGATTAAATGGTTTCTGAGATGCTGTTTTAACTCTAACATTGCATCATTCTGGTTCTATGCTAGGGGAAATCACTAGCTGCAACCCTTTTTACTGGGAGAACTAGAGCTGGCATATAAGGAGAGTTGTTTAGTCATTTTCAATCATATATGACTCTTCATGACCCATTTGGGCAAAGATATTGAAGTGGTTTGCTGTTTCTTTCTATAAGGAGAATAGATAATACTAATAGATGGAAGCAGGAATGGAATGGAGTAGGAGCCAAGTTAAACCCATAAGCTGATCCTGCCTCTGACTAGTTATATTAGGAAAAGAGAGAGTATTCTAATACTCAATTCTAGGTGATTTCAACTTTTCTCCTTGGTTGTTTTAGTAGCAGAATTTTGAAACTGATGACTCTACATGTAGGCTATGTGAAGTATGGATATCCTATTAGTTGACAACTACATCAAACCTCCATCCCCTCAATCTGATACTTGACAACCTTCTTATCCAGGTTCTAAGAAAGCCAAATTATATGTTCTGATATCACCTCACAAATTAATAAATATAGAATTAACTTCCTTCTCAGTTTATTAAATAAACTGAAAAGCTCTCTTTTCCATAAACTTTTAGTAATCTTTTTTCTTAAACCACTTAGACTCATAAACTTAATGATTATCTTTGTTACCAGATAGACAACTTATTAACAGTAACAAAAAATAAAACAGACATAAGTAATTATGTATCATATCTCGATACACTTCTAAACGTCTACTGCTTACTTCTCCTCAACTGTTGGAAATATAGTCCCACCACCGTTTTATTCTCTCAGAATGGCAGTCAAAAATCTCCCAAGAATTCTAGTTAGTATGGCTTCTCCACAGCATATTCAGTTCTCAGGAAATGCTGCTTCAAGTCTTTCTCGAAAATGACAGTTAACTCCCTTCTGTCAGTCTCTCAGGAAAGAAGTTGTTTTAGTTCTTTCTCTTTCTAACTCTCAGTTTCTTTCTAGTCATGACAGTTAATTCTCAAGATAACAATTAAGCTATCTTTCTCCCAAGATTCTATTCCCTCTTAAAGATACAGTAATAGTATCCACAGTATGTGTGGGAAGATGATATTGAAGCTGGCATTATACTAGTAAAATTATTAAAAAAAAATCTCAACAGGTGTCTTAATGGCTTGTGGCCACAGTCCAAACATAATATGGGAAGATTTAGTATCTTCAAAAATTGGAAATAGAATCGTAACTGTGAAAAGGAAAGATCTATCATTTTAGCAACTGTGGGATAAATTACTGAATGAAGTATCTGTAGGTGGGTGTTAGTGTCTGGTTGTATGTGTGGGGTGTATTGTTATTTGTGTCTTTCTATAACTATAGGCATGTGCTGATATTTGGTTATGTCTCTTTAACTGTTTCTGTTTGTATGTGTTAGTGTCTGGTTATATTTGTCTGGCAGTATTTGTTTTTGGATCGAGTTGTGTCTGTGTCTCTGTAAGGGATATATAAATGCCTAGTTGTATCTTTGTTACTAGAGATGCATTAGTATCTGGTTGTCTTTTTTTCTCAATCTACTTTCCTTTGTATTCCTACCTTTTAAAACAATTTTCCCCTTTTGCTCTCTCAAAAGTAATTGTGGTATTGATCTTTTCTAGGATGATAGTTTTTCACTTCTCTGGGCTTTTATCCTAGCCTGGAGATTGTCCCACTCTCTGTGGGACAAGTAGGACTGAGTCTGAGTTGGATATCAAATGCTATCCCTATTCTTGTTCATGGGTCTTTACAGAATATGCTCGTTAATGCCACTAAGTATTGTGTGGGTATGGTAAGAGTAGTAATACTTTTAGAGTTAGTATTAGGTGCGAAAGGAGTAAATATTTCTTTTTTTATTATAGTTTTTTATTTACAAGATATATGCATGGGTAATTTTACAGCATTGACCCTTGCAAAACCTTCTGTTCCAACTTTTCCCCTCCTTGCCCCCACCCTTCCCCCAGATGGCAGGTAGACCAATACATGTTAAATATGCTGAAGTATGTGTTAAATACAATATATGTATACGTGTCCATAAAGTTACTTTGCTGCACAAAAAGAATCAGACTTTGAAATAGTGTACAATTAGTCTGAAGGAAATAAAAATTCAGGAGGACAAAAATAGAGGGATTGGGAATTCTATGTAGTGGTTCACACTCATTTCCTAGAGTTCTTTCTCTGGGTGTAACTGGTTCAATTCATTACTGTTCTATTGGAGCTGATTTGTTTCATCTCATTGTTGAAGAGGGCCACGTCCATCAGAATTGATCATCATATAGTATTGTTGTTGAAGTATATAATGATCTCCTGGTCCTGCTTAGTAAATGTTTCTTTATGATTTGACTTTGTACACTTGGTAGTAAAGATCTAAGAATGGGATGGGAGGCAGAGGAAAGAGGAGAAAATTTTTCCTTTGTCCATTTTCCCCTTAATGAATGCCCTTGTCAGAGATCAAATAGTTAAGTATCATAACCAGGCTTCTGAAAAGTCAGGTCTTCCCACTTGACTCTTCCTACCCTATATCATGTCTATCTAATGGAAACAGATGTTTTATAGCTTGGTCAAGATAAGTAAAGCAAATAGCTATCTACCTACATGGTAAAAGCTAAATAGTACCATTAGTTTTAACCAACCTCCAAATTCGTCTGGAGATGTTACCTCTCTTTTTCCTTTCCTTGAAACTCTTATCTTTAGAGTCACCCAGGAAATTTGACAACAAAGACTTTACTTCAGTCTCCCAAATTCCCTTATGAAAATAAACTATGATAAGTGGGAAGGGGAAGAGGAATTTACAAATGCATCATGTAGAAGATTGATCACTGAATGGATCACTTATCCTAGTTTGGTAATATTATCATACCTTCTGAATAAAGTGCTGGACCTTGAAGCAGAAAAACCTGTGTGTAAATCCTTCCTTTGAAACATTCTAATTGTGTAACCATGCTGGGAGGTGGATGGCTCAGTGTAGAGAGCTCTGGAACTGGATTTAAGAAGATCTGAATTCAAATCTAGCCACAGATATTATCTGTGTGATCCTAGGCACTTTATTTATTTATTTTTTGTTTAATCTACTGGAGAAGAAAATAGCAAACCTTTGCCCCACAAAACCCATATGGGGTTTTGAAAGAATCAGATATAACTAAACAATAATGAACAAACCACGATCAAGTCATATAAACTCTTTAGTCTCAGTTTCCCTGTCTGTAAAATGAAGATAGTAATATTTATCTTTTCAAGGTCAAATGAGAGGGAAGGAACAAACATTTATTAAGTACCTATTATGTGCCAGGCAGTTTTACAATTATTATCTCATTTGACCCTCAGAACAATCTGTGAAGTAGATGCTATCATTATCTCCATCTTTCGGTTAAGGAAATGGAGGCAGAATAAGGTAAAGTGACTTGCCCATGGATACACACCATTGAAGAAAATATAAAGTATTGTAAGAGGAAAGTATGACAGGATGGTTAGGGGGATGATCTTGAGGTTCACACCTAGATTCAAGCTTTCCCTTTGACATATAATAGCTTCTCTGGTTCTTTTTACAGATGAGGAACTGAGGCAAATACTGTTAGTTTGCCCAGGGTCACCAAAGTCAACTGGTAAGTGTCTGGGACTAGATTTGAACTTAGAATCATGAATCTTCCTAACTCCCAAGTCCATCTATCGACTTTGCTACCAACCTGTCCATCTACTGGTATATCATCTGGTAATTTTGTTTTCATCCTTCCTTTAGTTACAAAGTGTCCTAGACTGTTTTCATAGTTACCAGAGGCCACAAAAAACTCTTTCCTTGTAATTTGGGGGCAATTAGCAGGATTTCTCCAGAGAGATTGGATTTTAATAGGGTCAAGTATTTAAGGATAGATTTTAAATACAACTCTTACTATCTGGGTTAGATTCATAGAATCACAGAGCTAAAAGGGGCCTCAGGGATTATCTAGTGCAAACCCTACCCAAAGTATCCATTTTATAAAAAAAGAAAAGTTATAAATATCATGATTATAGTAACTGTAGGACAGATTCTCCCATCTCACTTAAGGAGTCTTTGGAAAGAGGCTGGTGTATTCTTCGGGACTAATGGAAATGAAAAACTCACACATGCAATGTGGTACATTGGAAAGAGCACTAGTTTGGTGTCAGGGGATATAGGTTTAAATCTGTTAGAACCTAACAGATTTCCTGGACATAGGTTTAAATCTGTTAGAACCTAACAGATTTCCTATGTGATCTTAGGCAGTTCTGACTTTTTAAATTATTCTCTAGACCTAGGGGTTGTTTCTCTTGTGTAAAATGAGATTGCTTTCAGGTTCCTCCATCTCTAGATCCCATGTTCCTTCTATATGACTTCACATTAACCCAGGAAACACAATTTCTTCTTAGATATTCCTATAGGCAGGAGAGATATCTATTCTGAAGAAAGGTTGGTGTCAGGAAAGACATCTCTGGGTAATGGTATGTGAAGGTTAAAGGTAGAGGCAGGGCAAGGAGAAAGTTAAATGATGGCTCCCTAAGAGACCAATCTGGTTCTACTGAATAAAATTTCCTAGTCTCATTGTGGTATTATAGAAAGAAACCTAGATTAGCTATTGGATTCCTTGGTTTTTTCTTTTGTTCTTGAAGAGAACCAAAATGACATCACTATGTTAGAGTAAAATCACAGTGTATCCAACTATGGCTGATCAGACCAATACAAGCTTGGAATGCTCTGCCACCGGTTGGCCACAAATAGTCCTTATAAAGACTTAGGGTGAATTCTCTAGCTTTGCATATCTCAAGTTTCTTCTGAGCTAATTCAATTCTGCTTTGCTCATAGAGCACTGTATCTTCTCTGATGAAGGCACACTATGCTGGTTGGTCTGTGCCAGTGTCTCCCAAGTCATACAATCAGTTCTAAAGTTCTTAAGGGAGACCTTGAGAGTATCCTTGTATCAGTTTCCTGACCACCTTGTGAATGCTTGCCCTATGTGAGTTCTCTATAAAATAATCTCTTTGGTAAGCATACATTTGGCATTTGAACAATGTGACCAGCCCAACAGAGTTGTGTTCTCTGCAGGAGAATTGGAATGTATGACAATTTAGTTTGAGAAAGGACCTCAGTATCTGGTATCTTAACCTGCCAGGTATTCTTCAGAATCTTCCTAAGACAATTCAAAGGAAAGTGATTCAGTTTCCTGGTATGTTGTGAGGACTTATGGAAAATTATGTCAACATTTGATTACCCAAAGAAGTTCACTAATATACTGCATCAGTTACATGATGACATGCTTACCAGGGTATTCTGGACAGTGGACAATGCCCTGGAGCTTTCCCTGTCACCAATGGAACGAAACAAAGCTGTGTGTTTGCTCCCGTGCTTTTTAGTATC
Organism: Sarcophilus harrisii; assembly: GCF_902635505.1. Lineage (NCBI taxonomy): Eukaryota > Metazoa > Chordata > Mammalia > Dasyuromorphia > Dasyuridae > Sarcophilus > Sarcophilus harrisii. Next base: position 272,599,912 of record NC_045429.1, read on the forward strand.
ATGTTATCAGTCATGTTGTCAAATGCCTTTAGAGAAGATAGACATAGAATCAAAGTCAGTTATCATCCTGATGCTAAATTCTTCAACTCAAAAAGGGTTACAAGCCAAAACAAGTGGAAGGGGGTGTTAGTGCATAATTTTTAGTTTGTTTGTTTGCAGTCAATATTGTGCAGTCAATAAAGTTTAAATGCTCTTACCTTGGCAGTATACTTTCCAGGAATGTCCACAATGATGATGAGATTGCCACAAGCATTGCTAGAGCTAGCTCAGTGTTTGAGAGTCTCCAAAGGAAAATGTGGGAGAGTAGAGATATTAGACTGATTACCAAACTGAAGGTCTACAGAGCCATTAGACTGACCTCATTGTTGTATGCTTGTGAAATCTGAACAGTATGGGATTCCTAGCCCAATGCCTGGTGCATCATTAATACTTAGTAGGAGCTTGTTGATTGATTGGTATTGGAGAACAGATTTTAGGCTAAGTTCTGCCAAAAATAATAACAGATTTACATAATGCATTACAGTTTATAACTTTCCTCTGACAGCCTTGTAAAGTGCATTCTGTTGTTTTGTATTTATTGTATTTATATATATACGTATATATATATATTCTTTTATATATATATAAATTCTTAGGGCCATTTTCATTTTAAAAATCATTAATTTATTTATCCATTTATTTATTTGTTAATTTGTCTATGTGTCTATTTATCCATTCATTTATTCATGGGTATGGAGGAAAGTATGGATTTTATTGTGTGCTGTAACAGGTCTCCTTAAAGAAATTTCATTTCTAGGGTTTGTTTTTTTTTTCTTTACAGGTTAAAGTGCACTAAGAAATGCATCACAGTTTTAATATGTTCCTATAAGCTCAACTGAGGCAGAGTGGGAAAAAATGATCCCCAAATAAAAGAAAAAGATATAAATCTCCAAATGAAAAAATAATACAAATTCGTTTAAAATATATTATACAAAAATTAAACCAAAATTAAGAATTTTGGGACATATTATATATGTCTTTTTTTCCCTCTTCCCTGTTAGAATATAAGATTCTTGTGTGTATGGGTTGTTTCATTTATTGTCTTTGTATTCCCAGTGGATGACACTTAATAAATGCTTGCCGGTTGATCATTGATATTTCCATATTTAAAAATGGAGAAATTGAGGCTTAGAACTTGCCTAAGGACACACATCCAATAAGTATATTAGGTATCTTCCCAAACATGGCTCTTCTAAAAGGAAATTCCTTGCCCCCTTCCTTCCCCTTTGTCATTGCACCTTTAAGCAATAAGTTTTTATGACTTTGGGAACCTTACTTCCCCTCTCTCTTCAGTTTCTTCATCTGCAAAATGGGAACTCTGCACAGCCTTCCTCTTGGGTTGTTGTGAGGATGAAAAGCACTTGGGGAATTGTAAAACTGATACAAATGGGAGAAATCATTATCTAATGTACCCCATCTTTTGGAGGAATGGACTGCACTGCAAAAGATGGAGTATGACTGAGAAAGAGGAAGGAAGATAGGGAAAACTCCTTGCCCACCGTATTTACTGAACTGCGCTGAATTATGACTAAAAGCCAAGATCTGGCTTCAGGCAATTGCCTAAATCATTTATGGCCTGACAAGATGGGGAGGGGGGGAGAGGGTGGCAAGGCGATGGGGGGGAATGTTCTTGTAATTCTTCAGTCTGAGGTACATTAAGGAGCCATAAGCCATGTCGAGAGCTTGAATTACATTAGAGAGATTATCCTGTTACAGTTCATAATCCTGGATAATATACCGTCCTACAGCACACCTGCCCATGATAAATCTCACCTCTGTAATGGGGTAGTCATGACCCTGGGGACCCAGGGAGGCCTGGGCAGCTGGGCAGGGAAAAGAGGCCACGAGAGGATAGGGCTGCTTAGCAGAGCACCCCTGCCCCTACCTCACCCCCATTTCTCTCAGACTTACTTCTCTGACTACTGAGAAACTTCTTTTTACCCAGGAACATCTTGGACAAACCAGAAGAACTAGGGATTCTAAATTACGTTGCCTGGCAATCAGAGACCCCTGAGACACAGCCTCAATTTACCTTTTCATTTCACTGTCCACTATGAAACTTTTATTCCTGCAAGATTTGTGTATTTCTTGTCTCCAAAACTTCATTTAGAGATAGTTAAGAGCTTTCTTTAGTGGATAGCATGGTATTATAGGACTGGAAGACCTGAACTTCAGGCATTTAGTAGCAATGTAATCCTATGTAATCATTTCACTTATCTTAACCTCATTTCCCTCAGCTGTAAAATGGGAATATCCACAATATTTATTATGTACAACTTGCTATTCCATATATTATGTGCATCCAGAGAAAGAAATGATAAACAGAAGTATTTATAGAATGGATTTGTGTGTGTGAGTATATGTGTTGTGTGTGTGTATCTAATGGTAGTCATCTCTAGGTTCAGGAGTAGGGAAAAAAAGCGGGGGGGGGGGAAGAGAAAGTTACATAATTTTATTAGATATTTAATGGGAATAGCAAGTTGTATGTAATAGATTTGCATTTTCATATTAGAATCATATTTTTCCTTTTGTACTCTATTATGGAAATACTTGTTTTGTTTCTTAAGTTCTGAATAAAATTTAATTTAAAAAACTGTATATCTCACATTTTCTGTGAGATATATGCTACTAATTTCTGTTGAGGACTAAATGACATAACATATATAAGGTGTGCACCTTTCACACACCTTAAAATATAATAAAGGTTTGTTGTATCTGATATAAGGGAAAGAATATTGGCTCTAAAGTCAGAAGATATGGTTGCAATTGGATTCTGATGCTCCTAGCTGTGGGACCTTAGGTCAATCACTTTACCCCTATGAACTTCAGTATCCTCTTTTGTAAAAATGAAAAAATTGGACTATGTGGCTTCTGAAGTCCCTTGCAGCTCTGGATCTATGAGATTATCATTGTTGTTATTGTTACTAATTTCCATCTTGGAGCTTTTGCTAATATCTGTCCCCACATCAACTTTTTTCTTCTTGTCTGACTCTTCCGGCTACTATGTTTCAAGGCTACTAGAGGTATGAAAGCCCAGTTTAAAGCCCTCTTCTTTCATGAAGCCTTCTCTTACTTCTCTAGTCTACTGGAATCTCACTCCTCACTTTTCAAAAGGATTTAATGTAGGTATTATTAATTGGGCATCTAATATATTTTTATTATTGTTGTTGTTAAATTTTTCAGTTTGTTGTTCTTACCTGCCTCTCTGTGACCTCTTTTGGAGTTTTCTTGGCAGAGATACTGGAGTGGTTTGCCATTTCTTTCTCTAGTTCATTTTGCAGATGTGAAAACTGAGGCAAACATGATGAAGTGACTTGACCAGGATCACATAGATAGTTAACATGTGTCTAAGATCAAATTTGAACTCAGGTCCTTTGACTCCAGGTCCAGTGATTTATCTACTGTACCCTCTCATTACCCCTAATAGATATTACTTAATACTTTTATTTATTTTTTACATGTTTACATGTTATGTTTCCAAGAAAATTGCAAGCTCTTTGAGGGTAGGGATTTTGCCTTATAATTCTTTGAACTCCATGATGGTAGAGATCAATTGCAAAGGTGAATTTAGTGGTTCTTTAATGATTCCTTCATATTTCTCTAAGGATTACAGAATACCTGACTCAATACAGCCCCACTATGGGGAGTGTATATATTCCTATTTTATAGGTGAAGAAAACTCAGCAAAATATCATATAGCTGAGAATCAGAGATCTAGGGCTGTAAGGTATCTCAGAGGCCATTTAGATCAACCCTTTCATTTAACAAATGAATTAACTGAGGCCCAGGCAATTGTGTGACCATTGAGTCATTATATTGTTGAAAGAATTAGACCTCATCTGCCTCCGCTTTTACACTATAGATGAGAGCAAGATGCATAAGAAACTGTAACTAAATGGAGGCTACCTGATTCTTCATGGAGAAAAAAAAAATAAAGAAATTGGTCAAGTTAGTTTCATCATTTACTTGAAGGCATCAAGATACATCATTTCATGGTCTATTCAGTCATTTGCCTTGCATTGCTCATAATGAACATGAGCCAGAAGACTACCCTGAAAATAGCAACAGACAACATTTGTTGTAGAAGGTGAGGAGGTAGAGGAATTCTATAAGGAACTTGGCAAAAATCCTCCAAACCACGTTAAAATGCTTACACTGATATATAATGAATTGAGAGTGAAGATCAGTACAAGGAAGAACAGTGAAAGCTATGTTGGAAATTATGTTTCAAGATTAAAAACAAGAAGACAAATCATATACTTTATCTCTCTATATTAGTGGTTCTCAAACTTTTTGGTTTCAGAACATTTTAACATTCCTCAAAATTATTGTAGACCCCAAGGAGCTTTTGATTATGTGGATTATCAATATTAGAAATGAAAATTGACAAAAATTTCAAATATTAATTAAAATAATAATAAATTAATCACATTAATATATTTTTATGAATGTAACTATTTTCTAAAACAAAACAGAATAGTGAGAAAGGTAGCATTATTTAATGTATTTTTGTAAATCTCTTTAATGTCTGACAATAAAAGATAACTATATTCTTCTGTCTGCTTCTGCATTGAATCCACTTCCATATAATATCTGAACTGATAAATAGGAAGAAAATCTAGCTTCCTACAGATATGTAGCTGAGAAAGAGGGGAATATTTCATTGTCATTAATAGACAAATAATATCTTAGAGTTATTATGAAAATAGTTTTGACCTCTTAGAGTCCCTGAAAAAGTCCTGGGTGACTCCTTGAGATCCTTGGACCGAAGTTTGAGAACTGCTGCTCTATACCATGACTTCTTCCCTTAACAAACAAACAAATTGATAGATAGATAGATAAAAGAGTTGGGAGGCCCTAATCATGGTAATCATGAAACAGCACAAAAATATGAAATTGACTACATCTTTATAGACAGGAAATAACTAGTTAATATTGACTACTTCTTTATAGGCAGTAGTCAACAATATTTTTATGTGGTTTCATGCTTACCCTCCCAATTCTTTTATTAAAGATATATCAAAAGAGCAAAGAAAGAAGATGAAACCATAGGCAATTGCAGTTCCAACTTGAGTCATTCTTATAAACATTAAATGTCTGAGGTCCATAGCCATCACTCTATCTGTTGTACAATTGTAGATGGACAATGAATCTAAAAAGAATACAGATATATCATGTAGGGAGAATGAGAGTGGGAGTGTAAGGGAGTGTAAGATAACTTGATGGACGGTTTGAATGCTGCTCACTGAATTTTTTTTCTCTTTTAAAATAATTAGAAAAAACATTTTTATTTAAAGTTTTAAGTTCCAAATTCTATACCTCACTCTCTTTCCTCCCTCTCCCTGAGATAGCATGCAATCAGATATATTTTTTTTATCTGTACAATTGTATAAAACATTTCCAAATTAATCAAAACTCAAAAAAAAGGAAAGGAAGAAAGTGAAAATTGGCATACTTCAGTCTGTATTCAATCAATATCAGTTCTTTCTCTGGAGAGAGATAATATTCTTCATCATAAGTTTTCTGGGATTGGCTTGAATCATGGTATTGCTGAGAACAGCTTTTATAATTTATAATTCTTCTTTGAACAATATTGCAGTTATAATGTATAACATTCTCTTGGTTCTGTTCACTTTGTGTCAGTTCATGTAAATATTTTTAGCATTTTTTGAAACCATCTTGCTTGTTATTTGTTACAGCACAATAATATTTATTACAATTATGTAATACAGCTTATTTAGTTATTCTCCAGTTGCTGGGAATCCCTTTGATTTCTAATAACAAATCTAAGCTATCACAAAATGAACTTCTAGAAGTATTTGTGTATATATAGGTCCTTTCTCCCCCCTTTTTTTGAATGTCTTTGGGATATAGGCTTTGCAGTAGCCATTGTTTTATGGCTCTTTGGGCATAGTTCCAAATTGCTTTCTAGAGTGGTTGGATAAGTTCACAACTCCACCAAGAAAGTGTTGAGTGTCCCAGTTTTCCCACATCCTATATGCCCTCCCACATCCCCTCCTACATTCTCTCCTACATCCAACATTTTCCTTTTTGTCATATTAGTCACTCTGATAAATCTGCCAACTAAAATTTAAAGGATTTGGAAGAAGGACTGCTATATGTTAGGTAGGTATTCTATGAATGGTTAATTTAAGTATTTCTTTGATATTCTGATGTTTCTGTGAATCTGTGACTTACTAATGTCAGTAGACCATCCAGTGTTTTAAACAACAGTGTTTCTATGTCTTCACATATCTTTTAATTCCTATATAGGTATTTCTATAAATCCTTCTCAGGAAGTCTGTCTAACATTCTGGAGCTCTTCCTTTATAATTCTCAACTAATCAATAAACATTCATTTTTAAGAATACATATAAAGATAGTTTTCAACATTCTTTTCCCCCTTTTTTCTTTATTAAAGCTGTTTATTTTTCAAAACATATGCATGCACAATTCGTCAACATTTAGCCCTTGCAAAACCTTGTGTTCCAATTTTCTACCCCTTCCTCCACCCAATTAGTAAATAGTCCAATATATGTTAAACTTGGTAGAAATATATATTAAATCCAATATGTGTATATATATTTATACAATTACTTTGCTGCACAAGAAAAATCAAATTTTTAAGAAAAAAGGGAAGCAAAATAAAATGCAAGCAAACAACAACAAAAAGAGTGAAAATGTTATGTTGTAAACGACACTCAATAACATTCACTCTTGAAAAATCTTGTGTTGCATATTTTTCTACCTCTCTTCCTTCCTCTTTCCCTAGACAGCAAGTAATCCAGTATAGGTTAAACATGTTCAATTCTTCTAAACATATTTCTGTATTTTATCATGCTGCACATGAAAAATCAAATCAAAAGGAAAAAAAATGAGAAAAAAACAAGCAAACAACAACAACTACAAAGGTAAAAATTCTAGGTTGTGATCTACATGCAGTCCCCAAAGTACTTGCTTTGGACGCAGATGGCTCTTTCCATTGGAACTGGTTTGAATCACCTCACGATAAATATTTACTAAGTGCCTATGATTTACTAGGTACAGTGGTTAAGCAATGGGAATATAAAAAGAGGCAAAAGGCAGTCCCTGCCCTCAGGAGGAGTGTACAATCTAATGAAGGAAACAATATGCAAACAAATATATACAAAACAAGTTAAATACAGGATAAATAGGAAGCAATTATAAGAGAGAAATCACTAGAAGTAAGAAACATTAGGGAAGACTTCCTACAGAACAACGGATTTTAGTTGGAACTTAAAGGAAGTCAGGGAATGGAGAAGGGAAAGCATTTCAGACATGGGAGACAACTAGAGAAAATGCCCAGAACCAAGAGATAGTGTTTTATTTGTGTAATAGCAAAGAGACCAGTGTCACTACAGAAAAGTCTTTTGGAGAAAAAGGTATAAGAAGGTTACAAAGATAGAAAAAAACCCCAAACCTAAGTTATAAGTGATTTTGAATGCCAAAGCACTTTTTTATTTGCTCCTGAAGGTAATAGGGAATCACTGGACTTTATTGACAGACACAGATAGAGACAGAGAGAGACAGAGGCATTGTATTTGTGTGTGTGAAAGAGAAAAGTGTGTTTGTGGGTGGTTGTTTGAGAGAGGTGTATATGTTTGTGTGTGTGTGTGTGTGTGAGAGAGAGAGAGAGAGAGAGAGAGAGAGAGAGAGAGAGAGAGACAGAGATTGTGTGTATTTGTGTATGTATATGAGAAAGAAGTGTGTGTGTTTGTTGGGTATAGATGTGTGTGAGTGTGAGAGTGACAGTGAGTGTGTATTTGTGTGTGTGTGAGAGAGAAGTATGTGTATTTGTGTGTTAAAGTGAGAGTGTATTTGTATATATGTGTGTGAGAGAGAGAAGTGGTTGTATTTGTGGGTGTGGGGGTGTGAAAGATTGTGATTGTGAGAGAGAAAAGTGTGTGTGTGTGAGAGAGAGAAAGACGGGGAAGAGGGAGAGAAGGAGATGGAGAGAAAGAGAGTGAGATCGACAGGGAGAAGGAGAGGGAGGGAGGGAGAAAGAGAAAGAGAAGGAGAGGGAAAGATCATCAGATCTGTGTTTTAGGAAAATCACTTTAATTGCTGAATGGAGTGGGGAGAGACTTGAGACTGGCAGACCTATCAACAGGTAGATTATCATACTAATCCAGCTATGAGGTGAATAAGGACACTGTACCAGGGTGGTAGTATTAGAAGAGGAAAGGGGTGTGGAAGAGGAAAGATATTGAAAAGGTGAAACTGGCAGACATTGATTGTCAATACATTGGGGACAGGGTGGTGGTGAAAGAAAGATATCCAAGGTGACTCCTGTGTTGTGAGCCTGATGGATAAGGGGGGAGGGTAATATTGCCCTAGAGGGCAATAGGTAGAAACTGGGGAGAGTTTAGGGGGGGAAATCCTGTTTTGGACATATTTAGCTTAGGATATGTGCAATATGCAGCATGAAATGCCTGAATGGCAACTGGAGTTAAGAGATTGGAGGTCAGTAGAGTAATCAGAACAGGAATGATAGATTTAAGAATCATCAACCTAGAGATGGTAATTAAATCCATAGAAGATGATAAGATCACTGAGTGAAATAGTATAAAAAGGGTTTAAAACTGAACCTTGAGGGATGATCTGAAGAAGAAACCAACAAAAGAGCCAGAGAAGGATTAGTCAGAGAGATAGGAAAAGAACCAGGAAATAATGGTGTCCTGGAAACCTAGGGAATAATATTAAGGAGGAAAGAGTGATCATTGAAGGCTGCAACAAAGTGTCAGAGTCTACAGAGAGTTTAAGGAGAACATGGATTGAGAAAAGACCATTGAATTTGACAATTAAGGGATCATTAGTAACTCTGGAGAGAGTCCTTTACAATATATGAGCACCTATGGGGAACTGTCATCTAACTGTCAAACCTCTTTCTTGTTACATGACCAGCTAATGCTGCACCTTTTTCTGCTCAAGTATCTTTGATAGTATTTGTCACTTTTGTTGTTGTTCAGTGATTTCAGCTGTGTTTGTCTTTATGCTCCTCCCTGACAAAGATACTGGAGTGGTTTCTTATTTTCTTCTCCAGTTCATTTCACAGATGAGGAAACTGAAGCAAAAAGGATTAAGTGGTTTGCCCAGGATCACACAGCTAGTAAGTGTTTGAAACTGGATTTGAACTCAGGAAAATGAGTCTTCCTGACTCCAAACCTGGCACTCTATCCACTGTGGCACCTAGCTGCCATTCTAGTGTTTTAGTCTACAGTAAATTAGTCTCATTATATTTTAAGCTGATGAGAGAGAGTATGTAGCTATAATCCTGTTATATTTTGAACACCCCGTTTTATTTTATTATTATTATTATTTAAATTTTTAATAGGATTTGATTTTTCCAATTACATATAAAAATAGTTTTTAACATTTATTTTTGTAAGTTTTTAGGTTTCAATTTTTTTCCTCTTCCTTACCTAATCCCTCCTCAAGACGGCAAGCAATCTGATATAGGTAATACATATGCAGTCATTTAAAACATATCTCCATATAAGTCATGTTGTAAAAAAAAAATCCAGAACAAAAGGGGAAAACCACAAGAAATAAAAAGCAAAAAAAAAAAAAATGGTGAAAATAGAACGCTTCCATTCACATTCAATCTTCATAGTTCTTTCTATGGATATAGATGGCATTTTCCATCTCAAGTATGTTGTAATTATCACTGTATTGGTGAGAAGAGCTGTCTATCTTACTTGATCATCACATAGTCCTCCTTTTACTGTGTACAATGTCCTTCTGGTTCTGTTCACTTCATTCAGCATCAGTTCATGTAAATCTTTCCAGGATTTTCTGAAATCAGTCTGCTTATCATTTCTTATAGAACAATAATCTTCCATTATATTCATATGCCACAACTTATTCAGCTGTTTTTAAATTAATGAACATCCACTTAATTTCCAATTCCTCGCCCTCACAAAAAAGAACTGCTTCAACATTTTTGCACACATAGCTCCTTTCCTCTCTTTTATAATTTCTTTGGGACACAGCTGGATCAAAGGGTATCCACAGTTTGATAACTCTTTGGGCTATAGTTCTAGAATGGTTGGATCACTTTACAACTCCACCAACAAAATTTTGATGGATATAGGTTTTTTTTTTGAGATATGGCTAATATAATTTTGATATGATGTCCTAGTTCTGCTCACTTCACTTTGCCTTAGTTCATGTAAGTCTTCCCTTCTTTTTCTGAAACCACCCCCCTTTTTATTTCTCAGAAGACAATAGTATTTCATTACAATCATATGCCACAACTTGTTTAGTCATTTCCCAATTGATGAGCATCCCCTCAATTTCCAAATTTTTGCATCATAAAAAGAGATGCTATAAATATTTTTGCAATATAGGTCTTTCCCATATTATACCCAAATAGAAAAATAGAGCCAGAGATTCTAATTCCCCTTTTTATGATCTCTTTGAGATATAGACCTATTAGTAGTATTGTTGGGTCAAAGGGTATGCACAATTTTCTAGCTCTGTGATCATAGTCCCTTTTACTGAGGAGCTAGTGTTTCATTATATTCTAACCTCAAAATGCTGAACTGGGCCACACTGAGTTTTGAGGTATAGATAGGTAAAGGATGGATAGGTGTGACTAGTTCTGAAATTGCTGTGGGGGTAGTGGTTCAATGGACCAGAATCATGCATGCACCACTCTCTAGAGCCCTGCTTTTCTAGGGAACTTATCTGCCTCACTCCTTAGATATGTTTATGTTGAAGAGTGAAGAAAAGAGAAAGATTTTTTTCTCTGAGAAGGAAAAGGGAAACCACTGGGGGAGAGTGGGATAAAGCAGATCTGGGCCAATTCCGCATGAACTAATGAATCTTGCAATTCAGAGGTTCCTTTAGCATGAATCATTTTTATTCCCATTTTGCAGCTATTAGAATCAGACCTTGGAATCATGAGATTTTAGAATTGGAAGAAAAGAAGGACAGAGAAGAAAACTAGGGCTCAGAGACCCTGGTTTTAACCCCAAAAACCAGTGTATTTTCCACTATGTAGCAAGGTCTCTCTCTCTCTCTCTCTCCCCCCCCCCCTTTTTGTTTCTTTTTCTTTCTGTCTGTCACACACACACATACATCCATCCTTTGGGTAATATAGCTTTCTGTCACTTTAGAACCTTCCACAGCTACTAATCACATGTGAAAGAGCTCCTCCTGGATTCTAGGAGTTGCTGACCCAGGGAGCCCAGTTTTTTCTTTGAATGAATATAAGGGACCTTTGTCCTTTGGCCCCATGATTTTCACCTTTCCCCTACTTTCTAAACTTTCTTTAATTATTGGTTCAACTCCTAGCAACCAGCCATATGACTTTTCTAGCGGCTTGGCTCCCTGGGACTAGGCAAAGTTTGGTTTGATGGAAAGAGTTAAAGAAGGATGAGTTTAAAAGTGGAATCGTCTGAATTTGAATGACCACTTGTCAGGAAGGGTTTTTTCCGATATTGTCATTTCAGTTATATTGATAACTCCAGATGAAGAAATATTTTTACTAATACAAGTCAGTTCATATTCAGTAATGTCTGGATCTCTTCTTGGCAAAAGGGTACTGGAGTGGTTTCCCATTTCTTTTTCCAACTCATTTTACAGGTGAGGAAATTGAGGCAAGCAGGGTGAAGTGACTTGCCCAGAATCACACAGCTAGTAGGTGTCTGAGACCAGATTTGAATTCAGGAAAACTCCAGGCCTGACACTCTATCCATTGTGCTACCTGGATGCCCAATCCAGGTTGACATCTTTCCTGAAATTTAGAATTTTCTAAAGCACTGAAAAATTTAATGATTTGTTCTAGGAATTACACAGTCAGTATGAGTCAGACCCTGGGTCTGATTGAATAAAACTGGCTCTTTTATCCAATATCACAGTTCCTTTAGTATGAAAATTTTTTTAAATTGCATGTTTTAGAGTCAGAAAACCTGGATTCATAGCACAATTCCAAAATGTAGTCATTGTGTGAACTTTTCTTTGTACAGTGAGGATCATGATATTTCTATTGCCTACCTCATAGAATTGTATGACCAGGACTTTGCAAATCTTAAAATGTTACTGAAAAGGGAGTTATTTTTTAATGATGTCGAGGGGAATTTTATTTTGGTTGGGACTGGATTATACTTCTGAAGACCCTCCTAACCCCAAGATTCCATGATTCTATGATCAGCCACACTCATCTCTGAAGTAACTTTTCCCTCTTCTTGTGCTCTTTATTCAACATATCCCTGTTATCTAATAGGGAATAGAAGACCCTCACCCTCCTTAGACTCTAATTCTATTGTACACAGCAACAGTAAGATTATATGATAATCAGTTCTGATCAACATATCTCTTTTCATCAGTGAGGTGATTCAGGCTAATTCCAATGGACTTGTGATGGAGAGAGCCATCTGTACCCAGAGAAGATTGTGGGGACTGAGTGTGGATCACAGCATAGCATTTTCACCTTTTTTGTTGTTTGCTTTCTTTTTTATTTTCTTTCTTATTCTTTTTCCTTTTTGATATGATTTTTTTCTTGGGCAGTATGATAATTGTGGAAATATGTATAGAAGAATTACGCGGGTTTAATATATATTGGATTACTTTTGGTCTAAGGAAAGAGATGGAAGGAAGAAATGGAGAAAAAATTGGAACATGAGGTTTTTCAAGGGTGAAAGTTGAAAACTATGCATGTATTTTGAAAATAAAAAGCTAAAAAAAGACTCTAGTTTTCCCCCCTTTCTTTTCAATCTCACTAATTATTCTTGCTCAGCAGGTCCTAAACTAGTATCAAAAGAGATATTTGTAAAACACCACCATGCTTGCCACATAGCAGATGATTAATAAGTGCTTGTTCCCTTAATTGTTTCAACTTACAGAAAGTGCAGGCAAGTTGTTAGAGCCCTCTACATTTCAGCTGTTTAAATTGCCCATGTTATTTAATCTTGTATGACTCTTCATGACTCTGTGGACTATACTGTCCATAGGGTTTTCTTGGCAAAGATATTGGAATAGCTTACCATTTCCTTCTCCAGTGGATTAAAATTAAATGACTTATCCAAGATCACACAGATAGGAAGTGTGTGAGGTTGGATTTGAACTCAGGTCTTCCTGCTTCTAAGTCCAGTGCTCTAGCTGCCCCTCACCCCCAAACCTGGTAATAGTTTAATAGTTCAAATTCATGCTTTTCTATCTCCACCTCTGAGTTCCTCCATCCATGCAGTGATGGCCCTCAGAAGAAAATGGTATCTGTACTGGCTAAATCCCTTAACTTCTGGCCCCAGTCCTGATTTAGATTTTTTCCATGTAGGTAGATTGGAGGCGGCCCATTAGCCAATCCTATAGATCCTGATTCATTCTCCCCCAATCTGGAAGCCTCCGGATTCCTGGTAGGGTATTCTATCCATGGTTCTATCTAATCACTTATGTAATTAGATATTTCTCCCTCAACCCAAGTTTTCAGGACTTCAGAAATATAATATCCTATTATTTCAAAAATATTAGAGGACACAAGAAGAACCATTCTGTCATAGAGCTTTTATGGATCATCAAATCATAGATTCATAGCTCCAAAACTGAAAGGGACCTTCTAGTCTATCTAATCCAACTGCCTTAAAAGTCTACTATTTGTAATTTACCTTACTATCATCCATAAAGAGAAGTGATGGAGAAGAACTTAAATAAATCACCTTAACTTCCCTTGACCTTAGTTTCCTCATTTGTAAAATGGAGGAAAATAATGCTTGTTCTACCTGCCCCCAGGGAAGTAGTGATAGTCAAATGGAACAAAATAATTAAACTGTAAAACTTAAAATTTGTATGGATGCCAGGTATTTAGGTTATTAAGAGCTCTGGTCATTGGAACCACATGGAAGCAGAGGAGCTAGGCATAGATGCTATTCTAGGACAAAGAAATGAAGGTCAAACTTAAGAATGGAACCAGCTCTGACGACTGGTTAATAAATACATTTAAGGCAAATCTGATTGGTAAGAGAGAAAAAGAACATGGATAAAGACAGGATTTCTAAAGTCATATGACTGAGCTTTTGGAAGGGTCATTTAATCCAACCTTATTGCTTTATAAACCAAGGATATAGAGGCAAATTAACAAGCATTTATTTATTTTTTAAAAGATATTTTATTCCCTCCCCCCAAGTACATGTTAAATTTATAATTTTTTAAAAAGTTTTAAGTTCCAAATTCTATTCCTCAGTCTTTCCTCCCCCCTCCCTTACATAGTAAACAGTCTGATGGAGGGTTATACATGTGCAATCATGTAAAACATTTCTACATTGGTCATTTTCAGCAAACATTTCTAAAGTACCTACTATGTGCCAGTCACTGTGCTAAGTGTTGGGGATACAAAGAAAAATGCAAAAGATGGTCTCTATTCTCATGGTCCAATGGGGAGACAAAATGTAAACTACTGTGTACACAAAAGATATATACAGGATATTTTGAAAATTATCTCAGAGATAAGGCACTAGATTAAGTAGGAAGGGGAAAGTATTCTTGAAGAAGATGAGATTTTAGATGAAACTTGAAGTTAGAGAAGATAGAAAGAAGGTGAGGAGGGAGAGAATTCCAGACATGGGGAAAGCCAGTTAACATGCATGGAGTAGTTGTAGAGAGAGGAACAAGGTCAATGTCAGGAAAGCCTATTATTAGTCTGATCCACACTTGGCACAAATTCAACTGGAGAAGGAACAAAAAATAGTCCAGGGAATAGGGTGGGTGGGGAGGAGAAGGGAGGAAGGAAGCACCTGGAAGAACCACAAGGTGAAGTGTGAGAATGATGGATGAGATAGCGTATCCTCCCATATCACTGCTCTAGGGCAAAACTTCATTGTCCTGTGTTAGTTCTGTCTCTGATACCAAGAATCACTTGAAACTCAGGACCAGAAGCTTCTGGGACACAGAGGGAAGTGTCTTCTCACTTAAGATCCTTGGGACAGGACTGTGAGGAGCAAGAATGAGGGTCTGGTATCTTTGGAATCATACATGCAAAACCTATCTGTAGCTAGCTTATACTTACAGTAAGACAAAGACTCTTTGCTCTATAAACATGTCTGTTTTCACACTTTGTAATCTCCTTTAATTTGATTTTCCAATATTTTACCTAGTAAAGCTCTTGAAAATTTCCAAACCTGCCTGGGCCTGAGCTAAGGGGAAATGGTGTTTATAGGCTAAGAGATAGCTCAGGGGCTCAGTGCCTCCTGGAGGCCAGGTGTGATGGTGGCAATGGCTCAGATTCACTTTCCGGGATGAAACTGGGGGATTTGAGGTAAAATGGGAACTCAGCCCTGGACCTTATCAGGTCTTGACTGATATACCCATATTCATGCCTATAAACAGTCCTATAACAGTCCTATACACGAAACATGCACATACATAAAGGTTACTACATTGTTCAGGGGAATATCCTACTAGAAGCTCTCTCTGAACAGCAGAATGACTACTTTCCAGCTATCTAAACTCTGAGGATTTGAAGATTATGAGTAATCCTCATTATATTTTTCTATTGAACACTCCCATGGCTATCTGCCCAGTCCCACTGTCTCTCCTAAAGAAGACGAGAAAATATTCTGAGAAAATGTTTAGTTTTTAAGATTGAGAATAAGCAGAAAGAATTGAAATCTCATCTAGGGGAGGGCCTGATCAATCAGCCAATCAAGTAGCCAGGTGTGGTGCAATACACTGGAAATATAATTACAAAAGTGAGACAGTCCTTAAGGAACTTACATTTCTCTTGGGAAAACATAACAGGTTCACAAATAAGTGAATATGGGAGATACAAAAAATCGATATGGAATAATTCAGGAATGGTACACAGAGCCAAGTGTATTTAGAAAGACCTCTTTAAAAATGTAGCACTTCAGTTGAGCAGTGAAGGAAGCAAGGGGTTTTTTAAGAAAAGGCGATGGATAGAGAAGGATTCCATTCATAGAGATTATCCTTTGCAGAGTGACAGGGGTAGGAGGAGGAATGTCTTATTCAGGTTTTAGAAAGTAGACCAACTTGGCTGATTTATGGAGTACATGAGGGGAAGTGCTACTACTACAATCATCACCACCACTACTAGTACCATTAACCTTGTTGCTATTATTATTATCACCACCACCACTATTATTAGTATCACTATTATACTGCTGCTGCTTCTACTATCACTGCTACAACTACTACTACTACAACACATTTATATTGTACTTTGAGAATTGCAAAGTGTTTTACAAATATTATCTCATTGACCCTCACAACAACCTTGGGAGATAAATGTTTGTATTATTCCCATTTTCCTGAAGAGGAAACTGAAATAGTCAGAGGTTAGGTGACTGGTCCAGGGTCATACAACTACTATGTACCTGAAACTAGATTTGATATCAGGTCTTCCTGACCTCATCACTCTATCCACTAGCTATCCATAGTAACATGCATTGTAAAGACTTTTAACTGCCAAACAGAGAAGTTGGTATTTTATTCTGAAGGCAAAAAGAAATGATTAGAGCTTCTTGAGTAGTTGAGTAACATGGTAAGACTTGTGTAGATCACTGTGGCTGTTCTGTGGAAGATGCAATCAGAAAGTGGAGACTTGATGGAGGAAGGCCATTTAGAAGGGTATCATTTGAGTCCAGATAAGATGTCAAAGTAGAATAAACAGACTTAGCAATTGATTGAATGGAATGGGGGAGTGAGTGAGAGTGAAGGTTTAGAACTTGATGAGTAGAAGAATGGTAGCGCCCTTGATAGAAATTAGGAAGTTAAATGGTAGAAAAAGTTAATGAGTTCTCATCTAGAGATACTGAGTTCCAGATGACTCACAGACATCTAGATCACCAGTAGATATTTGGAGATGTGTAGACAACTCAAAATAGAGCTTCTGAAAGAAGTGAGGGCTGGATGTATAGATTTTTTTAGTCATCTTTGTAAGATGGTAACTGAATCCATGGGATCTGAGATTACCAAGAAAGAGTGTCAAAAGAGAAGAGAAGAAAATCTCGTAGAATCTTGGGAGTACACCTAACAAGACATTTTTGATGATTCTTCCAAAGAGACTGAGAAGGTTGTTCAGAAGGAGAAGTAGGAAATCATGACTGAGCAGTATCTCAAAAATCCAGAGAGGATCCAGACAGGATCCAGGAAGAAGGCAGTGTTCAATAGAGTCAATGCTATACAACATAGTCAAGAAGGATAAGAACCAAGAAAAAGTCATTGGATTTAGCCATTAAGAGATCATTGATAATTTTGGAGAGGGCAGTTTTAATATAGTGGTTAGGATAGATACTAGATCTCAAGAAGTTTAGAAGTAGTTTTGTGCCCCAACACCTTCTCTGTCTCTCTTTCTAGATATACTCAACTTTTCCTAAAATGTTGTCATAATGGTGGGTAGCACTCTTGAGAGAGTATCTCTGTATGTCTGTATCTCCCTTAAGATATGATATGTGATATCACTCCCAAATTCTTGTGTATCACTGTGGTACCCCTGTTCAAGGGTCACCTATCAAGAAAATCTCAACTCCCTTTGCCTGGTATGCAAGGACTTTCCTAAGCTGATTTTACCCAAACCTTTCCACCCTTATCTTATATGCCTCAGTCAAATTGGATGACTCTCTGTTCCCTGAGTACCACCTTCCCTTTCCAATATCCTCATTTTTGCTCTTGCTGTTCTGTGTCCGATATAGTTGGAACTGTGAGAGATCTTGACTAAGGAAGGTTTAAGCCTTATCTCCAGCATTTACTAGTTATATGATCATGAACAAGACATTAATCTTTTTAAGTGTCAGCTTCCTCATCTGTAAAAAGTGGGGTAATATTACTCCCATAGTACCTACCTCACAGATTGTTGT
This sequence comes from Sarcophilus harrisii, assembly GCF_902635505.1. NCBI lineage: Eukaryota > Metazoa > Chordata > Mammalia > Dasyuromorphia > Dasyuridae > Sarcophilus > Sarcophilus harrisii. Next base: position 272,617,785 of record NC_045429.1, read on the forward strand.
GAGGCTCAGATGAGACTATTCTTTTAAAGTACTTGGAAAATCTTAAAGTGCTATATAGATACCAGCAGTTACTATTATTCACTTGTTATTGTTTAAAGTCCAACTCAATAGTCCTCCTCCATGAAGCCTTCCTGGTAATTGCTCCCCTATCTTTCACCTTTCTAAGGCACATATCATGACCTATCTCATGGCTTGTGTAAATTTTCTACTTTCCCCAGATCCTAATACATATGACAAAAATTAGAAGGAATAACTTCATATTTAAATGATAAAATCAGGATCCCAAAAGATTTCAACAGATTGGAATGAAGGGCAATATCTAACATGATGAAAATTAATTGGAATAAATGTGTAAGCTCCACATATAGGTTCAAAAAAAAACCCACAAGTGCATAAGGGGGGAGAGAAATAGTGTGAAAAATGCTGCAAATACTACAGGAAGTCAACATTTGGCAATGTGATATGATGGCTAAAGAAGTTCATATTGTCCTAGATTGAATTCAGTGCAGCAGTGTCCAAACTAATGAAAGAGATGGTTTTTATTACTTGCTACTTGGTTCATGTGTGGAGTACTATGTCCAGTTTTAAGGATCACATTTTAGGAAAGATATTGACAAGCTAGAGAAGATCTAGAAAGGGAGATTGAGATGGTGAGTGGGACACAAAACCACATCATTTTAAAACTGGTTGAAATAATTGAGAATCTTTGTCCCAAAGAATAAGTTTGGATTTTTTCATTATAGTTGTCTTAAATACTTGAAGAGTCATGTAAAAAAAGGGGTTCCTTTTGTTTTGTTTCGCTCCAGAGGTATGTACTAGGGAGAACAAGTAAAAGTTATTTGGAAGCAAATTTCCATCAAAATAAACATTTCTTTTTTTTGTGAGGCAATTGGTCTTAAGTGACTTGCTCAAAGTCACACAGTTAGGAAGTGTTAAGTGTCTGAGGCTATATTTGAACTCCAGGACCAGTATGCTATCCACTGCACCATTTAGCTATCCCAAGAAACATTTCTTAAAAATTAGGGTCATAAATTTAGAACTGTCTAGGAGTTATCTGCATTTGACAAATTGAGACCTAAAGAGGTAAAATGATTTGCCACAAATCACAATTATAGTAAGTGACAGAGGTAGGATTTGAATCCAGGTCCTCTGACCCTTTCTATTGAAATAGAAGTTTCTATTTGAAAGGTTTCTATTGAAAGAAAGACACTTTCAATAGAAGAACCCCTTCCCTCTAGGAACTCAAATATTAATATAATAAGATAGGTATACAAATATTGATGACACAAGGCACTACATGCCAGGCTTTGGGCTAATAACAGGGGATAGATACAAAGAAAGGGGAAAAAAACAAAACAAAACAAAACAAAAAAACCCCAAGCTCTGCCTTCAAGGAGTTTACAATCCAGTAGATAAAGGTCACATAAGAGATAGCATGGCACAGTGGTTCAAGTGCTAAATTTAGCATCAGGAGCTCCTGAATTTGGATACCATCTCTGCCATTTACTTTCCATGTGATTAGTTAAATCTTAGCCTTTCTTAGACAACTTTTTCATCTGTATAATAGGAGTACTAATTCATGCTCTACCCACTTCACAGAGTTATTGTGAAGTTCAAAGGAGAAAGCATCATAAAGTGTTTTGCAGGCTTTAAGAATGTCATGTAAATGTCCATTATTGTTAATCTCTATGATAATAGGGAAAGCAGAAGGGTCCTTCCTACTGGAGTTAGCTCTGAGCTTAGCTCTATGAAATCAAATCAAGTTAACAAGCACTTGCTATGTATCAGGCACTCTACAGAGCTCTTGGAATACAAATACAAGTAGAAAGAAAGAGAATCCTTCCCTTACATTCTAGTGGAGGAAGACAACATATTAAAGGGAGGTGAAATTGGTGAGAATGAAAGAACCCTAAATGGCGGCATTGTAGAAAAAGTCTAGAAGATAAAAAGAGTCTAGCCTGAAGAGGATGGAAGACAAGGTTGGCTTGGGTCTTGTGCTTAAAATGGAGACTTCTAGGGGGAACAAATAAATGAGAGGGATAGCCCACAGTGTGTGAAATCCAGAGGAAGACCTGGGACAAAAGTGAGGAAGTTTGGGAGACTGAAGGACAGGTGGTCATTCAGGGAAAAGTCATGTTAAGCAGAAAAAAGTTCCAGAGGTAGAGCAGAGCTTTATGAACCATGAAAGAGCATAGGATATGTGCAGTGAAGTAGTAGGAGAGATGATGGTGGAAAGGTAGGTAGAGACCTAACGGTGGGATACTTTAAATGCTTAGGCTAAGGAATTTGGATTTTATATTAGGGGCAACAGGGAGCTATTGATAGTTTTTGAGCAGGGGAGTAATTCAATCAGGATTGGGGGTGGGTTTTGGTTGGGGTTTTTTGACAGCTTAATTTGGTGGTAGTTTGTAAGGTATTCAGGACAGGTTGGAATGGGGAAAAATTGGAGGCAGGTTCACTTTATCAGCTTTTGGAGATTATATGGAATATTCTCTCCTTTTCCCCCTGTTTTCCCTTCTTTTTTTCTCCCTCTCTCTCTTTCTTTTTCCCTCTCCCCTTCTCTCTCCCCCTGCGGCTTGCCAACTGCCAGCAGATGACATCTCCTTTCATGTTTGGGGCTGAGCACGGCTTTGAATGTTCGTTTGATTCCGTTAAGATAATAGCTGGTTCACTGTCAGATGCAGACTGATCAGTTAAAACCTTAATCACTGCCTGTCTCCTCACACGGCACTTAGTTTTTAAGAGATTAATCCCCTCAGCCCCGCTCTAGCTCACATTCAGCTTGGAAAAAGACAAGGTTTGTATTATCATTGTTTGTATTATCATTTTATTGTTATTATCTACATTATTTTACACATTTACTGTTTCTTTCATGATTTTCTTTTTCTCTTTCCTTTTCTCTTTAAATTGTGGAGCTCTGACCTTCATTTCAGTCTTCCCCCCCCCCTTTCTTTTTCTTCTCTCTCTGTCTTCCCCAGTTCTTTTATACACCCCCACCCCTTCACAACCACACCCATACAGAAACATATCTTAACCACATTAATGACATTCATGAACACATATAAATATGCACGTCATTAGCACACACATGTGTAGAAGATATTTGTATATGTATACAAATATATATGTACATACAAAGACTCTTGCATTCTGGGACCATCTTTGTCTCTGTAAGGGTAGATCTGGAAATCAAGGGAATTTCTTCTTCCCAACACCAGATGGTGGAGTAGAAAGAATTTTGGATTTGAAGCCGTCTCTGTAAGTCTCAGTTTCCTTCTCCTGTACAATGAAGGAATGGACTCTTAAAGTCATTTCCAACTCTCAGACTATAGTCCCCTGATCCTTCCTGTTCTAGGTTTGTGGTTCAGTGCAGGGGATGTCCTCCAAGTTTATCTTGATCCATCCTTTGGCCATGTACATTCCTGTCAATACTCTTCAGAGGATGGCTGTATATTCTTAACTGAGCCAAGACCCTAATCAAGACCACTCAACACCATGCTTTTTCTCTGTTAGCTGTGACTTCTTGTTTTCCAGATGGGGAAACTGAGGCTCAGAGAGAGAAAATGAGTTGCTCAAGGGCCACCAGCAAGTTAATGACAGAGCCAGCACTTGTCTGTGTCTCTACTCTTTCTACTAAACTGCTGAAGGGGATTTAATTAATCAAGCAAGGAGTAAACTCTATGGAGGTCTGCCATGTGACCGAGCACAGTTTTAGGCACTTTGGGAATATATGAGAAAAACAGAAGCAATCTTTACCCTCAAGGGCCTTTTACAGTCTAGTAGAGGAGGCTAGATTAACACATAGGAAGCAATTAGGGAGCAATATGAGACATATATAATTAGACACTAAATTGTTTGGTACAAACCATGAGTGTTAATAAAGATCAAAGCTAAGACAGATCAGTATGGGCTGGAATAATCTGGGAAGGCCAACTGATAGAGGGTGTAGTTTGAGCTGGGCCTTAATACTAGAAGGATCAAGTGTGTCCATTTTGTGCCAATTTACATAAGATTTTTTAAAATTAATTTTTATAATTCTAATTTCTCTTACCTATGCAAATGTTCTTTAAATACAAATAATAAGCAGATGTGATTTTATTTTGAAATATAAATTTTTCCCTACTATCTCTATTTTCTTTGCTTTACAAATTAAAAAAAAAAAAAAAAAAAGCAAAGCAAAACAAAACAAAACAAGGCAGATTGTTAATTGAAACAATTTGCTCCTTTGAAGTAGTTTTAAATTTATCTCCCTCCTTAAAGGATAGGTAGGATTTGGAAAAATAGAAAGAGATAGGGTTTCTGAGTGGGACAAGTTTGAAGAGGCAATGAACATATTTAGATGACTCTCTATACTGGGATTATTAAATGATTTTTACCAAAGCTGGAAATTGACTGCTCTTCATATGAGGAGGGGAGAGGGAATTTGTGGATGAGACTTAAATCAGGCATAATCAAGAACACCAAAGGGACAGAGGTCACAAGAGGAGATGCAGTTTGCTCAAGGTCACACAGATAGTTGTTAGCAGAATCAGAATTCAAACTCAAGTGACCTTAAGACAAGGAAATAGGTAACTAGGGGAGGCTGGCATTTCTCCCCCTTAGAGATTCTCAGGCTGTCGGTGAAGTTCATTTGTCTTGGCCCAGGGAGAGGCAGGAGCAATGGCCCTGGTGATTGGGGTAGCCTGAGCTGGGAAGGATATGGGCGAAAGAAAAGGGCTGAGAAGTGTCCTCTCTCCCCTCCTTCCACCTAGAGTCTTAGGGACTTGGGGTTAATGGCGTGACATCCCGGTGGCAGCTGGCCCGGCGGGTTTCTGATGCCTTTTCTAATTTGGTGAGCTGCTGAAGATTAGAAGGCGAGAAGAGAGTTTTCCTCCCACAGGTTATTATCCTGCCAACTCCCTGGGCACCCAAGGGAGTGAAACAGCGTGTTTCAGGAGAAAAGGAAGCTGGGCCTAGTGCTCAGGATTGGGCCCATGTTGTGGCTGGTGCCCCTTGGGGTAGGAAAGGGAGAAGGAGGAGGGAGGCTGCAAGGAATTGGGGAGGGAACAAAATTGATGCTATTAATGGATGTGATGCGAGGGAAAATGGGAGCAGCAGTAGAACTTGAGAGATCTTCCCCACAATCAGGGGTAGTAGCAAAGGCTGATAGCTGAAGTCCCTTTTTTTCCATCTTAGATTTTTTTTTCCTTCCAAAAAAGCAGAGATAAGCAGGTAGAAGGATCCTCCCCTCTCTCTCCTCAGGCAAATGGGCACCCCTGCCTCAAATGAGACTTGGTATTGTGTTCAGGCTGCTCCTGACCTTGCTTGTCCTTCCCCACTCCAGGGAAAGCACATAGACATAGATTAGTTTAACTCTCTCAGGGAGTTCTGCAGGTTAATTTCCCAGACACAAACCTTCACTCTACTAGAGAAAAAGGAAGAAAAGCAGGAGAAAGAAGACAAAAAAGTTAAACTAACAAGCATTTCTTAAGTACTTCCTATGTGCAAGGCACCATGCTAAACACAAAAAGAGATCCAAACAGTTCTTGATCTCAAGGAGCTCGCATTCTAATGGAGCAGACAGAATGGAAACAAGATATATAGGCTGTCCCAAAAGTCTTAGCGTAGTTAAAATCTTTAATAACTTTTAAAAAAAGCTTTGATAGTATTAAAGCTTAAAATTCCATCAAGACTTTTGGGACAATCTGTATAACATATAAATGGGAGGTAAACTTAGAAAGTTACTAGAAAAAGTCTCTTGCAGCAGGTAGGATTTAATCTATATTTTGAAGGGCGGCCAGGGAAAATCAGGAGATGGAGGAGGAGAAAGAGCATTCTGGGCAAGGGGGTAAAAGAATTTAAAAGGGCTGAAGTTACCTAGGAGTGGAGAAAAGGAAGGGGAAATTGGAACACAAGATTTTGCAAGGGTCAGTGCTGAAAAATTATCCAGGCATATGTTTTGAAAATAAAAAGATTTAATAAAAAATAAACAAATAAAAGGGCTGGAGTCTGGAGATATAGAATCTTTTGTGTTGGGGGACAGAAAAGAGGCCCAAATCACTGTTTAACAGAGGATTCAAATGGAAGGAAGTATGAAAAGATAGGAAGGGGAAATAATGGGGAGTCACTAGAATTTATTGAGTGATTATCGGTTGTGAGTTGGGGATGAGGTGACATAGCCAGACTTGGGCATTAGGAGGATCTCTCTGGCTCTGAGTGGAGGATGGGCCCCACTAGAGATCAATCCGGTCGTAGAGCTCAATCAGGTCGTAGAGCTCAATCAGGTAGCTACTGCTATAGTCCAGGCTGGTTGCGATTACTGCTAGTTGCTGTGTGAAAGATTGTGATAGTAGGAGTAAAGCTTGACAGCTTATTGGATATAAGAGATGAGATAGAGTGAAGAAGGAAAGAAGAAAGGATGGAAGGAAGGAGAGGGAGAGAGAGAAAGGGAAGGAAGAAAGAAGGAAGGAAGATGGGAAGAAAGGAGGAGGGAGGAAAAGAAGGAAGGGAGGAAGGAAGACAAGAAGGAAGAAAGGAGGGAAGGAAGAATTTATTAATAGTACTATTAAGTATTAAGGTACTATGTTAAATGCTTTGCAAATTTGATCTTCACAACAACTTTGAGAGGTACATACCATAAACATCTCCATTTTATAATTGGGGAAATAAAGGCAGACAGAGGTTAAGAAGTGACAACTTCACACAGCTAATAAACTATTAATTGTCTAAAGTCCCATTGGAACCCAAGTCTTTCTGACTCCAGACCCAGAATGCTATCTACTATACCATCTATATGCCTTCCAGGCTGTGTAATTAGAAGGATGGTGGTGCCCTTGACAGTAATAAGAAAATTCAGAAGAAGGGAAAGATAATGAGTTCTGATGTGAGTGTATATTTATATATACACATACAAAAGATATGTATATATAACACGTGTGTATATATACTGTGAAACATCTCATAAATAACTCATATACATGTATATTTTTGTACATATACACTTACATATATGTCAGTATATACATAGACATATATGTATGTGTGTGTATATTTAAATATACACACACATATACACATATATACATATATTTGATCCTGGCTTTCCCTATCTCACCCAGGCAGGAGCTCTCTGTTAGCAGGAAGCTTTGACATGTTCCACTTCTGACCCAGGCTCGTTGATCTCTCCTTAAACAGCCTGTTTTCCCAACTTACCCTTACCTCCTATGCTCAGGAACTCAACTTTTTTTGTACCAGACAACATCCATTTAGTCCTTTTTAAGCTTAGAACTTTCAAGCTCAAGTGACTCATCAGCCTCAGTTTCCCCAGATAGAGGGGATTACAGCTAAGCACTGGACATGTTGAAAGGGGCATAGTAAAAAAGTAAACTGAACTAGGAGACCTTGCTGGTGAAACTGGGCTAGTCACTTTCCTTCTTTCTGGGCTTGAACAGCCTCATTAGTAAAATTGGGATTTTTGACTAATTTCAGGGCCCCTCCAACTTCTGAGGTACTGCTATTAGGTGGAAATCATGTTATCTGAAGGACTGGACTTGGCTATTTGTTAGGTACCTGATCTTAATTTTTGAGCCTCAGAATTTTCATCTGTAAAAGGAGGCTAAAAAGAGCTATTACTTTGCTTGGGCTGTTGTGAGAAAAGTTCTCTGTAAACCTTAACTGTATGGTAAGTATTAAATGAGAGCTCAGTTCTTGTGATTATAAAAAATCAGCCAGGAAGCTGCTTTCATTCTAGGTCTTCCTTTACTGGGAATATTGGGACAGAAAAGTGTTGTCCAATAGAAGCAACATTATGCTTGGAGCTTGAAGGCCTCTGTCTGCTAATTCACTGGGCAATTCACAGCACCTCTGTATCTCAGTTTCCTTATTTGTATAATTGGGGAGGTGGGGGCGGGTCTTGATCTGTGATTTCATCAATGTAAGACATTTCAGGTGAGGGAGCAATGTAGACAACTTCATTATATCATAATCTGTCACATTCAAGAATGTCTTATTCTGCAACTTGAGTCCATCACCATTTTATCAGCAGGTGAGTGGTACACTTTACAATCAGTCTTTTGGACTCATTGCCATTGCACTGATCAGAGTTCCTAAATCATCCAAATCTTTACAATGTTGTTGATACCACATATCTCCTGAAATTGCTCATTTTATATCAGTTTATATAAATCTTCATGGCAAATTCTGGCCACACAGTATTCTCACTGGGTTGCTGAATCATAGGTTAACTGTCTCTCCATTTTCCCTAACCCTTCCCCATCTATATTCCACTACAATTTTACCTACCTCTTCCATTATGCTCTCCAGAAAGAAGGAAACTAGCATTCATTAAGGACTTAATAGATGCCAGACAAGTTAACTAAATGGTGCAGTGAATAGAGTACTCAGCTACTTACAAGTTGTATGATCCTGGGCAAATCACTTAACCCTCTTTACCTCAGTTTCCCCATCTGTAAAATGAGCCGGAGAAAGTAATGGCAAACCACTCCAGTATCTGTGCCAGGAAAATGACAAATGAGATCATGAAGAGTTGGACACAACTCAAAAACGACTGAACAACAACAAATGTATCAGACACTGTCCTAAATATTGGGGATGCAATTGAGTGTAAAAAGATAGTTCCTGACCTGAAAGAGCTTAGATTCTAACAGAAGATAGTACTGGAAAGGGGGTTGGAAAACGGACTGGGGGATGGAACTGGGAATAGAATGAAGTTCCCTGTTTTAGGGGTATGGTTGCAATGTCCAGAGAAGTTTAGGAACAGAGCCAGGAAGGGAATAAAGTCAGGTCAGGTTGGACCCCATCACAAAATGAAGACTCTGGGAGGAACACACGGATGGGAGAAGGTGGGAGGATCTTCCAAGTTCCAAGATTGGAGGGAGCCTGAGGTTATTTAGTCAAAAGTCTCAATTTTATTTATAAGGCAATTCAGGCTCCTCAAATAAGGAAAGTGATTAGTCCAAGGTCATACAGCAAGGTCTCCTGAGGCTTAGTTCAATATCGTTTTTTACTATTCCCCTTTCAATATATCCAGGACAGTCAGGTGTAGGGATGACCCACTTGTAATCTCCTTACCTGGGGCTGCTGAATGAAGCTCATGGATCATCTGAACTTGAGGGGTCTAAACTTCAGTATAGCTAAAGTGGGGGTTGGCCCCGTCTGGCACAAAAATGATGAGTTAACCATAAAACTAGTAAGGGATGGCAGATGAATTGGAATGTTCAGAGTCTTTGGGCTTTGGGGTCCCAAGGCATGGATCACTATATGCTTTTCTCAGTCTCTAAAGGAACTGACATTTTTAGTGTTGCTATTATAACTGATGCAAGAATTCAACCTTGAGCTTTGGACTTGACAGTCAGCTTCCCAGAACCCCCCCTCCAGCTCCCCTGCTTGGAGTACACGTCTTTGAGATGAGCTCGGGGTTTTCACTTTTCTTTCTTTACTAAGCTTCCCTGATCCCTGAAACACACAGGCTCCTCGATCTTCCTGCTCCGGGATCTGGCTTGGTTCTGTAGTTTGTGCCACCCAACCCCTGATTTTTGCCTAGATCTACAGCCCATGTCCCTTCCCAGCACACACTTCCCTCTTTCCTTTTTATCCCTGGAGTTCACATACAATAAACCGTGTGTGTGTGTGTGTGTGTGTGTGTGTGTGTTTACAGTTTATTCTCAAGTAAAGAGGCAGAATGTTGAAATGGACAAAGGGATAGTCTTGGCTTAGAGGCAGGAATACTAAGATTTTAAGTCCTGGGTAGTTCTGTGGCCAAGGGCAATTCACTTTCAGAACCTCTTATTACCCTAGTCTATAGACTTAGTTACTTGCTGATTTGTATTGATAAAGACTATTTCCAAGATGAAAGTCTCTATCGATGATATTATGGGTCAGATCCAATTCGCAAGGAGAAGAAAAAAGATATAAAAATTCTGGACTAATAAATCAGGATAAGATTAGTACCAGAGTAAATTAAAAAAAAAAAAAACAAAAACAAACCCATAATGTGCAGCATTAGCAGTGATCAGTTTTCTAAGCCCATTCTGGCCCATCAACCAACCATATTAGACTCCGAGTAATGGTCCAATCACCATAATTTTAGGCAAGAATTATTTTCACCATAACTCTAACGCTAGGCTAATAGTGGGATTCTCTCATATGGGTGGGGGGTGTCTATGGATCAAAGTTATTGATCCATTCTTTAAAAACAAAACAATTCTTCCCCTCCCCCCAATTCTGTTAATGTTTTTATTTCATAATTTTACATTGCTATTATGTCATTATACTTTCCTCCAACTGTAGAATCCATAGAACAGAAAAAAATTAAGTAGGCAAAGCAAACCAACACATTGGGGCATATCTGACAACATCATTTTCATTCATCACCTATAAAACATTATCTCTCTGAGGCAGGCTTTACTGCTAGTCTCCTAAATTATCACTGATCACTACATTGATTAGAATTCTGACTCCTTTCAATGTTTTCCTTTGCATTACTGTGGTCATTGTGTAATTTGTGCCACTAATGTCACTGTGGTCATTGTGTAATTTGTGCCACTAATGTTACTCTGTATCAATTTATAAAAATTTTGCCATGTTTTTCTGAATTTCTCTTATTTTTCCTTTCATCTGCCTTCCCTTCCTTCATTCCCCTCTCTCCCTCCCTCCTTCTCTTTGTTCTTCTTTCCTTCTTTCTTTCTCTGTCTCTCTCCCTCTTTTTTCTTTCTTTCTTGCTGAGGCAATTGGGGTTAAGTGACTTGCCCAGGGTCACACAGCTAGGAAGTGTTTAAATGTCTGAGACCAGATTTGAACGCAGATCCTCCTGACTTTAGGGCTGGTGCTATATCCACTGTGCCACTTAGCTGCCCCCTATTTCTCTTTCTTTATCTCTGTCTCCTTCCCTCCTTTTCTCTCTTTCTTTTTTTCCTCCCTTTCCTGAAACTGTGACTTCATATTGATATAGGAACTATCTGTAATACAAATCACCTAATTTAGAATGTTCATTAGAGCAGGTATTCTTAATCTTGGGTCAGTCCACAGACCTCATATGGATAGATTTCAGGGAATCCATGAACTTGGACAAAGAAGAAATTACATTTTTATTTTTTACTAACCTTTGATTTCCTTTATAACTTTATGCCTTTAAAAACATTATTCTGATAATACAAATGTAAACTTTACCTGACTCCCAAAAGTGTCGATGACTGAAAAAAAAAAGGCTAAGTATCCTTGTCTTAAAGGGTTGCTTGGGATATTGAGAACTTAAGTGATTTACCATAATTTTTGTCACATCCTGCTATATGTGAGATTCAGCTCCTTAACCCAAGTCTTCCTATCTCTGAAGCTAGCTCTCTATCCACTATTCCAAGCAGCCTTTCATCAATGTCTGCATTTCTTCCTGTGCAGTAAAAATCTCTCACATTCACATACCCAAATTTGTATAACTATTCCCCAAACAGTAGGTCCCCACCCTGACTCCAGTTGCTTGCTACCCAACAAAGTACTGCTATCAATAGTTTTTGAATACATGGGACTCTTGCTGTTTTTTTACCTTCTTGGGTTTAGGATTTCTGGGTCAAAGGGTATGTACAGTTTAGTGATTTTTTTTTTTAGTATTATTGACATTGGTCCATTCCTCCAGGTTCAGATTCCCTCACAGCAAGTTTTTGGCTGTAAGCATATTATTACATCATGCTTAGCCAAGTCATGTGCCCCACCAACTACCCTATTAGGAAGGGTAAAAACAAAATGTAGGAGAGCTTCAAACCAATGAGCATTTACAACAGAAATTCTAGGGAATTACATTCTCCTTCCAGACCCATTCCTGGCTTTGTCTAAACTTCAGCATCATGTCTCCTCAATTTCTGGCTCATCTTGGAACTCCACTCAGTGTCTGAGACCTTCTCACTCTGGAATAGCCCTATCACTGCCCTGGCCCATTCTCCATGAAATATTCCTCCACAAAGCCCATCCCTTTGTGCCCATCCCTTTGTCTTGTTGCTGTGTTCTTCCATCTTGTGGAGGGACCTAGGCTCAGCAGGCTTTGTAGTGTTATGGAAGAGCACCATTTTCATAAAATCATGGATTTAGACCCAAAAGGGACATTAGAGGTCATTTGACCTACCCCATTCGTTTTATAGAGTAACTGAGTTCTGAGTTCACTTCATAAGGTGATTTAAAGCCAGTTCAATTCTGATCCCAGACCCATCCCTTTCCCTGCATTGTGATTTTAAGGGATGACATCAGAAAGTTTCTACCTTGTTTCTACCCATTGTAGTGACCAGCAGCTACACCAACACTTTTGTCCAGGAAAATTTGTGCTCATAGATACACACAGGGTTTACTCTGTGAATAGGCAGAGAAAGCAGTTTTATTTTAGGGGCATCAACACTTGTGTATCTCCCTCCTCTCCCTATTTCCAGAACTTCCCATTGTCTATTTCACTATTAGAGATTCATTCCTTTAAGTCTTGTAGATTTACTAACAGTACACACCTGTCAGATTGTCTAAGATGACAGGAAAAGATAAAGACTAATGTTAGATAGGGGATGCAGGAAACTGGGACACTGATACATTGTAGGTGGAGTTGTGAATGGATCCAGCCATTCTGGAGAACAATTTGGAGCTATGCCCAAAAAGTTATCAAACTGTGCATACCCTTTGATCCAGCAGTGTTACTACTGGGCTTATATCCCAAAGAGATCTTAAAGGAGGAAAAGGGACCCCCATGTGCAAAAACGTTATGGCAGCTCTTTTTGTAGTGGCCAGAAACTGGAAACTGAGTGGATGCCCAACAGTTGGAGAATGGATGAATAAATTATGGTATATGAATGTTATGGAATATTATTGTTCTATAAGAAATGACAGGATGGTTTCAAATAGGGTTGGAGAGACTCACATGAACTGAGTGAAATGAGCAGAACCAGGAGATCATTACACATGACAACAATGAGATTATATGAAGATCAATTCAGATTGACATGGCTCTTTTCAACAATGAGATGATTGAGGCCAGTTCCAATGATCTTGTGATGAAGAGAGTCATCTATGCCCAGAGAGAGGACTGTGGAAAGTATATGTGGATCACAACATAGTATTTTTACTCTTTTTGTTGCTGTATGCTTGCATTTTGTTTTCTTTATTATTTTTTCCTTTTTTGATCTGATTTTCTTGTGTAGCAAGATAATTTGTATAAATATGTATACATATGTTGGATTTAACATATACTTTAACATATTTAACATATTTTGGATTACTTGCCATCTAGGGGAGGGGGTGGGAGGAAGGAGGGGAAAATTTGAAACACAAGGTTTTGTAAGGGTCAATGGTGAAAAATTATCCATGCATATGTTTTGAAAATAAAAAGCTTTAATTAAAAAAAGTAGGTTTTTGTCTTCAGAATGTCTGTCTAGATTCTAATACTCCTGGAGTGGATAACTAGACTCATCAAAAGTTAGAGGAGGAATAATAACATTAACTTTTTCAGGGTATTATATCATTGTCCATGTTTGATAGGTGAGGAAACTGGGACTCAGAAAATTTAAATGGCTGATCTATGGTCACATAATTGGTAAGCAAGGTTAGAATCAAGACTCAAACCCTGGCCATTGCCTCATTTTTCTCATCTGCAAAGTGATTTGGAGAAGGAAATGGCAAACCACTCTAGTATCTTTGCCAAGAAAACCCCAAATAGGATCATGAAGAGTCAGACTCCAGTCTACTAAACAACAAGATGCAGCTGGTGGGGATCCTTATATATGGATTAGAAGTCCCTATTTCTATTTGAATTTGACACCACTTATTTAGTATGACCCCACCTTTTTGTTTTTAAGATGAGGAAATTGAGTTCCAGAGAGATAAAATGATTTGTCCAATGTTATATTAATAGCTAGCATTTATATAGCACTTCAAAATTTACATATTTACTTAACATATATTGTCTTCTTTTATTCTCATAAACCCCCTGGTTAATGGGTGCTGTTATTATCCCCATTTTGCAAAAAAAGCAAACTGGTTAAATGACTGGTTAAAACTTTAAAAAAGCAACAGGTTATATGACTTGTACTTGCCCAGGATCATATAAATAAGTATTTGAGGGTGGATTTGAATGTGGGTCTTCCTGATTCCGATTCAAGTGCTCTAGCCCATGAACCATCTAGCTACCTAGCATTTCAACCCAAATCCTGTTACTGGAGAAAATCACTGAACCACATTTGCCCTCCACCAAGCTAGAAGATAAAAAAAAAAAATCTTGGTGATTTACTCTCATTTTACAGAGGAGGAACTTAAGACCCCAAGAAATTAGCTAATTTGCCCAATGTCATAGAGAAAGGACTCTTTCAGCTATGAACAAGTAAAATATATAGGGGATAAATTGGGAGCAGAGGGAAAGCATTATAATGTAGGAGTTCCAGCCCTAAATCTATGCTCCCATGCTATAGTTCCATAGATGTAGAGGTGCAAAGGATTTTAGAGGTTATCTGGTCTAATCAATGAATCTGCAATTTTGAATTGAACTTCAGAGTTCACTGGGTTCAGTTTGCACCTAATGAAACTCTTTTCTACAAAATCAAAAAATGGTCATCAAATCTTCCCTTGAATACTTCCAGGAACAGGGAGTCTCATTATCTCAAGGCAGACCATTGCATTTCTGGACCACTCTAATCCTTAAAGAAGTTGTTCCTTATCTTGAGCTGAAATACGTCTCTTTACTTAGGTAGGGAATGCCCGCATTTGACAGATAAACTAAGGAAATTGTTATAACTGAGAATTGCTAAGATTCTATAGTTAGTAAAGGTTAGAGCCCGATTCCAATTCAGACTTCCTGCCTCCACATTCAATATTCTTCCCTCTTGCACCAGATCCCCTCCAACCGCTCACTATCTTTGAGGTACTCAGCATTAGCCTGGAAGCTCTGAAATGCACTCCTACATTTTGGGGCATTCTGAAGCCTGGTCCCTCAGCCTGTTAGACTGTAAGCTCCATCAGCACATAGAGACCTTGTCTTAAATTTTGTATTTCAACATCCTCTCACCTATCCTCGTGTTCACCCACACCCATACCTGCATCCACACAATGCTCTCTCTATAGTAGACACTTAATACATGTCAATTGTATTATGTATGTATGTATAAATGCAAATGTAATTAAATACAATTAATTATAGTCTTAATGCTGGACACTGTGGAGGAATATTCCAAAACAGAAAATAAAAACTCCCCAAGTGTAGGTTTTTCTTCATAAGGATAATCCAGTTCCCCTCATTCCAACCCTTTTCCATCCCCACCCCCTGCCCCCCAGCCCACTCCCAACAGTTCAGTTTGGAATCTCAGGGTCTGCTGGGGTCAAGACTGAGTTCAGAAGGCCATGGATGGGTCAAGAAGGATCTGTGTGGGCCAGCCCGGGGCCCAGCTGCCACCAGCTCTGGGCCAGATCCTCAGGGGCCTGGATGTGGCTTCCCCAGACAGTAGCAATTATCGTAATCAAAGGCTTGACACCAATTACACTGCAGGGATTGTCGGAGAGTACTGCAGCGCCTAGAGCTTGGGATTTTGCATATCTTAATGTGGACTGACAGGCAGTGACCTCAGGGGCCGCTGACCCTGCCAGCCTTCAGATGTTTATGTGGCACCAATTTCCAGAGCCAGTCCAGGCTTGCTCTGAGGGGGCCTGGAGACTGAGCCAGTGGGGAGCCTCAGAGGCTGAAGCTCTCCCAGTTCTCCGTCCTATTAGCACCCGTCCCTTGATTTTGAGGCAGCTGACATTGGGAAGACATGATCAAATCCAGCCCCAGACACTTAGGTGTGACTGTTGCAAGCCACTTAAATTTTCAGCCTCAGTTTCCTCAACTGTAAAAGGGGGAATAGCCCCTATCTCTTAGGGACAGTGCCTGACACATAGTCAGTGCTTAATACTTGTTTCCTTCTTTAGGGTGTTGGGAAAAGACCTGAGTTTGTGTGGAAAGGGTTTCTGGGGAAACCCTAAATTTTCCCAGTGGTCACAGGGAATCTGGCAGCACCTAGATTCAAATACTGAGTTATTTACCACTAAATTGCTGTGTGACCACAGAGAAATCACTTTACTGCTCTCTGCCTTAGTTTTCTCATTTACAAAATGATAATAATAATAATAGCTACTAATAATACCTGATTCCCTGTCAGGTTTGTTGTGAGGATCAAATAAGATATTTATAAAGCACTTTGCAAACCTTAAATAAAATTAAACTGTAGAATTCAATTAATTATATAAATGTCAGCTATTCTTGCTATTATAAAAGGCAAAATGAAATAATTCTTCCCCTCAATAAGCTTACATTCTACCCTGAAAGTTTTCTCCACGGATGATTATTTGGGGATAAGCCAGATGGCATGAGTACTGGAACAGGGTTTTCAATCCTGACTCTAACTTGGTTAGGTAAAGCGATCTTGGATAAGTTACTTAGCTTTTCTGGGTCTCAGTTTCTTCATTTATAAAATTAGGGGGTTGTATTAGATAATAATCATAGCATGATAAAGCACATCAAAGTTCGCAGAGCACTTTAAGTATGTTATTTCAGTTGGTCTCTATCACAACCTTGTAACACAGATGCTATGATCCTGATTTTATAGACGAGGAAACAAAAATAGAGAGGCTGTGATTGGACAAAGATGTAGTGTCTTGAGTCAGCATTCAAACTTCATTCTTCCTGATTCCAAGCCCAGCTTTATATCCCTGCATCTCCTATTTGTCACTAATAAGATTGATTCTGGCTTTGAATCTATGGCTTTCCTTCCCTCCCTCTTACACTGCACCCATCCTGCCCACCTGTCCATCCCATCCTTGGTCCCTGCAGCCCTACTTTTCTTCTCATCAGAACTGATCTGGGAAAAGGACCAGTAGGCCTATTAATCAGGTCCAGGTTCCTGCATGGCCCTAAATGTTCCTAAGATTTATGACTTGGGACAAAGCACTCAACCTCTCTGAGGATCAGTTCTCTCATTTGTAAGATGGAGATAGTAATACTTGCTCTCTCTACTTCACAGGATTGTTAATGAGGAGAACGCTTTTAAGGTCCCTTAAAAGTCCATATAAAAAAGAGTCATTATATTAGTATTGACTGAAGTGGAAGGGAATCCCATATGATGTGTACAGAGGGCATGGGTGGGCAATTCTTTTAATTATTAGTAACCTTTACAAGATAGAGTAAGTGCTGTAACAAGCTTTTATAGTGCTTTGAATCCATGAACTCATTTTCACCTCACACGTATGCATGCAATGTAAAGTATTATACTCATTCTAAAGGGTAGGAAGATTGGAGAGCTTGTAAGGTCACAGAATTCAGAGCTGGAATGGACGTTAGAGGTCATTTAGTCCAATCTTTTCAGAGGATCATTTTGTGGAGGAAGAAACAAGGCAGATGGGGCAAGGAGGGTCATAGCACATAGAATTTAGAGCTGCAAATGACCTTTGAAATCATCTTTTGGCTCCACCCCCTTAAGCTTATACATGAGAATGCTGAGGTCTAGAATGAGAGAGTGATTTGTTCAGTTTCATATGGGGGGTAAGTAGCAAAGGTAGGATTTAAATTGGGGACCTCTGAACCCAAATCTTTGTACTTTCCATTACAGAATTAAATTGTAAACTCTTTGAGGGCAGGAACTATCTCTGAGTGAAAGGCATGAGATAAACACAATAAATTCTTGTTGACTTCTGACACCAGGAAAAGTGATTTGGGGCAGATAGGTGGTGCGAGTGGGTGGATAGAGTGCCAGTCTGATGTCAGGAAGATTCAGCTTCCTCAATTCAAATCAAACCTCATTTATTTACTAGCTGTGTGACCCTGAGCAAGTCCCTTAATTCTGTTTACCTCAGTTTTCTCATCTGTAAAATGAGCTGTTAAAGAAAATAGCAAGCCTCTCCAGTATCTTTGCCAAGAAAACTTTGGTCAAGGAGTCATAGAAATAGGTGAGGCCGTAAGGCCTGTGTAGTATAACTCCTTCATTTTCTAAAAGAGATAATGAAGCCCCAGAGGGATTAAAGTGACTCCAATGGTGACATTTGAACAGACTCCAACTCTGGAGCTCTTTTCTACATGGGAATGAAATCAGGTTCAGAGCCTGAATCCCCTTCTCCAGACTCAGATTCCTGGCTTTGAACTGCAGCACTTGATTTCTATGGCTTGCTAGAGGTGTTTGGGGAATCGTTGGGTACCTGGACGATCTGTTTAAGCTTTGGGATCACCACTTTTGATTTAGCTTCAAAAGAATCCAAGACTAAAGGAAATCATGCACATCAGGTTGCAAGCTTTATGTTGTCGGAGTACATTAGGAGGCCTCATAAACTGGGAAGTCATGATGCTGACATCATTCTTCTAGGAAGTGAACAACCTTTTCAATGACTGGCAACCTTTTCGCATCCCTTCAAACCCATCACCAGATAATCACATCCTTAAGGGTGGACTCTTTCTGTGTTGTTACTTTCTCCCGGGACATCTCTTGATGAGGGTTCATATGAAAAAGGGAAAAGAATCTTGTTGTTCTGAAGAGTTGCCATCATGGTGGATCCTACAAGTGATCCAGTAGATTCACAGATATGACATATGACATTGTGAGCATTATGTCTGTGAAGTCCAGAAAATTTAGCAGCAGCATTTTAAGGGCACATTCCTACAATCTATAACATAGTGAAGATAATAGTGGTTATAAATAATTTTGCCTCTCCATTCT
Source organism: Sarcophilus harrisii (assembly GCF_902635505.1). NCBI lineage: Eukaryota > Metazoa > Chordata > Mammalia > Dasyuromorphia > Dasyuridae > Sarcophilus > Sarcophilus harrisii. The sequence continues at coordinate 272,636,474 of NC_045429.1, forward strand.
GTCCTTAGTTAAAGAGCATTTAAAATTGTAAAATTTTTGACCATAAAAAGGCATGTGTCTGGGCCAAATTTTTATAGATCTCAGCCAATACTCCAGCTCCTCAGCCTCTCCCGATTGCTTTCTCCTGGAGTCTTGAGTACCTGCTTGGGCACATACTCTACCTGCAGATACATATGTGTGGTGGCCCTCCCATGGGCACTGCCATCATTCCCGCTCCAAAGTGGTTCTCTTCAAAGTTAGTGCATGGAGATGCTCTCTCGGGGTCTAAGGCCAGTAAAGCACAGAGTTATATGCATATATGTACACTCTGAGACATGTCTCAAGGCTTTCTGCCTCTCCTTAGCTCTCCCCCTCCTTCCCCGACAATGGGAGGAATGTGGTGGGGAGGGGAACCCTAGAGAGCAGGTAGACTAGCCATCTGTGCCCAGCTTGGTTCACTCCCTCCAATCCTTCCCCCCATTTCAGGAGGAGGTAGGGATCGCCTTACATGAGTACTTTACCAGATGAAGAGGTTCAAATTTCCCCAGCTTGGCCCCTCTCTCCCTCACACACACATACACAAACATAGCCCTCCACATACCCGCTGAGCTCCCACTGACCCCCACCCCCACCCCCCACTCCATCTCCAGCCTTCCTTCCACCTACTGTGTTTTCATCTTTCAGATTCAGGTCTTCCCCTCCAGCCCCCCTCCTGATTTTATTTGGAAAAAAAAAAAAAAAAAAAAAAAAGACGACGTGTTCCACGTGTTCAGCAACACACATCACTTCCCCAATTCTGCCATGAGGTAGCCTGTATAAACTCTTTGTGCTGGGGGTTGAGGACAAAAAGTAACCAGGGAGAGATAGTTTGGGTCTCCCCATTCCTCTGATGGAAAAGTTAAGGTCCTGTCAGGGGTGGGGGGGAACAATTTCAAAAAAACCTTAAAATAGCCATGGTAACTGGGAGCAGGGGGAGCCAAAAAGATCTGGGTATTCACAGATGAGATAAATCCTAAAACTGGTTTCAGATTCTCAATCTCCCAATCCTAGAGGTTGCCACCCTGGTAGATGAACAAAGAACTTTCCATCAGGAAGGGCCTTTGGACATCACCTAATAGGAAGGAGGGGGTAGGGGAAATGGCTTGATCAGGGTCATACAGATACAGAGTCCAATTTCCAATTAAGTCCTGGCTCTGGCTCTCCACCAGGGAGTAGGCCAGGCCAGGTCCTCGTCCTGGGCTAAAGGTAAGTCCCTAGTACTTGATTCTCATTCTGAGAATTGGTCCATTCTGCAGAAGGACAAGGCAGAAGTCTCACAAGAAGATCTTTTTTTTTTTTTTTTTTTTTGCCGATACCTAAGTAATTCAGGGCCAGACTTAGAGTAAGGAAAAACCTAAGTTCAAATCTGACTTCAGACACTTATAAGCTGAGTGACTCTGGACGGGTCACTTTGCCTTGTTTGCCAAAGAGCGGGTGAAAGAAATGGCAAACCGCTGTAGCATCTTTGCCAAGAAATCAGATCCAGAGGGATCTGAGACCCCCTGAGTGGGAGAGGAGGTGCCATTCCCGAATACATCCCTCCATTTACTTCCCTGCTCAGCTCTTGTGCAAAGCACTTCCACCTTGCCAAGTCAGTTGGGGAGTGTGGACCTCACCCAAATCCATTGAGGGTCTGCCTGCTTTTGCTCCAGGTGTGTGGGGGCACGGAGTTGGCAGACTGACCTCCTGCCTCGTAGGCCCGGCTTTCTCTCATTTCCCCGGCCTCCGGCTCGGGTCGGCCTTGTCCAAGTGCCGAGCTACCTCGAAGCTCCTCTCTGCCCCTCCTCCCTTCCTTTCCAGCCCTAGAGCCAGCGAGGGTGGTGGGTGTGATTTTAAACCAGGCATGTAACAATCCCCCGGAGCCCGATGCTCAGGCGATGCCTCAGATAACATACGAAGAATGTAAATCCTGTCAACAAGTGCCCAGCCCATAAAAGGCCTAGCGGGATTCCTGCGGATTAAGGATCAGACACTGGAAGCCCTGTTCTCTCTTTCTCCTTCTCCGCCCCTTTCCCCACCCCAGGAACAAGAAAAAGAAAAATCTTCTGTAAATGCTGTCTGTCTTCCTCTTCCCTCTATCCCCCTCCTTTATCTCTCTCCTCTTTTTCTCTTTCTCCCACTCAGGCTCCCTCTTTCTGACCTTCTCTCGCCCTTTCTGTCTCTCATTCTTTTTTTTTTTTTTTTCACCAATTTAAAAGAAAAATAAAATACAGTTCTATAACTAGGCTGTCTGCAGAGCAAACTGAAACCAGAAAACGCTTAAACATGTTTTAATGACTTAAACACAGGGGCCGGATTGTGTCTAAAAGTTTCCACATTTAAAAAAAGCAAATTCAATATTAAATGTCCACCTCCACCCTTCCCTCCTTTTCCCCTCCCTTCCCTGTTTCTCTTCTCTGTTCTTCCTTAACCCCCCTTTCCTTTCCCCTCCCAACCCCCTTTCTCTCCACCTCTGATTTCAGCTGTGGGTTATTAGCACCCGGTGTGAACAGAGACCAGGCCCCTTTCATAAAGTTTATATTCACATTCAAAAAAAAAAAGAAGAAAGAAAGAAAAGGAAAAAGATCCCCATCCCAGGTACAGAACCAACTGTTCCTGAAAACAGAGGGCTAACCAACACACCCCCTCCCCAAGTTCAGGGTCAGAGGAGCTGTTAACTAGCAGCTGACAGGTTTTTACAAGGAGAATTAGCCCCTCATTTAGTTCAGGATTAACCCAAATCTTCCAACTCATTACTGCTCTGCCATTTTGGAGTTCCTGCTATGGAGCTAGGAACTTTAAAAAGCTTTGGTTGGGGTATGGGGGTGAGGGAATTGGGGAGGAAGAGGCTAGATAACAGGGATCATTTGATTAGACTGGGTCTTGTCCAATTTAAGGGTAGAAAGAAGTCTTGTTTGCCCTTCTGGTCAATGTGCATCTCTGTACTGGGGGATTCGATTTTGCCTCCCCCAAAGGAGGGTCAGGATTGCCAAGGACAGGGACTGCTTCAGGCCAGTCTTCCCTGGTTAAAATATTTCTCTCCTGGAGCATCTAGGTGGATGCAGTGGATAGAGCACCAGCCCTGGAGTCAGAAGGATCTGAGTTCAAATTTGGCCTCAGACACTTAACATTTCCGTTGTGTGGCTCTGGGCAAGTCATTTAACCCCAATTTCTTCAACAACAACAACAAAAAAAAAAATTCTCTTCCTCTCATCTCAGATGTCACCTCCTCCCTGAAGCCCTTCTCAGACACTGTGCCACTTCTCTCCTCTGAGTTCTTTTTTTTTTTTTTCAAACATTATTTTGTCTGGATCTCTCCTTTGTCTCTATCCCACCCCACCATGTGTTATATTTTGTGGTGTGCACTGTATATACCCTTAGTATGGTAAGCTCTTTGAAGGCAATGGAAATGCTTTTTTTCCCTCTTTTTCTGCCTATTGCCTTAACCATAAATGATTGTTGAATTGAAATGAATTGCATGACATCTATATTAAATTCCCTGTCCTTTTCTGCCCAGTAACCCTGACTTCTTGAAAGTTCTCCTGAACTGTAGTGCTAAAGTTTAGGCTGATTTCTTCTTATTTTCTATGGATATGGATAACTCTTGTTTAGCTTCCAAATAATGTCCAAGCAGATGTTGTATGACCTCTGATCAAATTATATCAAAGGATTCTACGCTTTGGATTATAGTTGGACTGGATGCTCTCACACAGATCTCTTCCCAATCTTAAGATTCTGTGAGCCAAGTCCTTGAATTTATGTATTAATTTTTTTAAAAGCATGTTTAAAAGCATGTTTTAAAAGCATGGGAAATACAACAAATATTTCCCAACAACCTCCACTTCTCTTAAAAAAAAAAAAACCAATTTACTGAAAAGAGTTTACCAATTATCAACAAAAATAGGCATAGGTCCTTTATGGCAATAATCTTTATTGTTATACTTAATTGGAGTTTTGTTACCTCTTTTGTTGAGTTTAAGTCCTGTCTGACTCTCCATGACCCCATTTGGGATTTTCTTGGCAAAGATACTGGTGTGGTTTGCTATTTCCTTTTCCAACTCATTTTTACAGATGAGGAACTGAGGCAAAAAGAATTAAATGATTTGCCCCGAGTTACATAGCTAGTAAGTTCCTGAAATGAATTTGAATTCAGATCCTCTTGTCTCCAGGCCAATCATTCTATCCACTTTGCCACCCAGCTGCCCTTTTGTTGCCTCTAAATGATGAGGTTTTTTTAAAAAAATTTTTTAAATTTAACATTTTATTTTTTTTATTTACATGTAAAAATAAAATTTAACATTAATTTAAAAATTATTTTTCCTCATTCCCCATCTCTCTCCTTGAAAATTTTATACACATGTGCAGGTTTTCCATATTAGTGATGATATGGAAAAAAAACCACAATTAAAAATATGGGGAAAATGAAAGTAAAAAACAGTATGCCTTGATCTACATTTAGACTCCATCAGTTCTTTCTTTGGAAATGGATAGCATCTCTCTCTCTTTTTTTTTTTTTTCATCATAAGTCTTTTGGAATCATCTTAAATCTTTGTATTGCTGAGAACAGCTAAGTCATTCACAGTTGATCCTCTTACAATATTGTTGTTACTGTCTACAATCTACAATGTTCTGCTGGTTCTGATCACTTCACTTTGCATTAGTTCATGTAAATCTTTCCAGGTTTTTCTGAAAGCATCCTGCTCATCATTTCTTATATCACAGTAGTATTCCGTCACAATAATATACACAACTTGTCAGGTCATTTGCCAATTGATGGATATCCTTTCAATGTCCAGTTCTTTATCATTACAACAAGAGCTGCTATAAATTCATCCTTTTCCTTTTGCTTTGATCTCCTTGGGATGTAGACATAATAGATGAAAAGGTATGCACATTTTTTATTCCAAATTGCTTTCCAAAGTGATTGCATCAGTTCACAACTCCATCAATAGTATATTAGTGTTCCAATTTTCCCACATCATCTTCTCCAATATTGGTCATTTTCCTTTCCACCACTATTTCTTAACCAGTACCAGTTTTGATGGTTACCACTTTGTAATATGGTTTAAAATCTGCTACTGTGCTAGACTACCTTAATATTTTTTCCCATTAATTTCCCTGATGTTCTTCTTCTTCAAGATGAATTTTGTTACTTTTTCTAGCTCTATAAAACAATTTTTGGTAGTTTGGTTGGTATGGCACTGAATAAGGAAATTATTTTAAGTAAGTTGTCATTTTTTGTTATATTGGCTCATCTTACCCATGAGTAATATTTTTCCAATTGTTCAGATCCGACTTTATTAGTGTGAATAGTCTTTTTATTTGTGTTCATATAATTCCTGGGTTTGTCTTGGCAGGGAGACTCTACAGTTGTTTTAAATGGAATTTTTCTTTCGTCGTTTGCTGGTGGACTTTGTTAGTGATACATAGAAATGCTGATGATTTTTGTGGGATTTTTTTTTTTTTTTTTATGTCTTGCAACCTTGCTGAAGTTGTTAATTATTTCAACTAGTTTTTTGGTTGATTAGAGAATCTCTAAGGATTCTCCAAGTATACCATCTTATCATCTGCAATGAGTGATGGTTTTGTTTCCTTATTGCCTACTCTAAAATATTCAATTTTTCTTCTCTTATTGCTATAGCTAGATGATAATGAGCATCCTGACTTCGCCTCTGATCCTATTGGATCTCAATTCTAGTTTATCTCTATTACATGTTAATCTCCAAGCTTATTGACTTTAGATAAATTCTACTTATCATTTTAAAGAAAATACCATTGATTTCTATGTTTTCTAGTATTTTTTTAATAGGAATGCTTGTTATATTTTGTCAAAAGATTTAACTATATCTGTTGGGAGAATTATATGATTTTTTCTTGGTTTTGTTATTGCTGTAATCGATTATGCTGATAGTTTCTCTAATCTTGTACTAGTCATGCATTCCTGGTATAAATCCCACCTGGCATAGGGTATAATCTTTGTCACATATTTCTGTAATTTCATTACTAGTATTTTATTTAAACATTTTATATCAATATTCACTGACAAAATTGGTCTATGGTTTTCTTTGTTTTTATTCATTCTGGTTTAGATATCAGCACCATATTTGTGTTGTAAAAGAAATTTAGTAGGACTCTTTGCCTATTTTCCCAAATAGTTTATATAATATTGAATTGTTCTTTAAATGTTTGGTGGGCTTCATTTGTGAATTGATCTTATTCTGGGGATTTTTTTCTTAGGGAGCTCATTGATGGCTTGTTCAATTTCTCTTTCTAAATGGAATTATTTAAATTTTCTATTTCTTTTTCTGTTAATTTGGGTCTTTATTTCCATGGTGGCAGTTATTACTTACATTGTTCTTTTAGGTCTGTTTTCTTTAGTCAGTTACTCTTTCCATGTTTGTCTAAATTCATGAATTTTTCTCTCTTTCCTTTTTAAAATTTTTATTTTTTAAAAAAGCTTTTTTTTAAATCTTACCAAATACATACAGAGATAGTTTTTCACATTTATCTTTGTAAAAGTTTGTGTTCCAACTTTTTCTCTCTTCCCTCTTCCTGCAACTCCCATAGACAGTAAACAATCCAATATAGGTTAAATATGTGCATAGGGAATTCTTTAATTCTTGATAGAATGTAAATTCCTTGAGATCAGGATTAGTTTATTCTGTTTTTTGCATTCCTAGCATTTACTATTGGTTGGCACATAGAAATAAATTAATAAATGAATGTTGATTGATTCCTTATAATCATTATTTCATGTGGCACTGTAAGATTTGACTGCATTCATATACCATAATTTGTTCAACTATATTCACTGGACATATATTTTGTTTTTAGCTTGTTATCACTGATAATCCTGCTATGAATATTTTTACTCATATGGGTTTTTTTCTTGCTATCAGTAACCTCCTTGGGATATAGTGCTAGTAGTAAAATCTCTGGTCAAAAGGCACAAATTATTTAGTAAATACTCTTGTGCAATTCCAAAATTTTTTCCAGAACAACTAAGCAAACTAATAGTTTTACCAGTAAATTAGTGTATGTCTCTCCTTCCTCAGTTCCTCTAATAAGAATTTTCCTATCTCTTTATGTTTGCTATCTGGACAAATAAGGGGTTGCTTTTGTATAATTACTACTAATTTTCTTGTTGGAAATTTTGTATAATTTTCTCCCTTAATTCTCCTTTCCTGCCCTTCAACTAATTGAACAAAAAAAAACAAAAAAAGAAAACTGTTATTATAAACATGTATTGTTAAGCAACCCACATTGGCTATAGCAAAAAATGTATGTTTCCCTCTGCCTTTTATGTTTTATCACTTCTTAGGTAAAAGGTGGAATCTTTTAGTCTTCAGTCTTCTGGATTGTTGGTTCATCATTGCATTGCATTTTAAAGTCTTGCAAAGTTGTTTTCCCTCTATATTATTGTGTTATTAGTGGTTTTCAAAAAAGTTCAGGTGATTAATTATTAATTGTATTTCTTCTTTTGAAAATTCCTTACCATTTGACTGATTGTCTCTTTTGAGGGATGGATCATGATTCCAAATTTTCATATCAGTTTTCCATAGATTTTGAATATCTCATTTTTGTCAGAGATAATTGATACAAAGATTTTTTCCCCTGTTCTTTCTGATTTTAAGTGCACTGAGTTTGTTTTTGCAAAAACTTTTAAATTTTATTTAATTGAAATTGTCCATTTTGTTTTTTATGACATCCTCTATAGCATGTTTAAGCTATGAATTTTTCCTCCATTTAAAATTGTGAAAACTATAAACTTTCATTATCTTTTAATGTCTTTATGGTATGACTTTATATTTTTGATCATATACTTTTGAAGTTTATGGGAGTATATATGTTATTAAATGTTTTTTTTATCAGATTGTTCCCCCATTTTTCTCACTGTTCTTATCTAGTAAAAAAATATCCCTTACCTAATATTTTGTATTTTTGAGTTTGTCAAACACTACATTGCTGTTTCTAAGCTTTAATTATCTACTTTTTTGTATTTTTAGTCTACTACTTATTAATTTTTAATAATTAATGCTTTATAGTATATTTTGCTATCTACTAACACCAAGTGGCCCTTGTCCCATATGCATTTATGTATGTATATGTAAATATAATATAATATATATACATATTTCTTAACTTGTTTATTCATCCAGATAAATTTTGTTATTTTGTTCAAGTCTATAAAATATTTCTTTAGAAATTTAATTGGTTAGAAATTAAATTTATAGAACAATTCAGGCAGTACCCACCATTTTTATCATGTTGTTGAGGTCTAACAATGAACACAGAATTATTTATACCTTTTATTTCTGTAAAAACTGTTTGATGGTTACATTCATAGAAGACTTCTATTTGCCTGGCCTCCTAATCTTACAGATAAAGAAACCCAAGGGAGGAAGTGACTAAACCAATGGTACACAGAAAGTGAGCAGAGCTGTTTTCTGCCTCATTGTCTTCCCAAATTATCATCCCAGACACTTATAAGGGAACAATTTTGTCCAGGTAAACACTCATAAAAGACTACTAGTTATTTTCTCCACAACTTTGTGGGAAACCAGAAATTCTGCTATTTCTAGAAAAGACAGGAAGTTATTTGACCAATTAACAAACTCCCAGATGTTTAGCATCATAGTGGGGTCAGTATTGAGGAGGACAACACATTCTATCTTTCAACTATTTCATCCCTCTCTTCTCTAAAGGAGTGAGCAAAAAGAATTGTGAGAGATGGATCTATGTAGAATATCTGAATAGTGTTGTGTCTGAGTGCAGGGAATAGCCTTAGTTGCTGCAACTCTACATATAATGTATATTTTATGGGGCAGATTACCCTATGGTCTTAACTATGCCCAGGATTAGTCTAGAGATGGAATATTTCCAAAAACTATGAAATCATGTCAAAAACTCAGAAAACAAACCTGACCATGAAACTTTGGAAGTACACACTGTGGGAAGAAGGAAAGATCAGTAAAAAGTATTATCTCCCAAATTTGATCTTTTTGAAGGCTTCAGCTCTACATGCATCAAAAATAGTAATTTTTTTTACATTTATTTCTTTTTTTTAATTAAAGCTTTTTATTTTTAAAACATATATGTGGACAATTCTTTAACATTAGCCCTTGCAAAACCTTGTGTTCTAATTTCCTCCCTTCTCCCATGATCTCCCCAGATGGCAAGTAGTCCAATATATGTTAAATGTGGCAAAAATTAAATTCAATATATGTATATATATTTATCGTGCTGCACAAGAAAAATCAAATCAAACCAGTAAAGAAAAAGAAGCAAAATAAAATGCAAGCAAACAACAAAAAGAGTGAATGTTGTGAAACACATTCAGTTCCCAATGTCTTCTCTTTGGATGTAGATGGCTCTCTTCATCATTAAATAATTGAACTGCTTTGAATGATCTCATTGTTGAAGAGAGCCACATCCATCAGAATTGATCATCATATTGTCTTGTTATTGCTATGTATACTGATCTTCTCATGCTGCTCATTTCACTCAGCACCAGTTCATGTAAGTCTTTCCAGGCCTCTCTGAAATCATCCTGCTGATCATTTCTTATAGAACAATAATATTCCATAGAATTCATTTTTTATTATAGCTTTTTATTTTTAAGACATAAGCATGGGTAATTTTTCAGCATTGACCCTTGCAAAATCTTCAGCTCCAACTTTTCCCCTCCTTCCCCCCATCTCGGGGGGGGGGGGGATGGGCAGGTAGACCAATACATGTTAAAAATGTTAAAGTATATGTTAAATACAATATATGTTTACATATTTATACAGTTATCTCTCTGCACAAGAAAAATCGGATTTAGAATTAAGGTAAAATTAACCTGAGAAGGAAAACAGAAATGCAGGTAGACAAAAACAGAAGGAGTAGAAATGCTCTGTTGTGGTCCACACTAATTTCCCATAGTTCTTTCTTTGGGTGGTAGTTGGTTTTTTTCATTATTGAACAATTGAAACTGATTTGGTTCATCTCATTGTTGAAGAGGGCCACATCCATCAGAATTGATCATCATATAGTATTGTTGTTGAAGTATATAATGATCTCCTGGTTCTGCTCATTTCACTCAGCATCAGTAAATGTAAGTCTTTCCAGGCCTTTCTGAAATCATCCTGTTGGTCATTTCTTACAGAATAATAATATTCCATAATATTCATATACCACAGTTTACCTAGCCATTCTCCAATTACTGGGCATCCATTCAATTTCTAGTTTCTTGTCACTACAGAAAGAGCTGCCACAAATATTTTGGCACATGTGGGTCCCTTTCCCTCCTTTAAAGATCTCTTTGGGATGTAAGCCCAGCAGAAACACTGCTGGATCAAAGGACAGTTTGATAACTTTTTGAGCATAGTTCCAAATTGCTCCCCAGAATGGTTAGATCCATTCACAATTCCACCAATAATGTATCAATGTCCCAGTTTTCCCACATCCCCTCTAACATTCATCATTATTTTTTTCTGTCATCTTAGCCAATCTGAGAGGTGTGTAGTGGTATCTAAAAATTGTCTTAATCTGTCTCATCTAATTTACCAGAGAGCTCAATATTATAATTATTATTGTCCCCATTATATGCAGAAGGAAACAGACTCAGAGTAGGGTATTGATTCAATCATAGAGTCGGGGAACTAGGACTTGAACATAGATTCTCTCACTCACAGTCCAGGATTCATGTCACTCTCTTCCAGTCTGTTTAAATGTTCTTCATCCAACAAAATTACTTCAGTCACAAACTTTAGACCTGGAAGAGACCTTTAAGATAATGTCAGATCTTCTTAGACTCCAACATTTCATTAGACAGATGAAGAAACAGAATTGGAGTGAGGAGACTTGTCCAAAGTCACCCAGGCAGGAAGAAGATGATCCAGGATTCAAACCTAGCTTGTCTTATTCCCAATCCAGTACTCTTTCTGCAATACCACTCTAATGTATGTGTCTATGCCTATGTGGATGTGTTTGCAGGCAAGAGGCTTCCTCAAATCCTATATACAATGAACCTTTGGTAGGGGGGACAGATTAGCCCAAGAGTCTTATCCTATTTGCAGAATTATCTTAGAAATGAGATATTTTCAGAAATTGTGAGCCATGCCAAACACACACATACACATACAAATTTTGGGATATGTGTATATATACATTTACATGAATATATTATATTATACAAGTATATATACATTTTATTGTTATTTAGTCATTTCAGTTATATCCAAATCTTCCTGACTTCATTTAGGGATTTCTTTTCTTTTTCTTTTTTTTGGCTGAGACAATTGGGGTTAAGTGACTTGCCCAGGGTCACACAACTAGGATGTATTAAATGTTTGAGATCACATTTGAACTCAGACCTTCCTGACTTCAGGGCTGGTGCTCTATCCACTGAGCAACCTAGCTGCCCTATTTAGGGATTTCTTGAAAAAGATATTAGAGTGATTTGCTACTTCCTTCCCCAACTAATTTTACAGGTGAGAAATTGAGGCAGGTTAGGTGACTTGCCTAGAATCACACAGTAAGTGTCTAAGACTGATTTTGAACTCATGAAGATGAATTTTCTGAACAAATAAATACATACATTATATATATATATATATATAAAATAAACAGCATAAAATATATTCAAATATAAATAGTCATGCATATGCACACACATATATGAGTGTGTATGTATGCATGTGTACAAATCTTTAAAGGAGGGAAAGGGACCCACATGTGCCAAAATATTTGTGGCAGCTCTTTCTGTAGTGACAAGAAACTAGAAATTGAATGGATGCCCAGTAATTGGAGAATGGCTAGGTAAACTGTGGTATATGAATATTATGGAATATTATTATTCTGTAAGAAATGACCAACAGGATGATTTCAGAAAGGCCTGGAAAGACTTACATTTACTGATGCTGAGTGAAATGAGCAGAACCAGGAGATCATTATATACTTCAACAACAATACTATATGATGATCAATTCTGATGGATGTGGCCCTCTTCAACAATGAGATGAACCAAATCAGTTTCAATTGTTCAATAATGAAAAAAACCAACTACCACCCAAAGAAAGAACTATGGGAAATTAGTGTGGACCACAACAGAGCATTTCTACTCCTTCTGTTTTTGTCTACCTGCATTTCTGTTTTCCTTCTCAGGTTAATTTTACCTTAATTCTAAATCCGATTTTTCTTGTGCAGAGAGATAACTATATAAATATGTAAACATATATTGTATTTAACATATACTTTAACATTTTTAACATGTATTGGTCTACCTGCCCACCCCCGAGATGGGGGGAAGGAGGGGAAAAGTTGGAGCTGAAGATTTTGCAAGGGTCAATGCTGAAAAATTACCCATGCTTATGTCTTAAAAATAAAAAGCTATAATAAAAAATGAATTCTATGGAATATTATTGTTCTATAAGAAATGATCAGCAGGATGATTTCAGAGAGGCCTGGAAAGACTTACATGAACTGGTGCTGAGTGAAATGAGCAGCATGAGAAGATCAGTATACATAGCAATAACAAGACAATATGATGATCAATTCTGATGGATGTGGCTCTCTTCAACAATGAGATCATTCAAAGCAGTTCAATTATTTAATGATGAAGAGAGCCATCTACATCCAAAGAGAAGACATTGGGAACTGAATGTGTTTCACAACATTCACTCTTTTTGTTGTTTGCTTGCATTTATTTTGCTTCTTTTCTTTACTGGTTTGATTTGATTTTCTTGTCAGCACGATAAATATATATACATATTGAATTTAATTTTGCCACATTTAACATATATTGGACTACTTGCCATCTGGGGAGATCATGGGAGAAGGGAGGAAATTAGAACACAAGGTTTTGCAAGGGCTAATGTTAAAGAATTGTCCACATATATGTTTTAAAAATAAAAAGCTTTAATTAAAAAAAAGAAATAAATGTAAAAAAAATTACTATTTTTGATGCATGTAGAGCTGAAGCCTTCAAAAAGATCAAATTTGGGAGAGAATACTTTTTACTGATCTTTCCTTCTTCCCACAGTGTGTACTTCTCTGGATACACAACACATTCTATTTGCATTTTGGTTTTTGTGTAGGTGTCTCCAGATGTGCTCCTTGAGTAATTTGTCTAGTATTATCCCCGTGTCTCATGTTGTTGTTGAGTTGTTTTAGTACTATCCAACTCTAAATGAATCCATTTAGGGTTTTCTTGGCAAAGATACTGGAGTGGCTTGTCATTACCTTTTCCATCTCATTTCACAGATGAGGAAACAGGCAAATAGGATCAAGTGACTTCCCCAGTGTCATACAAAACTAGTAAGTGTCTGAGGTCAGATTTGAACTCAGGAAGAGGAGTCTTTCTCCACTGCACCACCCCGTTGTCCATAGTTGCCTAATACATATAAACTATCAGTTCTGGAAAGGATCTTCTAGATCCACTAATCATAGAATCTTAGATTCAAAATTGGAAGGGTCCTCAAAGACCATCTAGTCTAACCCCCTCATTTTATAGATGAACGAACTATGATACTGGAAGGTTAAGTAACTTATCTAGAATAATGTCACTGATAAATATCAGAAGCTAGATTTGAACCCAAATCTGACTCCACAGGACTCAGTTTATCTACATTATGGTGATAACTTCAGGTTTACAGATGAGGAAACTGAGGCCTGGAGGTATTGAGTGACTTAATATATCTAAAGAATCAATGGGAAATGAATCAGGTTTCTTGACTCCTCAGCTTAATGGTTGTTTTTTTTTCCCCCATCAGCAGCTTGCTGAATTGAATTAAATTTTTTAAAAAATTTCTTGGGTGGAAGAAGGAAGGAGATTGGTTTTTTAAAAATATGTTTTTTTTATTTTCAATTCATGAAACAAAACAAGCATTTCCATAAAAATACAATAAAAAGATGATCACATATGAAACTGCATTCTACCATGTACAACTTGCTATTCCCTCCAAATATATAATAGTTCTTCTTAAAAAAAAATCTGATATTTTTCAAAATAGTATTAGCTAAGCTTAGAATAGTGAATTAAGACAACCTCTTGTATAAAGACAGGGAATACTTGAGGAACAAAACATAATAATTGGTCCTGTTCAAAGATATCCTAAGAGGGTAGAGGGCTGAGTCAGTGATCAATCTTATAGAGATAGATTTTTAAAGCAGGATTGTGGAGGGGAGGGGAGGGATATGATTTGTTAGAAAGATTGGGTTTGATGTGCGACTGGGAAGGAATTTGGTTCTTATTATGGTCTCTCCTCCCTATCCCTACCCCACTGTTTTCCATCCATATGCTGCCCATTCGAGGCTTCCCTTCTAGATGAGATATTCCCCTCTCCCAGGGCCTTTATTCTTTTCTCATTTGCTCTAAAGCTGAAGTTCTGGCTCTTCTGTCCCCAGGCCACTGGAGGTCTCTAAGAGTCTCTTGTAGGTGTTCTGGAGGCTGGTCTTGTATAGTCTTGCTGTATATAATAGGACTGCATCTGTGCTTTCGTTTCTAACATGAATTAATAATTTGCCTTATGATATCACCCCCTGGGCCAGCCCTAGGCAAAACTGTGAAGTAGGCATAGTTTGCCCTTAGCCTCCCCCTCTGGCCCTTTCCCAGCTTTTGAGAACCTAGGGCCCCCTTTTCCTCTTCCCCTTCAGAGACTTTTCCCAGGGGTCTTAGAATTTTAAGCCTTATATCTAGCTGTGGGATGAAAGACTTTGTCCCTTGGCAGAGGAGTTTCAGGCTTCAGAGAACTGGTATAAGAGAAATTGGGGAGGTGGGGGGAAGAGGAGAGGAGACAGGATCTTTCAAAGCCTGCTGAAATCATACCAAAGAGACTATTTGGCCTAGTTATAAATTGGGCCTTGGTCCCTCAGAACCCTAGAATGCTAGAATATTAGGACAGAAAAGGACATGAAGGACAGCTTTGTCCAAGATGGTGTGATAAAAAGAGCAGTGGATTTGGAGTCAGAAAAACTAAGTTCTACTTGTGACAAATCACTATGTCTCTCTAACTCTTCTGTGTGAGAAGATTGAGGGCCCAGCTTTTAGAACATGCGCAGTTTGTCCCCCTTGATTCCAATCTAAGGCATAGTAGGCTGGCTGAATTTGAGTCTGGACATGAATAATAATGTCATATCCCCACTTCAGAGAATGCACAAGTATTCCCAAGATTGTTTCTTGTTGGCAAAATGTGGGATAACAAAATTCTTTAAGTGCCCACTTAGCAGATGTGAGCAGACAATCTCTAACTCTATTCCCTGGCAGTTTTTGAGAGTAAGGAAGATAGCTGTGATTGTTGTGAGCTTAGAAATGACTATGATCGTTGTCAACTAATAAAGGTTGCAAGAACCTTCAGAGATCTCTTCATCAACTGGAATTGATAATAGTGACCCACAAGGCTGAATAGAAGCAAGTTGAGTCTGATCAAGAGCTAACCTGATAAGAGTGAGCTGAGACTCATCAGCTGAGACACTGAGTCTTGGAAAGAGCAATTTGTCCATAATGAGACACACTTTGATCTTAAAGTGAACCTGAAGAAAACCTAATCTACCATAGACCACTCCCTTACTTAGGAGTCATGAGGATACTCCTTTGAACCCAAACATTCTCTACACATCAAATCTGACATGTATCTATTAAGCACTTACTTTATGCCAGATACCATGTTAGGTGCTTCAGATATAAATATAAGCAGAAAAAAAGACAGCCCCTGCCCTCAAGGAACTTATATTCAAATGAAGAAAATATATAAAACAGCTAAAAAACAGAAAGCAAGGGGAAAGTAGGGCAGCTAGGTCTTTCAGTGAATTGAGTACTGAGCCTGCAGTCAGAAAGACATCTTCCTGGATTCAAATCTGATCTCAGATACTGTGATCCTGGACAAGTCATTTAACCCTGTTTGCCTTGGTTTCCTAATCTGTAAAATGAGCTGGAGAAGGAAACGGCAAACCCCATCCAGTATCTTTGTCAAGAAAATCCTAAATGGAGTAACAGAGTTGAACATGACTGAAATGCCTAAACCAGCAAATTTAAATAGGATAGAGGCTAGGAGAAAGTGAGTGGTGGGAAGTTTGGGTGGCAGGATCATAGATTTAGAGTTAGAAATTATTTTAGAGGCCATTAAGTTCAATTTCCTCATTTTACAGATGAGGAAACTGAGGCACAAAGAAACTGACATGTCTATGTTTATGGACTTAGGAAGAGAAGCAAGATTTGAATTCCAACTTTCCTAACTCTAAGCCTGCTGTGTTGTACACACTACTGATACAAGGAAGACATTATATCTGTTTGTGACGTTCCCCAAATACTTGATTTGTAGTTAGAGATTGGCATTCCAGCCCAGCTACTTGTTAGCCACGTTATCTTGGGCAAGTCATTAAACCTTTCTAAGCTAGAGTTTTTTTATTTGTGTAATGGGGCACTAGTTAACGAGCCCAGTCTTTATGAGCATGCACAGCTGGCTCTGTCTAATGCAATTCCCAATGTGGACTTTGGAACATGCCCAGGCATTCTGTAACTATTTCTGGTATGCTAACCACATGGTGATGAGATGGAGTTTTGATTGGCTGATAAGCCAGAACTAGCTGTGCATTCAAAAGAGGAAAGCATCTCTCTGAGTGTTGGTTTGTCTCGTCTTTCTCTTTCCCTTTTTTTTTTTTTCTTGCCTTGAAGGTCCTTTTTCTGTGAATTTTTCTGAAGAGTTTCTGGAACCAACTAAATTAAGTCCCTTACAGCAGATGTTGCAACATTTCATTCATCATTCCTTCAGACAATCAAGTATCATGTCTCTCCATTAGGAATAGCAGGTTTCCCCTCTACAATATCTCAGCTGACATCCCTCCCTTGAGCCAAAACTTTTTGCAGTCCTTTGCAAAAAATCAATTGGGAAATTTAGAAACTTGTATCTATATAGCAAAACTACAAAATCAGCTGTTTAAAAACAATCAACTTAAAAAGGGGTAGTTTCCCTGGCTTTCCAGGTAACTAATCTACAATGTTTGGAAAAATGCAAATCAACAGCATATATGCAGATATGATACTATATCTTACCTGAATGTGATTACATGAAATACATTCTACAGGCGCTGCTCAAGAACGCCTGCATATCCTCAAAATAAAGCAATTACTGATAAGCAACAAAGTAAAACATGACTAATTAACAAAGCAAAGCCAGATTGCTGAAACAATAACACTAGAAAAATGTGGCTTATCTATAAGCATTAAAGTACTTGCATATAAACAATAAGCAAAGCAATTAACAAATATTCCTATAGCATAAGCATAACCCAAAACATAGCCAAATGAATTTAACAGCTCAATAATAGTCAGACTCAAATGTGTAGAAATTAACGTGTGTAGCAACAACAAACAATAACAAAAATGCAACAAAACAATACAAGGCACGCTTAACATCATCAGTCTCTAGTTTGTAGCACTCTCTAGCATTGCCCCCTTGCTACATGTGTAATAATTTCTTTAGATTTACCGGTAATGTCATGTTAGTCTGTGGTCTTTGGGGTCTAGTTCCTTTGTCATTTGATTGATTTTTCTGCTTCTATTGGCCCAACCATTAGGGTCATTATAGATAAGTTTGTTTACACTGGGTTGACATCGAGGATAGGTTGGCTAGCAATATGTTTTGCTCTATGGATGGTGTCTGCCCTAGACTGTCTGTGGTTAGTTGGCTCTGGCTTCCTATCCTATGTTGATATGTAGTCTTCACTAGAAACATTTTAGTGTCCATATCTAGTCCAATCTTTCTATAGCTGGTGGATGATCTCTTTTGCTCAGAACTCTCCAACATGAGTATCTACCATTTCTCTCCACCTGTACATTAGAAATTCTAACCAGCTCTCCTGTGGGCAATAGGTGATTTGGTTAAGTTAATACCTTTGGGGTCCCTTCCATTCTCCGGAGCTATTTTGTAAAAAAAAAAAAAAAAAAAAAAAAAAAAAAAAAAAAAAAAAAAAAGAAGAAGAAGGCAAGTTTTACAGTCTCTCAATAACTTTTTATGGATTGATCAGCTCATTTGTGAGTCTCTTTAAATTTCAAGATTTCCTCCCCCCCAAAAAAATCCCAAGATTTATTTTCTCCTTGTTGGAGGTTCTGAAATAATGCTCTAATAGCATAATGTTTTTTGTTTCTATCAGTTTTTGAGATCTGAAGCATTGACTTGTTGGAGATTTCTCTTATTTTTTCTCTCAAATGTGCAAACAGTTGTATCTCAAATTTATCTGAGGTACTGAAATAGAAGTCAATAGATAGGTGTGGTTCTCACCTAAAATAGGAGAATGTTTAGAATGTTTCTGCTGTAGGTACTCTGAATAGTAAGGAGTAGATTCAAACTTTCTGATACTTGCCAAAACCAACATTTTCTTGAGTAGCTGGTTCTCAATGTCTCAACTATGGTCACGATGGAGGAATCCATACATTGGAAGTACATTTCCCATAAAATTTGGTTAACAATAGATGCTTTTCTGATTTCTGCTTTGGAATGCTTATGTGTACCTGGTAAAATGGTCAGTCACTCCTAAGATAGTACTTATGTTTTTGTTATCATTTTGTAGCGATAGAAAACAAGTTCCAAAGGCTTGCTAGTCCTTACATTCTCCAAATATGCAGCACAATTTGATCATTCTTTTCTTTGTACACATCTGACACAAATTTCATTAATTCCCTTGAAATTCTTGACCTTCTGTTCTTCCAGATGAATTTTGTTATTTTTTCCAGGTCCGTAAAATAGTTTCTTGGGAATTTGATTGGCACAGCACTAAATAAATAGATTAGTTTAGGTAGTATTGTCATCTTTATTATATTTGCTTGACCTATCCAAAAGAACTTGATGTTTTTCCAGTTATTTAGATCTGACTTTATTTGTGTGGAAAGTGTTTTGTAGTTTTGCTTATATAGTTCCTGACTTTCTCTTGGCAGATAGATTCCCAAATATTTTACACTATCGACAGTTATTTTAAATGAAATTTCTCTTTGCATCTCTTGCTGTTGGATTTTGTTAGTGATGTATAAAAATTCTGATGACTTCTGTGGATTTATTTTGTATCCTGCAATTTTGCTAAAGTTGTGGATTATTTATTTTTAAAATTTTTTTATTAAAACTTTTTATTTACAAGATATTTGCATGGGTAATTTTTCAGCATTGACAATTGCAAAATCTTTTGTTCCAATTTTTCCCCTTCTTTCCCTCATCCCCTCCTCAAGATGGCAGGTGGACCAATACATATTAAATATATTAAAGTATATGTTAAATACAATATATGTATACATATCCATACAATTATTTTGCTACACAAGAAGAATTGGACTTTGAAATAATGTACAATTAACCTGTGAAGGAAATCAAAAATGCAAGTGGACTTAGAGGGATTGGAAATGCTAGTTTACATTCATTTCCCAGAGTTCTTTCACTGGGTGTAGCTGGTTTTATTCATTATTGAACAAATGGAACTGATTTGGTTCATCTCATTGTTGAAGAGAGCCACGTCCATTAGAATTGATCATCATATAGTATTGTTGTTGAAGTATATAATGATCTCCTGGTCCTGCTCATTTCACTCAGAATCAGTTCATGTAAGTTTCTCCAGGCTTTTCTGAAATTCTCCTGCTGGTCATTTCTTACAGAACAATAATATTCCATAACATCCATATGCCACAATTTATTCATCCATTCTCCAATTGATGGGCATCCACTCAGTTTCCAGTTTCTGGCTACTACAAAGAGGGCTGCCACAATTATTTTTGCACATACAGGTCCTTTTCCCTTTAAGATCTCTTTAGGATATAAGCCCAGTAATAACACTGCTGGATCAAAGGGTATGCACAGTTTGATAACTTTTTGAGCATAGTTCCAAATCGCTCTCCAGAATGGCTGGATGTATTCACAATTAGTTGTGGATTATTTCTAATAGTTTTTTAGTTGATTCTCTAGGGTTCTCTAAGTATACCATCATATCATTTGCAAAGAGTGATAATTTGGTTTCCTCGTTATCTACTCTAATTTCTTTCATCTCTTTTTCTTCTCTTATTGCCAAAGTTAGCATTTCTAATACAATATTGAATAGTAATGGTGATTGTGGGCAACCTTGTTTCACCTCTGATCTTATTGGGAATGATTCCAGTTTATCACCATTACATATGATTCTTGCTGATGGTTTTAAATAGATGCTACTGATTAGTTTAAGGAAAAGTCCATTTATTCCTATATTCTCTAGTAGTTTTTTTTTTTTTTAAATAGGAATGGATGTTAGATTTTTATCAAATGCCTTTTCTGCATCTATTGAGATAATCATATGTTTTTTGTTAATTTGGTTATTGATATACTGACACAAGTTTCACATATTTTAGTGGCCTGTATGTACAACTTGTGTCAGTAAGATTTGTTTATCAGCTTGAGACCTTTATGAAACCACATGTCCAAAGTCATTTGAAGATATTCATGGTCTTTGGATGTTATGTTCTAGGTAGTACCAACCACTTCCTGGTTCCATATTTGGGATCGATCACAGACAGATACAATGCTATTGGGCAGTTCCACCTTCTGTCATTGTCTCAGTAGTAACATGCTTTCTGCTGCCTGAAACTTAAGAATTTGAATCACTAAATTAGGTTTAGAATCATTATTTTGCTTTTTGACGTCTCTTAGTCCTTCATCAGCCATCTCTGTTCTGGCTCTCAGTAACCTACAGACAGTTGTGACAAAGAAGACTGGTTCAATAAAACAAGGTTCAGATACTCATTTAGCACCTATGAAAGAAGGGTTGGACATGATCAACATGGCTGCTATTTTCTTCTAAGTTCTAAATATATGAATTCAGTAGAGGAAAAACTCTTTGAATGCAGGAAGGCTGTTTTCTCTAAATTTTGCATCTCTCCCAGCGCCTATCTAGTCTAATATTCTATATAGAATGGGTGCATAATAAATGTTTCTTTTTCTGTGCACTCACATGTATATTCAGAAGCCCACAGGTCCATAGCATTTAAAGCTGGAGGGGAGTTAAAGGTTATTTAGTCTAACATCCTTATTTTTATAGATGGGGAAACAGACCCAGTGGAATTGCTTGCCCAAATCTGAGGAGGAAAAAAATTAGTTTGAGAGCCCTAGCCCTAAAAAAAAAAAAAAAAGAGAGAGAGAGAGAGAGAGAGAGAGAGAGAGAGAGAGACGGAAATTGAGACAAGGGGGAAGGATGGAAGGAAGGCAGGCGGCTGGAGCAGGAGGCTCTGGAGAATTTTTTGGGTGGTTAATAAACTAAAAGGCTGCCAAGTTTAAAATAGAAAGAGGTGGGTTGTGTGTTCAGTGTGAGGAGGGGGAAGGGGTCTCCAGGCCAGTTCTTTGATAAATGCTTGACATTCTAGCCATAATAAGAGGGGTGGCAGCAGCAGGAGGGGGATGTTGGAATTGGGGGTAGGATGGGCTAGGGCTTTAGCCCAGCAGGGTGGGCTTCAGAGCCCAAACATAGAGAGGTGAAGCAATAATACAGAGAGGCATTGGTGAATTGACAATGAAATCCGCAGTTATTTCACTGGCTTTTTTTATTAAATAAACACAGCCTGAAATGGACCCAGCGGCCCTGAGGTAGTTGTCTCGGCTTGGATTACTAACTCAACACCCAGATCTCTCTCGGCCTGACTCCCACCTCCTCATTCTCCCCCTTAACATTTCCCTCCTTCCCCCACACTCCTCTTTTCACCCCCAACCTTAGCACTCTCCAGGTCCAAGTCACCATTTCTGTTTCTCCTTGTCAATTTTTCCCTTTTTCTCTGACCCTGCTTTTATAGCCTTTGGCTGCCAACACTTCTAGTTTCCCAGTCCTTGCCTTACATTAGGCTTTTCTGGCAACCAGTTCCTTATCCTCCCCCCACCCCAACTCCCTGTTTCCTGTTCCTGCTGGGTCTCCCTAACTACCACCTGCCCCAGACTTTCCCCTCCAACTAGACCCTTCAGGAAATCCTTCTCCCAATTGCTTCTCTGCTCCAAGTTCTCTGTATACCCCCGAGAGCCTCCCAAATTGAATGACTAGAGCCTCCTTTTCTGAGACCAGCCAGATGTTAGCCTGGTGTCTAGTAAACTTTGGGGGCAAGCAAGATCACAAACACTTCAGGGGTGTGTGTGTGTGTGTGTGTGTGTGTGTAGGTGGGGGAAGGAAGTGTCCTGGAAACTCATCTGAGTAGCCCTTATGGAAACTTGCCACAGGAACTAGCCTGGCCTGTTCTATGAACATTGTTCAAGAATTGCCTTCTATACATCTATTCAAGTCCCCTCAACTCTGTGAAACACCCAGGAAATATAATTCTTTCATTGTGAACCCCAACTCTTAAACACAGAGTGTCACAGATTGAGATCTGGAAAAAACTTTAGAGATGCTTCTAGTCTATATTTCTCATTTCTCAGGAAAAAAACAACAACAACTCTGAATCCCAGAAAGGTTTTATGGCTTGCCCAAAGTCATACAGGTAGTAGACTTAATTAACTAGCCAAGTAAATGATTAAGTATAATAATTAATTAATAGTGACAATAATATAGTAAAGAAGATGGAAGTTTGGACTTAGAACCAGGAGGGTCTTTCAAGTCCTGCCTCTGACATGCACAAGCTGTATAACCTTGGGTTAAATCAATTACTTCTCTTAGCATTCTTTTTTAAAAAAGTTTTCAATATTTATTTTTATAAGATTTTGATTACCATTTTTTCCCTCCTTCCCTTGATTCCCCCTCCCCAACACAACAAGCAATCTGATAGAGGTTATACATGTACACTTATATTAAGCACATTTCCACATTAGTCATGTTATGAAAGAAGAATCAGAACAAAAAGGGAAAACCATGAGAAACAAAAAGCAAAAAAAAAAAAAAAAAAAAGTAAAAATATTACTCTTTAATCTGCATTCAAACTCCATTGTTTTTTCTCTGGATAGCATTTCCCATAATTTCTTTTGGAATTGTCTTAGATCATTGCATTGCTTAGACAAGTTAAGTCTATCAAAGTTGATTATTGCATAATGTTACTGTTATTATACACAACTTTTTTCACTCACTCAACTCACTTCACTCAACATTAGTTCATGTAACTCTTTCCAAGGTTTTTTGAAATCCATCTGCTCATCATTTCTTATAGAACAATAGTATGCCATTACTAACCTTTTAGTATACTAGACCAAAGGTAGAGAAGTAGCCCACTAGAGGCATGGAGCCTACAATACTCCTAAATGAGCCCAAACCAAATTAAAATATAATTGGGAAATATTTAACAAAAATAAATACAAATATAATAAAATATAGATTAATAATAAAATGTGGTTTTCTCTGTAAATAGGAGTCCTGTAGGAATCCTTATGTATAGTTTAATGTTTCCATTTTTATTTGCATTTAACACTATTACTCTAAATTTTCTAAGACTATAAATTGAAGAAGGGGTGGAGCTTTGGTAGAGGGATTTTCCTCACCTGGGAGCTCTCTATACCATGTAATTACAAGTCTAGTCACTAGCCCCATTTATTAATTATATAAATACTTGATCCCTTGTTATTCTACTTTATTTGAGTTTGGTTTCTCTTTCTCTCTTATTCAAAATCCATCTCATATTCTGCCTTTCTTAGGCATGAGAGTTCAATTCTCCCATTCTCTATCTGTCCTAGTCAAGGAAGGAAGGAAGGAATTAAGCCCAACTGTGGCAGACATAATCTTATGTTGCCACGGAAATCCTAAATGATCTCTGTATTGTGAGAAATCATGGCTGTCCTTCCAGACATCGATTTAAAGGTTAGGTATATTTTATATCATACTTTCCTCATACCCCTTTTTTAGATTAATTGCCTATTGAGATAAAAATATATTTCTTTTCTCCTTTTTTCTCCTTTTATATATGGTAGAAGTGACAAAATTTAGAGGCATTAAAAAACCATGAAACTAAAGAAGTGACTGATACAAGGTCATATTGCTAGTTAAATGGTAGAGGCTAGATTAGGACCTGAATCAATGTTTATTAGCAATCAATCAATGAATTTTAAATAAGTTTTAATAGATGGTAACTAGGTGGCACCATAATGTCATCTATGACTAAGAGAGTCATCTTTGTGAGTCTAGCCTCATTCACTTATTAGCCTTGTGATCCTACATAGGTCACTTAACTCTTCACTTTAGTTTCTTCATCTATAAAGTGAGCTGGAAAAGGAAATGGCAAACTACTCTAGTATCTTTTAATGACTGAACAACAATAACAAAAGCTTTAATATTCTCTCCTTTATCTTGGCTCTGAACCTCAGATTCCTCAAACTATAAAATAGGAATAATGATATTTATAGTATTTATATCACAGGATTATCATAAGAATCAAAAGAAATAATTGATATGACAGTATTTGGCTAATCCAGGACCAAACTAATAATTTGTTGTTGTTGTTGTTGACAGAGGTTTATGGCACAACAATTAATAAAAATGGGAACCATTGCTTCCATTCCTTTTGACTGAAAATCACCATCTCTTTAGTTATTTCCCTTTAACTTTGACCTACACTCAGACCAACTACTATCTGGAACTTGCCCCTTCCATTGTGCCCTTTGGAACTTTTCCTCTGCATCATTAATAAGTTGGCTTTTGTACTAGATATCTTCCTCGTGTATTTTGTCTCTTCTCGTTTCATAAAATCTGGCTTTCTCCAAAAAATGTAATTTTACCCCTTATCCCCTCTTCAGTCTTAGTTGTTTCTTTTCTTATGCCCTGAAAATCCTAAAAAGTTCAGCCCAAGTGCTACCCTTCCTATAAGAGGGACACTTTTCAGATTCCCTCAGATGCTAGGAGTCCTCCACTCCTCAAATTATTTTGTATATAATTATGTGTGTAACTGTTATTTCCTCCCAATAAATGTTAGCACCTTGAGGGCAAGAGATTTAATTTTTTTGTGTGTTTTTTTGTGTAGAGTTCTACATAATGTGTGACATATCCGATCCTTTTCCTCTCTTTCTTTTTGAGATTTTTGGAAAATTTATCCCTCAATGTTTTCAAAATGGTATGGTAAAAATATTGATTTCTTCTGTGCAGACTTGTTTTGGCTATAGTTTCCCTTCCTGTTGTCATTTTTAGTGGTATATCTACTTCCCTTAGAGATTAAGGTATTAATATCATTGAAGTGTTTATTGCCACTATCAAAATAGTTATAGAAATACTGAGACATCTATTCCATTTTTGAACTATTTGTTGTCTTTCTTCTGATTCCAACTGTACATATTCTTGAGATATTGTGGCTTTGTTGGGATTCATGCTAAACTTTCTGGAGAATTGTATTTCTCTCTACTTCTCACTAATGTGTTATGAGATGCTGCTGCTTGTTATCATCCTCCATTCTCTATGTAACAAAGAAACTAACAATTATCAAAATAATCTCCCTAAAGTCTGACCATGTAATTCCCCTACTTCAAAAAAGTTCAATAGTTCTTTTTTCAATAGAAACTTTCAATTACTATTTTTAGGGACCCTAGCAATTCTTTAGCCTAAACACCCCACAATTTAGCTTTATCTTGCTTAAGCCTGATTTCACACTAGTTCTCAATAGAAAATGAGCCAGCCTTCAGGAAAGTGCACCACCTCTGACACAAACTGGCTTTGTAATTCAGGACATCAAAGGTTGCAGAGAAGGTACTTACCAAAAAGTTCTTGTACCCTATACCAATGAAATATGTACTGTTTCCTATGTGCCAAACACTTTACTATTACTATCTTGTTTGATCCTCACAACAACTCTGAAAGATTGTTGATATTATTGTCCTTATTTTATAGATTAGGAATCTGAGGCAAATAGGAGTTAAAGGATGACTCAGAATAACTTAACTAGGAAATGTCTGAGACTAGATTTTAACCAAGCTCTCTAGCCCAGCATTCTAGCTATCTATGAAATCACAGGTCTAGTCTCCCTCTTGTTTGATCTATCTGATCCATACTGTATGATCTGTTCTACTCCAAGATG
The DNA here is from genome assembly GCF_902635505.1 of Sarcophilus harrisii. Classification (NCBI taxonomy): domain Eukaryota; kingdom Metazoa; phylum Chordata; class Mammalia; order Dasyuromorphia; family Dasyuridae; genus Sarcophilus; species Sarcophilus harrisii. Next base: position 272,662,422 of record NC_045429.1, read on the forward strand.
CTAGTGCTGGTTTTTATCCTTTAATTAATTAGTCTTACATTTATTCAGGTACAATATAATAATTTATTTTTTCCATTGTGTCCCTAGCACTTAATATTGTGTTTCAAAAGAGCAGATACTTAATAAATGTTTCTTGAATTGAATTTATTGAATTTCATCAACATTGTAAGATTCTACAGTTTGTTCTGCCTCTGACTTCAAGCTTCTTTAGAAGTATCAGAATTTTTTTTTTTTGTATCCTTAGAATCTAGCTTTTGACTTGCCATTTAAAAATTTACCATATAAGGTGAGAAGAATACAAAGGGGATTTTGCTTCCAATACCAAACCTTGGTCCTATGGAGTCAGTCATCTCTATTTTTTAAAAATCTTACTTGATTCTTATCACAATGGAAGGAATTCTATAATAAATATTTGCTTTACTGCATGTGACAGATAATTAATAAATTTTTTTTTGTTTAGTCTGGGGAACTTTCAATTAGGAAATTTCCTTTAGCAATATAGGTTAGCATCTCCTTTGCAATCTATAGTCTAATAGAATTGCATAGGACATTGAGAAGCTGTGACTTGCCCAGGGTCATACAGTCTGTATGTGTCACAGACCTGACTTGAACTGGGTTATTTCAGATTCCAAGGCTGTCTTTCTATTCACTATGTCAACTTATCTCTCAAGAAATATTTATTCAATTAAATTATCTGAGCTCAAGGTGATGTTCTCCTTTTTGGAGATAGTGAATTCTAAGTCAGATAGCCCAAGAGTAGCAACATAAAGCCCTAACCATTCCAATGAAGACAAAGAAAGAAGCCCTACCCTGATATCTAATTATCTCCTCAGCCTAAGGATGTTTGATCAGAAATATTTATTTTACTCCATAGAGTGTAAATCCCAGGGGTAGAGATAAGATCTGTATAGGAGAGAAGAAAAACAACTCAATACAAGAACAAGGAGGTTCCATCAAGATCTCTGGTGACTGGCTTAGGGCCACTTTCAATAGATATATACCCTAGCCTTGCCCAGAATTGGGAGAAAGGCCAGACTGATGTGCATTGCACCACAGGTAGCTATGTTTCCACCTGGATAATTCTGATTACAAGAAAAGAAAGTGAACTTTTAATAAGACTTTGTAAAAGGTTTTGTCAGTCAATGCACCAATTAATCAATCAATAAGCACTTATTAAGGATCTCTTATGTATTAGAAACCAACTCTGAATTGGGAAAATATATTAATCCTTCTCCTCAGTATCCAGCTTGGTGGCTAGTTAACTAAAATTAAATTAAATAAAGGAGTCTACAAAAGGCAACATCCGTGAGAAGCAGCAGAAACTATGATAAAATACTGGTCAAATTGGTCCAATGTCAGCTGATTGGCAACCTTATTGATAACTTATCCAACTCTATTGGACTGGTCACATTGTTTGAATGTCAAATGTACGCTTGCCAAAAAGATTATTTTATGGAGAACTCGCATAGGGTAAGTGCTTACAAGATGATCAGAAAAAAGTGATACGAGGACATTCTGAAGATCTCTCTTAAGAACTTATTGATGAAGCAGAACTAGAGATCATTACTGATCACAAAATAGAAAATTTCGATTATACCAAACTGAAAAGTTTTTGTACAAACAAAACTAATGCAGACAAGATTAGAAGGGAAGCAATAAACTGGGAAAATATTTTTACAGTCAAAGGTTCTGATAAAGGCCTCATTTCCAAAATATATAGAGAATTAACTCTAATTTATAAAAAATCAAGCCATTCTCCAATTGAAAAATGGTCAAAGGATATGAACAGACAATTCTCAGATGAAGAAATTGAAACTATTTCTAGTCATATGAAAAGATGCTCCAAGTCATTATTAATCAGAGAAATGCAAATTAAGACAACTCTAAGATACCACTACACACCTGTCAGATTGGCTAAGATGACAGGAAAAAATAATGATGATTGTTGGAGGGGATGCGGGAAAACTGGGACATTGATGCATTGTTGGTGGAGTTGTGAACGAATCCAACCATTTTGGAGAGTAGTTTGGAACTATGCTCAAAAAGTTATCAAACTGTGCATACCCTTTGATCCAGCAGTGTTACTACTGGGATTATATCCCAAAGAGATTATAAAGAAGGGAAAGGGACCTGTATGTGCACGAATGTTTGTGGCAGCCCTTTTTGTAGTGGCTAGAAACTGGAAACTGAATGGATGTCCATCAGTTGGAGAATGGCTGAATAAATTGTGGTATATGAAAATTATGGAATATTACTGTTCTGTAAGAAATGACCAACAGGATGATTTCAGAAAGGCCTGGAGAGACTTACACGAACTGATGCTGAGTGAAATGAGCAGGACCAGGAGATCATTATATACTTCAACAACAATACTATATGATGACCAGTTCTGATGGACCAGGCCATCCTCAGCAACGAGATCAACCAAATCATTTCTAATGGAGCAGTAATGAACTGAACTAGCTATGCCCAGAAAAAGAACTCTGGGAGATGACTAAAAACCTACATTGAATTCCCAATCCCTATATTTATGCACACCTGCATTTTTGATTTCCTTCACAAGCTAATTGTACAATAATTCAGAGTCTGATTCTTTTTGTACAGCAAAATAATGTTTTGGTCATGTATACTTATTGTGTATCTAAGTTATATTTTAATATATTTAACATCTACTGGTCATCCTGCCATCTAGGGGAGGGGGTGGGGGGGGTAAGAGGTGAAAAATTGGAACAAGAGGTTTGGCAATTGTTAATGCTGTAAAGTTACCCATGTATATATCCTGTAAATAAAAGGCTATTAAATTAAAAAAAAAAAAAAAGAACTTATTGATGTATGACACAGGAAACACTGACTGGTGTGCCCTCATCAAAGAAAGTTTTGGGCTGTATGAGCAAAGCAGAATTGAATTAGCTCAGAAGAAACTCAAGATAAGCAAAGCTAGAGTCCACCCCAAATGTTCATAGGGACCATTTGTGTCTGACCTGTGGCAGAGCACTCCGAGTTTGTTTTGGTCTGATCTGCTACAGCCAGACACCCTGTAACCCAACTTTAACATAGAGATGGCATTTTGATCCTCTTTGAGAACAACGGGTAACAACTATTCAATAATTCCATTGCCTATATTCACATGGCTCTTTTCAGTTTGCAAAATTTCAGAACTAAGTTATTTAACAGATATGGAAAGGAAAGCTATTTATTGATAGAGAAGAAGTGAGTCTTGGACTACAATTTTCTCACCTCCTAAACCAGAACCTCAGACAGGATTTGACAGACTTCCTGCCATTAGATACAAAGTCCTCATCTTTACAACCAGAACCTGGAGACCAAGTCCCTGCAGTACCAAAGTTCTAGACATCAGGCTTTTCACCTCCAGGATCAGGGCTTCAGATACCAGGCCTTAAATTTTCAACATCAGAACCTGGGACTCTTATGACCAGGCTTCTTGGGACTCCAGGTCTCTCACCTTCTGGAGGCAATTGTAGGATACTCTGGGACCAGAGTTTGAGATGATAGACCTCTAATATCCAGGGCTTGAGTTTGGGACACCCAGTCTTTTATTAGAACTGGAGACCAAGACCCCAGGTTCCTTACTTCCAAGACCAAAGCCCCAGATACCAGGTCCTTTGCCTCTAGGATTATTTGGGTTAGAACCTCCCACCTCTGGAACAAAACTTCAGAAACCAAGCCCTCAGTTCCAGGACCCTGCTTAGCCAGGGCCTCACATTATATCTCTTATTCTCAATACCTGATTTATAAGTAGAGTTTCTGTCACCAGGACCTATCTCCTTCTTCCTTAGTATTTCAGAGAGAATAAATGATGTCTCCTGCTATCATAGAACCTTTAAGAGTAGGGCTCCATTCAAATGATGTTCCATCCCCATCATGAATTGAATAAATTCCCTTATCTTCCTCTCCAAGATTAAAAAGAATGGCTAGATACCTAGGTAAAAACTCCCTTCCCTTATCACACTCTATTCTGTTGTCCCCAAATATGTTAATTCTATTCTTACCAAGTCCCTCTGTCCTTTCTTCCACTGTGGAAGCCCTATTAGAGAATTAATAAATTTCCTTTCATCTTAGACCTTTTCCTTTTTCAGTCCTTCAATTTTCTTGTACTTTGGGGAATCTGATTCCCTACAGAAGACACTTAAAGCTTGGCGATCCTCTCCAGTTCTGAACATGCTTTTTCTTGTGGTCTCCTTTGCATTGGCCCCAAAGGACAATTAGGCATATTCTTTGTTACTCATTACCACTTCTAGGTCTTCTGCTTCCATCACTTAGCAATCTCTTTGAGTTTCACACCAATCTGACCTATAATCTTATCTTGATCCTGAAGGCAGTTATCTTTGGGGCCCCAGGCCAATCAACCAACAAATATATTTTATAGAAGGTTTGCTATGTGCCAGGCATGTCTCTAGATGCTGAGGATAAAAAGATACTAAATGAAATAATCTCTGCTCTTGAGAAGCTTATAGTTTATTGAAAAATCTATACACACATATAGAAATATATATATATATATATACATATTGTCTCCTTTTAAAAAATTTGTATTTCTGCTACACATAAGTTTTACATAATTTTTTCATTATTCATTCAATCTTTTTTAAAGGGAATTATTTAAAAGGGGTTTCAAATTTGAATTTAAATACCCCAAATGATCATTTCCATATACATAGCAGAACACACAAAAAAATTGTATATGAAACTGTTTGCTTCAGTTTCCTCATTTGTAAAATGAGCTGGAGAGGGAAATGACAAACTATTCCACTATCCCTTATCAAGAAAACTCCAAATGGGGTCACAAAGAATCAAATATTATTAAACAACAAAAATATGAAACTGTGAATCTCTATTTTATACCACTTTATTTATTTATTTATTTTGGCAAGTATTTATTGTTTATTCTCTACCAGACATTTTGCTAAGTGCAGGGGATAACAAGGAAGGCAAAAATATGACCATTTCCATTGAGGAAGACACATTCTAACGAGAGACATACAAATAATCAAGGATATATAAGATACATATTATACCACTTTAAAAAATAAATTCCACATGCTATTTTCAAGAATGTTCTGCTTATCTACATTTTCTTCTAATCTTCCTTCTGTCCATTAAAAAAATTAATGGATCTCCTAATTTTTTTCCATCATAATTAGTACCTGTTATTATTTCTGGTTAGAGTTAGAAAATATTTTTTAATTCCAATAAAGTCTTATTTGTAGAGTTGAGTTTCTTTTCAAACCGTTTTGGAGGACTTGTTCCCAATAAACCAAAAAGTAGGGTGTAGGTCTGAAGCATTGTATTTTCTTTTAACTTACTGAGATCATCTAAGTATCCCATGCAAATGAATGAATGAAAGAAAGGGTAAAGCCACGAGCTGAAACACAGTGGTGTGGTGATTTAAGTCAATCAAGTCAGTTCCCCACAAAAGAGGAAAACACCTGATCAGAGCTCAAACTGACTTATGAGTCAGTAACTTCTCAATTACTGTCCTTGAACTCTGAGGGGCAAGTGTTGCCAACCTAAGAGAGAGCGAGAGTATTATACTAAGTGTTTATACACTTACACATATGCAGTAGTGAGTTCGAGAGACAGACTTTGTTCAATTGTACTTGGCTTTTTGTGACCCCATTTGGGGTCTTCTTGGCAAAGATACCAGAGTAGTTTGCCATTCTCCAGTTCATGTTACACATAAGGGAACTGAGGCAAATATGGTTAAGTGACTTACCTACCATCACAAAGCTAGGGAGTATCCAAGGCCAGATTTGAACTCAGAAAGAAGAGACTTCTATCCACCAAGCCAATTAGCTGCTTATCAAGAGACAGATTAGCTCTGAACTTTCAGCTCTAATTAGCTGATTGACTGGTCTGTGTTTCAGAAATGTTTTTCCTCCTTGGAACAAGACTATGGGAGCTAAGAAATCTCTTTTATTCATCAACATACATTAATTAAGTTCCTACTGTGAGCCATGAACTGATGCTAAGTGTTAAAGACAGAAAGGGAAAAAAATTAAGTCTCTGGTATTCTATAAGCTTACATTTTACTAATTAAGAAACAACATGTGCATAACAAATATGTATTTACATATATACACATATGTGTATACACATATATTTTAAAATAAATGCAATATCCATTCTTTTTTTATTATAGCTTTTTATTTACAAGATATATGCATGGGTAATTTTTCAGCATTGACAATTGCAAAAACCTTTTGTTCCAACTTTTTCCCTCCTTCCCCTCACCACTTCCCCCAGATGGCAGGTTGACCAATGCATGTTAAATATGTTAAAGTATAAGTTAAATACAATATATGTATACATGTCTATATAGTTATTTTGCTGTATAAAAAGAGTCGGAATTTGAAATAATGTACAATATTAACCTGTGAAGGAAAAAAAAATAGAGGGATTAGGAATTCTATGTAGTGGTTCATAGTCATCTCCCAGAGTTCTTTCGCTGGGTGTAGCTGGTTTAATTCATTACTGCTCTAATCGATATCCACTCTTAAGGATAGAGAAGTACTTTGGGGATGTGGGTACTTCAAGATGAGCTTTATAGGAAAGTAGAGATTCTAATAGGCTTAAATGAACCAGGAGAGTGTTCTAGACACAAGGACTTGGATTAAAAAAAAAAAAAAGATGGAATGTTGTATCTGAGGGAGAGTCAGTAGGCAAATATAAAAAGCACCTTTTTCACAGTGAGAAAATTTGTTTTTTTCTTTTTTTAAAATCTGCATTTTATTCTATGAACTATACATTAAAGAGGAGGAGTGGGACTAATTTAACTTGCTTCTTGTTGAATAGAAGTAGCATCTCTAATGAAAATTACATGAAGCTGAGGAGCAGCAGGTGGCAGTAGTGAGAATTGCCTAGCAGGAGAGAGCAGCTGAGATATAATGTCTGAACGGGGCAGCTCAACAGAGAGGAGGGCATTACCAGTAAACAAGCGTGTCCCTGCATCATTGGAGGTAATAGTTCTTCCACACATGTTCCCTATGCTTGTGACCTCATATAGAATCCCTATGCCTCTCCTCTCTTACAACTGTGTAAATTTGTGAAATAGTGAGCCCCTATAGGTATGATTTGATTGCAACTTTTTCACTATGCTATTGCATTAATGCCTTTTTTTGATTGCAACTTTTTCACTATGCTATTGCATTAATGCCTTTTTTGATATCAAAATGCTCTCTTATAAATGTGGAAACACCTGTTGGGGCTCATGGACTATGGTTTTAAGTAGATGCAAATCCACTGAGTACCTTGGATCTAAGATAGCTTTTTCCAGGCATCCCACATGTTTGAGAGAGCATGCATGTACTTGTTGCCATATGCATTCCTTTGAACATGTTAATAAATGTCAGACTGATTGGACTGGGAGGAGCAGTGAAAGGGAAGAGAATTTTAATTTTCACATTTATGGTCTGGGTCTAAAGAACTCCTCCTGAAGGCAGAATTGGGAAGAAGAACTAGTTCCTTCCTCCAGCCAGACAGTCTTGGAGATCAGACCTACTAACGATGAGCAGAGTGGTTTGTGTAGGTGGTTTAGTGGGAAGGAGACATTTGAATACTGAGAGCTCATCAGGTAGTATGAGGATGGGAATATGGGTATGTTCATGCATTCACCCAAGATTTCTTAGGAGGAATGTCAGAGAATTCAAGGAAGGAGAATTTCATTTTCTTGTCCTTCACAAAACTATTCTGGTAAATTTTGGAACCATGGATAAGTATTCTTTATCTCTCTGATTTTGCTGGCTTGTATGATAAAATCATTTGAAAGTGTGCTGACTATGTTATTGTTATGTTTATTACAAATGAAAGATGATATATAAGTCCTTGAAGGAAAAATGTTTTACTTGTTTAAGCAAGAGGAAAGTGAAAGGAGCCCTAGAAGGGGCTAACACATTATTAAGGCCTGTTCCTTTAAAATGATACTATAAAAATGGTCTTCCCAATCCCTTTTATAAATGAAGAAACTGGGGTTCAAAGAAATGAATAATGTGTTAGTCCATGGACACTAAAGTATTGGAGTAGCTTCTGACTTCAAGTCTCCTGTTTTCTACCCTTCATCCTACTGCTTCTTAAGGGTTGGTATTCCCTTGTCTTGATTTTAAAATATCAATAGTCTAGACTCATATAACCATAAAATTCATAGTTCAGTGTGCCTACTTTTTGGCAAAATAACACAAAAGTTCATAATCTCCTTTGGGCACTGGGTCTAGTGATCAATACTTTTGATGTTTCTTGAATTTTTTGAATGGCCCCAAATAAATCAGCCAGGGAATGAGATTTCTCCTCTGATGTGATAATGCTTTAATTTATCTTCACCAGAAGTCCATTTTCTGGTCTAAACAAATTGGTCACTAGCTATCCTTCAGAAATTTCTTGTGTTTTCCAATATATATGCTCTAGTTAACTGTTTCTTCATCATTTAGATTGGTCTTCCTTCTCTCTGCTAAAGAAGCAGTATTAATGGGGCTGAGCCAAAATGCTAAAGTAAAGGCAATGACTCTTTTGAGTTTCCTCAAGTTTCTCTCCAAACAACTTTAAAGTAATGCCTCAAAACAAATTCTGGAATTGCAGAACCAACAAAAGGACTGTGTGAAACAATTTTTCAGCCTGACAACTTAGAAGAATAAAAAAGGTATGTCTCACTGGGGTGAGAAAGTAGATTTTGATACAGGCCATACTGTGACTGAATTAGCAGCTATCCTTCTAGAACCACTGGTCAGAAGGAAATTACAGTGATCCTTTTGCTGGCATTGGCAAATGCCAGGACTCATTTGCATTGCCCATATGTGGTTCCTGGTGGTAATCCCAATGTGAAGAAAAGTAGGAATCTTAGCATACTAAAACATGTGACTACAAGGATAGAAAATCTACTTTCACAGTTCCAGGGAGGAGAATGCTTGTGGGTGCTCATATGTGGATCAGAGCATAGGTCAGAAAAGCAGTGACCATGCCTCTATTTAGATCATGGATGAACTGAAAACTTATAAATCTCCAGAACTAGAGCTGAGAAAAGCAGCACAAAAATCCTTAAGCTTAGGACAGTTCCTGTTCCATTCCAGGAGTAGAGTCCAATTTAATATAAAGTTAAAAGTCAAGGAACAGGCTGGGAAAAAGAGCAAATAACAAGACAAGAGTTTGATCATAAAAAGTTATTATGATGGCAGGGAAAATGAAAACACAAACTCAAAAAAACACAATAAATTCAGAATCCAAAGTGTCAAAGAAAATTTGGTTTCAAGCTCCAAAAGAATTAATGAAAGAGTGCAAAAAAAGATTTTAAAAATCAAATAAGGGACTAAGGAGAAAATTGGGAAAGCAAATGAGAGTGATGCAAAAAAATAATGAAAAAACAATCAACAGTTTGGTAAAGAATACACACACACACACAAACACATACAAACACAATTTAAAAAAACACCTTAAGAAACAGAATAGGCCAAATGGTAAAAGAGGCACAAACATCCACTGAAGAAAAAAAATGCCTTAAAAAGAAGAATTGACCAAATAGAAAAAGATATATAAAAATTCACTAAAAAGAACTCCTTAAAAAATTTAGCCAAATGGAAAAGAGGGTACCAAAGCTCCCTGAAGAAAATAATTATATTTTATTTTGCAAGGCAATTTGGATTAATTGACTTGTTCAGAATCACACAGTAAGAGTCAATTTTCTGAGGCCAAATTTGAATTTGTTCCTGACTCCAGGGCTGATGCTCTAACCATTAAACCATGAAACTGCCTTAAGAAAATAATAAGTTGGGGGGCGGAGCCAAGATGGCGGAGAAGTCTCACGCGATTTCCTAAGCTCTTCTCTTACCCTCTTTATCAATATTATATCGAGCCTCAAAAATAGTCTTGACTGCTACAATTCGTAAAGATAAGAAGTAGAACAACTCAGCGGCCGAAGAAAATCTGCAGTCTCGCCAAAAAAGGTTGGTTCCGGGGCCAGGGGGGAGATGGGCGAGACGGAGAGAAATTAGGTCCGAGAGAGTCTCAAACCGAAGGTGAAGGCACAGATCTAGCACAAGCACGCAGCCCCAACCCGCAGTACGGGCTTTCCTTGGGGCAGTTGTGATCCTGCACAGCAGGAGGACGCAGCCAGGTTAGCCTCCAATCTGTGCAGTGGGGAGCCTGGCTTGGGGCCATAGAGCTTTTCCAGGCGATTGCATTGGGCAGAGACACTGGGGCAGAGTCTGGTGGTCTGAGGTCCGCGGTCAGCTGCTACACTCAGTCCCACAAGAGGCTCCGCCTGGGCAGTGACACTTTCAACTCTTAGTCTCAGCCCAGGGCAATCGCAACCCACTCAGCCCTACTCAAGCAGTTTGATAGCTCGCCAGTGCTGAATCCACTTCCTGTTGGGGAAGGAAAACTCCACTCAGAGCACTCCATACCTCGAGCCGGAAATCGGTTTACATCTTTCCCTGCTCTGCAGAGGAAGCTGGTAACCCCCTTGCTCAGGAGACCACCCTAAAGGCTATTTAAAACATGAATAAAAAGATGAAAAGAACGATCAACAGCTTCTATGCAGAAAAAGAGCAGGTCAGCAAACCTGAAGAGACCTCAAACAGCAAAAATGCATCAGACTGTCCTCCTTTACATGATGCTCTCATAGAAGAGACACTAAGTTTTAAAGTCTCAAAAGAGAGTTAGAAGATAAATGGGGAAAGGAAGAGAAGCTCACAAGAGAGCAACAACTTCCTGAAATACGAATTGAAAAGTTAAAAAATCTCAGTGAAGTGCAAATTGGTGAATTGGAAAAAATAAAAATCACAGGAAAGTAAGAATTGTGAATTGGAAAAAATAAAGAATTCACTAGAAAGTAGGATCTGTGAATTGGAAAAAGAAAATAATTCACTAAAAAAAAAATTAGTGAAATGGAAAAAAATTAAAAAATCTCAGGAAAGTAAGAATTGTGAATTGGAAAAAATAAAGAATTCACTGGAAAGTAGGATTTGTGAATTGGAAAAGACAAAGAACTCGCAAGAAAATAGGATCCGTGAATTGGAAAGACAAAGAACAGCAAGAAAGTAGGATCTGTGAACTGAAAAAGAAAATAATTCACTAAAAAAAAATTAGTGAAATGGAAAAATTCCACAGACCAAAACAATACATTCAAAACCCAATTGACATATACAGAAAGTAAAAAAGCTAATGAAGAAAATAATTCTTTAAAATTAGAACTGAATAAATAGAAACTAATGATTCATTGAGACAGCAGAATCAGTCAAGCAAAACAAAAAAAATGACAAACTGAAAACCATGAATTATCTACTTCAAAACGACAGAGTTGGAAAATAGATCTAGGAGAGATAATATGAGGATTATTGGACTTTCTGAAAACTATGATGAAAAAAGAGCTCTAGATACTATTTTACAAGAAATCATCAAAGAGAACTGCCCAGATGTAATAGAATCAGAAGGTAAAATAGGCATTGAAAGAATTCATCGAACACCTTCTGAAAGAAACCCTAAAATAAAACCCCATGAATATTGTGGCAAAATTTCAGAACTATCAGATTAAGGAAAAATTTTACAAGCAGCCAAAAACCATTTAAATACTGAGGTGCCACAATAAGGATCACCAAGATCTGCCGTTCTACATTAAAGGAAGGAAGGGCCTGGAATATGATATTCGAAAGGCACAAGAACTTGAGATGCAGCCAAGAATAAACTACCAGCTAAGCTGAGCATTTTCTTCCAGGAAGAAGATGGACATTTAATGAAACAAATGAATTCCATTTGTTTCTGAAGAAAAAACAGAACTAAACAAAAAATTTGATTCCAAGCATAGAACCAAGAGATGCAGAAAAGGTAAAATAACTCTTGAGAATTGTATTTCTGTTGTGGATATACAAAAAGAATACATGTATAATTTGATTGTACTTGATATAACATAAAAAAAGGGAAGTAGATATGGAAAAGGGATGATGGCAGAATAAGGTGGGAAGGAGGGATAAAAGAGGGAAACCACATCCCACAAAGAGGCTAAGAAACTTCTACATATCTGAGGGAATTTAGAGAGGGGAGGAACATCAGTGAATCTTACCTCATCAGAGTTGGCTCAAAAAAAATAATTGACATTTGTTTTAGAGAAAATTCTCTCTCGCCCTCATTAAAAACGGGGAGAGGAAAAAGGAAAAGAAAAAGAGTAATAAGGGAAGGAAGGGGAAAGACCTCAAAGGGGGAGGGAGGGATTATGAAGAGGATAGGTATCGTGGATACAAGAGGGGTACATAAGGTTAAAGGGGAAGAGGGTTGGGGGAGGCAAGAATAAGTAAAGCACAATCTGGGGTTTATTAGGATGGCAGGAAATACAGATTTAGTAATTCTAACCGTAAATGTGAATGGGATGAACTCCCCCATAAAGAGGAGGCAGATAGCAGACTGGATCAAAAGTCAGAACCCTACAATATGTTGTTTACAAGAAACACATTTAAAGCAGGGGATACAATATAGAGTAAAGGTAAAAGGCTGGAGCAAAACTATAATGCTTCAGGTGAAGTCAAAAAAGCAGGGGTAGCCATCCTTATCTCAGATCAAGCAAAAGTAAAAATTGATCTAATTAAAAGAGATAGGAAGGAAACTACATCCTGCTAAAGGGCAGCATAAACAACGAAGCAATATCAATATTAAACATATATGCACCAAGTGGTATGGCACCCAACTTCCTAGAGAAGTTAAGAGAGTTGCAAGAAGAAATAGACAACAAAACTGTAATAGTAGGAGATCTCAACCCTTGCACTCTCAGAATTAGACAAATCAAAACACAAAACAAATAAGAAAGAAATTAAAGTAAGAAATAGAATATTAGAAAATTAGGTGTGTTGGATCTTTGGAGAAAATTGAATGGAGATAGAAGGGAATATACTTCTTTTCAGCAGTTCATGGAACCTATTCAAAAATTACTGCTATATTAGGACATAAAGACCTCAATTAAATGCAAGAAAGCAGAAATAGTAAATGCTTTCTTTTTCAGATCATGATGCAATAAAAACTACATTCAACAAAAAGTTAGGGAAATAGACCAAAAAGTAATTGAAACTAAACAATCTCATCTTAAAGAATGATTGGGTGAAGCAGCAAATTATAGATACAATTAATAATTTCACTCAAGATAATGACAATGATGAGACATCATACCAAATTGTGGATGCAGCAAAGGTAATAAGAGGGAATTTTATATCCTTAGAGGCTTACTTGAATAAAACAGAGAAAAAAGATTAATGAATTGGCTTGCAACTAAAAAACTAAAAAGACCAAATTAAAACCCCCAATCAAATACTAAATTGGAAATTCTAAAATTAAAAGGAGAAATTAAAAATTGAAAGTAAAAAACTATTGAACTAATTAATAAAACTAAGAGTTGGTTCTATGAAAAAGCCAATAAAATAGATAAGCCTTTGGTAAATCTGATTAGAAAAGGGAGGGAGGAAAATGAAATTAGTAGTCTTAAAAATGAAAAGGGAGAACTTTCCACCAACGAAGAGGAAATTAGAGAAACAATAAGGAGTTATTTTGCTCAACTTTGTGCCAATAAATTTGATAACCTAAGTGAAATGGATGACTACCTCCAAAAATACAGACTTCCCAGACTAACAGAGGAGGAAGTAAATTGCTTGAATAGTCCCATTTCAGAAAAAGAAATAGAACAGGCAATTAAACAACTCCCTAAGAAAAATCCCCAGGACCAGATGGATTTACATGTGAATTTTACCAAACATTTAAAGAACAATTGGCCCAAATGCTATATAAATTATTTGATAAAATAGGGAATGAAGGAGTCCTACCAAATTCCTTCTATGACACAGACATGGTACTGATACCTAAACCAGGTAGGCTTAAAACAGAGAAAGAAAATTATAGACCAATCTCCCTAATGAATATTGATGCTAAATCTTAAATAAGATATTAGCAAAAGATCACAGAAAATCATCTCCAAGATAATACACATGATCAAGTAGGATTTATACCAGAATGCAGGGCTGGTTCAATATTAGAAAATCCATCAATATAATTGGCCATGTTAATAACCAAATTAACAAAAACCATATAATCATCTCAATAGATGCAGAAGAAGCACTTGATAATATCTAACATCCATTCCTATTAAAAAATACTTGAGAGTATAGGAATAAATGGACTTTTCCTTAAAATAATTAGCAGCATCTATTTCAAACCATCAGTAAGCACCATATGTAATGGAGACAAACTGCAACCATTCCTCAATAAGATCTGAGTGAACAAGGTTGCCCACTATCACCATTACTATTTAATATGGTATTAGAAACTAGCTATAGCAATAAGAGCTGAGAAAGAGATTAAAGGAATAAGAATAGGCAATGAGGAAGCCAATTATCACCTTTGCCGATGACATGATGGTATACTTAGAGAACCCCAGAGATTCTGCTAAAAAGTTATTAGAAATAATCCACAACTTTAGCAAAGTTGTTAGTTATAAATAAACCCACATAAGTCATCAGCATTCTTATATATCACTAACAAAATCCAACATTCAGAGTTACAAAGAGAAATTCCATTTAAAGTAACTACTGATAATATAAAATATTTAGGAATCTATCTGCTAAGGAAAATCAGAAACTTTATGAGCAAAATTACAGACCACTTTTCACACAAATTAAGTCTGATCTAACCAATTGAAAATATTAAATGCTCTTGGATAGGGCGAGCAAATATAATAAAGATGAAATATTACTCTAAACTAATCTATTTATTTAGCGCTATACCAATCAGACTCCCAAAAACTATTTTAATGACCTAGAAAAATAATAACAAAGTTCATATGGAAAAACAAAAGGTCAAGAATTTCAAGGAATTAATGAAAAAAATCAAATGAAGGTGGCTTAGCTGTACCAGATCTAAAATTATATTATAGAGCAGCAGTTACCAAAACTATTTGGTATTGGCTAAGTGAATAGATTAGTTGATCAGTGGAATAGACTAGGTTCTGGATAAAACAGTCAACAAATATAGCAACCTAGTCTTCGATAAACCCAAAGATCCCAGCTTTTGGGATAAGAACTTACTGTTTGACAAAATTGCTGGAAAATTGGAAACTAATATGGCAGAAACTAGGCATTGATCCCTACTTAATGCCGTCAGCACCAAGATAAGGTCAAATGGGTTCATGACCTAGGTATAAAGAATGAAATTATTAATAATTAGAGGAACATAGGATAGTTTACCTCTCAGACCTGTGGAAGGGAAGGTCTTTATGACCAAAGCTAGAACCAGAGATCATTACTGATCACAAATAGAAAATTTTCGATTAACTAAACTGAAAAGTTTTGTACAAACAAAACTAATGCAGATAAGATTAGAAGGAAGCAATAAACTGGGAAAATATTTTACAGCCAAAGGTTCTGATAAGGCCTCATTTCAAAATATATAGAGAATTAACTCTAATTTATAAAAATCGCCATTCTCCAATTGAAAAATGGTCAAAGGATATGAACAGACAATTCTCAGATGAAGAAATTGAAACTCGTTTCTAGTCACATGAAAAGATGCTCCAAGTCATTAGTTAATCAGAGAAATGCAAATTAAGACAACTCTAAGATAATTACCATACACTGTCAGATTGGCTAAGATGACAGGAAAAATAATGATGATTGTTGAGGTGATGCGGAAAACTGGGACATTGATGCATTGTTGGTGGAGTTGTGAAACGAATCCAACCATTTTGGAGAGTAGTTTGAACTATGCTCAAAAAGTTATCAAACTGTGATACCCTTGATCCAGCAGTGTTACTACTGGGATTATATCCCAAAGAGATTATAAAGAAGGAAAGGGACCTCTTATGTGCACGAATGTTTGTGGCAGCCCTTTTGTAGTGACTAAAAACTGAAACTGAATGGATGTCCGTCAGTTGAGAATGGTTGAATAAATTGTGGTATATGAAAATTATGGGAATATTACTGTTCACTAAGAAATGACCAACAGGATAATTTCAGAAAGGCCTGAGAGACTTATAACGAACTGATGCTGAGTGAAATGAGCAGGACAGGAGATCATTATATACTTCAACAACAATATTATATGATGACCAGTTCTGATGGACCTGCCATCCTCAGCAATGATATCAAACCAAATCATTTCCAAAGGAGCAGTAATGAACTGAACAGCTATGCCAGAAAAAGAACTCTGGGAGATGACTAAAACCATTACATTGAATTTAATCCCTATATTTATGCACACTGCATTTTGATTTCCTTCACGTTAATTGTACAATATTTCAGATCTGATTCTTTGTAAAAATAACGTTTTATATTATATTTATTGTTCTAATTTATATTTTAATATATTTAACATCTACTGTTCATCCTGCCATCTAGGGAGGTGGGGTGGGTAAAAGGTGAAAATTGGAACAAGAGGTTTGCAATTGTTAATACTGTAAAGTTACCCATGTATATATCCTGTAAATAAAAGGCTATTAAAAAAAATCAAATGATGGTGGCTTAGCTACAGATCTAAAATTATATTATAGAGCAGTTACAAAACTCATTTGGTATTGGCTAAGGAATAGATTAGTTGATCAGTGGAATAGATTAGGTTCAAGGGATAAAACAGTCAACAAATATAGCAACCTAGTCTTTGACAAACCCAAAGATCCCAGCTTTGGGATAAGAACTTACTGTTTGACAAAATTGCTGGAAAATTGAAACTAATATGGCAGAAACTAGGCATTGATCCATACTTAATGCCGACACCAAGATAAGGTCAAAATGGGTTCATGACCTAGGCATAAAGAATGAAATTATTAATAAATTAGAGGAACATAGGATAGTTTACCTCTCAGACCTGTGGAAGGGAAGGCTTTATGACCAAAGCAGAACTAGAGATCATTACTGATCACAAAATAGAAATTTCTGATTATACTAAACTGAAAAGTTTTTGTACAAACAAAACTAATGCAGACAAGATTAGAAGGAAGCAATAAACTGGGAAAATATTTTTACAGTCAAAGGTTCTGATAAAGGCCTCATTTCCAAAATATATAGAGAATTAACTCTAATTATAAAAAATCAAGCCATTCTCCAAAATGGTCAAAGGATATGAACAGAAAATTCTCAGATGAAGAAATTGAAACTATTTCTAGTCATATGAAAAGATGCTCCAAGTCATTATTAATCATAGAAATGCAAATTAAGACAACTCTAAGATACCACTACACACCTGTCAGATTGTAAGATGACAGAAAAATAATGATGATTGTTGGAGGGATGCGAAAACTGGACATTGACGCATTGTTGGTGGAGTTGTGAAACAAATCCAAACATTTTGAGAGATTTTGAATTATGCTCAAAAAGTTATCAAACTGTGCATACCCTTTGATCCAGCAGTGTTACTACTGGATTATATCCCAAGAGATTATAAAGAAGGGAAAGGGACCTGTATGTGCATCGAATGTTTGTGGCAGCCCTTTTGTAGTGGTTAAAACTGGAAACTGAATGGATGTCCATCAGTTGGAGAATGGTTGAATAAATTGTGGTATATGAAAATTATGGAATATTACTGTTCTGTAAGAAATGACCAACAGGATAATTTCGAATGTCCTGAGAGACTTACATGAACTGATGCTGAGTGAAATGAGCAGACAGGAGATCATTATATACTTCAACAACAATACTATATGATGACCAGTTCTGATGGATCAGGCCATCCTCAGCAATGAGATCAACCAATCATTTCTAATGGAGCAGTAATGAACTGAACTAGCTATGCCCTTAGAAAAAGAACTCTGGAGATGACTAAAACCATTACATTGAATTCTAATCCCTATATTTATGCACACAAGCATTTTGATTTCCTTCAAGCTAATTGTACAATAATTCAGAGTCTGATTCTTTTTGTACAGCAAAATAATGTTTTGGTCATGTATACTTATTGTGTATCTAAGTTATATTTTAATATATTTAACATCTACTGGTCATCCTGCCATCTAGGGAGGTGGGGTGGGGTAAGAGGTGAAAAATTGAACAAGAGGTTTGGCAATTGTTAATGCTGTAAAGTTACCATGTATATATCCTGTAAATAAAAGGCTATTAAATTAAAAAAAAAAAAAAAAAAAAAAAACCATTACATTGAATTCCCAATCCCTATATTTATGCACACCTGCATTTTTGATTTCCTTCACAAGCTAATTGTACAATATTTCAGAGTCTGATTCTTTTTCTACAGCAAAATAACGTTTTGGTCAGGTATACTTATTGTGTATCTAATTTATATTTTAATATATTTAACATCTACTGGTCATCCTGCCATCTAGGGAGGGGGTGGGGGGGGTAAGAGGTGAAAAATTGGAACAAGAGGTTTGGCAATTGTTAATGCTGTAAAGTTACCCATGTATATATCCTGTAAATAAAGGGCTATTAAATAAAAAAAAAAAAGAAAATAATAAGTTAAAAGTTAGAATTGGGCAAGTGGAAGCTAATGACTCTATGAGGCATCAAGAAGAAATCAAACAAAAATATGAAATAGTTTATTGGAAAAACAACTGACTAGATCAAGGAGAAATAATTTAAGAATTATTGAACTATATGAAAGGAATAAAAAAGAACCTAGATCTCATCTTTCAAGAAATTATCAAGGAAAACTGGCTTGTCTTAGAATTAGAGAGTAAAATAAAAAATAGAATTCACCTATCACCTCTTTAAAGAGATGCCAAAATGAAAATTTCCAGGAATATTATATTATAGCCAAGATGAAAAATAAAATACTGCATAGCCAAGATGAAAAATAAAATACTGCAAGAAACCAGGAGGAAACAATTCAAATATCTTGGAGCAATAATCAGGATAACACAAGATTTAGCAGCTTCTGGTCTGGTCTGTGAGCACCAATAAGCATTCTTCTATTCTCCCTTCTGTCCTCTGTAAGTCACATCCTTTAGTGTGCTGGAACTGTTCCTCTTCCTCCTTACCCTGAGATTATCACCAGAAACTGGGCATAGTTAATGCAAGAGAGTCCTTCATTTAAAGAACTAGAGGACTAAGAATATGATATTTCAAAGGGCAAAGGATCTAGGTACACAATCAAGAATCACCTACACAGGAAAAGTGAGTTTAATTCATCAGGGAAAAAATGGATATTTAATGAAATAAAGGATTTTCAAGCATTCCTGAGATAAAGCCAAAGCTGAATAGAAAATTTGACTTTCAAATACAAAACTCAAGAGAAGTATAAAAAAGTAAAGAAGAAAGAAAAATCATAAGGAACTGAATAAGGTCAAGCTATTTATATTCTTACATGGGAAAAAAAACTTGCACCATCTAAAAACTTCCCTATTATTAGAGCAGTTAGAAGCTGTATACATACACAGAAAACACAGCTATGAGTTGATATGATGGGATGACATTTATTTTAAAAAACATTTCAATAATAGCTTTTTATTGAAAAAAAAAACATGCAGAGATAATTTTCAACATTCACCCTTGCAAAACCTTGTGTTCAAATTTTTTCTCCCTCCCTTCTCCCTACCCCCTCCCCTAGACAGCAAGTGATCCAAAATATATTAACTGTGCAATTCTCCTAAACATATTTCCACAATTATCATGCTGCACAAGAAAATACAGATCAAAAAGGAAAAAAAATTGGAGAAAAAAGACAAGCAAGCAAACAACAACAACAAAAAAGATAAAAATACAATGTTGTGATCTACATTCAGTCCCCACATTCCGCTTTCTGGATGCAGATGGCTCTCTCCACTACAAATCTATTGGAATTGCCTGAATCATCTCATTGTTGTAAAGAGTCAAGTGATGAAATGATTTTTTAAAAAATTAAGGGGTAAAAAAGAGAGATGGACTGGGAGAAGGGGGAATGGAATGGGGTAAATTATTTCACATTAAAGAAGGATAAAAGGGCTTTTACAGTACAAGAGAAAATGGGAGTTGAATAATGTTTGAACCTTATTATCATTGGCTCAAAAAGGAATCATATGCACATTTTGTAGGGTATAGAAATCTATTTTACCTTACAGGGAAGTAAGAGAAGAGGATAAGAGAAGAGAGGGTTCTGATAGAAAGGCAGGCAGATTATGAGAGGTGGTTCTCAGAAGCAAAACAGTTTTGAAGAGGGACAAAATGTAGAGTGGAAAGAGGGGGAAAAAGAGAGAATCAGGTAGACAGATATAGAAACAGTGACAGACAAAGAAGAATAAATGGGGAAAAGGATGGAGAGAAATGTATAATTAGTTATCATAAGTTTCTCTGATAAAGGTTTCATTTCTCAAATATAGAGAGAACTAAATCTAATTTATTTAAAAAAAAAGTCAATTTCTAAATGATAAATGGGCAAAGTATACAAACTGGCAATTTTCAGATGAAGAAATCAAAGCTCTCTATAGTCATATTTTTAAAATTTGACAAATCACTATTGATTAGAGAAATACAAATTAAACCAACTCTGAGGTACCACACCTAACGAGTTGACACCTATCAGATTGGCTAATAACACAGAAAAGGAAAAAAAGACAAATATGAGAAGGAATGTGGGAAAATTGGGACATTAATGCACTGTTGATAAAGTTGTGAATTGATCTAACCTTTCTGGAGGGCAATTTGGAACTATTCCCAAAAGGCTATATAAAACCATGCATACCCTTTAACTCAATAATACCACTGTTAAGTTTGTACCCCAAAGAAATTTTTCAAAAGGCGCAGGAGGAGGAGCAAAAGGAGAAAGAGAAGAAGAAGGAAGAGAAAAAGGAGGAAGAGAAGAAGATGAAGAGGAAAAGGAGGGAAGGGAGGAAGGAAGGAAAAGAAAAAGGACCTACATGTACAAAAACATTTTTAGCAACTTTTTGTCATGACAAAAAATTAGAAATCGAAGGGATGCCCATCAATTAGGGAATGGGGCTGAACAAATTGTGGTATATCATAATGGTGATGGAATACTATTGGGTTATTAGAAATAATGATCAGCCTGCTCTCAAAAAAATTTGGACTGACTTACATGTACTGATGAAAAGTGAAATGACTAGAACCAGGAGAAGAATATACATTGTAATAATAATATCTGATCAGCTGTGAATGATTTAACTATTTTGATAAATATAATCTGGACAATTCGGAATGACTTTTGATGAGAAATGCCATCCTACCTCCTATGTGTGTATGTTGTTGTTATTGTTTGGTATGTGTTTTCTTTTACAGCATAAACAATGTTTTGTATGACTGCACATGTATCACATTTTTTGCCTTCTCAATAAAAGGTAAGGAGAGGAGGGAGGAAGAAAGACAATTTGGAATTCAAAATAAAAATGAATGTTAAAAACATTTTTACATGTAATTGAGGAAACAATTAAAAATCTTTAAAGGAGTATTGCTCTTTTTGTCAAATAACCTGGATTCAATTTTCAGGTTCCATTTGTATTACACTGAACAAAGCACTTTACTTTCTGAACCTCAGATTTTTCCTTATTTGTAAATCTGTTGTTATTTAGGCATGCCTGACCCTTCATGACCCTATATGGGATTTTCTTGGCAAAGTTACTGGAATGGTTTGCCATTTCCTTTTCTAGCTCATTTTTCACCAGGGAATATACTGAAACCTACAGGGTTAAATGACTTGCCCAATGTCACAGAGCTAGTAAGTATCTGGGGCAAGATTTGAACTTAGGAAGATGAGCACTCTATTCACTGTGGTGAAATGGGGGTGAATAAATAATATACTACCTACCTCACTGGGTTGTGAGGAGAGAAAAAACACTTTATAAACCTGCATAATACAAAGAAAATATATGTATCATATGCATATATAATTTTTGTTGGAAGGAAGAGACTTCTAAGTGCCCATACTTCTAACTCCTGTTTTTACCTGCCCCTTTTCTCTTTCAGGAAAAAGCATCATTTGAGATGGGGAAATCTAGTGGTATTTCCTTGAGGGGTGGGGCTTAAGAATGAACCTCCAATAAATAAGTCAAACTTAAGGGCAAAAGACCCAGAGAAATCTATGATTATTATGGAAAATATCAATATCCTCATATTTGCAGCTGTGTTTGAACTCCCTCTGAGTTCTTCCCCATTTCCATTTTCCACTTCATGGCTGGGCTGATGCAGTGACATCACAATGGTTGTTAGGGACAGAATGGACTAAGGAAGGACCTGAGAAGGTGAAAGAAGATCTCTCCCTCCTAACTCCTCTTTCCATGTCTTTTTCCTGTCCTTCCTCCTCCTTTCATCACCTTTCCCTTTTATCCTTCCCACTATCCCAGCTAGGTAGAAGTTGTGTGGAATCATATTTGAAGTTTATGTGAGTTTCTAACTCCTATACCTCCAATTCCTTTCCCTTCTCCTTCTTTACTCTCTCCTATGTTTTCTAGTCTCTTTTTTTGCTTTTCTGTTATCTTTCATTCCTTAATTCCAGCCCCTCTAACTTGTTCTCGTTCTCTCTCTCTCTCTCTCTTTCTCCTCTTTCTCTCTCTCCCTCTCTCTCCCTTTCCCTCTATCTTTCTTTCCCTTTCTCAGAAAAAAATGAATGAAGATTTTAGTCAGAGCTCTGACCACAACTCCAGTCCAAACAAGAAAACCATCCAGAGTCTGAAAAATTCGGGGTATGTATGGCCAGTAATTCTTCAACAAAATCCCAATGTATCAATTTCCTCACTCTGCTTGAATTCTCTATCCAAAGGAATATCTCATAGTAGCTCAATGCCTTTGTGTTTGTTGAGGTCTGTCTTTTTCTTTTAAACTTACCTTTCTCTATCTGTCTCTCTTCTTCTTATTTAATTTCCTTTTCTCCCTCCATTCCCAGAAAGGAGCAAACCTTCAGGGACCGGAGGCAGAAGGAAAAATTGAGAGATAACTTCCTGTGGCAGAACGAATGGTGGGGGGAAAACAGGCTCTGCACATTTCTCCCCCCTGTGCTTGGGCCCTGTCTCTGTGGATGCAGCTTAAGAACGAAATTAGTGCTTCACCCTCGGCCCCCAACACTTCCCAGGCAGACTGCCCCAAAGCTTCCATATTTACTATCCAAGAGAGAGTCAACACCATCAATGGCCTGGTCTCAAACACGTCCTACTTCTCCTTCATCTTTACACCCAACCTCCCCGACTGGTCTCCAGCCTACCAGTCACCCTCTGCAACCCCGGCAACTGGTCCCTTTAGGTATTTGGCCCCAAGGTTTTATCATGGCTCCTCCCAAGAACAGGCCTCCCAGAAGCCATTCCCACTTTCCTTAGGGAGGTACCCCATTCCCTCAAGGAGAATGATAACTCCCTAATCCATTTATATTAATAATAAAATGTATATTAAAAATAAATATATATTTAATTTTAAAGTGGCTTACATCTCTCTTGTGCCTTATAAAGTTGTCCCTCATAGAAAGGCATCCATAGCACTTAAGGAGACAGTCCAGAAATAACTATCGCCTCTTTAAATTTAGACTCTTGGTACAGGGGAAAGAGAAATGGATTTGCAACCAGAAAACTTGGGTTTTGATCCCGGGCTTGTTATCGTCTAGATTGCTAACACTGGCCAAATCATTTAACATTTCTGAGTCTCAGGTTTCATCTCAAAAATGATACTTCGGAATCAGATTAGGAATTCTTAATCTTAAATCCATTGATTTTCCCAAGGAATATGTAGATTTCAGGTGGAGGGCTGTGAATTTAAAATTATATCTTTGAATTTAAATTTTTTAAATTACATTTCTATTTTTACAGATGTCTAACTCTAACTTAGCATTTTCTCCAATATGAATGAAAAAAAAATTATTCTGTGAAGGGATCCAGAGGTTTCTTTTTTTTTTAACCAGATCACCCACAATATAGAAAGATTAAGATGATCTAAACTCAGCTCTAAATCTACTTTCTTTCTCTTTATTGAATTCCTATGCTTACAGCTTTGTTTGAAGCTGATAAAAATTGACATTAGTGCCCACTAAAGCCATCAGATCATCTTGTTATCCTTCATGCCCCTCCATTCTATTCTAGAGCTTGTGTCTGGGGAGCTATATTTTGTTATTCAATTGTGGCTGCCTTTTTGTGACCCCATTTATGGTTTTCTTGGCAAAAATACTTGGCATTACTTTCTCCAGCTCATTTTACAGATGAGGAAACTGAAGTAAATAAGGTGAAGTGACTTGCTCAAGATAACACAGCTAGGAAGTATTTGAAGCCCAAATAGCCTTTAAAGACAACCAAAAGATCTTCCTGAGCATTCTATCTACTGAGCCATCTATTTGCATTACTATTTTATATTGTACATTTTGGGATTCTGCTGTGGTTTCTTAGGTATAGGGAACTATTCCCTAAAAGAGTGAAGATGCTCCTCCAGTTTGGATGGGCAATACAGACTTTGAGAATTGCTTGAGTGTATTGAGAAATTAAATTACATTTTTAGTGTAATGCTACAGAAGCAGTACTTGAATACAGCACCTCCTTGATTCTGAGGCCAACTTTCTATCCACTTCCTCCTCTGCTGCCTTTCATATCGAAATTGCTTTCTAATAAATCACCCTAATTGTGACAGACTCATTCTAACTTTAGTAATGTGTCTCTGCTGCCTAAGAAGAAAATGATTCTCATTTGAGTAATTTAGGACAAAGAAAAAAACTCTTTTCCCTTAAATTGGGGAATGGGATGTGGGAGAGGGGGAAGGAACCTAGATCACAATAGCAAAAAAATGCTTTTTTGGCCTTAGAATAGTTAGTGAGACACAGAGTGTATAAAAAGAACATGAAACTGGGAGGACACATGCATTGGTATTAGTCTTGGCTCTGTCAGAACTCAAAGTGTGACACTGGGAAAGTGACTTTCCCCTAGCCTCAGCTTCTTTCTCTGTAAAAGAAGAGAGTTGGATCAGATAACATTTAAGGTTTGAATTCTAAACTTCTCTGGTTTTATGAGAAGCCAAGCATATGTAAGAGTTGAGAAGGAGAAAGTGGTCAAAATTTCAAACCAGACCTTTTTTTTTTAAACAACAACAAAAAAATAACACAAAACAAAACAAAAACCCAAATTAAATTCCCTTTAGTCCCTTAGTAGTGAAAACATAGAGGAAAACTCCTCCTACCTCAAAGAAGGTTTGGGACTTTTCTGGAAGATGGCTGGAGAACCCTCTAAGGCCAAATTCTTTTTCTCCTAAAAGAGTTGGAAGTGGGCGGGGAGAAGTGTTGGGAGAGGGGATGGAAGTGGGGGTAGAGGTGGGGGGTGGGGGTGGAACAGAACCTGGAAGAGCCCTGTACCTTACCCTCGAGGGGCTCACAATCTTGAGTATAAACCAGACAGACCTTGAACTTGGAGCAAAACCCCATTTATTGCAAACTGAAATTCCATCTGCCAGAGAGCTTGGATTAGATGAGGGAGCCAACCTTTAGCGTGTGAGCCAACTTCGCCTTCCACAGCTCCACCCTCCGGTGTCCAGATCCCAATGCCCAGCCCCATTCCCTTGGTCCCCAAAATGGCCTCTTCTCTTTTTATTCCCACCTCTTCTTTCCCTGTTCCACGTCTTATTGCTTCCCAATCTTGCAGAAACTAACGTTTAATTTCTGTAAAAACAATTTTCATGGAGGAGTTTGGGAGAGGAGGGTCACCATCGCCACCTCCTCTAAAATTCTCAGATGTGATACCCCATTTTTTGCTTCTTTTCCCCTCCGGCTCTCTCACCTTTCCTGGCCTAGAAACCTTGACCCTAAAGAAAGGGAATTTGACCTGTGCTAGTCTCTGACACTCTCACCCCCCCCCCCCCAAACTCATCGGTCTTTGGGCCTGGGACTCTGAAGGAAAGCGATGAAAATGCAAGTGCTAGGTCGTTAAGGTATTTGAATTTTTTTTTAAGAGGGGGAAAAAAAAAACTCCGGAGAAAGAAAGTATTTGATGGCTAATAATCTCATTTCAATATAATGGGACTTTCTTCTGCAGAGAGCAAGACAGGTTAAGAGATATAATTATGACTTTGCAAACTCTCTCCCAAGTGCTGGAGACGCGCTGACAGGTCTGCGCCGGGCTGCGCTCGGCTCCGCTCGGCTCCGAGGGGAGACGGCTTTGTCTGGAGCGCCAGTTAAAGAGACAGGATCCCTTTCTCCCCCTCCCCCCACCCCCATCCTCTGCCTGCTTTGCAATTTAACTTGTCAGAATCATCCCCGCTCTCGGATCCTCGTTTGATTCCCTCACAGAGCTCCTGGGGGGGGGGGGGGGGGAAGGGGGAGAGGAGAGGGAAAAAGGAGGGAGGAGGGAGGGAGGGAGGGAGGAGGCCGGGATATATATGTATGTATGTATGTGTGTGTGTGTGTGTGTTGAGGGTCGGGCGCAGGGAGCAAGAGCAGAATGAAGTGGCCTGAGGTCTCCGAGGTTCCCCCAAGAGCAAAAAAGAAACGTGAACTCAAGATCTATCCAAGCTAAAAGGGAGAAGGGCCAAGTCTATATTGCTAAAGTGGGTGGACTGTGGAGCAATTATAGAACTCAAGCCATAAACGTGATTCTAATTCAGCGTCAGCCAAAAATGAAATTTAACCCCCCCCCAAAAAAAAACCCAAAACAAAACTAAAAACAAACAAACATACAATTCGGATAGTGTGGCTGCTTGCTTGGTCCAATCTGGTCCATATTCTCTGGATAACTGTCCATTTTTCTTCTCCTATAGACTCGTAGGTAGGAGCCGAACTTTAAGAAGGTTGCCCTTCCGCCCCTCTATTTTTCCTTCTAAAACCAAACTTTAAAACAGCAGCAACAAAACTATAGTGAAAAAAAAATCCACTTAAAACTGGATCCCTACGGAGGATTTCCCCAGCACCACAAGACCGCAGGCTGAGAAGAATCCCCCAGGAGATTAGATTAAATGGGACAGAGGATTCGAGATGAAGTGCGGATCGAGCCGAACCAGGAGTACAAACTGGATCTCTCCGAAGGGAAGAGATGCTTTTTTCAGGTTGAGAGGCTGCTGGGGAAAGTCCAAGGCTTTGAGAATGGGTGAGTGCTCATTAGTGCTTGAGCAGGTGGATGCACTCATAGAGAGATATCTCGGTGTTTATGGAAATGTGTAAATATTATAATTATATGGCCTCACCGTCGTCGTCTTCGTCATCCCTCATCCCACTCCCTTATGTGGGGGACTTGGCATCCTGCCCCCTACTAATTAAATCCCCCCAAATGTTAACGTAAATGAAGAGACATAGGGAGATAGACGCTAAATTAAAAGGCTGGAGGAAAAGAGGGATGGAGAAGAGAAGAAGGTAGAAAAGATAAGAAGAGGAAGAAATGAGAAGGAAAAGAAAAAGGCAAAAATTGACGAGGAGAAGATAGAGGATAGGGAAGGGGAAGTAGAAGAGAGGCATGCAAAACCGGAAAAAAAATGAATCGGAGGAAGAGAAATCAATGACTGGAGAACTCTTTGAAAGATCGTTCTAAGGCCCTATAACGTGGTTGCTACTTGCCTATTATTCTCTCTCTCTCTCTCTCTCTCTCTCTCTTTCTCTCTCTCTCTCTCTCTCTCCCTCCCTCCCTCCTCCTCCCTACTCCTTTCTCTCTCTTGCTTTTCCCCCTCTCTACTTCTTTTCTCTACCTCCCTCATAATGACTTACTCCACTTCGCACTATAAGGAATTAGTAAGGAATTCTTTAAAAAGCAGGGCAAGTCTCTACTAATTTCCCAGTAGCACCTCAGCGCCCTCCAGACCCGCACAGAAAATCCAGAAAGACTGAAAAATCCAGACTGATACTAGCCACGTGACTCACCCTGGGCAAGGGGAGGCCGAGGTTAGGAGACCTAAGGACCTCTTTTACGACAATGGAGGATGCCCAGACCCTGAATCCCACAGACAGAATGAACTAAATAGCCAGGGTCTGGAGCAGACTCGATTAGCAAACGACTCTAGGCTAAATTTAAAAGGTTTTATTGGGTTCATTCAATTGCAAACCTAGTCTAGTCTGAATTATTCCCTCCCAGCACCATTATCCCCATCTATCCTGTCTGCATATAAATCACACTTTCGTGTGCGCGGCACTTTCCCTGGTCGTACTTGTGCAATTCCACAAACTGGTCAAACCGGACATAATTTGGAGGTAACCCTGGTCTCGGTTTCAGAGAAGGGAAGAACTGCTAGAAATTATCTTTGGATGTGAGGATTTAAAACTGCACAGATTCACTTACGTTCTCCTATGGTGAGAGTAGTGGGGCTCCTCTCTTTCCATTCCCCTTCCCCCGCCTCCACCTTGTGATCTTCCACTCACCTAGTGGGGGCCAGTGGGCCTGGGTCACAGGTGCATTTCCGGGTCTAAGAACTAGGAGGAGATGAGTGGACTATTGGTGGCTTGGAGGCTTAGAACCTTTTGATCTGGTTCGAGTGACAGGACCAACCGCCACAGACTACACTAAATCTTAAATTTTCCTCATATCTGCATTCCTATTCTGATTCATATGTTTAATTCCTCTCCCTTCTCTTTCCATCCCCGAGGAAAACCGGTCAGGAAGCAAGTAGAAGCACTCCACCCCCACCCCCCAAATCTACTAGATAGTTGCTGGGAGGAGGATAGAGTCAGGAAACAAGTAGAAGCACCCGTCTACCCCCCCAAAAAAAAAATCTAATTGCGGGGAGGATAGGATTCGAGGAGCGCAGTTGTGAAAGTCTCAACCCGGAGAAGCAAGATCCCACATATTCCTCTTCCCTCACCCGAGCTTCGTCCCATTTGGGAATATTTTTTCTTGGGTGAAATATTTATTTCTTGGGTGAAAATTTATTCTTGGTGAGAGAAATAGGGGGTTTGGGCAAGTTTCTCTCTTGGTCCTGAGGTAGGTCGGTAAACAAAGACTAACTCAAAGTGGGTGAGGTGGGAATTAGGGGAAGGATGATGATGAAAGGCTGTGTGTGTTTGTGTGTATGTGTGTAAAATGCCTTGCGTAGCCAGGTCCACCAGTCCAGGGGAAGTGTGCGAATGATTTTAAGTCAAGCACTTGCTCATATGTGTGTATGCTTGCCCGTGAGTGTGTAATTCTAAGCTGCTACCTTGGTGTATATATGTTCGTGTATTCCCGCAGGGATGAAATATACAGGGTAGTAAAGGAAGATTTAAGTTAAAAAACAAAAGCGGGAGAGGAAAACACATAGGCAAAGACATAAATGAGAATTAAGACGCAGGAATTGGGGAGACAGAGACTGACACAGAAGAAGGTAGTATAAAGACAGTATGAGAACGAAGCCGCCAAGGTCAGGTTTTAGAGACATTGTACGCGTGGCCTCTCGAGTGCCCCGAGTGGGGGCCTCGTGGGTCCGAATCCCTGCGGGGAAGCGGGGGTCGTTGGGTGGAGTCAGGGAGGAGCCACAGGGCGCAGCCGGCGAGGTCAGGGGGGAAGGGGCACACAGAGGGCAGCGGCTCGGAAAGCCAGTTCGGCCGGCTCAGGTTACTGTGGGCCTTCCCGGGGAGCCGTAGCCGCCTCCCTCCCCCCAACCCCAGGGAAAGGGGCCGGGGATGGGCTACGGACTCGTCCCTACTCCCCACCCCCACCCCAGCCCCCACTGTTTGCATTTCTCTGGCAGGCTGCGGGGCTCAGGTTGAAAAGAATCGCCTTCATTTGGAACTCTGTTTATTTTTCTTAACTAACCGGCGCAGACAGACGACCCTGTAGAGCACCGGCGGCCGGCAGGGGCCGAACCCCAGCCAGGGGAAGGGGTTGAGGGGAGAGAGCGGCCAAACGGGAGTGGTGGGGAGGGGGTGCTGCTTCACCCTCCCCCAACGGCTAGAGAGGAGGGAGAAGTGACAAGTTTCTCCCAGTTCCTCAACCAGATTCTTCTTAGTCCCCTAACCCCATTACTTCATCTCTGGCCAGCTCGTGCCTGGCAAAGGCACTCGTTTCAGAGTTTCTAGTCTTCTAGTTCCATATCCTATCTTCCCAGCCTTTGGGACCTTGGGTTTCTCCTTCTCTGCTCCGGTTTCGGCAACTGTACACGCGTAAAGTGGGCCGTGATGAAGTCTCAACTCATTTTACCCGGCTGCGGTGGGGTGAAAGTGATGAAACTCGTAGGTGCCTGGGCTTTTAGAACCCAACCAAATGCCCGAGAGAATGGAGCTGGGGGGTAGGAGTTTCCTGTCTTAGTCAATTCAACCTGACACAGGCCGGGACCCCAGGGACATTTGGATGTAGGGAAAAGAAGGAGGAGAGGCATTTCTTGCATGTTTTGACACGAAATGAATACAATTCAAATGATATTCAAAGAAATAGGCAAATCATCAGTTATTAAGTAGCGGAGAGCTCAGCATTATGTGCAGTGGTGTGGCAAAACCAATGAGAATTCAGACCCAGTCCTTACTAGTCCACAGGCCTCGTGTGTGTATGTGTGTGTGTGCCTGTGCAAGCACTCGCTTGCTTTTGTGTATTCCAGGTGAGATTTGATCTCTCCTGAAATATACGTCTGGGTGAATGCTTCAGGAGAGTTTGTATATCTGTTTTTGAGAGCAATGTTTGTCTAGAATTGTCTGCCGTGTTTATATCTTTGTGAGTTTGTGAAAAATGTGCTTGTCTGAGTTTGTTTCCCAGCATTTGTGTGGGAACGGCTGTGTGAGAATGTGTGACTATGAGTGAGAAAGTGTGTGTGTATGTATGTGTGTGTCAGCGTGTGTGTCTCTGCTGGAATGTATGTACCCGGGCGGGTGTGCTCGCCTGTCATGAAAATGAGGTCAGGGAAGGTCGTTCCGCTCTACAGTATAAATCAAGGAGGAAAGGAGAATGGAAGTGAGAGACATTCCCAGGAGACCTGAGGGAGAGAGACAGAACAGGAGACACAGATTGGAGACAGGGAGGGGGAAGAGAGAGACAAAAAGAGGAGGAAGGGAGAGATGGAGGGAGAGAGTTTTGAGGACATTAGATGAAACTCAGTAGAAATACCTTAGTTTTTGCCTATTAAGTTCCATATCCTAGTTCCTTGGAATCATCCTGTTACCCCTTACCACTTTAAAGAAAATTAGGGAAAATAAGAGTCCTCAAACTGAAATATAACCCCTCAAAAAAAAAAAAACCCCACCAACACCCTTCAAAATACCACTCTATCTTAAGTATTTCTTTGGTTAATAATTTCTCATCACAGCCACCCTCTAAGAAGAATTTGTAATAGTTAACCCCCTTGACACATCCATCCTGGTTGTTGCCCCTCACCCCCCCCCCCAGTTACAAGCACATTCACAATCACACTTCTTACACACTTGAACACCTCTCTCCATCACTGTGAGCCAGGAGCTCCCCACTGGTGACCTGGATTATAGCACCCCATAATCTTTCCATCTTCTTTCTCCTTCCCTTTTTAGTGCCTCCACCTCATTCTGGAGCCTTCCTCCACCGTTCTTGTTTCTACCCACTATATTCCCCCTATATACCCCACATTCCGCCCCCCTCCACTTGTCCTCCTCCTTTTCTCCTTGCCTGCTGGCCTCATCCACATCACATCCATCTCCCTGACAGGGAACCTAGACTTCTGTCTTAACTCTCTGTGCTCTGGCACTCCTTCCCTCCCTCCCCCCCTCTTTCCAGTTTTCTCTCCTGTCTTCCCTATTATACTCTTCCCCTCCACCCCATCATTGTGGGCCCTTCAATCTCCTCGGGAGTCCCTCAAGTTGGACCCTGCTCTTTCTCATGGTGTAATTTGCAAATCTTACCAAAAGCAAACTGAGCTTCTGGCCCTTATCCCATCCCAGAATGAACAGTTGGGCAGAGATAGAAATTGCTTATTGTGGGGGCTGGTCTCAAAGACACTGAGATGAAAAGAAGGGAAGAGAGAATGAGGAGGAACAACCTTAAGGGATCAAGTCTTTTATGTCTTCCAAATGCTCTCTTGTATGAACATGAGGCAGGCTATCAGGGAAGGCATTTCATAGGTGAATTCTCTCTCCTCATGAGCATGGCCTCTGCCATCACTTGCTCTCTGTTTCTTCATTTGTAAAATGGAAGTTTCTTTCAGCTAAGGTCTCTTTCTAAGACCCAATTTATGATCCAATGATTCCCGTCTTTGTATTTTGAATGTCCCAGAGTCAATGGAAGGTGGTTGGAGTTTGGAGTTAAATCTTAGAAATCCAGAGAAGCCCTTTCTGCCTTCACTTGCTATGGGTCACCTCCTTGCTCTGACTAAAGTAGAGGTCAGGTTCTGCTGGGCCACAGCTTGGAGGCCCTTGGGTACACAGATAACAAATGGATAGGGTAGGGAAGGGAAAGTACTTCCCTGAGGCCCCAGTGCCTTGAGACTATCTTGACTCAGCTCCTGCAACAAGGCTCAGGTTTTGTTTGTTTGTTTGTTTTTTAGCTTTTTTTGGTTCCATAGATGCTATTGGCAGTCTATGAATCCTGTGAACTTCTCAGATTAATTTTTTAATTGTGTAAAATAAAATACATAAATTTATAAATGCAACTATTGGAGTTCAATTAATCTCAGACTCTAGGTTAAGAACAATTACTCTTGGTTTTATTGGGTTGGTTCCCTACTAACTTTAGAAAGTTGTGCCCTCAACATTGCACTGCTAAGGGCATTCCTCATGGAGGGCCAATTTTAATCGACTTCTTATTTTCCCCCTTAATTCCTACTCTGTGAGTTTTTAACACAAGGATTCAGAGCATCCTAGGCAAAGTTTTCAGGAATCTTCCTTTGGATTGATCCCAATTTGGTATTGAGAGGTAGGGAGAATTACTTGATTCAAGGCTGTGCAGAGAGGAGCAATAAGTAGAACCTCTGTCTTGTCTACCTCCGAATCTAGCCTGGGGGAAAATGCACCTGGAAGGGTTCAAGGTGAGGAAATAAGCTCATGACTTCCTTTTTCTTCCTGTATATGTACTTGCTGCCATGATTGTATGCCTTCCTCCATTGTCTCTGAGCCTAAAGAGTGTGTGTGTGTGTGTATGTGTGTGTATGTACTCCTGCTAGAAGTCCAACATCAAAGTCCCGGTCTTATTCCCATAACTGCTCCACAATGTGGTGGAAGTTGAGTTCCCAGCAGTCTGACAGGTCACTGTGATCCCATACCACCCCTATGTGGTCCATGATGGCACTACAGGTGGTTGGATTGAGGCAAATGACCAGAAGAGGCCAACAGGATTGGAATAACTAAATCTAAGGTTCTCAGTGACTTTTTACTCCAACCGCTAGATAAGATTTGCCATCCAGGCTCTTCCAGCTGTGACATTGAGTTTCAGAATCTGTTGCAGGTGAAAAAGCAAAACAAAACAAGTCTTTTTTGTCCCCTTTTCTCAAGCCCATTCAAATGTAACAAGCAGTGAGTGCAAGATAATAATTGGATTTCTAATTTGCCTAGCATATCATATGATCCCAGGAAATTAATGATTTCTTTCCCCTTTTCAAGTTTCAGTTCACGTCCCTATCCCCTAATAATAACTTACATTTATGTAGTGTTTTAATGTGATTTTTTAAAAATTGGCTTTGGAGTTAGAGATCTTGGGTTCAAAAAACAGTGCTGCCATTGATTACCTACACAATCTTGGGTTAGTCACCTTTGCGAACTTCCATTCCTCCTCTCTACATTAAGAGGGATGATTTCTTGGATCCTTTCCAATCTAAATTTGTGAGCATATTACTAGCAAAAGATAAGTTAAAGAATTTCATATTTTTCTTGAGAGAGTCAGCATCTCATGGTAGAAAAGGGTTAAACTTAGAATTAGGAAGACCAGCCTCCTATAGTAGAGAGAGGGCTAGCTTTAGAGTGAGGGAACCCAGCCTCCTATAGAAGAGAGAGGGCTAGCTTTAGGGTTCAAGTTTTGCCTCAGACACAAATAATGGATGTGTGACCATAGTCATATCACTTAACCTTTCTGTGCCAAGGCAGCTCTCTTTAACTATTAACTCTATGTTGGTGAAAGTTCTCGGATAAAATTTTCTATCTGAATGGATAAAAGTAAATAAATCTCAATAAAAAGCCCTGCCCTAACCACATTTAATTCTTACAGTAAATAACTGAACAAGACAACCAGGGAAGAAATTATTTCCGTTCTACAGAAACTAAAAGGAAAGTAGTCAAGAATTTTGTCCAAGTAAGGAAGCAGCTGAGGCAGGTTTTCAACTCAGTGGGCAGAGATGATAACAGAACTCTGTACCTGAATTAACTTCAGCTATCATTTCCACCATCACCTTCAACAGAAACACAAGGGGAAGCATCTTGGAAAGTTTTTCCAGGTTCTGAATGATGTTTATCAGTAGGGGCTCCAGGGATGACAAAAGTGACCTTGGACTTGCAGCAGCTTTGCTCAAGCTGGTGGTGAGATGAGGAGCCTCTGGTCTCATCCAGATGGAGCTGGAATCAGCAACAGAATGCTGATGATCTCTTAGAGCTTAGGTGTGTTCCTGGAAACCCAAAGTGCCAAAGATAGCAATTTCTGATACTCTGCTGCTCCCTAGTGTTGCTCAGAGCCCCTACATC
The DNA here is from genome assembly GCF_902635505.1 of Sarcophilus harrisii. Lineage (NCBI taxonomy): Eukaryota > Metazoa > Chordata > Mammalia > Dasyuromorphia > Dasyuridae > Sarcophilus > Sarcophilus harrisii. The sequence continues at coordinate 272,696,802 of NC_045429.1, forward strand.
CAAGTTCAGCTTTTGGTCGTGTAGTGATTGACTCCTTCCCTATTCCAAGGCTCTCATTCTCACCTAGCAATAGGATCTTTCTCTTGAATTACTACTCTCCTAATCCCAATCCTAGAAGAGAGCCTGGAAAAGTGGATGAGCATTTTATGGGGCTTTCTGGTTGCAGAATCTAATCCAATTCAATAAATGTATCAGGCGCTGTGCCTAGTCCTGGAGATACAATTAATAAAAAAGATAATTCCTCCCCATAAGAAGCCTATTTGGTTGCTTGTTGTCCATTGTACTTGAAGACCAAAATGATATTACTATGTATCAACTTGCAAACTAGTTGAAGAAATAAAATTACACATATATGAAAAAAATTGCCACAATGTAAAATTTAAATATTAAGTGATATAGATAGCAGATTATAAAGAATCTGAAAGAAGGGAAAGAAAATCATCAGGGAAAGTGACTTGGAGGAGGTAAGACAATGTGTGCCTTAAAGAATGACCAGGATTTGGAGACTGAGAGAAGGGTAAGGATGCTAGGGAGATGTGGTATAGAGAATGTTATGATTAATGATGAGTATATATAAAGAGTATTCAGGGGACAGAGAGAATCACAGTATCTCAGGATTGGAAGACCTTTTGTTCTGTATCTAGTACAATGTGTATTCAAACACAAATCCCTTCTGTACCACATCTAACAAGTAGTCATTCACTCTCTGACCGAGCCTACTTTCTCCTTGGGTAGCCCATTCCAGTTATGGGTAGCTACCTATCAAATTCTTTGATTCTTTAAATATTTAAAGATAAAGCTCCTTCTCCCCCATCTCAATCATTTCTTCTCTAGGCCAAGTATCCCTGACTCATGATCACTGTGATAAATTCTTGAGACCCTTCACCATATTGACCCTCTCCTCATCTCTCTCTCTTTTTTTTTTTTTTTTGAGGTACCTGGGGTTAAGTGATTTGCTGCAGCAGTAAGTGTCTGAGGCTGGATTTGAACTCAGGTCAGTAAGAGCAGGGCAGGGTTGCCTAGGTGCTCCCTTGGTTCTTTTTCTCTGAAATCATACAAGTTTGTCCATGTCTTTCCTAAATAAAATGTGACTCAAAAAATTAAACACTACATTGACAAATGTCATCCCCAGCATCTTTCTTTTTAAAAAAATGATTTGACAGCTTCAGACACTTAACATTAGCTGTGTGACCTTGAGGAAGTCACTTAACCCCAATTACCTTGCCAAAAAAAATGTTTACACAACTTTTGGTTTCTTAGCTATTTCCCCTCCCAGAGAACCATCCTTTATAATAAAGAATTTCAAAGAGGGATTGGGAAGGAGAAAAAAGGCCTGGCAAAACTAACCCACATATTGAAAAGTCTAATGTTATATGTAGCATTCCACATTTGTAGAGTTCCATTTCTGTAAAGAAGCAAGGAGAAGTGAGAGGAACATAATATTAATAATGAACAAAAAAGCTTCAAGCCTTAAGGTTTGCAAAGTACTTTATACATATCTCAATTGACCTTCACAAAACAGCTAATTATTTACCCATTTACATTTGAGAAAATGGAGACTGAGATAAGACTAAGTGACTTTCCAGGATCATGTAGCTAGTTAGCATCTGAGATAGGAACTGAACTCATTTTATTCATTATGCTTCACCCACTGTGGGAGCTCAGAGGAGGGAGAATCCTCTGTGGGCAAAGGTGGTTTCCTGGTAGGCCATAACTAGAAGAGCTAGTCTAGTACCTGATTAAATATTTCTACCTTTAGATAAATTAGTAATGAGATGGAACATGTTATTCATTGATAATTTTTATCACTTTTAAGAGTGCAATATTTATCTTGATTCTCAGTGTGTTTGGGATATCCCTCCCGTTATCTATCCTCAAAGGTCAAGAGACTTATTTCTGAAGAAGTGATTATGGCTCTCTAAGTTGGTTCCTTATGTCAAACCTTTTGTGTTCCATTGTTTCCTAGAGTCTCAAATTGAAGAAGGAGAAGAATGAGGAGAAAAAGAACAAGAAGAAGAAAAAAGAGAATTGTTTACTATATATGCTCTGCATTGAGTATTAGGGGCACAAATGCAGGCAAAATAAAAAAGTAGTTCCTGCTTGTAAAGCGTTTAAATTTGAATAGGGGAAGACCTCAATAAAAGGAAGATGAAAGATGGGGATGAGAGATGGCAGGGGAAGGGAGAAAGACAACAATGTCTGGATCATAGTGATGAAATCTGAGAATGATGGATGGGTTTGAACACTTCTTCAAAGTGGAAGGTCCAGGAAGAGCTCATCAAAGAGGAAAAGAGGCATTGAGAGCCAAGGAAAAAGACAACTGAGACATGATGGCAAATTCCAGAGAAAAAAAATCATATAGAACCTCAGAGCTGGGAGGTCCCTCAGATGTCATCTTGTGTAACTTGTATTTAAAACATGAATAGCCTTTGGAGTATTCTGGAAAAGTGGTCATCCAGAATCTACCTGATGAGCTTCAATGAAGGATGATCCCCACTCCTTCCTCACCTAGAGCTCGAAGAAGATTCTCTATTGAATATAATTAAACACTTTCTTCCACTTTCTTGTAAGGATGTCCTTTGCTCAGAACCTTAAATTCACTAATAATAAACTAAGGGAACTGAGCAAAAGAAAACAATTAGAGATAGATGTTTCAGGAAAATGAAACAGAATCAGAGAAACTCATTCCCTATATCTGCAAGACTTCAAGACTCTGGTGAGGAAGGACATGTCTTGGGACACTGTGAGTATAAGTGCTGGGGCAGGGCTTAGTGGGAAGAGGGTATGCTGGTTGTATTGATTTATATCCTTTTTTAAAAATAGTATTTTTCCTATTACATATAAAGACAATTTTAACATTCATTTTAAATAAGATTTTGAATTCCATTTTTTTCTTCCTCCTCTTATCCCTCTTTCCTAAGATGTATGCAATTTGATATAGATTATATATGTGTAACCATATAAAATATTTCCATAGTCATGTTATAAAATAAAAAAAAACAGAACAAAAGATAAAAAAAAGCTATGAAAAAATAAAGTGAAAATACTATGCTCTGATCTGTATTTAGACTCTATCAGTTCCTTTTCTGGACGTGAATAGCATTTTCTATTATGAGTTTTTTGGAATTTAACCCATATCTTGAAGGAAAAGTTTGGTTGAGTACAATAGAGCATGGGGGAAACAGGGCAGTTTGGGGAGACATCCCTTATATTAAATGCAACAGACAACTAATAATTTAGCTTATACAAAGAAGAGATAAAAATAGCAACAATTCGAATTTATATCTTCTGAAAAATAGGGATCGTGTAATGCTTTATAAAATTCTTATAATAATCCTATAAGGCAGGTAGTATATAAGTAATATTATTCTAATTTTAGCAATGAAGAAATCGAGATAATGTGACCTGTTTAAAGTCACACAGTAAATGCCTAAGATGAGACTCAAATCCCGTGTTTGCTCCTTTTTACAACTAGAGAAGTGACCCAGAGGAGTTGGGATTTGCAAAAGTCATCTGATATGTCATTCATTCATTCATTCAGGTACAGAATATCAGAGCAGAAAGAGACCATATGTGGAGCTTGCCTAGTATTTCAGGGCAAGGGGTAAGAGGAATCATGCAGGGAAGCTACCACTGCTTACAGCTATCTTGAGACCATTATCTTTTCTCTCTCCATGTATCTTTAAATAAAGCAAACCTAGCAGTGAGTGTTATACATTTGTCAAGACTGTGGGAATCCTCTTGTACTGACTATAATTATAAGAGACAATCCCCATCTCCTTCCTATACTTCCTTGATGGTATAGCAGAACACAGGATCTGGGGACTAGCATGCTTTAATTTGGGCAACTGGGTGTTGGTGTGGATAGAGCTCTGGCCCAGGGGCTGGATCAGCTGAGTTCAGATCTGTCCTTAGACATTTACTTAGAACTTAAAATGGGTCAATTATTTGTAAAGTGAGCCACAGAAGGAAATGGCAGAGCACTCCAGTACCTTTGCCAAGAAAATCATGGTCATGGTTGAACCATGATTGAACCAACTATGCCTTTGTTCAGGCCCCATTATCAGTACTCGCCAGCAGGTAACCTTAGGAAATCTTTGATTCTCTGAATCTGTTTTCTTAGCCTCATCTCCAGAGCAGAAATAGTACTATTTATACTATCTACCTCACAGCTCCTATGTAAGTATTAAAGCACTGAAAAGAAGCATGATCTATGGGGGAAGAAGTCTAGGTTTAGAGTCAAGGGGCTTACATTTACAATGTAAAAGTAAGTAAAGACTCCAATATCTAGTTTTACAGATAATGAAAATGAGATTCAAAGTAGTCAGGTGTCTTACTCAATATCAAACAAAATGTAAATGAAAGAAATGTCCTCTGCCTCCAAATCATGTGTTCTTTTTTTTTTTGTGAAGAACAACATCAAATTTCATCTAGGGGATATTCAAACCCAATCTAATCTATCATAAGGAGTATTTATTAAGCACCTGTTAAATTCCAAGAATTGTGCTAAACTCTGGGTTAAAAAAAAATAAGAGGAAATTGAGTGGATGCCCATTAGATAGGGAATGGCTAAATAAGTTGTGGTATATGAATGTAATGGAATATTATTGTTCTATAAGAAATGATGATTAGGGTGATTTCAGAAAAGCCTGGAAAGACTTACATGAACTGATGCTGAGTGAAATGAACAGAACCAAGAGAACACTGTACAAAGCAATAACAAGCCTATGTTGTGGACTTGGCTCTTTTCAATAATGAGCTGATTCAGGCCAATTCCAATAAACTTGTGATGGAGAGAGCCAATCACAGTTAGAGAACTGTGGAGACTGACTGCGGATCAAAATATAGTATTTTCAGCTTTTTGTTGTAGTTTTTTTTTTTTCTTTTTGATCTGATTTTTCTTGTGCAGCATGACAAATATAAAAGTGTTTAGAAGTATTGTACATGTTTAATCTATATCAAATTCCTTGCTATCTTGTGGAGTGGGTAGGAGGAGGAGAGAAATTTGGAACACAGGGTTTTTCAGGGGTGAATGTTGAGGACTCTCTTTGTATTTAGAAAAAATAAAATACTATTAAAAATACTCTTTAAAAAAAGGGAAAAAAAGAAAATCAGTTCCTATCCACAAGGAACTTACATATGCAAATACATACATATTTTCCAATGTAATAGTGTTTTTTTTTAATTGTTTTCTGGTAAAGAAGCAGAAGGGGTAGTACAGGGTGTGAGGCTATAAGATTATATAGGCATACATTTGCCAGAATCCTTGGATTTCATTTTTATTTGTCTTTGAAAACATTTCCTATTTTGAGTTTTACAGGCTTGAGGAGAAAAAGTGTTGAGTGACATGTCTGACCGTAACCCTATTTGGGTTTTTCTTGACAGAGGTATTAAGATGGTTTGCCATTTCTTTCTCCAGCTCATTTTACAGATGAGGAAACTGAGATAAGCAGGATTAAGTGACTTGCCCAGGATCACCCAGTTAGGAAATGTCTGAAGATTAGTCTTTCTAACTCCAGGCGCAGCTGTCTATCCACTGTTCTAACCTCCAATGGGATCATAGGATCATACCTTTCACACTAGTTGAGAACTTTGAGGTTACCTAGTCCAGCCTTTTCATTAACAAATGATAAAAGTGAGGCTCCAAAGATTTATATGCATTGCCCAAAGTCATCCAAGGTAGCAAAGAACAGTCTGAATTTGAAGCCATGCTCTTCAATTATAAGTCAGGCACTCAGTATGTTGGGCTATACGGTGACTCCCACATTCTTTTCTTGAATTATAGGTGATATTTTGGAGTCTGGCCTCCTAAAAGTCCTCTGTTAAGCCCCAGGAATCTCTTCCTTCTACAACATATCAGCCCTGGAACCCTTATCTCAATACTCTCTTCCCTGGAGAGTAAACTTCTCCTCTAAGAAGCTCAGAAGCTCCACTTAAGGAGATATCCTAGGTCAGCCATCTCTTCATTTCCCACTGGACTTTTTTATTTTGTTCCCACTGGTACTTTTCCCTCTCTTTCCTCCATTCTTTCTTGCTTCCCTTTGCCAATTGTCTTTTTCCATTAGATTGTAAACTCCTTGAAGGCAGGGATTACCTTTTGCCTTTATATCATCAGCGCTTTGCCCAGTGACTGGCATACATAGTAGGTGCTTAATGTTTATTGACTGACTTTAATCATACTTTGGATAATATTCCCCTAAATGCATGATCTCATGTTTGCATATACTGTAGCTTCACTTAGTGAATTCTGCCAAATCACACAACCCTGAGATATTTACATCCAATTTATCCACATTACTGGAGAGGATCCCAGAATTTTCAAGCTGGAGGGACCTTAGCCATTTTTGAATCCTTCTCTTTCATTTTACAGGTGAGGAAACAATTCTAGAGAGAGAGAGTAATTTACCTGACTCACACAGATTTTAAATAGAAAACTTAGAATATGAATCCAAGAATAAAATCCTACTCTTCAGTGCCTTTAGCTGGAGAACCTGCAGTGGACAGTGTTGGACTTGAAGTTCAGAAAACCTGGATTCAAATCCTGCCTTGAACATTTACTAGTGTGACATATAAAAAATTTGAGAGATATAATTTATAGATATCCATTTACTAATAAGTAATTATGAAATCAATGAGCAATTATGGGATTAATGAGTAATTAATGAAATAATGAGTAATAAAAGAATGGTCATTTGGTCCTCTCTTGAATCAAAGATGGATCATGATGCTTGTGTCCTTGGAAGGATGGTTGTGTCTGACAGATGACAATCAAATCTAATTGGATAATGAGAGAATGAATATTATGAGAGGTGGACTTAGTCTAATTAGGGAGGATCGACTGATTATGTCACTCTTACTTATCTTTACTCAAATATCCCCAGCTTGAGTAATCTAGACAAAGAATTCCACTCCTCTTCTACCACTAGCCCCTCTTAAGTCTGGTCTAAACAAGATTGTGGAGAAAGTTAATTCAATCTCATTATCAACATTGTCCTTCAAATGCTAGCTGAATAACATACTAGGGGCTTATTTCAAAATTAGGAAATAAAAGGGGATGGGGGAAATTCCTATTCCTAATTCAATAATTGATCATTAATATGTGTGAGAAATAATCATTCTCTCACTAGATAAGTGGGCAAGTCACAACCTCTCAGCTTCAATTTCTTCATCTATAGAATGGGGATAATAATGACACCTACCTTCCTGAGTTGTGGTGAGAATCAAATGAAATAACATTATAAAGTGATTTGTAAACCTGAAAGAAAGCTCTATCTAAATGCTAGATGCTACTATTAGACAAGTGCCTATTCATCTTTATTCTTTGTCTGCCAGTTCATTGTCCATGGTAAAATCATTCTACCCCAATCCCGTTGTGACTTGGTATGGAAGATTATAAAAGCCTTTTTAGAAATCTAAATGAATTGTGATCCAAAGATTCTTTCTTGTCCCTATGGCTTCCTGAAAGGTTAATTCTTAATAAAGCTTGCTATTCCCTTATAAAAGACAGGTGGTCAGTTCCTCAATAGATCATTTGCTTATGTGTTCAGTGATCTTACTCTTTAATATAACTTTCATCAGCTGTGAAAATGAAACTAGGTATCATATAGTTTCTAGGTACCCTCTGAAACTTTTCTAATGGATGGGAAACATACCTGCTATTCCTCTGAGACCATCATAGCAACAACCTATACACAAGCTTCATTTCTCTGATCAAGAGGGTCTTAAACTGACTTTTATGGAGAGGGAGGAAAAAACCAAACAAACTCAAAATACTAAAACTGGCTGATACAGATAGTAATGTGTGTCAGAAAGAAACAATCTAATGTACCAGATATGAATAATTCTTCAATGAAAGTATTGAAATTTGGTTAGGAATAATTCTCATAATCTAAGATTTCTATACTGTGGATTATTTATATCTTATGTTCTCTTATACTATACTACATTATGCTATGCTATTCTATGCTTTACTATACTATACTATTTAGTGTACTTCATTACCTCTATACTATTCAGACTATGGGTAACAAAGGGAACCCAATTTTATTTTTGTTTTTATATCATCTGTTGTGGGTCATGAACTGGGAAAATATGAGTTACTCCACTTTTTCCTTCTCTTTCCGCTTTTCCCCTTCAAAACTCTTTAACAGGGACTGCTGAAAGTCAACAGGTTAACAATCAATGATTAAACATCTATATGTCAAGCCCCAAACTAAATGTTGGGGACTCAAAAAGTGGAGGGGAAAGCCACTTCTGGTTCTCAAGATACTCATATTCTGATGGGAAGACGAGCAAACTATGTATAAATAAGGATACAAGATGCAAGACAAATTTGAGATACTCTCTTAGCATTAGGAGAGATTAGAAATAAACAAGGAAGTGGTAGTGCAAATCTGGGAAAGCTGGGGTTAACATTACCCCTAGGTGGATTGATCTGGGACCCAGATGTGGGCCCTTTAAGCAACAGTAATATAAAAGTGGCTGTGAGACTTTGAGAGGAGGGCCCTAAAACCATAGGGGACCTTCTTGCTGACTGTCCCCCCCGGCCCCCAATCTCTCTTTTTTTTTTTTTTTTTTTTTTTTACTATTTTTAAATGGTCTTGAAAATTGTTTCTACTCCAGGATGTTGGAATGATTTTAGTAAAAGATTTTTGTTTAAACCCTCTAGCTCTCAGTGATCCTGAGACACAGAATACTGACTCCATGTCTCTTTTCCCTTTCCTAACCCGAACTCTTTCACCTATAAAAAAGAATAAATAATAGAAAAGGAAAAAAAAAAAAAAAACCAAAACAACCTAACCAATGTATTAACTGAAACTGATAGTATATAGACAACTTTTTCAGGTATTTGAAATACAACTTTTTAATGACCTAAACAAAAAAAAAAGAAATTCGAATGACAATAACAAGAATTACTACTGTGTCAAATGACCCAGAGAAGGAAATGGCAAACCACTTCAGTATCTTTGCCAAGAAAACCACAAATGAGGTTACAAAGAGTCAGATACAATTGAAAAATGATCCAACAACAACAAGTTGGATAAAATTACAGCAGCCTTAGATTTGAAACCCAAGGGGGACATAGCTGTGGTCCAAATGAGCAAAAAACACAGATCCAAAATATGAGTTATATTTATATTTACATTTCCACATTTACTTTACAGTCCATTCAGCTTTTTCAATATCTCACATATTAAGCAGGTGTTCTATTCAGTTATATAATAATGTTGCAGTGACCCCATGGGACAGTTTGTTTATAAAACCATATGCCTGGCATTGGGCTCTAGCTTCATTCCATTATTGGTCATTCATCACCCTTGGGAAGTGCAGCTCCCCAAGTGCAGAGTGCAGAGTATTGTGGGTCTTCCTTATATGCTTCCAGTGCTGGGTACATGATGACTTTCGTAGACATGTAGACAAGCCTAGAGACTTGACAACAAACTCCAAATTAGAATCCTGGTTAAGTTTTCAAGTAGCCAAAAGAAGGACTTCTCAAAGGAAGTAAATTTTGGCTCAAATGCCAAAGTACTAGAAGTTTCTTCCCTTATGCAAGATGATGATGGAAATGTGCTTAAAAATATTGTACATATATATTCTATATCAGATCACTTGCTGTCTTGGAGAGGGGGAAGGTAAGAAAGGAAGGGAGAAAAAATTTGGACATAAAATCTTAAAAAAATGTTGAAAATTATCTTCACATGAATTTGGAAAAAATAAAATATTACTGAAAATAATGCGTTTTGCCTTGATTTTTCTGTTAATGTTCATTTTGTCATTTGGGCCTAGTAGTCCACACTTGCAATAGTAGTTGTTCATCCTTCATTCCTGAAGAAGACCTTAAATGCTAAATGAATTGAATTTAAATGATGCAGAGCTGAACAAAGTCATTAGCCTCATTCTCTCCTCCAGAATCATCAGATTCCAGTGATATACGTCAGGGTATGGCCCTTATATCTGCAGTATTTACTACTGGGAAGTATGATATTTGGGTCCTAGAGTTCTGAGCTGCTATGTGAACTAGGCAATTCTTGACTTTTCTGAGCTCTTCTATAAATGTAGAGGTATTGATACTTTGATAACCATGCTCTTAAGAAGACAGGTTTACATTGTAGGGCTTTTTCTGCCAAATTTTTTATGTGACCCTGGGTATATAGGTATATAAAATAGGTATACAAATCAAACATTTACTGCTAATAAATCATAATCTTGTGACTTCCACATTCAGTTATGTAAGAAGCTCTGCTGTAAAACACTTTATTCTTGAAGGATCTATGAATTTGTCAGCATTGAAAACTCCTGGTATAAGAACTCCCTCCATTAATGCAAATTACAACTCACTTTCCTCACACCAAGTATTGTCATCTTGTCCTACTGATATTCTTCATAGATAACATTCACTCCCCCTCCTCAGTGCTTTTGCACTTTGAGATCCTTATGTCTGGAATCCATTCCCTCCTCTCCCCTGGTCCTCGGAATTCCTGATTGCCTTTAAAATTCTGCTCAAGTACCAACTTCTTCATGAATACTTTCCTAATCTCTCCCTTTCAGATGATGAAGCCTGCCTTTTGCAAACTAAATTGTGTTCATTTTGTATGTATCCTGATTATAGGTCCCATTAGAATGTAAGCTCCTGGAAGACAGGGACTGCTCCATTTTTGACTTTGTAACCACAGTGCCTTTAGTACTCAAGTAAAAACTTGCAGATTGATTCAGCTAGGACTCTAGGGAGCAGTTGGAGGATTATGATGTGTAAGTGACTTTTCTAGAGTCTCAGAAATTGGAAGAGTGAGAGAAGAATGTAAAAACGGGTCTTCCTGGCTTTAAACCTAGAATTTTATCCACCACTTCATGCTGCCTCCATAAAAATGCTGCACAAAATGCCTTGCATGTGCAATTCCACATAATCACTTTTGTGTGTGCTTTCTGTAGGGTTTACAGGATAAGATTGTGTGTATGGGTGTGTGTAGTATGGGCTGGAAACTTTTTTTTTTTTTTTTTTTTTTTTTTTTTTAATAAAGAAGGCACTCAGGAGGTCTATCTGGGGGAACAGGTGAGTTGTGACAATGCTTTCTGAATATAGTTCCCATACCTGGCACTGAGAAAAGATTACAGTAGTGATGGATATATTCAGGTAACGGGGCATCTGCTAGAAGTTTAATTCCATTAGAATCTTATTATCTGATTAATTCTTGATATGTCAAGCTGACAATTTCATCTTTTTAGAAGGCAGAGGAAGCCAGGACAGTAACTGTTATTCTAGACTGAATTCTGACCAATAAGTAAGAACTGGGCTGATGAGGAGGAAGCAACATGAATCTTGGGAGGCCCCTGTCCTACTTGAGCTTTGGGGGAAAATATAGACCACAAGATGCTAGATTAGAGTTGGTAAAGAAGTATAGAAGTCAATGAATCCATAATTTATGTTAAGGGCAGGGATGCTGTAGTTATTTGGCAAGAACTACATGAACACGAAAAGTGAGCTGCCAGACACTGAACTGGAAGAGAGCCTGAAAACATGCAGGAGTATTTAGGGCAGATGAGAAATTGAGCCCCAGAGAAGTATCCAAGGTCATGCAGCTCATAAATCTCTGAGATGGGTACTTTCTTATATGCCCCTTGAGTTTCCTCCCTTTGAGTTACAAGCTATTTCATAACTTTCTTGCAGTTGCTTCTTTTTCCCATCTCTGTGGTTTCTGGGACTGGGACTGCTACTTATAACCCTGACCCATTTTTCTTTTGCGCTGTTTTTTTTTTTTTTTTTTGCCTGAGGAAAATAAGATAATGTAGCTCTTAGTAAACCTTAAAATTGGTCCATTAGTCAATCGATTAACCACAAACATTTATTAAGCACCTACTGTATGCTACACACTGTGTAAGTGCTAGAGTAACAAAGAAAAAAAGTTAAAAATGCTTCCCACCCTCAAGGAGCTCATATTCTAAGGGGGAGAAAACATTCAAAAACAGATATTCTATGCAAATGAAAGGTAACTTTAGGGCAATTAGGTGGGGCAGTGGATAGAGCATTAGGCTTAATGTCAGGAAAAATTGAATTCAGATCTGGTCTCAGACAGTTGGACTAGCTGGACAAGCCATTTAACCTCTACCTGTCTCAGTTTCTTCACCTGTAAAATTGGGAATTATAGCATCTACTTCGTAGAGTTGCTGTGAGAATTGAATGAGTGGATATTTGTAAAGGACTTAAAGCAGTAACTGGCACATAGTAGATGCTTAACAAATATTTTTCCCTTTCTCTTTTTTCTTCTTCCTCTCAGAGGGAAAGCAAGAGTGTGGTGGATGGAGTTGAGTGGGAAAGACCTCTTAAAGAAAATAGAATTTGATCTGAGTCTTGTAGGGCAGGAAAGCCAAGTAGCAGAAGTGAGGAGGGAGATCACTCTGGGTATGGGGGGCTGCAGTCAGGAGGTATAGTGATGTTTATGAATAGGTTAGTACTGTTGGATCATAGAAGGAGTGGAGGAGAAAAGTACAAGAAGATTGGAAATGTGAGAAAGGGCCAGATTGGGAAGATCTTTTATCCTGAATATAATAAGGAGCCACTAGAGTTTATTGAGTATGTTTGTCAGGGTGGTGGTGTGGGAGTATGGAAGGTGACATAGTCATACTTGCACTTTGGGAAAGTCACCTTGGATGTTAAGTGAAAAATTGTATTGGAGTGGGAGAGATTGGAGGCAGGCAGACCCACCAGCAGGCTACTGCAGTGATCTAGGTGTGAAGTGATGAAGGCCAGTTACTAGGGTGGCAGCAATGTCAGAAAAGAGAAAGATAGATGTTACAAAGGTAAAGTGAATAGACCTTGACAACAGATTGGATATGGGGGTTGAGATAGAGTGAGTTATCTAGGGTGACGCTTAGATTGCAAACTTAGGGGAATGATGGGACAAAAGTGCCTTTGACAGCAATAAGGAATTTCAGAAAATCATAGTGATTTGGGGAAATATAAGAAGTTCTATTTTAGACATGTTGAATTTAGGATACCTACAGAACATCTAGTTCAAGATGTATAATAGTCATTTGAAGTTGTAAATGTGACTGGAGTTTAGGATTAGGATAGGATAAGAAGATTTTGAAAATCTTTATATAGAAATGATAATTGAATCCATATTCAATTAATATTAATATGATAAGATCACCAAATGAAACAGTATAGAAGGAAAAGAGAGAAAGGCTCAGTTCAGAGCCTTGGGTGCAGGGCAGCCATTGTTAGCAAGCATAACTTGAATGAAGATCCAGCATAGAGACCAAAAAGAAATGGTCAGATGGGTAGGTAGGAGAACCAAGGGAGAGTGTTTTCATGAAAACCTAAAGAAAAGGGACTATCGAGGAAAAGGCAAGTAATAACAGTAGCAAAGACTGTAGAGAAGTCAAGAAGGAAGAAGAAAAAGCCATTAGATTTATCAATGAAGAAATTGTTAGCAACTTTAGAGAGCAACTTTTGCTGAGGCAATTGGGGTTAAGTGACTTGCCTCACACAGCTAGGAAGTGTTAAAAGTCTGAGATCAAATTTGAACTCAGGTCCTCCTGACCTCAGGGCTGGTGCTCTATCCACTACACCAATTAGCCTGACCCCAGAGTATTTTTTTTTTTTTTTAGTTAAAGCTTTTTATTTTTAAAACATGCATGGATAATTTTTCAACATTGACTCTTGCCTAGCCTTGTGTTCCAAATTTTCCCCTCCTTTCTCCCACCCCCTCTCCTAGATGGCAAGAAATCCAATATATGTTATACATGTTAAAATATATGTTAAATCTAATACATATAAACATATTTATACAATTATCTTGCTGCTCAAGAAAAATCATATCAAAAAGGAAAGAAAATAAGAAAACAAAATGCAAGCAAACAACAACAAAAAGAGTGAGAATGTTATGTTGTGATCTATAAGAGTATTTTGGTTAAATGATGAAGTCAGAAGCCAGAATGCAGACAGTTAAGGAGAGTGAGAAGAAAAGAAGTAGAGTTTTTTTTATTATAGATGGTTTTCTCAAGGACTTTAGCTGAAAAGGGGAAGAGAGCTGTAGGACATTACTAGTAGAAGTAATCAGATCAGATAAGGATTTTTTAAATATAGAGTGCATTCATAGGCAATAGGAAGGGTCCAATATATAGAGATTGAAATTTATAGGGATAGTGGGATTGTTATTAAAAACAAAAGCCAACTGCTGGAAAAAATGCAATAGGAGCTGATGAGCTAAGAGGTTTGACTTGGTATAGAGAAAAGGCCTGTCTTCATCTGAAAAAGATCTGGAGGAGGAGACAGTGAGGGAAGATGTCTCAATGATATGAGGTGAGAAGGAGGGAAGAGGGAACTCTCAGCAAATTGCCTTATTTTATTTGGGGAAGTTTGAGGCAAAATTTTTATCTAAGAAGGTGAGGTTGGGAGTCTTTAGGGAAGCTTGAGGAGGGAAGAAAAGATTTGGAATAGCTGAGGTAGAGAGATAGCAAATGCAAGGTTTAAAAAGATTGCCTTGCTGTAATGAGAGCCCAGTTAAGATGATGCTGCATGTCATCTAAATAATCACCCTTGCAGAAAATATCATCCACATCCAAAAAGAGAACTATGGGACTGAATGCAGATTGAAGAATAATATTTTCACCTTTTTTATTTGTTAGGTTTTTTTTCTTGCATAACATGACAAATATGGAAATATATTTAAAAGAATTGCATATATTTAACCAATATCAGATTGCTTGCAGTCTTGAGGAGGGGGGAGATAAGAGAGGGAGGAAGAAAAAAAATGGAACATAAATTCTTACAAAAATGAATGTTGAAAACTGTCTTTGTATGTATTTGGGAATATAAAATAATCACTCCTTTAAAAAAAATAATGTATAAATTTGTGTATGTTCTTCCTCCCTCCCTACCCCAGACCTTGTATGTAGCAGAAAGAGATCCAAATTTATGGATAAAATACTGTGCTTTGCTTCTGTTTAGTAAATGTTTCTGATGAATAGTTTGAGAATATTAAAAATACAGAACAAAACAATAATTCTCTTCTCTCACCTATATGAGATAGGGGAAAGGTAGTCCTGTGCTGTGTGCTTCATATGAATTTAAAATTTAAAGTGGATCCAGTCATTTTAGTTTCCTGATTTTATGTACTTCTGTTAAGAGACAGATGGTAGAAGTTGTCCAAGTTTGAGATCTATTAAGATGTGAATGGTTATAGAACAAGTGGGCAAGGGATTTAAATGTAGAGATTAGTATAGTGTTAAACTGATTCATCAACAGATCAAAATAGGGAACAGAAGAGAGTACAGAGTGATGTAGAAGAGTATAAGAGTGGTGGTCTGTAATGTTTGGGCTAGCTTTCTGTCATAGTCTGACCCAGGCTCAGTCTGACCCAGTCTTCTCCAGTAGTCTGCCAGTCTGTCAGTCTGAACCAGTCTCCCTCTGAGTCTGACTTTGTCTCCAGTTTGAATAACTATAACAGTTACATCATTACAGTATATTGAGTATAAGCCAATCTAGAGTGATTATATCATTATATCAAACTAAAATGATTATATCATTATATCATACTAGATATATGTGAACTGGAGAACCATGATCTCATCAATTCCACTAAGTTAATACCTTTTTTCAAGTATACTTCTCCAAAGTCCCACCCTCTACAATGGTCTATGAAAAGACAGCAAAATGGAAGGAATAGTGGTCATGGTGAAGGGGAAGAAGGGAATGAGAAGTCAAAACGTAGAGGGAAAGATGAAATGATAAAACATGATCAAAATTTTTGGAGTTCATGAACATGGAAATGGAACACTTGTAAATGACAGCAAGAGGAAAGATTTTGGAGTACAGGAATAATTATGGAAATTCAGTCAGTTGAATATGGAAATATTTTTAGAAGAATTGCACATGTTTAATCTATATATTGGATTGCTTGCTGTCTATGGAAGGGAGAAAAATTTGGAACACAAGGTTTTGTAAAGGTGAAACTTTGAAAGCTATCTTTGCATGTATTTGGAAAAATAAACTATTGAAATTAAAAAAAAAAAAAAGAAGTTCATCCATTTCAGTTATTCTATGACTCCATTTGGGGTTTTCTTGTTTGCCATTTCCTTCTCCAGTTTATTTACAAATAAGGAAATTGAGGCAACTAGAAATAAGTGAGTTGCTCAGGGTCACACAACTAGTAATTATCTGAGTTTGAATTTGAACTCAGGTTTTCCTGACCCTAGGCCCAGTACTCTATCCAATGTGCCATCTAGCTGCCTGCCTTCATAGATGAGGAAAATGAGATTGAAAGAGCCAGTGTCTTGTGGTAGGATTTGAATTCCGGTCTTCCTGATTCTGAATCCAGCACCCTAGTCCCTCTACCATCTTGTTAGGGAGGGGGATAGAAGAGGAGGTGTGTTATATGCTATATTATAAGATTAAAAATCATAGGATTATTGATTTAGGGCTGGTTGGGAATTTTGATGTCCCTGAGCCCAGTAGTGGGTCAAGCTCAGGGCTGGTGATCTGATGTGATTCCTTATCCTGTTTGGGGGGAGATAGACACAATGGATTCCTACATAGAAAGCAGGAAAGGACCTGTGATTTTCAGAAATCTCTGGGAGCCTGATTGCATCAGTGAGTAATTGTTCCTGTGAGATCTCTGGGTTAAGTCCCCAAGGCAATTTTGTCTCATATTTCCTGGGAGGGCAAAGTTCCTAGGAAAATACTGTGTTTTCTTGTGAGTTCATAATGGTGGAATACTTTGGGTCTGACTTCAGTCAGTCATGTCAACATGAAGTTGCTTTTGATGAGGCTGAATATAGTCTAGGGTGCATTTTTGTTTGAGAATTGTTCAAAGATACTCCTATACAGCATAAGTTTTTGGTGGCACTAGCAAATAAAGAAGGTTGAACTAGTAATATACTGGGACTACTATGAGTAATATGAGGGGAAGAGAAACTCACTTCCTCTACTGCCTCAGGGCTTGTCTCTCCTTTCAAACCCAGATTGCCAACATAGCTAAACCCAAGGAGAAAAAAATAAGCTCAAGCTTTACTTTTTTACAGCCTGGACTTCTTATTCACTTGTGTCTCAGGATAAATCTGGCCCAAATACTTTCTCTAATCTACTGTACCATCACTTAAATATGAAGCCTAAGTCCCCTACCAGTTTGTGCTGATAAAATCCAAATTGTTTTTGTTAAAGGAATTTAAATCTGTTCCTTTTCCAGATGTGCTTCTTCCATTTACAACTTGCAACTAGCTTTCAAGTGAGTAGAATTGGCCCAAATTTGAAAATTAATCAGGATAGTAACACGTTATCTTAGACATACTGAAAAAATATTTAAAATAAAAGTATCAGTTTTAAAAGATATAGCCATAATTTGTGGCCTTCAGAGCAGGGAGGGAATATGGGAATAGCTTCCCTGGATTCCCTAGTGTCCAGCAATGTTAAGTAAGAGTAAAACAAGAGAGTAAATGAGGTAGATAACAGGAGAGTTACTGGAAAGTACAGAGCAAACTCTCCAAAGCAGGTTTTTTTTTGTTGTTTGTTTCTGTTACTCAAATGACTGCTGTCTAGCTCTACAATTCTCTATCTCTGGCTCCTTGAAATTTTTTTCTATTATTGGGAAATATCAATGATTGACACTGCTCAGCTCAATCCAAGATGGAAAAGTTCAGCTAACTGTTCTAACTTCTATTATTGGCCAAGGCCAAAGTTTCCATAATACCACCTATTGTTTACTTGGTTTGGTTTCTGTCTTTCTTATCCCCATTACTCTTCAAGATCTGGTCAAAAACCAGTCTCAGTAGTTTAACCTTAAATATATTTGGAAATCCCCTGAAAGCTTGAAAAATGTCAGGAAGGGGTCTGTCCTTATGCAGCCCCAATATCTGTTTTCCTTTGTCCTATGCCTAGCTTTTGGGCAGAGCTCCAAAAGATAAGCTACAAGTACATCACTAATATATTTCAATCCTGCAAGGATCTGTGTGGTGATGCTTTCTATTATGTTGATTGCAATTCTTCCATACATGAAGAAATGGCCTAATGAATTACGTGGCCAAAAAATTTGATCACATGCTGGCCAGTTCTTGGATGATGAGGGTTTTATTTTGGTTGTACTTAACTGGATTGGTTTCCAATAATAGACACTCCACTGCCAAGCTCACATGGAAAATCTTGGTAGCTTAATAGGATCTAAGAGATGAGCTCTCTCAGTACCATGTTTCTGTCAAAGCCATTGAGAACTCAGTCACTTTCATGCCAAAGTGAAATCCTGGATCAGGTTTTTGGAAGAGGTCCTACTAGATGAAGCTTTTCAAAACAGTTGTGTATAATACCAAGAGGATTCTTGTCTGAATTTTTATTGGAACAGATGGCTTTTGAAGTCCATTTCAAGCCTGAAATTATGGGATATCCCTCGAATGAGAATATCACTTTTTTGGTTCAAAACCTATGTCTTAGAGCAAGTTTTGTGTGTGTGTGTGTGTGTGTGTGTGTGTGTGTAATGGACTGCTTTGGAAGTCTGGTGAAATTTATGGATTATTTCTCAGAATAATTTTTAAAAATACATGTGTAATAGGAGTCTGGTACATGATCAAATCCCAATAATTTTCTTGACTAATGAAGTCTATTTGGAAAATGCTAGAGAGTTTACTTCTGAGAGAGAAAAAAAGCAAAAGCAAAAACAAAAAACAAGAAGGAGATACCTTGAAGGTATTTTTTAATCAATTCTCTTCTGTCAACCACATGGTTGGGAGGATCCTTTTTTCTCCTTTCAATTGACTGCTTAATTAGACTTGTTGGTGTTTTGAAGAAGGCTTGAGTCAGCCTTAGCCATCTCTCTTGGCTTCCTACTTTGCCCACAGTATCCATTGAAAGACTATGTGGTGAGAGAAAAGTTAGAGCTCTCTCCTTTAAGGCCATATGGGTATAAAAAATGAGGACAATCAATTCTTGTCCTGTTTATTTGTTCTTTTCCATTAAGTGTGAAAGAGAATGAAGTCTCATATCTTGGTAGTTTAAAAAGTTGGGAGTGGAATCTGGGGGGTTGGAATCCAGTCCAGATTTTACAGCCACTGCAGCATCAATGCTCCAAGTAGCAATTTTGGGGGCATGAAATCTGGGATCCCAGTTTAATGGAAGGATCATTTGGAAGTCATGTCCACATCATATTTGGGCATAAACTTCATGGGGTCAATGCTATGAGTTAAATTTTGAATCTTTTCCTCGAGAGTGAGGTTTTATAAAAGAGTATGCTGCAGAAGTATTGGTGAAAATATTTGTATTATTATTATTATTTTGATATACCTTTAAAGTAAATAGATAGCCCTCGTAAAAGCTAATTGATTTTAAATGGTTAAGTGGAATGGGTATGCTAGTTACTGGAGGGAATAAGATAGAAGAGCCTGGATCAGAGAAAGAAGGGTAGAGTGAATATGCTACCTGTAAAGTGAAATGAATGGGATTACAAAATAAGTCAATTATATTGAAATACATTTATCAAAATAGATAATATAAAAATCAGTAGACTTCATGTAGAGAATTTCTGGACCAGAGGATAAAATCTAAATTTCTTAGCTTGTATTTGTCTTTCCATAATACATATCCTATTTTTTCAGGTTTAAACAGCACTTGAACAGACATTTATTAAATGCTTTCTATATGCAAGACTTTTTGCTATAGTGAGGAGAGTATAAGGACAGTCCCTTGTCTTCAAATAGCTTACAATCTAATAAAAAAGAATAAAATGATATGCTGAAAATGGCTTTTTCTGGCTAGAAACAATTATTAAAATTTCAGTGTAAAAATTTATATCTCAGAAATAGGACTTGATTTATTGTTTTATTAATTGTCCAGATTTAAGAAAATTATGGAGAAAATGATAATAATGTAGATTAAGCTTAAAAATCTGTTACCTTTTAAAATTTCTCATAGAGAAGCTAATTGTTAAACATTTATCAGCACCCTCCTGCCTATGAGTCACTCAGAATTTGGAGTAGTAGTTTCATTACTGGGTACATTTTCCTTATTGTTCATTGACTGGGTCTACCATATGCCCAATAATCTGAAGTCTGCCTGACTGTTTTGGTTGTTACTCTCTATCATAAAAAGAACTATATTTCTGTTTTTGAGTGAATTGGTTGACATGTGTTTCTGTGGGGTTTTTTATGTATTTTATGGTTCACAACAAGTTTAGGCTTGTCACTGATTGGGTCAGATTTATAGGTCCAAATTTGTATTAATTTTGCATTTAGAAATGCTGAAACTTATGAATGATTTGTGGTCATGTTCCTAGTTAGAGAGAGAAAAACTAAGAAAGGGATTCTTTACTGGGAAAGGTTATCTCTTCTGGATGATTAACAAAGTTGGCTCCCCTTCCATCAAGACCCAAACAAAAGGATGCAAGAAAATGCCAAGGGAAAGGTAAGCTATAGGTGTTTATGAGAAATAAGATTAGATTGATCAGATTCTGTTTTTTATTAAAGCTTTTTAATTTTCAAAAGATATGCATATTTTCCAACATTGACCTTTGCAAAACTTTGTTCTAATTTTCCCCCCACTTTCCCCAACCCTTTCCTCTAGATGGTAAGTAATCTAATATATGTTAAACATGGTAAAATACATATATGTTAAATACAATATATGCATACATAATTATACAGTTATCATGCTGCCCAAAAAAGAAAACAAATGCAAACAATGACCAAAAATGTGAAAATGCTTTGTTGTGATCCACACTCAGTTCCCATAGTCCATCTGGGTGCACATGGCTCTCTTCATTACAAGATCATTGGAATTGGCCTGAATTGTCTCATTGTTGAAAAGAACCGTGTCCATTAGAATTGATATCACATAATCTTCTTGTTGCCGTGTATGATGATCTCCGGTTCTGCTCATTTCACTTAGCATCAGTTCATGTAAGTCTCTCCAGGCCTCTCTGAAATCATCTTGTGGATCGTTTCTTATAGAAAAATAAAATTCCATAACATTCATATGCCATAACTTATTCAGTCATTCTCCAACTGATGGGCATCTACTCAGTTTCTAGTTTCTTGCCACTACAAAAAGGGCTTCCAAAAACATTTTTGCACATACAAGTACCTTTTGCTTCATTAAGATCTCTTTGGGATATAAACTCAGTGGAAACTGCTGGATTAAAAGGTACAAACACTTGTATTGCCCTTTGGGCACAGTTCCAAATTGCTCTCCAGAATGGTTGGATCACTTCACAACTCCACCAATAATGTATTGGTATCTCAGTTTTCCCACATTCCCTCCAACATTCATCATTGTCTTTTTAGCTAATCTGAGAGGTATGTAGTGGTACCTCAGAGTTGTCTTAATTTCCATTTCTTTGATCAATAGTGATTTAGAGCACCTTTTCATATGACTAGAAATGGTTTAAATTTCTTCATCTGAAAATTGCCTGTTCATTTTCTTTGACCATTTATCAAATGGAGAATAGTTTGAATTCTTATAGATTTGAGTCAATTCTCTATATATTTTAGAAATGAGGTCTTTATCAGAGCCCTTGAATGTAAAAATGTTTTCCCAATTTATTGCCTCCCTTCTAATCTTGTCTGCATTACTTTTGTTTGTACAAAAGTTTTTTTTTAACATAGTATAATCAAAATTATCTATTTTTTGTTTAATAATGATTTCCATTTCTTCTTTGTCCACAAATTCCTTCTTTCTCCACAGATCTGAGAGGTAAACTATATTTTGTTCTTGCAATTTGCTTACAATATCACTCTTTATGTCTAAATCATAAACCCATTTCAATCTTATCTTGGTATACGGTGTTAGGTGTGGGTCAATGCCTAGTTCTTCCCATACTATTTTCCAATTTTCCAAGTAGTTATTGTCAAATAGTGAGTTTTTGTCCCCAAAACTGGGGTTTTGTGGTTTGTCAAATAATAGATTGCTATAATCATTGACTATTTTGTCCTGTGAACCTAATCTAGTCCACTAATAAACTACTCTATTTCTTAGCCAGTACCAAATGGTTTTGATGACCACTGCTTTGTAATGTAGTTTTAGATCTGATACAGCTAGGCCACCTTCATTTGCATTTTTTTTCATTAATTCTCTTGAAATTCTTGACCTTTTGTTCTTCCAGATGAACTTTGTTATTATTTTTTCTACATCTGTAAAATAATTTCTTGGGAGTTTAATTGGTATGGTACTGAGTAAGTAGATTCATTTAGACAGTATTGTCATTTTAATTATATTAGCTTGCCTTATCCATGAATGCTTGATATTTTTCCAGTTTATTAGATCTGACTTTATTTGTGGAAAGTGTTTTTTAGTTGTGTTCATATAGTTCCTGACTTTGCCTTGGCAGGTAGACTACTAAATATTTTATATTATCATCAGTTATTTTAAATGGAATTTCTCTTTATATCTCTTGCTGTTGGGCTTTGTTGGTAATATATAAAAATGCTGATGATTTATGTGGATTTATTTTGTATCCAGCAACTCTGCTGAAGTTGTGAATTGTTTCTAGTAGTTTTTTAGTTGATTCTCTAGGGTTCTCTACGTATAACCACCATATCATCTGCAAAAAGTGATAATTTGGTTTCCTCTTTACCTACTCTAATTCCTTTAATCTCTTTTTCTTATTACCAAAGTTTACATTTCTAATACATTTTGAATAGTAATGGTAATAGTGGGCAATTTTTTTCCACCCCTGATGTTATTGGAAATGGTTCTAGTTTGTCCACATTACATGTAATACTTGCTGATTGTTTTAAATAAATACTACTGATCATTTTTAAGGAAAATTCCATTTTTCCCTATACTCGCTAGTGTTTTTAATAGGAATAGATGTTGAATTTTATCAAATGCTTTTTCAGATTCAGTTTTTAATAGAATAAAATGACAGGCTTAGAAAGAGGTACAAGTCAAGAATGTTTGTGGCAGCCCTCTTTGTAGTGGCCAGAAACTAGAAACTGAGTAGATGTCCATCAATTGAAAAATGACTGAATAAATTGTGGTATATGAATATTATGGAATATTATTGTTATGTAAGAAATGATCAACAGGATGATTTCAGAAAGGCTTGGAGAGACTTACATGAACTGATGCTGAGTGAAATGAGCAGGACCAGGAGATCATATATACTTCAACAACAATACTATATGATGATCAATTTTGATGGACCTGGCCATTTTCAGCAATGAGATGAACCAAATCAATTCCAATGGAGCAATAATGAACTGAACCAGCTACATCCAGCAAAAGAACCCTGGAAAATGATGAAGAACCATTACATAGAATTCCCAATCCCTATATTTTTGCCCACCTGCATTTTTGATTTCCTTCACAGGCTAATTGTACAATATTTCAGAGTCTGATTCTTTTTGTACAGCAAAATAACGGTTTGGACATGTATACTTATTTTGTATTTGATTTATACTTTAACATATTTAACATGTACTGGTCATCCTGCCATCTAGGGGAGGGGGTGGGAGGAAGGAGGGGAAAAATTGGAACAAAAGGTTTGGCAACTGTCAATGCTGTAAAATTACCCATGCATATAACTTGTAAATAAAAAGCTATTGAAAATTAAAAAAAAAAAGAAAGAGGTGCAAGTCATACCTATTTTAGGTAAGGCAAATAAAAGGGGTAAGGACTGTTAGTCCTTTCATATCAATTTCCCCCCCTCAGCACTGTAGTCACCAGACAATAGTCATCCACAATTAAAATAAAGTAAAACATTCTTATAATTTGTTTTTTTAGCTTTTGCTTCTGTGGTCTCCCAGGATGAAAGTCTTCCACTCTCTATCTCCATCTCTGTCTATCTATCTATCTGTCTGTTTCCCTCCCTTTTTCCTCCTCTCTCCTCTCTTCCTTCTTCCTTCTCTCTCCTTTCTCTCCCTCTCTCCTCCTCTTCCTTCTCCCTTCTCTCTCCTCTCTCTCCTCCTCCTCTCTTTCTCTTTTTCTCTCTCTGTCTCTTTGTCTCTTTCTTTCTCTCTCTTTTTCTCTCTCCCTTCTTCCCTCCCCTCCTCCAACTCTGTCTCTGTCTCTCCTTCCCTCCCTCCCTCTCTCCCTCCATTCTGCTCCACCTCTCAATCTTGCTATTATTTGTTCTCACTTTTGCTTTCTTCCTTTCTTCTCTCTCCCCCTCTCTTATAATAGAATCATAGGATGTCATTACAGGGAAGGAACTATTTCAACTCTAAATGTTGACTGATTGACAGATGTGGAGATTTCCACTCAATAGCATCTTTGATGACTTGTCCCTCAGGTGTCCTCCAGTGATTTTTCCAGAATGAATAAATCAACCAATAAGCATTTATTAAGTTTTTCTCCTAGTATAGGTTTGTAATATCAAAGCTACTTACTTACACTATGAAAATGATAGACAATTTATACCCTCACCACTGACCTACTTGCTTCACAGGACTATTGTGAAAATTACATGAAATAATAAATATGAATCACAAATTTATTCTTTCTTAATCTTTCAAATAAAGATATATTTTTCCCTCATACATAGTAGAGGGAACACATTCTTTGGCTTTGACACTTGACTAGCTCCTTTATTCCCTATTCCTAAAGGAAACCACAATAAATTTGATGTTTATGTGTTAATTTTGACTCATAAATATGAATTACAGAATTGCAAGAATCCAGAATAAAAAGGGGTCTAAAAGTTCATCTAATTCAATGGATATTTGAGCAGGAATTCTCTCCCTTGTATCCTTAGTATCCAAAGTGAAAAAGCTTTGAAACCATTCATTCATTCATTCATTTAAAATAGTTTTTTTTTAAAGTTCAGTACATTGATCTGGTTCTTCTCTCCAGTATTGTAAATGACAACTGGTCTACATACAACTGTCCTTCTTTGCAGCTTTTGTTCATGTCCTCATAGGAGTACTATTTAATGTACTGGGAGCCTTTTTCTAGGGGCTTTGACATTTCATCAGTGTAATATGTATACTGGGTTCTTCCAGGCTTTTTAAGCTTATTCCCTCCCCTATGTAGTTTGCAGTGCTCTTGCCTTCAGTTTATCCTCTCTATATATCTTTATCTTTTTTTTTTTTTTGTACATAGCTGTTTGCATATTATTTCCCCACCTTTAGATGGGGAAATCTTTGAAAGCAGAATCTGCCTTTGACCTTTCTTCATACCCGACCAGTGCCTGATACATAGTAGGTGCTTAACATTGACTGTTGTATTAGCCTTCTCTCACTTATTACAAAAACAGCTTACCTCCTTTTCTAGTCTCTTTGATAATACCCTTCACATAAATGGGAGAATTGGCCCAGTCTTTGAAGCAGATTCTTATATTCTCTGCTTGCTAATACATGGAACTTCAGGTGCTGATTTTGCCCCTGATGACTCAGGGTTAGTATGATGTGATAAAAAGTCTTCCATTTGGCTTTGGAGATAGAAAGATTGATGACTCAGGAAAACCTGAGCTGTACTGAATGTGCATACAAAAAGTTTAAGGAGCCAATATTATAATCTCTTCTGGGTCAGATTTCACAGATTGCTGTGAGCTCTTGGATGGGGGAAAGGCAACTGGGCTCCTTGTGTCCTCAAGCATGTGTCTCCTTTCTTTTATATTCTTTTCCTGCCTGATTGTAGGTGAATCAATAGCTAGAAATGGGAAAATGGAGTTGTCAGGCAACTGGGGAGATGGACAGATTCATTAAATCCATCCTGAGTCCAAATGGGCTCATGAAAAGTCAGACATAATTGAAAGTTATTGAACAATATCACTTTAAAAAGACATTGTTATATCCGTACTCTACAAAAAGATTAAAGGACTTCTTGTCCAGGAATTGGTAGGTACCTCTTGTTCTTCATACATTTACTTCACTCCCACTATCCTTACAATTTAAGGCCAGTCTCCCCAGAGACCTTGTCTGTGTGAAAGGGAAAAATGTGCTCTTGGGGTAGAAGGAGTGGAAGAAGGAGGTATTTTGTAACTACTATTATTGCTATCTATTTTTAATAAATAATCCCTTTCTTGGGATCTGAATTCTGGTAATTGCTTGATGGAAAGAATACAAGATAGGGACTCATGAATAAAATTATTAAATACAAAAAGTCATTCCTAAAACCTATTTTTCCCTTGGCAATCTAACTTGTTAGTCCAATGAGAGTTGGAAGTATGAGTTCAAATGGAATGCTACACTATATTTTATGTGCCATTTACCATTGGTAATAGGCATGTCCTTGGTATTCTTCTAATCAAGACTTTGAGGAGAGATACACACAAATATTTTTTTTTAAAAGTCAGTACATGAACTGATGCTGAGTGAAATGAGCAGGACCACAAGATATATTTCAACAACAATACTATTTGATGGTCAATTCTGATGGATGTGGCCATCTTCAACAATGAGATGAACTAAATCAGTTCCAATGGAGCAGGAATAAATTGAACCAGCTACACCCAGCGAAAGAACTCTGGGAGATGACTATGAACCATTACATAGAATTCCCAATCCCTCTATTTTTGTCCACCTACATTTTTGATTTCTTTCACAGGCTAATTGTACAATATTTCAGAGTCCGATTCTTTTTGTACAGCAAAATAACTGTTTGGACACATATACATATATTGTATTTAATTTATACTTTAATATATTTAACATGTATTGGTCAACCTGCCATCTGGGGGAAGGGGTGGGGGGGAAGGAGGGGAAAAATTGGAACAAAAGGTTTGGCAATTGTCAATGCTATAAAATTACCCATGTATATAACTTGTAAATAAAAAGCTATAAAAAAGTCAGAAGTAAAATGTATTTTCTTTTAAAAAGCAGAAGTAGGAATTATCTCAAAGTTAAAGCTAAAATCAATTTAATCAAAAGAGAAAAATAGGGAAACTACATTATATGGCAACCATATTAATCTATATTGTTTTAGACCATTTAAAATAACTAGATGGTATAAAAATATGAGTATACCTATTTAAAAAGACAGGAATTATATGAATAAAACACAAAACACATTTTATACAAATAAAGTTAGAACTGAATAACTGAAGTAATATTTATTGTTCATGGGTAGATAAAAACAATATAATAAAATTATGATTGTACCTAATTAATCTATTTATATAATTCCATTCCAATTAAATTACTAAAAGTTTATCTTACTGAGTCAGAAAAAATGATAATAGGATCCATTTAGAAGAACAGAAGGTCAGGAACTTTAAGGAAATCAGGGAAAAAGAAGTAAAGGCACTAGATTTAGTATTATCAGACCTTACACCATATTATAAGGTGAGAGCATTGTTGAAGAAGAAAATGGATCATTTTAATTTAATTTGATGAAAATTTTCTTGTATAAATAAAATCTATGCAGTCAAGAATAGAAGGAATGTAGAAAATTGGGGGGGGGCGAACTTTCATAGACAATTTCTTAAATAGAATGTGATTGAGTTGGAATATTGTTGTGGTATAATAAATGATGAGCTGGTTGATTTAGAAATATGGAAAGATTAGGCTTAGGAAGGAAGATGCTATCCATCTTTAGAGAAATGGATGATAAGTGGAAATAAGCATAGTATAGTCTTGCATATTTGTATATGAGTATATGTCTATGTTTATAGATGTGTGTGTGTGTGTGTGTGTGTGTGTATGTGTCTACACTTAATTTTAGCCTTTTTGGAGGAGGGAGAGGAAGTGGACAAAAATAAAGTAAAAACTACACAGCAGAAGACAAAAGAAAACCTACAAGGAAGCAAAGAAAAGATGGAGCTTTGAAGACAATAGGTAGTATTTATTATATAGGCTTTCTTGAAATGGAAATTTATTTTATATTGAATCTTCTCTTATGTTCTTCTGTGTGCATGGAATTTTTTTTAATTTGGTATTTAAGTTTAAAAATAAAATTAAAAACTTAAAATAAATTACTTGAGTAAAAGAATAGTTAGGACTTGTCAAATTTGTGGATGGCACAACTTGTATCCAAAAAATATCATTTGTGTTGAATAGCAGTTTTGGAATTATAGATATAAAATATCTATAATAGGCCTGGTGCTCTATCTACTGCACTGCCTAGCTGCATGTGGAATCTGAAATACCCAAGCTCCCTGGGCAAATTATTTAATTTTTGTTTGCCTCAGTTTCCTTATCTGTAAAATAGGGATAAAAGCACTGTCCCCCAGGGTTATTGTGAGAATCAAATGAGATAATAATTGTAAAGCACTTTGCATTTAGTGTGGCACATAATAGTGCTATAAATAATTTAACTATAAAAACAATTACTATAAAAATACCTTTTTCCTCCTTAGCTTTCCTATAAAGTCTCAACTCATTCTAGATTTTAGGTTTTCTGAAGTTATTTTTGCATCACTGTAGTCTTTGTTCTTATCTGCTATTTACCTGTCATTTCTTCCATCTCTTGTATATATCTGAAAAATCTAGGCTATTTATTGGTGAATTTATTTGTGTATCTACATAATCCACTTAGGACAAGTCTTTTTTTTCCCCTTTTTTTCCTTTATATCTCCAGAATGCTATTCTTCAAAGTTTTCTGTTTCTCCTGGGCTGATTTCCTCTGTAGAAATCTAGACCATTGTATCTTGCCTATCCTTTTTCTGAATCATTTGAAACCTGCTTCCTAAAAATCTGGGAAGCATGTCAAACTCAAGAAGTAGTTATTTTCCCAAAAGGTTCTCATCATTTCCACAACAATAACCAGAGTTTTTCCCTTAGTGACAATGAGATATAGAATAGAATTTGTGTTCTTTCATCTTTTGAAAGAAAATTTTCATTAAAGCAAGTTTAAAAGTTATTAGTTATTTTGCTTTTGGCCCTAAGAGCATCAGAGAGATATGTGGATCATTGAAGTCTCTCATCACTGCTATATGGGACAACTAGATGGTTCAATGAATAGAATGTCAGATTTGGAGTTGAAGGACTTGAATTAAAATCTGACTTTAGACAGTTATTAGCTGTGTGATCCTTGGCAAGCTTTTTAACTCTATTTGCCTCTGTTTCCTCATCTGTAAAAATGAGCTGGAAAAGGAAACTCCATTCCAGTGTCTTTGCTTTCTTAAGAAAACCTCAAGTGGGGTCACAAAGAGTTGGATATACCAGAATGAATGAACACTAACTATCACTGCTGTATCATATGTCTGTGAAAAATTTGTGATCTGTTTTCTAAACTCCTTTTCTAGTTCTTTTTTCTGTCCAAGTGATCTGTAATATACTTTGATGATAAAATATTTTTTCTTTTTCTGTTAATCTTTGCCCCCAAATCTCTATAATTTTTCCTTCACTCTAATTCCTGGGTTTCCTTACTTTCCTTGAATAAAGTTTATACATCCAGGGACATTTTCTAGTTATAAGTTTCCTCTTATTACTTTGCATGAGATCAAATTTCCTCATTTTATGGGTTTTTTTGTCTAAACTATTGTTCACTCATGACTCTTTTCAACAAAGAGGTGATTCAGGCAATTCTGATATTTTTGTGATGGAGAGAGCCATCTGTATCCAGAAAGAGGACTGTGGGGACTGAATGTGCATTATAACATAATATTTTTGCCTTTTTTTGTGGTTTGCTTAATTTTTTTTCTTTCTTATTTTTTCCATTTTTGATCTGATTTATCTTGTGCAGCATGATAAATGTAGAAATATATATATAGAAGAATTGCACATGTTTAACATGTTTTGGATTACTTGCTATCTAGGGGAGGGAATGGGGAGAAGGGAGGGAGAAAAATTTGGAACACAAGATATTGCAAGGGTGAATGTTGAAAACTATCTTTGCATATATTTTGAAAATAAAAATCTATTATTAAAAAACAAAAAAACCCTATTTTTCACTTCCCAAATCAGTTTATCTTTTCAGCATTCCTTGTCTTTAATAGGAATCAAAAAAATCTCAGTGGAATTCAGTTTCTTGCCCAAGATTTCATAATCTCAGACAATACTATTATGTTTCTCCTAGATACTTATCCACTTCTGGTATTTTACATAGGCAATATAATTTGTGCCCATGTGAGACACCAGAAGTGGGTGGGTTAGAGTCTAGTTGCTTCTTGCCTGAACTGGGACATATGTGTGTGTGATACACACACATACACACACACACACACACACACACACACACACATATATTTGGAACAATGAGTTTTTACTTCTGGATCTTTCTTGGATTTTGTTTTCTATAAACTTTCTATCAACTATTCTCTATGGTATCTAACTGGAACTCTTACAAATCTTGTTATGTTCCTTCCTGGCTAAGCCATCTGTTATTCCTATATTTTAAGTAATAGTCTAAAATTCCAAATTTCATTCTCTTAGTCTTCTTCTTCTTAGTCAGATTCATTTCCCAAATGAAGTTTTCTCTTCTGTATCCGTTGGCTTCAGTGAAGGGGGGGTAATGAAATAAAACCTGTGTTGCTACATTCTTCATTGTCTTGCCTAAGACTCTATTATCTTTGGTAATACTTTCTAGATTCCTGACAACATAATTTGTGCCCATGGGAAACACCAGAAGTGAATAGCAGTCATCCTTTTCAACCAGTCTTGGAAAGTTTTCTTATGCCTTTGATAGATTCTCTAGGGAGAAAACAGATCTTTCTGTTGGGTTTAAAAATAGTAGCTTCAGGAGTTTGAAGTAAGACTCTAAGTGCCCACAATAACAAAGCAAGATAGTTGTTGTCCTTTGGAGAAAACTCCAAAATATCAGATTCCCAGTGGAACCTTAGGGTGGACACAAGGATTATGTGAGGACAGTCTTGACAAAGAAAAAAAATGAAGAGAGAAAGTTGAATGGAAAGAAACAGAAATAAAACTAGAATGTTGGGCATGGGGATAAGAAAAGGCAAATTTAGGAGGAGTATATGAAGAGGTCCTGCCGTAGCATCTCCAAGTCAAGCTGTCCAAGTAGAATTCTGATGACCTTAGAACTAAGTAGAGAAGAGTAAGTAGATTCCAGCTCATCCTGAGAAACTTTTATAGAATTTCTTGATGCAGATGGTTCTGAAACTCAAATTTTTACTACTAGACCTCAAGTTCTGAAATGATTATATCCCTTTCTTGATTTTCTGAAGATAATATTAATTATGGAAGAATTAGTATATCTGCAAAAGCATATAGGGTATTTCACCTAATTGTGTACTGGGAAAGAGGAAAGACTCTTAGTTGTTTCTCTCTTGTTATTTACATTGTTTTCATATTTTATCTAAATACTTTTGCTATTGGATTCATCAGTCAACAAACACTTATTAAGCATCTACTACAATGCTAAATGTTGAGATTACAGAGGAAAGCAAAAAACAATCCTAATGTTTTTAGACAGTCTAATGGGGGAAGACAATATATAAAAAAGAAATTGCAAAGTGATTAGTGAGAAGGATACAGAAGACAGGGCATGTAGACCTGCAGCTGAATAAGAAATTATGAGGTGATTGCACTCTGCCTCCTCTTTAAATGGAAGGTTGGGGCAGGTCTCTGATCACTATCCTCTATCCTCTTCAATCAGAGGGAGGAAGGTACCTTTGGGGTTGGGCATACCAGAAAGGTGGGATTGATATGAGTTGTGATCTTGCTGAAAGATGAGTTTTTGGAGACAATGATGAATTTGAGGAGTTCAAGAAATTGTGAGGAAAGGTATTAGAAAGGATTCCAGTCGTATGCATGGCTTGATAAAAATTATTGTATCAATAGAAGCTTGTTTACTCAAAATAACCATAATGAACATGGAAAAAGTATAATGGGGCTTCTGCATTAGTATTTCCTGGACCTCCAAGGGCCCCGTGTTATAGCTGGAATGAAGACTGCATGGAGAGGAATGGTATAAAATAAAATTGAAAAATTGGCTTAAATTATGTCATGGAAGATTTTGAATGCCAAAATCAGGAGATTGATCTTATATTTATTTGATGTTAATGAGGAAGGGTTGAAGGGTTTTGAGTAAAAAAATGACATGCACATAGCAATATACTTGGGGAATTACTTAGGCAACAATGGGTAGGTGGATTAAGAGAGAAGTAAGACAATAACTATGTGGATGGGAAGAAATAATGTGAGAGATTATTGTCAAGGTAGAAAAGACAATATTGGCAACTGATTGGATATGTGGGATGAGTGAGGGGAAAGAATGATAGAATAATGCCAAGGTTTCAAAAGTGGAAAATGGAGAGGATGTGATATCTTCAATAAAAATAGGGAAGTTTGGAAGAGGGGACGATTTAGAGGAAAGGATATAGAGTTCAGTTTTAGTTATGTTTAATTTAAGTTGTTTCTGGGACATCTAGTTTGAACTGTCCAGTGGGAAATTTGTAGATGATATAGAGGAGAGATGAAGATTAGATAAATTGATCTGGAAATTTTCTACTTAGGGATAGGTTAAATCTATGAGAGCTAATGAAATTTCTGAGAGAGAAAATGTAGGAATAAAAAAGAGAGTGTAAGAAGAAACCTTGTAGAACAAACAACATTAAAGGGCCTGATAATGGATAATGAACCAGCAAAGAGGGAAAGGAGTACAGTAGTCAAACCTGAGTGTAGTATCACAAAAACCCAGAGAAGAGACTATCTGGGTATCAATAATATGTAATGCAACAAACAGATTGAGAAGGATTAAGACTAAGGGAAAATCATCAACTCTGACAAATAAGAAACCATTGGTAACTTTGGAGAGAATAGTTTTCACTGAAGGTTGGAAGCCAGATTGCAAAAAATTGAGAAGTGGATGAGAGGAGAGTAAACAGTAATATGACTTTTGTCAGTATAGCTGAGAAAGGGCAGAGAGATAAAGAATGATAGTTTGAGAAGCTATAGTAAAGGTTTTTTGTTTTTGTTTTTTTAAAGATTGGGTGGGATGGGCATACTTGAAGGTCATAGGAAAAGTACAAGTTGATAGGGAAAGGTTGAAGATTTGAGAGAGATGAGGAATGATTGAGGATTTAATCTAGTGGAGAAGATGGAAAAGGATGGAATTGATGAGGACAATACAGCCTCGCCCTGGAGAGCATCTGCATTAAAATGTTCCTTTCAGATGCTCACCTTTTTGGATGCAAACCCAGCCCAAGTATGTCCCTTTCAGATGTAAAACCTATGCACCTTTTGGATGCAAACCCATCCCAAGTACGTTCCTTTCGAATGCAAAAACCCAAATTGTTTTGTTTCTGTATTTAAGTAAGCTCGAGAAAATGTCTCCTTGCAATTCTCTGATATTGCCCACTAAGAGAACATCTTAGTGTCTTTCTCTCTTTAATAAAGTGCCTTTTCTTATCATAGCCTTTTGTGTAGCGTTTCTCGCTGCGAACCCGCCATAACTTGGTGTTTTGGAGAACTAGGAGACCAACCCATATTCCTGCCACGATCCATACCTCATCAGAATCAGCTGATCTTGTAGAGAGATCTGCCATGGCAAGAAGAAGGAAGATCTACTTCTTTGTCAGACACTGGACAAAAGGAGCAGAGAATAGATGATGTTAAGGACTTTTGAGATAAAGAGAAAAGGAGAGAAGTGAATTTATGTTGAGTGGTTTCCATTTTTGTCTGCAAAATAAAAAGGGAAGAGAGAAGGTATTGGAGATTTGAGGAGGAAAGGGATGGCTCAGAATAGCTTCTGTGGGGACTAAAATAAGGAATAAGAACTGAATATTTTTTCTGTAGGGAGGGCTAATTGAAACTGAATAACATGAATTTTTAATGTGTTCAGTCTGGACAGTTTTGAGATTTCCTCTAGGGTCACTCAGCAGTTGTGAGTAGGAGTTAAAGGAAGTAAATGATTAGAGTAATGAAATGATAAAACTGGGGGAGGGAGCAAGAGATTTGAGACTGAGGACAGTATAGATTTGAAATAGTTAATTATTGATTGGTAAATGGTAAAAATGGTTAAGTAAGTTGAAGGAGCAAAGTGAGGTTAGGGCAGGGATAAGAGCCAAAGAAAGAAATACTAAAGGATGGAGGGTTTGGAGGTTTGGATAGCAAATCCCTTTTGGGATGTTTAAAGGGAAATATAGTGTCTAAAATGAAAAATATGACAATTCTGGCATAATGTGCCCCAATCAGACACATCTGGAGCAGTGTGTCAGTTCTGAGCATCACATTTTAGGATAAGCATTGAGAAACTGCAATTTATCAAGGGGAGATTATTCAGGATTGTGAATAGAGCAGAGATCCTTCCATATGATGGATGTGTAGCTTAGAGAAGAAAAGGGAATAGTGGTGATAAGACCTGAGATTGGTCAAGGTAATTTGCTGGGATTGGGATTTAGGCTTGGTGAAAAGAATTCCTTAAGAATTAGAACTATTCGGAAATACAGTGAATTGCCTCAAAAAACAGTGTATTTCTCATTGGAGACATTTATATGAAGGTAAAGTACTTTTCTACCATGCCTTAGAGGGATTTCCTGCTCAGGATGTGTAGGAAACAGCATGCTGGATTTAAAGTTGGAGAATCTAATTAATATCTTAAAATCTCTGATCTTTGTAAAGCATTTAAATTTTGGAGAGCCTCAGTTTCTATGACTGTCAAAAAGAGAAAAAGTTGAACTTTGTGACCTTTAAGGTCCCTTCCAACTCCAAACTTGTGATTCACTGACCTTTGATACCTTCTAGCCATGAGAATCTGTAGTTCTATACAACATGCCTATGACTTTATCAGTACTGCCCCAATCCAGGTAAGTGAAATCTTCAATGCCCTTAAGTGCTAATACATTTTGCAAAAGGGCTGTTGGTAATGCAGATACCAATTTCTGAATGGGATTAAGTGGAAAATTTATTACAAAGTACTTGTGAGGCTTTAAGCCTTTCAGAGCTTTGTTTCTGTATCTAAGATAGAGAAAAATCACAATTGACTTGGGGCACCTGCTTCTTTATTCTGCAATGCATTTCATTTACATGAAAGCAAGTCTGTAAAAGAGGGGAAGGGCTTCAGGATATAGATGAAGAGAATTGAGAGCAGTAGGGATACAGAGGTTCATGCATTTCAAGCAGCAGTATACTGAAGCCAGCTCACACAGGGTTAGAGAGCCAAATTAAGCATTAGTATTAGTATTTACATATTAGAAATAAAAAAATACGAACTAAGGCTGGATTTATTGTTTTGTTCAATGTCTAGATTTACAGTGATGGAGAAAGGGTTAGTAATTCATATTACATTTAAAAGTATGTTGTAAGTACTTTTTTTTTTCTCCTGGGGAGATGATTGTGAAACATTTACCAGCACACCCCTGTTTATAGGTGTCTAGGGAGGAGTTGCCAACTCTGGAGTCTTTTGGTTTATGGATTTTAATGCGAACTTTTTTAATGTTCATTATTTTATAAGTTAAACTGTTTTATTTTTTACTGTTTATAATCCTGGATATTTAAAAAATTTTTATTTTAAAATATTTTTAAAAAGAAGGAGCTAGGTGAGGCAGAGGACTTGAAATCACTGATTCCTCTTTATGAGTTCACCTCCAGCCTTAGACACTTACTAGCTGGATTAGTCACTTTACTCTGTTTGCCTCAGTTTCCTTATCTGTAAAATAAATTTGAGAAGAAAATGATAAACCATTCTATTAATTTTGCCAAGAAAATCTCAGATGGGGTCACAAAGAATTGGATACGACTTAAACAACTTAATTACAACTGGAAGCCTTGACTAGAATAAAGGAGCTCTGAATATTGATATTCCCAGGTTCTACCTTGGTGGAAGTAAGAAGTTAAAAAAACCTTTTAAAAAAAGCCCTCAAAGCTCTTTTTTTTTTTTTTTTTAAATCAGGAAGGAGCCTCTGATGCATATTTATTTAAGGAATAATATATTTAGTGTACATATATATACTTATTTAGCATATTGAGTTAACTAATGAGATAGGTCTCTTGTAATAACTAGATGATCACAAGTCCATGGGGTGTGATTTACTCTATCCTTCCTATTTTACAGTTGGAGAAATTGAGGCTCAAGAGAGGAAGCATTTTGCTTAAAGTCAAAGAGCTAATTAGAGGAAAACCTGATTACTCTGGTTCCCATTCAGAGCCTTTTCTAACACATGATGCTACCAAAGGATGTGTAACAATGCGATGCATTGGATATGGGGCAAAAAACTTCAATTTGAATCTCAGCCTTGCTATATGTGGTTCAGATGATCTTGGATAAATATTTAATCTTTGTGTACCTCTATCTCCTCATCTTGAAAATGAGGTTAGTAACTCTTGCACTACCCTATCTCACAGGCTCTTTGTGAAGAAAGTGCTTTGTAAAGTACTCTTGAAATGTTTGGTGGCTCTCCACTGGAGGGAGCAGTAGGCATGGAGTAAGGAAGATCTCAGTTTAAATCCAACCTCTGACTTCTGGGTGATCCTGAGCAAGCCACTTACCTTCTATTTATCTCAGTTTTCTGATAATGGGAAATATAGTAGCATCTACCTCCTAGATTTGTGTAGATAAAATGAAAAAATGAAGTTTAATATTATGAAAAAAAAACCCTGAAGCATTGGATAAATCCAGCTATTTTGATGATGATGATCTTGATGATTTTGATGATCTTGATTATGATGTTATTTTTTCCTGTCAAAAACCTGCCTAGGATTCTGGAATCAGGGAATCTACCCAGGATTTGTTAGGAGACAATTCAGATTAGAGACTCTTTATCATCTTGCCCTTGTCAACACCATCTTCCCTGATAGGCATTTCTTTCTAACTTCCCACAATAACCATTACCATATTTCCCAGCACCAAAGAGACCCACATAGAGATTGTTACTTGTCATTCACCTTTTTGAGTGTGGGTTCTCAAAACATCGTAGAAGCCAAATTTTGATAGTAGAAACATTTATTTCCTTTGGTTACTGTATTGTTTCTAGACTCCAGGGAAGCAAGAAAAATTGACTACAGGTTTCCCCCAGCAGAAATTTGGGAGACATTTTGTTTTGGGGGAAATTTGGTAGGGATGGTAGAGTTGTTTTCTCCCATTGTGTACCACTCCACTTTAGACCATCATACTTCCTTGGTCACGTAGCATGAGGTGTTGGATATAATAAGAATTGTATAAGTAATAATTTATATGTATATACTAATAAAGAATTATAGATGGATATATTCTGGAATATCCCATTCCATATCTCCCAGGAAAACTTCAATTTCTCCCTTTATGGAGAGTGAGAAGATGACTCTGCTAGAAATATATTTGGGTCAGAAGATCAACAAGATGGAGATTTAGTACTGTCTTCTATCCTCATGAATAGAAATTCCTTCCAAAATGAAAATTGTGCAAAAGAAATAGAGCATTTGCAATTGTCTATGTAATCTAAGTCACCAAGAAGCTTAATATAGTAGTTACCCAATGCAGAGAAGACTAATATCTAATTTTCATTGTAATATCATCTCCCAATCATTCTTTGGCAGGGCTGCACAAACCAATCCATGAGTTTACAAGAGAACTTCACTCTTCTCATACCTGTCTTCCCTATGCTACAAATTAAAACCAAATATTCACAACATAAATAGATAAATAAGAAAACTACATTATTCTGGAACCATAGACAATAAATTGATATCAATATCAAACTTATATGCTTCAAATGCCTCCGGATTCATAGAGGAAAAGTTGAATTACAAGAAGACATAGTAATATGATATTTGCAAGAGATTTTAATACCCGTCTTTCAGTTTGGGAATAATTGAAGAAAACTGAAAGAAAAAAAAGAAAAATACAGAA
This sequence comes from Sarcophilus harrisii, assembly GCF_902635505.1. Lineage (NCBI taxonomy): Eukaryota > Metazoa > Chordata > Mammalia > Dasyuromorphia > Dasyuridae > Sarcophilus > Sarcophilus harrisii. The sequence goes on from NC_045429.1 coordinate 272,734,387, forward strand.
CTGGACAAATTGCTGAGGAATCCAGAGCCAAAAACTTATAGTGTCTTCTAAATGGAACTGCTAAATAAGATTGATAGAAATACAGTTTAGATGCTTTATTTAATTCTTTATAACACCTATTCATGTAGGGAGTCTCTGAAAGCAGAGTAAGAACCAGAATTCCTAGCTTGACCCTCTCATGCCATACTGTTTCTCTTTATTCTCTGCTCTGTTGTAAGCAGGAAACTTGATCCTATCCTTACTGTTTTACTACTGATGGGGTTGGATGGCGACTCAATTGATCCTGTCTTCTTCTTGATAGAGAAATGTGAAATATCCCTGTAAGAGGAATGGTTACTGGGGAACCATATGGGAAGGATTCTTCCCATAGCTTCTATTCCTGGGCATCCCTACCTCCAGCTTTCCTCTTTCAAAAGCCCTGTACTGAGAAGCATCTATGCATTGTGTGTTTGTCTAAGCAACAAAACTCTAAGACTGCCTCCAAAAACCTAAAGAAAATGAAAACAGCTCTTTGAGTCACAGGTGAGTTTCAGAAGATGAAAAAATGAAGAAATAGTAAGTAGGGGCCATTTTCTGAAGCCTGGTTTCAAGGGAGAATGTTTTTGGGGGAGTAGTGGAAGCAAAGGCTTGAAAAACAGTTGGAGACTTTTATTATGAAGGATTTTGACAGCCAGAGTAAGAGTTCAGCTTCACCCAGAAGGCAATAGGGAGCTATTGTAAATTCCTGAAGGCAATACCTTGAACCCACTATAACAATATTATCTCAGAGGTAGGAAAGCAGAACTTTTTTTTATGGAGTTGAACTCTGATACTTGACCAGAGATATTTCAATGGAGAATTCCAGCCCAGATGGGGCTCCATGGCCTGTGCTAACCTAGGAGTATAAGGAAACAACATTAAAAGAAGTATAAAGCTGGGAATTGTATGCATAAAGCAACAGTACTTTCTTCTTTATATTTTTCTTGCCCAAAAGTGCATTGATAAAATTTCAGGGGGAAGAGGGGCACTCTCTTCTGGTACAGAGATAATGGTACATGGAGAAAAAGAGAATAAAGTGCTTTGTTGAATTCTACCAGTTCACTGGAAATTCTTGATATAGATGAAAAAATTTCAAAGATTTAGGCTGTATGGCAGCCCTCCCATGTTTTAGAATTCTTTTCACACTGCTTTGTAATTGTAGGAAGTAACGGACATACCAAGTCATGTCCTTGGGACAGCTCCGAAGTCCAAAGTAGCTTTTCCTTCCAGATATACTCAGGTTTTAATAGCGTGTAAGAAGGCTTAATACAACCTCAATATAATTTAATATATCCTTTTAATGCAAACCTTATGGTTCTGATTTTGTTAACAGAGCTAATAAGATCACCAAATTAAGAACACATAATTCACCTGAAATTTCCAAGAATTTAAATTGTTACATCATGAGGACCTGAATTGGAAAAATTAGGCTTTCTGTTAAAATTTTCAAATCAATACTTCAAATAGGAAAAAAAAATCAACCTCTTACAATTATTAATGCAATTTTACATGTAAATTCTTATTATAATTTTGAAAACTGTGTTATGCCTCCCATCAATTCCCTCCTTATGAGGATATTTTTTTTGTTTAATAAATGATTGTTTAATACGTTAAAATGGCATACTTAAAAACAGCATATTGTGATGAAATTAAATAATATAAGAAAATTTAGTATTCATTTTAGACCTACTGTGTTAATCAATTTGACTGCTTACTTGGATAAGGATAATCACATATAATAATTTCCTTGACCAAGTTGAATCATACTATACATTCCAACAGAAAGAGGATATTCAATTCCATAGTATTGGATAGGTAATTATTAACTTTCTTTCTTCAAGTCTCAACTTGTTTTGTGAAGTCCTCCTCAAAAGTCTTTCTTATTGTCTATGATAAAAATGTTCTTCTTATTAAATACTCTTAGAAAATGTTCTCCAGTTCTCAAAAATATCCCATATTGCTCCACCTTCTATTATGCATACATATGTATTTTTTCTCATTACTTTCATTCCCCTCAGTAGATCATAAGCTTTTTTTTTTTTTTTTTTTAACATGACCAAACCGTTATTTTGCTGTACAAAAAGAATCGGAATCTGAAATATTGTACAATTAGCCTGTGAAGGAAATAAAAAATGCAGGTGGGCAAAAATATAAGGATTGGGAATTCAATGTAATGGTTCTTAGTCATCTCCCAGAGTTCTTTCGCTGGGTGTATCTGGTTCAGTTCATTACTGCTCCATTGGAACTGATTTGGTTCATCTCATTGCTGAAGATGGCCAGGTCCATCAGAATTGATCATCATATAGTATTGCTATTGAAGTATATAATGATCTTAGGAGGATATTATTATCACATTCCCATAATAAAAAGATGCTGTAGTATCAGTTTCCTATAAACTAAATACCCTATCAGTTTTAATGCCTTATGGTCTCTATATTTTTAATTCAAAGGACCATTTAAAATGATTCCTCACTATAGTAACATATATTATTTAGTTAAAAGTCACCAATAGGATTTATCTATTATGTTTTTATTATAATGAGAAAATGAGGCATCATTGTTCACTTGCTCTTATCAGTGGAATTAGTTATGTGAGCATAAAAGAAGGGACATGACAGTACCAATACTGTTCATTAGTTCTGTTTGATGTCAGGTATTAAGTCATAGGCAGGCATTTGTGTGACAGGATATCAATGCCCAGGTCAGAAAATGTACAGGAAACTGAATCATGAGGGTCTTACCTTAATCTTAAAATCCACTCCCTCTCTCAACTATCCCCTAAGAACATATATCCACTAAGGGGTTCACAGATGTTTGTTCCACTGAGCTGTTAATATTTTTTCTTAAATAATGGATTTGCGGCCTTATGAAAGGTCAAAACTTAAAAGTATATCAAATTAAAGTCCTACAAGATTCTGCCTTAAATAGTAAAACTTTAAATCATATGTTAAGGCAGGATATAATTATTGTGTCCACATGACAATAATTATTAACAATATTGGTTCAAATTCATACAATATTCATTAACAGGAGGAGTTTTCATGTTTTTAATTTAGTTGTTGGAGGCAAAATTTATCACATGCACATATATTTTAAAGCATATCTAAATAAATGTGATAGGTTTTAATATTTAGCTATATAACCTCCCCCTGTAGAAGGGAGAAATAGGAAGGGGAATAATTTTAGTTTAGGGCACCTCAAATAGCCTTCAAAATACAGCTTGCCAATAGGAGTTTTATGTTTTTAAAAAAAGATTTAGCTCACCAAATAAACTGAAGGAAGACTTTAGAGTGACCAGACTTAGGCATACATATGAAATCAATGTGCGGATGTTGAGGATGACTATTACAGAAAATGATGGAGAGGCAAGCTGGTTGAATGTGGGGCAAATTGGACAAGCAGTGGAAATACTACATTCTGGAGTTTTACATGAATACAGTAAATTTTACAGTTTATACACAGTAAATAGTTAATGGATAGAGTCCCATGCCTAAAGTCAGGAAAACGTGAATTCAAAAATGGCCTCAGACACTTCTAGCTGTACGATCCTGAACAAGTCATTTCACTCAGTTTCCTCATCTGCAAAATTAACAGGAGAAAAAGGCAAACCACTTTAGTATTTTGGAGAAGAAACACCAAATGAGGTGATAAAGAGTCAAGACATGACTGAAAAATAACTTAAATTATTACGGATAATTTCATGATTTTCTAAATGCTATCAGATGAAACTCATTTATCATGTAAAGTTCAATGCACAAATTTCCTTACTCTGGCTAGAAGAGGTCCCTGTTTCTTAAAATATAGCAGTTCAGCATTTTACAATATGCTATCACCAGAGTTGGTGAGGTCTTCTAAGTATAAATAGAAAGTCCTTACTAACCTCACAAACAAAGCTCTCCAAAGAGGATTTTGCTATGCTTTTCTCCCAATAGTAAGCTATTTATTATTTTGATTATTTACTTAATTTAAAACAAAAAAAAATTTCATTAAATTTTTTCAAAACATTTTTGTCATATTCTATAATAGATACATTGATGATCTGACAATATTCGAATCAAAAGAGGAGGTACCTTATCTCAACAGCTTTTTTCAGATTTTGCAAGAGAAAAAATTCACATACCTAACATTATATATTATTAAAACATTAAACTTATTAGTTAGATGACAATAATTCAGTGGAATGCATTTTGAAATTATGTCACTGGGAAAATCATCTATCTTAATCCTTTGGTATTTTATTAATCCCACACAAATTCTCTTCCTCCCTCCCTTCTTCCCTTTCTTCTCTCCTCATTGGGAAGGCAAGCAATTTGATATAGGTTATACATATGTAGCTATTTAAAACACATTTTCATATTAGTTGTATTGTGAAAGAAAACACAGACCAAAAAACAAAATAAAACAAAAAAGTTAAAAAAAATCTTCATTTAAACTGTCAGTTCTTTCTCTGGAGATAAATAACACTTTTCTTCATAAGTCCTCAAATCTTTTATTAAATCATAAGAATTTAAGACAAAACACACCTCATTATTACTATTTTCTAAAGTCTGTCATCATGTTCATTTTAATAACTCAATATAGAAGTGACCTCTCTAACAGTACTTTACAAGATTTTAGAAAAATGTCATATAAATAACACTATATATTTAAAAGCATATTCTCCTAATTCTCTCTTTTAAGAGAATTCACATTTCTAATAATGTCCAATATTCTTCCAAATTCCACAATACAAGAAAAACAAGAAGTCTTAAGAATATTGAGTTTCTTTTAAAAACATAATTCCAAACTTATCAAGTTCTTCTGAAATAAGATTTCAGCTATTCTGTTAGATAAAATATTAATTTATTCTTTTTGGAAAATCAACTGTCATTATCTTTGAAATGTTATTTAATCACAAGCTCAATAACAGTTAATATTTATACAGTGCTCACTGTGTTAAGTATTGTACAATCATTTACTTTCTCTAACAACTCTAGGAAATAGGTCTTATTAGTTATTGTCTTTTTACATATAAAAAAAGATGGATAAAATTTCTGATATACCATAATCATAATATAGTTTTGGGAACAAAATTTGGACAAGAACACAGTTTTTTAATCTCTAATGATAATATTTAAATCTCAGTTTTTTTTCTAAAAGCTGTTTCCAGCTAAGTTATGCTGTAATTTTTCAAAATTCAGTATTTTAAATTTATATTGTAAAGTTTTTAACCCCACAAACTTAAAAGAAATATAATTCTGAATTAATTTCATTCCCATTGATTTCAACTAATTTATCTAAACAATTTATTTTAAATGCAGTAATATAATTAAATTTTACTTATTTTTCAGTTGTTTCTGATTTAAAAAAAAGTTTCTCCCTGTCATGGTCATTCTGCAAATTGTGAGAATTTACTAGTTCCAGTTTGCTTTTCTCTAATCGGTAAAGTCACTTTGCTTTTTTTTTTCCTCCACTAAAACAAACCAGAGAAAGAGTGGTGAAGGCAAATTTTACAGAAGTAGTCAAACTACAGTTTGAGAATTATAGTAAACAACCTTTGGTCCCTAATTCATTTAAAATGTTACTTACTTTCCTGCAATTGGAAACAAACATTTTTATCTTCTTATCCATATCTCACCTGCCCCTATCTCCCTCCCCATCTTGGCCAAAACCAGTAAGACAGAGACAAAAAAAATTTTTGAAGGCTGAAAGTTTTTACTTTCTGTACTGTTTTACTCTGGTTGATCTGAAGATTGGTTTAATTATCAGGTTGGAAACACAGATAAATTGACATACTGATATACTTGCCTAATCAGTTCAATCAAAAAGTTAGTGTGCATGATTTTTTAAAAAATAGGGTTGTATTTACGTTTTAATTGGTGGTAATTGAAAAATCTCATTTTTTGAGCCAGATTAGGGACCCACATAAAATTTCACATAGTTTGTAGTTAGATTTTTTGATTCTAATACCAGTTTTCAAAGACCCCTCTTAAGCACCTACTGGCATGGCAAAGTCTTCCTCCCCAAGTCTCACTGAAAAGAAGTTTTCTGCAGTTGATAGACCAATTCAGAAAGAAAAGAGAAAACAAAAATAAGATTTGAGTTGGGTGGGATCAAGTCCCTCCAAAGTGGGAGCGCTTGTCTCTGCCCTTCTAAATATACTTTCATTTTAGGGACTGTGGGCAAGCCCCTATCTTCCTTAAAAGTCCTTTCCAATGGAAAGGATTTATTCTGCCCTTAAAGGACTTTTTATCTCTATCAGGTCTATTGACTTCTCAGTAGTCAGAGACAAAGGGATGATTTACCCTATTTTTCTAAAGATTATTGACTTTTGTCCCCATTCATATAAATTTCATGATTACTTTTTCTAGTTCTGTAAAATAATCCTTTGGTAGTTTGACTGATATGGAATTGATTTAAGATGTATTGTTATTTTTATTATATTGGGTTATCTTACCGATAAACATCAAATATATATTTTAATTATTTAGATCAGTCTTTATTTTTGTTGAGCAGTTTAGTATGGAATTGATTAAATAAGGAGGCTTTGTTATTCTCATTGTATTTGTTTGTCTTACTTATAAACAATTAATACTTTCTAATGATGCTGTTGTCTTTTAACCAGAATCCCAGTCTGATAAAGAATGAGATACAGAAAACCCCCTGTTTCTCCTCTTAGCTGACATTCTTTGCCCCTGCTCAATTGTCTCAGGTTGATATTTCAAGATCATGTGAAATGTTTGCCATTCAAACTTGTGTTGTACAATGATATCTTGTCCCTGGGAGTCTGGAAAAAATAATCTTAAATCAAGGAATGCTGCGTAGGACTCATAGGCTCCTTCAAGAACTGGGCTAGGGAATAAGAGAGAAAGGGTAATAGGGAGAGCAGCATTCTCCCATCCCCCAATCCAGAAAATACCAAAATCCTTAGCCCCTGTAACAAAAAGCCTCCCTCCCAAGTCTCCAAAATGCTCTGGTCTAAAGCAGTGGTTTTCCAAGGGTGGTTCAGAGAATGGTGGTCTCTGAAACATTTTCAAAGAGTCTACAAATTCAAAATTTGTTTTTTTTTAAATTTCTAATAAGATAAATGTCTATAAACATAATCCACATAAACAAAAACTCTTTGATCAGATCTTCAATAATTTTTAATATTATAAAGATACTGAGAACAAAAATTTGAGAACCACTGTTCTAAAGATACTCATTCTTTTATGCCCCTCTCCTTTCCTTCCCACTTCTTCTATCCCCCACCTCCTCATTCTGGCCTTCCTTAATGGAGACCCATTCCAGCAGTAATAGTAGCAACAATATTGCTGATTCCTGGGCCATACTGATTCTTTTCTTGGTAGTCCTAGGATGAGAGGGGCATAATGAGCTCCATTTCCCTCCACTAGCTTTGAAGAGCTAGAACAAAGAATCTAAGCCAAATTTTGACTCAACAGGTTTTCCCCAAACTATTAGGAAGGAAGAAAAACTGAGGAAGTAACAAACATTTGATTGGGGAAGTGAAGAGAGTATAGGGAACAGGACTCTCTGAGCTTGGAGGAAATAGGTGGCAAAGTTCATAACAAGAGCCAAAACATCTCTTCTAGCAAACCTTGGGAGTTATCAGGATGTGAAGTTATTGCTTCTCCTGTTTCCCACACCAGACCTCTGTCTTCTCCATGGGTAGAAAAATGGGACAAATTTGTCCTGGGAGGCATTTGCAACTAACCCCTTCTGTCCTTTACCAAATTCTAGAAGGAGGGAATAGGCTGAACATATTTAGAAAAAGTAGTCTATAAATAACAGAAGGTTTGCAATCCCTAGATGTCACTGACCTTGACTTTGGATACAGCCAAGAACACCTTTGCTTTGTATCCTAACTTGGGGGAATGATTGGGGATGGGCCTTAAGTGAAGAGAATGTTGGGCAATGATTCTTTTTGACTTGACATTGAGAGTGAGACACCAGACTGGGCCTTCTCTCAAATATAAAAGGAGCTCACTAGCTCCTTTGTATAAATTATTCTCCCATTTGGTACAGAAAGATAAAGAAGGCCTTACCAAGGGAAGAGGGAATTGATGAACACCAGCCCAGGAATGAGATGAGAACTAGATGGGGCTTGGTTGAAGATGATTCTAAAGACAAAAAAAAAAAAAAAAAAAAAAAAAAAGAGGCAAAATTAAACACAAAAATAAGATGTTTCTTAGCTTTGTAAAATTCCTTTTGTTCTGTTATGGTTGTGGTTGTAGTGGACTTTTCATAACCTAATTCGAGATTTTTCTTTGAAAAGATATTGGAGTAGTTTGTCATTTCCTTCTCCATCTTATTTTATAGATGAGGAAACTGAGGAACATAGTGTTAAGTGACTTGTCCAGAGTCACACAGTAAGTGTCTAGGGTCAGATTTGAACTCAGGTAGATCGTTAATTCTAAGCTCAGAGCTCTATCTACAGTGTGCCATCTATATGGTGTTCTCCTAAAAGGAAGAGGCTGGGGAGTCTGCTTTTAGAAAGACTTGATCATGTGTAGGAGAAGGATTCTGCTCTTTAATTTGAAGCATGCATAGACATTCTTCAGTTAATTATGATCTGCTTAACAATTGGTAAGGATTGGTGATTAATTGTGTAGACAGAAGTGGAATGAATTCAGAAGGCATTAAACAGACAGAACATGGATCTGGGTCTGGCTTTTTCCTGACTGGCTGTGTTCCAGTATGAGATGCAATGTGATAAGGGGGGAGATTATAGCTTCTTCATCCAAGACCAACATGTGGTCTGTGAATATTGGCCCTCTGTTCTTTGCTCTTTTGTGGATTTTTATTTGTTAGTTTTTTTTTTTTTTTTTTTTTTTGTTTTTGGTGAAGCAATTGGGGTTAAGTGATTTGCCTGTCACACAGAAACTGTTGTGACTAAAGCCGAATTTGAACTCAAGACTGTCTGGCTTCTGGGCCAGTGCTCTATCTACTGAGCCATCTAGCTGCCCCAACTTTATGTTTTTTCTTTCCTGTTTAAGGTAAAAACAGATTGGAGATGACTATGATCTTGTGAGTTCCAAAAGTACAGGAAAGTGAGTCATGAGTCTGGGAGCTTGAGTCCATGCTGGGATTAACTAGGAGCTAGACTGTGGGAACAGAGTACCCAGTGATTTTCTGTACCCAGCAGAGATGTGGACTTATCCATCTATTTTCCTTGTCACATTTAGAAGTGAATTTTGTGGAGACAAACTCTATGGAGAAATTGTTTTATGTTTGATCCTAATCTCCTAATAGACCAAGACCGTAGAGAAGAGAATATGTCCCTTGGGTATTGGGGAAAAATTATGTAATTCTGTTCATGCTGTATTTTTTTTGATAAATATCCCTTTGTGAAAGCAGATTGATATTATTTGGTTAAATCATATTAAAGACAATTAATAATAAAGAGGAGAGAAACATGTAAGGAAGGAAGGATCTCAAAGCAATGGTATTAGAAAAATTAGCCTGGTGACTTTCAGGGAGACTCCTTGACATGCAGGAAGAGAAATTTTTGGAAGAGAAATCCAGAGTCTTGTTACATTCATTTATTTCCTTATAGTTTCTGAAAATAGGAATCCTTAGAAAAGCATAATTGGGCATGTAAGGACTTCAAACTAAGGGGAGAAATACAAATATAAGTTACTGTGAGAAACCCCTTGAGGGTTTGCTATGATGGCCCAAAAAGTATATGCTAAAAAATTTTAATGCCACTTTAGTTTAGTTGTTTTTCAGCTGTGACACAATTTGGGGTTTTCTTGGCAAAGATATTGGAATGGTTTGCCATTTCCTTTTTCAAATGAGGAAACTGAGGCACACTGTGGTAAGTGACTTGCCAAGAGTTACACAGCTAGTAAGTGTCTGAGGCCAGATTTGATACCAGAAAGATGAATCTTCTTGACTCCAGGCCTGGCACTCTATCCACTATGCCTCTTAGTTGTACATAATGGCATCTTAAATAATATATAATTGCCCACTTACATTATAAATGTATATTTCCTCTGTGAAAAGAAATATGGGCATTTATGAGGCATTATAGGTTTTTTCCCCTGTAGTGATTTGTAGCTGTCACAGTCATGCACACAGTTTTGGTGTTTAGACAGCAATGGTTCCAAATTCTGAGCACTTCTAACTAAGGGCAATGTGTTTTTGTAGTTTCTCAGTCATCAAATTATTTTCAAAGTGCTACAAGAATTTGACATTTATTTTACAATTAGACAAATTTATTAGACAATTATTATATAACAATAATTTATTAGACTATTATTTTATATGCAAAGTTTTCATGATTATAAGGAGAATAAAATTTTTATTTTATAATTATATAATGTAAATTTTAATTTGGGCCTTTTTATGGCAAAAGTTATCATTGCTGTTATTTAAGAAGTTAATGAATAAATATAGAAGTGAATTATGAATATGATATGCAGTTATCCTGGGAGTTTACAAGACATTTTGTTGTAAATGAGAGCAAAAAATGTTAGAAATAAATTAAAAAAACACTTTTCTTGTTTTAGTTTTTTTTTTCTTTTTGTGAGGCAATTGGGGTTAAATGACTTGCTCAGAAACCAGTTTTGAACTCAGGTCCTTCTGACTCCAGGGCTGATGCTTTATCCACTGTACTATCTAGCTGCCCCTGAACTTTTTTTTTTTCAAATTTTTTCTCTTTCATACATTCTATGTTCCAGTCAAACTGTACTACTTGTTCCCATTATACAAAATTATACTTACTACTTCTGTACTTTGAATAAGTCATTTTGCATCCCTTGAATATTCTCCTTCTCTATGCCATTTGGAATCCCTAGATTGTTTCAAGACTTCTCAAAAGTCACCCTTTATAGGAGGCCTTTCCTGATATTTTGAATTGTTTGTGTTCCTTGCTCTTCTGAAATGACTTTTTCCCATTGTCATACAGGTTTTTGACTAGATCTGTAATTTCATTGGTCTAAATTCTTAGTGAATAACTTCCTTTATTAGTAATCCAGATTGGCATCCTGTCTGTAATTTATAGTCATACAGGTTTTTGACTAGATCTGTAATTTCATTGGTCTAAATTCTTAGTGAATAACTTCCTTTATTAGTAATCCAGATTGGCATCCTGTCTGTAATTTATAGTAATAGAGTTTCTGGGTCTATTGAGAGCTTAAGTAACTTGTCCAGAGTTACATAGTATACATGTAACAACAACAATTATAACAGCACATAGTATGTAGAGCTTTGGGTCTAGAGTCAGGAGGTTGTTATATCATTTTAGTTAGGTCCAACTCTTTGTCACACCATTTGGGGATTTTCTTGGCAAAGATATTGAAGTGGTTTGGCATTTTCTTTTCCAGCTTATTTTACAGATGAGGAACTGAAGCAAACAGGTTTGAGAGGCTTGTCCAGGTCACACAGCTAGAAAGCTTCTGAGACTGGATTGAACTCATAAAGATGCTTCTTAATTCCAAGTCCATTATACCACTTAGCTACCCTAGAGCCAGCAAGACCTGAATTTAAATCTGGCCTCAGATGTTTACTGACTGTGTGACATTGGGCAAGTCAATTAACTTGCTTTACTCAGTTTCCTCAACTCTAAAATAGGGATAACATTAGCATTCTACCTCCTAGGGTTGTTTTGAAGAGGAAATGAGATAATAATTTGTAAAGTGCTTAGCACAGTATCTGGCATATAACAAGCACTATGTAAATGTTAGAAGAAACCAACCAATTATGCTGAGATTCACACACACACACACACACACACACACACACACGGGTACCCACAAAGCATTGAGCTACTTCTCTATATAATTAATTATATGACATGAGAGACACTGAAGAAACATGAAATATTTATAGCTAGAAAACCCACCCAAAATGTTCACAAGGATTATTTGCGCCCAACCTTTTATTAAAATGATGGCATTTGTAATAAAATGATCAAATGCAATATAGTGTGTCCCAAATCAAATTCATCTTCTTTGTTCTCAAACCAACTTGTTCTCTTTCCGACTTTCCTATTTCCATTCATATTTAAAACCTTGGAGTAATTGACTCTTTTCACTCCTGCACCTCACATCTGATAGTTATCAAATCTTTTTTTTTTTTCTCCTTACCAATCTGTACCTTATTTATACTACTACTTTAGTTGGAGCTCTCATCACCTTTCTTTTATCAGTATTGTAAATGGCTCCTAACTGTTTTTAGTGACTCTGGTTTTTCTACCGCCAACCCATTTTTCACATAGCTCCAGAGAATAGTCCTTAAGGTTCAGGTCTGACCATGTTACTCCCCTTCTCAAAGTCCTTCTCTGGTTGTCTATTGCCTCTAGATTGTGTGCTTGATTGGTCAACAATAGGTCTCCAAGCCTCAGTTGGTCATGTTTGAGTCATATTGACTCAGAGTGCTACATAAATAGCAGTCATTTTTGTTTTGGCCAGAAACCCAGAGGAACTTCTCCTTTAAGATTTATTTCTAATTTTCTTTTTGGGGGGAGGGACTTAATGAAAAGTCATTCTTTGCCTCAATTGCTACCTACTTTTAATCAATGAATGGTGTGCCCTCAGTCAAACTGAGACCTGTTGAAGACCTTAGCTTAAAAAGATCAAAGTCTCTCACTGCATCCAAGGTCATATCCAATAGTATATCTAGCCACTGGATCTAAATGGCTCCCAAGGAGAAAGTGAGACTGATGACTTTGCATAGCTCTTCACTTAAATCCAATTCACTTGCATGTCATAGCATCACCTACCTGATATCATGATCCTCTTCTAGAAAGAAGGACAAACAACAGTAACAACAACAATACTTTAGCTCCATGACCTTGTGCAAATTTCTGAGTCTTTTTGGGCCTTAATTTCTTTATTAAGCAAAGAAGGTAAAAATAAAGAGGCTAAAATATTTGAGGTTGGAAATCTTAGGAAAGATTTTTCTCATGCTTTTTCTTGAATAGTTATAGAATAAGTATATATAAACACACAGAAAGACACATGGTGAATTGAAATATTTGTTTGAGTCCTACTCTTACTATTATCCTACTCTATCTTTGCAGAAATCAGGCACAAACTAGGAAAAGTTTCGGGGAGAAAATCTAGAGTGAAAGACTTGGTATCTCTTCAAGGGAATCTATAGATAATCAGTCCATAGCAAAGTGTAAAGACTGCCTTTTTACTTTCACCTTCTCCCTCCTAGATTTTCTACAGTGTGATGTACAGATAGTTTTTGCTTTATGGACTGCAGATCTCGAAGTACATAAAGTGATTTTTACATAATGTGAATTTGCTCCTATCCATTTACTTCCTTCACTTAGTAATAAAGACATTCTGAAAACAATACCTTTTTGCAAGTCATATAATGTACTAAAATGTAGACATATTAAATATTGTACTATGATAATTAAATTGTGAAACAAGAGGTAAAGTTAATCATGAAGTATACTGTACAGTAAAGTTAACATAGCTGTGCAGTGTGTTGCTCCTTCCCTACTCACTGGTTGCCAGTACAATTTTTTTTAATGAAGCTATCAAGTTATTATGCCACAATTCTCTTTTATTTTCCTGACTCAGTTTCCCTAATTAGCCTGACTCAATCCTGCCACAGTTTCCCTGCTTCTCAGTTCTGCAAAACCTCTCCTCCCTCTTTATCAGAATACTTGATAAGGATAAAAGATCTTATGTTTTAGAATATCAGAATGCTTCTCCCCATCCCAAGCTGTTGGAATGTCAGATATTGTCTTATCAAGATGCTTCTCCCATGTCCGGGGTGCCTCCCCTATCCTGTCAGAGTCCCGTTCCCTCTCTCAGTACCCTGACTCCGCCCCTGCCTCAGTCTACCCTCTTTGTCTGAGTCATGTGTGTATATATGTCATTGAGAACTCTGATTGTTTGCTGAATTCTTGGAGAAGATAGTTTCATTCAGCCCTGGGACCAAACCATGGTTTCACTTTGATCCCAGTATATCTCTCCATTTAATAAACTATTAAATACTCTCTAATCCAGGGGTCCTCAAATTACGGGCCCTCAGGCCAAATGCGGCAGCTGAGGACGATTATCCCCCTCACCCAGGGCTATGAAGTTTCTTTATTTAAAGGCCCACAAAACAAAGTTGCCCACAAAACAAAGTTTTTGTTTTTACTATAGTTTGGCCCTCCAATAGTCTGAGGGACAGTGAACTGGCCCCGTATTTAAAAAGTTTGAGGATCTCTGCTGAGTCTAATTTCTATCTTGCTCAGTTTCTCTGGCATTACAAAGTAGTGTGTGGACAGTGGCTCTCTTTTTTCTTTGTATATATGAGAATAGCAAGCTATATTATCCTCAACAGATCTTTAAATTTTGAAAAATCTTGAACTATTTGGCTCCATCTTTTCAACACAAGAAAAAAAATTCACTCAAATGATGAAATGTTTCTGCCAACTTTTTTGTCGCAAACCTTTTCAATTAAACTTCAGGCTCAAAGCTTCCCTTTCTTCTTCTGTCATCTTTGCAAACTAGCAGCTCAATCAAATCCTCATTCCACAAATCTTCTCCTTGAGACACAATCAACTCCTCCACATCATTCTCTTCCAATTCTTGTGCTAATTTTTATACTATTTTACTCAACTTCTTTAAACATTTCATCCTTGTCAAACCTATGAAAATTGAGAATGAACTGTGGGCACACATCTCCCCTCCCCCTCCAAACTCTTTTATACATGTTTCTGTCACATCTTTCCATACCTTAGCAATATTCTGGATTGCAGAATATAGGATTTCCAGAAATCTCTCAATGTCAAGTATTTATTTACATTCAAAGCTGCTATTGCCTAAGCAAAAATAGTACGTAAAAATATGATTGAAATTTGCAATTACTCCTTGTTTTATAGGTTGTAATAATAAAGTAGTGTTAGGGGAAGTTAGGCCATTTTTACATTGTCATTTAAATCATCCATATGGGCAGGGTGATCTGGAGTATTATCCAAAGTAAATAGAATCTTAAAAGGAATGCCATTATCACAACAAAAATTGTTCAAAAATGATAAGGCTATCCCTACTCTCGGACTGGCAAAATAACATACAAGTTATGTTGCCTTGCTGATTCCTTTCAATATTCTGGAATTTTCTGAATGCTGCACATGAACAGGTTTTAATATGGAAGTCCTAAATGATGAGGTCCTGGATAACTAGGTGGGTTGGCAGAGAAAACCTGAAGTATGGATAATATAATATGCTCTGAGGCAAGCATAGAAGGGAACTGATAGAGATCATCTCAGCCTTATAGTTCTACCACCTGTAGAGGTCTTGGAAAATTCTACCTAACTATATTCAATCAGAAAGTCAAGTTATGGTGTCAAACTCTAGAGATTTAACATCCCCTATTAATCTGTCTGTAATCTATACCATCTTTGCTGAATCCCTTTTGGCGTTAACCTGTCACAGGTATTTTGCCTTACTTTGTCTTGTGCTGCTTTGTATTTTGAAGTAGGAATTGCTACACTGATTTCATCAGTTGTTGCCAACCCCATCATTTGGTGCTAAATCTTATCACTAAATGCAATCGTTCCAAGCAGAAGAGTAATTTTATTTTTTCCAAGTTTTATTGTTTTTATGTTTTTATGCTTATGTTTTTTTTTTCTCTCCAAGTATAAGTTTGAGATAGCATTCTTTGATCAAATAAGGTAGTTTCTAAAGATTTGCTCCATCAAGAAGGGATGTTCATCTACCATTTTTTGCAGATCCAAGAAAGTCTTTTATCCAAGTTGGTGGTAAAAACAGGAATCTGAGAAAATATGCATAAGAGGATAATATAAGAACTTCTTCAATATCTACCCTGACAGCCTCTCCTGACAAGTGCATATTATGAAATCTTGCACAATTTTTAAGTCATATAAACCAACCACTTACTGCAGATACTGTGCTCCTTCACAATACTTTACCTTTAAGTTTTCAAAAAGGTTTTGAATATTTAGCTTGAATTATTATCAAGCTTAAAGGAATAGTCTTGTGTCTGGTTGTCTATCCACATAGTAAAGCGATTCTCCATCTCTACAATAGTATCTTCTCTCTGTTTTGACAGTTAAATCAAATTCCTTCAAGCACTATCTTTTGCAATTTCCTTTATCCTAGTAGTATTCTTCCCTATGGTGTTTTACAGTTGACACTGAGAGACTAAATTCATGGGGCTGTGGTTGACAAATTTTGTCCTTCATATTTTCTAATTATTTTCATTGACTATTCCTTTTAAGAGCATGTTTGTCACCAGCCTTAGTGAAAATATAAGGATTGCTATTGAACACAGAGAGAAGTGCAGAATCACTCATTGTCTAAAGACCCACAGGAACTGACTTAGAGATGTTTCTCAGCTTCCCACCACTGTTACACTGTCTTCATCATATAGCACTTTATCACACAGTATCTGCTTTGCATAACGAATTTCTTTTAGAATTCTTTACATAAGTTCCATTTTGCATAATGTCAATTTCCAAGAAGCAAAAACTATACTTGATTCAGCAGCTCCCCAATGAAACTCCCCAGGAGGTGCTAAAGATTACAATATAAGCTTACTTTTTTTGGTTAAACTCAGGGCAATAGTTTGCTGGATTCAATACATCATGCTGACTTTTTATGAAATTTGATAAGTTCAGAGCCCCAAGTCTGGAGAAAATACCTTTGTCCTTTCTGACTATTGAACAGAGACTAGCTCTCTTTAATACTATGTAGTCCCAGGATTTCTCAAGACCTCTTCCACGTCATATCCACTTATAAGCTTGTCATTCAAAACATTTCAAATTCAAATATATGGACTTATTTGAGTGAGAGATCAAATAAAGAAAAACAAGAAAGATAAAAATAATCAAGAAACACAAAAAAAGGACACAAGGCAGTCTAACCAAGGCAGAATAGAGAGAACAAGAAAGGTGAGGGGAAAGGAAAACAGATTTTCAGCAGTCATTGTGTTTCTTGCAAAGTCAAAGCACATAGTCTTCTACATACAAAGAGAATTATCCCCTACATGTAGCATAGGAGAGTGTGTCATTAAATGGCTCAAAAAGAGGCAAAATAGACATCTCTATCCTGTTTCCTCTCACCTTTCTCCAAGGAAGACTTTAATTTTTGTCAGGATAGTAAGAAAGACAGAGAGAGGGAGTACCAGGCTAGAATAATACCTATCTGCTTCATTAAATATTATTCATCCATATATTTTATATATATACTTTAAGTATATATATACTTAAATATACTTTATACTTATACTTATATATACTTTAAGTATATATCTACTTTAAGTATATATATAAAATGTATGTAAGTATGTATAGTAATACAGATTGAAGGAGCTCTC
Source organism: Sarcophilus harrisii (assembly GCF_902635505.1). Taxonomy (NCBI): domain Eukaryota; kingdom Metazoa; phylum Chordata; class Mammalia; order Dasyuromorphia; family Dasyuridae; genus Sarcophilus; species Sarcophilus harrisii. The sequence continues at coordinate 272,751,673 of NC_045429.1, forward strand.
CCATTTGGAGTGAGGTGACTTAGCTCAACCAAGAAAGAAAATCATTCAAAGAAAAACTTTCTGAAATCTCCAGAGTATCAAGCTGGGCATAAGAGACATGATGGAGACTGCCAACTACTCTCATGCTGACTTCTTCCAAGAGTCTTTTCTTTCAGCAGCCTGAAATAGAGTCGGCATTTTTCATCTTCTCTTTCAAAGTTGGAAGACAGAAGTACCTAAAACTTGAAGAGACTGAAGGCTGTCAAAGAGACCTGAAGACAAATCTGGAGAAACTGAAGAGAGTGAAGTTCTTTTCTTCATCTTCCCCCACCTCCCACTCATCCCTACCCTTTAAAGTGACATGTTAATGAAATCGTATCTCAATAAACATTTGTTGATTTGTTAATCCAGCTCTCCAGCCTTTAAAGCCAGTTTTCTATCTACAATACTATATTTCCTCATGACTTTTTCTTTTCCTCTTGACTTTTTCTTTTCATACTTTTAAGGTATTATTTCAAATTGTTTTCCAGAATAGTTGATCTAATTCACAGCTCCACCAGCAATGTATTGATACTCCTCTCTTCCTATATTCTCTCAAGAGAAGGTAGAAAGGATAGTCAAGAACATCAATAACAAGGAAATCAAAGGAGAAGAGGTGGGGTAGCATTTGAGTCCCGGACTTAGAATGAGAAAAATTTTGGGTTCAAATTCCTGTTTTAATGTTTATCAACTGTGTGTCTATATTTCCATTATAGAGTGGTTATAAGAACCCAGTGAAATGATGAACATATATGTTGAGTATCATTATTATTATTAAGGAAGGAGTGGTCAAAATTTTTGAATGTCTTTCTAACCCCAAAGGTGACACAGCACCTTTAACATATTAGGTGCTCGAAAAATGCTTTAAATTGAATTGAAGTACAAAGTAGATCAATCATTATTTATTAAGCATCTATTATGTGCCAGATGTGTGCGGAAATAGGACTGATTATTGGCTTCTGCTTCTCTCTATCTCTTTCCCTGAATTATTATTCCAGAGAAAACAAAATAGAAATTTAAAGAGATAAGAAGACAAGGCAAAAGAGCAGATTACAATATTTTATTGTCTGACAGATTCCCAGGGGCTTAGCAGAGCTGATACTTAAATTTTTCTTTATGAGTTTTATACTTTGAAAATAAACAGATGCACAGATGGTAAGAAGGTAAAACAACTGGTCAGAAGGAGATTGCTAACACTAGATTCAAGATTCTGTTGCCTTATCCATACTCAGATCTAGGTTGTAGTCCTGGGTGGGAGTCCCATGGTAAGGAGAAGCATTAGCATTCTGTAGCTCGTGGATGCAGAGGAATAGAACCATGGCCACAGCTTCAGGGCAGAAAAAGAGTGCCTATAATTATTCACAGACTAGAGCATAGACTAGGAGAGTAGTATACACAACTCTCCTTAGATTATACCACTTTGGAAGAATTAAAAGCTTACAGATCCCCAGAACTTGCTCTGAAAACAGATGCACAAAAAACCTGAAGCTGGGGACAGGGCTCCCTCCACCCTGGGAGCAGATGCCCAACGTTAAAATAAATTAAAAGTTAAGAAATAGGCTGGAAAAATGATCAAATGACAAAGAAAGGATCCTGATTATAGAAAGTTACTATGGTGACAGAGAAAGATCAAAACACACACTCCAAAGAAGACAACAAAGTCAAAACTTCTACATCCAAAGCCTTAAAGAAAAATGTGAATTAGTTTCAGCTCTAAAAATAATCTCTAGGAGAGTTCAAAAAAACTATAAAAATTAAATAAGAGAGTAGCAGCTAGGTGGTGCAGTGGATAGAGCACCAGACCTGAAGTCAGGAGGACCTGAGTTCAAATGTGAACTCAGACACTTAACACTTCTGAGCTGTATTGCCCTGGGTAAGTCACTTAGTCATTTAATTGCCTCAGCAAAAATTAATTAATTAATTAATTAAAAAGTTAAAAAAAAAAGAGGGGCAGAGGAAAAATCGGGGAAAGCAATGACAGTGATGCAAGAAAATCATGAAAAAAAAAAAAAAGAGTTAACAGGTTGGTAAAGGAGGCATAAAAATACTGAAGAAAATAATTAAAAAACAGTAGGCCAAATAGGTAAAAGAAGCACACAAATCCCATAAAGAGAAGAATGCCATAAAAAATAGAATTGGTCAAATGGAAAAGGAGGTACAAAAGTTCACTGAAGAAAAGAATTGCTTAAAAATTAGAATTGGGTAAGTGGAAGTTAATGACTCCATGAGACATCAAAAAAACAATAAAACAAAAATACAAAATTTTTCATTAGGAAAAACTACTGGTTTTAAGAGATAATTTAAGATTTGGACTACATGAAAGTAATTCAATCAAAAAAAAAAAAAAAAGAAACCTCTCAAAGGAAATCAGCCAACATGACAAATAAGGACTGGATTTATTGTTTTATTGATTGTCAAAACTTAACACAATATTGCAGCTAACACTATTGATGTAGATTTAATTGAAAGTGCAGCATGGGCTGAATAAGTTGTGGTATATGAAGGTAATGGAATGTTATTGTTCTATAAAAAATGATAAACAAGATGATTTTAGAAAGGCCTGGGAAGATTTACATAAACTGATGCTGAGTGAAACAAACAGAACCAGAAATCCACTGTCTACAGTAACAGCAAAAATGTGCAATGATTAGCTATGAATGACTTGGTTCTTCTTAGTGGTTCAGTGATCCAAAGCAATCCCAATAGATTTTGATCAAAAAAATGCCATCTGCATCCAGAAAAAGAACTAAAGAGACTGAATGTAAATCAACACATGCTATGTTCACTTTTTTTTCTGTTTTTTATCTCTTCTATGGTTTTTCCCTTTTGCTCTAATTTTTCTCTCCCAACATGATTCGTAAAGCAATATGTATTAAAAATATTTACTAAAAAAAATATAAACAAGGAGAGAATTGGAAGAATAAAAGATGCATTTATTGCAAAAAAGTGCAGCATGTGCTTTCAGAGAGTGGATTGCCCAAACATTTACCAGAATATCTCACTCCAGTATCTGGGGATGCATTTGGTACTTAAGAACTTGGCAAGATGTGAAATCTCTCTACTTAATATCTTGGGCTGCACTAGGAACATCAGGAACCTCATCAGGAGTAGGATAGAAGGATATCTTGGACAGCTCCAATTTGTTCAACTCTGTTACTTTTCCAGTGTCCCCATTAACCTGAGGATAGAAAAAGTTAAGAAAATGAACAAACTCAATATATAACCTTGTCTTTTTTTCCTCTTAAAATTTTCTTTCCCTTTCCAATGCCTTCTAATCCATACAACCACTTTATATGGGGCTTTTAATCCCTGGGAGAGGTACAGGAGAAATGCTATCACCTCATGTCTGGCTGTCATTCAATCCAATTAACCCCCATTTATGCCCCAGGAACCTAATCCCAATCTGTCCTGGCAGCTCCTACTCTGCCCTTTTCTACTGAATCCAGATCCATCTACTAAATAGCTAATTGTGCTGAAAGCAATAATATCTAAATAGTATCTAATTTAGTATCTCTACTTAGTATCTAAATATCTAATAATATCTAAAATAGTATCTAACATTTAAATAGTGCTTATTACATTTTATGTACTGTGCTAAGTGTTTTACAAATACTATCTTATTCGATCCTCACAACAGCCTTGTTGGGGAAGGAGCTGTCCTAGCTCTTAGGATAATTAAACTGTATCAACATTTTAGAGTTGAAGAAACTGAGGCAAGCAGAGGTTGTGACTTGACTAAGGTCACAGAACCAGTAAGTATTTAAGTCTGGATTTGAACCCAGGATTTCCAATTTCCAATCCCAGTACTTTATCAACTGTGCCATTTAGATGCCTTACATTTCAGTATGCCCCTGTAGACTTTTCTGAATCTTTTTTATTACCTCAGGGCTATATTTTAACAGAGACTCCAAGATTATTTTGTTCCACTCTAAGGGTTAAGGGGGAAGGAGATAAAAGTAAGTATTTATTACATGCCTACTATGGTCCAGGCATTGTGTAAGCACTTTACAAATATTATTTGTGAAGTAGGTACCATTATTATCACCATTTTACAGTTGAAAAAACTGAGGCTAGTGACTTGTCCCAAGTCACACAGATAATAAGTGGCTAAAACTGGATTTGAACTCAAACCTTCCTGATTTCAGACCTAGCACTCTATCCTCTGCATTGTCTAGCTGCCTGCACTGCCAATGAGAGCTACTTCCATCTTGGGATGGAGGAGAGGATGTTCCTGCTTTAGTTTACTTCTGACTCAAGCCAAAGTCCAAACAGAAGCAATAGGGAGAAGTGAAAAGAAACTGGACTTAATATCAAGAATAGCTGGGTTCAAATCCTGCCTCAGGTTGTGTAACTCTGAGTAAATCATTGCCTCAGTTTCCTCAACTATACAATGAGGATTATGGAATCTATGGTCCCTGAGGTCTTTTCTAGCTCAAATCTATAATGATCTTGGAACATTACTACTTACCTGATGCCTGAACCTGAACAGGAGAATAAGAAGGATTAAGAAGGCCAGAGCTTTGGTCAGGATGAGGCCAAACAATGCAAGGGTGAGGAGACAATTTGGGGACCTGGAAAGAGAAAATAGAGAAGATGGCAAAGCACCTGTGAGACTTGAGTCCTCTGGTATATTATTCCTCAGCTGTGAGGATACCTATGATGGTGTCCTGATCATGTCTTCCCTACATACTTAAAAAAACCCAATTTGTTCTGAATATAAACACATACACAGATACAGAAAAAAAAAAAAAAAAGAAAGGGAAAAAAAGGAAAAGGAAAGGGGAAAAAAGAGAACATTTCACATTGCAATATGATTATGTACTAGCATTTCTACACTAGAAGAGCTTTCCTGTTCTTCCTCAACATGAGATTTCCCTAAAAGGACAAAAAATTTGTTCAGTGATCTGATTGACTCATTGCTTTTTCCAAGACAGATTTCTGGTCAACGAAGGACATAAAATGACATAATAGGGCAGTTGGTGGTACAGTGAATAGGGGTGTCAGAAGGACCTGAGTTCAAATATGAGCACAGACACTGTGATCCTAGACAAGTCTCTTTAGTCTGGTTGCTTCAGTTTGCTCATCTGTAAAAATGAATTAGAGAAAGAAATGGCAAATTAATGCAGTGTCTTTCACAAGAAAACTCAAAATGGGATCACTAAGAGTCAGACATGACTAAAAATGACATACAAAAAACAAAAAAATCTCATTTAGGTGGAGGAAGGTCTCTTAGACTCGGAGGGTATATATATATATATATATATATATATAATACCACTTGAACTGTCATAACTTGCCTTGCTAATCTACTGACCTTTAAGTTTCCAGAAGCAGTCAAGGGAGATCACATGTTTCCAAACTGAAGTGAAGAGTCACCACATCCTTGTTGCATGTGTATTAGAGCAATAAAAACTTCCTTTTAGTTAACTTACAAGTGCCTCATTTTAAATTGAAATTGAACCTGAACTAAGAGAGTGTTGGTCTTAATACTAATGTTTTTCCTGTTTCTAATACATGTGCACAAAACAACACACACCCAAAGACTGTATCTGAAACTGTGAATCTCTATTTCGTGTTATGTGGTTTAAATATACACACATATATATGTATATATACATATATACATACATATATATACATACACACATAATAAACTCCCTGTGTTATTTTAATATTTGTTCTGCTGGGTTGTGCTTCCTTCAACTTCCTTGTATTATTTTTCATCTACTCCATATATATTTTCTATGTACATAGTTACTTATGTGTTGTCTGTCCCAATAAAGTTTGAGGGCAGGGATATATTTGTCTTTCTTTATAATCTGTAACTCTTAGCACAAAGCTTAACATATAGTAAGTGCTCACTAAATGTTAAGGGAATGATTGATGAAACTCAAGTAGGCTTTCTAATATTTAGATAAGAGGGCCATGCTCCTTACAGGACAGGGTGCATGATACAGCTACCTAGGAAACACTCTTTGGTGGAAATGTGTTCCATTATATTGAAAGTTTGTATCCCTAGGATCTAGCACAGTACCTGGCACAGAATAGGTGGTTAATTGATTGATTGATGGTCCAATTTTGTAGTTTTTCTATGGCTTGAGATTGAGTTGATGATGTTTGACTTCCTCAGGATATTTTGTTTTTTGACCTTCAAAATTCTCCCATTGGATATGGTTCAATATTGGTTCAATTAATTTAATAAACTCTTAGTGGTAGAATGCAACTTCACTGTGACCCCCTTTAAATTCCTCCCCCCAAAGTAAACAATAAACAAAACCCAACTCAAACAACCTATGAACATTTTTTGTTCAATCAACAAAACACAGGCCATCTTTTAGGAGTGCAAAAGCTGTGTGGCCCTTGCCTGCTATACATTTTTGTCTAATTTGGGTGGCTTCCTAGCAGGCCAGGAGGTTTTACAATCCAACACCTAAACAGAGTAATTTCTACCTACACGGGAGCTGAAGACTCTTACAAGCTGATCAGAGAACACATTAACATAGGTTTTAAGGTATTTATATCCACAAAGAAATTTTCTCTCATTGATCCACCTGGAAACTGGTGACCCCTTCCTCATTACACAAATAGTATACTTCTAAAGTGGAAGTAAACTTTTCAATGAAAGTTTTCCCTTTCTCTTCAAGTTTCACTGATTCTAGTCTAGTAAAATAATGAATGCAGTCCTGCCCTTCCTCCTTTCTCACAAACCCCAAACCACAGTCATATGTGATGGTGCTTTTTCATGATCTGGAAAATTTTTAAAACTCACAAAAATTGTCCTCAGCTCAGAACTTTGCTGTTGAAGTCTGAAGATCTGGATTCAAATATAAATTTTGCTAGTTACTATTCAAATAATAAACCACATAACCTTTCTGAGTCTTTCTGAGTCCATGAAGTAGATAAGAACAGAGATTTTTCATCTTTTTTTTTTTTTTTGAGCCAGGTGCCTCTTTGGCAATCTGGAAAAATCTATGAATCCCTTCTCAGAATAATATTTTTAAACAATTGAAGGAAATATTAAATTTCAGTTAGAAACTAGTGGAAATTAACATGTATTTTTTTCCTAACCAAGTTTTTAAATCCTCTGAAATGTTTCTATGGATTTCAGTTTAAGAACCCCTGGACCAGATTGCCTCTCTGATCTCTTCCTATTCTAAACTTCTATTTTCCTTTGATACTACTAGGTCCTTGAACTTTATTTGATTGTCATTTCATACCTTCATCCTGGTCTTTGTCTTATGCCTTCCAATGGTTAGGGATCTCTAGTCTTTCCAGACCCCATTTATAGGCAAAAAAAAGAGAAGGATCTTCAGAGAACTTTCTTGGACATGGGTTAATTCTCCTGTTTTGGTGTTTTGATTTTTTTTTTTTTCTCAAAAATCTATCTCAAGTGCAGAGGGAAAAAAAAATAAAAAGAAGGAAGAAGAGACAAAGGAATAATAGAGAAAAGAAAAGAAACAGAAATATGATGTTCTATCAATGTTTTTTTTTTTTTTTTTTTCATTTTTATTGTCCCTTTCTAGGACCTAACCTATAAGGAAGGGCCAGGAAATCATACATTGTACTTGTTGAATTGTTTCATTTATTTCTGCCTTTGTGACCTCATTTGGGGTTTTCTTTGCAGAGAGTGAGTGACAGAGTAGTTTGACATTTCCTTCTCCATTTCTTTTTATAGGTGAGGAACTGAGGAAAACAGGGTTAAGTGACTTTTCCAGGATCACACAACTAATAAGTATCTGAAGCCATATTTGAACTCAGGACCTCCTGATTCCAGGTTCAAAATTCTATCTATGAGCTACCTCCATATATAAATGCTGTTCATTATAATCTTACCTTAGCAACAGCGTCCCAATAAATGTTAATAAGCATTTATTAAGTACCTACTATGTACTTTGCTAAATGCTGGAGATACAAAGGAAGATGGGATAATCCTTACCCTCAAGTGAGACAAAGGTACATTAGGGAAGTGAAGAACTAATTGTGAAGGGGAGAGCTGCAGATAGATGATGGTAGTGTCAGAGAAGAAAAGGGGGCTTATATGAGAACTGTTATGAAGGTAGAAATAACAGATCACTGTAATACATTGGAAATGGAAAGATGAGACAGATTGAGAGTTGAAGCAGGAGAGGTAGATTGAAGTTGTAAGTAGAAGTAGATTATTATTACTATTATTTGGAAAGGCGATTGGGTTTAAATGACTTGTCCAGAATCTCACAGCTAGTAAGTATCTGATGCCAGATTTGAACTCCTAAATTTAGGACTGGTGCTCTATTCTACACCACTAGCTGCCCAGAAATAGGTTATTTTGAAAAGCAAGGTGCTACAATGCTTTGATGGAATGATAGCTTAGTTGCTTACTAATTGTGTGACCCTTGGCAGGCATGTACTCAGAATTATTATTTCCAAGAAAAGCAAAAAAGGACATGGCATACTTTTAAGTCTAATCAACATCATTAACATTTTCTCCATTACTTTCTTATTTAGACAGTCAACAAAACAATAACTGAAGTGTAAATAAATGCTGGCAATGAAAATTTAATAATCAGCTTTTGTTTGCTTGAGCTGACTCCATCTGGTCTGGCTGATACTTAATCTCAGTTTCTCTCAACCTCAATTTCTTTATTTTTGCCAAGAAAAACAGAAATAGTGTAGTATGTTCATAATATTATACATATTACAGTATTGTAATATAGCATATATTATGAATATATAATGGTATTATTATGTGAATATACACACAATATGTTATAGTATATATATATATATATATATACAATATATGTTATAAGATATTCTATTTATGTTCTAATAAACACTCATATATAAACATATCTATATATCTATGTAAATATATTATTTTATAGTGTGAGGATAATAGCACCTACCTCACAGGGTTGTTGAGATAGTCAAATGAGATAACATATGAAAAGGATATTTTGTAAACTTTAAAAACATTGGAAATATGAATCACTACTTTTACCTGGTATGAATCATTCTAATGCCAAAGGATCCCTTTTGTACTCTAGAGATGATGCTTTATCCTCAGAATTCTCCCACAGAGTTTTCTATGGATATCTGCATGTAGGAGTTTTGTGCTGACACAACCAAGGTGGCCCTGAGCTAAGTTTTGTTTGACAAGAGACAAGCCAGTCTTCAAATTCTATCATGCAGATTGGCCTATGAGTCCATCCTCAGCTCTGACAAAACTAGAGATTAGTTCATCATGGACTCCTTAAATACATTTTACATGCTGAGCTTGGATTATGCTTGGTATTAACAGGTGTGGGAAGACTTTCAAATTCTGTTAGTGATGACTTTGGCTTGAGTAGAAGTGATAGAAACAATGCACCAGGAATAAAAACGTTCTCAGTTTAGGGTCAGGGACAAATGTGCTCTTATTTTATTCTCTCCAGAATGTCTGTTAAGGAAGGGAAAGAATAGAATGGGTATGAGAGGAGTTCAGCAAAAGGCAGCTCAAGATGAAATCTGCTAAAATCTGTAAAGGTACCTTGAGAGATCATTTAGTCCAACTGTCTCATTTTGCAGATGAGCAAAATGAGGCCTAAATAGGTAATATGATTTGACCAAAGTCACATAAATATTAAGGTACAAGCCTAGTTATCTAATATTAAATGAGTTTCCCTTTTCACAACGCATCTTATTAAAGGAGACTACTTTTATTAGGTTGGGTCAATGCATGCAATAAAGTCAAAGGTCAGAAATGAAACTGGAGGAGGAAGCACAAATATTCCACAGAAAGGGGACCCTAACTGAAACCACTTACTTCAAGTCTTCAAAGCCAATATGATCCATACTCTGACTTCTAGAAGTAGAATTTTCTGGTAGCTGGATATTTGTGTACATCAAATATGTCCTACCAGTTATGTTGAACTGGGACCTGAAAAACATTAGGGCAGGGGCCGGTCAGTCAAATAAACATTTATTAAGTGTCTACTGCATGCCAGGAACTATACTCAGTGCTAGCATACAAATACAAAATATAAAGATTGTGCCTGGCTTCAAGGAGTTTACAATCAAATAGAGAAAGATAACACAGAAAAGGAAGATGAAAACCTGAGGGATAGGAAAGAGAAGATGGGAAATGATGGACAAGTTCAAAGGAGTTATGGAGTGGGAATTGAAGACATTGCTGACATCCTTAAATAGAGGTTATGGGAAACATTAACTACTTTCAACCCTTCAATCAGATTAGGGAGGGACCCTGGGGCAGAGCATATTGATAAAGTATGAACACCAGGGTTAATGTAATCTTGCAGGACAATGAGACTCCTGGCAGATATGATGAAATTTAAGAAAGTGCAATCAGATGGAGAATTGGGAAGTAAAAAGAAATCATATTACAGGTCACATATATTTGAAGATAAGAGAAAAAATTGGAAATATGGTTCCCTGAGGCCCACCCAAACTAGGAAACCTCACAAGTACCATAGTGTGGCAGCTATGAACTGTGGGATAGCCTGATGGATTCAAGGTCAAGGGGGTCAATAAGGATGGAAACAGGCAAGGTCAGTACAAGCTGGAAACTTGGTAGTTTGGGTAAATTTCTGCATAATTGGAGGGAAAGTACACAAATAGACTTCTGGGGAAGCAGAATAGAGGTGAGGTGTCATAGGACAGAGAGAGTTTCTAGAGAGGAGTTTTACCTGGTGGGAACAGAGGTGATGGTAGTTGCTTCTATAATAGTAGTTAGTTTCTGTTGAATTGTCTTCTGTGTTTGGGCTGTAAAGAGAAGACAAAAGGATAGACAGTTGGCACTTCCCTCCTCAATAGGTTGCCTAGTGCCAAAGTCTCAGGCTTTATCCAAGTCTGTGGGATAATCAGAATAAGGACACAATATAAAGTCAAATGTTCTTTATTAATGTATGATATTATTCAGGTATTATATCAAACCTCATTAATGATCAATTCTCTCATGTTTAATTTTGCTTTATCCTTTTCTGGTTGTCATTATTCTTTAATTTATCTATTATCTTAGGTACTAAGACCATTGGTGACCAAGATGATCATAGCATAAGAGGAAAGAGTTTGGCTTAATGGAAAGGGCTTCATTGAAATGGAGAGCAAGAGGAAAAATAAGATGAGGAATAATGGATGGATAATCCAAAGGAATGCTGCAGGATGGGAAATGAAAGGATAGCTGCCTTAGGCACTCTCTTTAAATGGAGGTTCTTGGATGAGTTTCCGTTTTTTCAGCTTTCAATCTGAAGGAGGTGTCAGCAATTGTCTTGAGTGCTACAATGAGTGAAATGAATATGAATGGGGCCAGGTGAGTTGAAGTTTAAAGCATGCAAGTGACTTTATTTTTTACAGCTTCCCTTTTATACCCCACCATAAGCATATTTTTCTGTTATACATTATACTAATGCCAGAAAACACAGAAAGTATAATCACTGATGTGACATTTCCTTGTTCTGTTAGTCAAGGGTTATCTTGTTTTTTGTTTTCCTTTTACAAAGCATCCTGTTTCAAAATACATTCTAGTCATGTTGATCATTATATTTTCAGCAAATAATCTGACGGAGCTTAAGATATGCATCATCAGCTGTGGAACTGGCCTTGCCAAGGCCCCTAAGTTCTCCAAGTGACTTCACCTTGCTTTGATCTTCCAAAGGATTTACATCTGTTTTTGTATTTTGGACCCCTTGGACAGTGTAGTGAAGTCCATGGAGCCCTTCTCAAAATAAAGTTTTAAATGCATAAAGTAAAATTATAAAGAAAACTAATCATGTAAAAATGCAGTTACAAAATAATTTTCTTGTGATGTTCATGAAAGATGTCAGATTAAGAATTCTTAATCTTCTGCTGGAAAGTGACCCTAAAATCACTCTAAGACCTTTTGGCATAAAGCTTTATTTGATGGCTGAGGAAACCAAGGCGTCTGGGAAATTAAGAGATTGGTAGTGTCAAAATTATGTTAGGATGCACGTAGGATGAACATTTTAAGGAGTTTCTTCAGATAATTTCTGTGTTTCTTTTTCCAAACTTTCTTGCAAAGTTCTCATTTTCTTTCCCCATTTTTCTTCTGACTCTCTTTTAAAATCCTTTTTGAATTCTTCCAAGAGACCCTTGTGAGATGGGGACCAACTCATATCATCCTTTGGAGCGTCATCTGGAGATGATTTGCTTTTAGGATCCTCAGGGCTTAGATCTGTTTTCTTTCTCCATAAAAGTTATCTTCGGTCTTTTTGCTTTTTTGATCATTTTTTAAATGGTTGAAGTCTGCTCTTAGTACAAAGGGGAGATCGTCCCAAGCTTCCTTTACAGACAACAGCAGGTTTAAGCTGCCCTGGACCATTGCTGCTAACTTCTTTCTGGTGCTGGGTGGGTGTGAAAAAATTCCACATTATTCTGGGGAAATTCAGAGGTTCACTATTTGCCTTTTGTATTTGTGTTGGATGTCTCTTAGGTAATCTGTTGATCCACTGGCCTCCAAAAAGGACAGAGTATTTTGGCTAAGAGCCTCCTGGTAGATTTGCCCCAATCTGCGAACACCACACTGCCCTGGATTCCTGTGCTGTACTTGCACTCAGCTGCTTTTCCCCATGCCTAATTGAAACAGATCTTTTCTGAAGATTTTCCAAAATATCTTTTGCTGGAAATTTGTTACACTCCAAATGTTTGTGGTTTTGTCACTTCAAAACTAGTTCAGAGGCTTGATCTGGTATTGATCTAAGGGATGTCAGGAAGAGTTCAGATAAAGACCTATATACTCTCCATTATCTTGGCTCTGCCCCTGCTAAGATGAATTTTTTAATGGCCCAACTAAGTTCTCAGGAGCTAACTCTCCATTGGTGACAGCATCCTGGATATGTCCTTATAAGAATTATAGTTCACATTTATATAATACTTTCCAGTTACAACAAACAAACAAAACAAAAACTTAACAATCACACTTGATCCTCCCAACAATTACATAAAATTGGTTGTGAATCTCTACTAATTCCCCCTTTACAGATAAGGAAAGCAGAAGCCCAGAAAGATATAATCATTTGTTCAAGTTTACACCATAGTCACTAAATGTTAAAGACAGATATTAATTCAGCTGGAGCTTTTCCTCTTACACTGTCTCTGAGACTATGCTATATCATGGAAGTATAGGAAAGATTGTTTTGGGGACATGATAGTCAGCAATAAATTCCTTGGGATAAGGCAGACCTGGGAAGGATGTGGGAAAGGACATTTGGTAGGTTCAAGGTTTGAAGGAGTCTCTGCCTGAGGAGCTAATTTGTCTTTGTAGAGAGAGAAGGGAGGCAGAGTGCCTTGAATTACAGCCTTCAGCCAATGTCTGGTATAGGAACCTATGCTCTGTGTTGAAAGGCTGCTTTTCCTTTGAAAGTATTTCAGCCTCTACTAAATAGATGGCAACATTAGAGGTGTTACCTTCACACTTGTCTGGGGCCTAGCGAATTCCCTAAAAATGTGTGTCTCTGGTAGAAGATCCAGCTATACAGTTTTCAACTTCCATTATCATTTTCTGAGATTATAGGAAATGAAAATGGTGAAGCACTTTTCTGTTTTTGTTCATGATTGTCTCTCTGTGTGAACAAGTGAATTTGCATGTTTGTGTGATGTTGGATACTCAGTTCAGTGACCCACTAATCAGAAAAAGGTTTAACAAGGAAGGAAGTGACTTGCCTTTCCTAAAGATAGGAGAACAAACTATGGAAGAGATGATGGAAATATGTGAGGGAAGATATTATATATGTATGTATGTATGTGTTCAAGGTGTGAGTGTGTGGGGTGATAAAAATTTTTAAAAAGATAAGAAACTTCAAGAAAGCCAAGTTCTCAGGGAAGGGACTTACCTGGAGCTACAATTAGATGAACTCTTTTTAAAATATCAATAATGTTCCTAGTAGAGTTGTATCTTCCACACCAATATTCCCCAGAGTCTTCGACCTGGAGGCCAGACATGTTGACTGTTATAACACTGATGTTATAACTGAGGGAATAGCGTAGGTTCTCAGTCTTTGCCCAAGATTTTGGTCTTGTGATTAACAGAGTACAACTATTTTCATTTTCAATTTTTTTACACCAGGCTTTGTCTAGATGATCAGGTTTCTCAGGTGTATATTGACATCTCACTGTGAGTGTCTCTCCCACCACTTTGTATTCCTCTTCTTTTCCAAGGGAACCTACAGAATATGACCTCAGGTTACTAGGAGCTCAGTTGGACAACAAACATCATTTCTTGAGTGGGAAAGGAAGAGTAGAAAGGACATTTCTGTAGAATGTCAACAAAATTGAGCAGGAAGAGGCAGAATGTGAAATTCTAATCAAAATAACCACATGGAGAAGCACAATTTTGACAATTTTGATTATAATTTTTTTTAAATTGTACACACAAAACCAATACTGATAGAATTAAAATTGAACCTGTTTGTCCTTTGTTCTCAAAGAGGATCATGATATCAGAGAGATGATACCATGACATACAAGTGAATTGAATTTAAGTGAGGGAGGACTTTGCAAGGTCATTTGCCCCACTTTCTTCTGCAGAGCCATCTGAGTCCAGAGGCCAGATATAGATAAGGATAATTGGAAATGGCCCTGAACTGGAAGAGCTTGGCCTTTTAAAGCTAAAGTTTTTAATAGGTCTGAGGCCACACTTATTCAGTAATTAAAACTAGGTAAAAGTGAGGCAAAGAATGGACTCTTTGACCTACTCCAAAAAAACAATAAATAAATAAAATTGAGATAGAAGGACCTTCTGAGTTTCTGGTCAAAATGTTATATATATTCACTCTGAAGCAATCAGGACCTAACCATGACCAATTGGACCTTGGCCTGGGACCTATTATTGACCAATTAATGAGAGTTGCAGTGATTTGAGCCTTTTGCAGCAAGTTTCTCCTATAAAGGTTTTATTTCCAAGATAATTAGAAAACAGACTCAAATTTATAAGAATAAACTATTCCCCAGGTGATAAATGATCAAAGGATATGAATACACAGTTTGGAGGGGAAGAAATACAAGCTATCAATAGCCATATGTTTAAAAAATGCTTTAAATGACCAATAATTAGAATACAAATTAAAAATAATTCTGAAAAATATAGCAATGTGAACAACAAATTATATTAAGAAATGTTAACAAAATCAACAACAAACATAACACCAATAATGATACTACCTAAGTTAATTTATTCATTCAGTGCCATGCCAATCAAACTACCAAAGGATTATTTTCTAACTATGGGTCTGGGGAGAATGAATGATAAACAACAAAGGATAAAGAGGATCATAGAAGATAGTTGGGTAATTTTGATTCCATAAATTTAAAGTATTTTTGTAAACAAAACTAAGATGACAAACTCTTAACTAAGGAAAAATCCTGGGCAAATAATTCATTTAACCTTGTCATGCATTAGTTTCCTCATCTATAAATCTACATCTCACAGTTGTTGTGAGTCTAAAATGAGATGAGGTTTGTAAAGCACTTGGCAAGCCTTAAAGTGCTGTAAAAATGCTTATTATTATCATTTTATATATATATATATATATATATATATATATATACACATACATACATACACACACACATATATATATGTATATGTATGTATGGAATTGATTCAGATTTATAAGAATGGCTAATTCCTTAGTTAATAAATGGTTGAAGGATACAAATAGACAACTTTCAAAGTAAAAGAGCATATAAAAAATTATCCTATCACTAATAGCTGGAGAAATTAAAGTTGAATTTCCATCTCATATAGTCAGAGTGACAGAGTGATAAAAAGGGAAAATGATAAATGTTGAAGGGACTGCAGGAAAAACAGGAAATAATGAATCATGGTTGATGGAATTGTGAACTGATCATGCCATTCTAAGTAGCACAGTGGATAGAATGCTGGGTCTGGAGTCAGGAAGATATCTTTCTAAGTTAAAATATAATCTTAGACACTTACTAACTGTGGAAAACTGTGTTTTAAATCCTATTTTCCTTCATTTCCTAATCTCTAAAATGAACTGAAGAAAGAAATGGTAAACCACTACAATATTTTTGTCAGGTAAACCCCAAATGGAGTCATGAAGAGTCAGACACATTAAAAAATTAATATACAACAACAAACCATTCTGGAAAGTAATTTAGAACTATGTCCTAAATTGCTCCTAAAAGAATCAAAGAAAGAAGGAAAGGATCAATATGAATAAAAATATTCACATCTGCTCTTTTTGCATTGTTGAAAAAACTATAGAAACTAAGAAGTTTCAATTGGAAAATGGATGAGCAAATTATGACATGTGAATGATGTAGAATGAAATGAGCAGGACTAGAAAAAATAACCAAAACATTTTAGAGAATAATAACTTTTAAGACATAATAATAATAATAATAACAATAATAGCTAGCATTTATATGATATTTTAAGATTTACAGAATGGAAAAGGAAATAGCAAACTAATCCATTGGTTTGATGAGAAAACTCTGAAATAACTAAACAACAACAAATGCTTTACAAAAATTATCTCATTTTAACTTCACAACCCTGGGAGGTCTTATCATTCTCATTTTACACATGAGGGAACTGAGGCAGACAGTAGTAAAGTGACAGATAATGAGTTTTGAAGTCATATTTGATACCTAGTTGCCTCATCAATTCTCTAACTGTGATTCTAGTATACCTTCAGTGAAGCAAACTTCCCCCTTCCTTGTAGAGTTAATGGGTTCAAAACACAAAATGAAGCAAGGGTTTTTGGTGATAACCAATGTGGAAATCTGTTTTGCTTGACTACATATATTACAAGGTATGTTTTTTCCTTTCTTTATCTTTTTTTTAATGGGGGGGGGGAATAAAATAAATATAATAATATAAATATAATGTACATAATATATAACAATATAAAAATATAAATAATAAAGTGGTAATAAATAATAAAAAATAATAAAAATATAAATAATAAATGATAAAGTAAAAAGACTTAAAAAACTGGAATATGTAAAATACTTAAGAGTCTACTTAAAAAAATTAAATTGAAAAAGGTAAAAAAAAAAAAAAAGGAACTGGTTTTTCAGAAAGCACTTCTTATACCACTAGTGTAATATCCTGAACATACCTTCCAAGATCCCATTCTTACTCTGGGAAGCCAAGCCTCCTTCTCTACTTCTTAATAATACTATCTGTGTAGCATTTCTCATCATTCTGTTCTCCTCTTCTGTCCTTTTCCATTTCCCCAACTCATTTTATCTCTACTCTCTCCTATTATTCTCTTTTGCTCCTTACCCTTCTCATATGAAACCCATAAAAGCAGCAGCACCAAATGAAGAGGGACCTCTGGAATCATTTTGCTTCTTTCCATAAGGAGAGGTTCAAGTAACATAGGAAGCCTCCAAGTATGTTTGGGGACTAATTGTTCTCTTGGTTCTTTCTGAATCGTAGAAACAAAACAAGAACTTAACATGATATTTGGGGAAGCAAGTAACATAATAAGTAGAAATACTGAGCTTAGAAGGCAGGGATGGGAGATCACATTGTTAAGAAATCCAGAATCTGGAAGGTTGGGCTCTGGAGCCTGTGGATCACCAGAAAAACTGGCCTTGCTTGGACAAAGCTTGATCTGTTTCTGACATATTAGTTATTATTCACCCCACAAGGAAGACCCCAGGAGGATCCTGTTGGGTAAAGATGTGATTGGTGAGCATGGATAGATGGGTTTCTGGGAGGAGGATGAGAAGTGTCTAGAATGGATGGCAATTATCTATACAATAGGGAAAGTGAATATGGAGTCATAGCATGTAATTGGGATGCCTCGTGGAAATACTCACTCTCCCCTCCAGTTTTTCCTGGTCCTTCTTCATCCCCCAGAAGGAAACAGAGTAGTAATATGTAGCTGTCCCTCAAATCTGTTGAAAATGTCCCTACCATAACTTAGTGTCTCCCATAATAACAAAAATAATAAAAACATAATGTTGATATTATGATGATGAAGGATGACTGGAATAACAAGTAGGCCCTCATTGACCAGTCCTGATTATATTTATGCAGTACTTTAAGATTTGCATGAGTTTTCCAGAATGTAACTCCCTTAACAGCAGGGATTATTTCAGTCTTTGTTGCTGTATCCTATCAGAATGTGGCAGATTGGAAGATTGTGCTATTCAGCTACTTGCATATACCACGGTGTGTCTGCTTTTTAGAGTAGGGTGTTTATTTTTGGATGAAATTATTCCTTGACTAGAAATGGAGCCCTCCTTAAAATTATCTGAAATGATTGACTACATCTATACCAAGATACTTTAGGGGAGATAAAAGAATAATAATAATAATTTTATTATAAGTAATATTTATTTAGCACTTACTGTATGCTAAGCATTATGCTAAAAGCTTTACAAATGCTATCTCATATGATCCTTATAGCAATCATGGAAGGTCAATGTTATCTATTATCATTGCCATTTCTCAGTTGAAGAAACTGAAACAAGCAGGGGTAAAATGACTTTCCCAGTTTCACAGAGTTACTAAATATTTGAGGCTATATTGGAACTCTAGTCTTGTTGACTCCACGCCTAGTGTTCTATACACTGTTCCATGTCAGGGTTATATGACACATTGTTGAAGCTTGAGTTTTCTGTGCAGAAAAAATTAATTAGCAAAATTAAATTTGGTGGATGGAAATTTTCTCTTTCAGTCTTAGTTTTTGCCAAAGTTTAACTGTTATTTGGAAACTTTTCTTCTTTCGAAATATTAACATTTGGTTAATTTGATTTAACTTTTGGTTGTATCAAAGAATAAATTATAGCCATTTCTTTCTAAACCATTTACACTATTCTTTTAACTAATTAACATTAATTAATAATTAACTAATTATTAATTAATTAATTAACTATAATAATTAATTAACTATAATAATTAATAAATAATTAACTAATTATTAATTCTTTTAACTAATTTTTCATAGAAGCATTTATTTTCATCTTTCTGTACTTCCTTAAGAGAAAAAGGCAAATAGATCTTTTTAGTAATGAAAAAAGTGATTTCTTATCAGAAACCCAACCCTGTTCTTTCTCCAGATCAACATAAACCATTTGAAGGAAGTTACATGTATATGGAGAAGTAGAAGTCAGGGCAAAGCAAGGCTTGTGAAGCAGTCCTGATGTCTATCTGTTTCACTTTTCTATGTAGGGTCTCCAAGAATATGAGGCAGGAGATCCCACAATGATCTTAGTCAGATGGATGATTTCAAAGATATTCATTTAGTTCAGTTCAAGAAACGTGAATTGTGGAATCACAATATTACAGAATTGGATATTTGGAAGGGACCTTCAGGACCAATTAGTGCATGTATCATCAAAGGTACTCACTCCCACCTTCTTGACACATGGTCAACCAAGCTGTGCTTGAAGACCTCCAAGGAGAGGGAACATAGCATATTCAAGCCTATTAATTTTGGCACAGCTCTCATTGTTAGGAAATAGTTTTTTTTTTTTTTTCCCTTTCTGCGTAAAGAATCCCAAAGCCCATTGGTATAGGATACCCTCCTCACTATTGAAAATCCATGGTCCATACTTGTGGGAAGAGTGGGTTGGAGTTAAAGAAAATCAGTCTGTTAACTTCTTACAGGGAGGCTCTTCAGTCTCTTTGGATTATTCAGTCACTTCAGCTGCTTCTGACATCCAGCTTCAAGGCAGAAAATATTATACCAGCTCCAGGTTACTTAAAAGAAAATAAAACTCTTGGAAGAAGCCAACACGAGAGGTGCTAATCTCCATCATGTCCCTATCCCCAGCTTGTCACTCTAGAGATT
The DNA here is from genome assembly GCF_902635505.1 of Sarcophilus harrisii. Taxonomy (NCBI): domain Eukaryota; kingdom Metazoa; phylum Chordata; class Mammalia; order Dasyuromorphia; family Dasyuridae; genus Sarcophilus; species Sarcophilus harrisii. The sequence goes on from NC_045429.1 coordinate 272,771,460, forward strand.
TTGGGGAAATTTCCCCTCCTGGTGAGATCTGAGACTCTCTCTTTCAGTTGAGCAGTTATCTCACTCTCAATGGGAGAGCTTCTTCACTCTTTTGTTTGGCATATATCATCATGTGCATACTTTCTTTTATTTCTGTTTTGCTACCAACTTGCATAAATAGATTACTGTTTCTTATGTGTGTTTGGTATTTGGTGGAAAAGGATATAAAGCTTGCGGTCCTCCTTTCCCCATTAAGAAACAGTGATAAAAAGTTTAGCTTGAATCTGAAAATCACATTCCTACTCTAAATGTATTTAAAAGAGAAAATAGACATAATGCTACCCTCACCCCCTTTTTTTTAAGAGAGCAAAGTAGCCAACCTCTTCACCCTCGCCTCCCCTCCCCCTCAGGACCTCATCATTTTCCTCCCAGAGTAATTGATTTTTAAAAACTAGCTAAAAGAAGGGGCAGCTAGGTGGCCGGCTCAGTGGATAGAGGAGGAAGGCAGCAGAGAAAGCCTAAATCACTGTAAACAATCTTGAAGTTTAGCTACTCCCTGAGGCAAACATGGAGGATCACTAATAGAATTCCAGCTTTAAGTGGGCCTTAACTTGTTCCTTGCATCGATAAAATCACTATAACATTTTCTTTCACTTTTTTGGCTTTTTAATTTTTCACAACATGGCTAATGTGGAAATGTTGGGGAGAAGAGGTTTGACCCCCAAACTATATTGGGGCTGGTGTTATAGATTGTCTCAAAAGATTTTGTCGTCTTAGACTATCTCCATATCAAGAGGCGAAGATTATATTATTATGCTAATGGATCTAATGAATTAGCTAGGGGATTATATCACTGACTAGTGGGTTAACTCTAAAAAGGAGTTAAGAGTCCCAATGTAAGAAAGAAAATATCTCACCAAGAACTTCATTGACTCACTCATGAATCTTGGAAAGATTTTATTGTACATTCTTGCAAGAGTTAATATATAAGCTTAGTAGGCAGATAGTCTTTCTGAAACTGCAAAGGTAGTCATTTATTTCCTAATCTGAAGCACAAGTACCTCTCCTCATTCCCCATTAACAGGGGAATATAGGGAATATAGAAGTTATAGAGTGTAAATCTCTACCTTTGTTACTGCTCACAAGTATCTCTTATTCTAATTGTCCATCCTTGATTATGTTCTTTTATTTGTTATGTGCCAAGTACTATGCCAAACAAACCCTGGGAATGCAAGTACAAACAAAAAAAGAAAGCCTGTCCTTGCCCTCAACTAATTCTAACATTTTCAAAGTCCAAGGGGTTTGGGGAAGATAACATGTGAAGGAACCAGAGAAGGGAAAGGGGGCAAAATCCTTTTTCAAATCTAAGACTCTTACTCTTGATCACATACTTTTATTTCCTTATTCCAGGCCCCAGTCCACTATTTCTTAGGTTTCAATTTTCTAATTTAAGTTTCATTTCTCCAGTTCAATTTTCATAACTCCGTAGAAACTAAATCTCTATCTAATTCTCACACATTTAATAGGTGTCTGCAAGGAAGTGAGATACAGGTAGGTTCTTTGTAAGGGAAAAATAACCCTGGGAGTTGATATCATTACTTGGTCTTCTGATTGGAAACAGTAACGGTAGGTTTATCAAGGTAAGGAACTGAACAAAGCCTTCAACCAGGGTTTACTGCAATAAGGCTTAACAAAAGGCCCCAGTCAAAATCAAAAGGTTCATACAAAGAGATAATCTTATTAGGGCTCCTCCCTGCTTGCCTCAGGGAGTAGCGTGGCTATGGCTAAGCAGCAATTCAGGTCTTCTCCAATTAATGTCCTTCCTTGATCTATCTAGCTACTGAGGATCTAGTCTTTGTTGGGGTCTTTTTGCTTAGGGTTTTATTTACCCCGTCAGAAATATGTTTTACCTGACTTCATATGTACACTAGGTATTATATTTTTTGCCTTTTCAATGGGTAGGGAGAAAGAGAAGGGAAGGAGAGAATTTGGAACTGAAAAGAAATGTTTTCTGAGGATTTGAGTTTTTTATTTAGTAATACACAATTTTAACAGTAAAAGGGTAAGGAATGAATTTTTAAATAAAAAATGGAAAGGACACAAACACAGATACAAGTATTATAATATTTTCTTATATTCATTGTACAACTTCAATCTCTAATGCTTGCAAGACAATTCTGATGCCCTGCTAGTGATGTGGGAATTGGGGTGGGGAATCCCATCTGGTTGATGCAGATCCAATGTGAAAGAATTCACAAAACCAAAATCTGAATGGCAAAAAGGATTTTTATTGGCACTGAGAAGGCAGCTTTGCTAGGAAGATAGACTTCTTAGTGGCAAGGTCCTGTCAGAGAAATAACAAAGGTTAACACTGAGAAGAAGATATCTTCACAGCGGGAAGAAGTCCTGGCAGGCAGTTTTGCCAAGAAGAGAGCTTCGTTGGCAAAGCATTATCCTACTTCCGACTTCTTCAGAGATTTGGAGTTCAGAATTGTCTTTTATAGCAGTCTGAGGCTAGGGCTTCTATTGAATGAGATTTCTTCAATGTTATCAATGTCCCCAGGTCTAGATTTCTAGTTGAAAAGAGAGTACTTATCTTGGAGTTTCAAGCCACTCAATAACTGGGAATTTGAGCTATCGGACATGATCCTGGACTAATCTTTAACTCAATAGAGGGTGAGACACTACCTCCGACTAGATTTCCAGATGAATGGGACCACTTAACTGCCCTGAAGGGTGGGTCTCTATCAGAGGAGAGTTTTCAGAGTTTACCCCCATCATTTGGACAGTTTCAGAGTTCACCCCCCCCATCAATTCTATAAATAATTTTTTTTTTTTTCTTGGTTGGATAATTTAACAAAGAAAAACATTCTAGCTAGTCCAGCTAATTTGGTGCATTCATACATAGAATTAAGTGATTCTATATATACTTTAACCAAAATGTGAAGAATAAAATTCTTGAGGTGAATGAAACAAGCAGTGATGGTTCTGAGGCTTATTCTAATACATTTTCATCTAAGTAATATTAAAATTGTTAATTTGACTTACCAAAGTTCAAGTGATTTCTAAAACAATTCATGTACTTCTCTAGTAGCAACTTGATATTTATGCTGTATAATTTCATATATAATGCTACAAAAGTCTAGCTTAACAGTTAAGTCTTGCAACACCAGTCTGCAACCCCATTCTTTTAGGTTCTCTTCTGAACTGTAACATTCCCCATAGATCTTACAGATAAAATATTCCTTGCTTTTCGAATTTGCTCATGCTATTGCCCTTCATGTCTAAATCATGTATCCATTCTGGTCATCTCTTATTATAGGGTGAGAGATGTCAGTCATTGCCTACTTTCTGTCATACTATCTCCCAGTTTTATCCAGCAGTTTTTGTCAGATAGTTAGGGTTAGGGTTATCAATTTCATGATGTCATGCTTGCCCGGAGTTCTGCTCCCAAGCTTTCCTATCACCAATGGAGTGAAACAAGGCTGTGTGCTTGCTCCCATGCTTTTTAGCATGTTTTCAGCCATGTTGTTAAATGCCTTCAATAGGACAAACATGGAGTCAAAGTCAGCTATTGCCCTGATGGTAAATTCTTTAACTTGAAAAAGGCTCCAAGCTGAAATTAAAATGGAGATATTGTTGGTGAATGACTTTTTGTTTGCAGATGATTGTGCACTCAGTGCAGCCTCTCAAGTTGAGATGCTACAAAATATGGATCAATTCTCTGCTGCTTGTCCTAATTTTGGCCTAACAATTAACACCAAGAAAACACAGGACCTCCATCATCCAGTACCACACCATCCATATGTGGAACCATTAGTTACAGTAAATGATGAAGTTTTAAATACTGTGGATAAGTTCTCTTACCTCGGCACCATACTTTCCAGGGATGTCCACATTGACAATGAGATTGACACACTTATTGCCAGAGCTAGCTCAGTGTTTGGGAGGCTCCAAAGGAAAGTGAGGGAGAGGAGAGGGATTAGACTTACTACCATACTGAAGGTTTAAAGAGATGATGTGTTGACCTCATTGTTGTATGCCTGAGAAACTTGGACAGAATACTGATGCTGTGTCAGGAAACTGAATCACTTCCATTTGAATTGTCTTAGGAAAATTCTGAATATCACTTGGCAGGATAAGATACCAGACACTGTGGTCCTTTCTTGAACCAAACTGCCCAGTATTCCAACTCTATTGCAGAAAACACAATTCTCTGTTGGGCTGGCTACAAATGCCAAATATACGCTTGCCAAAAACATTATTTTAGGGAGAACTCACACAAGGTAAGTGCTCACAAGATCCTCAGAAAAAGACACTCTCAAGGTCTCTCTTAAGAACTTTAGACTCTATTATGATATGGGAGACACTGGCACAGGTGTGCCCTCATCAGGGAAAGTCCTATGTTCTATGAGCAAAGCAGAATTGAATTAGCACAGAAGAAATATGAGATGCAGAATGTTAGAGAAGCTACCCTAAATGTTCATATGGACTATTTATATCCAGTCTGTGGCAGAATATTCTAAGCTCATATTATTCTGATCAGCCACAGTCAGACACACTGTAACTCAATTCTAACATAATGATATCATTTTGGTCCTTTTGGAGAATGAGGGACTACATCCATCCAATCAACCAACCAATTCTTATCCCAGAAACTAGGGTCTTTGAGTTTATCAAACAGTTGATTACTATAGTCATTGATTACTGTGTCTTGTACACTCAATCTATTTCACTGACCCAGCATTGATTCTTAGCCAGTACCAAATAATTTTGATAATTACTGCTTTATAATAACATAGTTTTAAACTGGGTACAGCTAAGTCATCTTCCTTTGAATTTCTCCACCCCCACTCCACTAATTCCCTTTGATGTTCTTGATCTTTTGTTCTTCCAGATGAATTTTATTATCATTTTTCTCTATAAAATATATTTTTCAGTAGTTTAATTGGCATGGCACTGAATAAGTAAATTAATTTAGGTAGAATTGTCATTTTTATTATATTAGCTTGGCCTACTCATAAAGCAATTGATATTCTCCCAACTGTTTAGATCTGACTTTATTTGCGTGAAGTGTTTTGTAATTCTGTTCATAAAGTTCCTGGATTTGTCTTGGCAGGTAAATATTTTATTTGTTTACAGTTATTTTAAATGGAATTTCTCTGTCTCTTTTTGCTTTGCTTTGTAGATAATATATAGAAATGCTGCTGATTTATGTGTTTATTTTATACCCTGTAACTTTGCTAAAATTTTTAATTATTTCAGGTAAGTTAGTTGGATTACTTGGTTCCTCATTGCCATTTTTAGACTTTCTCTCTACCACAATCATTCAGTGACCTCTTCTCCTTTATGGTTCATTCAATACATATTTATCAACCAACCAAGTTTTGTTAGCTATTTGTATAAACTTCTAGGACACTCTCCTTCCTTCCTCAAAGAGTTCAGTAACTGGTTCTTAGTTTTTCTCTTGTCTCTAACTCCTGCTCTGATAATTGAGGACTTCAACATCCACATCCACATATTGATACTTCAGATAGTCTATTCTAACCTTTCCAATTCCTTAACCTATTTTTTCAATCACAGATATACAGAGATGGTCATAGCCTTGATTTTATCATCACTCACAATTATTCCATATCCATCAACTATGAAATTCATGTATCTGATTATAATCTTTATTCCATCTTTCCTCCTGCCTTGTAATTCCAAACCTTGTTCTTTGTCCCCATAGTATCCTCCAACTGAGCTGACTGGATTCACTATAATTTATTTTACATAATTTCAATTCTTATTATAGCAAAGCAATCCTTTTACATCTCTCTAATCGGGTCATTAACCCATTCACTCAATGTCTTCTTTATAAACTTTTAAATTTTTCTTCGAGCCTCCCACAGCTCCTGTTTTCTGCCATGCTCCTCTTTGCTTGATCAAAAACCTTACCTCTTCTTTCTTTCTTTCTTTCTTTTTTTAAGGCTAGCTAAGTTTTATTTTATTATTTATTTACAAAATTTTAATAATAGCTTTTTATTTTCAAAATACCCTTGCAAAACCTTGTGTTCCAAATTCTGCCCCTCTTCTTCCCCAAATCTCAACAACAAATAATCTAGTATAGGTTAAACATATGTGATTCTTCTAAATATATTCCCATACTTATCATGCTGAACAAGAAAAATTATATCAAAAAAAGGAAAAAAAAGAGAAATAAAAAAAAGGAAGCAAACAACAACAAAAAAGGTGAAAATACTATGTTGTGATCCACATTCAGTCCCCATGGATTTAGATGGCACTTTCCATCACAAGTCTATTGGCCTGAATCACTTCATTGTTGAAAAGAGCCACATCCATTACAGTTGATCATCACATTACCTTGTTGTTGCTTTGTACAATGTTCCCTTGGTTCTATTCACTTTACTTAGCATCAGTTCATGCAAGTCTCTCCAGGCTTCTCTGAAATCATCCTGCTGATCCTTGTATTTCACTGAAGAAAATTGGGGCCTTTTACTGAGAACTTCCTCTTCTCCAGGGTCCCTCATCTCATATCACACAGATGATTTTTGCTACTAGCTCCTTCTTTACCCACATTTCACATAATGGCATAGCCCTTCTCTTAGTTAAATTATCCCATCCTTTTCAACATCTCACTCTTTCTATCATTTCATCTCTCATTAATTGCTCTCTGTCTACTGGTTGCTTTTTTACTGCTCATATCTTCTTATTCTCAAAAAACCCTCACTTGATTGTCCATCTCTGTTAGCTAACATATGATAGCTCTCTTTCCTTTTTTGGGGGGTTAAATTCCTTGAGTAGACCATTTACAATAGTAAACTCCAACCCCCCTTTCCATTCTCTTTTTAACTCTTTGCAGTCTGGCTTCCTACCTTATCATTCATAGAACTAATCTCTCCAAAATTACTTATTAATCTCTTAATTATCAAATCTAACAGGGTTTTTTCTCAGTCCTCTTATTTGATCTCTCCATAACCTTTGACACTATTGATTACCCTCTTCTTTTATATACTCTTCTTTCTTGGCTTTCATGATACTCCTCCCTCCTAATTCTTCTGCATCTGATTTTTTCCCCCCAATCTCCTTTGCTGGATCTTTATCCCAGTTACACCCACTAATAGTAAGGGTCCTTTAAGGTTTTAATTTTAGATTCTCTTCTCTCTAAACACTATTTCACCTGGTGATCTCATCAACTTAACCTCCAGTATCAAATATTTTAGATATTTCAAACTGCATGCTCTGTTGCCATTTGAAACTCATCATCATTATTTTCCTTTTCCCCACCCAAATTTTCCCTTAATTTGTCACTTAAGCTCAAAACCAAGCAACTGGTTGTTTCCATTCTTTATATATCCAGGTCTTAACTCTGGACCAGTTGCTAACCACTCACTTGCAGTGATCCTATGTTGTCCAATCAGAAAGAAACTCACATTGTGACTTCCTTCTTTTATCAGGATTTCAAAGCCGCTGGACACTTTATATGCTTTTTCTTCTTAAACCAGCAGAAAAGAAACTTATGATAAGCTTTACCAAAAACAATCTTTGGAGCTATTGTCCAATGATTTCAGCTCTCTCTGACCATCCAGAATCATTCAGATAAAGCCACTTCTTGATTGATTTCAACTTCCACAGCTTCAACTCAGCAACTTTTCCAGTCTTCCAACTGTGTGTTCATTTCTCACATTTCTTGTCCTCTATTGTTGTTGACTTCTCTTTCCCTTCTCTTGTCACTCTCTTCTTGTTGTGGATGTTACAGTTCAATGTTACAGATGAGAGCCTCCTTTTTTATTAAAAATTTTTTTAAATGAAAAACTCACCTTTTATTCAAAAAGTCTCAACCTCCCAAATTTCTCCTAATAATTTGATTGTTCTTTCTCAATCATACTAAAAGATCCACATGTTTACATGATTTCTTATATTCTTATTGTTACTTTCTCAAGTCTCATGTCTCTACCTACTTTTCAGACATCTTGAACTACAAGTCCAGTAGACATTTTTAAATTTAATTTTTACTTGGGAATTATTATTTTTATAATAATACATGCAAAGATAGTTTTCAACATTCATCCTTACAAAACATTGTGTTTCAAATTTTTTTTTCTTTCATCCTTTCAAACTGTATGCTCTATAGACAACTAATCTAATAGAGATTAAACATATGCAGTTCTTCTTTTTTTTTTTTTATGTCAAAAAGAGCAGGCTAGTATTCATTTATTTATTTATTTATTTTTTAATTTAATAGCCTTTTATTTACAGGATATATACATGGGTAACTTTACAGGATTAACAATTGCCAAACCTCTTGTTCCAATTTTTCACCTCTTACCCCCCCCCCCACCCCCTCCCCTAGATGGCAGGATGACCAGTAGATGTTAAATATATTAAAATATAACTTAGATACACAATAAGTATACATGACCAAAACATTATTTTGCTGTACAAAAAGAATCAGACTCTGAATTATTGTACAATTAGCTTGTGAAGGAAATCAAAAATCATATGCAGTTCTTCTAAACATATTTCTACATCATTCTGCACAGAAAAAAATCAGATCAAAAAGGGAAAAAAAATGAGAAAGAAAAAAATAAAGCAAGGAAACAACAAAAAAGGTGAAAATATTACGCTGTGATCTACATTCAGTCTCCATAGTCCTCTTTCGAGATGCACATGGCTCTCTCCATCACAACCCTATTGGAATTGGCCTGAATCACCTCATTGCAGAAAAGAGCCACATCCATCAGAGCTGTTCATCACATAATCTTGTTGCTGTGTACAGTGTTCTCTTGGTTCTACTCGTTTCACTTAGCATCAGTTCATATAAGTCTCTCCAGGCCTTTCTGAAACCATCCTGCTCATCATTTCTTATAGAACAATAATATTCCATAATATTCATATGCCATAATTTATTCAGCCATTCTCCAAATGATGGACATCCACTCAGTTTCCAATTCCTTGTCACTATAAAAAGGGCTGCTACAAACATTTTTGCACACGTGTCCTTTTCTCTTTTTTATGATCTTTTGGGGATATAGATCCAGTAGAGACACTGCTGGATCAAAAGGTATGCACAGTTTGAAATCCCTTTGAGCATAGTTTCAAATGGTTTGTCAGAATGCTGGGATCAGTTCACAACTCCACCAGCAACGTATTAGTATCCCAGTTGTTTAACATTCCCTCCAACATTTATCATTATCTTTTCTTGTCATCTTGGCCAATCTAAATTATATGTAGTGGTACCTCAGAGTTGTCTTAATTTGCATTTCTCTGATCAATACTGATTTGGAACACCTTTTCATATGAGTAGAAATAGTTTCAATTTCTTTATCTGAAAATTGTCTATTCATATCCTTTGACTACTTATCAATTGGAGAATGGCTTTTATTCTTATAAATTTAAGTCAGTTCTCTACTGGTAGGCATTTTAACTATGTCCAAAACTGAACTCATTGTCTTTTCTCCTAAACCTTCCTCTCCTCCTAACTTTCCTCTTACTGTCGACAGAAATACCAATTTCCTAGTTTCTATACCTTACTATCACCCCCAGTATCCAAGCTATTGACAAAATCCACATAATCAATATAAAAGTAAAACTAATTATTCCCATTAGTAACCACCAAAATCAATATATATATATATATATATATATATATATATATATATATACGTATATATAATTTATATTAGCAAATACACCACTACATATATAATTAAGATGTCAAATTATACATAACTATATAACAATAATAACAATAACACCTATATATATACATTTCATAAACTAAATAAAATGACAAAAGTGGCAAAAAATAGAACACAAAGACATACAAACACATATCATGTACTTACCATTATAAGATTACATTTATCTGTTAGTAATTACATTTATAAATTTTTCAGCCTGGGTTTCTTGAAGGAAGGATTGCATAATCTAATATCAAATAAAGTCAATAGCTAAATTGAAAGTAGAAGAAATGTACCAGCACACTAAAAAGACTACTTGCTCATAGAGTAGCAGTAGCTTCTTGGGGATACAGATTTGGTTTCCATAACATTTTAGGCCTGCTTATAGTACACAACCAATGAGAAGCATTCAAATAAGAATGAGAAGCCAATGAGAAGCTATTTAGAATAGATAAACAAAATTTTTAATTGCAAAGTTAGGGGTTGAGGAAATGAGAATCATTCAAGGGAGAAAATGATTCAGGAATTTCTAGGGGAATATTTGGAATGCAATTGGCAGTATTTGTCATTAGAATATTGGCATTTATATAGAGGTTTGCACAGCAATTTATGTTTGATTTGATCCTTATAATCACTTTGGGAGGAAAGATGCTATTATTATATCCCCATTTTATAGATAAGGAAACTGAGGAACAGAGAAATTAAGTGACCTGCCCAGCTAGTAAGTGTCAGAGGGCAGGTTTGAACTCATCTTCTGAATTTCAAGTTCAAATTTCTTCCATTACATAGCTTAGAAGTTCCCTGTTCAAGGACAAGAAAGAAGAAGGGGTGACCAAATACTTTTATAACTATTAAAGAAATCCATTTGCTTGAAAACATTTGGACTGAGGTAACCCTTAGGGAAAGTTACAGGCATCTCTTATCTAAGGACAACTATTTATTTTTTAAACAGCAATGGATAATAACAGCAAACATTTAAATAGTGCATAAAATGGACCAGGAGGCATACTAAATACTTTACAATTTTAATTTCAAGTTGATCCTTACAACAACTTTTGGGAGCAGATGCTATTATCATTCCCATTTTACAAAAAAGGCAAGTGAAATTAAATGACTTAAATTAAGTCATTAAATGACTTACAAAGGGTCACCCAGAAAATATATGTGTTTGAGGCTAGATTTGAACTCAGGTCTTCCTAACATCAGGCCTATCACCTAACTACTTGTATGTGGGTAAGTCCCTCTGCTTTTCCATGCCCAGGTACAGGTGATTATTTCTCCATATCCAAAACTAAAAAGTGATTTAATATTCCTGTATATAATTTTATCTTAGTTTGTAAATTTCTAGATATTTTGTTATCAGCATTGTGTAATATTCACAGATTATTTCGGTTGCACATTATATTCCCTTATTGGAAATCTGTTCTCTCTTGACAACTGATTTTTCAGGGTCAGATGGGTTGTTTTCATGTTTAATTTTCCCTCATCATCTTCTGAACTTTTATTCCTCCTAAATTTCTTTAGATTTCACATACATATACATACATATATGCATATCTATATTTGCTATTGGTGAAATTTCCTGGACTTCCGATGGGAACGAAATCATGATTATTGAATTGGAGTCTTTAGTTTTGAAACAAACAAACAAAAATCATAGTAATGTTCTTTTTGTTAGTTCTCAGATATACTCAGCTTCAGTAGTTTTTAGTTTTTGTTTCAACATAGCAGCTTCTGATATATCACTTGGATTCCTGGTTACAGCATTACTTTTCTGCCCTTAATTTTCAATTTTTTTCTTCACTTCTGGTATCTCACAATTAACAATCTCCAAATGAGTCTCAAGTTTCTCAAGAACTTCATGAAAAATAAAATGTGCTTCCCCAATTCCTACCAAGAAAAAACATGTAAAAATTAGGTAATCTTGTCTCTTTGAAAACAAACTTGAACTCACATGGTCTTAGTTTTTGAAATGGTTTCAATGGTGCTGGCTTCCTCTGAACCAAATGAAAATTCTTTTTCATCTTTATAAAATACTTATGACTAGGCAGTATAAAATTATAGCAAGTAATGTTTCTTTTTTGATGGTATCTTGACAGTAGTTTTCTGCATTAATTAATAGTGACTTAATTGAGGACAAAGTCAATTTTTCCCTATGTTTGGGAGACAGGATGTTGTCACTTCTGATTCTTATTTCTGTGATTCACCTTCATATATACAAAATGCATTTCTTTTATTAATATGTAAAATAGTTTTATGTCTGTCCTAAGCACAATTACAAGAAAAGTTACCTTTCACATTCATATTGGTTATAGTAGTGATTTTCCACCAAAAACTAGGATCTTTGGTACTTTGCTCTTTAGTTACTCCAAATAGATGGCCAATATGACTATTCTTTTATCCTCTACAAAATGGGTCAACAATTCCAAATCAGATCTATGCATATGATCTGCAAATCTGTCATCTTTAGATATTATACAGTCACTCACATATATCTTACATTAATATGAGGAAAATGAGATTCAGATTAATTAACTTGTTCAATAAGACACTGTAGAAGAATTAGGATTCTGATCCTTGGAATTCTGGCTCATAATGCAGTTTTACCTCTTAATACATAGTGCTTCTAAACATTAGGGTAGCTTTTGTTTTCCTGGGATGTTTGGGAAGTGACAGAAAGTTTCTTATAAATTTCTAAAGCAGAAGATTAGTATATCCTTCAATTGACTTACATGGCAATAAATGATATCAGAAAAAAGTTCCTAGAAAACATTACTAGCAAGTATGAAGTCTTGAGCAAAAAATTCAAGGCTTAGAAATGAATGTACATTGGGCTTTCGATTCAATTGCCAGTATGTTTGTGTGTGTGTGTACACAATGCATATGTATGTATACATATGTGTGTATCATACTATATGCAAGATATTATACTAGACTTACATAGCTAATAAATGCCAGAGTTGAGATTTGAAGCTAAGTCTTCAGGAATTCCAGAGTCTGGTAATTTAGACCTGCTTTACCTTTCTCTCTGAAAAGTCATTAATATAGTTGAACAGAAAAAGGACAAAAGCTCAATTGTGATTTAGTTCATCCTTAATATCATGAGGCAATCCCTTTTATTATATAAATGCAGGGATTCTCATCTTTTTAGGAGTTCCTGTTTACATGCATATTAGAGTAGAGAAGTAGTTTAGTGACTTAAGTGTGTAATTTTTACATTTACCACCAGATGGTACTCTGAGCTCAAGATACTTTCCATCTCTTCAGAGTCTCACAATGTCTGTGAATGTCCATTTTTTTTTTGTCTCTTAAAAGTGACAGGACCTTATTTGAATACTTCCAATTGAAATCACCTGTTTATTCCACTGTTTTAGGAGGAATGGACTAGCCAGAGCTCTCTATAAGTCTAGACTTTCTTAGTTCCTTGACCAAGATTCTATTTCATCTTGTTTAGTTGAATCATATGAAAAAATAATATAATTTATTTCATAACTTTATCAAAATAATTAATTCCCATATATTATAATACATTTACCTAATGGAAGTGAAAACAAAAGCCAGTGGTGTGCTGGAGCTGACTTGAATTTTATTTTGAGAATCAATTGTTAAATTTTTAGATGAGCATTTACATCTTTGGAAATCAGCAAATACTATAAATTGTCAATGTATTATCTTGCTGATTTTCAGACTTAAGAAAATGTTATGTTGATTAAATTTAAAAATATATTATGTGTACTTTTTTCTTCTAGAGAGCTGGTTGTTAAACTACACACTCTACTATGGAAGTAAAGAAAGCAGTACTTATTAAGTGCTTATTATGTGCCAAGAATTCTACTAAATCCTTTACAAATATTGCCTCATTTTATCCCTACAAAACCTGTGGAAGGTAAGAATTATTATCCCCATTTCACAATTGAAGAAACTGAGGCAGACAAAAATTATTTGTCCAGAGTCACACAGAGTGTCTAAGTGAGTATCTAAGCCCAGATTTAAATTCAGGTTTCCTTGACTTCAGGCCCAGTCATTTATCCACTCTATTATCAGTTGCCTCTCAGTGGGTCTTTATCTCAATTCACATTCACACTAATGAATCAAATACCCACAGGATCCCAGGATTGGACATTCTCTCCAATTTCAATCAGCAGTGTCTTTAATATTTTTTTGAATATAATCAGCACCATTGATTAGTGACCTACTATCATGAAAATTTTAAATAATGAATATCAATTAGCTTTTATGAAAGGATATTTACTGAGAAGTTTCTTTAAAATTATCTACATGGATCCCATCTGTAGATATACCTATATCCTTATAGATAGATGTTTATCTACATAAATATCTTTCTTTTTCTTTCTTTCTTTCTTTTTCTTTCTCTTTCTTTCTTTCTTTCTTTCTTCTTTTCTTTCTTTCTTCCTTCCTTCCTTCCTTTCTTTCTTTCTTTCTTTCTTTCTTTCTTTCTTTCTTTCTTTTTTCTTCCTTCCTTCCTTCCTTCCTTCCTTCCTTCCTTCCTTCCTTCCTTCCTTCTTTTTCTTTCTTTCTTTCTTTCTTTCTTTCTTTTTTCTTCTTCTTCTCTTTCTTTCTTTCTTTCTTTCTTTCTTTCTTTCTTTCTTTCTTTCTTTCTTTCTTTCTTTCTTTCTCTGAGGCAATTGGGGCTAAGTGACTTGCCCACAGTCATATAGCTAGGAACTGTTAAGTGTCTGAGGTCAAAATTGAACTCAGATCTTCCTGACTTCAGGGCTGCTATCCACTACACCACCTAGCTGCCCCAAAAGACATCAACTTTTTTTGTTTTTAATCATTTTATTTTATTTTTCTTTATTTCTTTATAGATAGATTTCATGGGCTTAGATGGAAAAAAATTACATTTTAATTTTCACTAATCTCTAAAATTTAGCATTTAGGATTTCTCCAATTATTTTCAAAAAATTATACTAAGGAAGGGTCTCTTGCAGTTTCTCAGACTGTCAAAGGGATCCATGATACTGCTCTAAAGCCAATATTAAGATAAAGCTGTGGTCAAGTAAGGTATTATTGATTTCTCCTCTATTTGTTTAAAGGCAATTGAGAGAAAGATAATGGTTGGTTATATAGAAAGGAAAACCATTTCTAATTGCTAAGGTTTTCTTCCCAATTCAGGGCTCCAGGCAAAGAGATTTTATTGATAAATATTATTTTGCCTCCCCTTAAGTGGGGAAAAGATTAAATAAATCTGGCTAAAATTAGGACCCAGATTGAGTAGACAGTTTAGTACGGTATCTGGCATACAGTAGGGTGCTTAATAAATACTTGTTAACTGAACATTGTTGTCAGAAAGTAGAATTGGTAAATTGAAAGCTAGAATTGTTTCTCTCAGCGGCAGTAGCCTTCAAAGCCTCAAACCTATCTCCTTTCCCATTGTTCTACGTATAGTGAAGAGAGCTTAGGGTGGTAACTAGAAAGTCACACCTGAAGGGAGGAATTGGGAGAGAGTGAGTGCTCTCAGGAAGATGAGAGTCAGCAGAAAGAAGGCATCTAGTTTTTCTTCCAAATCAAATATCTCCAGCTACTATTAGTTTTATCTGGTTATGTTAATCCCTTTCCCTCCTTTTTTAATCTTTTTATATATTACTCCCTTGGTGCACTCTGTGGTCTGGATATAATAGTTTGCTTGCTTATCCTCAAACACAATATTCCATATCCCATGTCCATGTCCACTGGCAGTTCTGTCTCCCAAACCTAATGCATATTCATTTTGCTTATATTTTATGTTTAGTTCCATTGTAAATTCTGTCTTCATTATTAGAATGTAAATTCCATAGAGGTAGGGACTTTGATTTCTGTCTTGTAATCCCCAGCACTTAGTACAGGCCTTGTAACATAGTATTTGCTGAAAAAATTCTCATTGAGTGATTCATTGAAAGGACATTCATGGGATAACTTCTATCACCTTTACCTGCATAGGGTGCAAGTAAGTATCAGTCATTAAGTCAGACATGAAAGGAAAGGATGGCCATTAAATACCAGAAGGTGAAACTCACCAAAATCTGTCAGGAAGGAGAAGGGCAACTTTTGGGAGAGAGGAGGATGGGGAAATTAATTCCTCTATCTATGAGAATATGTATGAAAATGTCCCTTTAAGGGTGCAGCTAAATGGCACAATAGATAGAGCACTAGCCCTGAAGTCAGGAGGAACTGAGTTCAAATTCGACCTCAGACACTTAATACTAGCTGTATGATTCTAGGTAAGTCAGCAAAAAAAAAAAAAAAAAAAAAGACAAACTCCTTTTGACCAACTTGTCATATAGATGAAATATAACCTTAGAATATCACATTTGGAAGAGATTTTAGAGAGAATAGGATCAGAGACCTGGAAGGGATCTGAGTTCATCTAGTTCAACTACCTCAGAAAAAACAAAGGCCCAGGGGAGTTAAGTGATTTTTCTAATGTCATATGGACTACCAAAAGTGCCTGAGGTGGAATTTGAACCCAGGTTCCACTTCTTCAGAGCAAGTGCTATTTCTACTATGCTAATGGTTGTCACTAAGTGGAAAAGATGTTTCAAAATCATTTGGAGGAGTTTATGTTTTATCTAAGAGAGAATAGTAAATTACAGAACTCTCTTGAGCATAGGAATGACATGATCAGATTCGTGTTTTAGAAATATCAATTTGTGCTTATGGGTAAGCTGAGCTAATATAATAAAAATGATAAATCTATGTAAATTAATCTACTTATTCAGTAATATCCCAAACTGTCAAAAATTACTTTATAAAAGATAGAAAAATAATAACAAAATTTATTTGGAAAAACAAAAGGTCGAGAATTTCAAGGCAATTAATGAAAAAAAATGAAAAGAAGGGTGGCCTAGCTGTACTACACCTAAAATTATATTATGAAGAGGTGATCATCAAAACCATTTAGTACTGGCTAAGAAATAGAGTAGTGGGTAAGTGGGAATAGGTTAGGTTCACAAGACACAAAAATCAATGACTACAGTAATGTAGTGTTTGATAAACCCAAAGACTCCAGCTTCTGGAATAAAAAGTCACTATTGACAAAAATTGCTGGAAAAATTGGGAAATTATATGGCGGAAACTAGCCATTGACAAACATCTCATACCCTATACCAAGATAAGGTTGAAGTGGATTCATGATTTAGACATAAAGGGTGATACTATAAGCAAATTAGTAGAGCAAGTGATACCTGTTGGACCTGTGGAGAAGGGATTAAATTTTTAGCCAAACAAGAACTAGAGAACATTATGAAATGCAAAATGGATAATTTTGATTATATTAAATGAAAAAGGATTTTTACAAAAGAAGCCAATGAGGCCATTTTAGAAGGGAAGCAGAAAGCTGGGAAACAATTTTTATAGCCACCATTTCTGATAAAGGCCTCTGATAAAATATAGAGAGAACTGAGTCAAATTTATGAGCATATATATCATTCCTCAATTGATATATGGCCAAAGGATATGAACAGGCAATTTTTCAGATGAAAAAATAAAAGTTATTTCTAATCATATGGGGAAAAAAAACTTTAAGTCACTATTGATTAGGGAAATGCAAATTAAGATAACTGAGGTATCACCTCACATTTATCAGGTGCGCTAAAATGACAGGAAAAGGTGTGATAAATTTTGGAGGGGATTGTGAACTGATCCAACCATTTGGGAGGGCAATTTGGAGCTATGCCCAAAGGGCCATCAAGCTTGCATATTTTTTGATCCAGCAGTCTCACTACTGGATCTATATGCCAAAGTATAGAGGGCTGCAGATAATGGGGGACCTCTGGGTAAGGTATAAAACCCTTCAGCCTAGAGGGAACCTGCTGACAATGTCTGCTTTGGCTCCCCATCTCCCCTAAGGGCTCTCAGCCTTCCTAACCTGTGTCCTACTTGAAGAAAGGGATACTTACAGTAAAAGGAATTTACATATCAATAGCAGGGTGCTTATAGTTTACACATGAGCAGTGTGCTGTAGTGATGTAATGCTACCATAGCACTTGCGCAGTGTGATGTGATATAATGGTTCTACAGTTGGCACATGCTCAGTGTGCTGTAGTGATGTAATTATATAAAGGTATTTAAGGGCTGAGAGGACTTGAAATAAACAGACTCCATCTTTGACCATTCTCATGAGTCTCCTGCCTTCCTCACTCCTTCACTAAGACTCTGACTGGTCCTGAAGTCCCCAGAGAGTTAGTCCAGATGGTATATTTTGGCATGCTGGTGTGGAGGCTCTAGAAAGCAATGGTACGTTTTGTCACCCCAACTTGGGGGCTCTAGAAAGCACACTACACAAAGAGATTATAAAAAAGGAGGAAGGACCCACATGTGCAAAAATGTTTGTAGCAGATCTTTTTGTAGTAGCAAGGAACTGAAAATTGAGTGGATGCCCATCAGGCAATGGCTGATAAAGTTATCAAATATGAATATTATGAAATATTATTGTTCCATAAGAAATGACCAGCAGGATGATTTCAGAAAAGTCTGGAAAGATCTACATGAACTGATGCTGTGTGAAGTAAGCAGAATCAGAAGAACATTGTACAGTCATAACAAGATTATGTGATGGGATGGACTTGGCTCTTTTCAACAATGAAGTGAATGAAGGCAATTTCAATAAATTTGGGATAGAAAAGACCAATCGTATCCAGAGAGAGAACTGTGGAGACTGATTATGGATTGAAGCATAGTATTTTCATCTTTTTGTTTGTTTTTCTTTTTTTTTTTTAAATTTTGGTCTGATTTTTCTTGTACAACATGACAAATATAGATATATTCAAAATATAAAAATATTTAGCCTCTATCAGATTGTGTGCTATCTTAGGGAAGGGGGAGGCAGAAGAAGGAGAGAGAAAAATTTAGAAGACAATGTTTTACAAAAATGCATGTTGAAAACTATATACGTTTGGAAAAATAAAATACTATCAGATTTTTTAAAAAGCAATCTCAAGGTACTAATGATGAAGCCCACTTCTACTTCCAGAGAAAGACCTGATATTGTTTGAATACAGACTGAAACATGTTATCTTTATTATTTTCTTTCTTTTATTAGTCCTCTTGTAGAAAATCATTAGTGGAAATGTTTTACTTGATTGCACATATGTAATGTATATCTAATTGCTTAACATCTTAGAGAGTGGTGAGTACAGAGAGAAAGAGAGGGATAGAATTTGGAACTCAAAACTTCAAAAAAAAAAAACCCCAAATGTTCAAAAGTTCTTTTAACATGAAATTAGGAAAAAATAAAATATATTATTTTTTAAAAGTAATATTAATTTGGCAGTTGAGGGGGGAAGATGGATTAGAGAGGGAGAGGTTAGATGAATGGAGACCAATTAGAAGATTACTGCAATATTCTACAGGAGAAGTTATGATAGTCTATACTAGTGCGATTGCGGTGTGCTTGGAGAGAGGGGGACAGTTTTGAGAGAAATTGAATAGTTAGATTTAACAAGACTTTATAACAGATTAGATCTGTGGGATGTAGGAGAGCAATGGGAGGAGGTTAGCTCTAAGTTTGTAAACCAGGATGACCGGAAGGATGATGAAGTCCTTGACAGAAATAGGAAGTTAGGAAGAGTTTAAGGGGAAAGTTGATGAAGTCATGCTTGAGATGCCTCTGGGACAATCAAGTGGAAATGTCTTGCAAGTAAGTGATGATGTGAGAATCAAGCTCCAGGAAGAGATTGTGGATGGAAATATAGATATGGGAATCATTTCCATAGGCATGATCATTGAATTCATGGATACTGATGAGATCACCAAGAAAGAAAGTATAGAAAAAGAAAAGAACCAAAGATAGCCTCAGGACAAATCTTCGCTTAGACTAGAGATTATGTATGATGATCCTGCAATGTAGACGGAGAGAGTCTATGAGAGTGAATTGTAATAGTCCTATTGCTGTCCTTTAGGTAAGAGCTGTCCTATGGAAAGTAGAAAAGACTTGCTCTATTTGGTTTTAGAGAATAAAGCTTGAAGCAGAGAGGAGAAATCAAAGAGAGGCAGATTATGTATATGTAAAGAAGAATTTTTCAGTAAATAGAGCTATCCCAAAGAGGAATGGAGTGTCTTGGGAAGCATTTGACTTCCTTTCACTGAGGTCTTTATTCTCATGGATAATGGTCGTCTTGGCACAAGCATTCAAAAAAGGATTCTTGTTCAGGGATAGCTTGATTTGAGCTCCTTAAAAGTGTTGAGAATTTTTTATAGCCTTTTATTTTTCCAAATACATGCAAAAATAGTTTACAATATTCACCTTTGCAAAACCTTGTATTCCAAATTTTTCTCCCTCCCTCCACCCCATCCCTCCCATGTCCAGCAAGCAATACAATATAGGTTAAATATGTACATGAGAATTTTTTTTAGTCTTTCATTTTTTCCAATTACATAAAACCTTATTTTTAACATTTGCTTTTTGATTTTTTGAGTTCCAAGTTTTCTCCTTCCATTTCTCCTCCCCCTCCCTCTTCATCTACAGGGCAAACAATTTGATATAGGTAATACATGTATAGTTATGCAAAATATATTTCCACTTTAGTCATGTTGTGAAAAAAAAACCCAACAGATTCCCCCACTCTACCAGAGGGGAAAATCCAAGAAAAATAAAGTACAAAAACAAAGTACGATTCAATCTGCATTCAGACTCCATCAACTCTTTTCCTAGAGATGGATAGCTTTTTCACTGAGTTCTTCAGCAGTGTTTTAGATCATTGTATTGCTGAATTTAGATCATTGTAAATTTGTCATTCACAGCTAATCATCTTACAAAATTGCAATTATTGTGTACAATGTTCTCCTGTTTTATTCACTTCACTTTGCATCAGTTCATGTAAATTTTTCCAGGTTTTTCTGAAATATCCTACTTGTTTCTTATAGCAAAATAGTATTTCATTATAATTTCACACCACAATTTATTATGCCATTTTCGAATTGATGAACATCCTCTTAATCCCCACAAAAAGAACTGCCATAAATACTCCCTTTAAAAAAAATTTGCTTTAGGATACAAAGCTAGTAGTGGTGTTACTGGATCAAAAGATTTGCATAGTTTGTTTGCCCTTTGGATATAGTTCCAAATTGCTCTTCAGAACGGTTGGATCAGTTCACAACCCTACCAACAATGCATCAATTTCCCAATTTTCCCACTTGTCCAACATTTGCCATTTTTCTTTTTTGTCACATTAGTTAGTTTGCTAGGTATGAGATGGTACCTCAGAATTTTCTAATTTGCATTTTTAATCAATAGTCATTTAAAACATTTTATAAAACTATAGATGGCTTTTTCTATCTTTATCTGAATATAGTTCATATTCTTTGTCCATTTATCAATTGGGGAAAATTTAGGAATGATTCTTAGACATTTGATTCAATTTTCTATACATTTGAGAAATAAGGTCTTTTATAAGAGAAACTTTCTGTAACTGCAATTCCCCCCCCCCCCCACACCCAATTTTCTGCTTTTCTTCTCATCTTGGTGTGTCGTTTTCTTTATGCAAAAAAATTTTTAAATTTAATGCAACCTGTAATCCTCTCATGTTTGGTCATAAATTCTTCCTTTATCCATAGGTTTGACATATAAACTGTTCCATGCCTCCCTAATTTATTATGGTATCATCCTTTATGTCTAAATCATGTGCCCAAGATAAGGATCTTAATTTATGATGTGTGATGTGTTGGTTTTTTATCTAGTTTCTGTCAAACTGCTTTCCTGTTTTCTCAGAACTTTTTGTCAAATAACTTAAAATTAAGTTAATTAAACCTCCAAAACTTGGACATTGTAGAGAATTTTGAAAAAAAAAATACGAACAAAACTGGGGCAATGACTTTGAATATAGAGAACATATACACACACACACACACACACACACTATCTCTAACATTATAGTGCCTCAACTTATTTTTTAAATAACCTACTCCTCTGTTCCCTCCCCCCCATACACAAATGCAGACACAAAACGGTTATATCTTAGATCCTTTCTTTCTCACTCCACTTCTCTCTCTGACTGTTCTTTAACTAACTTTAACTTTAAATCCTTCTACTCTTCAGATCTTTCCCAATTTCTTTGTCAAAAAAAGCCATGGACAAAATTCATGAATAAGACTGAACAATAGCCACCCTATTAGCTCTTCCAAATTCTTTCACCCTCCTCAAGCTTCCCATAACTCCCTTTCTCTCTCCCCTCTCAACTGAGAAACTTCTTAATTTACTGAAAAAATTGAGATCGGAGCAGCTAGGTGGTGCAGTAGATAGAGCATCAACCCTGAAGTCAGGAGGACCTAAATTTAAATCTGGTCTTAGACACTTAATACTTTCTAGCTGTGTGACTTTGGGCAAATCACTTAACCCCAATTACCTCAGCAAAAAAAAAAAAAAAAAAAAAAAAAAAAAAAAAGACAAAGAAAAAATTTGAGGCCATTCTTTGAGATCTTCTTTCCTTCTGCTAACTTATCTCACAATATTCAGATATCTTCTACCACTATCTTCTTCTTCACTCCTGTCTCACATGATGATGTGACCTTTTTCTTTGTCCAGATAAAACCCTCAACATGCACAAGTATTACCATTCCAACCCATTTCCTCCAACACATTGTCTTCTTCATCATCCCACTCTATTATATTCACTCTCTCCCCATGTCCTAGCTATTTCTCAACTATCTAAAAATAAGCTTATGTCCTCCCTATCTTGATCTAAACTTTAGATATTGTCCTGTATCTGTCTTCCCTTTTGTGGCTAAATTTCTCAAAAAGGCAGTCTATAATGTTTTAACTTTCTTTATTCACACTTTTAAAATATTTTTTTGCCTAAAAGGATGGAAAATTTATTCAATTCCAAACTTAATGTTTCCAATCTTTAAATTATTAAAATTGCTTTCACCCCAACATCATTACCTAACAGTAATATATCTTTGATGATGCCTATATTCACAGTCTTAAAAAACAAACAACTCTCTGCTGTGTGGAGAAAGTTTCCAGTTTCACCATTCAACTGGTTTAGGGAGTTCTAGGTGAGGAATTTCTACCTTTAATGTAGAGCAGCACCTTCTTTGCAACTTCTAAACTTAGCGAGTTCCTTAGAGTAGTGGTTCCTAAATTTTTTTTCTTAACATCCCTTAAAATTATTGAGAACTCCTAAAGAACTTTTAAGTGAGTATATATATGTTAATATTTAGTATATTTAATGTTTTAATATTACTATGAAAATAGTTTTGACCTCCAGAGAAGCTGCTAAAAAGTTTGGGGGACCTCCAAGGGTTAATAAATCTAAATCCAAGAACTAGTTGCCTAGAGCACTGAAAGGTTTAAGTGACTTGTCTATAGTCATATAGACAGTATGTGTCATTAGTAAGGCTTGAGTCTGAATCTTCCCAGCTCTATAGACAGATCTTTATCTATTATATCAATCTTTTACTTCCAAATGTTAAACTTTTAACCAAAACAATCAAGTTGTTTTTTTTTTAAAGTTCTGTTCTTCTAAAGAGAAAAAGATTGATGTAGGTTGGAGTAGTCAAAAAAGGCACCACAAAAGAGATAAATATAAGACCTTATGCAAACACTTGACAAGTTCAATTGAGGAAGGCATTGCTAGACATGATCTTATCTGAAAAATCTGTGGGGTAGCTTTAGTAGACTGAAAACAAGATAAAAATCAACAATGCGGCAATTTTGGTAACCCCAAAAGTGAATGTGATCATAGTAAGTGAATCATAATCTAGATATAATAAACTGCTCTTGGTCAAATCACATCTAAAGGACTATGTCTGGGCACCTTATTCTAGAAAGTTATTGATAAGTTAGAGTTTATAGTGAGGAGAGTGACCAGAATGGTAAATGTCCTTGAGTTTATGCCATAAGATATTTAGTTGAAAGAACTGTCTATATTTAGTCTGGATAATAGAAAACTCAGGTGAAAAATAAGCTGTCTAAGTCTTTGGAGAACTATTATTTGGAAGTGGGCTTAGACTCATTTACCTTGACTGTAGGGAAAGAAATAGGAATAATGGATGAAAGTGACAAAGGGCTCAATTTAGCCTCCTGATAAAGAAAACCTTTGTGGTGTCTAAATGCAGATTGAAGGATATTTTTAAATTTTATTTTATTTTCTTTATTTTTCTTGGAAAAAATTTTTGGTCTATGTTTTCATTCACATCATGATTATTAAAGAAATGTTTTGCATGACTATCTATACATGTATAAATTATATTGAATTGCTTACATTCTCAATGAGGGGGTGAAATGGGGAAGGAAAATGGGAAAGACTCTGAAACTGAATGTTTAAGAAATTGTTTTTACATATAACTGGGAAAAACAAAATACTAAATAAAAAATAAAGAAAAACAGTAATAAGAAAAAAAGAAAAGAAAACTTTTCTAAAACTTAGAAATATCCCCAAATGGAATAGGAT
This sequence comes from Sarcophilus harrisii, assembly GCF_902635505.1. NCBI lineage: Eukaryota > Metazoa > Chordata > Mammalia > Dasyuromorphia > Dasyuridae > Sarcophilus > Sarcophilus harrisii. The sequence continues at coordinate 272,795,515 of NC_045429.1, forward strand.
GACACAAGGTTTGCAAAACACTTTACATATATAGGCAAGGGAACCACTTCAAGAGGAGAGAGTGAGAGGAGATATATAAACATGATGTGTTTAAGGACAATGTGGAATACTGACCCGATTGGATCAGAGAGTATAAGTATATGTTGGGAAAAGGCTGGATAATTAAAGAGATGTCATTTTATATCTGTTCTGAAAGTTGGGCAGAAGCAAGCCATTTGTTATTGATTTGTTGAGAAATAGAGGGCCATTACCGGTTTTTGAACAAGGGAAGTAGTGTGATGAAAATAGCATTGTGGGAAGAATACCCAAGGCTGCAATTTGTCTGGGCTTCTTTCTCTTCCTTTTTTTTTAGTGGGTCCTGAACCCTTTGTCATATTCCGCTTCATTGTTTTGCAACCCCAGAGCCTTCAATATGATGATGCATGCATAATGTGATGCAACATCCGGAAGGTGTTTTGAGACTAAGGAAGGTTGGTGACTGATATCTTTGGCAGATATCCTAGGCACAGCCAACCAAGAGCCAGGAATAAGATGGAAAGGATAAGAATCTGGAGGTACCAACAATTGCTGTTTGTATTACTGCTTATCAATGACTCAGGTAAGAGCATCGAGAAGCCCAAAGTGGGTGGGATTAAGAAAGGATGAAAAAAGTGCGGAATTCAGGGGAAGAGAGGAAATGCTAGGTCCTATTGTTTTTCATGCTTTCTCCTATTTCTTTGGAAAGAGGGATGAACAGATGAGGACAGTCTGGTTAAACCAAGAGAGAGTCAGTGCTATACTGGCAAATGTTTAACAACCAGTTCCCTGAAAAAAAAATGTATACTTTTAAACATATATTTAAAATTTAATCAGCATGACAGTTTATCCATAATTTTTAAAAAATCTAGACAATTAACAAGATAATCAATCAAGCTCTGTTTTATAGCAGTTGTTGATTTCTGAGGCATAAATGGTGATAATTTAATTTAATAATTGACTCTTCTGAATCACTAGGAGAGGGCAGCAGCATATCCGTAGGCCAGACAGTGTACTTGGCAATTCATAGATTTAAAGGATCATGGAGTTGAAAAAGTCCTTTGGTATTTTAGAAAAAAATGCTCATTTCATGGATGTAAAAAACCAAAAGAAGTGAGGGACTTGTTTGAGATCACACAAGTGGTAGATCTAAGATCCTGGCTCAGATTCTCTTACTCCAAATCCACTGTTTCCTGTTTTTGTGTATACCCTAAATAGCTCTCTAAAAATTACTGTCTGTAGATCATCATGCCTTTGTGTATCTTAAATGTAGTTATAGGATGAAATTTGGTTGAGTTAGAAAGACAAGAGGTCCAGATTTGGAAGCTACACTTCTGCCTACCTTTGTTTCCAGAAAAAAGAAAGATTAATAATGATAATGACAACATTTAATAATTCTTTAAAGTTTGCAAAACACTTTGCAAATATTATTTTTATCTCCACAATGACACTGAGAGGTAGGTGTTGTGATATCTCTCTTTTTAGAGATAAGAAAATTAAGGCATAGAGGGGTTAAATGACTCATCATACATGTCAGTAAGCTTCTGAAATTGGATTTAAATTAGATCTTCCTGATTCCACATCTAGTGTTCGATCCATTGTGTACCTTCTTCCCAGGTAATCAGGAGGATATTCTGCTCCTCAGCACCTCTATCCACTTCAGAGAAAAAGAAGTACAAGGGTTTCTTGAAATGAAGGCCATCTGTCCTTCAAACTTCTGAACAATACTAATACAAATAGGGTAGAAAGTTATTCAGAGTATAACTTATAATTGTTAAACAAATTCTCATTCTTATTTCCAGGCCTCTCAATATAGGTAGTACTATAATAATTGCTCTCATAAGCAGAAAGGTGCCCAAAGTTACACTCATACTCCATCAGCTAGACCAGTGTTTTTCATCCAAAAAGATGAGGCAGCAAAATCCTCTAATGCTAATTGTTCCTTCCAGTGGCTTTCATGTAAAGTCTTTCTGTAGCCCTGAGGATCAGAGGCCAGGAAACAGTTTGTGATAAATTTTATATTGATATCAGGTATTATTATTATTATTTATAGTATGAAGTAGTATTATTATGAGGAGGAGGAGCAGCAAGAGTAATAGCAATAGGAGTAGGAATTGTAGTAGGAGTCATAGGAGAAGTAGTAGCAGTAAGAAGAGGAACACTAAGGGTAGTAGAATGGATAGTAGAAGTAACAACAATAAGAGGAGGAGTAGGAATTGTAAGAATAGTAGCATGGATAATAGAAGTAGTAGCAGTAAGAGAAGAAGGAGGAGCAGCATGAGTATTAAGAGTAGGAAGGGAATAGTAGAAGGAAGGCGTAGGAGTTAGTAAGCAGTAGAGATAGTAAGAGTAATAAGCAGTAGCCGTAAGAGGAATAGGAGGAGAAGAATTAGGGTAGTAGTAGTAGTAGGTATAGTAACAGGCATGATTACAGAGTTAGTGATGGAAAAAACCTTAGAAACCATCTAGCACAACCTTATGTTTTATAGATGTGGAATTGAGCACCAGAAAAGTTAAATAACTTGCCCAAGATTGCACAGGCAGCAAGTACCAGAATGGAAATTTCAACCTAAGTTGAAATATGGGAGGTGCCATAAGACATCTTGCTAAAAATAGCTGCTGACCAGTATGGACAGCAAAGGGGTCCAAGATTTCATCAGTGCAAAGAATTCCAAGAGGCAATGTGGTAGAGTGGATAGGAAACTAGTCCCAAAATCTAATTAATCCACTGCCTTCTGACACCTACTGACTATGGAAGTCACTTAAATTCTCAATACCCCAGGGTACTTTCCTAGTTGCAGAATAATTGTCCTTTTGCACTGAGAGAAGGCTGTATAGGAAGAACTTATACCGGTTCATTGAATTGAATTGAGTGCTAGGGAATTAATGGATCTTAGAAGTAAAAGGAACCTTGGAGTTCAGAATAAAGATAGAGGGCAAAATAGTATGGAGAAAAAAAATAGGATGTCTCTGGTTTGTGAATAAGGAACAAGATTTGGATTGGTGGAAAGTTGTGCTCAGGGTATTTGAGACCTGGGGATCAGCGGGAGCTAAAGACAGAGAGCCTGGGTATGGGCGGGGTTTATTTATTTAATGGAACTACTTTTTGAGTTGGTGAAGTAGAGGAAGTGTTTTGAGTTAAGAGAGCTCAGCACTGAAATGAGGCTGCAGTAGTATAAAGCATCTGAGAAATTTGGACCAGGATCCAGATTTTGCTACTTATATGATCTTGAACAAGCCACTTCATCTTTTTCAGCTTTTTGGTGGTTTTTGGTTTTTTTTTACATCTATGAAATAAATTGGAAGATGGAAATAAAATGAAGAGGTCTTCTCTGACTTGAATTTTTCTCTCTACAGGATTACAAGGTCCCTTGTGCATAGAAGAGGGAAGAGATGCAACTCTGCATTGTTCCTACAACATTATGAAATATTTTTATTCCCTAAAGGCCTGGCAGAGATTAAAGAGTGAAAATCAAGTGGAAACCCTGATACAAAGCAACACAGATGGGGAGTTCAATCAGTTCAGGGTTGGCAAATATCTACTGGCAGACAACCCACCTGATGCCATGATGAATTTCACAATCCTAAGCTTCCAGAAGCAGGACTCTGGAATGTACCAGTGTATAATCGATAAGTCGCCCCAGAAGCCCCTGGTCTTGCGTAACCCTTTCCTATTGACTACATGTGATGGTAAGCAAAAGGGTGGAGTCAGGAAAAGGGGATGCTTTCTATGACTTTTGGTTTCTGGAATAGAGAAATAGCCAGAGAGAGTAAGAAGGAGAAGCTACAAAGATGTAATTTGGTAAAATGGATGCAGCCTTGGACTAGAGTTCTAATTCTAGCTCTCTTTTGTAACACCTGGGCAAATGACTTTGGACATGTCACTTGGCACTCTGGTCTGAATCTATTCACTTATAATATAAGGAAATTGAATTTCTAAGTGGAACTTTCAGATCTCTTTCAGCTATAGCATTCTATTCTCTAATACTAGATGAATTTCAAAAAAATCAACCATGTTGGTTTCTGGCTCTTTCCTTGAACCTTCACTAGTACATGTATTTTAGTACATGGAGTACAGGATATAGTACAATAGAACATGTACTATGTTCAGCACACTGAACCTGGAAGCTGAAAACCTGGTTTAAAATCTTATCTTGAATGCTTATTGCCTCTGTTGTCTTGGGCAAATAAGAAAAAAAACCCTCTTTGAGATTTAATTTACCCATCCCTTTCAGCTTTAGATCAATGATCTATGTGCTCAATGTGCATTTCTATCCCTGTCTACTCACATTTCCTATAGCAAAATTTCACCTGGTTAACTCATTCTTTTGACTGTCTCATCCCTTTTTCTTCTCAAATCAAAAATACTTATTTTGAGTCTCATTCCTTTTGGACCTTGCCAGGCAACTTAAAATATTGCCAAGAATGCTCTGTGATTTTGGAATTCCTGTTGTGGAAACTGCTACAAATCTAGTTTAGAGATCAAGAGTAGCAAAGCCCTAGGATGTTGACTGAGTCTCACAGAGTTTAAATAACTTGCTTGGAGTCATGACAAGAATTGTCAGATATGAACAAGATTCTTGACACAAAGCCATAGGTCACTTTGCTTCAATCAATTTGCATCTTAACCTGGTTAAAAATGCAGATTTCCTTATAAGGGCCTTTTTGGACTTCAGCAACTGGTAGGAATTTCAGACCATCTGGAAGACTGATGGAAAAGAAATTAGGATCTGGCAAAGACATGAAAGTGGGCTTTCAATGCCCCTCCAAGTGAACAATAAGAGCCATCTGTTCCATCAAGACAAATAGCCACACCCTATCAATATCCACCTGAGGATCTTAGAATTGGGAAGGCCAAATTTAGAAAATATGCCTGAAGATTCTTTGTAATTTTGCTTTAAGTTGCTCATTCAGCCAAAAAATTATACTGAAGACATTTCAGAACCCATCAATTTGGGGAGCATTGGAGCCTTGAAGAGAGAAACATGAAAGCTTAGAATATCTGTTGCTTCAGAAAATCTCTTTTTTCTTCAGTCCTCTAGGGATATTTCCATCTTTTCTCTCTGTAGATGACCCTGTATCCTACTTTCCTATGAAACTAAAACTAACTCATCTCAAGCACCCCGATTTCCTCTATATTATATGTCAAATTTTCTTTATAACTAAAGTCATTTTCTTTGTTTCAGTCTGTGAGAAGGACCTGTCAGAACCTGTCCCTGTACATGTGCAGTTCTATGAGGGGTCCATACCCTGTTTGGCTACTATTTTCAAACTCGATATCTGTTGAATCATTTCCTGCTCCCTGCCATATGGACAATGTCATCTAACCTATCCTTAAAAAGTTCTCACTTGATGTCACCACTACTCACACCTCTCTTCCATATTTTATCAATAAATCCCTAGAAAAATGCTATCTTTACTTCTTGTCTCCAGTATATTTCACCCTGAGTCCTCTGTAAGTGTGGTTGGTCTTTGTGTTGATCAGAGTTTTTAATTCTTTCAAAGTTATTGTATAAATTGTTCTCTTGGCTCTGCTCACTTCATTCTAGATCAGTTCATTTAAGTCTTGTGTTTTCCTGAAAACTTCCCTTTCATCATTTCTTAAAGCAAAATAAAATTCCATCATGTACATACAGCTTCTATATTTTAAAATTAATTCATTGACTTTAGAATGAATAAATGAACAGACATTTATTACGCACTTATGTGTCAGGCACTGTGCTAATAAAACAGATATTCCCCAAAGATGTGATGCAAGTGATGGAGGAAGAATGATTGAGGGAAGAAGTGAACCTCTCCACCTCCCCTTCCTTTCCCTTAGCAATAATTCTGTTTTAACTCTGATTGCAGCCTTTCTCTAATCCTAATCTAACCTATTTTATCTTTTAGCAACCACTGAAATTACTCCTGGCATACCAACACCCCAGAAAGTCACTCCCAGAAGAAAAGAAGCCCCAACTACTTTACCCACAAAAACAAAGTCTTTGACAAACCCCACTCAACCTCCTGTCAAAAGCACAATCCATAGTCTCACTACAACCCCTGAAGCTATGCACAATGAGACCATCTCTGTTCTTTCCAGGTTTGTCATGACCCTCTATTTGGAAGCTAAACCCCAAGCTCCATTTCTTAATAATTATAGGGAGTCAACTAGGTAGAGAGCCCAAATACCTAGTAGTCAAACTTAAGTGGCAAGGTTCATCTTGCCACAAAAGCTAGGTGAACTACAAAAACTAGGGGAAGAATTATGGGTGTTGAGGGAGATCAAGGAGGGAAGGTAAAATGTAGAAAGGTAAGTTCCTTATGATGCTGAGTCCTGATTTGATTTGCACAACAACCTGCAAAGCAGGTGCTGTCACTATCCCCCATTTTATAGATGAGCTGCTACTCAGCTACAAATTATTTCAGTGTTTCTCCAGATAAGTCTCAGGGTGGCAAAACTGATCCTTTTTATTTCCAGAGAATTAAATATTAAATTATAATGTATATCTTGTTATGTATATCTCTTATGTATTTCTTCTATTTTGCTTCAAAATGTTCCCAATCTCTCTATATTCTAAGGCCAGATCATCCTTCTAGACTTCCCAGTTAGTATTTAGGGTCTATAAATATATTTACAGATTTTTATTTTTCTTTTGTGACTTGCCAAAAGTCACACAGCTAGGAAGTGTTAAGTGTCTGAGACCAAATTTGAGCACAGGTTTTCCTGAATTCGGGGCTGGTGCTTTATATACTGCACCACCTCACTGCCTCTTGTAAATATATTTCAAACTCAAACACATTCCACAGTGTTTGTCAAACACTATTAACTGACTGTCCAAATAAATTAGTTTTACTTTCCTCATTGTCAAATTATCATTATAGATTGCATTTTTATAGCACTTTAAAGTTTGCATGGCACTTTATATACATAAAGTTATGAGTTAGGGACTACAAATATTATTGCCTCTATTTTATAGGTGAGAATATTGATTCTCAGAAAAATTGTCACTTATTTGATGACTTCTCCAGGATTATATCTAGTAAGTTTAGAAGATAAAATTTGAACTCTGGTCTTGCTTGCTCCAAATCAGATATCTTCTACTAATCACAAAAGGAAGGCAAAAGGAAGTTTTAGTCAATAAGTTAACAAGCATTTGTTAAGCACCTACTATGTGCTTACTTGGCCTAGCTAGATGATGCAATGAATAGAGTGTGAGACCTGTAGTCGGGAGGAGCTGAGTTCAAATCCAGTCTCAAATATTAGTTGTGTGACCTTGAGCAAGTCACTTAACCCTGTTGACTCAATTTCCCCATCTGGAAAACAAGCAGGAGAACGAAATGGCAGATCTCTTCAGGATCTTTGCCAAGACTGAAATTACTGGATAATATGTGCTAAACATTGTTCTACCTGATGATCCAAAGAAAAGCAAAAACACTGTTCTTGCCTTCAAGGTGCTCACAATCAAAGAGGAAAGAGAATGTCCAAATAAGTATGATATATACATATAATTAAGATATATACAATGCCAGTGTAAGGTAATCTCAGAGAGGGAGAAGGGCAGGAGAAGCCTTTTTAAGAAGGAGATATTTGAACATTTTTCCTCTTATCCCACATTTCTTCTGATTTTAATGCCTGCTGCAACTCCCCTACAGAGAGGATTAAGACAAATGTGATTGTGGAAATGAACACTGGCTAGAGATAGAACACCTGAGTTCAAATCCCATCTTTGATATTCATTAGCTGTGTGACTTTAGGCAAATCTTTCAGCCTTATTGGGCCTCAGTTTAAGTTCTGAGACTCCCTTTTGGCTCCAGATCTATGATCTTATGGAAGTGCTATGAAAAAATATAAAAATGTGATTACTATCTTTTGTTTGACTTCATGATATTAAAACTGAGGAACTTAGGTGATGTAGTGCATAGAGCACCAGATTTGAGTAAGGAATTTAAATATGACTTTAGATATTTACTATCTGTGTGATGCTAGGAAGGTTACTCAACCTTGGTTGCCTCAGTTTCCCCATCTATAAAATGGGGGATAATAATAGCACAAGGCTATTGTGCAGATCAAATTAAATATTAAAGCACTTAACACATTGCTTGGAACAGAGTAACCACTTATACAAATGTCAACTATTGTTGTTATTACCTGTTTTGCTTTTTTCTTCCCTAGGTTTTCTAACGTGCTTGGTGTGACATTTGGAATGCTTTTGAATAAGATTCTGGTATCCATCACCTTATATATTCTCCTCCGAAAGAGGACTGGGTGCTAGCACCCTTGAGACTGACCTTCCTTGAAGAATATTATTTTTCATTTTATTTTTTGGTTCATGTTTTCTTGTACAAAATGACTGATATGGAAATATGTTTTGCATGTTTGCACATGTATAACTATTGGATTGCTTACCATCTCTGGGAGGGAGAAAGGGAAGGAGAGAATTTGGAACTCAACATTAAAAATTGTTTCTATGTATAATTGGGAAAAATGTTATTTAACAAAAATAAAGAGAAACATAGTGCAAGATTTTTTAAAAAAATGGAGTATGGTTTAAGGGAGGTAGGACTTGTCCAGGATTTGTACAATCTGAATTCTTTTTATAATTATCAATTTTTTTAGTTGGAAGGTATGATAGAACCAACATTTCTCAGAAGCATTTTCTTTCTTTTCAACCCAACAATGTAAAGAGGCTTTCCAAAGATGTCCCTAAGGCCTGATAGGTTTTAGCTTCCTTGATTCAGCTTCCTGAATATTGGGTATAATAATTCCCAGTCACATATAGTCTGCACTTGTGGTTGCCTAAGGCCTCATAACTTGAGGATTTACTGACTAGAGTATTTTCAGATGGAGATGAGGGGATTTGGTCCAGAAGAGCCAAATGCTGATATATTCTTGTTGCATATCCTTGCTGTATTAGGGCAAAGTAAACCTCTTTTGTTAAATGTTCAGTGAATTATGAGTGACTTATTTTATCCTAACATCACATTAAGAGAGATACTACTGTTGTTAAAAGTGTGTCTCTAGCAGAAGGAATCTTGGAAATCATCTTATCTGACACACTATGGGATTGCATGTTTAGGAATCTTCTCTTCAATGTCCCTTACAGATATTTTTCAATTCCTGCCTATTAAATAACTTCAGTGACAGCGAACTTACTAACTTTGTATTAGGTTATTTACTATTCTAACCTTTCCACACACATTCTTCAAATATTTGAAGTCAGCTGTCCTATCCTTCGCTTGTTTAAATGGTCCCAGCTCCTTCAACTATTTCTCTATAAATGTCCTCACTCTTGTTGGTTGCCCTCTGCTGGATATTCTTTAGAGTATGAGGTGTTTCTCCTAAAATGTAATGCCCAGAATGGGACATGTTACTTCAGATGTGGACTTGTCAGGGACATCAGAACTACCATCTCTCTAACCATGGATATCATGCCTCTTGATGAAGAAGGGAAAGGATAAGCATTTATTAAGAGCCTATTATGTGATCTTCACAGCAATCCTGAGAGGTAGACACTCTTATTTCCATTTTACAGTGGAGAAAACTGAAGGTAATTAAATGATTTGCCCAGGATCACATTGTCTTCAACCTCACTCTGCCTTCCAGAGTCATCAAAGTTCAGTAGCAAGACAAAAATCAAGATGACTGGTAATGGCCCAGGATGCAATGGATGACCTTGGTGTCTTTGATATTTGATGAAAAGGGCTTTGATGAAAGCCCTGAAAAAGACTTGGTAAGCTCTCACACCAGAAGTACTAGTCCTTGAACGCTCCAAATTCTATCATACTGATTATCTTGAACTCAAAATATTAAGGGCTTTCCTCAATGAGTGACATAATTGTTCAAAACAGATTGGCCTGACAATTAATTATAAAGTAAAAATTAAGTGGTTACGAAATGTATCATATGTTTAAGGGACAGTGTGAAGAATAGCCTAACTGTAACAGAATACACACACACACACACACACATATATTCAGAAATAATGTTGAAAAGCTAAGTACTAACTTATATCTACTTCAAAAACCAGGCAGAAGCATTTAGAATTTATAGAATAAGAAAGAGGTATCCTCTCTAGGTTTTTCAGCAGGAGTGACAAGATGAAAACTATTTCAGGAAGAAGAATACCAATGGTGTCATTTCTTCCAGGCCTGAGAATGTAGTTAACTGTATGACCAATTGCTCTCTGAGCCAAAATAGAATCCAGAATTCATAGGGTTAGGATCAAAAATGAAAAGGAATATGAATCAAAATGGAATGATATTATGCTACAAGAAATGGTAAGCTGGATAATTTTACAAAGACTTAGGTGAACTGATACAAAATAAAGTAAGCAGAATCAGGAGAACATTGTATACAGTAATAGCAATATTGTATAATGATCAACTGTGCATGACTTTACTATTCTTAGCAATACAAGTATCCAAGACAATCCCAAAGGACTCATGATGAAAAATGCTCTGCCTCCAGAGAAAGAATTGATATTGTCTGACTCTCTGCTGAAATATACTATTTCTCTCTGTCTCTGTCCCTCTTCCTCTTTCTCTCCCTCCCTTCCTCCAATTCTCTCATATTCTCTCTCTCTCTCCTCTCTCTCTCCTCTCTCTCTCTCTCTCTCTCTCTCTCTCTCTCTCTCTCTCTCTCTCTCCTTGTATAAAATGACTAATATGGAAATGTTTTACATGATTACATGTGTATGACCCAGATTGCTTATTGTCTCAGGAGAAGGGAGAAGGAGGGGGTTAGAGAATTTGGAATTCAAAACTTAAAAAAAAAAATGAATGTTAAAAATTGATTTTACATTCAATTGAAGGAAAATGAAATATTATTAAAATATTTAAATAAGATAAAAAAAAAGAGAGACGTGAGAAGTCATTGAATATAACTTCCTTTAAAACCAGATTAGACCTATGAATGTTATGCCCAAACTCAACTATGTGGTAGGTCACAGAGGCAAGATTTGCAACTCCTTTCTTCCTTCTTCTCTTAAATAGGCCCCTAAATTACATGACATGCTCTACTCCATTGTTTCCCCTTCAGTACCTCTCCCCCAAAATGAAGTGAGTGCTCACACACACACACACACACACCCTGTGAGGCAACATCGTGAAGGTGTTTTGAGACTAACGGGAATTGGTGGCATCAAGTCATTGGACAAAAACTCTGGGCACAGCTAGTCACATGTAGAATCAAGAGCTAGGAATAAGATGGAGGTGGCAGATGCTGCTGTTGCTATTTATCTGTGTTGCAGGTACAAGCATGATGGAAAGTCGAGTGAGCAGAGTTGAGGAAGAATGGTACCAACAGGGAGCACTGGCTCCTCCTCTTTTTATATCCTTTCAATTGGAAGTGATGAGGTTCTAGGTAATTTTGTTCAGGGAAGCCTAGTTGCTGTCTGAGCCTAGAATTCACAGGATTACAGGATCAAGAATGAAAAGAAATTTCAGAAGTCATTGAGTAGTTCTGATCTTTTTATGTAGGTAAGACCTATAGATGTTAAGTGTTTTGCCCAAATGCAACCAAGTGGTAGGTGGCAGAGGTAGGTCTTTTTTTTTTTTTTTTTTTTTATCACAACTCCATCATTCTTTGTAGATGTCTTCTCATCTTTGTAGGCATCCAAAATGTTTTTTAGAATGTGTCATCTTTAACTCTTTCCTGGTTGTCCTGCTTTTGAAGACAGTTTTTGAGTAAGTCAATCACCTTTCTGGGATTCAATATATTTTATCTATTAAATGAAGGACATTGGATTAGATGATGTTTAAAGCCAGCATACTTCCTAATTCTGTATTAGCTTTTTGCCGTATCATACTATTGATTCATATTGAGTCCATCAAAGTAGCTACCAAAAAGTATTTTTATTTGTATTTTTCCTAGCAAATTTATGTATTTTTTAATATGCATTACTTTATTTTTGTAATTCAAGCTTTTTATTTACAAAGCATATGCATGGATATAATTTTTCCAACATTGACCCTTACATAACCTTTTGTTGCAAATTTTCCCTTTCTTTCCCCCACCACCTTCCCTATCTGGCAGGTAGTCCAATATATGTTAAATATATTGTTATACATTGAAATACATGTTAGATCCAATATGTGTATTGGATTCAATTAGATCCAATGTGTGTATATTCATGCAATTATCTGGTTGCACAAGAAAAATCAGATCAAGAAGGAAGAAAAAGAAAAACTGAGAAAGAAAACAAAATGCAAGCAAATAACAGAGAGAGTGAGAGTGCTATGCTGTGTTCCACACTCTGTTCCCATGATTCTCTCTCTGGGTGTGGATGACTTTCTTCATCACTACACAAGTGGAACTGGTTTGAATCATCTCAATGTTGAAGAGAGTCATGTCCATAAGAATCGGTCATCATATTGTCTTGTTGCCTGTATAATGATCTCCTGATTCTGTTCATTTCACTCAGCATCAGTTCACGTAGATCTCTCCAAGCCTCTCTGTAATCATCCTGCTGTTCGTTTCTCACAGAACAATAGTATTCTATAGCATTCATATACCATAAATTATTCAGTCATTCTCCAATTGATGGGCATCCACTCAGTTTCCAGTTTCTTGCCACTACAAAGAGGGCTGCCACAAACATTTTTGCATATGTGGGTCTCTTTCCCTCTTTTAAGATCTCTTTGGGATATAATTCCACTGTTGGATCAAAGGATATATACAGTTTGATAACTTTTTGAGCATAGTTCCAAATTGCTCTCCAGAATGGTTGGATCCGTTCACAACTCCACCACAATGTATCAGTGTCCCAGTTTTCCCACATCCTCTCCAACATTGGTCATTATCATTTGCTGTCATCTTAGTCAATCTGTCAGATGTGTAGTGATAACTCAGAGTTATCTTATTTGCATTTCTCTGATCAATAGTGATTTTTGAGCACCTTTTCATGTGTATGCATTATTTTGTAAATCATGTTGGGAGAGAAAAATCAGAGCAAAATTGAAAAATCATGGGAGAGATTAAAAAAAAAGAAGAAGCAAACATAGCATGTGTTGATTTATATTCAGTCTCCTTAGATCTTTTTCTGGAATCAGATGGCATCTTTTGTCCAAAGTCTATTGAGATTGTGTTGGATCATTGAACCATTGAGAAGAACCGTCTTTCATAGTTGAACATTGCACATTCTTGCTGTTATTGTGTACAATGTATTCCTGGTTCTGCTTATTTCACCCAGCATCAGTTCATGTAAATCTTTCCAGATTTTTCTAAAATCATTTTGTTCATTATTTTTATAAACAATAATATTCCATTATCTTCATATCCCACAACTTATTCAGTCATTCCCCAATTGATGGACATCTACTCATTTTCCAATTCTTTGCTACCTCAAAAGAGCTGCTACAAACATTTTTGCACATGTGGGTGCTTTTCCTTCCTTTAAGATTTCCTTGGGATACAGACTCAATAATAACACTGCTGGGTCAAAGTGTATGCTAACATCCCCTTATTTGACTATAATCTACTGGCTTTCCACTTTTCCCTGTGTCTTCCCTTACCAAATCTTAATCTTTATCTACATTATGACTTTCACTCTCTTGACCCCTCAGTTCTCTTCCATGCTATCACTTCCTGCACTAGTCACTCTTTTCCTCATCTTAACCCCTTGGAGGTGGAGTTCAACTATACATTGCCCTCTACTCTTAAGTCCCTGACCCTCTTATCATATCTTGACTAAGTGTCAAGGACTGGAAGAGAGACATTCCATCTTCCACCATCCTGGTGGCTTTCTTGCTTCCTCCACAGAGACCAAGGTCCATTTGAAATTAGCTGCCCCGGCCCCAGGCGAAGGAGACAGACTGTGAAGGAGATAATAAAGACTTTGGACTTTATTCCTGACTATTCTTGTGGTGATTATTCTACTGAAACCAAGGCCCATTCCAAGGACCTCCAGAGAGTTAGCCAGAACATTACATTTATCATTCTTGATCACCACACAATCTTGCTATTGTTGTGTACAATGTTTTCCTGGTTCTGCTTGCTTAACTCGGCATCAGTTCATTTAAATCTTCCCTAAAATCAGCCTGTTCATCATTTCTTATAAAACAATAATATTCCATCACTTTAATATACCTTAACTTACTCAGCCATTCCCAAATTGATGGGCATTTCCTCATTTTCCAATTCTGTGCTGCTATAGCAACAAAAAAGCTTCTATAAACATTTTTGTACATGTGGGTACTTTTCCTTGTTTTATGATTTCTTTGGGATGCAGACCCAGTAGCATTGCTGGATCGAAGGGTATGAACAATTTGATAGCCCTTTGGGCATAATTCCAAATTACCCTTCAGAATGATTGGCTCAGTTCACAACTATACTAACAATTCATTAATGTCCTAGTTTTTCCCACATCTCCTCTAACACTTATCATTATATTTTTCCTGTCATTTTAGCTAATCTGATAAGTGTGAGGTAGTATGTCAGAATTGCCTTGATTTGCATTTTTCTAATCAATAGTGATTTAGAGCATTTTTTAAAAAATATGACTATAGATGGCTTTAATTGCTTCAGTTCTAATTCATTAATAGTTCCTATTCTTTGATCATTTATCACTTATGGAATAAGGTGTATTCTTATAAATTTGACTCAGTTCTTTCTATATATTTTAGAAATGAAACCTTTATCAGAAATACTTGCTGTAAAAATTGTTTCCTAGTTTTTTGTTTCACTTTTAATCTTGGCTGTATTGGTTTTGTTTGTGCAAAATAATCTTAATTTAATATAATCAAAATTAATCATTTTGTATTTCATAATGTTCTCTAGTTCTTTGGTGATAAATTCCTTCCTTCCCCCCAAATCTGATAAACTATCCCACACTCTCCTAAATTGCATATAATATTATCCTTTATGCCTAAATCATTTACCCATTTTGACTTCATTTTTGCATGGGGTGTGACTTTGGTCTATGACTAGTTTTGATATGTTATTTTCCAGTGTTCCAAGCAATTTTTGTCAAATCATGATTTCTTATCAGAGAAGCTGGAGTCTTTGGGTTTGTCAAACAGTAGATTACTATAGTCATTGATTATTATGTCTTGTGTATCAAAACTATTCCACTGATTTACCACAGCTAGTAACAGATGATTTTGATGACTACTACTTTATAATAAAGTTTTAGCTGTGGTATGGCTAGGCCATGGCCCTATACAGTTTTTTTTTTTTCATTAATTCCCTTGATATTCTTTACCTTTTATTTTTCCAGATGAATTTTGTTATTTTTTTTCTAGCTCTATAAACAATTTTTGACAATTTGTATGGCAGCGAATAAATAGGCTATTTTATGTACAAATGTCATTTTTATTATATTAGCTTGGCCTACCCATAAGCAATTGGTGTTTTTCCAGTTATTTAGATACAACTTTATTTGTATGAAAATTGTAATTATGTTCATATATTTCCTGAGTTTGTCTTGACTGCTAGATTCCCAAATATTTTATTTTATTTACAGTTGTTTTAAATGGAATTTCTCTTACTATCTCTTGCAGCTGGGTTTTGCTGGTACATATAGAAATACTGATGATTTATGCTGATTTCTTTTATATTTTACAACTTTGCTAAAGTTGTTTATTGTCTCTAGAAGTTTTTTAGTTGTTTCTCTAGGATTCTCTAAATATATCACCATATCATCTGCAAAGAATGATAGTTTTATTTCCTTATTGTCTACTCTAACTCCTTCTTTTTCTTTTTCTTATTGCTACAGCCAACATTTCTAGCATAATATTGAATAGTGGTGATAATGGGCATCCTTGTTTCACATCTGATGTTATTGAGAATGCTTATAGGTTCTCCCCATTATATATAATGCTGGCTAATTGTTTTAAATAGATATTTAAGGAAAACACCCTTTATTCCTATGCTCTCTAGTGTTTTCAGTAGGAATGGGTGCTGTATTTTGTCAAAAGCTTTTTTTGCATATAATGACTTTCTCACATAAATTTTATTAGTTTTGTTATTGATGTGGTCAACTGTGCCAATGGTTTTCCTGATGTTGAACCAGCTCTGCATTCCTGATATAAATTCTACTTGGTCATAGTATATTATCCTGATCATAAATTGTTGAAGCTCTTTTGCTAATATTTTATTTAATTTTGTTTACATCAGTATTCATTAGGGAGCTTGATCTATAATTTTCTTTCTCTGTTTTGGCCCTTTCTGGTTTGATATCAGTACTCTATTTGTGTCATAAAAGGAATTTGGTAGGACTCTTTTTTGCCTATTTTCCCTACATAGTTTATATATAGTTCATATATTATTGGAATTAATTGTTCTTGAAATATTGGTAGAATCCAGTTGTAATTCCATGTGGCCTTAGAGATTTTTTTCTTAAGGAGTTTATTGATTGTTGCTCAATTATTTTTTTCTAAAATGGGATTATTTAAGTACTTCATTTCCTCTTCTGTTAACCTGGGAAATTTATATTTCTGTAAATATTCATTCATTTCAATTAGATTGTCAAATTTTTTGGTGCAAATTTGGACAAAATAGCTTCTAATTATTGCTTTAAGTTTTTCTTCATTGGTGGTAAGTTCACCCTTTTCATTTTTGATGCTGTCATTTGATTTTCTTCTTTTGTTTTTATAAGCAAATTAACCAAAGGTTTATCTAATTTCTCGGTTTTTTTCATAGTATCAACTCTTAGTTTTATTTATTAGTTCAACTGTTTTCTTACTTTCCATTTTATTAATCTCTGCTTTGACTTGCAAAAGTTCTAATTTGATATTTAGGGTTTTAAAATTTCTTCTTTTTATAGCTTTTTTAGTTCCATGTCTAATTCATTAATCTCCTCTTTCTCTATTTTAGTCATGTAAGCATTCTGAGATATAAAATTTCCTCTAAAAACTGCTTTGACTATATATTAGTTTAGGTTTGTTCTCTCATTATTGTCATTCTCTTGAAATTATTGATTGTTTCTATGATTTGTTATTTGACCCACTCATTCTTTAGGATTAGTTTTTAGTCTCTCTTTTCCAGGCCCTTTATTGCATGTAATTTTTATTACACCGAGTTCTGAAAAAGATGCCTTTACCATTTCTGCCTTTTGCATTTGATTATGAGGTTTTTATGCCCTAATAAATGATCAATTTTTGTATAGGTACCATGTACCACTAAATAAAATTTATTAAATATCTACTCTATGTCAGGCATTGTGCTAAGTATTGGGGATACAAAAAGAGGCAAAAGACAGTCCCTATTCTTTAGGAATTCACAATCTAATGCATAGTAAAAAAACAAACAAATAAATGCTCATTTTATTCTGCATCAGTTCATAGAATTCTTCCCAGCTTTTTCTGAAACCATCACTTCTTATAGCACAATAAATTCCAACATATTTATATAACATAATTTCTTCAGCCGTTACTCAATTGAGAGGCACTCCCTTCTTAGTTTCCTGTTCTTTGCCACTACAAAGAGAGCTGTTACAAATATTTTTATACACAAAGGAACTTTCCCTTTTCCTTTCATCTCTGAGCTCAGTGTTAAAATCTTGGGCCCCAGAGCTTCAGGAGGATATCTAATTCCCATCTGAGAAGAATGAGGGGACAGAATAGATACTCAACTCTGGATTATGTTCTTATATACCCTGATGGCTCTCTTCATTCCATGTGGGCTTCCCATGGTCTACTACCTTCCCAACCAGAACAGTGCAAAGCTAACAGATGTTAGCAGTTGACTCAGAGGGAACAAGAAGGGTGGAGGCCTCCTCCCATATGCTGGGTCATTTTAGTTGCTGGCAGCTGGGGGATAGAGATAAGAGTATGGGGAACTGAAAAGAGGTTATGCATATATTTGTGCATGAGACTGAGAGGAAGAAGAGGGTGGTTCTAAGGAGTGGTTTGTACAAGGAGAGATGAGTGAGAGGAAGCAGGCAGCAAGATGCAGGTTCTTGTGAAGTGGTGTGGGAGACACAAGGAAGATGGTAGGTGCATGGGGACCACTGACTGTAAAGACCAAGAATGAGGGGTGGGAAAAGGGAGAGAAACCAACAGTGTTGAGTATTTATAAGGATACCCCAGAGATCTTTTTCAAGTTTGGTTCACAAAATATTGTTTTGTGGGAGGGAATATATGTATGTGTGACTGAATGAATACATGGGGGTGAGTGAACAGAATTCTGTTGAAGAGCACTGTGCATGAATATGTCTAAGTGCACAATTGGCAAGCATGATTGAGTGGCAGTGGGGTTTGTAAATGGATATGCAGCTTGGTTCTGTTCCATTCCACTGAATCCAACAAACACATCAATTGTGTGTTAAAGAGATAATGTACATAGGCCCTGTTCCTGAGGAATTTACAGATTAATACAGGAGGAAAGACGTGTATACAAATAAGGTAGAATGTGTGTGAATGGGTCAGAGGAGATACAATAGAAAGAGCCCTGAAGAATAATAGCATTTATATAATGTACTAGGTTTGCAAGGCATAGTCCAAATATTGTTGCATTCTATTCTCACAACCCTGGGAAGTAGGTTCTATTATTATTCCCATTTTATAGATGAGGAAATTGGGGTTGAGGGTAAATGACTTGCCTGGATTTAAAAGTATGTCTATAAATGCTCAACAATAGGCATTCCATGGAGAAAAATATACATATAATACACTTTTGAGTTTACTTTGTGATAATATTTTCTCTAACACTTTTTAAAGTCAAGACTATCATTTTAAAACAACATGCCTGATAGGTAACAGTACAAATGTTCCCAGTAAAAATTTAACAATCAGTTTAAACTGGTATGACTCAACTTCAGCAAACTCCTGGACATCCAGCCTGGATAACACAGCTATTAGGTGCCTGAAATTGGATTTGAATTCAGGTCTTCCTGCCTCCCCAAGAGCAGCTTTCTAGTCACTATGCCATTCAATTACTTCTAGGAAACCTTGCCTCCAGTTCTGTTTTTCTGTGTGTGACCTTTGGTAAGCATCTTCCCTTCTCCAGATTTCAGTTTCCTCTTCTTTTAAAGGCAAGAGTTGGACTAGATGAGTTAGATTAGAACTGGGGTTCCCATCTAGTTCTAATAGTCTTTGATTCAGAAGGTATGAATGGTCACGTGTGAATGAAGCATT
Source organism: Sarcophilus harrisii (assembly GCF_902635505.1). Classification (NCBI taxonomy): domain Eukaryota; kingdom Metazoa; phylum Chordata; class Mammalia; order Dasyuromorphia; family Dasyuridae; genus Sarcophilus; species Sarcophilus harrisii. The sequence goes on from NC_045429.1 coordinate 272,814,586, forward strand.
AGTTCCCTGGAGAGTACTCCTCTCTGGGCAACACTATAGACACTGAGACATGCTGATCCGGGAAAATCCCTTTTAAAGAACCAATAGCTAGTTTCTGGCTTTAGACCCCAGGCAAAACACTTAACCTTGTGTGCCTCAGTTTCCTCATCTGTAAAATGAACTGGAGAAGAAAATGGCAAACCATTCCAATATTTCTATCAAGAAAATCCCAAATGGTATCATAAAGAATCAGACACAACTGAACAACAAATAACAACATAGTTCAAATTTTTAGAATTGAAAAGAAATTTAAGAAGCTCATTTTATAGAAAACATTAAGAGAGGGATCCCAGATTTTGTCCAAGATTATATAGGTTGTAAGTAGCAAAACCAGACTTGAAACCTAGGTCCTTTGACTCCAGATCCCACATCTTTCCCCTGTATCATATTTATTCTATAGACTTTGCTCTCACCTACTCAAATGGTCCTCTCTTTTTCTGAGCTGAAGGTTCCTATATTATCTGTGGAGACAGAGCAGAGGAGTGGAAAGTGATGAAATCAGTTTTGAATCTGCCTCAAGGAATGGTAAGCTGTGTGATTCTGGACAAAGTTCCTGGACCTCACTGCAAGCCTCAATTTCTTTCTCTGTGTGAGGCAGATGGACTGGTTTACCTCACAAGATTATGACCCAAAAATACAGTTTATATCAAATGCTTTGCAAGCTTTAAAGACTATATAAATGGCAATTATTCTGTCTGTTTTAAGGAGCACCAAACCTTGGGGGGCAGAGGAGCGTTAGGGCAGGGTGGAATTGGCCACACCTGCAATACTTATGAGCAAGGAACTGAACGGAAGCAACAACAGGCTGCCTCTCCCAGTGATAGGCTCTCTCTGGGCCCCCTGCGGTTGGGGCCCTGGGATTGCTGCACGCTTGGGTTCCCAGAAGTTTCCTCATTTCCCTAAATGGGCAATTTCACTTTCACAACTTCACCATCCTATTCACCAGACCCAGGTGGGAAGGCCCAGAGCTGGCTTTGGACGTTGACCTCAGGATCCCCAAGGTGCCCACGTCCCTGGGGGAGTGTTCAGAGGAGGCCATGACCTCCCAGAACCCCATGGAGCCAGGGACCTGTCTCTGGTTGCTGCTACTCCTCTTGCTGCTGTTTTGTGTCTCAGGTGAGAGTCTGAGAAGAGAGGTGGGGCCTGGGATGACTGCATGTTTCTGAGGGATGGGAGAGAGATTGTCTGGGAGGTGGGAGAGGGATTTTCTACATGGTATGGAGAGGGCTTTACTCAATTTCCACCCCACTTCAGAAAGACTTGTTCTACTCTCCTTTTAATTCACTATCTAAAGAACTAGAATATCATTTGAGAGAGATGTAATTATTTGTGAGAGAATGATCTCAACTGTTGAGCATATCAAAATAATTGGCTATGAAAATGGCAAGCAAATTAGAGATACTAATGAATCCAGATCAATCTCTGTTTGGGGGGGACTTCCATTTGCTAGGACTCTATCTTGGATACTAATTTTTCTCCTAAAAGAACTGACTTTCAAAATATTTTCTTAAGCTCTGTGAGGGGGTTAAAAGCTCAATGTCTCTGATTGACTCTGACACCACAACTTTCACTTCATCAGCAAGTGAACTTACAAGTCCCTTGGGAATAAAAATGGATATATGTGGTTCTGAGAATGATGATGCCAGCCTACTTTGGGATCAATTCCTAGAAATGGCTATCTAGCATAGCAGTGACCATTGGTCCTTATGGAAATTGTTCATCCCTATTGTCATGGCGATTGGGTTATCACTTCCCATTAATCCTGACAACATAGGGTTAGGAAATATCTTCTTGGGTTACAAAAAGTGGATTGGAAGGGTTAAGTTGATTTCCAAACCATACAATGACTCAACATGGTCCTAACAAAGGCTCCAACAAAGTCATCCTATCCATCCCCGACCTCAAGGCAGGGTAAATTCTGCCCCATCCCAAAAAGAAATCTGTCTCCCCTATGCTAGAAATTTTCAGTCAAAGAGGTAAAATTCTCACTTCTAGATGGGGTGTCCAGAAGCCCTTTATATATTAAATTATCTAGATTAGGACCAAACAATTCAGAAAAGGAAACAGGCTTACTCAAAACTGAAAATAGTTCTATAGTAGATATTGGATTAGAATTTTCCAGTGACTTGGAATTGAATCTCTCCTTCCTTTTCTCTTCAGTATTCCTATTGTAGGTCTTGAGCTATTAGGGAGCCCTGGAGAAATTACTATTTGCAGGTAATTTAATAGGAAGCAAGAACCAGGCAATTCAATGTAACTTCATCCTTCCCTCCATGGAGATGTCAAAGTACAGTGGAAAGAGAAATGTGAAATCACTCCATCTGTTTGGGTCTCTATTTTCCCATTCACAAAATGGGTGGATGAAAGGCTAAAATATATGATCACAAATTAAACTAACATTTATTAAGCACCTATTAGATCCTGGGAAGTAGGGATAAAATGATATAAATTAAACAAATCCTCTAATCAAAGAATTTGTGTTTCTATTAAGAGGATGGGCATAGTTTGCTCACAGATAAACAAATAAAGGTAATTACAAGGTAATTAAGAAAGAATAATACTGAGGGAGAAATGGTGAAGGAGGATGAAGAAAACCTTCACATAAGAAATAGAAGCTTTACTGAGCATTGAAGGAAGCTAAAGATTCCAAGGCAGCAGCTAAGTGGCACAATGGATAGATGCATCTTACTGAGTTTAAATCTAGCCTGCGACACTTATTATCTGTGTGACCCTGAGCAAATCACTTAACCCTGTTTGTGTCAGTTCCTCATCTATAAAATGAACTGGAGTAGGAAAATGATAAACCACTCTAGTACCTTTGCTTAAAAAAAGCCCCAAATGAAGTCACGAAGAATTGGACACTACTGAAGTGATTAAACAACAGCAAAGGTTCTGAGGTGTGGAGATGAAGTCAGTCAATAATAAGACTTTATTAAGAATATTGTATGTGCTAGGGACAGTGTTAAAGGAGATGAAGTGGGAAAACATTCCAGGATAGAATTCCAGGTAGCCTCTTATATGATTGTAGAGTCAATTATATATCTGAGGAATTGCTAGAAAGTCAATTTGGTTAGCATATGAGTGGTATGAAAGAGAATTAATAGGAAATAAATCTATAAATCCAGATTGGAATCAGATAGTGGAAGGCTTTAAATGAAAGTTTGTATTTTAAACTAGAGGCAATAGGGTGATATTAATGACTTATTCAGGTGAGTAATATTGCCATATTTACGTTTTATGAATATGATTTTGACCACTGTTTGAAAAATGGATTAGAGGAAGGAAATGCTGAAAGGTAAGAAAGAGCCTAGTGAAGATGCTACTGCAATCTGGATCAGAGGTGATGGACAGTCTAGGTAAGGACAATGGTTATTTGAGTAGAGAAAAGAGGATGAATGAAGAAGTGAGAGAAAGTTAACAATCAACTGATTTGAAAATGGGATCTGAGGGAGAGAAAGGAATTAAGAATGACTTTAAGGTTGCAAACCTGGGTGATTTAAAGATGATCTCTCAACAAAAATAAGCAAATTCAAAGGGGAATGAGTTTTCCAGTTCCATTAAGGGAATTTGGGGTAATTATGGAACATTTAGATGGAAACATCAAGCAGGACAGTTAGTGACATGATACTGAAGTTCTGAAGAAAGATTAAAATTGGATATGCAGATTTGGGCATCATCTTCACAGACATGATAGCTGAAGCTATCCTTCATCCTTGAAGAGGACCATGACATCAAGGAGGTGATCCTATGACATGCAAGTGAGTTGGAATTAAGTAAAATAGAACTAGCTTCACTTTGTCCCTGCAGTTTGAGTCCAGTGGCCAGATATAGATCAGGACCTTTAGAGACAGCTCAGTATGCAATGGGAGACTTTTTAAAGCAAAAATTTTTAACAACTCTTAGTCTGACCAAGGCAATGCCCCTTAGTAATGGAGGCAAAAAAATGGCCTCTTTCATCTAGTCCAAAACAGAAATCTGAGAGAGGAAGACCCTCAGAGTTCCTGACCACTTCTATTTACATTTATTCTGAGTTAATCAGGGCTCAACTAATGACCACTGGGAGCTTGACCCGGGACTTATTATTGTTCAATCATTGAGAGCCACAATGATTTAGATTTAAGGAAAGGTCCTTAAGAAAGAAATCTAGCTGGTGAATCCAAGATATCTTGCTAGATTTCAGTGATCAAAAATTGCATTCCTTTGGGTATTGCAAAGGAAAGGAGAGGAGAGGAGAGGAGAGGAGAGGAGAGGAGAGGAGAGGAGAGGAGAGGAGGAAAGAAAGAAAAAAAGAACACTATATTTCCCAGTTGACCAGTTCAGTTGGTTCCCCATACCATTAGGATGTGATCACTAAGATACAGATACACTAAGATACTAAGATGGAAGAGAACAATGACTAAGAGAGCAAGGACCAAGGCAGAGATTTGGGGAGCAATCTAGGATCAAAGGATCATAGATTTAGATCTGAAAGGAACTAGAATCAATCCATTAGGCATTCTTACAACTATTTCCTTTTTTTATGTTCAGAAGTTCTGGGCTATTTTCTTGTATTATTTCTTGCATTATGGTGTTTAGCTTTTTTGACTTTTAACGATTTTCTGGAAAACCTGTAATCCTTATCTTGTTTCTGTGCATCCTGTCTTCAAAATGAATAATGAATGGACAACATGTCTTCTTTTAATTATGTTTCTATTTTTCTTCTATATTGCTCTTTATATCTCTATAATTTTACTCTTAATCAGTAGTCTTTTCTATTCCTTCTTTGGTGAGGCTTTCCATCACAGATTTTTTATTCTACTATTTCTCCTGTAGAGGCCATAACTTATGTCTTCATAATTCTTCATTTCTCTTTTAATACACTTAGAAATAGCATTGTGGTCCTGTGCTTAAACTCCACAGGGTCCTCTATCGTATTGAATGTGATTCATTTCCTTTGTTTTACTGTACTTTTCCCTCTAGAAGCTTAGATTAGTTTAATAGATTTGGAGCCCATTTTTCTTCCTATTGTTAATGTTTTCCTCATTAATTTATTTGTTTATCCTCAAAACCTTTGAGTTTTCTTCCTTCTAAGATCTTTGGTAATTTTAGCCATGTCTACTCACAAACATATATCTTAATTTTTCTATTGCTCCTTTTCTCTTTCTCTTCCCTCTGACAGTGGGTTCCATAAGTTTTTAATTTCAACTTTCTCCAACATTGAGCAATCAATTCATGATTCATCATAGGTTTCTGCCCCAAATGACTTTTGAGGAGACAGAACTGGCTCAAGACAGATCAAGTTCTGGGTGGAGTAGGTATGGGGTTGAACTCTTTCAAATCCAGACGTATTTCTTCCCCTCATACATATCTTTCTGTTCCTCTTCCTTTCTACAGATTTTTTTTTTTTTTTTGGTAGCACAGAACATTGCAACAATATTAGCCATTGAGCCTCTAGAAAACTTCTTCATTGCACTAGGAAAAGGAAAGGGGATACTGAGGTATGGGTTTGGATTATACTGTGCATTCTTGAATCAGCTAGTCCAGCCTTGCTGCTGGTAAACTACTGAGGGAATTCAGAATAGGCACTATCTATATATTTTTTGCAGATTCTTTTGGATTTTTGATGTCCTAGAGCCTAGGACCTAGACCCTCAAGACAACTCCATTGTCTTTGGTACATAACCCATTTTGATAGATTGCATGGATCAAAAAAAAAAAAAACCAAAACCCCAAAACCAAAAAATCCAATATCTACTTGGTCTTGTTTGTTATGTGACCTACAACTTCTTTAGAGGTCATCCAATTTAATACCATTACTTTCAGATAAGGAAACTGAGACACAGAGAGGTTAAATGATTTTCTCAGGGTCATACAGTTTAGCTCTTAGAAGAGGCAAGAGATGGTGGATGATACCGCAACATAGGAAACTAAAGAGTAGTCAAATGTAGAGGATCTCAAAGTTTCCTTACAACATTAAATCCTATTATTCATTTCCTTGGCCTCCAAAACTCAGTAATTTCCAAAATTCACCTAAATTCTTCCAGGAAAATCCCTCTGATTAGCTCTTTTGTTCCTAATCTTAGTGTCTATAAGACCTTCCAAGAAATTTACCATCTTGCATGCAGCTGATATATTTCTTTTTTTTAGCTTTTTATTTTCAAAATATATGCATAGATAGTTTACAACATTCATCCTAGCAAAACCTTGTGTTCCAAATTTATTTTTCTCTCTTCCCCCCACCCTCTTTCTTAGACAGCAAGTAATCCAATATATGTTAAACATGTGCAATTCTTCTATACACTCTGTATTTCTTTAATAGTGAAATAGAAATCAAATCAGTGTCTGGCAAACAGTAGGTACTTAATGAGTGCTCACTAAATGACAGATTTGTTGAATAAACCTCATTTTAAAGATGTTGAAGTGGGGTTTATATGACAAATGAACTTGTGAAATGAAATCATTCCTTTATCATGATTTTTGTAACTTGGGATATTCACATAATGAATTTCCTTAAAGCAGAATGCATTCGTATTTACCCACACTTGTTTATCATTGACAGCTGACCTTTGTATAGTACTTTAAGGTTTCTGAAGTGTTCTACAGGTCTTCACAAGACTTCTATAGGTCTTCACAAAAACTGTGTAATATAGGTATTATAGTTATTATTATGACACACACACCCCCTTTATAGACCAGGAAACTCAGGGTGAGACAACTATCAGCCAAGGAAGTACAGACTGGGTCAGAGGTAGGGTTCAAACTAAATCCTCTGCTGGCTCTAGGCCACCACAATTTTCTCTGTAGCACACTAACTTTAGGTTGCCTTCCCCACTCCGGTGGGAGGGACTCTAGGACAGGGAAAGTATTTTTCCCATCTGACTGGGAGTCCTATGAAAGCAGGAACTGTTCTCCCCTCATTGTGTATTCCTTCCTATACTTCCAACTGCAAGACTGTGTATACATAGGGAATGCTCAACACAGGATTTATTGACTGATTCTTACTGACCTTGGAAAGGGAGGACAAGGCTGTGCTAACTAGTGCCATAGTGTGGAGAAAGTTGGACTTAAAGCCAAGAAGAGCCGGATTCAAATACTTCCTCACTTACTACCTGTATGATCATGGGCAAGTTAAACTGAGCCTCAGTTTGCTCATTTATAAAATGGGGACAATAATGCCATTTACCTCTTTTAGGGATGTTGTAAGAATCAAATGAAAAACTGTATGTAACATACTTTTCAAATGTAAGCTATTATTATTTTTATTAGAATATTTTTATTAGTGTAGGGAGCTTCCAGAGAGGAATTCCTTATAACAATGCTCCCTTTGTAATATGGAAAAAGCAATGGATTTGGAAGCTGAGCACCAAAGCCCAGTTCTGCTGCTTACTCCCTGTGTGATCTTGAGAAAATTATGTGATTAGACCTGTTTCCTCATTTGGAAAATGAAAAGGTTGGATTGTATGACCTTTCAGGTTCCTTCCATCTCTTGGGGACTCCTAGCCTCTTCCTTCATCATTTAGTTTTATTATTCCTTCTTCTTTCTTTTTCCCCTTCCCTTTGTCCATTTCCAATGGGGTGTGCATCCCCCAGACTCCCAGGCAGAGGATGTATATACAACAGTCCAGCATCAAGAAGGGGAGACACTGTCTGTTCAATGTTCCTATACGATCCGTTCTGACCGATGGGAGGGCAAGGTCTGGTGCAAGGTGAGGAGAAAGAAGTGTGACTCAAAGTTCAGTCGGGGCTCAGGATTGAGCCCCCCCTACAAACTTCATGATGACTCCCAGACCGGACTTCTCATTGTCACCATGGAAAGACTTAGGCACCAGGACTCTGGGAAATATTGGTGTATGAGGAACAGTTCACGCTCCCTATATCCTGTGAAAGGTATTCAGCTGGTGGTTTCACAAGGTGAGTGTCTGACTCAAGAGGGGGGAGGAGGTCACCTTGATTCTCAGAATTTTCATCAGCTCTTCTCTTAATTGAGGTTGATATAAAAGAAATAAAGTCACAGATTAAGAGAAGAGAAATTACATTCCTCTTCCCTACTTCTCCCCACAGTATTCCTTCTGGTAATTCAAATTAGTATTTAAGGGAACAAAATTTCCCACCCCTCTCTCAGTTGGACAACACCACATCTATAAGAAAATGATGTCAGGTGATAAGAGAAAAGAATCATGGAAATATCCTCTACAAAAAAGAGTCAGAACTAGGACTATGATGCCAGAAAGGTAGCTTTGTCTCAGGGTAGTGATAAGGGGCACAGTTAGGAGCACCGTTCACCCAGCCCAACCCTCATGTCATGTTTCTGTTGAGATTCTGGGGAGAGCTCTGCCCCAAACTGCCACCCTCAGGATTTCATTGTCATGGTATATCTCTTCTGGATCTCAGTTTCCTCTTCTATAAACTGAAGTATACTAGTTGACCTCAAATGCCCCTTCTAATTCTAAATCTATGAATCTAGAATCCTGTTGTTCTTTCTTCCCAGACTTTATGAAAATGAGGGAAATTATTTCCTAAGGAAGGGCCAACTCCTACCAGCAGAAGAGATGGGATTGCTGTACTACCCTACAACCCTAATTCCCTGGTTCACTCAAAGTAGAGTTAGTCATTTGCTCACATTCAATTTGTCCCATTTGTCCCTTGCTTGGGGTCACATAGATGGTAGTTGTAATGAATATATATTTGAAGTCCCTAAAGTGAATGAAGATAACATTGAACAACCCTACTGGAAACTTCTGGGGGCAGATTCTTCTGTCCCTTGTCCTAGTCAGCACTTTTATGTTAATTTTTCCTTCTATCTGTTTCCTCAGTTCCTTCAACTGAGAGAAACATCCCACTTATTACAAAAGAAACCTCCATTGAGGAACCAGATGCCATCTTCAGGACTGCTGTCACCACTGGCTCATTTCTCAAAAAGGACAAGAACCTGCCCACAGTGGTTCCTATCACTACTTCTATACCTGCCTCAGTGGGTAGGATGCCAGCTGACACAACTACTTTTCCTATAATGACAAGATCAGTGACAACTGTAACTAGAGTGATGATGAGATCCACAGCAGTCACCACACCCATAACCACTGCTATGTTAAGGATGACCACAAAACACTCAGCAAATAATGGATCTTCTCACAAAGCAAGTTCTACCCATGTTGCTCCAGTGATGTTGGTCACAGTCAAGGCCAGATCTTCCTGTACCAGATCCACCATCACCAGAACACACCCCAAGACATTGCCTCCTAACAGGTATCCTACCAGTCTTAGTTATCAAGTATGTTAGCAACTCTCTATCAAGATCTGATGGTTCTCTGATGCAAGACTCACATTAGACTTATCACTCTGCCTCTGTTGTCTGACTTGACTTTTTGTCAAATGAGGTGGGTGAAAAGTAGGGAACTAAAAGAGGAAAATGGGGGTAGTTAGGTGGATTATACTTGTGTGGAATGGCAATGGATTGACAATGGGAAGTGAATTTGGGAATAGGAGATAGAGAACAAAGTTGATCTAATCAAAATGGGGAATGGGGATCTAATCAAAATGATCTAATCTAAAATATGAAGAATGGCAAATAAAGATATTTTGAACAGTTTGAACTATATAGGTGTTGGGAAATAGGAAATAGGGCAGAGAATAAGGTTAGGAGATACAGATAGGTACAGATTGGGAAACTGGAATGAGAGAAAAGACATATGATATGAGAAAATCAGAGGAAAATGATCTTGAAAGAATGGCAAGTTCTTATGAAATTCTGAAAATATAAAGAATAATTCCAATAAAAAAGAAAAATGGTGAAAGAAGTTTGGTACCCAGGAAAAAATGTATGTGAATGCACAAAAAGTTCCCTAATAAATTTAGATGTTTAAAGTCACAATCAGAAGGTAAGAAGGACAGGGAATAGAGGATGAATACAAAAGTGTTACATGACCTTTTGAGAAAACTATCAGGAACAGTAAAGTTCAGAGTGATGAGGCTGAGGAGGAAAGCTAAATCCAAGAGTTTTGTTTTTTTAAGTTAAATTGAGGAAAAGAAGAAATCTAAGTAGAATGTTGCTGTTCCTTTTAGTAATCAAGATAGTGATGATGAAAGGCAAGAAGAAGGAAGAGTTGTCCTGTTTTCTTATCCTGTTTTCCCTTGTAAGGAGGAATATTTTTGGATTGAAAATGACTGAATAAAAATGATAAGAAATTAAAACTGAAGATAAGTAAGGAGATAGTAAAAGAATTCAATCTATCAAGCCCATAAAAACTTTGTTCTATGATCCTTAAAAAACTAGTAGATATGATTGTTGTACCATGTGGTCAATGATTTTTTTAGAGTTCTAGGAAGAACAAGTGTTGTCTTGACTTTTTAAAATGGGGAGAGCATGGAGACTGCAATCTATAGGCCAGTAAACTTGACTGTAATTTCAAGCAAAATTCAGAAACATATTTTAGAAGAGATTGTTAGTGTAAACATTTAGAAAATTAATTCATGAGCACAAAAAGCCAGCATGGTTTAAAATTAAGTCACAGGGAAAATAAGATGAAATTTATTTTTTTTTTAAAGAATAAGTCACTGGGCAATTCACTTAATCTCCAGGGATCCAGATAAATTTCCAAGACTTTTAAGTTTCAGAGAAAGTGCCACTTGGTATTGACACAGGGAATTTCTCAGGAGTACTTTCTACTGAAGAAATCATTAGTTGAGCTTTAAAAAAAAAAAAAAAAAAAAAGCAATTAGAGCTGACAAAATTGGAATGAACTCCCTTGGGAAGAGATGAATTCTCCTTTACTGCAGAGACCTTTAAGAAGAGATTAGACAAGCACTTGCTAGAGATGTTATAGAAATTCCCAACTCGAAGATGTTTGGGTCAATCAATTTGGTTAGGAAGATCAGAAATGGAAAGATGGGAGAAGGAAAATAGGATATATATTTGGATCCTCAAGGCAGTTGTGGGGGTTGTAGGGATTGTAGACAGGAAAGAGAGAGAAGTTGTTTGCAAGTCAAAGAGTGAAGAATAGGGGATTATAAATATGAAGCAGGAAATGGGGGATGGGAGAAATGGGGAAATAGGGAAAATAATGTATCCATCAATTACTGATAGAGACCTCTGAAAATATGCTCCAATAGAAGAATAAAGTTGGTGTGTGTGTGTGTGTGTGTGTGTGTGTGTGTGTGTGTGTGTTTGTGTATGTTTAGGGAGGTGTGAGGAGGAGTTTATGATGAAGGATTATAAGGATGAGTTGAGGGTTCATTTTGCCAGAGGACACAATCTTGAATCACGCTAAGTATCACTTGGCAATTTTCTATATAGTGAATGACTTCTCCCTCTAAAATTTAGGGTCATTAATTTTATTTCACATCTGGGTAGACAGGGACTATTATTTCCTTATTCTGAATCCAGTGATAAATAAGGGTGCCACCTAGGAGTTCTGCTGGTACCTCTAGCTAGAGAGCCTTTGGGTATCTTTCTTTGGAGCAGGATTAAGAAGGGTTAAGTAACCCTCTTCCTCTCCCTCCCCACTCCTATCACTTTGGATTCACCAGTTCCCTCAATCCAGGATGGAAGTTGTGAGAAGGGGCATTCTATGCTAACCCTATTTCCCCTCTATTATCCTATTTTGTTCTATTTTTAGTTTCTACAACTCTGGCTTTGCTGTTCCCATGTTGTTGGGGGGAAGTTTCACAATCCTGATGTTTTCAGTTGTATTCTATGTTCTATGGAAAAAGAAACGCATGGGAAGTAAGTAAAAACTTGAATTGCCTAAAAGCAAGAGGCTGACCCAGATCTCCTTTGAGGTCTTTCCTTTTCCTTTTTCTGTCCCTGGGGGGAGTTGATATTTATGACACTTCATGACCAATGAATGGGGAACAGCAGAATGTAGGATGTGGAGATTTCCCTGTCAAGTAGTCAGTCAGCCCTCCAACAAGCATTAACGTTAAGATATACTATTTGTTGTTCTAATCAATGGGGAGACAGAAAAAGATAATAACAGCTCCTGTCTTCAAGAAGCTTACATTTTATTGGTGAAAAACCCTGTAAATAATTAGGTATATCCAAGATATATACATAATAGTTGGAATTCCAAATTAGTGAGAAAATAATTTGAAAGAGGAAGACACTAGCAGCTAGAGGAACTCTTGCAGAAGGAGAAATTAGAGTTGAATATTATAGGAAGCCTGGTGCACAAAAGTGAGCATTCTAGGAATGGGGGAATGAATCAAACAACAAGCTTTTAAGCTGATTTAAAAGCAGGTAGATCTAATTTCAAGTCCTGATTCTGATACATATGGCCTATGAAACCTTAAGTCACTTAATCCTTCAATGCTCTAGTTAAACATTCTATCCCATAAGTTATATCATTGCTGATCTGTAATGGCAGAGGGAATTTCCTGTCCTGGGAGTTTCTTATATCACTGAAATCACAAGTATCTTCCCTATCTCTTTGGGCCAGACACTGTGGGAATACAAAGAAAAAAGGAAGACAAGGGGCTTATTTTTGAATGGATACAAGAAGAGTTCCTCCCCATTTTTAGTCCTGAATCTGGGGGATGAGAGTGGAGGAGGAAAATACACATAGGATTGTCCCAAGATGGGTTGGGAATGATAGATTGCTATAGTATCTCTATTCTTTATGAACTGGACTCTATTCTCTTTATATCTTTGCAGCTTATTATGTGTAAGATGATCCAGTTTTACCCTGGCCCAACAGGTCTAAAGAGTTGACTTCAGCTAAGAAGCAGGCTAAGTCTAAGTAGTCCGTGATTACCCTGTCTCAGCCACTATGGAAGGAAGATCCTCTCCCAGTTGTTCTTCTGGTACCAGGCTCAGAAGAAAGGAAGATAATTAATGAAGAGTTGACTGCAGTGTCCAGTGGGATGAGAATCCATCCCTGTTTCTGGATTCTGAGGATGGTTGGATATTGTACAAGGATTTGGGTATTTGCCTTTAAAAAAACCAATATCATTCCCTTCCCAAAGTTGAAGGCAAAAGACAAGAAAGGTGTGTGTCCAGGCCATTGTTGATGGGACAGAAGAATAGACAGCCTGCTCATCTTCATAAAAGTTTATTGTGATCTTTTACAAGTAGGGGGTTGGAGTAGATATAATAATGAAGTCTTTTCTACCACTGTCTCTTGAAGAATAAGGATCTTGAGCCTTCCTTTGGTTCTCGGAATCTCCTAGATAGGATTCCAGAACAGAACAATTCTAGGACAATGCCCCTTAAGATGAACTAGAGGGATCCTTTTCACTCTGCCCATAATGAAAGACCTGTATTACATAAATCCTAATGGATAGCAGTTCAAATCCTGTCTCAGATGCTTATTAGTTGTGTGAACTTGGGCAAGTCACTTTCCCCTCTTTGCTTCAGTTTCCTCATCTGTAAAATGAGCTGAAGAAGGAAATAGCAAACTACTTCAAGTATCTTTGCCCAGAAAATCCTAAAAGGGGTCAGAAATGGCTATGATTGAAATTAAACAACACCACAAGGGATAGTAGCAAGGGGCTTATTAGCCCATTTTGCAAATGAATAAAATGATCTTGTATTGCTCCCTTTGCAAGGAAAGAAACTGGAGAAACCTGGAATTGTCTTTTTTTTTTTTCTACATTATCTGAATATCTCATCTTAAACTTTAGCTTCATGGAATAGGTAGGAATGGGGAAGAACACGGGTACTTGTGAACTCCCTTCTGAACTAGTTTTACTCTTTGAAGAAAGTGGAAGTCTGAAAATTTTCCTTTGAGGAGAAGTGAAACCCTCTTGGGGGTAGTCCCTGAGAAGGATTCCCTGATTAAAACCAGGCTCCCAGGCTCCCTTGAATTGGGCTTGTTCTGTTCTAAAGGAAATGATCTAGCAATCTTTATGCCTCTCCCCCACTAATCCCCACCTGAGCCTGTTCCCTTGATTTTAACTTGAGCAAGAGTCACTTTCCTGGGATTTTCCATGTTTTCCTGGTGGTGGTGATAATGGTTATGATTCAGGATGGGCATTTAAATTCTTTAAACATGGTACTCATGACTATCCTACTTCTAGCCATTCCTGAGTAAGCCTGGTCATTAACAAAGGCAATTTTGGGGGCATCAGAGTCTATAATTGACTTTCCTTGCCTCAGGACATCCCTCCTCTCAGGGATACTTCAAATCTAGTTAATAGATTTGACACAGTCTACAAATCATAATTAATGTATGGATCAGAATGAAGGTACTTCAGCACTAGATTGTGCACCCTGTTACTGGGCAAAGTAAGAGCCAATTAGATTTCATTCATTCATTCATTCTTCCAAAAAGCATTTATTACTAATTCACTAATAATTTAGCATTACTAACAATTTACTGTATGCTCCATACTGTGCTATAATGTAAGAAATGTAGAAGGAATTATACATTCTTCCCTCTGAATTTATACTGTGTGCTTGACTTGCAGGGTTTCTTAAATTGGGGTAGATGAATTCATTTAGAAAAATATTTTGGTAACTATTTCAATATTATTTTCCTTTGTAATCTTATAATATGATATTTTGTATCTTATAAACATTTGTAATACAATATTTTATTATATTAATTTTTAAATATGCTGAGGATGTTCATAGATTTCATCAGACTACTAAAAGAGACAGACTTTGCAATAAAAGGTTAAGTACTCCTGACCTACAAGGACCAAATATATATTGGTGAGAAACAAGAGAATGGTCTTCAACCATCTGGTCAACATGAGAATATATGAGAATTGATTAGCTAGAGAGGAACACAAGATCTGACGATCAGCAGCCGGAGGCATCTTTAATCAGGTATCAATCAGAACTAATATATTCTAAGACTTGGTTAGCCCTGGGTACCCTGCCCACCCAATGCTGGGTCCTTTGCTTTGGCTGATATCTATGGAGATGTGCAACTAGAATAACTTTCTGAAATTTTATCTTTGCTCTGGGAATGACTTGGAAAGTCTTCTGGGAAGAATGTCTTTCTGCCCATTCTCCAGGCTAGGATGGATGCTGAAAATAGTGGAGAACAAAAGTCAAGTTTAGGTGCCAGATGCTATTGAACTTTAGTGTCCAGAAAAAATGTTTTTGCCCATTTTTGTATCTGCAGCATTTAGCACAGTACCTGGCACATAGTTAAGAGCTTAATTAAAGCTTACTCAATAAGCTTTTGCGTAATTGATACTGACCCACCATTAGAATAGTCAACAGTCATATTGGGCATGTGGCTAAAGAACCCCAAAAGTTATTAGAAGGATCAGCCATTAGCCTGGTTCCTACTTCCACCTACCAAATATCTTTTTAAAAATAAATTTTTATTAATACTTTTCATTATTTACATTACCAAAATTCCCATAGTCTTTCTCCCTCTTCACTCATTCCAGATCCATATAACCAGAATTTTTTAAAGAAAAATATGAAAAGGAGGAAAAAATGAGCCAAACTGATCAATACATTGAGAAAATGTCATATTTATATATACAAAATATGTGTATCACATTTGTGTATTTTCTACCTCAGCAAAGGAGTGGAGTGGGATAATCCCCTATCTCATCTTCAGAGTTCTATTTGTTCTTTGTAAGTTTGCAACATTAATTTTTAAAAATTATTTATTTTTAATAGTTTTTTATTATTTTTTGATTGTTCTTTCCATTTTCATTGTTGTAGTCATTATTCATATTATTTTCTTGGCTCTGCTTGTTTTATTATGAATTCATTCACATCGACCTTTCCATGTTTCTGTGTATTCATCATATTTGTTATTTCTTGCAGTACAGTAATAGCTCTTCATGTGGAGAATAAGCTAGAGTGGGGACAGGGAACAGAAAGAGGCTGGCTGACCTATCAACAGGCTATTGCTACAATCTATAGTTGGAAGTGATGAGGGCCTATATGAGGGCAGTAGCAGTATCAGAAAAGAAAAAGGATTATATATGAGGAATGTTATAAAGGTGAAATGAACAGGCTTTAACAAAAGATTAGATGAAGGGGCAGGTGAGAAATGAAAGGAAAAACACCTAGATTGTGAGCCTGGAAGATTGGAAAGATGGTGTTACCCTTGGCAGTGATAGGGAAGTTTGGAAAGGGGGGAGATATTAGAGGGAAGATAATGAGTTCAGCTTTGGATATGTTGAGTTTAAGACTCAACTAGACATCCAGTTTGAGAAGTCTGGGAGTAGGTGATATGAGATTGTAGTTCAGCAAAAAGGTTGGACAGGATTGGTATAATTGAAAATCATCAGCCTAGAGATGGTAATTAAATCCATGGGAATTGATGAGATCATTAAGTAAGGTAATCTAGAAGGAGAAGGAAAGAGAAGGGGACACTTTTGGTTAGAATGTTGTTCTGTCTTTGTTCTCAAAGAGGATTACTATCATAAGGAAAGTGATGTCTTCCAGGTGAATTGCACTTAAGTGAGGCAGGGCTGTATAAAGTCATCAGCCTTATTCTTTTCTCTGCAGTTATTATAGTTCAGTGGCAAGACATAGACCAGGATGACTGGAGATGGCTCTGGGTCTGTGGTTAGAGGAAGTAATTTGAATGAAGATCCACAAAAGGAAATTGAGAAATAATGGTCAGATAGGTACAGGGAGAACCAGCAGAGTATTGTTCCAAAAACCTAGAGAGAAGAGAGTATTAAATAGGAAAGTGAGGTCGATCAATGGTGTCAAATGCTGCAGAAAGATTGAGGAGAACAAGGATTGAATAAAGGCCATTGATTTAGCAATTAAGAGATCATCGATAACTTTGGAGAGCAATTTAAGGGAAACAATGGATTCAGAAGCCAAATTATAAGGATTTAAGAAGAGGGTGAGGAAGAGAAAGTAGATTATGAATTACATTATCCCTTTTCATCCCCATGATCATTTTCTCTCATTTGTAATAACATTGCTCTGATTCATACTTTCTTACTTTTCTGGGTGTCAATTGCCTCTAGAAGCTCTGCTTCTTCTCCAAAGCAATATGTTATCCACTCTCAGATATAGTGATTTTTCTGAACACTGAATCTCTGCAGCTTATAACAATTGTAAGTTTCCCATTTTCCATTTAAAAAGTACCTCTCTGCTTCCGTGGGAACATTCTTTAGTGAGACATCACTGAATTAAGCTTTCCCTCTTCCTTTCCTCTGGTTTCTGGCCCTCCCTTTTGCATATTCAATCATTCTCCTCAAGCCCTCTTCCCTTTAAGTGAATTTTCCTTTTTTTTTTTAAAGCATTGCTTTCATTAGGAGACATTAATTTCTCCTTGATCTTCTTTCCTCCTACTCCTCCTTTATGTGCCCTCCCATTATGCTGTTTAGTTCCACAAAAAAACCTGATTCGGCTGTAGGCAAGTGTTGTGAGGTTTAGTATAGTGTATTTCAAGACTGTCTTCTCATAATTGGTTCTCCCATTTATAATCCATTTTTCACTCTTGTTTTCTAGCCTACTGGAAAGATAATATTTTAGAAAAATGGTTCTATTAATGGTCCTATTGTTATTTTGTTGTTATTATTTGCAGAGGTGTCTTCTTCTTTCTCCCCTGCCCCCATCCTGGTGAATTGCTTTCTTACTCTACTCCTACCCCCACCCCGAAGTCACTAACATTGGTTCCTTTTGTTTCAATGGATTTTGGCTGAGCATTTTCTGGGGGCTTGATAGTTCACTGAAAAGAGCATGAGACTTGGATCTGAGTTCAAATTTGGCCTTAGACACTTACTAGTTGTATAATCCTGGATAATCACTTAACCTTTATTTGCCTCAATTTTCTCAACTGTGAAATGGAGATAATAATATTACCTAGAATTCTATCATAAAATAATAATTGTAAAAGAGCCTTTAGCTTTTTAGTCTGGCATACAGTAAACAATGTGAAAATATTAGCCATCATTATTATTGTTGCAACAAAACATATTGTTATGCTGCCTTCTCTGGCAAAGTACCATTTCTGCTTTGTGTGTCCCAGGATGAGGATGATGCAGTATTAAGTTCTTTTACAATACTGTGGGTCTTCTTCTGTAACCCAACCAGAATGTAGTGATTGGTGGTGAAGGGAATATTGATTGAACTTCCTAGGGATTAGGAATTAGCCTTTTCTACTCTTAATTTACAGGGACATTACTTCACTGGGGCCTTTAATATCTTAGACTGTGAAGTTGTTTTACTTCTTGTACATAATTCTTATTTTGGAAAAGTTTAAGGGTTAATCTTATAACTTGTTAGTTTATGACCTAGAAGTCTTACTGCCACATGTCCACTCCACTCTATTCTGGATTTCTATGATTACTAGATTTCTTCCTTGGATCTGAGTCTGTCCCTGTCCCTGTCCCTGCCACATTTCCTGAATCATACTTTCACTTAACAATTAAGCCTTTCTTGGGACTAACCTTGAAATGATCTATGGCTAAATTAACTTGACAGAGTAGATAATAGATAGAATGCTAGTCTTGGAGTAAAAAAGCCTTAGTTTTGAATTCAGAGCACAACACTTTAATTAGCTATGTGATCCTGGGAAAGCTGATTAACCTCTCAGCCTTAGTTTTCTTATCTGTTAAGTGTCAAAAGCTATTAAGTATCTACCTCATTGTTGTTATAAGAGTTAAATGAAATATATGTAAATGTGCCTCATAACTGTCAGTTGTAATTATTGCTGAAATATAAATGAAAATATATTTTTTAAAAATGTGTAAATAAAAGAAAGCTTATTTTCCATTTTTAAAGTCTTGTCAATTGATAAATCAATCAAATGTTTAAAGTAAATGTGAAGCATTTCTGGGTATTTTTATAAATAAATCAACCAAAGGTATGAATTAAGTACAAATAGCCTAATTACAAATAAGGAAAAGTGTGTTAGAATTTTTTTGTTGTTGTTTGAGAGGCAATTGGGTTTAAGTGACTTGTCCAGAGTCACATAGCTAGTTGGAATGGTTTGAAAGAATTAGAAATACCTCTGAGGCTATATAACATATTAGAGAAAAGATGTTTTAGTAGTAACATTCCAGCACCGGCTTTGAGAATTAAATTTTGGCAACACTTTGAAAAATCTAGACCTTTATATTTATAATAAGAGGACTGCAACAGGGCAGGAAGTAACTCAACTTGTGCTGGGAGTGTACTCATAATGAGTGTCAGGCTGTCCATTTTATCCCTCTTCCCCATTGAACAAGGCAGCAATGAGACTGGACTAGTAGAGCTAACTGGGAATTAAGAAAGGATAAACCAGACAAGCTAAGAAAAGCATATTCAGGGAACATGACCTCTTCAGGATGATAGAGGTACAACTTCAAGACTTTCTAAGGGTTCTTGTCCACTGGGACCCAGTATACACTTCTGTATATCTGTGTATAGAGCTTCCTAAAAATTCCAAAAAGGAAAAAAAAGACACATCCAATCAGGAACTATGATTTATTCCCTTGTCACATAAGCTTGAGCCTATATTCTCCTGAATTCCATATGCATTTATGGGTAAATGTTCGCCAGACATGGCGGGTGGTGAGGAGGAGAGGAGGAAAGAGAATGTTTTCTACCATATAAACACTCATGACTCAATACCCTCTGTAAATACCCCTAAATTAGTTAATCCCTGCAGCCTTTTTGATATTGATGAGGTGCGAGAATTGAGGGTAAGAGATTCCCTCTGGTCAATGTTGCAGATTCCTTGTGAAAGAATTCACAAATCTGAAGTCTATTTGCACTAAGAAGAATGCTTGCTAGGAAGACAGCTTTCTTAGTGGGAAAAGGATCCTGGCAGGATAGTTTTGCAAAGATGGGTTTGCACTGAAAAGAAAATATCTTCACCAGTGGGCAAAATCCTGTTAGGACTTCTGCAAAGGGTTTCTACTTAGAAAACATTGCCATATTGATATCAGACTTTGGAAATAATAAACTCTGTCCCAAAATTTATCAACCAACCCTCAAGGTTATCCTCTAGGGCACTAAAAGAAGAATCAACTTTTATCTGAGTACTCAATTTATCTGTGGGAGTAGGAGTTGGGATAGTGAACCCAGAATAAGAATTACTCATGGAAATCACTTCATGAATTTTAAAGCACTACATAAATGTAATTACTGTTATGTAATGTTCTGGTTAGCTTTCTGGAGGTCTTGGGACCAGCCTTCATTTCAGCAGAGTAATCATCAGGAGAATAGCCAGAGATAAAGTCCAAATTCTTTATTATCTCCTTCACAGTCTGTCTCCTTCACTTGGGGCCTGGTTAGCTTTCTGGAAGGCCTTCAGATGGGACTTGGTTTCAGTGGAGAAATGAAAGATAGCCACCAGGAGCCTGATCAAAGATGGAATGTCTCTCTGACTCCAAGAGCTTGAGCTCCAGCCTTCAGTCCTTTGTCTTCTTCGAGTCTCTATCTCCAATGTCTCCAAGTCTGACTCTGATCTCTTAAATACTCTATTACAATTAAATCCATTCATCATACTAAGTATAAGTCAATCATTATATCACTATGGAACCATTATTTGTTGTAAGATTAATTCAATCATACTGAACTAGAGAACTATTAATCCCCATGCTAAACTAGATAACCATTGTCTTATCCATTCCACTAAGTTAACACTTTGCAAGAATACTTGTTTCAAATACATTTCTCTAAAATTCTGTCCCATTATATTATTAGTATTTTCTGATTTTAAATATTAAAAGTTTTATTGGGGGAGCTCCTAAAACCTTTGTGCTGAAAGATCCCAAAGGATAAACCTGGCTCCCTTGCTCCTGGGTTTCTACTTAGAAAACATTGCCAGTGCTGAGCTGTGTAATCTGATCTCTTGATGTTGATCTTCTCAGCTCTTCCTTCCTTAAGAACTTGTGGCTGATGAGAGTTGAACCCAAGAAATGATCTCTTCCCTCCAGTTGAGAATTGATGAAGAGTGCTGGAAAGACACTCATAGGGCAACTCTAGCTTTTTTTTTTTTTCTTTGCCTGATAACAAATGAGGACTATGAGTTGCTGTGGGCCTCCAGGTGAGGGATGAGCCATCTATCACCCAAAGATGGCATGAAACCAAGAGCACATGATTCTGCTATTGCTGAGACATAATGTCAGCATAATGTTTACTGTTCTCATTGAATATCAGATCATAAACACATGGTTCTGCTCTTGTTTTTGTCAATCAGCCAATAAGCATTTATTAAATACCTACTTTGTGCTATGCTCAGTCCTAAGTCAACAAACTATATATAAGATAAATATGAAATAACTAAAAGAGAGAAGGCACTTAGAATGAAGAAAGGTTGAGAAAAGTTTCTGTAAAAAATGCAAATTAGCTGAGGCTTGAAGGAAGACAGGGAAAATGGAAGGTGAAGATAGAGGGAGAACACCCAGGAATGGAAGACAGCCATACCTAGAGCCAAGAAATGGAGTGTCTTCTTTATGGAACACCAAAGATGTCAGTGTCACTGGATCAAAGAGTATCTTTTAGGAAGTAAAGTGTCAGAAGACTGAAAAGGTGGGGTGGGGGGAAATGGAGGGGGTTGGGGGTACAGTGCTAGGGAAGAAAGGGGAAAAACTGCTCTGTCCCTCTGGGTCCAAGAGAGGGCAATCCCAGGTAGATTCAGGTTGAAAATACAGCTTTTCCTTCCTCCCAATATTCAACCCTTCTCCCTCCACAAACATAGAAAATAACATTATTATCTGACCATTTATCCTTCCCTTTCTCATTTCAGCAACTGATGAAAATAAAAATAAAATTCTGCCAGAATTGAACACAACACACTCCGGGTTTGCATAGTCTAAGGCTGCATTAATTTCTTTACATCCAATTCTATTACTGACTTGCCTTAAGCTTGAAGTCCATCAAATCATCCAACTCTTTTTTGAACCAATTACAATTTAATATATATTGCATCTATCTATCTATCTAAATATATAAAATCCTATCACATATTTCTGAAGTTTTGAACTTGAACTGTAGAACTTTATATTTATTGCTCTTATCTAGTTTTAAAAATCTAAAAAGACTCCTGACAGCAAAACAGAAGGTACAGTTGAACATTTAAAAAAATCTGGGAAGAAGCAATGAAATCGTTTAAAAACTGGGTATTTCTGCTCCCCAAAAAAGTTATTGAGGGAGAAAACACAATAAACCTTTACTTTTGAAAGCCATTCAACAACAACAACAAAAAGCCATATAATTCAAAGTTTATTGCATTCTGCTTCTGTCCACACTCCTTTGTTTTCTCATGAAATTAGTATTTTCTGAAACAACCTCTTGCCATGAGCCAAAAGTGCTGGTTATGAATGCCAGAGATTGAGGGAAGACAGGGGAAAAAGTGATTTGTTCCCCTGATCTATAGCAGGACTTTTTGATTCAACAAAGAAAAAATATTTTTAAAAGAGTACTCATTAGTTGGGAAATGGCAGAACAAATTGTGGTATACAATGTAATAGAATTTTATTATGACATCATAAAAAAGATAATGAATTCAGAAGATTAATATGAATTGCTTCATAGTAAAATAAGCATAGGACCAGGAGAACAATTCAGATAATAATCACAATATTAATGTGAGAAGAAACAGCTTTGAAAGAAGCTCAGACCTTTGACCAAAACAATAACTATTAGTGACCTCAAAAGCAAAGTGCAGAAACCTATGTTGCATCCCTTGGCAGAGAAGGGATGAGCTAAAGGTACAGATTAAAGCTTGCATTCTCAGATGTGGTCAATAGGTGGGTTTGTTTTGCTTGTAGAGCATCTTATCTACAAGTGAAAACTTGCTTTTGGCTGAGGTGGGGTGGTGGGAGATTGGTTAGTGAATAGTGACAGACATGAAAAAAAAATCACCAAAAGTATACCTTTTTAATGCAGAAACAAACAAAAAGAAGTGCCAGAAGAGGACAAAGTAGAGCAACTTATTATTATATTGTTAGGCTCTCTCTCTATCCCTCCCCTCCTCTCTCCTTCTCGCCCTTCCTTCTCTCTCTCCTTCCCTCCTTCCTTCTCTCTCCCTCTCTCCTTTTCTCTCTCTCCCTCCTTTTTCTCCCTCTTTCCCTCCCTCTTTTCTTCCCTCCCCCTCCCTTCTCTCTCTGCCTCCCTCTAAATATAAAGTACAAGAGGTACTTAAAAATATAATAACTTTTTTCTACATTGTAAATAATGCACACATACATAGGGTATTATAAAAATCTTATTCCAGTATTAAGCTTTATTAGTTGACAACTTCACTCAGTCTTTTAGGACACCTTGTGAATATGTGTATGTATAATTTTATATAGTATATGTATATACATATATTTGTATATGTTTTGAGATACCTTGTGAGTTGTGTATATGCATGTATACATATCATCATATATGATATAAATATATACTATATGTATATATAAAATATATTCCTACATGTTTTTAGACACTGTGAGTATATGCATGTTTGTGTATATGAGTATATACATAGGTATGTGTTTACATACACACATACTTTAAAAATATACTTCCTCATTCTCCTTTTCATCCTTTCTATTAACTCTCAATAGGAACTCCTTTCTGTTCACACTGTGCATTCCAGCCTCTTGATATTGAAATTCTTTCCTTGCCTGATACTGATTCAGAGCTGGAAGGGAATTTAACTTTATGACTAAAGGCCAGAGGAAAAAAGTTATTTGTCCAAATTGAAACAATAAGGAAATGGAAGAGGAGAAGCTACGACCCATTACTGTTGAACCTTAACCAGGGCTCTTCCCTCTAAAATGGTCACCTTCCCCTATGTCTATGTTCTTCTCTTTCTCTCTAGAACCAAAGCTCACCTTCTGAATTAGAGACATCTGTTCTCTAGATCCATTGCCACATCCCTCTTCCTTCACCCGAGTTCCTTTGCCAAGTAAGCAACCCACACAGTGAGGGTATTGACTTTTCTCTATACTCCCGTTGGCTTACAAAGGAACTAACATTCCTAGTGAGTTTTCTAAGGATTCTAGAAACAATGAGGAAAGTGACAAAACTATCAAAATAAGGGATATTTTAGAAAGTTAATGTCCTTGTAAGCCTCTAGAAATTAGCATCCTTTATCTTCATCTAAATTGAAAAAGTGAAGCTCCTACAAAATTTCTCTGACTCTTCTTTCCTCGTTTGATTGTGTTAGAAAGTATTAATGTTAGCTTTTCATTTCTTGGACTGTTACTTTAAAGTCAAAAGAAAGTTGATGACATTTAAAGTCTTTCACAATTTGACTCCACCTTATCTTTCTAGTCTTATATAGTATTCCTCTTCATGTTCTTTACATTCCAGATACAAAGAACTTTGCTGTTCCTCAGATATGACACTTCATCTCTCATCTGTGTAAGAGTTGGATGTGAGTTGAGAGAAAGGGTGATAAGAAGGGAAAGGAAAGGAGAGGAGGAAAGGGGTAAGGAAAGCTGGTGCTATGCCACAGTTCCCTTCTATTTGTTCTGCCTCAATTTCCCTCAATTGTTCTGCCTCAATCCCCTTGATTGCAACACCACCCTTCCCTCCTAATCATTAGAACTGATATAATTTAGGGCTGGCTACACTAAGATTATAAATTGTAAATGTTTTATCCAGATAAGAAGAAAGACCTTCTATCTTGGACATCATGACCCCAGCCAGAGCAGAATGTCCAGTGCCTCCCCCAACCCTGTCAGAACCGCATTGATAGTCCCTTTCCCACTCTCAGTGCTCTGACTCTGCCCCTGCCTCAGTCTACCCCTGTAGCTTGGAGCCACATGTGTATATATATTACATGGGAACCTCATATTCTCGGTTGGATTCTTGGAGACAATAGTCTCATTCAGCCCTGGGATCAAAACATGGATCCATTTGGTCCCAGCACAATCTCTCCCTCTCAAATAAAATATTAAAAAATTCTCAAATCTCTATCTTACCTCAGTTTTTCCAGCATTATATTTGGAGCTTCCCAGTGAGATATGAGAGCAGAATTAGAGATTAGAGATCTTTGGGTCTCTGCCTTGAGTCTCAGAGTGGTTGAGGATCTGGGATTCTCTCAGTCTACCCCTGTAGCTTGGAGCCACATGTGTATATATATTACATGGGAACCTCATATTCTCGGCTGGATTCTTGGAGACAATAGTCTCATTCAGCCCTGGGATCAAAACATGGATCCATTTGGTCCCAGCACAATCTCTCCCTCTCAAATAAAATATTAAAAAATTCTCAAATCTCTATCTTACCTCAGTTTTTCCAGCATTATATTTGGAGCTTCCCAGTGAGATATGAGAGCAGAATTAGAGATTAGAGATCTTTGGGTCTCTGCCTTGAGTCTCAGAGTGGGTGTCTTAGAGCGCAATCTGATCTATTTATCTGTTCTGTCTGTCTGCACTAGCATCTGGATTTTCAGAATAATAAGACACCAATAGGTGTTAATTTCTGAGAACATGTCCATTGGACACAGTGTGGCACTATCTGGGTGTCTTCTAAGACACATATCTGGTTCTGTGCCAGTTGGCACAACTCTGGGTATTCTAAAGTATAAATCTGGATCTGGTTATCTGATTCTCCAGTCTCTGGAAAAGAGAGCAGTTTTCAGCCGCAGCCATGCTCAATGGTGGACACCTGCATTTCAGTAACAGGAGAGTAAGTCTGGGTGTCTTAGAGCGCAATCTGATCTATTTATCTGTTCTGTCTGTCTGCACTAGCATCTGGATTTTCAGAATAATAAGACACCAATAGGTGTTAATTTCTGAGAACATGTCCATTGGACACAGTGTGGCACTATCTGGGTGTCTTCTAAGACACATATCTGGTTCTGTGCCAGTTGGCACAACTCTGGGTATTCTAAAGTATAAATCTGGATCTGGTTATCTGATTCTGAGCACCTTTTTTTTTTTTTTTGGCATTATCTGGTTATGTGTGTTAAATGTTTTGTTTAATATTGTAGTTGTGCAGTCTATGTTTGTGTGTTCTGTGTGATTTGTCCATCTGTTTTGTTGGTTAAAGAGTTCTGTTAAAGTTTTAAGAACAATGACAGAATGGGAGGAGGCACCAGACATTCTGATAAGCAGGGAAGGTCTGGGATCATGATGTCTAAGATAGAACATCTTTCTCCTTATCGGTATTAAACATTTACAGTTTACAATCTTAGCATAGCCAGCCCTAAATTATATCAGTTCTAATGATTAGGAAGGAAGGGTGGTATTGCAATTTTAGGGGAATTGAAACAGAACAATTAAGGGAAACTGAGGCAGGACCATTAGAAGGGAACTGTGGCACAACATTGGGAAGCCTCAAAGCAGATAGCCTTTCAATCGATAGAGAGCTAGACCTGAATTCAGAAAGATTTGAAATAAAATCCTCTTCCTCCTCTACGGAACTCTAGGCAAGTCCCTTAGTCTCTGACCAAATTGGCCTGTTACTAGCCACCTTCTATAGAGAAGATCCCTATATTCTTTTTGCTAGTGATTTATCTCTACTGATTATTTCTAATTTATTCTACATATATTTGTTTGCACATGTATGCATTTTTATCTTTCCTTTTAGAGAATTTTTTGAGATAAGAATTATCTTTTGCCTGTCTTTGTACTCCCAGCACTTAGCATGGTGATTGGCATATAATTGGTGCTTAATAAATGTTTATTGACTGACAACATAGTTTTTTGCACACTATATCCTCTCCTGTTTAAATTAAGAATTCCTTAAGAAGAGGCTCTGCTTTTTGTCTTTCTTTGTATCCTCCTCCTTAAAACAGTACCTGGCATATGACTGACACATAATTAGGGTTTAATAAATGTTTAGTGACTGACAGCATAGTTTTTTGCACACTATATCCTCTCTCATTAGATTAAGAATTCCTTAAGAAGAGGGTCTGCTTTTGTCCCCCTCCTTAAAATAAAACCTGGCACATAGTAGGTAGTTAATAAATACTTGTAGATATGACTAGGACAAGGCTGCAATGGTTCCAGGGAAATGAAAGCTAATATGCCCTATATATTTTAGATCTAGCCTGATATTTTCTAGTCTGCATAGACCACTGAGTTCATTGTGACATGTTCAGCCTCACTTCTTCTTTCCTTTCTTGCATCAACAATTTTTGAACAATGAAGAAGCTCATGAGCTTTTATTTATGATTCTTCTTCATCCCCAGATAAACTCTACTAACTCTGGTCAGTGAATAAAAGTATTGGTCCAATGCTAGTTACTAGTTAATACTGTTGGGGAGAGGTGGGGGAAGTAAGTCAGTTACTCTTTAAATATTTATTACATCCCTATTGTGTGTCTACCATTACACTAAGGAATGGGTGTATTAAGAAAGATAAAAGATAGTCCTTACTCTTAAGATATTCAGTTTAATGGCAGAGACAACATGTATACAACTACATACAAATTAACTGTATATACGATAAATTTAAAATAATCAACAAAGGAAACTAAAGAAGAATGGAAAATGATTCCTGTAGAAGGTAAGATATTAGCTAACTAATAGCAGATGATGAGAAAGGAGAAAGATGAGGCAGAGATGAGAAAGGAGAGTAATCCATGCATGGGGAACAGCCTGTAAAAATGCCCAGAATCAGGAGATAAAGTTTATTGTGTGAAAAAGAGCAAGGAGGCCAATGTCACTGAATCTCAGAGTACTTGTGGGCGAAGTAGGGAGGGAAGGTGTCAAAAGACTCAAAAGGTAGAGAGGGGCTGGTTCTAAAAGGTCTTTGTGTGACAGATGATTTTATATTTGGTTATGGAGAAGATAGGGAATTACTAAGGCTTATTGAGTGAGGTTGGATGGGGCTGACATGGTCAGACTTGCAGTTTAGGAAGACTTTGATAACTTTGAAAAAGGATTGGAATGGGGAAAGACTTGAGGCAGGCAGACTAACCAGTAAACTTGTCTGGGATTGAGGTGATGATGGCTAGTACCAAGGTGGTGATAGTGTCAGAGGAGAGAAGGAGGATAATCATGAGAAATATTAGGAAGATAAAATGAATAGATCTTGGCAATAGTTTGTATATAGAGGATGGAAAAAGAGTCAGGAGTTGAGAATGACACTTATGAGCCTGGTTGCCTGGGATTTGATGATACCCTCAACAGAAATAAAGAAATTAGGAAAAGATAAAGGATTGAGGGGAAAGATAATGAAATGAAGTTTTGGATATATTGACTTTATGATGTCTATGATTCACTCAACTAAAGATGTCTAATAGAAAGTTGGAGATGAGAGATGGGAGGTTGGCAAAGAGATTAGGGTTGGATAAGTAGATTTGAGGATCATTAGTATAGAATGATAATTGAGTATGGGAGCAGAAGTGAAAAAGTATAGAGGGAAAAGAGAAGAGGTCTTGTCAGAAGAGGCATGTTAGCAAGCATGACCTGAATGAGGATTCAGCAAAGGAGACTGAAAAGCTGTGGCCAAAAAAGGATAACCAGGAAAGAATAGAGTTATGAAAAACTGGAGACAAGAGAGTATCAAGGAAAAGAAATGGCTGAGTATCAAAGGCTGTAGAGATGTTGGGAAAGATGAAAACAGAAAATATCATTCACTAGATTTAATAAATAAGGTATTATTATTATTGACTTTGAAAAAGTTGAAAAGTTGTAGTTGAATGATGAGTTTTGGAAGCCAGATAACTAAGAAGAGAATGAAGAAAACTGGTGGCACCTATTGTAGACCAAGAGTGTCAAACTAATGAGGGCCAATAAACCATACATAAAGATTTCTAGGGGCTGCATGTTGTCTTAGAAAATCACAAATTGTTTTATTGGATTCTTTTTTGTATTTTGTTCCTACCTTATGTTAAACATTTCTTAGTTACATTTTAATCTGGCTTGGTACTCAAAGGTATTGTGATTTACATGCAATGACACTTGTGTTGGAGATGATCTTCTCAACGATATTAACAACAAAAAGAAGAGGAGATATGGCATGATGATAGCTGGCAAGGAAAGATGGAATGAGAATTTTTTGATGATAGAGGAAACATAGATATGTTTGTAGGTAATAGGAAGTAGACATCAGACAGGGGGAAATTCAAGATAAGTGAGAAAGAGGAAATAGTGGAAGGGAAAATCTTCTGGAGAAGAGAATGGAATGGTATCATGAGAAGAAGTTTGATTTTGCAAGGAGGAAGACTACCTCATGTGAGAAAGGAATCAAGGAAGAATTTGTGGTAGTAGCAATTTGGGTTATATGAAATGAGGATAGAGGAAAATACAGAACTCTTGGTAAATGGATTCAATTATTTTTAGTAAAATATGAGGTTGGGTTCTCAACAGAGAGGGTAAAAAGAGGGGGAGACAAGGAAAGTTTAAGAAAGAATAAAAAGGTTTAGAAGCACAACTGTGATGAATGGGTTAGTGAGTTAATTAAAGAGATTAAACAATTGCTTTACAGCAGTGAGGACCCAGTTGAAATTAAGTAACATAAATTCCTACTGGAACTTGTCACCAAGGTTTCATTATTTTCTCCAGTTTCATTTGGCAGCCCATATGTAAGAAGAACACAGAGAATAGTGGCCATGATCTAAGGCTGAGTTTTGGCAGGCAAGTTTGGGGAAATGACAAAGGAGCAAGAGAAGAAGATAGTGTAGAACTGAGGTGGTTTCCCAAGGGGTAAGGATGGGGAAAAGAAAGCAGTATAGCTAATTCAAGGTGATGGGCTGGAAAAGGACTTGAGGAGGAGGGGCGAGGATTGAAATTTATAATACAGATGAAGAACAGGATTTGGGTTTCTAAGACATAGAAGGACATATATTAACAATAGATTGTGAGCTGATAAGGGAATTTCAGAGTTTATGGCCATGGAAATGGTAATTTGTGGTTAATGGAAAACTGATAAAAGTCTGATCCTCTTTCTATGTAGGTGAGATGGGGTGGAAGGATAGGTCATATGAAATGAGTAAGCTTAAAAAAATAGCTAAACATAGTAGATAGAATGTTGGATCTGAATTTAAATCTCTTCTTTTTCACTTATTACTTGGTTAAATTTGGAAAAAATCTCTTTACCTTAAGAACTTCATTTTCCTAACCAATGAATTTAATTAATTAATTGTGGAAATTTCTTCAATATTTGCCTTAATAAGACAAAGTTGGGTCCTCATATCTGCTCTCCATACACACACACACACACACACACACACACACACACATATATATGAACGATATCTAAACTCACACAAAAATAAAATTGAAAAAGGGAGGTATATTTTAAGAGGGAAATATCAACTGAGTGTAATTATCTTAATAGTTATGACCTATGAAACCTTCTAAATGTGGGTTGGGGACTGAGAGGCACTTGATTGTGTAGTGGATAGAGTTCTGGGGTTGGCATAAATTAAACCTGGGTTCAAAAAACAGCCTCAGATACTTATTAGTTGTGTGACCCTGAGTAAAATAATATCTACTGCCTTGGGTTTTTGTGAGAATCAATGAGATAATATTTGAACAAAGCAGATAGCATAGGGCCTGGCACATAATGGACACCAGGAATATAATGCTTATTCCCTCCCTTCCCTATTTCAGAGTTCCTTGCTCCATTGAGAAGTGCTGGATTAAATAATTTCTGAGGTTTCTTTTGGCTCTGGATTTATACTCTATGGTCCCATGACATAGCTTACATGGATGGCAATCCTAGATACATCCCTCTCTCTCCACCAGGGAAATAATGGACAGCAATTTGTGATTAGACCACAGGAATTTTGTGTTCAACACTGATCCTTTCCCAGTCTCCCAACTCCCTTTAACCAAATCATTTCCTTGTGGATGGAGAAAGGACAAAGAATGCTGAGTGGGAAGGACTTATTGTGACCAGGAAGAAGGGGAAGAGTCTTGCAGTGTATCATTGATTCCTTTTGGCCATTAAGAAAGAGAGAACAAAAAAAAAAGGCAGTGAGGAAATGGGCATCCTTCTATTCTAGATGTCCTTTCTAAACAGAACCCCATGTACCCAGTAGCTGCCATGCATCCGAATTTATCTCTCAGACTAGACAATTCCATTTCCATTTGCTTGAATCCTCTTTAAGTGATAGGCCCCATTCTCCTCACCTTCAGCCTCTCCCTTCACTCCTAGCTCTTTGTATACCTAAATGTGGGATAGATACAGGATCAGGAAATCTATAGTGTAACACAAGCTGCAGTAGTAGTTCTAAGGCCCAACGCTCCCCTGGAGGAGAATCCCTAGGTCACCTTCAGGGTCAGAGCCCTGACAAGTAGAATCCCCCAGAGAGAAAGTCTTTCATCCCTCTCCTGTGAGGTCAGTACTTCTGCTCCCTTTACTCTTCTCACTTGCCCAATCACAACTTCCCCCACTTTCTCAAACTGCTTCTTTCTTCTCAGAGACTCAGAACGAGATAGTAAAGAATCAGGATCAACACCCTCCTGCCATCCATCAGCCCAAGGGACCACATCTCATGTGCCCTACCTCTGAATCCTTGAAGGCATGATGGACCAGGCAGCCCCACTGCAACTGCTGCTGCTTTTGTTTCTAATGGATACGTCGGGGTGGGGAGGAGGTTAGAGAAGAAGAGAGGTGATAGGGATATCACCAGATAACTGGTAGGGAATAGAGAAGAAAGAAGACAGGGGGAGAAGGGAGGGATCACAAGTTTGTGTTGCTATGAGGGAGGAGGGAAGATAGGAGTAGTGGTGTGCTGGATTCAACTCACACTAGTCTGTAAGAGGCACTTGGTAAATTTCCAGTGAAAATGTTTACACTTTAAAACTGGCAAATACTGTATACAAATGAAGAATTGATTGATTGTGTTATTAACTGACAACTTGAAAAAGGGATATGAGAATGTTAATAGTACAGATTAGATTTTAAAATGTGTCAAGAATATGTATATGTACATGGATATATATATATATATATATATATATATATATATATATAATGAGAGAAGAGAAAAGAGAGAAACATAGACATAGTAGGAGGGAAAAGGAGGAAGAATAATAAAGGGAGGGAAAGAGAAAAAACGAGAGGAGAGGAAAGAGAGAAGGAAACATAGACAGAGAAGTGGGAGGGAAGAAGAGGAAGAGTAACAAGGGGAGGGAAAGAGAAAGATTGGGAGAACTGGTTGTTAATTGTTTATTAGCACACCACTGATTAGGAAGCTTCTTTGGGTGAAAGGCTGGCCCTTTGAGACATGTTTTCTTAGAAGGGGTTGTTATTTAAGGAGACCAGTCCCTTTATTTTGTTCTTATTCTTTACTCAATGAAGGGAGGGAAGTTAAGAGGGACCCAAATGGGCTCCCCGCCTTTAATGGATGATCTGCTTTTCAGATTCCCAGGGACAAGAGTTCCAAGTGAAGTACCAAGAGGGACAGACACTCAATGTGAGTTGCAACTACAATGCCAAGAAAGATATGTTAAAGTGGAAAATCTGGTGTAAAGTGCAAATGAATGGAACATTCTATGATAAACTAGTTATGAAGATCTTAACGTTAGCAGAATTTTGTTTTGACGATCGAACCTCCCTGAAGGATAACAGCAACACTGGTATTATCACCATCACCATGTCTAACCTCAGGATGAATGACTCAGGCATCTATTGGTGTGGAATTCAGGACTTTACATATAATCCTATAAAAGTTGTCAGACAGATCAGTCTGGAGGTTTCTCCAGGTGAGTCCCTGCCAAGCAGAGCTTGGGAAATGTCTAGTGTTAACATGACTCTGCATTAGGATGTGAACTTAGGCACCCTTGGTGTCTCTAGAGAGAAGGTGCTCACCCTCCCTCAGTTCTTCAGCTTTCTTCCCCTCTCCATTCCCATCCTCTCTTCACTTCCTTCCACACCACAGTTTTGATGGCAGTTCATCTTCAGATCTCCGAGGAACACAAGACATTTTCTTCTCTGGTCTTATTCCAATGGGGAATTCTCAGATCTTTTTCTTAGGACTTCTAAGTCTTGAGTGCCCAGGCACTCATTCACACAAATGTACTTGTGGCTTCTCCAAGCAAAGACACACGTAGGGTTCTCCCAGCCTATACATAGACACTGAGAATTGTGTTTGACTAATTTCTGATGCCTGTAGCTCTGGTCCCAAGAAACAAGGAGGAGATCCTGGTGCGTTCTAATGGAAGAGCATAGACATAGGATCAAGTGTTCTCGTCAAACTGTCTCATGGTGTGACTCTGAGTGATTGTTCTACATATCTTAGACTCAGTTCCTCATTTTAAAACGGGAGGTTGTTCATAGAGTTGGGATTATGGGAAATACTATTATTGAATTATAACTCCTCTCTATCTTGGGAATTATTACAATTGCCTTCAATCTGTACAGCAACTACATCCAAGTCCTGGGGAGAGAGAAAGCATCCCAAAGGGATATGGTTTATCAGACCCTCAGATTGCCTGGGGGTGACAAAGGAGTCTAATGGTGACCTTAAAAGTAGGATCATTAGGCTACTATACTTGAAAATACATCATGAATAGGATATGATATACTACATATATTAGCCCACAGTATGCATGCATGTGATGCCTAAAGCTTTTTCAAGCTCAATACCTCATTGGGGTTAGTAGTCTAGTTGTTCTAGCCCCCCAAGGAAGAGGAGACATGTCAGGGTGTGGGGGCATGGATCAAGTGTTTCCTCCCTCTATTCTTTTTTCAGCCACAGCATTGAAGACCATTGAACATTCTCAAACTACCACTGAGACACTTCTGACCACCTCTGTCATCCCTTTGGACGTCAGCAGGTACAATTTCTTTTTGGAAAATCATTGTATCTCAAGAGCTCCAGACCATGACAATTAATATGTGTGTCATGTGTGCTGCCTCAGGCTATTAGTTTAAAGTAAGATCTTTCCAGCTTTCCATTAGGGATGGTAGAATACAAGGGCAAACAAAGGAAGCTGAGGATTTTCTTGTGCCTGGGGAACTGTATTTACTTCCTTTCCCCCCTTTCCTCATTTTCATGTTTAAGATAGCTTGAAATTTAATTTGTTTTAGTCCCAGACTTTTCAGTCCTCAATCCACACTACTTTGTGCCACTTGCTAAGCCTTTCCCCACCTTCAGCACTAATAATGGGTATTGTTTATCCTAAATCCTTATCTCCAGATAAACTAGAGATATCCTTAAATTCCCCTCTGTTCTGAACTACTTTCTCTTGTTGATAATCTGGGCAACATTCCCTCCAATTGATTGCTGCTCCCTTTCCTTCCTACCAGAAACTAATGAATCTGGCAAAATTGTGAAGAAAATTAAACCTACCTTCCAAAAATTGTTTACAACATGCCTACCTAGAAAAATTTTCTTGTTGGTGCCACTTCCTCTGTCATTCATTTCTCAACCACTTACTTCTGATTTTATTACTCAATTGAAATTGCTCTCTCCAAGGTTACCAATGGTGTCTTAATTGGCCCTTACTTAATACTCATCTTTTTGAATGTCTCTTTAGTAACCAACTCTGCTGATGACCTCTGCTCCACTCCCACTTTCCTTTCTTTTTAAAACTTTCTTTGATTTTCGGGAAAATGCTTTTTGTTTTTCAGTTTCTTCTGATTCTTTTGCTGGATTATGATTCAGGTCTGTCCTTTCTGTATTTCTGTCTAGCCTTTCCTCTCTATACTGTCTTTAGGTCAAAGGTTCTAAATGTGGATTCCATGAACCTGTTATATATAGACTATTATAAATATACACTCACATACATGTCTATATATTTATAAACTCTATTGTTATATAAATGGGTTTCTTTGTAATCCTAAGTATTTTATCTTTTGCATTTAAAAATAGTGTTTTGGGAAGGGATCTGTAGGCTTTACCAGACTGAGGACTCCAGGGCACTGTAATGTTCTTATTTTTTTTTTTTGAGGTCTTACAGCAGCCTTCTTTTCAGTTAAAGTAATCACCACGTGAATAGCCAGGTGTTAAAGTCCAAAAGTCTTTATTGTCTCCTTCACCTGGTACTCAGCTAGCTCTCTTGTGGCCTTCAGAGGGGACTTGGTTTCAGTGGAGAAAATGCAGGAGACCAGGTCAGCCACCACAAGGCTGATGAAGATGGAAATGAATCTCTCTCTCCTTGGCTCCAAGAGCTTAAACTTTTGCCTCCAGTCCTCTTGTCCGCCCTGGTCCTCAATCCTAGTTTATATGCTCTACACTGAGTATAAACCAGTCATTATATCACTAGGAAACCATTATTTGTTGCAAGATTAAATCAATCATACTGAATTTAGAGAACTATTAATCACCATGCTAAACTAGATAACCATTGTCTCATCAATTCCACTGACTTAGGCACCTTGTAAGAATCCTGGGTCAGAGTTCTGACCCATAACAGGGCACAAAAAAGCATTGAGAACCTTTATCTAGAAGATGTAACAGATAATTAATTCTAGGTGATTGAATTATCTTGTCTATTCAGATGACACATACATATATATATATATATACATACATAGGTATATATAATATTATATACATATATATATGTGCTTACATATATATACTGCGCTAGTCTCTCTTGAGTCCTAATCACACAAATACCTATTATATATCTAAAACTGGATTTGTCTCCTCCTAGTCTCTCTGCTCCAAACCAACCCCTCCTCCAAATATTCCCATTTCTATTAAAGACTTCCAACCCTTCTAGTTACCCAGGTGAGCAATCTTAGACTCACCTTTGATTCTTCACTTACCTTCAACCCTCTGCTCTAATTAGATACCCAATTTATTCTTTCTATCTCCACACTTTTTCTTTTGCCTGCCTTCTTTTCCTCCCAAGTAGTCACCATCTAATTTAGCTAATTAGTCAAGAAGCATTTATTAAGCACTGATTATGGGTGGGTCGCTGTGCTAAACCCTGGGAATACAAAAAAAAAAAAAAAAAAAAAAAAAAGCAAAAATACAAGTCCCTGACTTCAAGAAACTCACATTCTCAGGAGAAACAACATGAAAAATTTAATATAAAATATATTAACATAAATTATAAATGGGAGGTAGTCGCAAAATGAAGATGCTAACAGTGTGTGTGTGTGTGTGTGTGTGTGTGTGTGTGTATGTTTAGATGTATGTAAGAATGATGTGGGTCTAATGGTAGAGAATTGATGTGAGAATTCCTCTAGTTGGAGATGCAGGTCATACGTGAAAGAATTCACGAACCTGAAAAATCTGAATGGCAAAAGAGAAGTTTATTGGCCCTGAGAAGCCAGCTTTCTTAGGAAGACAGACTTCTCAGTGGTAAGAGGTCCTGTCAGAGAAATAACAAAGGTTATCACTGAGAAGAGAATGTCTTCACAGTGGGCAAGAGTCCTGGTAGGCAGCTGTGCCAAGAAGAGAGGACCCTTGGCAAAGCATAATCCTACTTCGGACTTCTGCAGAGATTGGGGTTCAAAATTGTCCTTTATAGCAGTCTGAGCCTTGGTTCCAGTTGAAAAGAGAGTCAATGCCCCCAGGCGTAGATACTTATCTTGGAGTTTTAAACCATTCAGCAGGCCCAGATCTCCAACTGAATAAAATTATTTTGAAGGCTTTTTCCCAGAGTCTGGAATTTCTTAAAGAGGATGGGGCTACCCCCAAAAGATCAATGGAGAGTGATTTGACCAAGATCTTCACATGAATGAAGCCATTTAACTTGTCTGGGAACATATGCTTTCCAAGACATTTTGGAGTCTCAGACTCCAAATCTCCTTTCTTTTACACATCAAAGGGGAGACAGTTTCAGAGTTCAGCCCCATTACTTCCCCCCCAAAGTCAAGGGGGACAGTTTCAGGGTTCACCCCCGTCAATAACACTGGGAGGCTTTCTGCTCATGCATTTGGGATTCAGACACTTCTTCTGTGAACTATTGTAAAAGCTTCCTAACTGACCTCCCTAGTTCCAGTCTCTCTTTTCTAATCCATCTTCTATAGGGCTATGTATACACATTATCTCTAAAGTCCTAGTAAAAATTTAAGCTTCAATACCTTCAGAAGTATCAATGTTACAAACTTATTTTTAAAATCTGAAAAGTTAACTATTTAAATTTTAAAGTACTATATGTTTAGGTAATTTTTAGAACTCTTAGTAAACTTTTATCTGCTGCTTGGATTTATCTGAGGGCCCCGAAGCAAGGTGCCAAAGAGGAACATGAAGTTTCCAGTGGGCATGTGTAGAGAAGGGTAGTTGGAAGTCCCATAGACATAGATCAAGTGATCTTCAATTACCTCAGGCACAGGGCAAACTTCCCTCCCCAGTGTGATTGTATTTTCTTTCTTTTTTTTTTTTTTGTGAGGCAATTGGGATTAAGTGACTTGCTCAGGGTAATACAGCTAGTGTTAAGTGTCTGAGGTTGGATTTAAACTCAGATCCTCCTGACTTGAGGGCTGATGATCTATTCATTGTGCCATCTAGTTGCCTCAGTTGTGTCTTGTTTCGTGTTGTCTCACCTGACTGGTCTCCCTTCCCATTAGTCTGCAAGATCACCTCATCATTTCGGGCTCTATACTGGGCTCTTTGCTCTTGTTTGGGCTCCTCTATGCAGGCATCTTTTGTGCTGTGAAGATCTCCCAAAAATCAAGAACAGGTAAGACATCTGTGGTCACTTGGCCTTCTTTCCAAAGAATCCTTCACTTCTTCCTAATTTCCTCCCTTTACTGCCCCAGGTTCTTCTCTCTCACTTTGCTCCAACATTGTTGACTCAGGTACTTTTTCTCTTCTGTAACACTTAAATCATTTAAATTTTTGTTATAATTCTTGTATACTTTTCTTATCTGCCCCTGACACATTAGTGGGGAGCTTGTCAGTACCAGATATTCTTATCTTCTTTTTCATCTTTCTTTCATTCAGGCTATCTATCTCATAGGTTTGTTGTAAGAATCAAAAGAGGTAATATTTGTAAAGTTCCTAGCACAGAGCCTGGTTCATAGTAGAACCCTACATCAGTGCTTATTCTTTCCCCTTTTCTCCTTCCCCCTCATTCTCTGAGTCTAGCATGAGCTTTGTACACAAAAGCAATGAATGAATTGCTAAAAATCTCAGTAAATAAAGGTTTCCAATGAAAACAAAATTTCCCTTTTCCTCTTTTTTTTTAAACCCATTCTTCATAAATCAATTTAAAGTCACAAACATTTATTAAGGACTTCTAATTTACAAGACACTCTGGGATGCTGGGACAGGTGCTGGGGTTACAAAGACATGACCCAAAGCCTACCTGCAAGGACCTTACATTAGAATTCTTCTTGTAATGGAGGGAAAGACATATTTATGAATAAGGATCAGATGAGAGAACTTAGTCACAGTAGAGGTTCAACAAAAGTGGAACTTTGAAAAGGAAGAGATCATTTTGAGCTGAATTAAAAGCCTGAGTATGAGGGGTTCAAGAAAGATTTCATAGATCAGAAAGAAAGAGAAGGACTTCATTAGAAGAAATGGGTTTAAGGGATGACAACTGATTCTAGCCCTAGGAGGCATCATGAATACAGGCATGGAGACAGAAATGGTCAGGATGATACTAGCTGGAACAAGAATATGTCAGTGATAAGTAATAGGAAAAAATGGGAAAAGTAGTTGATAATTAAATTGTAGAGTGCCTTGATGATTAGCTAGAAGTTTATATCTTTTCAAGAGGCAATGGGGAGCCACTGAAGATTTTTGAATAGAGAAGAAATTTGATTTTTCTCTTTCTGATTTTCTCTTCTACCTCTCTCTGTTTTGTCTGTCTGTCAAGCTTTTTTCTACCCCTCTTTCTCTTTCTCCATCTCTGTCTCTCTTTATCTTACACACACACATCCTTGGGTCACTAAGTAGAAGAGAAATACTTATTTTCAGTGGATAGGTCTTAATTTGGGGGAGGTAAGGGAGTGGATCTCAGCTCCCTCCTAAAGAGTAGATCTTCTAAACGCATGTGCTTTGACAGGTGATAATGATTGCCATCATGTCTATGATGATTTCCAGCAGAAGCAAAAGGCCAGGGTAAGTAATACTAATCATCCTTTACATGTGTCTGCAGAGCATAACTATTTCAATAGAATTTCACATACCTTATGTCATTTGTCCCTGACAACAGCCCTATGACCTGGAATGAGAGGGTGTTCACTCCATGGTACAGACATGACAGCATGACCCAGTGGATAGAGAATTAGCCAAGGAATAGGGAAGATCTGGTTTCAAGCCCTGTCTCTGACAATACTGGGTGCATGATCTTGAGAAAATCACATAGTTTCTTGAGGGCCCAAGGCAGCCGATGCTCTTAAGATAGTTAAGTTCCAAAACAGTGACTGATCGGCATTAGTAAAAGGAATTTTCTCCTTTGGAGTTCCCCAGTGAAGACATTTTTCTGGACCAAAAAGCAGGGGGGAAGCCTACCTCCAAGCAGATCATAGGATCATAGGGTCTAGAGAAGGAAAAAAAAATTTAGGGATTATCTTAGAAATATATCTCAGAAATAAGGAATCAGAGATCTACAGAGGTCAATTGGCTTTGCAAGTTAGGAGATGATCAGACTTGGAGTAAAAAAGATGTAGGTTTGAACATCACTACAGATATGTACTGGTTATGTGGTCTTGGATATGTCACAAGGTAGTTCCCTTGACCACAATTTCTTCATCTGTAAAATGGGTGGGGTGGAGAAGGTATTAGACTCATTAACCTCCACTGTTCCTTCTGGAGTATTCTAGACAGGACAAATTATAGATGGTTAGTGTCTTCCATCTGTTGATTACTTTCAATTTAACCTTCTCTATAGATTGCTTATACAAAGATATTTACATTTTGTGTCCTCCATTAGACTGTGAGTTCCTTATGATGTGGGACAATCTTTTTCTTTCCTTTGTATCCTTGATACTTAGCATATAGTAGGTTCTTAATAAATACTTAATAAACAAATAAATAATTAATAAATACATTGACTTGCTCTCTAGCAATAATATGGTAAAGAAGGATTGAGAAATATTTCTTGTAGAAGATGTGATTTTTGCTCAGACTTGAAGGAATACAGGAAAGCCAGAAGGTAAAAATGAGGAAGGAAAGATTTCTAGGTATGGGGAAGAGCCAGCAAAAATGCATCAAATCAAAAGATAGAATGTCTTGTACAAGGAAGCCAGTGTCAGTGGATCATATAGTACTTTGGGGGGATAAGGATAAGGAGCAAGAAGACTAAAAAGATAGAGAGTACCAGATTGTAAAGGACTTTGAATGGCAATGCTGATATATTTTGTTCTGGTGGTGATAAAGAATCATTGGAGTTTATCTAATTTGGAGAAGCGTAGAGTGGGATGCTTTAGTAAGATTACTTTGACAGCTGAATGCAGGGTACAGTGGAATGGAAAAAGTGCTGAGGCAGGAAGGCCAACCAGAAGTATATTGTAGTAGCCCAAGAGTTGAAGAAATTAAGTGGGATAGCAGAGAGTATTGGGCTTAGAATCAGAACTATTCCTCTTCATGCCTTCAAATCTGGCCTCAGATACTTATTAGCTGTGTGACTCTGGGCAAGTCACTTAACCCTGTTTGCTTCAGTTTTCTCACCTATAAAATGAGCTGAAGAAAGAAATAGCAAATCATTCCACTATCTTTGCTGATAATGGGTCCTGAATAGTCAGATACAATAAAAAAAAAAAAACAACTGAATAATAATAACTAGGTGATACAGAACTACATTAGGATAGTGACAGTGTCAAAAAAGAGAAAAGGATGTAGAAAGATGTTATGAAGGCAAAATCAACAGATTTTGGTAACAAATTGGACATGAAAGATGAAAGAGACAGAGACAGAGAGACAGTGAAACAGACAGAGACAGACAGAGAGAGACAGAGCGACAGAGAGTTGAAGATGACACTTCTGAGTTTCTGTTACTAGAGGAATGGTAGTGTTTTTAGTAATAGGGAAATTTGAAAGAGAGGAGAGTTTGGGGAGAAAGATAATTCAGTTTGAGACATTTTGAGTTCAAGATATCTATGGATATCCTATTAAAGATGTCAAATAGACAACTAGAGATTTGAACCTGAAGATTCGGAGAAGGATAAGTAGATTTGAGAATCATTACCTTAGAGATGACAAATCTATAAGGGGCACTGGTGAGTAAATAGCAAAAAAGGAGAAGAAAAGAGAATCTGGGCTATATCCCTAGAGGGTGCTTAGTATTAGTGAATATAACCTGGATGAAGATTCATCAAAAATAAGTGAGAAGAATAAGGATAAAATAGTGTCATAGCAACCTAGAAAAACAGAATATAGGCAAATGGGTGATTGATGGTGTCAAAGATTCCTGAGAAATCTAGGACTGAAGAAGAGATCCAAATATTCATTATAGACAGTCTACTATATGACCAGACTTTATAAGCTACTTCCATTGTGCATGGCAACTACAGAATTCATTGTGAATTGCTTAATTTAGACTTGTTCTGAATTCCTTAGCATGATTACCATTGCATCATAAGTTATGTCACATAATTCCCCAATATCCAGTTACGTCAATTGCACTTAGCACAGTACCTTACCACATGACAGCCACTTTGCAAATGTTAATTGACTCACTAAGGAAGCAACTAGCATGGTGCCAGTCATCTCCCCTCACTTGGCTAGAGTATTTTTTTCTATAAAATGAGAGAAATGTCCTATAATGGCTCCAATATTTTACTTGTGCGTCTATGACATTCCCAGGTATGTTTCTTAGACATGTTCCTCTCCTCTGCTTTACTATCTCACTTCCCATTCCCTACCCCACCCCACAAGTGTAGGCACTACAGTTGGCAGCTTCCCACACCCTGATCACTACTTTCCGGTTGATGGTCTCCTCTCTTTCTCTCTCTGGCTCCTAGGACACCACCATAGAAATGCAAGAAGAGGTTTCTGAAGTCATCCAATATCCCTTGGTGATCCACGGAAACCAGCTCAGCCTTGGAGATTCAAGCTACACTAACACAGAGATGGAACACAAGCTGGGTTCAGCTCAAGTCCCCATTGAGTCTGTGGAATATCCCAGCATTGCAAGACCCAGACCTCAGCTTCCCAAATAAGTGCCCCCACAGGAGGCAGTGGTAAGGGATTGAGTAGGCCCTCACTGAAGGGCCTACTTAATATAGAACCTCAAGTTTTGGGGGGATAGGAGACTTGGGGCACAAGGGAGAGAAAACATGAAGAGACTCATTCCCTGCCATTGATAGTTTCTCTGGAGACTCTAAGACAGAAAGTGATCTGAGGATAATTGAAAAACCAACATATTAACATGTTAATGGATTGATTTCTCATATATTATGGGCTGATTTTCCCATATTAGCATATTAATTAATTAATTAGCATATTAATGAACTACAAAATAAGTGATAAATACTCTAATCTTGTCTCTACTTAGTATATCACAGATTTTGACCTTTTATTTAGTTAGAATTATCTAGACCTCATCTAGTCTTGAGGTTATCCTTTTTTAAACTTTTTTATTTTCAAAACATATGCATAGATAATTTTCAACATTCACCCTTGCAAAACTTTGTCTTACAAATCTTTTTTCTCCTTCCTCTCCCCTCTGAAGGCAAGTTATCCAATATGTGTTAAACATATGCAATTCTTCTTACATATTTCCACAATTATCATGCTGCACAAGAAAAATCAGATCAAAAAGGAAAAAATGAGAAAGCAAACAAAAAGCTAAGAAATGATAAAGAAAAACAAAAGCAAAACAAAGCAAAACAAAAAGTAAACAACAATAAAAAATGAAAATGCTATATTGTAAGCCACACTCAATCTCCACAGTCTCTCTCTGGGTGTAGATGGCTCTCTTCATCACAAGACCATTGGAACTAAGCCCATCTTTCTAGAAGATGAAATATTGTTCAAGAAACTAGATCCTGTTTCTTCAGTGTCTTTCAGTCAGTCAGTAAATATTTATTGAGCATCTCCTATGTGTCAGGACATAGTGTAAAACACAGTTCTAGTCACCTCATTTGCTTCTCAGTTCATTCTCTTGAGTGTCTAGTAACAATTGTGTAAATTAAATGCAGAAATGATCCTTATAATCACCTTCTGTGAGGTAGGTCACTTTGCACAGCCCTTCCTCACTTAAATACAATTCACTTGTCTGTTATAGCACCACCTCCCTGTTGTCCTGGTCTTCTTTAGAAACAAAGGACAAACAGCAACAATAATCCCATAAAATGTCACAGCTGCATTGAACCTCAGAAAACATAGTCCAGACACTACCCCCACTCTTTCTCATTTAATTGAAAAATCAAGGTCCTGGAGGGTAAAATACTTGTTCCTTGAACACACAGAGCTCACATCAGCTACCTTGCCAAAGGGAAAAATGGGCAGAAAACTCAAATCAACTAGGATTTATTAAGCATCTACTATGAGAGCTCTGTGATAAGCACTGGGGATATAAAAAAAGGCAAATGATAGCCCCCGTTCTGAAGAAGCTTACAATCCAATGGGGGTGGGGGGGAACATGTAAACAACTATGTACAAAGATATAGGCAGTTGTAGAAGACATGGAGATTGAAAAAGGTATTTTGCCTTCAAAGTGGGTCCTATAAGAAGCCAAGGAAACTCAGGAAG
This sequence comes from Sarcophilus harrisii, assembly GCF_902635505.1. Lineage (NCBI taxonomy): Eukaryota > Metazoa > Chordata > Mammalia > Dasyuromorphia > Dasyuridae > Sarcophilus > Sarcophilus harrisii. The sequence continues at coordinate 272,857,912 of NC_045429.1, forward strand.
GAGAGAATTCCAGGCATGGGGAATAGCTAGTGAAAATACACAGAGCCAAGGGTAACCTATGTGAGGGAAAGCAAGGAATCTAGGGATGCTGAATTAAAATTTTCCAGCGTTCCATTTTTTCCTGGAACTGGCCCTATTTTTTCTCCCTTCCACACAGAGGTACTGAAAGGTGTCTGCCAAATGTAAGAAACACAAGGGTGATGCTTCCTGTCTTTTATTTCCAACCCAAGTCAGGATATAGTAAGAGAATACCTACCTGTCCTCAGTAAATTCACTTCATTGAATTTGGATGAATCTGGTATCTATGGCATTTAAGAGCTAACAGATTTGATTACTGAGCCATTGTATCAGGGATGTTTGAAAGCTCATATAGATACATGAAGTGCTGTAGGAAAAGCGAGTAGATTCTGCAAATGATTATTCAAGAGTTTATTACTGGGTATCTGGAAAGGGAAGTAATCACCACTAAGTATCAGTACAGGTCTCTCAAAAAACATGTCGGAGGGTCAAATGAACATGACCAAAAGTAGTCTACTACATCAGTTCACTATCACTGTTAGCTACAAAAAAGTACTTTGGAGGTTTCATTTGTATGAAGTATGAAGGATTAGATGAATTTTGTACGTAACTATAGTGAATTGTTCATCTGTAAAATGAGCTGCAGAAGGAAATGGCAAACTACTCCAGTACCTTTGCCAAGGAAACCCCAAATAGGATCACAAAGAATAAGATATAACTGAGAAATGACAGTAATAAACTGAGGAGAATGGGTTGATTATATCTTCCAAGGATAAGAAAATATTAGTAGTAGACTAAATGCAGATTGAGTTCCTTTCTATAGGAGAATGTGTAAGTGCCAGAATACTTATCCAGTTTCCTCATCATTAGGGAATGTGAAATATTTTATGAAAGAATAGAATAATTCTTATAATATAAAATTATAGAGAGTAGAAAATCTGAAGAGGAAGACAAGATGCTATGCCCATGAAAACATACTAAGATAGCAATATACCAAAATGTCCAAGATAGACAGCTGAATGGGATATAAAGGTGAAGCATAATCATGTTGCTATTGTTTAGTCATGTCTGATTCTTTATACTACAGTGGTTTGCCATTTCCTTCTTCAGCTCATTTTAGATGAGGAAACTAAGGCAAACAGGATTAAGTGACTTACCTAGGGTCATACAGCTGGTAAATGTGATTAATGTGGATATGAACACATAAAGATGAATCTTCCTGATTTCAAGCCCAGTGTTCTATTCATTGCCTTGCTTTCTCATATGACTATTAGTATTTGCGAAAGAAAAAGCCCCAAACCACCACAAAGATAATTGAAGCTTATGGGACAATATCTGTTTCAGAGATTGAAAAGATATAGAAATTTCTCTAAAGAATTCAATAAGATTCTCTAATACATGTCAACATGTATATTCTTCAATATGAAATAACATTGTAAAAAAAGAAGTGGATTTAATTTTAATAGACAGAAACCAACTGGTTATTGATGTAAAAGTCATTTCTTAATCAGTTATTTGTGTGCAATCTAACCAAAGATTAAGATCAACATTGATCCAGAAAGGTAAAGATGAGAAGATATGACCTTCTAGAAGTTATGGTAGCTATATGGTACCATGGGTAGAGTACTGGGTCTGAAGTTTGGAGTTTGGAAGACTTGGATTTAAATACAATCTCAGGCACCATCTGGCAAATCAATTAACCTCTATCTGCCTCAGCTTCCTTGATTGTAAAATGCAAATAAAAAATGTGAGTAGCAAAGGAAATAACATTTACAAAGCACTTTACAGGAGTACTAGACACATAGAAGGTGTTTAATAAGTGCTTGATCCTTTCCCTTTCTAATTGCAATAACTCCAATTCAGTTTATTCATATAAGTCAATGATAGTGAAAAGTGAGAAATGAAACAAAGAAAAGTTTTTGAGATGAACTATTATCATTTGTTAAAGAAGTTCAAAGCAATCACCTAAATGAGATCAAAAGAATCCAAAATTATCTCAGCCTACAAACATTTGGGTTTCTTACTAGGCAGAGATCCATGGAAACCAAAGATTATACTCATCATTCTTGGTGATACCAAAAATAAATAAATAAATAAACAAATAAATAGATAGATAAATAAATGAACGAATCAAAAACCAAATATTTAAATAAATAAATGAATAAAGTTACTTCCTTTTTTTTTTTTTTTAACAATATAAAAAAGCCATGCAGTTCCTTATTCAAATGTCCCTTTGCAAATTATTATCTGTGAAGCATACAATGTGTATAGATTTCATGAGGTGGGCCAATTTGAGCTGGTGCTTGCTAACTTGTTTTGTCCTCATATTAATTGAAATCTGTTAGTATAAAGACCAATATAATTTTCCCACATTATATCATTTTCATTTTTAAAATATGTATATAATGTTGAGAATTTTTCTTGATGAGTCATTGCTATTCATAGGCTTATAAAGTAACAAAATTTTTCTTACATCAATTTTACAATAAGTCTTCCGTATATAACCAGATCTTTCTTACATCTGGTGTTTCATCTACTTGGGAAGCAAAAGAAGAAGGTTTTAGTTTCTCATATCATCATTAAACTTATTTAGGTATGTGGAAAACTTTTTTTCACACTATATTATTTTCAAGTTGTATCACTGGAATTTGCTTTTTATATGATTTATTAACCACTGCTTCAGTGATATCAATAGTCTCATGTAGTTTCAACATTTGTCCAACTAAATGAAGTATTTTAATACATAGTAATTCTGTAAGCAAATACAATAGCATAGGTTTGATAAAACCAAATACTGCCAGTTACTGAAAGAAGGATTCACTATTTTACAGAAACTGCTGGTAAAACTGGACAGGAGACTAGAAGAAATTAGATTTAGCTTAAAATCTCAAATCTTGTCAAGATAAGCTCTAAATGGATAAATGACCTAGAAGTCATGGTTCCAACTATCAATCCCACTCTTTCTATAATCATCAAATTCTTGGGTTCCTATATTTGAAGATCTAATTTCTGTTCAGCTCTAGCCTTTCTATTAAGAAAGTTTGAAAGTCCTCTATTTCACTGAATATCCATCTTTTTCTCCTTTCAGATCATTTTTAGTTTTGCTGGGTAACTAATTCTTGGTTGTAATCCAAGTTTCTTTTTCTTCTGTAATATTATATTCCAGGCAGTCCAAATCTTTAATGTAGAAGCTGCTAAGACCTATGTAATCCTGACTGTGAATTGTTTCTGAATGCTTGCAATATTTTCTCCTTGACTTTATAATTCCAGAATTTGGCTACAATATTCTTTGGAGTTTTCATTTTAGGATATCTTTGAGGAGGTTCTCAGTAGATTCTTTTAATGACTTTTTAAACTTCTTGTTCTAGGATATCAGGGCAATTTTCCTTGATAAATTTTTTTAAAATGCTGCCCAACTTTTCCTTAAAATGATCAGTAGCATCTATTTAAAACTATAGTCAAAAATCATATGTAATGGGGACAAACTAGAATCATTCCCAATAAGATCAGGAGTGAAACAAAGCTGCCCACTATCATTATTACTATTCAATATTGTATTAGAAATATTAGCTTTGGCAATAAAAGAAGAAAAAGAGATTAAAAGAATTAGAGTAGATCATGAGAAAACCAAATTATCACTCTTTGCAGATGATATGATGGTATACTTAGAGAACCCTAGAGAATCAACTAAAAAACTACTAGAAACAATTCACAACTTTAGCAAGATTGCAGGATACAAAATAAATCCACATAAATCATCAGCATTTTTATACATCACTAACAAAATCCAACAGCAAGAGATACAAAAAGAAATTCCATTTAAAATAAGTATCTATAGTATAAAATATTTGGGAATCATTTGCCAAGGGAAAGTCAGGAACCATACAAGCAAAACTACAAAACACTTTCCACACAAATAAAGTCAAATCTAAATTGTAAAGGGCTAAAACTCTGAGTTAATGCACTGAAGTTGGACAACTGAGCATTTAAGGCTAACTACTAATTGGACAATACTTTATTAGCATATACTTGGAAAATGGCCCTTCTCACTATTCTGTGCTGGTTCAATCTTTTGGTGTATACAGAGAATTGTGGGAAGATTAGGGGGTGGAGTAAGACGAGCTAGGGTCACTTTGATGGTAGAGGAAGAGAAGGAAGGTCCTATGTCCATCCTGTTCACTTCTACCCCTAATGACCAAGAATAAAGACCAAGGACTTTTGTTTATCCTGACTCCGACTGATTCTAAGCTATCCAGGGTGCTCACTTGGTCTTCACATTTGGTGCCCAAAGTGTGGGCCAAGGACCCTAATTTCACTGAAGAAGTCCCCAGTGACCAGGAAATAGCATGAGTATTTTAATAGACAAACAGGGAACTTACTTTGTTAAGGGCTAAACTAGTAACCTTTCCTAGCTGAAATGGGGCAGATATTAGGAAAAGATTCTCCCCCATCCCCAGCCCTACCCCCATCCCTGCCCTGAGGGGGCTCTATAGAAAGCATACTTAAGTTGATCAAGGGACAGGGCTTAATTATAACTTGGTTGCAGATTGCTAGACTCTTGGGTATATTAAAACGCAGGTCCCCTTGGTTCTTAAAGGAAGAAGATATAGGGCCAGATAATTGAAAACTAGTAGGAGATCAACTATGTGAATACTACAATGCTAAAGGTCCTGGTTCAATTTCCAGGGAAACATTCTATATATACACAACATAATATAATTGGCCTTAAAGAATCCTGCAAGTTATAGAAAAAGAAAAAATTTCAGAACAGCCAGATGAGGAAGTGTGAGGAAAAAGAGGAAGACAAAGAACAAATTAATAGCGATATGACCAGAGGGCATGAGGAGTTAAGTGACGATGAAGGGTGGTGGTGAAGGGCATGGTGAAGGGCGTAGTGATTCTCTATCTCACAAGGCATCTTCAGCCCTGTCTAAACTGGAACTGGTTCTTGACATGCCCCCATCAATTTCACTTTCCTGGGTGGAGGGAGAAGGAGTAGTGGGAGGGACAGTGATATCACCAACACTTCCCCCCCAGCAATCACCCCCTCTTATGACTAGATTGCAAAAGGCACTACTTAAAGCCACAGAAGAAGGGCAGGATTTATCTGATTTGAGAATAGAAATGTATCCTGTGATTCAACTATTTAATTCTTCAAATCAAGAAAGTAGAAGATATACTCCTTTTGATATAGAAATCCTCAAAGACCTGAAAAAGGCTTGCACTCTTTATGAGGCTACATCATTGTATGTTAAAATGTTATTACAGAATTTGGCTTATGAATTCTTAACCCCTAGGGACTGGAAATCTATAGCAAGGACATGCTTAGAACCTGGACAAAACTTGTGGCTTTCTGAATATAGTGAGCTCTATAGGATACAAGCCAATGAAATAGTCATAGTGGAGTTAATCCTCCAATCACCTATGACCAACTAACAGGTGTAGGTTCTTATGCAGACATTTCAGTACAGATTAATTACCCATAGCAGCATATGAGCAAATTGCTGCTGCTGTTATCAAACTGGGGTTCCTTTGATGATTATGTGGGATGTTTGCAGACAGCTGTCATACGAATTAATGGTGAAAATGAAGTAACAGACATTATGATAAGGCAACTTGCTAAAGAAAACGCTAATGAGGTATGTAGAAGAATTATACTAGGACTATGCAAGGATCATATGACGCTGTGCCCCAGGTCCTTCAAGATGTCGGTTTTGATTTTTAAGTCCCAAAATGACAAGCTAGAGAGTCAAAGTTATTTCTTTTGCCAGCCTCCAAATCAGGACAAAACTTTTTAGGTTAAAGAAGAGGAAGCTAGCAAATTTTTGCTCCACCCTACACACACACACACACACACACACACACATACACACACACAGACTGCTTCACTCTATTTTCTGGATTCTCTCTATTGGAAACAGTGGGGGTATAGCTAGAATTAGAGGAGATAGCATTTGTCTTCATGATATCAGTTCTACCCACCTGCTGAGGACAGGGAGAACATCCCCAGTAATATGTTTAACCAAACCACTCAATGGGCTCTGGGACAACAAAGCATGATGACAAGAAGAACAAAATAATAAAACACTAGGAAATATACAAGGAATGGTATAATATAAATATAATATGAAATAGAATAATCTGCTATAGTGCATAGTATGTTTTTTAAAAATGGGTCAATAGCTCCTACGAAAGCACATATGAAAGACATAGGAGATGAATGACTCTCTTACATGTTTGTCTCACTTTCTTCTTTTTGTAGCCCATGTAGACCATCCAAGAGACTCAGACTACTTCAAAGAATAGTTAAAGGGCACATGGAGAGAGACTGTGCTTGGGAAGAAGTTCATCAAAAATGGAAGAGGAAAACCTAGTTGATGATATTAAGGAACTTTGAGAAGAAAAGATTAGTAATACCATTTGAAAATTGGCCTCTTTTTTCTTTTCATTAAAGTAAGAGGCTAAAAGTCTCAGCTGAGAATAAATGGAAGGATAAGGAGAGAAAAGAAGATTTGAAATAGTTGCTTTAGGTAGTCAAATAGGAATATAGGAAACTAGAGAGAAATATATTGCCTTGCTTCAGTGAGGACTCCATTGAGGTTAAATAAGATGAAATCACTTCAGTTTTTGTGACTTCTTCCAGTTCTTTTCATCATCATGTTAATAGAAGTGAAAGAGGGAAATGGTATAAGTAACCTAGGATTAGGTGAAAGAAAGAATTAAACAATGAAAGGCAAAAGATTCATGATCCCAGTGTGGGATCAACTGGTTTGAGATTCCAAAAAAAAGGAGAAGTGATGTCAGAGTAGGGTAATATTAGAGATTTGGTTTTCTTTCTTTCTTTTTTTTTGGTTAGTTTTTATAAAAGTAGAATAAATGAATAATGAGATCCAGGACATGATGATTACAGTGTATGGTTGAAATGGATTGGAGGAATAAGTCATGAGGTCTAATTAAATTGAACAACTAGGAAATTAGAGTATTTGAGAAAGAATCACTACAAATATTGAAATCTGGCATAAAGGCTGGGGAAAAGAAGACAATGAATCAAATATTGAACTCCTTGAGAAAAGAGAGAGAATGACTTGGGAGAATGATAATAGACATTGTAATCAATATTGGGTGAAAATTTTTAACCAAGTAAAATTCAAAGGAGGGAATTTACTAACTGGCAAAATGATGGCAAAAAAAGGAACCTAGAAGTGTCTATAGATAGGATATATTGTGACTTCTTTCTCAGAACTAGCATGATTAGTAGGGGAAAGAAGAGTGGGAAGAGATAATATATAAGAAAGTACAACCCATGCTGGAGAGGATGGTTACAAGTGCTGTGTAATTTATGGAAGCCATGTTCAGAATGAAAGTTGATTCATTATGGAATTGAAATCTCATAAACACAATGGAAGGGGAGGTCAGAATTAAAGTTGGAGGGGAAGAGTTGAAGAAGGGAGGTAAGGAATCAAAACCATTCACTTTTAGGTAGGCAGAAACTTATAGAAAAAGGAAAATTTTTCAAGTTATAAAATAAGCAGATGATGGCAAGTGAATTAGAATATTCAGTCTCTGGCATCTTATGATGGAGATCTGTCTAAACTATTTCTAAACTCATGACCTTATGACAGGATAGTTAAGTTTTGGTGAGAGAAGAGATTACTAGGAAAAGTTTGGAATAAGAGACATTGCTTTGAACTGGGAACAGGGCATGAAATAAAGAGCTCTTGGTAGCTAAGGGAAAAGAAAAGAAGGAATTCGAGATCATTGAATACCAGTGGGAAGGAAAATCACAAAGAGGGTCTCTTGAAGTCCAAATCCAATCCATTCTCATATATCAGAAACAGAGTAATTTGGTTTCCATAGATAGTATGGTTCTTTACCTCTTCCTTTCCTTTTTTCTTTATACCTGATACACCATTCTTTCCATAAGTTTCTTAGAAAGGGGGAAATTCATCATTTTGACTGTGGTCCTGACCTTCCTGCTCGTATTGGGGGTCATCATTATAGAAATTGTATACATCAAGAAATGCCACCAGAAATCCAAGAAAGGTAAGAGAGAGAGAGAACTCTTACCTCCCTCTTACTTTTTGCCTCAAACTGTCCTCACATCTTTCTAGCATTTCAGTCCCAGGGATTGGGGAAAAATAGCCTAAAATGACTCCGTGGGGCATCCCTCTGATGATTCCTTTATATTTCTCTCTCCTATGATACATCTCACTTCACTTTTTGTTATGGTTAGAATTTACACATCCCTTTGGTGGACTGTGAACTTGGGGATCAAGGATATCTCTCATTCATCATTGTAACTATCTTAAGGCTTGGTAACAGAGGCCTTTTATATACATGTTTATAAGCATGGCAGCTAGGTGGTGAAGTAGACTTGATGTAAGGAAGACTCAGCTTTCTGAGCTCAAATCTGGCCTCAGATATTTACTAACTATGTGAACTTTGGCAAATCACCTATTTGTCTCAGTTTCCTCATCTGTAAAATTATCTAGAGAAGGGGATGTCAATCTACTACAGTATCTTTGCTAAAAACAACAACCCAAAACCCCCAAATGGGGTAATGAAGAGTTGGACAGGACTAAAATGACTGAATAACAATAACAAAAGTTCATAAATTTCCTTTGAATGAATACACAGTGCTCTCAAATCTGAAAGGTTTGTTTTATAATTCACCTAGTATGTCACATATATTTGCATGGACGTATAAAATAAGGGATCTTTTGCCTTCCCACCCAAGCTCCCATTTTCTCCAGGCTGCTACCTACAATTCAAATAAATTCAACTTGCTTAAATTAATTTAATGCCACAAACATTTGCAAAATGACTCCTATGAGCACTGTGATTGACACTGTGGCAGATGAAAAGACCCCATTTCAAGAACTTAGTCTAATGGGGGAAAGACACAAACACGAACAACTATCATACAAGCTAGACACAAACACGAACAACTATCATACAAGCTACTTATAAGGAGGGATTGTTTCTTTGTGCTTGTATCTTGAGTCTCTGGCACATAATAGGTATTTAACAATTTTTTTATTATATTTGTTTGCATATTCTCACCCCTATTATATTATAAATTCTTTGAGGCCAGGAACTGTCTTTTGCCTCTGCTTTATATCCCTGGTGCTTAGGGTAGTGCTGAATACATAGTGAGCACTTAATAAATGTTTATCAATTAATTGGCTGACTGGCAATTGATACTGAAGAAAATGATATGAAGGCAAAAGATTGATCCATTCATAATCTGTTGAAATTAAAAAGGGGGAATGTCCCTTTAAGGAGGGAGAAATTTGGAGGAAGGGGAGACAGAAAACTTCATGGAAAAGCTATCACTTGACTAGGATCTTGAGGGAAGGGAAATAGAAATGGGCCTGGGCCTGGATAGTAATATTGCAGGTAGAGGGAACAGAATGAGCAAAAGCATGGAAATAGAAGAAGGCAGGATGAGAAAGAAGTGGAAAATCCAAGTCGTTTGAAACAAAATAAATGAAAAGGAATACAAAGCAATGAGGTTAAAACGATAGCTTAGAGTCAGATGGTAGGAAACATTAAATACCAGATCAACAATATTTGTTGACAGTAGGGATCCATAATAGTGAAAGAATGACATAAACATCTGCTGATACTTATTAATAGTAATACTCTATTACTATTAATAAGTTAAAGTTAATTTAATTAAATTTGGTATTACTAATTAATAGATAGCTCAGTTGTTCAGTCAGGTCATAGCCTCCATGATCCCATTTAGTCTTTTCTTGGTAAAGATACTAGAGTGGTTTGCCATTTTCTTCTCCAGCTCATTTTACAGATGAATTGAACCAAAAATTTAGGTGACTCACCCCAGGTTTGCATAGTTCAAATCTGACCTAAGGCACTTACTGGTTAAGGAAGAAGAATCTTCCTCACTGCCATCTAGATACCTGAGACAATTTATTGCTTTTTGCAATTGGATCCTCTTTTCCTCTCTTGTTCTTACCCATTTCAGGGAATAAAAAACAAGAAAGCTAAGTTTTCAATGGAGTGGAGGCAATAATGAAAAGCAAGAATATAAACAAGGAAATAAGCATTTTTTAAAAAGTACTTACGTGCCAAACACTATACACTCTTTTTGAAATATCTCACTTAATTCTTACAACAACCATAAGAGACAGGTGCTACTATTATCCGCATTTTATAAGTGAAGGGCTTGGGACAAATACCCAGGTCACAAAGCCACTAAATATCTGATGGAGAGAGAGTAGAATATCTCCCCTCAACTTCCCCATAAGGAGTCAGGCTGCTAAAGGTATATGTTTTGGCAGGTGATGATATGAGTGATGACAATAAGAAGCAGAAATCTAGGGTAAATAAAGCTAACTTTTTAAAACAGAGCTTCCTCCCTTTCCCTTGTGTTATCTCATCTGACCCACCCTAAGGTCCTATACTGTGGGCAGGGTAGGGCTTATCCGGAGTAGTTCTTGTGATCTTAGAATTTAAAGGTAGAAGGGAACAAAGAAATTTGCTTAGTTCAACCCATTCATTATAGAAGGAAAGCATTTTTTAAAACAATATTATTATTTTCAAAATACATGCAAACATAGTTTTCAGCATTCACCCTTGCAAAGCCTTGTGTTTCAAATTTTTTTCCTTCTCTTCTTCCGACTTCCTCCCCTAAATCCCCTAAACAGCAGGTAATTCAATATATGTTAAATCTGTGCAATTCTTCTATACATATTTCCACATTTATCATGCTGCACAAGAAAAATCAGATCCTAAAGGGAGGGAAATGAGAAAGAAAAAGCAAGCAAGCAAACAACAAAAATGGTGAAAATACTATATTGTGATCTACATTCAGGCCCCATAGTCCTTTTTCTGTATGGACATGACTCTCTCCATCACAAGTCTATTGGAATTTGCCTGAATCATTGTTGATAAGAGCCATGTCCATCAGAGTTGATTATCACATAATCTTGTTGCTGCTGTGTACAATATTTTCTTGGTTCTACTCACTTTACATAGCATTAATTCATGTAAATTTTTCTAGGCCTTTCTGAAATCATCCTGCTGATCATTTTTTATAGAACAATAACATTCCATAACATACAAACACCAGAACTTATTTATCCATCCCCCAACTGATGGATATCCACTTAGTTTCTAGTTCCTTGCCATAACAAAAAGGGCTGCTACAAACATTTTTGCATATGTGGGTCCTTTCCCCTTGTTTATAATCTCTTTGGGCTACAGACCCAGCAAAGATACTACTGGATTAAAGGGTATGCACAGTTTGATAATCCTTTGAATATAGTTCCAAATTGCTCTCCAGAATGGTTGGATCAGTTCACAACACAACTAACAAAGCATTACTGTCCCAATTAGTGAGGTAAGAATTTTTTATTAAACTTTAATAATCTTTTATTTTAGATACTCAATTACATGTAAAAATATTTTTAACATTCATTTTCTAGAATTTTGAGTTCTAAGTTCTCTCCCTCCCTCCCCCTTCCCTGAGATGATATGCAATTTCATATAGCTTATACATGTCCAATCACACAAAATATATTTCCATATAAATAGATTAAGAAATAAAAGCATATACACACAAAAGTGAAAAATATAGTATGCTTTGATTTGCACTCAAATTCCACCAGTTCTTTCTCTGGAGGTGGATAGCATTTTTCTTCATGAGCCCTTTGCTTAGAATGGCTAAATCATTCACAGTTAATCATCCTTAGAATATTGCTGTTACCATGTACAACATTTTCCTGGTTCTGTTCACTTCACTTTGTATCAATTCAGGTAATTATTTTCAGATTTTTCTGAAATCATCCTGCTTGTCATTTCTTATAGCATAATAATGTTTCATTATATTCATATATAACCACTTGTTCAGTTGTCTCCAATTGATGGATATCCTCTCAATTTCCAGTCTTTTGCCACCACAAAAAGAGCTGCTATAATTTTTTTTTTTTTCCATGTAGGTCCTTCTCCCCTTCCCCTTTTAAAATTTCTTTGGGATACAGATCTTGCAGATATTTCTAGATCAAAAAATATATACAACTTAATAGATGTTTGGTTATAGTTACAACTTGTTTTCTAGAATGGTTGGATTACTTCACAACTCCAATAAATCATTAGCAACCCAATTTTCCTGTGTCTCCTCCAATATTTATCATTTACCTTTTATGTCATATTAGCCAGTCTTATAAGTGTGAGGTAGTACCTCAGAGTTGCTTTAATTTTATTTCTTTAACTAATAGTGATTTAGAGCATTTTTTTTTTCACGTGCCTATAGATCTCTTTGATTAGAAGGGAAGAAGCTGGGGAAAATTTGGGAAAATAGCAGAGTAGGTCAATAAATTTCAATCTCTCCAGATTTCCCCCACAAACAAAACAATTTTTGCCTCACGGTAAACAGATTAGTGAAAATTCAAGACTTGGGGCAGAACAAGGATCTGAAAAAAGACCCCACCCAGACCAGGGATTAACCAATATAAAGTACAAAAAATTCCAGGTTAGCTCCATAGAAACAGCAAGTGGGAAGCCCTGGGGCTAGCTGGATTTGGCTGGGAGCTTCAGCAGGAACTACAGAAGACTGAATGAAACTTTTCTGATTAGAAATGCAGGCCCAGCTATGCTGCTAACACTTGGCCTTGGGCAAAAAAGAACCCGCACACCTGGTCAGTGCAGAAGCAGTGGAGCTGGAACTGGTAGGAGGGTGGAATTTTTGGTTTGGGGTTCTAGGTCAGAGGGGAGAGCTGAAGTGTGAAGTGAAGAGGTACCATTTCCCCAATGCACAATTAGAGATGCTTACACTAATAGTTTTCATTAAAAAAGAAAAATGAATGGGCAAAGAAGAACCCAACCATAGAAACTTACTATAGGAATAGGGAAGACTGGGGTTCATCTTCAGAAGAGGACAATGAAGTAAAAGAAAAAAAAAAAGCTTCTTCTACCTCAAAGAGTGATGTTGAATAGCTTCCTGCCCAGAAAAAATTTATAGAAGAACTCAAAAAAGAATTTTAAAATCAAATGAGACATTGAAGAAAAACTTTTTAAAAAGTTAAGTAAATAAAAACAATAAAAAAAAAAGGTTATGAAAAAAGTTAACCAATTAGAAAAGGAGATATAGTCTCTTAAAGATGAAAATAACTCTTTCAGAATTAGAATCAGGCAAGGGGAAGCCAGTGAAGCTATAAGAGATCAAGAAATAATAAAATAGAATATAAAGAATGAAAAAATAGAATAGAATATGAAGCAGCTTCTAAGAAAAACTGCAGATCTGGAAAACAGATCAAAGAGAAAACATAAGAATAATTAGACTATCTGAAAGCTGTGACCCAAAAAAAGAACCTTGATACATTAATGCAAGAAATAATCCAAGAAAGTTGCCCTGGAATGATAGTACCTGAGGGGAAAGTAGAAAGAGAAAAAAAATCCACCAATCATCATCTCAAAGAGATCCTTTGTGGAAAATACATAGGAATATTATTGTCAAATTTTGAAATCCTCAGACCAAAAAGAAAAATTTACAAGAAACAAGAAAAAAAAAACAAAACAGTTCAAATACACTGGAGGTACAAATGGAATTGAATGGGACTTATAGGCAGTCAATAAAAGATCACAGGTCTAGGAATCATATATACTGGCAAAGAACTAGGCTTGTATTAAAATTATCCACGATATTAAATGAAAAAAATGGACATTCAACAACAAACTTGCATATTTTCAGAACTTTCAACCAAACTTGAACTCAAGAGAAAAATTTCAATATCAAAGATTAGTTTCTTTTTTTATTTTTTTTTATTTTTATTTAATAGCCTTTTATTTACAGGATATATACATGGGTAACTTTACAGCATTAACAATTGCCAAACCTCTTGTTTCAATTTTTCACCTCTTCCCCCCCCACCCCCTCCCCTAAATGGCAGGATGACCAGTAGATGTTAAATATATTAAAATATAACTTAGATACACAATAAGTATACATGACCAAAACATTATTCAAAGATTAGTTTCAAGAAATTTAACATGGACAAATCATTTATGTTTTTTACAGAGAAATGCATGCCATATATTTAAGATTGATATCAGCAATTAACTAGATTAAAAGAAAGATTAAGGCAGGAGTTGAATATGATCTGATTCTAAAAAACAAAATCACCTAGAAAAAGATAAAAATAGCAATTATGTTACATAAATAAGGTGCAGAGGAAGAGTAGATCCAGAGATATTAGAGAGGGGAGGGCTTATAGTTCTGAAAACCTATTCACATTGGGAATGGGTTAAATAGGCAACAGTACATATTATAGCACCATCCAAAATTTATAAAGTAATAAGGGGGGAAGGATGGGGACTATTCTATTTGTATATATTTTAAATGTTTCATGGGTCTCTTAGAACTAAGTAGTATGATGACTCCAAGCAGCTCTAGCTTTGACAAGCAGCCACACCCTGAGAAAATCATCTCAGCAGATGGACTAAATCAGGTTGAAAGTAATCAAGAGATCTTAAACCTGTCAGTCAATTAGGGGGATGTGTGAAGTATGTGACGACATCCCTATTAGAATGTCAAATGAGAACAATTGGTTCTAATGATCATGAAGGCAACTGAAGTAGGTATTGTGGAGTACTTAGAGTTTGGGCAGACATGGAAGATGCCAGTCATCCAGTGTATCCAGGTCATCGCCATTCATCTTGACTTGTCTTGCAACTAGAAGTCAATGATTCAGGAAGGGAGATTAAGGCTGATGACTTTGCTCTACTCTGACTCACTTAAATTCAATTCATAAGCAAATCAAGACATCACCTAGTGATGTCATTGGTCCAGTTAGAATTGAAGGAGGAACAACAACAGGTGGTGTGATGTAGAGATCATAGGACTTGTAGTTAGAAAAACCTGAGTTTGAATTCTTCTTCAGGGATGTGCTAGTCATTTAACCTATGCAAACCCATTTCTTATTCACTTGTAAACCGCATTTACATAGAAGAATTTCAAAGGATTTATTGAAATAAAACATATAAAGTTCTAAACAAACCTTAAAACATTATACATATATTTGTTGTTGCCTTTGTAGTCACTTTTGTTACATCCTATTCTTCTTAAACTCATTTGGAATTTTCTTGGCATTTCCTTTTCCAGCTCATTTTACAGTTGAGTAAACTGAGGCAAACAGCGTAAGTGACTTGTCTAGGGTCACATAACTAATAAATATCTGAAGCTGGATTTGAATTGGGAAGTTAAATTTTTCTGACCTAAGACCCAGTACTGCACTACCTAGCTGACCCCATTTAAATATCATGCTATTATTATTAATTATTATTTACAGCCAAAAAATTAATTACCTATAGACATTTTGTTGGTCAGGAACCTCTGCAGACTGAAGCAGTCTTAAGTTTTGTTTTCAAAACCATGCTCAAGGTCTTCCCAAAGTGGTAGAAGTCACCAGAATTTAGTCTCCACTGGCTTAGTCCAAGAGAACCCAGAGTTTCTTCCACACCACTAGGAGGCAACAGAGGAATATTTTTGTGAAGGCCAAATCCATTGCAACACTGAAGCAATAGCTGCCCTGGGGATGTCCTTTATTCAAAGAGGGTCAGATCATTAGCATCCAAGTCAGAAAACATTATTAAATACAAGGATTGGGACAAATCATCAATGAACACAGAATTTTGATTTTCAAAAATGTGTTAGCCCTTGAGGTCAGATTATGTAAAGAAAAGAGCACTGTAATGGAAAGTAGGAGTCCTGAGTTCAAGTTCTTGGTTGTATGAGACCACTGGAGTTATATCACTCCTTTGAGCTTGTCTCCTCATTTTTAAAATAAGGATAATACATGCACTACCTATCTCACACAATTGTTCTCAAGAATGTGCCTTGTAAATCTTAAAGTATTATTGAAATGTGAGTTATTACCAATGTAAGGAATGTTACCCCACAGTTGAATTCAATAATGCAAGTATTTGCCCTCCAATTATCTTAATGAGGTGGCAGCACAGTAAACTTTTGGGGAATGTGATGGGAATCTCCCTATGGAGAATGTGAGTATGTTTATTGGTACCTTGTTGAGAGAATAAAGATCAGTTCCTAACTGGGTGCACCTCTCCAAGAGAATTGACTGACTAAGACTCTGAGAGACTCCCTCTCCTATTATCTATAAAAATTTAGTGATATGTTTTCCTTCTCAGGTTATTTTTACTTTATTTCTAAATCCAATTTTTCTTGTGCAGCAAGATTTATATTTAACATATACTTTAACATATTTAACATGTATTGGTCTACCTGCCATCTAGGGGAGGGGGTGGGGAGAAGGAGGGGAAAAGTTAGAACAGAAGGTTTTGCAAGGGTCAATGCTGAAAAATTACCCATGCATATGTTTCGTAAATAAAAAGCTTTAATAATAAAAAAAAAAGAATAAAAAAATTAGTGATAGACCTGATTAAAACTTTTGAAGCTGCTTGGTACTTTTCTCTGATAGAAGACCTGTGCTGGACTACTTTGCTATATAGTGTCTTCTGAATAGGAAAAGGATATGCATAGCAGCTATGAAAATTCATTTTGGATTCCTTAATATAGTCTTAATCTGAGATCACCAGTGTTATTCTAACTTCATTAGATATTAAGCTGTGATCAATCACAAGTGAAAAGTAATAGCACTTTATAAAGATTATCTCATTTGATTTTGTTAACAGAATTTTACTATATTGGTTTTTAAACTGTAAATAGCTAAAGTCACATAAAGCAGGCCTAGAGAGATTTTTTAGAGGTCAAGTAAAGGTTTAATTAATCTCTTTCAGAGTGAGGAATGAGGTTTGCAAACCAGAGACCACTCCTCAGAAGGAGATCTTCTCTGCTGCAGTAAAGACAGAGATTTTATATACAAGTTCTAAGTGGGAAAGGCAGATTCCATATCATTACAATCGTTTTCAGGACTGAATGGTTTCCCATGATAATCCCAACAAGTACAGGATAATACGGATGTTCTGAAGTCTTGTGGGAACAATTCTTAAGTGATTGTTTCAAATCCCGGGGGGTTGTTTCTTGGTTGGGGGACAGAACCAGAATTTTGTGATAGGAACAGGTTCTGCAATCTTTGATTCACTTCACTTAACATTCATAGTCCTGTCAAGAATTGATTGATATTTCAAACTGCATTGTGAGACCCTTGACTCTCAAGTCAGAATCTGCTGAAAAAAAAAAATGATAGCATGGAAAAATCTAAATTATTAGCATATTTATTATACACATCATATCAATTATGATACTCATAATTTCCTTTCATAATCTTCACAGCAACACTAGAAAGTAGAATAATATTATCTCTCCATTTTTACAGATGGGGAAACTGAAGCAAATAGACATTAAGTGACTTATCCAGAGTCACACAGCTACTAAATATTTAAGACTAGATTTGACTCAGGTCTTCCTGATTCCAGTTCCAGAACTCTATCCATTGTTCCACCTTACTGCCCTTGGATTTATGGCTTCCAGATCCAGAAGTATATCCTCACAACCAAATCATGTGTGCATTCAAGATACTAACCATCTTTCAATATTCTGCTAATTATCAAGCACCATAAACTCTAAGGAAGCAAAACAATGACTGGGAGTGCAGATAATTCTAGTATCTACCTACAAGTGACTAATTCTCCCTCTCTTTAGCTTCTAGATAGAGATGTAGAAGGAGCTTTGCTACCAACTCCACTTGAAACCTTAGCAAGTAACTTTTTCTTCTTTTAAGTTCAGTTTCCTCAGCTCTTAAGTGAAAATATTGCTATAGATCAAGAGCATTCTTGGGTTTTGTTTTGTTTTTTGTGCCATGTGGACTCCTTTGGAAGACTGAGGAAACCAATGGACCCATTTTCAGAATAATGTTTATTGCCTACATTTGTAATTTTTAAAAATGCTCAATTTCAGTTAGAGTTTAATGAAAATAAAGATGTAATTTTTATACTATTTAGGAATCCATGAATTTCTATTTTTGGTGATTTTTAAGGGAATGTCTAGCTCCCACATTCTATACATTAATCCATAACATTCCTGGAGATGCTTTGTAGGCATGTTGTCCTTTGCCACTGAAGCTTTTCAAACCTCATAATATGAGCACTGAAGCTGTTACTGGCAAATCCTCATCCTTAATTTCTAATTTTTAATTGATATTCTCCTTCCACTAGAGTTTCTCCATGGAGATAAATGTTGAAGAGGATCCTAAGGACATCCATTATGCCTCACTGACCTACATTGGCTCCAGAGAATCAATGTGCCCAAACACACAAAAGGGCTGCAGCTTTAATACTGTGAAGATGCCCCTCGAGTTTGTGGAATATGCCATTATCCCAAGGACTGAATAACAGCAATAAACTACCCTATATGAACCCCTGGACAGAGAGAGTTAATTATCTGTAGGTACTTAATAAATACATATTGATTGCTAATCTAGAAATAGATTTTGCATTATTTCACATGTACAATTGATGTATTTCTTGTTTTACAGTAAGTGGAGGAAGGACTAGAGAGAAGGAGAAAATTTAGAATTCAAAAAATGTTTTTAAATGAATGTCAAAAAAATAGCCAGTGATCTCCTCCATTGTGAGCCCTGTAATAGACCCAGGGTCTGCTTCTTTGGGAGCAGTAAATTTGCAGGGGATGGAGGAGCACTGTGAAAAATTTGCATTTGGCAATTCAGTCTTTATTTTATATTTTCATTGAAGAGATGAAAACAACAGATCATTTAAGAATAATTACGGGGCAGGGTCAAGAGGTCAGAGTAAAGACAGGATTTACCTGTGCTTTCCTGGAAACCTTTAAATAGTGGTTCTATAAGTTCTAAAGGGACAGAACCCACAAAATGATGGAGTGAAACAATTTTTCAGCCCAAGACAGATAAGGTTTGTTGCACTGGGGGAGAGAGGAACCAGTGCAGTACAGGCTGGGTCAGCACAGACTGAGCTCCAACAAACCAAAACACCTTGAGTCACTTTGAGGTGACTGAATCAGAACAGGCACAGATAGCAAGGGGATTGGACAACAGGGTTGAAGGAGATATACAGGGATTCTTTTGCTGGCACCAGAAGCAGGGCTCTGTTGCATTGGATCTAAGTTACAATCCTGGGTCTTATCTGAGAGCAAGAAAGAGCACTAGTAAACAGAGCTTTTGGCTGAAGGGAAGCCAGTTGTGGAGTTAAATAAAGTGCTTATGGTCACTCACAAACCAGTGCACAGTACAAGGAAGTAACAAGCACACCTCTCCCTAGATCGTATCACCTTAGAAAAGTAAAAAACTTATAGGTTCCCAGAATTGCCTCTGAAAACAGTTGCATAAAAAACCTGAAGCTTGGAAGTGTCCCCTCCACTTGGGAAGCAGAGTCCCACTGTAAGATAAAGAAGAAAGAAGAGAAATTGGCATTCAAAATTTGCCCCCCTCCCCAAAATAATAAATTTGTTTTTATGTGTAATTTGGAAAAACAAAATGTTAAACAAGATTTAAAAAAAAAAAAAAGAAAAATTACAAAAACAATACATCAATGAGCTTGTTTCTTCTACTACATTTTTATGATGTATCTATCATCACCATAGAGCCCTCAGCTGCTCATCAATCCTGCTGTCCTCAAACCACTCCTGCTTCCCTAATTGAGGAGTTAGTAGGTCTAGCCTTATGTCATAATTATATCTCCTGCTTCTCTAAATCCACCTGATGCGTAATAAATATTCAGATTAAAGTGTAATTATGACATATTTAGCAAAATTTAAAAAACACAATAAAATATAAATAATGTTAATATATGATTTTTAATTTTTTAATTTTATTTTTATTTTTATTTAATAGCCTTTTATTTACAGGTTATATGCATGGGTAACTTTACAGCATTAACAATTGCCAAACCTCTTCTTCCAATTTTTCACCTCTTACCCCCCCACCCCCTCCCCTAGATGGCAGGATGACCAATAGATGTTAAATATATTAAAATATAAATTAGATACACAATAAGTATATATGACCAAACCGTTATTTTGCTGTACAAAAAGAATCAGACTCTGAAATATTGTACAATTAGTTTGTGAAGGAAATCCAAAATGCAGGTGGGCATAAATATAGGGATTGGGAATTCAATGTAATGGTTTTTAGTCATCACCCAGAGTTCTTTCTCTGGGCGTAGCTGGTTCAGTTCATTACTGCTCCATTGGAAATGATTTGGTTGATCTCCTTGCTGAGGATGGCCAGGTCCATCAGAACTGGTCATCATATAGTATTGTTGTTGAAGTATATAATGATCTCCTGGTCCTACTCATTTCACTCAGCATCAGTTCGTGTAAGTCTCTCCAGGCCTTTCTGAAATCATCCTGTTGGTAATATATGATTTTTTAAAAGTTGATATATGTCCATGGGAATCTTTTATGTATAGTTTAATGGCCTCTGTTTCTATTTGAGTTTACATCACTTCTCTATCCTATTCACCCCAGGGGTTCTTCTAAATATTCCCTTCTCTTTTCAAACTTCACACAATGCTTTCTTTCCTCACTTAAAATTTTTTTGAAGGTATTCTTTGGGAGCACCCTCTTTTTCCCTTCTCAGTCAGTCAATCAATAAATCAACAAGAATCTATAAATTTAGAGGCATTGTGCTAAATTTAGAGATATTGCCACTCCAAATGTTCATGTGTATTATTTGTGTCTGACTTGTGGTAAAACCTGCAAAAGCTCATATTGGTATGATCAGTCACAATCAGACACAGTGATTAGACTCTGACATAGTGATGTAATTTTGATCACTTTTGAGAACAAAGTACAATAACCAAACAACTATGCATCAGTCACTATACTTTTTGTTGAGCATACAAATAGAATATATTAAATGATTCATAATCCTAAGAAGTTGATGTTCTAATTAAAGGAGACCATAGGACATATAGAAGAATATACCAAATAATTGTAAGTACAATAATGTAGTAGTTAATTAATACTAGAGGAGAATAGTCAGTGGAAAGAATCAGGAAAGTTTTCATGAAAAATGTGGTAATTGAGTTACAAGTTGAAGGAAAAGATAAACTCAATGAGATGGAAGGTGAGGGAAGAATACTTTCTAGGAATAGGAGCCCTCATCCCACATCCCTCTGATGTCACCCCCCTCAACTATTTTTCCTTTCTCCTTCCTCTTGACAAGGTTTGGATCCTATTTCATTTGCTCCTAACTTCTCCAACATATTATTTCAGCTACTATTTCTTTTTCTTTCTAATGTTTACTATCTTTCCAGTTATTAATTCTTTCCATATTGCCTAAAAACACAGTTAAGTCTCCCTCATTGTTAAAAACAAAAACAAACAAAACCCCCCCTCACTGGATGCTACATTATCTATCATCCTATATCCATTCATGAGCTTTTCAGATAAACTTATAAAAGCCATAAATACTCAGAGCCTTCATTTCTTCTCTAACTCATTACTAAACCCTGTAAAATCTGGCTTTCAACCTTAGTTTCAACTTAACCAAAATTAAAAATGATACCCTCTTTGACTGATTGATGAACTTTTCTCCATTCTCATCTATCTATACTCCTCAGTAACATTTAACATATAAACCACTTTCTCTTGCCGATTCTTTCTTCTTTTTGAGTTTTCATAACTGTACTGTCTTGATCTGCCTACCACCTCATTTCTAATTAACTACTTTATATTCATATTTATTAACTTCATATTTAGATTGTATATTGTATGTTATATATGTACTTCTTGTCTCTATATTATATGTATATGTATATTATATATAATATATATCCAAGGTATTGTTCCATTTGTAGCAGCCAATCCTAACACTAACCCTAAATGCCACTGAGCCTAACCCTAACCCTAACCATTAACCCTAATCTAAAACCATAAATGAGTCTTTGATTCTAATCCTAATTCTAATCTTAAATGCTTCTGACTTTAACCCCAATCCTAACCCCAGTTTTCTAATTGTAACCTTAATCCTTACCATAAACTCATTTATAACCTTATCCCTAACCCTAACCAAGCCTCCAACTCTCCTTCCTAATTTAACACTAACCTTCTGCCTGCATCTCCTACTTCACCTCCAAGTCTGGCTAAAACCTTCCTACCTTAACCCTATACTAATACTCACCCTAAATTCTAACCATATCCTAAAATTCTAACCCTCACCTTAACCTTAAACCCAACTTTAACCTGACTCTAGCCTTCCTCAAACCTCCAACTCTAATCTAAAGGCCTCCAACTCTGCCTCAGATTCTAACCTTAATTCTAACTCTAAATCCAACTCTGACCTTGACCCTAACACTCTGACAAGAATCTAACCCTAAACCTAAACCTAACACTAAGGATAACCCTAACCTTAAACCCAACTCAGATTGCACCTCTAATCCTAATCATGCCTCTGATTCTAAACCTAACCCTGAACTTCAATGCCTCTTTCTTTAACTCCACTTCCAACTCTAACCCTAAATCTGACTCTAACCCCAATTCTAATTCCAATCCTAACCCTAACCCTATCCCTAACATAAATAAGATACTTAACAAGTACTTGTTTATTGATAATTGTTAGAAACCTGGCTTATGGATCCTTCTAAAAGGATCCTTTTAAAAGACTTGCTAGTAGGTAGTCAAATTCTCCAAGGGTCCAAGCTGTTTTATGGGAGTGTCCTTGGCCCTATCTCAAGATTCAGAGATCTGACATTTGGAAAGTAATACAGTGTTAGACTCCCATACTAATCTCCTTTGAGGTCAGCCCTCCTACTCTTTCTGTTCCTCCTATTTTGACCATCATGGCCTTTTATCACTTTCTTAGTTTTTCTATTTCAGAGACTTGAATTAAGCTAGCACAGCTTCTTCCTCTTCTAGGATCAGACTGAGGATTGGGAGCTCCCTCTTAGCCCCCTAAACAAAGAGAAGTACTAACAGTGGAGATGGGGAGGAGTGCCTGGAATAGGCTTATAAAGTATGGGATTTGAGCTTGAAAGAAAGAAGCCCAGAGGTTGTAGGGAGATGATTCTAGGCATAGGAGACAACCACTGAATGGGCACAGTCACAACCTAGAGAAATAAGCATAAGAAGAAAAACAAGAAGCCAAGAATTGCTGGATCACTGAGTATGTAGACAGGAGTAAGGTATAAAAAGATTTTAAAAAGCAAGGTTGTGAGGACTTTAAATGCCAAGAGAAAAAAAAAAAGAGGTGCTAGGAACAAGACAAAATGACAAGACTTGGCAGCATCACTAGGTTGGATAATGTGTAGTGGGTTCAAGATATGAATCAAGGATGACATAGAGGTTCCAAGACTAGATTGACTGGGTAATGTCTTTAACAATAATTAGAAAGTAAGAAAAAAGAGAGGACTAGAAAGGTGAGAAGGTAAGGAGATAATGTGTTCTATTTTAGGACATAAGATACTTTTGAAATATATAGTTAGAGATGACTTAATTCTAGTTGATTATTTCAGACTAGTGCTTAGAGGAGAGGTTAGGGTTGCCTCTATAGATCCCACAATCATTTGCATAGAAATAATAATTGAACCCATAGGAACAATCAGGACCTCCACCCCAAGACTACCCCTCCTTTCATTCTTCTCTTATTATTAGGGAACACTTCACTACTCACAGCTAAGATCCAGCAAACAATCTAAGAACATGAGCTTGCCAGAGCAACAGTCCTTTGTGACAACCCTGTCAATAAGTTCTGTTGCAGCTAAATCACAGAATGGGGTGTCTTTGAACTTGATTAAGTACCAGGAGGAGCCATGTTCAGATCATGAAGTCCTACTCTGAATAGACATTGTTGCTGTTATGCCTCATTGCTACTGTTACACCCTACTGCTTGCTTCTTTGTCTAGTCACCACTATATGTATCAAATCTTAGCTTTGTGGCTATGGATCTCAGTGAAAT
Organism: Sarcophilus harrisii; assembly: GCF_902635505.1. Lineage (NCBI taxonomy): Eukaryota > Metazoa > Chordata > Mammalia > Dasyuromorphia > Dasyuridae > Sarcophilus > Sarcophilus harrisii. Next base: position 272,881,803 of record NC_045429.1, read on the forward strand.
AAATAAAGCTTTTTGCTTATAACCTCTATGAGCTGTTTGGTATTTTTTTTAAATTTTATTTTGTATTATAGCTTTTTATATACAAAACAAATGCATGAGTAATTTTTCAACACTGACTTTTGCAAAAACTTCTGTTCCAACTTTTCCCCTCCTTCCCCCTCCCCCCTTCCCTAGAAGGCAGGTAGTTCCATATATGTTAAATATGTTAAAGTATATGTTAAATACAATATATGTATACATATTTACACAGTTATCTTGTTGCCCAGGAAGGATCAGATTTAGAAAGAAGGTAAAAATAACCTAAGAAGAAAAAAACAAAAATGCAAGCAAACAAACAGAAAGAGTAGAAATGTTATGTTGTGGTCCATACTCGTTTCTCAGTGTTCTTTCTCTGGGTGTAGCTGGTTCTGTTCATTACAGATCAATTGGAACTTATCTGGATCCTTTCATTGTTGAAGAAAGCCATGTCCATCAGAGTTGATCATCATATAGTATTATTGTTGAAGTGTATAATGATCTTCTGGTTCTGCTCATTTCACTTATCATTAGTTCATGTAAGTCTCTCCAAGCCTCTTTGAAATCATCCTTTGGTCATTTCTTACAGAACAATAGTATTCTATAACATTCATATACCACAAATTATTCAGCCATTCTCCAATTGGTGGGCATCCCTTCAATTTCCAGTTTCTAGCCACTATGAAAAGGACTTGGCATTTATTTTTCAGAGTTGACAGCTGGTGTGTAACTCTTTGATATTTGAGGGTTAAAAGAGCTGATAATAATGCCAAGAGAAGAGAGGGAAAAGAAAAGAAGGCTTGACATTCTCCAGTTGATAAATGGTTAAAGGATATGAACAGACAATTTTCAGATGATGAAATTGAAACTATTACTACTCATATGAAAGAGTATTCCAAATCACTATTGATCAGAGAAATGCAAATTGAGACAACTCTGAGATACCACTACACACCTGTCAGATTGGCTAGAATGACAGGGAAAGATAATGCAGAATGTTGGAGGGGATGTGGGAAAACAGGGACACTGATACGTTGTTGGTGGAATTGTGAATACATCCAACCATTCTGGAAAGCAATCTGGAACTATGCTCAAAAAGTTATCAAACTGTGCATACCCTTTGATCCACTAGTGTTTCTACTGGGCTTATACCCCAAAGAGATACTAAAGAAGGGAAAGAAAGGGACCTGTATGTGCCAAAATGTTTGTGGCAGCCCTGTTTGTAGTGGCCAGAAGCTGGAAAATGAATGGATGCCCATCAATTGGAGAATGGTTGGGTAAATTGTGGTATATGAATGTTATGGAATATTATTGTTCTGTAAGAAATGACCAGCAGGACAAATACAGAGAGGATTGGCAAGACTTACATGAACTGATGCTGAGCGAAATGAGCAGAACCAGGAGATCATTATATACCTCAACAACAATACTGTATGAAGATGTATTCTGATGGAAGTGGATTTCTTCAACAAAGAGAAGATCTAACTTAGTTTCAATTGATCAAGGATAGACAGAAGCAGCTACACCCAAAGAAAGAACACTAGGAAATGAATGTAAACTGCTTGCATTTTTGTTCTTCTTCCCAGGTTATTTATACCTTCTAAATCCTATTCTCCCTGAGCAACAAGAGAACTGTTCGGTTCTGCACACATATATTGTATCCAAGATCTACTGTAACCTATTTAACATGTATAGGACTGCTTGCCATCTGGGGGAGAGGGAGGGGCAAAATCAAAACAGAAGTGAGTGCAAGGGATAATGTTGTAAAAAATTACCCTGGCATGGGTTCTGTCAATAAAAAGTTATTAAAAAAAAAAAAAAGAAAGAAAAGGCTTGAGATAGAGCTATAGCTCTTATTATGGATATCAGTCCTGGAAGATCTGGAGCACAGGGCTGAAAGAGTTAAGAAATTATTAGAAAAAAATGGATGGGAAAGAGTAAGATAAGGAGAGATGTGTAGACCATGGTGTATCAGAGGCAAGGAGAGAGGCTTCCTGAGACTCCCTTGGCTGCCTCTTTGAATCACTTTGAGATACTCTCCCAAGAAGCCAGATTCCTTACCACTCTCTTATCATCAAGTCAATTAAGGAGGAACCGTGAGATTCAACTGACTCTCTGATGCGAGGCTGTGAATTCTGGATTTCAAAGGTCAAGAAGCTAAGAATGATGGGGGTGGAGACAAGATCATGGAGAGAATCCAGTAGGTTTCCTGTTTTTTCCCCAGTTTCCCTTAGAAGTAATACTAAATCAAGCCTCTAATTGGATTCTGGAATGACAGAATCCAGAAAAAGATGGAGTGAAGCAATTTTTTCAGCTTAACATTACTTAGAATGCTTCAGGAAAGGTATGGCAGTCATCAAAACCATTTGATACTGGCTAAAAAATAGAGTGGTGGTTCAGTGGAATAAGTTAGATACACATGACACAGTAGTCAGTGACTTTAGTAATCTATTGTTTGATAAACCAAATGACTCCAGATTCTGGGATAAGAACTTCTTATCTGACAAAAACTGCTGAGAAAACTAGAAAATAATATGGCTAAAACTAGGCATAGAACAATATCTCACACTCTCTACCCAGGTAAGGTTGAAATGGATTCATGATTTAGGCATAAAGGATGATTCTATAAGCAAATTAGGAAATAAAGGAATAGCTAATCTGTCAGATCTTTGGAGAAGAGAGGAATTTACGTAGGGAATATTATGAAAAGCAAAATGGATATTTTTGATTACATTAACTAAAAATTTTTGCACAAATGAACCCAATGCAGCCAAGATTAGGAGGGAATCAGAAAGCTGTGAAACAATTTTTTACAGCCAATATTTCTGATAAAATCTTCATGTCTAAATATATAGAAAGAATGGAGTCAAAATTACAAGAACACAAGTCATTACCCAATTGATAAATGGTTAAAGGATAAGAATGGGTTTTTCACATGAAGAAATTAAAACTATCTAAAGTCACATAAAAATGCTGTAAATCACTATTGAATAGATAAATGCGAACTAAAACAACTCTGAATACCTCACACCTATCAGATTGGCTAATATAACAGAAAAGGAGTGATAAAAGAAGGAGGGGATGTGGAAAAACTGGACACTACTACAATGTTGGTGGGGTTGTGAACCAATCCAAATATTCTTGAGAGCAATTTGGAACTATATCCAAAGGGGTATAAAACTATGCATACCCTTTGATCCAAGAATACTGCTACTGGTATACCAAAAAAATCATACAAAGGAGAAAAGAATCTCCTTGCCTTTTTTTAAGTTAAGGTCTTCAACAGGTCTAAGTTTGACTGAAGACTCATTCATTTAGTGATTAAAGCTAGGTAGCAACTGAGGCAAGAATCTCCTCTTTTACCTAGTCCAAAAAAAAAAAAATCTTAATGAATAAATAACTGGATGAATTAATCTGGGTAGGGAAGCCCCTCAGGGTTTCTGGCTAAAGGAGAAATTACTAGTTTTTACATTCAATCTGAGTCAATCAGGACCCAAACAATGACCAAATGGGGCTTGGTTTAGGACCTATTGGTGGCCAATTGTTGTTTGTCCTTAGTTCTATAAGAAGACCATAGAATCAGATTGGGTTTGGTTTAAGGCCTGGTTCTTAAGAAAGAAATCTAGTCAGTAAACACCAAGATATCTTGGGAAGGTTCAGATGTGCAAAAGAGAAAAAAAAAATGCTTTTAAGAGACAATGAAAGAAAGGAAGGAAGGAAAGAAGGAAGGAAGGAGGAAATGAGGGAAGAAAGAAGGGAGAGAGGGAAAGAGGAATGGAGAGAGGAAGTAGAGATGGAGGGAGGGAAGGAAGGTGGGAATGAGGGATTGAGGAGGGAAGGAGGGAGAGAGGGAATGAGGAAAGGAAGGAGGGAAAGAGGGAAGGAAGAAGAGACAGAGGGAAGTAGGAATGGAGGGATCAGAAAAGGAAGGAAGGAAGGAAGAAAAAGAAGGAAGAAAGGAAGGAAGGAAGAAAAAGAAGGAAGGAAAAAAGGAAGGAAGGAAGGAAGGAAGGAAGGAAGGAAGGAAGGAAGGAAGAAAAAGAAGGAAGGAAAGAAGGAAGGAAGGACGGAAGGAGAGGGGAGAGAAGGAGGGAGGAATTGTGAGAAATGGATGTACATTTGTTTGCTTTCCATAGAAAATTACTGGAGAAATGAAACAAATTAAAATACCGAAACCCACAAGGACATCAAAGAATAATCAAGGGTGGAGGTTTATCTTCTTCCCAAAGAAAGTAAACTCCTTAGGGGCAGGGGACTGACTTTTGTAATTACAATTTTCCCCCTTTTAAAATTTTTTAAAAAATAATTTGGTTTCCACATCATGTTCTAATCCCTCAATTTGGCTAATACATTTTTTTTCATCCCACTTCTAAAAATCTATTAACTCCTGCACAGATCTCTTTATACAGGAGGGATAATTAATCCCTGAATTCTCTGCTACTTCTTAAGATGGGGCTGTAGTTTGAGTGAAATTATCTCCAATTATAACAAATTTCCTCCTTTTTGCCAATAACCTTTCTAGAGTCATTGTATTTTCCTACACCATTCTGCTCGTGGCAACTAACTATTCTGATATTTCTTTCACTGCCTCTCTGGGGTGTAATCTATCCAATAATATTTACCCACCAGAACTAACTAGATTTCTAGCCTTGAATTCATCAGTTACTATCCTTGAATTAATTCTTCCTCATTCAGTCTTACTTTCTTCTTCCAATGCCAGGGTAAAAAGAATAGCTAACTGGATCAGTTTCCCGGGAGTCCACTCAGTTCCCAGGCAAGGCAGATTTGAGAATGCTGCCTCCACAATATCACCCAAGGTTTGCTAGGGGTAAGCTCATACCCGAGAAATTGCCAGTGCTATCCTCAGTCACATGTCACTATAGTGCTTAGATTTTAGAATCTTTCACTCTGCCATGAGAGGAAAGCTGATTGATCTCCAGAGCTAAGGAGCTAATATGGCCTGGTTTATTCCCTCATAGAAAGGAAAGGTAAAACAAAACATTGCAATTCTCCCCAGGAATTGTTATTTTGGGAATAGAAGGATATCACACTTGAATTCATTCTCAAGTTTTTCCATATCCAAAGAGAATGATACTATCTGGGCATAAGTCAATCTCATAACACAGACATAGATATTACTTTTTGTTCAGAGTCTTTGCAGAGTACTTTAGCAATCCTATTTGCTAGTTGATGTCTATTGCTGGCTTTAAGTTCCTGAGTTAATTCCAAATCTTTTTAAGAGACCTATAACTATTATATCCATTTCCAATTTACTCTTTGATGTGTATATTTTCTAAATGTCCAGCCCTTGTAGCAAACCAAACATTATTCCAAATTGGACAGGCAGTTCCATAAAATCCTCTTTCTCTATAAGGACACAAATACTTATTGTAACTATTTGTCTATGGCTAGTCAAACCTCTATAATTCTATAATTTGACAATCATCAAACTGAATTTTTTGTAGGGTATCCTTTCCAATTAATATTAACCCAAATGTTAACCTGATGTTCCCATCCAAATTCCCAAATACTATTGTATCAGGGGAGTTAATTTTCTAACCTTCCCCCTTCAAAGGATTGTTGGACTCCTTACAGGGAAGTCACTCAGACACCGAGTAGTTTGGGGTCCATTTACCAACCAGTTCCAGTTCCTTCCCAAACAAATGGGACCCAAAGTCCTTTGGGGTATGGGGCAATGAGCTTATCTACTGAAACTACTTTCTGCTAAGAATACATTGGGCTGGGTCATCCTATGGTGTCCCATTTGGAGGGATATGAGCTAATTGAAGATCCAATGGGTTGAGTCAGATCACTGAAGCTTGTCAATACAGCTATCTAGCACTGGTCATTTGAAGGTGAATTGCTCAAAGCCTAGAGGAAAACGATCCTAAGAGAACTAGAGAGAGAGAGAGAGCAAATATAAAGAGCAGAATCCTCATTCTTGGGAGATGTGCTTCTATCTTCTCTGAAAATCCTATAAGTAGCTAAATAGGCTTCATCTCTTTTAATAGGGACTACATTATAACCCAAAAGCAATTTTGAGAAAGGGGTAATTCCATCAGAATAACAGAAGTATTCACAAAATCCTTCCTTCAATGTCTTTTCATATAAATTATTCAAAAGAAACACGTTTGTGCCACAAGACACACTATACAAATGCTATTCCCACATTAGTAACAAACTTAAATAAAATTGACTTTCCCATTGATGTAACAAAAATATTCCATATGTTACATCTCTCTAAGAAACTAAATTATCTTCTCTAAACTATACTAAAGATGTTTTAGTTTTAGTTTCAATAATCAATAAAATAAGGTAGGTTACATAGATAGTGTGTCAATTTAGGAACCTAATTTCATACAGGTATATATCTAGTAATTGACTAAGTCAAATACTCATTTATCTAATTATTTAGGACATAATGACTACATATTTTCAGATTAAAATCAGCAAGATCTTATATATTTGTCTTGTGCTTGTGTGGGATGTAGAAGACTCTTACCCAAAATGATTACTCAGAGATCATTCAAAATAGAAAGCAGAAAGATCATTTATTATACCTCAGGAAGATGAGCCCTTCTATCACGAGATAAGGGAAAGAGAAAGCTCTAGGTAGGAGTGCTAAAGAAGTAGTAAAGATACACAGCTTTTATACAAGAGATTACATCACAAGTAAGACAGCATTGAGAAGGGGAGGGGGAGGCATCTAATTGGTTATTGCTATTTGGAGAGATTGGAATGGAAGGTTTCTGTTTTCCCAAAATCACTTGATTTCTAGGAAACAGAAAATCAGGCCTTCAGGCTTTAGATAATCAAGCAGTCAGTGGTCAAGCTAATAGACTAAATATCCACAAATGTCAAATACTGATAAATGTCATCAGCTCAGGTTAAGTAAATATGTTTATAGCTGGCCAAGGCTAAAGTAAATATGTGCCTGCACATATTATATTTATGCAGGTCATAGGGGAAACACAAAAATAATGAAAATAAAATACAGAAAAAGAATTCACACATTCCTCTTAAGTTCTTCACCTTATTTCTCTATTCCACATATGCTCACAGTTTTTACTGATTACTTGCTCTGATTACAGAAATTTGTTATAAGAGGAAAAAGCAAGGACTTAATTATAATAGCATTAAAATGGGTCCTTCAGGCTTCAGCCAAGAGTACATACATGACAGGGTAAAGCATCCTTAGCTCTGTTTCACAGCTGACAATCAATCATATAGCAACAATCCTACCTTATAGCCAACTCAACTCTCAGATGGTGGTTTACTTAATAATTCATCAGATAATCATTCCCAAATTCAAAACTCAAAACAAGAACAGTTATAATCCCAAGAGATTCATCTCAATAGCAAGTTTCACTAATCAGGTTTTAGATCCTAAACTACCTATCCCATATATTTGCAGAGCACAACCAAAACTAGTTTCAGAATTGTCAGCTTAGAATCCTGCTCTAGCTAAACTGTTCTCCAAACAATAGAAGCAATTAAGGTAAAAAGAATTTCATTTAGTCAGCTTGGGGTGGGGCGCTCTGAAGAGTGGGGAATGGGTGAGCATGAGTGCGTGAGCTTGTTTCTCACTCTCCCCCCAAACGATTAAGTAGCAACCACACCCAGTGGAGGGAAGGGTAGACTAAGCCCTCACTTTCCTGAGCCAACAGATCATGAAAATCCTAAATTTCAGATTAACTACCAAAAATCCCAATCAAGGACCTTCAGAAACCTAAAGGTGAAGAGACTGGAACTCTATATCGAGAATCAAGCTTCTTCCAAACTTGGCAAGTTCACAAACTAGAGAAATGGACCCCCAGAGCAGGGGCTAAGTCTACTTCTCCTACCTGTTGCTGTGGGCTTTCCCCCCTCCTCCCCAAAGTGATGAGGTCTTCAGTGTTAGATGTGTTTAGCAGAGAAATTGATCACTGAGGCAGGCAGGGAGAAGGCTCTGATAGAGATCTGTTTAGCTCCATGGTCCCATCCTCTGGAGAGGTGGTCCAGTCTGAAATTCAAGTTATGTCAAACTCCTGAGACCCATCCTCTGTAGAGGTTTCAAGAAGTTTCAACTTGCTATGTTCTGTCTATTATATCCCTTCATTTTGTCTGAAATTTCATTCCCTAAATAAATCTACCTTTTTTCCAAAGAGAATGGCCTTAGTCAATTCTTCACATGACCAAACCACAGCTTTTGATACTTTCATCTGGTGTCTACATCAACTTCATCATGTTGGTCTTCAAACTACATAATTTGGTGCCCACATCTTTCAGAAAGAAGGAAGGAGGGAGGGAGGGAGGGAGAGAGAGAAGGGGAAGGAAGGAAGTCTTCCAATTGATCTATTCCAGGCCAGCTTTACCTCACAAATGTTGTGGCTTGTCCCATGTTTGTAAAGTTCTCTTCCAGATCATATATACGATATGCGAAACTTTGATATTCTCTGAGATGCTCCTAGGAATGTTCCCCTTCTCCATTTTACTGTAGGTCTGTCTCTATCTCTGTGTCTCTGTCTTTCTTTGTCTCTACCTCTGTGTTTGATTCTGTCTGCTATTTGTCTTTGTCTCTGTCTCTTTGTGTGTCTCTCTCTCTTGCTTATAGTTTTATTCCTAATGCTTAGCATCAGGACCTGGCACATAGTAAGTATTTGTTTATTGACTAATAATTGCCTTATATTTATCCAAGCTGGTCAATGTCATAACTGGGCTTGGAATTCAGGTCTTTTGACTGCTAGTTTTCACTATTCTGCCTCCATATTATCCTGCCAAAGATTTTTAGCTCTCTCAAAGGAATAATATTCCTAATTGATCTGGATAGAGTGAGGAATGAGGAGCTATCTTCTGAATCCAAGATCATTTTGATATAGGAGTGAGGAGGGGTGGGTAAGAAGGGAGCTAAGCTACACTTATCACTGCTTCTGCCACCAGTAAAACTGATATTTACAAGATGCCTGCCATCTCCTGTAGGTCTAGGTATGAACCAAGTCTTTGTTGCTTTAGCCTAACTACAACAAATTTAGAATCTGGGGGAAGGGAAGGAACTTTCCCAACAAACTATAGGAAAAGAAACACAAACAGAAGTATAAAACTGATGAGTTGAGAGAACATGAAGAGTTTATCCTAGTCTATCTACAACTATGGGAAGTCACTTCTAAGAGTGACTTAGAAAGATCTGCCCCATTCTTATTCTTCAATCCTGTCTGAGGAATTGAAGATTAAACTAGATGACCTCTGGGGTCGCTTCCAGCTTTAGATCTATGATTGTATCAGTATAGGTTAGGGTTAGGGAAGGCATTTCCATCATTTTTTAGTCATGTGACTCTGTAACCTCATATAGAGTTTTCTTGCCAAAGATATTGGAGTGATTTTCCATTCCTTCTCCAGTTCATTTTAGAGATGAAGAAACTGAGGCAAGCAGGGTGAACTGACTTGCCCAAGGTCACATACTAGTAAATGTCTGAAGCTGACTTTGAACTCAGAAAGATGAGTCTTGACTCCAAACCTGGTACTTTATCTACACTGCACCACCCACCTGCCCTAAGAGAAACCACTTGTTACTGAATTAATGGAATAAGGGTTTTTCGAGGGGGAGGATCCATAGGAAATAACTGAAAAGATTTTTAATCAGATTCTCCTTGCCATCTTACTTCCTAGTTTTATTGGTGTTGCACTCAAAATATGTGACTTTGTGATGAACTAACAGCCACAAAATAAATCATATGTGGGGAACTTATGCAACTAATGAGGTTTATTAAAGGATAGTCTCTCTTGCCAGTAGAGGTCTCAAGAGGGCTAAAGATGAGAAAGGATGTCCTTCAGTTCTGTGACTTGTGTTCCCGCTATCAACTAAGTGGGTAGTAGAGGCTATATGTAGCCCTTACATCAGCTGCTAAGAGAAAGAATCGTGGGGTAGCTTCTCCCTGAATGCTCATGGAAAATGTAGTATAACAGATTGGGTAGCAGCACTAAAGGTCACTCATTCTCCCCAAGAAATCTGGACTACTACAGAGATTTGTGCTACCAGATTAGTTGGGGTATAGGAGTGAGGATGTGGAGTAATTCCCAAATAAATGGTAAATTCATAAATTAAAAAGTCCTAATTCTTCTTCTAAGAATTCATCTCAAGTCTCATTCATTGTGAACTTTAGCACTCCAGACACCTATGTTAGAGGACTCTTCTACTCTTATTCCATCATCTGTTTTTAATCTTTTGCATGTGCTTTTTTAATACCTAAAGTGGTCAATGACTTGCTCATGTATCTATCTCTTTAAATGTGTTCTCCTCTTCTTATCTACTGGGGGAAGATTGTGACTTTAAAATATATCTCCCATATTTTTTGGATCTAATAAGGGGAAAGGAATAAACATTTATGTGTCCATACTGGGTGCCAGACACCATGTTAAAGACTTTAACAGATATTGCTTGATCATCACAATGACTCTGGAAAGTGGAGCTATTACAATCTCCATTTTACAGTTGAAGAAACTGAGGCAAACAGAAATTAAATGATTTGCCCAGGATCTTGAAGCTAGTGAGTGTCTGAGGCTGACACTGAGGCTGGATTTGAACTCAGATCTTGATTTTTTTTTTTTAGTCACTATACTACTAGCTGCCTCAGAATTTTACTATCCCTACTAAATTTTAGATCATTATAAACTATCCATATTTTCTCTTTGAAATTTGCTCTCCACAAAACTTAGGGCATACTCAAATTAAACCTGGCTTTCTTCTTTTGTGTAATAATAAATTTTAAGAAGTAATCATTTCTTCCCAAGGCTCCCATAATTTCTGCTTTTTCAGAATAAGATCCAGAATAGCAGTTCTCTTCACCACTTTCTTTACCTTTTGAAAAAGGAAACTGCTATTAAGGCAAGTCACGAAACTCCACAGACATGATAGAGTTCTTCTATCACTACAACACCAAGCCTCCATCCTAAGTATGTCATCTGTTTCCAGAACTTTTCATCTAATTTCTCCTTCTATTCAGGTTTATATGAAGTGATGCAAAGTAAATGAGCAGAATTAAGAGAACATTGTACACAGTAACAGCAACATTGTATGATGATCAACTGTGAATGACTTAGTTGCAGCAATAAGATGATTCAAAACAATTACAAAGGACTCATGAAGGAGTATTCTATCCACATCCAGAGATGGAGTCTGACTACAGATTGAAGCATACTATTTTCATTTAATTTTAATTTTTTTTCTTTTTGGTCTTATTCTTCATTCACAATGTGACTAATATGAAAATATGTTTTATATGATTGCAAGTATATAACCTATCACATTGGTTGCTGTTTTAAGAAGAAGGAGGGGAGAAGAAATATTTGAAGCTCAAATTTTGCAAAAATGAATGTTAAAAAATCATATTTACATTTAATTTGAAAAACAAAATACTATTTTAAAAAAAGTAGAAAAGAACTTAGACATTGGACTATGACTGATTCAAAGAAGGGAAGCTTGAGAAGGAGACAGAATAGTTCAAGTCTAGAGGATTCTATTTTTTATTTCCAGAAAGAACAAATATAATGACTCAAAGGCTTAAATTGCAGGAGGAGGAACTGAGACTAGACAAGAAGTTTTGATTGAATGGTTGAGTATTAGAGCAGACTTCTCCTAGGAGCCATCAACTGTCTCACCCTTTTACAATGTAATATCTGGGATCATCCATAGGTTTGGCTTCTCCAGGTTCATGCCTCTTTTGTTGTGGTTATTCCGTTATTTTTCAGTCACATCTAACTCTTCATGACTCCATTTGAAGTTTTCTTGGCAGAGATACTTGAGTGGTTTGTCACTTCCTTCTCCATCTCATTTAATACCTGAGGAAACTGAGGTAAGTAGTGTAAAGTGCCTTGTCCAGAGAGTCAATAGGTAGTCAATGTCTGAGGCCAGATTTAAATTCAGGTCTTTCTGACTCCAGGCCAAGTGTTCTATCCACTGATCCACCTAGCTGCCCTCAAAGCTCTTTAGGGTTGTCAACCTTAAGTCTAACAACCCCAGAATTCCTGAGTTGAGCCCCAGAAGTTACCAAAAGAACAAAACTGGGGCATCAGGAAATCACAAGTAGAAATGAACTTTATTATATAAACAAATTTAGGTTGCAAGTAAAGAATCTAGTCTGCAAATCCACTGGGAAAAGGCTACGATAGAGTATTTAAAAGTAAAAATAATGCTTTTTAGGAGCAACCTTGCAGTTTCTAGATACTTGTAACCAGGTAACAGCTGTATGTAGATACTTCTTGTGATGCAAGTCCTAGCATGCTTTCTTGGCTCTGGGTTTGCTTTAGCAGCTAGTTTTAGCACTTGCAGTAGAGGATCACAGTTATGTCAAGTAGAAGTCAAGTTAAGAATGAGCTAGTTCTGAATTTTCCAGGCTTTCTCCTCCTGAATACTAAGGAAGTCAAGATGTTTTTTGCATTTCTCTATTAATTCCTTTTCTCAGTCTCTACATTCCCCCCTTTTAACCAAAAGGATGGACAGTATGTCCCTTAATGAATTAAAATAGGACAAACATGGAACATTATCTTACTAATTGAGGTAATGAAATTAAAGAATGGACAAAGCAATAGCAAGCTTGAAATCAATGAAACTGAAGATTACTAAGTGATCCAGCAAAATTGACCAAAGCAAAAGTGACCCAGCAAAGCAAAAAAGAGCAAAGCCATTAGTAACTACCCAAAGAGGTCTAAGAAACTTGAAAATGTGTGCCAGGAAGTATATAGGTCTACATTTTGAATGATTTCAGGGATGTCATTCATAACTGCTCTAGATTCATTCATGTAGAAGCAGCAGTCCTCTTTCAGGAAAGTGCAGATTCATGGAAAGCAATCAGGCTACTGAGGACTCAGGGGTTCTGTAGAACCACTGCAGCCAAAGAATTGAATTGACCCTGAAATCATAGCATGGGATAGGTAGTAGCACTGATGTCTCAGGACACCTAAACAGACACATTGTCCTGCCAATGCTAACAGCAAGAGGAGGATTTGCATCCCTCAGTGTGTATGGATTGTCACTGTCTGAGGAAGCAAAGTTTGGGACAGGAACTCCAGTCTACAAGTCCCACTTTAAAAGGGGGGAGGTAAAATAGAGGTGACGTATAAGAATAATAGCTCTATTGGACCCTTAACCAAAAAAGTCTGATGAACCACTACACCATATTTTTTGAACTCGTCTTGTATTGCAGTCATCCAGCAAGAACAACCTAATTAGATAAATCATAGTAAGGGTCAGTAGATGGCGATCCATAGGAAGTAACCAAGAGACCAAGATAATATAACAATAAACACAAGGAGATTAAAGATAGGCGTGGGGGCTCCAAATATTCACATCAGTAGATTCAGGAAGGCAATAACAAAAACACAATGGCAAAAAAGAGAAAATATTGAGCATTACTTGATCCACATCCTGAGTTTTGGGAGTACTGTCTACACTTAATGTTATCTTCTTTGTCTCTGAGTCAGATATTTTCATGCATCTTTCTTCACCTAAATCCCATTGAAATCACTGATAGAACCAAGTAAAGGAAACATTATTTAAGAGATACACAATCATGTTTTTTTTTTTTAACCATACTGGTGATTTCAATAATAAACTCATTTCACCAATAAAGACCTTCTTCTTTGCAATTTCCAATCTCTGAGAGTTGTTTTAGGCATTGGGAGGAGAAGTGACTTGCACAGTCACACAGCTAATCAGAGAGGATGTGAATCCAACTTGTCCCATATCTGAAATCTGCTCTTTCTCCATTTATTATCAAGAGAGAAGATAAATAAGAAGGGAAACCCTCTCATAGGCTTAGAAGTAAGATTTCCAACAGATTTCCATGCTACTGTTAGGAGAGAGAATTCCTACTTTCACATTTCTTATTGTTGTGACATAGGGTTTGTGACAAAGATAATGTAGTGGCAAAGATAAATGGAGTGCCATTTCCTTTTCCAACTTATTTTACAAATAAGGAAACTAAGTTGTGACTTACTTGCTCAGGATCACATAGATATTAAGTGTCTAAGGTTGGATTTGAATTCAAGATGAATCTTCATGATTTTAAGTCCAGGGCTCTATCCACTGCATGACCTAGCTGCCCTACTTCAGTCAAACACTTCAACTATTTTGATATTATCTACTGATGTCATTTGTTCTGCTTTCTTTATTGAATGTCAGCTCTTGATGTTTTGCTGAGTGATTATTATCATCTGCTGAGTCATCTTTTTGGTGACTATAGTACATAACCTCCAAGTTCTTTTGTGGCTATAGACAGCTTTAAGACCTCAGTTTCTACACCAGTTAAATAAGAAGGTAGGACTACATGGCCTCTGAGATCCTTTTGAAATCTAAGGCTTTATGAACCAGTCTATGCAGAAAAAAAATCCCTTAGATCAAATCTGTTTTAGGATTTGTTTGCCCAAACTAAATTTGGGCAACTAGGTGGAACAGGCTAATTGGCTTGGAATAAGGAAGATCTTGAATTCCAATCTAGTCTCAAAATACTTACTAGCTAAGTGACCCTGCACTAGCCATTCTACATCTGTTTTCCTCTGTTTTCTCACTGTAAAATGGGGGTAACAATAGCATTTTCTCAGGGTTATTGTATAAATCAAGTGAGACGACTTATCAGATGAAATTGTGAAGCACTTGGCACATAGTAGGCTCTTGATAAATGCTTATCACCCCTTTCCCTTCCTTCTTAACTCCTTAGCATGAAGTCTCACATTCTTACCTGATATTTGGGTTTGGGTTAGTAATTTCTGATTGGAAGGTGGAGGGTGGAGCACTAAACCCTTTCCAAAACTTTTCTTTATAGATGGCGGGATTTAGACTCCCTTCTCACGCTATTTTCCATTTGCAGCTCTGCTTGGTTTCAGCTCCACAGAAAAAAAGAATAAGATGTCTCCCCATTCCTTTTGTGTGTTGCCTTCCCCTATTAGAATGTTAACTCCTTTTGGGAAGGAGCTGTCCTTTTTTCTTTTTTATATCCTCAGGCACTTTTAGAGAATTTAGTAGTTACCTAATAAATTTTTATTGAATTGAATTCAATCTTGACTCAAAATGCTGGGACTTTGGCTAATGATCCTGGAGCTTCATTCTATAAGCCTGGCAAGGACACGGTGGAGCTATAGACCTTTGAGTGATATTCATACAGCTACAGCTAAATCTCATTTCCCTACAACATTAAAATAGATATAGAGTTTATTATCTAGGATAAGTCTGGAATCATTGAGGCAGAGAGAATTGATGGAATGCTTTCTGAAGCAGTCTGGAATTCTAGGATCTTTTAGTTAGGTAGGGCTTATAAATATCTACCTTGTGTCTTTTCCTCTTCCCTCTATGTCTCTTTCATTCATTTCTCTCCTTCTCCATCCCTCCCTTCCTTATCTCTCCTAGATCCCTTGATTTTCTCCCTACTTATATCACCCCCCCCCCAATTCTCTGCATTACCGAGTCAGACTCCTGTTTTGACTCTATTGCCCAATCTCTGGGCAGTCTATTTCCTGTTCTTGGTGCCTGGCCCCTCTCTTTCTTGCAGAACAAAGGGAAAATTGTCACTTGTTCAAGTTGCTCCTGCTTCTTGCTGGCTGTCTTTCTCCTTCCTTCCATCCTGGACAAGGAGACATGTGGCTGCTCAGTCTCCTCATTCTGCTCTCTATCACAGGTAGTATCCCTCCCTTCTCCATTATTTCTTCTTCCCACTCTCTTCTCCAGTGGCAATGAGAGAGGAGGAGAACCTAAGAACTAGGGGAGGGAGTGGGCTCAGTAAAGCTGTGAAGTAGGTGGGAACTTTGAGGTATATAGCTCTCCTGATGTTTCCCCCCTCTATAGCATCCCCTTCCCCTTCAAGTTCCTGATACTTCCAACTTTCTCCTACTGCCTGGAAAAATATGCCTTTACCACAAAATCATAAGTTAGGATACTTGGATTCTAGTCCTGTCTATGGCATAAGCTCATTTCTCTTTCTGGACCTCAGTTTCCTCTGCTGTAAAATGGTAGGATTGGTACATGGGAAGAGCACTGATACTGGAGTCAGAGGAATTGGATTCAAATCCTGTCTTTGAGATTCTGAAGATGGGCAAGTCACAATCTTTCTGAGGTTCACTTTATTCATTTTAAAATGAGGCAGTTGTATTAAGTGGTCTCTGAGTCCTTTCCAGCTCCAAGTCTCTGATCTTACAATTAGATGAGCTCTTCAATCCCTTCGAGATATGACAGCCTAGGATTCTGGGACTTTTATCTGAAATGTAAGTGATTAAGATTGTGTCTTCCCTGGTGACCTCTTTTCATTTTAACAGGATTGAAGTATAATGATAGGGATTTTTCTCCAGTCAGTAGTGAGGGATCTTCTTGAACATTCATGTTGCCCATACCCCCAACACACACCACACACACACACACACACACACACACACACATTTTGTCTTAGCATAAGATCAGTCTTAAGGAAATGACACAGGAAAGTATACAACAGATGCAATAATTAGGCTACCTGGCACTTCATGCCTTCCAAAGAGGTACTCCTGCCCTCAAAGAGGAAAAAGAAAACATAATGCAAAAAAGAAAAAAAATGTTCTTGGAGAAAAGTTGCTTTTAGTCCTCGAATCTTGGACCTACCCCCACCATGGAGGGCAGAGGGGAGTGGAGTTCAACACTGGCATCTCCTTTATCCATGAGGCATTGCTAGAACTTGAGTTAAGTGGGATCTTGTCTCAGAAAATTGACCGTAATTGTGAAATTTCAGTTCCTTTAAATCAACCAAAATGATAAAGAGTAGCCCTCTGAATTGACTGAGCTATGGCTAGAGTATCATTTCAGTAATCCCAGGTGCTAAAACTTCAATGATGAAAATTTATCTATATCTATATATGTACACATAAACACAAAATATGTGTATATATGTATATTTGTGAAAATATATGTATATACATGTATACACACACACACACACACACACACACACACATATACACCCACTCTCAGTCCCTATTCTCAAATGAAGCCTATATAATTATAGTCTGTTAGGAAGAACAAGGATGGAATGATATCTTGGTGTCTCTTAGTGTTTCTATGAAGCTGGTCAGTATCCTAGGCTTTACAACTGGTAGGAACCTTAGAGAGCAAATAATACATTTCTTTAATTTTACAGATGTGGAAACTGAGTTCTAACAAATATAGCCAATAAGTAGCAGAATCAAGATATGAACCCAAATCTTTGATACCAAAATCCAGGACTCTTTATTGTTTTGTTTTGTTTTTTTAAATTAAATGTCATTATTATTACTGCTATTCCCACCCCCCCTCCATCCACCACCACCATTGGGTGATGGGGTTTGAATCTTTGTTACAAATATGCATAGGCAAGCAAAACAACTTCCAGAATTTTTTGGCCCCATCCAAAAGTGGATGCCTCATTTTGCACCCTAAGTTCATCACTGAATGATCTACAGATGGGTAGCTTGCTTCAACATGGGTCCTATGGAATGTGATTGGTCATGATATTGATCTGAGTTCTTAGACCTTTCAAATTTGAAAGCTCAATGGAAAGGGTGCCAGGCCTGGAGTCAGGAAAATTCATCTTCCTGAGTTCAAATCTGACATCAGATATTTTTTAGCTGTGTGATTCTGGGCAAATTGCTTAATTCTGTTTGCCTCAGTTTCTTCATCTATAAAATGGGCTGGAGAAGAAAATGCAAACCATTCCATTCTCTTTGCTAAGAAAAGACCAAATAGACTCACAGGCAGGCATGTCTGAAAAATGACTGAACAACAATATATACCTCAGCATATTTATATCAAAATGTATATCTCAAAGTATGGCAAATGCCACAGACCAGAGTTTGATTTGTTGTATCATTAAAAAAGTGATGGAGAAAAATGTTAAGAATTCAGATTAAATTTAAATTTGTTATGCATATATTTTTCCTGATTTGTGTTTGTTAAACATTTACCAGCATACCCCTAAATTGGAGTTTCTTAGCTTGGTTCTCCAATAACCATTCCCCATTGCTCCCTTAGCCAAAGACAGGGGCTCCAAATCAGCGCTGAATTGTTGCCTAAAATAGCCCTGAAACAAGTCAGAGACAAAAGGAGAACAATCTATGAAAAATGAGGAAGCAAAAAAAAAAAATAAATAAATAAAACAGGAAAGAGTGGGATGCTGAAAAGTCATCAGTAAGACTTGAAGGATAGCAGGGGAGAAGCAGACCACTTGAAGCTGCTCACACTGGGAAGAGAGCTCAGAGAGCACCATCTATTTCAACTTACACAGAACAAGGATCCCTTTCTCATCATCTATGGACAGCCAGACACTGCTTAAAGCCCTCTAGAGATCAGGAACTCACTTTCCAGCCCAGTCTAAACCTTGTATGTCCCATAGTTTTTATTGTTGAGTTGCTTCATTCATGTTTAATTCTGTGACTCCATTATGGGTTTTCTTGGCAAAGAGATTAGAGTGATTTGCCATTTCCTTCTCCAGCTTATTTTATAGATGAGTAAACTAAAACAAACAGGGTTTAGGATCACCTAACTGCCCCACCTACATCCCCCAATCTCACTCCTATTCAGGCCTCAGGATTTTGAGTCATTTTAGGGCATCTGCCTGAGGCCTTAAAGTCTAGATCCTGAGAAGAGAGGTCTTAGCTTACATTAAGATGGGGAAGGTATTTTGCCAGATAAATCCCTCAATGGGCAATGCTGGCACAGATAGAACAAACTAGAAAATTAATAGTAATTGGTATTGTCTTTGTTGGTAAATTAATGCATTCATATATTTCCCTATGGCCTCCCCCAATATCTTCTAGTCTTCTCTTTCTCTTCCCAGTGTGTTCTATCTCCCATCTTTCAAATGTCTGCCAGTTTTCCTTCTTCTCCCCCAGTGCCTTTCAATTTTCTCTCCTTCATCCATTTCTGGATCACTCTGGGTTGTATGAGGTTGGAGTCCCAGAGTCTAACCCACTATTCTTTTTCATTCTTGGGCATTTTTACATATATGAATGCCCTAAAAGTTATTCCTTTTAAATTACCTTCACATGCACATTGCTTCTTCTTTTATTTAAAAAAAAAAATGAGACAGAGAAAAACAGAGACAGAGACAGAATAGTTATGCAAAAATCAATAAGCTTGGGAATCATGATAGTGTAAACCACCTTCTTTGTCCATAACTTACTATCTTTCTACTAAATTGCTTGGGAACAGGGACTATTGTTTGTCATTGTCTTTAAACTCAGGGCTTTGTCCATAGGATATAGTAGATACTTAATAAACACTTATTGACTATGTGACTGTTTAGTCAACAATTCTCTAGATCTTTAATTATTGTTACAATTAATGAGTTCTAGCCTTGTGTGTATGTGTGTGTATGTGTGTATGTGTGTGTGTATAAAAGATAATTTGTCTTAATTGACTTATTCAGGGTCATACAGCTAGTAAGTATCAAATAAACTCAAGTCCTCCTGAATCCAGGACAATGCCATATGCACTGCGCTACCTAGCTGCCCCAGTTCTACTACCTTTTACAATTATTTTCATTTCCATCATTGTCATGATTATGAAAATTGTTCTCAGGGTACTACTGATTTCACTCTTTGTTGTTGAGTTGGTTCTTTGTGAGTCCTATTGGAGTTTTCTTGGCAAAGATACTGGAGTAGTTTGCCATTTCCTCTTCTAGCTCATTTTACAGATGAGGAAACTGAGGTAAATAAGAGTAGGTGACTTGCTCAGAATCACATAGCTACTAAGTGTCTGAGGCTGGATTTGAACTCAGTAAGTTTAGTCTTCCTGACTCCAGGTCCAGGCTTCTATCCCATATCACCTAGCTGTTCTGATTTCACTCTACATTAATTCATTCAAGCCTTTTTATTTTATATTTTATAATATAATATTTTATATATTTAATTTTTTATATATTTTATAATTTTTATGCATTTTATATAATATATATTATATATGTAACATAATTATGTAATATTATATGTATAATGTAATATAACAAAAGTTGAATACTTTGATGTGTATGAAAACTGTCTATATTTGACCTCCTTGGAGTTTATTTATACCCTATAGTGGTCCCATCTACTATTTCATCCCCTGTCTCCTGTAGAGCTCTCCCACACCCATAATACCACAGTCCTGCAGGTCATGGAGGGCCAGACCCTGTCTATCTCTTGTCCTTATGACCCTGTGAAGTACTGGGGGAAGCTGAAGTCCTGGTGCCGGCAACATGAGCAACAAGGGCACTGCCAACATGTGATCAGTGCTCGCCGTTCCTGGCTGATAGCCTTTTTAAAGAAGTGGAACGGGAGCACAGCCATTGCTGATGATGCCCTGGCTGGCAGGCTGACCATTACCCTGAAAGACCTCCGTCCCCATGACACTGGACTCTATCAGTGCCAGAGCCACCAGAATGGAATGACAGACACCCTGAGGAAGATAATGGTGGAGGTGCTTGAGGGTGAGTAGCTGCATCACTGGACCCTATTTCAGAATCACAGAACAAGGGGTAAGAGGTATTCTCGTATATAGAGCACTAGTTCTGAAATCAAAAGGACCTGAGTTCAAATCCAGCCACAGATACTTACCAACTGTATGTTCCTGGGTCTGTCACTTAACCCTTATTGTCTAAAGAGGAGAAAAAGAAGAAGCAGCCCAGAACAAAAGAACTGAAAGGAACCTTAGAGATCAGATCACCTAATCCAATTCTCCCATTTTATGGAATCAGAAACTAAAGTCCCAACAACTTTACTGAATTGTCTAGTAACATATAAAGATTCAGTAGCATAGCTAAGGGTTGAACAGAATTCTGATTTTAAGTCCAGAGTTCTTTCCAATGCACAATCTTACCAGGTTTCTGCTCTTGTTAATGTCCTTGCCTATTTGGCAAGAATGAGCTGTATCCCCAAATCCCCTTCCCCTTTTTCCCCAGACATTTACTTAATTCCAATTCAAAATTTTTATCTAGATAAAGATTAGTTCAAAAAAATATCCAGGGCAGCCTAAAAGGGGAGAAGCAGAAGGAGTGAAATATAGAAAGAGATATGCAGCATGAAGGATCATGAGGAAGAGTGAACAGAGTAGTAAATTATGGCTAAAAGTCAATCTCAGTCTTGCAGGAGAATGGGGTCTGTGAGGGAAGCAAGGAGGTTCTGGAGTCAGCCTGACCTTGCTCTGGAGAGCTGATTGTTAAATCTGGGCTTAATCTATTGTTTTGTTGACTATTTAGCCTTAAGAATGTGGTAGAAGAAAATGTTAATGCAGATTAAACTTTAAGGTGTGTATGTAAAATTTTTTTCTCTAGAAAACCAGCTAGCTATTATAAAAATTTACCAGCAAGCTACTGGGTATAGGAGGGTCAAGGCCTGAATTCTCCAGGTCTTTTTCAGTAAGAGATACAGGAAACACCTTCTTTTCCTCCCTTTTGCTACCCCTTTGAAGCTGACTGATTCATGAGGGGATCAGACCTGAGAAATTAGTCCCAGGATCTCTTACTATATCTCATTCAATCCCCTTATCTGAACTGTTGGGTGCTTCTAAAATGCTTCACTCATCCTTATACAAATTTCTTCAACACATTTCTTGTGATTCCCCAAACCGGATTCTGGGGAACCAAGCAAATCTATCCTTCCTATCCTAGAATTGTTACTCTAGAATAGAGACTTCCTTTCTTGAAATCCCTCTCCATTCAACAAACACACTGAAAAGGCAATGAATGAATCATCTCCTTTCATAGTCCTCCCACTGCTTCTCTGAACTCTGAAGAAAGAAATATAATGCTAGATAGTGGTGGTGGTGTACTACCAGAGTCTGAGGCGAGTGGAGACTGGTTTAATTTTAAAGTGAAGAGACCATAATATGGTCAGCTGGCTTATTAACTCTTCACTTTAAAATTAAACCAGTCTCCACTCGCACTCCAAAGCACATACATGCTACAGAGAAATTGAGGTGCAGAGCTTATATAGGGTTTTATCTTACTAGAGTTTGCAAGCAGAATACAGAAGCTGAGTATGCAATTAGCCTAACATCTTGCAGCTTTTGTTATCTTTGGGGAAATACTTCAAAGGCAGAACAGGGAAACAAAGGCAGTTGAGGGAGGCAAGGACACTAGAAGGGTAGAAGTCATAATTCCAGGGAAGGCAAGCCTGTTAAGATATGAGAACATAACTTAAACCTTGACAGGACAGGAGGCAAGATAGGAAAGTGTAACTCATTGTCTGTCGAGGATAGGAGACATCGAGAACTTTGAGGATCCTCAAAGTTCTGAGGGAGGAAGAGAATCATCCTTTTTTGTGTTAGAATGGTATGTGAAGGGGACCAGAGGCTCAAGATTTAGAGCCCTTTTCCAAACTCAGTTTTTCCCAGACCTAATTACAAGAAATATGGGGCTGTAGCCTATTATCCAGAGCTCAACAATGGCTCTTTGGGGGAGGAAAGAAGGAGGGATGTATAGTGGCTTATTAGTAAGAGGAAAGAAAAGAAAACAATGCTTAGAATGTGATGGGATCAGCAAGGAATCTTAGGGAGCTTCTCAGTGACTGGATCACAAAGATGGGGAAGAATAGACTAAAGGAATAATGGAACAATCTTTCATAGATTCTGTTGGACCCCAAAGCTCAGGAGATTCCTGGATCCCTGAAGAGCCTGAGATCTTGGAGAAGCACCAGAGCCCTGAGGAACCCAATGTCCAATCCAGCGTCTCCAGGTACAGCTCCTAATCCTAACCCACTTTCCAGGAAATCCCAGATTGTTGCTGGACACCAGAAACTGAGCTAGTTAATGCAGGTTCTCCTCTACCCTCTCACCTCCTAATAATTCTATTTGCTGGCAAGGAAGAGATATACTGAATTGCAGAAAAGCCATTAGAATTTATTTCCCTAGAGTATAGTTTCCTGGAGAGTAGACAAGAGAGCAGACTATCTATCTTGTGTTCTTCATTGCCACCACTATCACCTCCAAGAGCTCCTACTTTGTCTTAAAGTAAGGAAAAATTTATTTAAAATTAGAGTTATCCAAAAGTGGAAAGGAATGCTGCCCTAGGTGAAGATATTGGGCTCCCCTTCATGAGACATCGTTAGGAAAAAAACTAAATGACTACTTGCTGGGCATATTACAGAAGGGATTTTTGTTCAGATGGGTTGGATCCTATGGTACTGAGCTCCTTTTCACCATTACATTCTGTGGTACTTACTGTCTTCCCAAAGGAGTCTCTCTGAAACTAGGAACCCACTCTCCCCCACTATCTTCTTCTTCCTGGTTGCTGGACTCTTGCTTAGCAAATTCCTGGCTGTGGGATTCCTCTGGATCATAGCCTGGCACAAGAAGAGCCAAAAGAAGAAACCAGAATGTGGACACAGTCATGATTACCAGCTCCAGCCCCTACCAGGTGAGTGTGGAGATAGAGGTGTCTAGAAAGAAAGGGATGAGGAAGATGTGGGGCAGTGATTTGGAGGTGGGAACAAAGGGTAGCAGGAAGACCACTAGTTAAAAGATTTGGTTTCAAATCATGGTTTTCCTGCTTAATACCTGTGTGACTGACTAAATTATCTCCCTTGTTTTGTTTTCTCCAAGCTTAGACTGACTAATAATACTAATAGCTAGCAATTACATAGTATATTAAGGTTTTCAAAGCACTTTATATATACTATTTCATGTGATGACCCTGGGAAGTAGGAGCTATTATTTACCTCATTTGATAGATCACATATCTTCTAAATGTTTGAAGCAGGATTTGAACTTGGCTCTTCTTGAGTCCAAGTCCAGCATTCTGTCCACTGTGCTACCTACTTACCTCTTCAATACTGTATTCAGCTCTGACTTTCCATAGAGTAAGGGGAAAAGCTGCAGTGGTAAATGATGGACTGTTCTGTGTTTTACAGGGCAAGATGAAGTCTGAAAGGAAATTCCACTCCTGGGGTCAGGAGGAGAGAGAAGAGGAGCAGCCTTAGATGCCGGCCAATTTTTTCACATCTTCTTCTACCCCACCATACCTTCCATACCAATCTCTGAGCCTCCTGAGATACCACACTAGTCAAACTACTAATATACTTATTTACTGATCTCCATGGGCCAACACAGGTGCTCTACCTTGGGGGAACATACATAGACCTTTTGCCTGCCTTGTGGAAAGTAACTGTAGATCCCTCTTTCCCAAATCACCTTTCACTGTTCCCAGATGCAGCTAAGAAAGATGAGCTGGAACTTGTAAATAGAAAGAAGCAGAATTCTGTATAACATTAAAAGAATTTGTTTATAAAAATCATTCTTGTTTTGTGTTTAAGATGAGTAGTTTGGATTAACCTAGGGAAAGAAGGGACATTTTGAGTGGGAATGGAAAGAGGACCCTCTTGAGGCACCAGGGAACATTTAGTGGTGTGATCATGTTTTTTCAGTCCCTCAAGCTAGGAAACACTGAGACATCTTTGATTCTCCCCACCATGATCCCTTTTGATTTATGCAGTTTTACTGTAATGTTTGTATTAGTCAAAATATTAGAGATGTATGTCCATTTGGGTTACCTAAATGTATAGACTGCAGTTTATGGATGACATAGAATAGTTATCTCTGAAATTTGGCATACTTCATTCCATGGGAGACTGAAATTTGCTCATGCTTGCTCTTTCTTATCTATGTGTATGAGGAGAATAGGGATAGAAGCTATCTTTCTGCCCCCTCAAATACTGGTTATCTAGGAGTGCAAATCTAGCTAAGAAGAATAGTCATTTCTCTGGTCATTTTTTCATTCTTGAAATATTCTTTTAAGATTTTTAAACACCTGTTCTCCCCCACCAAAAGCACCTGTTCTCATCTCATCTAAAAGATCCCAAAATACAAATAAAACTAATAAAATCAAGATTAGAGGGAAGCAGGCAGCTCGGAATAATCATTAATAATAATAATAATCATTTTTCTGATAAAGATCTTATTTCTCAAATATACAGAGAACCAAGTCAAATTTATATGAATATAAGCTATTCACCAATTGATAAATGGTCAAAGGCTATGAAGAGGAAGTTTTCAGATGAAAAAAAAAAGAAAGCTATCTATATATAGAAGGAGTGCTCTAACTCACTTTTGGTTGGAATAATGAAAATTAAAGCAACTGTGAGGTATTATCTCCCACCTATCAGATTTTCTAATATGACAAAAAAGAAACATGCTAAATGTGAGAAAATTGGGACACTTTTGCACTGTTGAGGTTGGGAGCTGATCCCAACCATTCTGGAGGGCAATTTGGAACTATAGCCAAAGGGCAATTAAGCTGGGCATATACTTTGTTCCAGCAATATTACCACTAGGTCTGTGTTCCAGATATCATAAAAAAGGAGGGAAGGACCTGAATGTACAAAAATAATAATACCAGTTTTTTTTCATAATGGTAAAATATTGGGTATTGAGGGGAAGCCTATTAATTGGGAATGACTGAACAAGCTGTGGTATATGGATGTAATGGAATACTATTGTGCAATAAGAAATAATGAATAGGCAGCTTTCAGGAAAACCAGGAAAGATATGAAAAAAAAGAAAAGTGAGAAGCAGGAAAATATTGTACACAGTATCAGCAACATTGTGTGATAATCAGCAACACAATGATCCAAGACAAGTACAAAGCACTCATGAAGGAAACTGCTATCCACATCCAGATAAAGAAATGATGGATTGAAAGTATATAGAAGCTTTTTTCACCTGCTTTATTCTTTTTCATGATTTTCTCCTCCTTTGATCTATTTCTTCATAACTTTGACTAATATGGAAATATATTTTATCTATATAAATTATATCAAATTGCCTACCATTTTAGGAAGAGGGATTGGAGAGTGAGTAAGGGAGAACAATTTGGAATTCAGAATTGGTAAAAAAAAAAAAAAAAAAAAAAAAAAAAAGAATGCTAATATTGTCTAGATGTGTAATTGGGGTAAAATAAAATACTATTATATATTTTTCTTTTTTGGTGAAATAATAGTCCATTATAGTTATATATCACAACATTCAGACATTGAATAACTTAATTGATGAGGATTCTTAGATTCTAGTTTTTTTCTTTTTCTTTTTCCCTCTTAAAATCTTCTCTTCAGGATAAGGAAGTTTGTTCTGCTGGTTACTATTTCCCTTATTTTTTCACATAATCTCCCCCATTCCTACTTGTTTCTATGTTGAGTTTGATGTATTTTTACACTAAACTGTCTGTGGGTAGATGGGTTCAACCCTTTGTCCATTTCAGATAAGAGAGAGGCTTATTTTTATCTTCACTCCCACCACCTCTTCCTCTATATTTGCATATTCTTCTTACACATGCAATTCAGAGAAATAGCAAATTACATCTTATTCCTTTCTACAAATGTGGCTGCCTTTTACTGTTCCTTCTCTTCCCCTTCTTAAAACCTACCTCTGGCTTTTCATTTTTCTTATTTAAGTCCCTCAATACCATTTGAAAATATTAAGGTTCTGACATAACATAAGAAATGACATAGCATATTTCTTTTCTCCCTATTAAAATGTTAGCACAACCTCATTATATGGCCCCTTCCAAATGCTCAAATTAATTTATCTCTCTAGGTTTCTCTTAATTCTTTTATTTGCAGTTCAAAGTTTCTACTCATCATTCTTTAAAGTTCTCTGTTTTATCAGAAATCCATTTTCCAACTGCTACAATTGCCAATGAGAACCAAGCGGCCTCATGTATCCTAAACATCAGTAATACAAACAAAATTTAATTCATATGGAAAGAAAGAAAAAAAATGATTGAATGAATGAATGTTGATCATACTCAGCTTTGTAAAGCAAGGTATTTTTGGTTTGTAAACCTATAACATTTGCCTTTGTGATATGTTTCTTTCTCTGAAGAAGAAACTGGATTTTGTCTATGACAATTCTGTGACTTTTCCTTTGGGGATTTTTTTCAGGAGATGACCCAATAAATTCTTTCTATCTTTATTTTGCCTTCTGATTCTAATAGATCTGGGCAGTTTTAAGATTTCATTAAATATAGTGTCCAGTCTTTTTTTTAAATGGTGGTTTGCAGGGAGTTTAATGATTCTTAAATTTTCTTTTCTTAAACTGCTTCATAAGTTGGTTGTTTCTGACACTAGGTATTTTATATTTTCTTTGATTTCTGCTCTCCCCCCCCAATCTTTTGATGCTGTTCTAATAATTCTTGCTTTCTCACAATCACTGATTTTTGTCTATTCTGGTTTTCAGGGAGTTTATTTCTTGAGTGAGTTTCCTACTTTATTTCTGAGTTATGTATTTTTCCTTCTAATTCATTCCTTTAGAGATTTATTTCATCTTTTTAAAACTCTTACTTCATTTCTTTGAGATATTGGTTCAATTTCCCTGAAAAATTATTATTTTTTTAATTCAGTCTTTGTTAGCAAGTATTAACAGTTATTCCTTTAGGGAAATATTTAGGTTTGTAAAAATTTAAAAATATGCTGGCTGATGTCTTCTTGGATTTATTAATCTTTCAAGCTTTAATTCCTGAATTGGGGCTTTATCCTAGGATCAAGATCCACTTTACATTGTGTTCCCCCCATGGGATAGTCAACCTTGTTTAATCTTGAGCTAGGTCCCCTGAGATGCTCTTTTCCCAAGGTTACTTCTATTCACCTCTCTCCACCCCTCAGATCTTTGTGGTTCAGAATATCGACTCTTCAGTGCCCTCTATGGCAGGGGTCATTCAATATTTTGTGTTATTAGACCTCTTTGACACTCTAATGAAGCCTATGTGCCCCTTCTCAAAGTAATGTTGTTAAATATAAAAAATAAAATATGTAGGATTATAGAGGAAATCACTGAAATACATTTAACAGAAAAGTTTTTAAATGGACAATTATAATGGCTCCCAGGATAAGAATCCCTACTATCTAGCCCCTTAAGACCTAATGCTAGGGATCCTGGAGTCCCTAAACCTGGTCCACTGGAGTGCTACCAGACTGCTCTGCTCTCTGGGCTTACACGGTCCTCATCCTGGAGTTTTCAGCTCTTTCTGTGTCCAAATCTTAAAGCTTGCACATTACATGTTTCTAACCTGTTTTTGGTTGTCCTGGGAAATTATGGACTTATTTAACTGTGGGCTGGAACTTGCTATGGTTTTGCTGGTGTTACCCTTTTTATTGTATGCAGGCAGTTGGCTGCTTTTTCCTGAAGTTCTGGGGTGGAAGAACTCACTGTAATGTCCAATTGTAATTGATCTGGCATTGATTGCAGGTATTTTCTAGAGTAGATATGGAAAGCTTGACAACCACCTCCATTCAGGTAATTATTTTGGCCTGAGTCCTGATCATTCTTCAGTGGGTAAGGTAGCTCTTAGTTTAGATGTCACTAAGTGGTACAGTCAATAGAATGCAAGATCTAGAGTCCATCTTCCTAAATTAAAATCTAGCTTCAGAGATGTACTCGCCTGTGTGGTCCTGGGTAAGTCACTTAACTCTGCCTCAGTTTCCTCAACTGTTAAGTTAGCTGGAAAAAGAAATGGCAATCTACTCCAGTATCCATGTAGCATAGGAGGGTCATTGGATTGAAGGGACTGGTGGTGGACTGAAGGGAGACAGAATAGATATCTCTAGCCTCTCTTCCCCTCACCTTTCTCCAAGAAAGATTTTAATTCTTGCCATGAGGGGAAGCAGGATACAAGAACCAGAGGTTTAGCCATTATGATCTCTCAAGAGAGTAAGGAATCTAAGCTAGAACTATATCTATCTGGTCCTTCAAATATGGTTTTTAGGTTCAAGCTAACTTGTGATTACTTTAATGGAGAAATGAGGACCTAAAGCTCTCTATCCAAGGCATGTCCCTTTCCTGCCAAATTTTCACAAAGAACACATCCAACAAAACAAACAAACAAACAAACAAAAATTTATCCAAATTGTAGCAAAATAGAAACCAGAATATTTTTATGTGTGTATGTATGTATATAGATATATACCAGACAATACAGAGTGAAGGAACTCTTCCATTGGGTACAAGATAAAGAAAGAAAATTTTAGATCTCACCCAAGTCTTTCTTTTTGCCTGCCTCATCAAGTTACAGAAACATTTAATTTTTGGAGGTCGGAGGGCTAAATCAACAAATTCAACTCACTAAGGAAGGAAAGAAACAAATAAATATTCATTAAGTGTTTATTATGTGCCAGGCATTATACTAAGAACTTTTCAAAATATATTCTTATTTGATCCTCATAATAACCATGGGAATTAAATGCTATTTTTTTTTCAATTTTATAGTTGAGGAAATTATTGACTTGACTTGACCAATTGAACTCAAAACTTTCTGATTCCAATCCTAGCATTCTATCCATTGTGCCATGTAGCTGCCTCCCTTACAAATTAGGGAACTCATATGGAGAAAGCCACTTGCCTGAGGTCACACTACTTTAATAATTAAGTCCCAAATTCATATTTCTTACTCTGATATTCAAAGTCCTCTACTTTTGAGTTATTTTCGTCATATTTCAGAGACATCGTATCTTCTAGTTGGTTAACTTTTTTTTTTTAAATAATCTTGTTTTTCTTGGATGGTTTTTATTTAGTATTTATTTTTTCCCTAATGTTTCTTATTTGATTTTTAAATTCTTTTTTGAGTTCTATAAATTTTCTCTGGGCAGGGAGCCATTTCATGGTACTCTTTGGAGTAGAAGCTTTCTTTACTTTAGTGCCTTCCTCTGAAGATGAACTCCTTAAGTTTCTATGGTGAGCTTCTTTCTTTTTTGCCAGTTCAAAAGGTATTAGTGTATTGTGGCATGGGGGGTTGGGGGGAGGTGCCTCAAGCTTCCCTTCAGCTTTCTCCTCCAATCAGAAACCCCAAACCAAGAGCTCCACCTCTTGCAAGTGCCCACAGCCAACAGTGTCCCGCTCCATTGCCTCTGCACTCACAGGTGTGATGGTGCTTTTTTGACCAGGGCTGAGTCTCAGCAGCACAGCTAAGCCTAGTATTCCCAGTCAGTCAAGGTTCACTCTTGCCTTCCCCTACTCAAACCCTAATGGTGAAAGTCTCTGTGGTTTCTGCTGAGGCTCCATCCATATTCAGCTAGCCCGAGGGGTCTTTACTTGATGTTTCATCGGAGGTAGCCCAGAGGTTTCTGCACTTCAGACAGGATAATACTGGGCTGGGGACTTTGTTCAGATTTTCTTGGATTGTACCAGGAGGACTCCGTTCTATCCCAAGTCTTCTTGATTTTTCACTAGTCTATGTGCTCCCTGAGGCGCAAATTTGTTCTATTTGTGGGGGGAAATCTGGAGAGTTGAAATTTACCAACCTACTCCACTATCTTTCCAGAATCCTCCCCTCTTTCCTCTATTCTGGGATGGTTCTATTGTTTAGATTTCTTTTTGCATTAAGTGGAGCCAAAGTCTATCTCTATATAGATTTCTTTCAGTCTTCCCCTCTGGAGCCAGGCAGGACACAATTCTTTCCTTCCTTCCTTCCTTCCTTCCTTCCTTCCTTCCTTCCTTCCTTCCTTCCTTCCTTCCTTCCTTCCTTCCTTCCTTCCTTCCTCCCTCCCTCCCTCTTTTCTTCTTTCCTTCCTTCCTTCCTTCCCTCCTTCTCCCCCTTTGCCTCTGCCTCTGTCTCTCTCTGTGTGTTTCTGTCACTCTGTCTCTGTCTGTCTGTCTCTTTCTTTTCCCCCTCCCCACCCCCAGCTTCGTCACCCAACCCATTACTCCCTTCTACCTCTAAATCTAAACCCCAGACCCCTACCTCCTCCTTTCCCCTCTACTCTCTTGTCTACCCCTAATCTGTTTTCTAGATCCCAGACCCTTTACTTAATGTAATTTAACTTTCATCTACTCCCCTGGACCTTGGTTACAGATTTCTGACCTTGATTGTCTCCCCCAAGATCTCTTCTCAATCCCTCCTAGTTCTGGATCCCACTCTTTCTACTTCTTCCTGCCACCCCCCCCCCCAATTTCCCTCATTGCCTCCCAAGCTATAATGTCAACCTTGTCTACTTCCCTTCTTCCAAACTCTTTGACTATACCTTTATCTCCCTCATCCTTAAGTTTCCCTCTTTACAACCATCCCTGCTTTCCTGTGATGGCAGTCTTTGTCAGCATCTGTCTCTGCTTTGATGACTCAGTAGCATGTGGACTTGCCTCATTTGAGCTAACCCACAAGTCACTTCACTCTCACGGGATAGAGGAAGAGAAGCAGTCAGTCCAAGGATAGAGTTGGGAACTAGAACTAAAGGTCCATGACTTAATCTGCCCAGACTTTAGTCTCCTCATCTGTAAAATGAAAAAGTTGGATTTAGTTGTCTTTGAGGTCCCTTTAACCTCAAATTTATGTTCTTATGATCCTCTAACCTAAACTCCTGCTTCTAATATTTGTGCTTGAGCAGATACACACACAGTATAAACATAAGCACACACTTTTAAGAACAGTGATCTAAAAACATCAGACATTTGAAAAAAATTGGGGCTATAAGCTTAATATGAGTAAACAGTATAAGACAGTCAAAAACCCATAGGTTGCATTAAAGGAAGTTTTTGTTCAGGATAAGAGAGATGATAATATTTTCTTGGCCAGACCACATGTGGTACACTATATTCATTCTGACTACTACACCTAATTGGTGTACTAAATTGGATTAGAATTCCAAAAGTCTTTCAATGTTGTTTTCTATTTTGTTGTATAATATAAATTGTTTAGCTGATTATTTGTAGTGCTACAATACTACATATCAGTTTATATATATATATATATATATATATATATATATATATATATATCTATCTTTCTCTGACTTCTTCAGAATAGAAAAATGATGTAATGCACATAAAGTGTTAGATTTGGAATAAGATATGGGTTCAAATACTGCTTCAACCAGAGAAAGTCAACTAACCTCAGTTAATTTCCGTTTTTTCAAATTTTTCATTTTTTAAATGAATTTATAGCATCTAAAATCTCTTTCAATTCTTATGATTCATATTCATTATGTTTAAAGCATGATAATGACAAGGGGACCCTGAAACTGAAAGGGCGACCCTGAAACTCTCTTTCTGAAACTCCTTCAAACCTTAAATTCTGGCCTCAGTAAAAAACTCCACCCAGAGGGAAACAGGATAAACAGCTTCATTCTGTTACCCTGAGAGAAGAGCACCACCCCCACTGATAACACTCACTACTGATTAAGCTTTCTGGAGATTAGTCCAGAGATACTCATTCAATTCCAAGATTCTCTATTCTGATTCCAGCTCAAACTGCACCCAGTCCCCATCAAGA
This sequence comes from Sarcophilus harrisii, assembly GCF_902635505.1. Lineage (NCBI taxonomy): Eukaryota > Metazoa > Chordata > Mammalia > Dasyuromorphia > Dasyuridae > Sarcophilus > Sarcophilus harrisii. Next base: position 272,914,007 of record NC_045429.1, read on the forward strand.
GCTGCTAGTTAAGGCTTCTATTATAAAAAGAGCCAACTTGGGGTTCAGTCCTTGCAGAGGACCTAACATGCCATGCCATGCCATGCTATGCCAAGAAACCTCTCTCTCCTTGGCATAAGCTACAACTCTCTGCCCACTGAAATGACATTCTCTTTCAGCATTACCCTCTCTTTATTTCTTTCTCACCTATTTCCCTAACAAAACTTCATACCTTTCTGTGGAGGATTGGGATTTCTCTACTAGAAACTTTACTTTTGGCAAGGTCAGGACCTTGCCACCAAGGAATTCAGTCTTTCTGTTCATGCATAGCAAAGGCTGACTTCCCAGTGCCAAAAATAAACTTCTTTTACCTGTCTAGTTTTTCGGGTTCATAAATTCCTTTATGAAGAACCTCTGCACTGCCAGAAGGAGGTCCCACAACTTCCTACCCTGTGCTGAATCCTAGGGGAATCGAGAGGACCCTACACCAAACCTCATCATTTGGGGACACAACCCTGAACCTCTTTATTTGGTTCCCTGAACCTTGAACCTGCCACTAATCTCATCAATAATACTGTTATATTAATAGACCACAATTTGTCCAAACAATGAGCATCTACATTCCTTCAAATTCTTTGTTGTAATTTTTTAAAGTGCAGCTATAAGGATCATTTTTTACATCCATAAGAACTTTTCCTCTATTTTGATCTTCATGTAGAAGTTCACAGCAGCATTTTCTCAATCATCCAGATTCAAACAAAATGTATATAGCATCAACTGGAAATAATTAACAGGAGGAAGACACTAGGATTAAGGAAGATCAGGAAAAGCTTCTTATTGAAGATAAGATTTTTGGCTGGTACTAGAAGGAAGCCAGGAAAGCCATGAGGCAGAGATGAGGAGGGAGAGAAATGTATTTGAGAGATGGAGTGTTTTATGTAAGGAATTTCAAGGAGTCCAGTGTTACTGGATCACAGAGTACAAGGGATAAGGAATAAGGTAGAAGAAGACTAGAAAGGGGGGGAGAGAGCTAAATTGTGAAGGACTTTTCTTCTAGAATGCCTAGACTAATTTCTCACTTCTCCACAGAGCATTGGTGCCTCTGTATTCCCATATCCCCTCCAACATTTATCATTTTGTAACCAGACTTTTCAGAGAGAGTTGGGCGAGAGGAGACCATAGATCTGGTAGGTATTGGCAAGTGCAGGGGGTGAAGGGGAAAAAATGCCAGAGTCTCTATTTAAAGGGAACAATTGTTATCTTTCCTCTTCCTCCACACCTCATCTCTCCCCAGTTTTTTTGTTTGTTTTGTTTTTGTTTTCTTGACTGGAGAGATAGTAGGGGAAACTTGTGGAAGTTGGTGAAGAAGGGACTGAGACTGTCACCTCCCCTCTGAGAAACTAACAAGCAAGTCCTTTATAAGAATAATGAAAACTCACAACCAAATCTGGAATCAACCTGAGAGCCATCAGCCCTGGAACTATATCCACTGCCCCAATCAGCTGACTAACTAGTTTCTGTGATGAGGAAGAAGGGACATCCCATTTCCTTATCAAAGTTTCATCTTTTCTAAGATGAAATGGTCTCTAAGGTATTTCTGAGCACTGATATCCTAGAAGTATATCATTTCAAGACCCCAATTTCTCTCTTCCCCTATTTTCAAGTTGCCACAAATCTTCTGGGATCTCATCCCAGTTTTGCCACTAATTCATTGAAGTAGCTACAGGGACTAACTTTGATTAAGGGAGGGAATGGGACTGAAGGAGGGATTGTACTAGATGATCTCTAAGAGTCTTAACTCTGATATTTTAGGATTCTTTAATCATTTCAGAAAGAAAGATTTGGACTTAGAAAAATTGTCAATCAACCAAAAAAGTTTTTAATTAATTTAATTAAAATAGTAATTAACTATTAACATATATATATAATAACTCACATATATTAACTGTTCCACTCATCATGCTAGCCACTGGATGTACAAAGACAAAAGTAAGGCATTCTGGAACTGTCAAGAAGCTTCCATGTCTCTGTGTCAAGGATTGGATGGGGAGTGGGAGGAATGCTACAGCATGTACACAGATAAGTAATTACAAGATGGAATTTGAGAATTAATAACAATTAGAGAAATCAAAAAGAATGGGGTGGAATTTGAATAGAATTTTGAAGGGCAATAGTAGCTCCAAGAATTGGAGTTGAGAAAAGAGAACATTTCTGCCATAAAATGTGTAGTTATCAAGGGGGAAATAAAATTACAGCACAAGAAGAACAATCGAGTCAATGTAGCTGGAATATGGAAAGTAGAGTAAAATATAATCAATAAATCTAGCAAGGTAGGAACCCGTAGCTAGATTATGAAGAGCTTTAAATGTCAAATGGAAGTTTGTTTTTGATCCTAGAAAAATAGGGAACCACTGGGGCTTCTTGAGTAGGAGTGTAACATGGTCAACCTTGTGCTTTAAGAATATTGATTTGATAGTATGGATTGAAAATCCTAGAAGCAAAGAGACCATTTGGCTATTTTACAATAGTCCAGGTGGGAGGTGATGAAGGGCTGGACTAATAAAGTTTCAGAAATGTTGTAAAGAGAGACTGAGGAGAGCTGGCAAATTGATTCAACATGACATCTTCTCCGCTCCTGCCCCCATCTTGACTCAATGGAAGTACCTATCAGCCTCTTTGCCTCTTGCTCCTCTTTATTATATTTTGGTGAGCTGCCCCTACTTTGGTCACTGGGAGACCCATGTGACTATACACTGAGAAAGCATTTCCTGCATCTGGGAGAGCCCTCTATCATTCTCTGGACTGAGTCTCTGAGCTTAGTCTGTTCCCTGGACAGTGGAGCCTCTAGTTTGTCCCACCATGAGCTTCACCCTACTCTTACTTTTTCTCCTGGGTATGACAGGTAAGGTCTGAAGGGGGCTGGATACTCTCTCATTGGAAAGGGGACCTCCTAGGTCAGATACCCCCATGGTACTACTTGGCACTGATGTCCTAGGCAGCCTCTTGCCCTTTTTGGCTCCTTAGATCAGAGATTCTTAATCTAGTCTATGAGGCAGATTTCAGGGGGACCATGAAATTGAATGTAAAAATTTTTTCTTTTCCTTCATTTTAATAATTGTTTTCCTTGGCAATCATGTACATTTTATTTTATGCATTTAAAATCACTATTCTAAATAGGGATTACACATATACTGAAAGAGACAGAGAGACAGAGACAGAGAGGGAGGAAGGAAGGGAGAGAAAAATTCCTGCCTCAGATATCTCTAAGGTCCCTTCCAGTTATAGAGTATTATCCATTCAACCTCCTAAGGTCAGAAGGGAAAGAGAGATCAGTCTTGCCTTTCCCTAGTACCATTGTGCCTAGGGGTGCCTATGGGTGCAAGGTGTACCACCTACCCACACTATGCCCTCTTTCTCCCTCAGGTTGCAGGGCAGAAGATGCTCCTGAAGTACTACAGACCACAGCCGGTAGTTCAGTATCCCTGCAGTGCCACTATGACCCAGAGGATGCCCGGGCCCGGAAGGTGTGGTGTCAATTCTTGATGGTGAAATGCCAACCGCTTGTCACCTCGGCTGTGGACAGGAGAAGGCCAGGTAGTAAAAAGGCCTACCTCACTGACTTGGGTGAAGGCTTACTGGAAGTGGTGATGAATGATGTGCAGGTGGAGGATTCTGGCAAATACGGCTGCATGGTGGAGACAAGCACGGGGCTCCGACCCCTGAACACATTTATTCTGCAAGTATCTTCTCCAGGTGAGTATTGGGAAGACACTTTTAATTTGGTAACCATGACTCTTAGATCCCTTTGAGGGTGCCTCCCAATGGCAAGTCATGGGAAGAAGATGATAATATCCTTTCCTGCCTCTCCAAGGGGAGGAAGTCACTCTGGGTGGTGAGACCCAGATAAGTTGTTGGTCTCTGACACTGAGCTAAATCCTCAGTCATCTGAATACAAGGGAACATACTTTCCTCTCTGGCCTCTCCCATCCTCCCCAGCATATTTTCCTCTAATCAATATTTTCAACATAGAACAATTTTTCTTTTTAAATTCAGGAATTATTATTATTTTTTAAAGCAGTGTTATGTGGTATACTAAGCACCTGATCTGGAGTTAAGGAAACCTGGGTTTAAATCCTTAATCTGCTATTAACTACCTATATGACTTTTTACTTTTTTTTTTTTTTTTTAAACTTTTCTAGGTTTCAGTTTCCTTAATTGCAAAATAGAGACATAGAGTTGGATTAGATAACCTGTAAGATCCTGACAAATGTGTCAGCCATGTTTGACAGTGTATTCAATAATCCACACCTATAGTCCCCCACCCTCTGCAAAGATAGGGGGGATATGAATTTTCTCAGCTTGTCTCTAGTGGGGAGTTTGAGTTTTAATCCTTTTTTATTTAAAATGTACAATTTTATCTTTTAAAAATGAATTTATGTGTATGTGTATAGGAAGTATGTATATATGCAAGTCATAATGAATTCAGAATGCTGAATTGTTAAATCCTTAAGTGCTTTTCAATAAATTGCCATTGTGTAACTAGGGGAAGATGAGTGGATAGAACCCAGGATGTGGAATCAGAAAGATATCCAACTGGCCTCAATTACTTCTTAATTGCATAACCCTGAGCAAGTCACTTAACCCTGTTATCTCAGTGTTCTTATCTGTAAAATGAGCTGGAGAAGGAAATGGCAAACCACTCTAGTATTTCTGCCAAGAAAACCCCACATGGGATCACCAAATGTTGGAAACAACTAAAATAAATGAATAACAATAAAGAAATATCCTGCCTATACTTATGAAATTTTGAAATCACATATATATATTTTATGGTAGAATCAGGGTGGGTCAAGAATTAGATGGATAAGATCTGTTGGATACATATAACGAGTGATCCATTCTTAGGAGGAGGGAATAGTGTAGAGTGGAGACAAATGTGGTATATTTCATAGGACTGGAAATGAGATCCTGGGGGAAAGGATCCTTGGGCTAATGGACATGGGAGCCCTAAAAGTGGAGAGAAATATTCAGATTATTGGCATCTAATTAAATCCAATTAAATGACCCCAAAAGGCATTGGAAATGGTATCTAGATTTAAATCTTATGTAATTTTAACCACTCTAGATCTTAGTTTCATCATATTTAAATGAAAGGATTCAAATAATGCTTAGCTCTAAATCTGTTCTTCTAAGAACTGAAATGTTGTTGAAAAGGAAGGTTGGAAAGAAAATGGGCAGGGAGAACCTGGTACATGGTTGAATTTGTTTTAGTAACAGGGGCCTCTAGAATTTATGTCATGGGAATGGGGAAGATTCTTAAAAAATTTTTTTAATAATAATTTTTTACATTTCAAAATACATGCAGAGATAGTTTTCAACATTCACCCTTGCAAAACCTTGTGTTCCAAATTTTTCTCCCTCCCATCCTCACCCCACTTTCACAGAGAGCAAGTAATCCAATATAGGTTAAACATGTGCAGTTCTTCTAAACATAAATCAGATCAAAAAGCCAAAAAGAGAGAGAGAGAGAGAGAGAGAGAGAGAGAGAGAGAGAGAAAAGAAAAAAAAAAAAAAAGCAAACAAACAACAGTAACAACTAAGGTGAAAATATTATGTTGTGATCTGTATTCAATTCCTGTAGTCCTCTCTCTGGATGCAGATGGCTCTCTTCATCACAAGTTTATTGGAATTGGACTGAATCACTTTACTGTTGAAATGAGCCAAGTCTATGCCAGTTAATCATTACATAATCTTGTTGCTATGTACAATGTTCTCTTCCTTCTACTCACTTCACTTAGTATCAATTCATGTAAGTCTCTGCAGGCCTTTCTGAAATCATGATGAGGAGGATTCATGTATTATTTTTAAACATTCTTAGAAATAAAATAAACATATTGTTCAGTTGTGTCTAACTCTTCATGACTCCATGGATTATACTCTTACTGGAGTTTTCTTGACAAGAATATTGGGAGTGTTTTGTTATTTTCTTCTCCAGTGAGCTAAGGCAAACAGGGTAAAGTGACTTACTCAGGGTCACACAGGTAGTAAATATCTGAGGCCACATTTGAATTCAGGTCTTCCTAATTTTAGGCCCAGTACTCTATCCATTGTACCACCTAGTTGCCCCTAAAATAAACATGACTACCCCATAAAAATGTTCATGTATTATAGGAACCTAAGGGAATAACTACTTCTCTTTCTCTGAGTCTTAGTTTTTTCATCTTTAAAATAAGGAAATTAGGCTTTGGTGATATCTAAGGTTTCTTACAGTTTGAGCATTCTAGGGTTCTTTTCTTGCACAATTATTTCATCATCCTAAATTTATCTAATTTCCATCCCTCTTCCTTAATATTGTAGGGTTTGATGCCTCAGTTTGTTGAGGACATTGCTTCCCTTCCCTACCAGAGTTCAGTTTTTCTGAATAAGGAAAGAGATTGCATGATGTGGGTGAGGTCATAGATTTAGAGCTTGAAGTCCTATTCCTAATTTTACAAATAAGGAAATTGAGGCAGGCAGTAAGTGACAAAATTGGAGTTTGTTCTGATTCCGAATCTAACATTTTTCTTACTACACCAACATTAACAGAGGGAATCCAAGCCATAATAAATTTCTATGGGATGTTGGATGGATGAGAGAAGAGGAAGAGAAGCCCAGGAGTAACCTCAATTGGTTTCCAACGTGTGTAGTAGAGTGGGCTGACTTTTAATTGATGTATTTTTAAATTCTTTGGGTATTGTGTCTATCTTTTATTTGTGCATACACTAATCATATATAGACACACAGATGTAAACATAGTTGCATCTTTATAGCTATATGATATTTATATTTATCTGCATATACATACATATTTAGCACAACATAATGAATAGAGAGCTAGTCCCAGAGTTAGAAGCACCACCTTGGACACATCTTGACTATGTAATCCTGGGAAAGTAACTTACCTCTCAGTGTCCCAGGTAACTCTTTAAGGCTGAAAGTTGTAGGTGGCTGCAGATCTCCATTGATGAAAGGAGTTTTCTGATCAAGAGTTTCCTATAACAAGTAATTGCAAATCCAGTACAAAATTTAAGTCTGTGTTTTATCTAAGGAATGTATGTGCATGTGTTGATGTAAGAATCCAAGATTATATCAATATAAAGAATTCCCAATCAGGCAGTGGCTTTAAGTAAAATAGGTCTAGAAAACTATACAGACATGTGTATACACATAGCCACATATATACATGCATATACATATATATGTATATATATATACACACATAGAGAGATATATAGAGAAGTAGATACATACACATATATATGTTTATATACATATGTGTGTATGTATATATATATATATATATATATATATATATATACACAAAGTTGCTCCTAAGTCCCTAAGTTGCAGAATACTTACTGATCTGTAAGGGTAGGGGAACTTTTCTTATCAAGAATTCAACATCTCATTGAAATCACAACTCTAGACTACTTCTCTCCCTCCTACATACACACACACTCAATAAAAGATCTTTGTTATATTCAGTAACAGATCTTAGTTGCAGTTCTTATTCAGTAAAATTTCAAATGGTAATATTTTTATAGATTTTTGGTTTTCATTGGACACAGTGCCAACCATGTCTGTGGACAATTCAGCTCTGCTCAAGCTGTCCCTATTTCTGCTCTAGCTTTTCCACCTCTGGATTTATCATCTTTCTACCTGCTTACCTCTGTCCTTAACAATCTTCTCCATTTTCTCATAGTCATACCTGGCATACAGCAGCTTGAGCTTTGTCCCAAGGCATGTACTTAGATAGCATTTAATAATCCATTAGCAACATATAATAAATTGAGTTTAACAGAATAACGAGTCAAAATTGGAACACAACAGATTTTGCTTCAGTTCCTCCATAGCCCAGCTTTATCCATCACACCTATCCCAACCCTATCTTCCCCAAAAGCCTGAGGTATCCCTAGTAGCCTGTGAAAGTTTATATATGCAAGCATCTCTTCCTACCTATTCAATTGAATTTGTTTTAAAAAGTAATTTTAAGAATGTTTACTACAACTCACCTTAATCACAAAACCTATATATAGTTTGTTTTTTCCAACCTTAAACCCTACTGCCTCCTTATTTATATCCTCACTACCTCCCCATCTTTCCACCATTAGCCCTCCAGGCCTTTTCCAGTTGTAGGGTCTACATGTACTCAATCAATTAACCAATTCCTCTCTCTTTGGGGGGTGGGTGGGATGTATGGCTCCTCAGGATCAAGGCAGGATGAAGAGGACGATGGAGACTATTTGGGAGAAACTTTGACTTTAGCTCCTATGGGATATCCTGAAAGCAGCCCAACCTTCAGCCCCATGGAGCCCAACAGAGAAGATTGGAGGTACTATATCAATCAATCAATTAACAAGAATTTATTAAAGTCACTATGGTGTACTAGGCTAGATGCTGGGGATGCAGACAAAAAAATGATACAATCCCTATCCTCAAGGAGCTTCCATTCTATAGGGAGATAGATTCTATTTTCTCCTATTACATATATACATAAGGATGGACAGAATTAATACAAGATAGTTAAATATAAGATAGTTAAAGAGAGAATGCATCAACAAAGATGGGAGGAGAATGGCTTTCTATAAAAGGTGATATTTAAGCTGCATCCTGAAGGAAAGAGAGATTTTGTAAAGTAAAGGTAAGGAAAGAATACATTCCAGGTAGAGGAGACAGTATATATAAAGGAAGGAGAGATGGAATTGTATATGAGGAACAGAGAAAGCCAATTGGGCTGAACAGCAGAGTGTAGAAAGGGGAATAATTTGTAATATAATAATAAACTACCATCATCATCATCATAATTGTCTACTATGTGACAGGAACTTTATAAATATAATTGAATTTGATCATAACAACACTGTGAGATAGGAGCTGTTAATATCCCCATTTTACTGATGAGGAACCTTAGGCATGCAGAGGTTCAATGACTTGTCTAAGAACTTGATAATAAGTGTCTGAGACTAGATTTGAACTCACATCTTCCTGCTGTATCCACTATACCACTTAACAGTCTACTATAGTAATATATAGTAAGTAATATGTAATGATGCTGAAAATTAGAAGAGGACCAGGTTGTGAAGAACTTTAAAACAGAAGTATATATTTTATCACAGAGCCAAGAATTAGTGAGCCACTGGAGTAAATTGAGTAGGTGGGTGATCTGGTTGGAAGGAAAAAAATCACTTTAGCAGATATATGTAAGATGAATTGGGGTGTTGAGAGATTTGAAGTAGGAAGACAAATTAGGAGACTATCACAATTAGAAGAATGTAAGAGCCAGTTCATACAGAACGTAGAGAGATCATTAAAATTTTAGCTCTAAAAATTTAGAGCACCTGTGCCTCAAAAATCAACAAATGCTACAAATCAGAGATTTACTTATTGCTTTGTTGGTTGCCTAGACAAGAAAGTAATGGAGGAAATGTTATAATGTGATTAAATTTAAAAATTTGTTTTTTACAGCTATTGTTCTTTCTTGAAAGCTAGCTGTTATTTATCAACAGATTATTGATCACAATAGTCTAAACAAAAGGTGATGGGGGAGTTGAATTAAGTGGTGGCTAGGTAAATAGAAAGATAAGTTCAATTTTGGACAAATTGAGTTTTGAGTATCTCTAGCTTGAAATATACTATGCAATACTAGATCTGGACTGGTGCCCAGGCAGCAAAGTTTGCTGTCATACCAGGGTGGTCGAAGGTATGGAAGGACTGAGTCACTCAGTGACTATGTCCCTTGTCCCCTAAGAACCAAATAAAACCCAAAAAAGAGACATTGTTCTCTCTTCGGAACTAAATCTGATGGATCAGACTGAGGTCCCTTTTCCCAGCTGACTAATTAATACAGGAAAGTAATAAAGAAGTCAATAATTCAGTCATGAAACATTGATAAAGTACCTACTTTGTACCAGGCTCAGAGCTAAATTCTGGGAATTAAAAAAAAGCATAAGATAGTCCCTTTTCTCAAGGAGTTCAATGGGGGACACAACATGCAGATAACTTTATACAGAAATTGAAGATAATCAACAGAAAGAAGATACCAGAATTAAAATGAAATGAGGAAAGACTTCCTGTAGAAGGTGAGATTTTAAGAGAGACTTGAAAAAAACCAGAAAAGTCAGGAGGCTGAGATGAAGAACATTTTGGGTATGGGGGACAGACAGAGAAAATGCCAGTTGCAGGTGGAGTTTATTGTTTGAGAAACAGCAGAGACTAATGTCATTGGACTGCAAAGAATATGAGTTGTAAAGTATAAAAAGTTTCAAAAACCCCTCAACCTGGAGACCCTGTGAATGATCCAAAGCAGCTTGCCTTCTTCTCCATGTCTTTGTCAAGAACTAAGCTATGACTAAGAGCTCTCTGAAGACTCCTGTTGTCCTTGTCCTGCAGAAATCTCTGATACTAAGGCTTCTCTTGAATCTATCTTTAACCATCTTTAGGCCCAAAGGCTGAGTTCACCACATTTTTGTCCTTTAGCATTCCCTTGATCTGGGGTTCTGTACTTCTCCTGAGCCTGCTACTTGTGGCTGCTGTGGTGTTGGCTGTGATGGCTGGAAGGAGAGGTAAGTGTCCTCCCCATTTCTTTATTTCATTCTTGTTTTACTAAGGTAACATTCAATAGTCATCTTTCCCAGGTTAAAATAAGCCAGGCCTATGGCTTGGCTTTCACCTCACTATTACATCAAAAAGCTGCTCCAGTTGGGCTTTTTCTTTATGAGTTTGAAAAGAGAGGAAGATTTGAGAAAGGGTGGTGATAGTACTAAGGGTAGATCAACAAGTGAAGTAAAGAAGGCTGTAAGTGAAAAGTGAAAGACAGCTGAGAGGGATTGAAGGAGAAGGATTAGTGGATCTAAAGAAAGTGGGGAAAGGGGTTTAGGGATAGCCAGTAGCACATGCTTAGGGAAAGAGTTTATGTAGGAGGAGATGTTGAGTAGATCTGAAGAAAAGGACCAAGAGAAAAATGAGTTCCCATCTGTCTTTCCAGGAGGCAAACTGAACATTTGTGGGCGATCCCAAAACAGTGAAGCACCAGCCTTGGTAAGAGACCTCTCTGTGTTCACAATACCACATCTTCCCTATGGTCTTATCACTGAGTGAAACTAGAAGTCCGGAAGGTGAAGAGGTGACCTGAGATTCAGAACTCACTGGTCCCATACCCAACTCCACAGACCTGAACAATGATTACTATTTGCACTGTTGCTGTTCATTCCCACTCTGAGGCAGTCTTATATATCTGGACTTCCCCCTGCCCAAAAAACTATATCCTATCTACTTCCCAAGATCTAGAAAGGGTGGTATGCTATTTAATTGATCAAAAAGGACAAGAGATATTCTTAACTATATTTCTAAGACTTATCCAGGCTTGGTATCCCATTTTACTCCCTTCTGTGGGATAGGTGAAACATTGCATAATTTTTTTTTGTCTACTGCCATTTCAGGATACCTGGACACCTGCAGAAGAGACATCAACTATACCTTTTGTTAAGCTGGAGACCCCACCCTCCTTAGATGATACTACCTACACAAATCCGCCTTTAGGTCCCCCAACAGGAAAGCCACCACCTCCACCTCCTCCAACTAAATTGGAACCCAAGGTCCATTTCAGCTCTAAGCCTGTGACATATGCGACTGTTGTCTTTCCCCCAGGAGCTGAGGCTGGAGAGGTCCTCACTCAACTTGATCAAGAGCAAACTGACCTCCAGAACCAGTCTAATTCATTACCTACCCTGACTACTCCATGAAAGTATGTGCATAGGAGTATCATTCTTGTGGTCTGGCTCTGTCCACCTCATATCACAGAACCAAAGTATATCGAGCTCTTGTCTCTTTGTTAAAATGTAAACTCCTTGAGAGGAGCCCATATATTTGTATTTCCAGACCCTAGCACAGTGTCTGGCATATAGTAGAGGCTTAATAAATTCTTGGTAATTGTCTATTCTAATTCTATCATTTCAGAAATAAGAACATTCAGGCCCAGAGATGACTGTTGACCCACAGCAATGATGATAAACATCATCATCAGATAACTTCCATTTTTATAGTGCTTTGATTCCAAGAATTCTTTTCTAACAACCCTGTGAGGGAGGTAGCACAAAAATTTCTTGTGATTAGATGGGAAAACTAAAGTTGGAAGAAACTCAGAACTTCAAATCGAGTCCTGATTTTGATTCCTAGTTAAATGAATGATTCTAAGGAGCATAACTACCTACTGTCTGTGCTATGGATCAACCTCAAGTCTCATCTCAAGTCCAAAGTTCCTTTCAGTGAATTACCCTGTCCCATTCTGGTGCCTCAATAATCTTACCACCCAGTTATAAATTCAACAAACCCCAACTGGCTTCAAGAAAGAACCTGGATAGGTTTGAAGATGGTAGAGAAATCAAATGTTCTTTCCATTGGGACAGGAGTCTTTCCCAGAATCCTGTGAGGTAGACCTTTCTTTCCCTACTCCATTTTCTCTGTTGTGTGTGTAATGTGTGTGTGTGTATGTGTGTGTGTGTGTGTGTGTGTGTGTGTATGTGTGTGACTCCATGTGCACCCGTGGTAGCAAACCCTCAGAGAAGATTCAGTGGATGAACCTAGTGATTGTTACAAGGATAGTTTCTGTTTATAGGGCTAATGGGTCGGGGCCACCTTAAGATTAGGTCTCAATGTCTCCATGTACCTCCATATATACATATGTGTGTGTTGTTCAGTCGTTTCCTGTCATTCCCGACTCTTCATGACCTCTTGTGTATTTTTTTTTTTTGGCAAAGATACTGAAATGGTTTGCATTTGCTTCTCCAACTCATTTATGATGAAGAAACTGAAGTAAACAGGGTTAAGGGACTTGCCCAGAGTCACAAAGCTGGTGTCTTGAGGCCAGATTTCAATTCAGATGAACTAGGAATGAGTCCTGAGTTGGGAGGCCGCTAATGTGAATCTCAAGAGTTTCTTGTGAAAATAATTAATTTAAAAATATCTATGGTACTAAGTGGCAGGAGAAGAGACTTAAGTGCTGTGAATAAAAGCATTTAGGGATACAATCCTCCCACAGGCCCAGGAATTCCAATCCAATTCAATTCAACCCAACAAGAATTTACCTACTATGTACAAAGAGCACTGTGATAAGAAGTTCTAGGACTACAAAGATTAAAAACAAAAACAACCCCCCCCCCCAAAAAAAAAAAAATCAATTCTTGTCCTCAAGGAATTTACATTCTATTGGGTCAAGGCACTTGAAGTTGTCTCCACCAATCCAAAGAATGGAGAGCCTTGTTCAGTAAGTGGAAAGCATGAGGGTTATTCTCTAAGATCAGTGCTGCTGTTTTTAAAAACAGGCAAAGGCAGGGTACTCTAGGTCCCTCTGATGGGAACTCTGAAGTCAGGAAGGGCTTTGATAGAACATAGGCTGCATGTTTTCATTGAGATAAGTAGATAGAGATATCTATCCACTACCCAACAACTCTAATAATATAATCGTTCTCTGGGGACAGGTTTCTTGGGGGGCTTCTGGAGGCAGCCTTAGTTTCAGTTTTGTGTAATAATCACCTCAAATGCAGCCAGGAGTTAAAAGTTCAGATCCTTTATTGTCTTTTTCCAAAATAGCCCAGTTAACTTTTTTAGAGGCCTATCCCTCTCCTTGGTTCCAAGAGCTCTTGCCGCTAGTCTTTTGTCTCTGCCAGCTTCAGCCTCTTGCTCTCTCTCTCTAAATCCTAGCTTCTCAATCTCCCCAACTGACTCCTGGCTGAGGCTTCAAGAGCTTCTAGTGACCTTGTCCTTTTCTATGCTCTTATAGAGGTGTGAATGAACTCAAAGATTGACTCCTCCTCCGAGAGTGGGATTGTGGGAGCTGTGACTTGTGAATCTCCTCCACTGAATCCTGACTTGTGAATCTCCCAAAGTGTCCTCCCCTTCCTGGAGGCTTCTAGCTTATATAAGCTCTCTAAAGGTGTGAACTCTAAAGTGTGAACTCTTTTAAAGGTGTGAGCTCTAATGTGTGAACTCTCTTAAAGGTGTGAACTCTAATGTGTGAACTCTCTTAAAGGTGTGAACTCTAAAGATGTGAACTAAGTACATAAGTCTCTATCCATTCCACTGACTTAACACCTTGTTTCAAGTTCTGGCCCATAACAAGCTTTGGGTCATCAAAGATAACACTGTAAACTATCTGATACACAGCTTTAGTTATGTGATACTTGGATGGAAACAGTGGTATAAGGGGAAATGTCTCACTTCATCTCCCATCCTGTTTTAATTTCTCTTTTATATGCTCCCTATTGATTTCCTTGTATACTAGCAAATTGAATAGGCTTTAGAATATAAAGATAAAGGTTGTGTTATTGTTGGCACATGATCATACATGGAACGAACTCCTATTGAAATTTGCGATCCTAAGCTGGTCTCCTTATATGCTTTCTTGTCTTCCTCCCTCCAAACACACATATCCTTTCCTTTTATGTGTGCTCAAAGGAATTGCTAAGTAAAATAGAACTGAGTGTAAATCTATAGTTGTCCTAAAACCACTTGGCACACACCAGAAATAGAAATGACTTCTGAACTATCTGCTACTCTGGACCATCTCCTTGCATTAGCATGAGTTGGAAACTCCCTGAGTAGACAAAGAAAATCCTTATATTGTTAGCATTAATGTATTTATTCATTCAAAAAATATTAAGTCCCTTTGGAACCCTGATTTGGTGAAAGTCATCATAGCAACTGTAGCTTTTCCAATTCTTTGCTACCCCAAAAAGCACTGCTGTAAATATTTGGGACACATGGATTTCTTTTCATTGAACTCCTTCAGGTATAAACTTAATAATTAGAATATCTAGGTCAAAGAATAGGAATAGTTATCTTAGTCACTTTATTTACATGATTCTAAATTGGTTTCCCAAATAGTTTCAACTGATTCACAGCTATACCAGTGGAGGATTAGAGTGCCTATTTTCCCACAACTCTTCTAACATTGACTATTACCATCTTTTGTCATCTTTGCCAAATGACCCAGCTGTTTTGATAATTCATTTCTCCTGTTAGTGATTTGGAGTATTCTTTCACATGGCTTTTAATAATTTGCAATTTTTCCTTTCTGAACTGTTTGCTCATATTGTTTGACCATCTACTGGGGATCCTCACACAGGATACTCCATCTCTTCACTGTGCCTTTGCACTCACCGTCCCCCCAACTTGCCTCAAATGCTTCCTTACCTCTTAGAATTCTTTGCTTCCTTCATTGACTCAGTTCAAAAGCCACCTTCTATGGGTGCTCCCTTGTGCCTTCCCAAACGCCATTGTTTCTGTTTTGGCCAGAAACCTTGAGGGTCTTCCCCTCCCAGGTTGGATTTTTTTGAATTTGGCAAGAGAAGCCATTCTTTGCTTCAATTCTTACCTACCTTTAATCACTGAATGAGCATTGCCTCAAACTGAGACTTGTTAAAAGACCTCAGTTTAAAAAGGACATTGCATTCAGAGCTATCTCCAGTTATCCTGATCTTTTCTGTTGCCAGTGAATCCAGTTGGGTTCCAGAGAATAAAGTGAGGCTGATAACTTTATATAACCCTTTATCACTTAATCCAATTCACTTGCATGTCCACATAACCATGATGTAATGGCCCTTTTGGAGAACGAACAAACACCATAAACAAATGAGAACCATTCTTTTTCTCTTAAATTTAATTTTGTTTCCAAATTTTCTCTCCCCTCTTTTACTCAATGAAAAATGAAGAAAAACAAAATATATTATAAAATATGTATAGTCAAGCAAAACAAATTCCCCCAATAGTCATGTCAAGTAAATGAAAAGGAAAGGGGAAAAGGGAATGTAAGGGAAGGAGTGAAAAAGGGAAAGAGGAAAATAAAGTGGAAAGGGAAAAGGTTTGTTTTTAATGAGTCCCTCAGCTCAATCTCTCTGGAGTGGATAGCAACTGTGATTGTTTATTACATTGATTAGACTTGTGTTTCAAAGTTGTTTATCTTTAAAATATTGTTGCTATTATATAAATTATTCTCATGGTTCTACTCCTTTTACTTTGTATCTGTTTATATATATCTT
The DNA here is from genome assembly GCF_902635505.1 of Sarcophilus harrisii. Taxonomy (NCBI): domain Eukaryota; kingdom Metazoa; phylum Chordata; class Mammalia; order Dasyuromorphia; family Dasyuridae; genus Sarcophilus; species Sarcophilus harrisii. Next base: position 272,930,059 of record NC_045429.1, read on the forward strand.
CACAGATTTCACTGAAATCCAATATTTTACCATAATTGTATACCTTCAAATTCATAAACAAAAATTCATTCAGCTATTTTCTAATTGATGAGTCCCTTACTTTGCACACACACAAAAAGAGATACCACAGATATCTGTGTACATATGGATGATTTTCCCTTTTCTTTGATCTTGTTTGGGTATATGCCTAGTGTTGTGTGCTTTCTAGAACCCCCAAATTGGGATGCCAAAATATACTGTCTGGATTAGCTCTCTGGAGGATCTTGGGCCAAGCTTTGGTCTTAGGAAGAGAAGTGCTGAAGGCAGGAGAGCCACCATGAGCATAGTCAAGGATGGATTCTGGAGTCTATAATCTGTAATCTAGAGTCTGGAGTCTGGAGTCTGGAGTCTGGAGTCTGGAGTTGAGCTCAAGCACACACACTCTCTTCTCCAGTCCTCTCAGCCCTTAAATACCTTAGTATGATTATATCACTATAGCACATTGAGCATGTGCTAACTATAGAAACATTACATCACCATACAAAGTACTAAGTATATGTGAACTAGAGAACCATTATCTCATCAATCACACTGAGTAAACACCCTGCTGTAAGTATCCTTGCTTCAAGTAGGACACAGGTAGTCAGGCTCTTCTTGACTTCTCAGGAAAAAGTGTGAAACCAAGGGAAATGGGGAGCCAAACCAGATATTGTCAGGGGGTTTCCTCTTGGCTAAAGGGTCTTATACCTTACCCAGAGTTCCCCCACTATCTGTGGCCCTCTGTAGCCTAGGAGATATACTACTAGATCAAAGGGCACAGATTAATAACTTTGTGCCTTCCCAAATGCCATTATTTCTGTTTGTAGGCCAAATCTTGGGGAAAGTCCTCCAAATCACTACTTTGATCTATTTTACCCTCAATGCCATTTGGAAATCCCAAAATATAGCTCAAATATCATTCCCTATTTAGAACTTCAACCTTGTGCATAAAAGAATCCACAGTTCAAGCATAAGTATTCAAGATATTATATAACCTATATAAGACAACATTGTATTAAAAAAAAATCATAGAAGCCCATGAAAAATTGCTACAATTCCCTCACCTTTTCTCACAACTATACAGTACTCCCAGATTTTTAACCTGTGGTTTGTGACCCCACATGGGGGTCTTGTAATTGTGTGTGGGGGGGTTCAAAATCAGTAAATGTTTGATTTATATATCTATATACCTGAGATCACATAAAATTTATCAGGCTAAAAAGGTTGTGAGTGAAAAAAGTTGAAAAAAATCCTTCTCTAGCCCTTGCAATTTCCAAGAGCCTTTGGAAGGGAAAAAAAATCAGGGCTGCTAGCAAAGCAATCTTTTAACCTTTCAGGGAGAACCTTTTTCAATCAGGAAATTTAGGCAGACATCAAACCTTTAAGATACAACTTAAGACTTCCTCCAAAAGGGAAATACATCTGGGACAACTAAGAGAGTATGTGTCCTTGGACCTACAGTGTCAGAGTATCACAGCAATATCAAAGGGAAAAATCCAGATTTTTGTTTCCCCCATGTTCTTTCTTGATCTCAAAGAAGAGAGAGAACATATGCATCTTCTAATTTTTTTCTCCATTAGGCTACTACTATCCAGGAATTCTTTCCCTCTTTTTATTTCTTTCTCTAAGAGAACAGTAATAACTAGAAATTCTTATTTTTTTCCTCGAAAAAAGAAATCTGCTGACATTGCCTAGGAAGATGTTTTCTTTCTAGAAGATTGATTTCTAGGATTGTTTTGTCAGGGAACTTCCCCTTCCTCTGTACAAGAGATTGGGATTCAGGAATATTGGGATTCCCACTTAGATCATGTGTTTCCCTCCATTGCGGCTATGTATTGAGAGCATTTGTGATCTTGCTACTGAGTCACCAGAGCTAAATCCAGACACCAGAGTCCAAGAATTTGAGATCTAGGAATACTCAGATTACTTGGGAGCAACCTGTGCCTTTGCCCCAAGGCAGTCATTTGTAACCCCCAATACCAACATTCCTATCTTTAGGCCAAGGTCTATTCTTAGATTTATTATTTCTGTCTGTTCTCTGAAAAGGAAAAAGGGGAAAATGGCAAAGTTACCAAAATGCCAAACATGATATCTCTTCTAAAGACTAGCAAAAAGATTGTTTCTTTCACAATAGTTCTTCAAGAAATAATCTGAGCCAACTAGTTCAATTACAGTCATAATGAATCAAAAAAAAAAAAAAAAATCAACAGAATTCCCCATACCCTTCGAAGGGAGAAGAGCAAAACAAATTCTCTTCACTAAGTTAATCAAAGTTGGGAATATCCCTGATCAATAGCCGATGCTTGCCTGGTTGTGGGAAATCAGGAATATTATTACATATTGCTGTTGAATTTGTTAATTGATTCTTTCAGAAAGAAACAAAGAATTATAGAATAAAAGTTATAAAATGTTTATTCCCATGGAACTGGTGATATTAGTACAAAGATTATGCTCTGAATTTATTAATAGGAAAAAATCCAATCCATCTGTGCAAAAATATTCCTAACAGATATAATTACAATAATGCTGGAAATATCTCTCTGATGGATCAGAAATAACTGAACACATTTTAATAAATGTGTCATAAGTAATAAACACAAAGACTACTTGCATATGGTTGAGTGAAAAAAGCACAATTAAAAAAAGCAAAACTCATACAAAAAAGGTTCATTAAGGGTCACAGAAATAAGTTTTATTCCTATCATGCTAAGTTTAGACAGTAAAAAAAGGTTTTAATTATGATCACTTGTTTATTCTTTCTTTTGTTATGTTTATATATGAATATTTGTATATATTTATATATATGTATGTTCTGTCTGTATATATGTTATCCATGTATGTACCCCCTGTGTTACAGAACAGAAAGAGACAGGAAGACTTGAAAGCAGTTCATATGGACTTAGGCAATAGATATGGAAACAAAATTTATTTTTAAAAATTATACACTATAAGCAGAATGAGTTTATATCAAGAATTAAGAGTTAGGGGCAGCTAGGTGACACAATGGATAGAACACTAGCCCTGAAGTCAGGAGGACCTGGCCTCAGATGCTTAACATTCCTAGCTGTGTGACCCTGGACAAATCACTTAACCCCGACTGCCTTAGCTACAAACAAAAAAAACTGTATTAGTAATAAAGGACCTGTCTGATAAAATCAGGAATAAATCAATGATATACATTGTCACCACTATTATTTTACATAATTCTAGAAATGCTATATTACAGTAAGTCAAGTAAAATAATTTAATAAAATATAGTCAAAGAAAATATAAAATTATCACTTTTTAAATATGATAGTTTATTTGGACAATACTGGAGATATAACTAAAAAGTTAATATAACTTCAATAAAGTATCAAGCTATAAAACAAACCTGTCAAAATAATTGGTTTTTCTATATATTATAAAAAAAAATAGGCAAAAGAAATGTGAAATTACATTCAATATAACTACAGAATATATCTTTTCTCCCAAATATTTTCCTCTTCTGAACTTTACCACTATTGTTAAGGGCACTTACTCTTTTCTCAGTCACAGCTTAAATGTTATTCTGGAATCTTTTTCAATCTTTTACTCTTCATATCCTGACTGTCAAATCATATTTTTGCCTTTGTGACACCCCTCATAAAAGCACCATCTACACTCCAATCACCCTGGAGTTGGTTTTCATTACCTTATATCTAATTGCAGTATCCTGCTGATTGGTTTGTCTGCCACTAATTCTCATTCTAGTCCATCTTCTACTCAACTGTCAGAGTGGTCCTCTTAGAACAAGCCCATTATGTATATAACTGCTTTTCAATAAATTCCCATGGTTCCCTATTGCCTCCGAGAATAAATGTCAAATTCTCTGACTTTTAAAGCCCTTTGTGACCCAGCTTCTTCCTTTCTAGTGTTTTCATACAATATTCACTCTGTTAAGGAGTCTCTTGAAATTATCTTGAATTGTCACATTTTCCAAAACACTGGAACTAGAGCATGCAGGAGACCCTGAATGTGTTAAGGATGAAGTTCTCGATGCTCAAAAAGTTATCAAACTGTGCATACCCTTTGATCCAGCATTGTTTCTATTGGGCTTATGTCCCAAAGAGATCTTAAAGGAAAAGGGACCCACATGTGCAAGAACATTTGTGGCAGCCCTTTTTGTAGTGGCCAGAAACTGGAAACTGAGCAGATGCCCATCAGTTGGAGAATGGTTGGGTAAATCTGTGGTATATGAATGTTATGGAATATTATTGTTGTGTAAGAAATGACCAGCAGGATGATTTCACAAAGGCCTGGAGAGACTTACATGAACTGATGCTAAATGAAATGAACAGAACCAGGAGATCATTATACATGGCAACAAGAAGATATACAATGATCAATTTTGATGGACATGGCTTTCTTCAACAATGAGATGATGCAAACCAGTTCCACTTGTTCAGTGATGAAGAGAATTATATACACCCAGAGAGAGGACTGTGGGAACTGAGTGTGGTTCACAACATAGTATTTCACTTGTTTGCTTGCATTTTATTTTGCTTCTCTTTTTTTCTTGTACAGCACAGTAATTATATAAATATGTATGCATATATTGGATTTAACATATTTCTACTATGTTTAACATATATTGGACTACTTCCCATCTAGGAGAGGGTGTGGGGAAAGGGAGGAAAATTGGAACACAGAGTTTTGTAAGGGCTAATGTTGAAGAATTGTCCATGCATGTGTTTTGAAAAATAAAAAGCTTTAATAAAAAAAATTTTTTTAAAGGATGAAGCCAACATAATTTGTTGTTGCATCCCAAGCTGAACTCCTTGTTTGTCCTTGACAGGTAAGATAGCAATAACCTGTGTGGGATAATGCTTGTGCAGCTGGGGTCCTTTGCAGATAAGCAGACAGACTGTATCTTCATAGTCTAGCAGTTTCCAGGAAAAAAAGAATGCAGCTGTTGCCATCATCATGTTCCTGTCTTGGGGAGTGGTCTTGTCTTTTTCTCTACTTTTGTTGCACCATTTCCCTTTCTGAGTCATACCTCTTCCTGGTATCCCCTCCTCCCTTCAACCAGCTATTATAAAAAATATAGTCTCTAAGGACTGTGAACCTGTTGGGTTCCACATGATTGTTCATTTCTCTTGTAATAAACTTGGTTTTCACGTAAATTTCATGACATTGTGATTGCCTAACGACAACCCCCATGTAATTTGTGATACAGTAACACTGGCCTCTTAGCCATAAGACACTCCATTTTCCTGCTCTTGGCATTTTTATTGTCTGTTTCTCATGTCTGGTATTTTCTTCCTCATCACCTTCATCTCCCGTTTCCTTCATGTCTCAGCTGTAATCCCACTTTTACAAGCTTTTCCCAGACCTCCTTAATCTTAGCACCTTCCCTTAGAGATTTACTCTAATTTGTTCCTTATAAAGGTATCCCAAAAGTCTTAAGAGTTTTAAGCTATTAAAGCTTAAGAATTAATATTCACCAAGACTTGAATGAATAGACTCAGAATCATACAAGCCTGCATCACCTTCTAAGCTTTTTTTTTTTTTTTTTAAGAATTATTCATGATTTAGACTCAAATGGCTTGATTTCCAGCTCCCAGCTGACTTTGGACTACACACAGGAAAACCCATTCTTTTGGTATTTCCTCCTCCTCAATGCTATTCACTAGACAGTCCCTACAATATAAGAAGTTACTAAAGCTTCTTGTTAAAGCTTAAAACAACACTAAGACTTTTAGAATACCTTGTATATCTTGTTTGTTATTTGCATCACTCTCTCTCCTATGAGACTGTGAGCTATTTGTTAGCAGAGGCTATTTTTTGCCTTTCTTCATATTTACAATGCTTATTAGTACAGTGTCTGGCATATATTAAGCATTTAATTTCAAATATTACCACTCATATGAAAGAGTGTTCCAAATCACTATTGATCAGAGAAATGCAAATTAAGACAACTCTGAGATACCACTACACACCTGTCAGATTAGCTAAGATGACAGGAAAAAATAATGATGAGTGTTGGAGAGGATGCGGGAAAACTGGGACACTGATGCATTGTTGGGTGAGATTATGAATGTATCCAACCATTCTGGAGAACAATCTGGAATTATGCCCAAAAAGTTATCAAACTGTGCATACCCTTTGATCCAGCAGAGCTACTACTGGACGTATATCCCAAAGAGATACTAAAGAAGGGAAAGGGACCTGTATGTGCCAAAATGTTTGTGGCAGCCCTGTTTGTAGTGGCTAGAAACTGGAAACTGAATGGATGCCCCTCAATTGGAGAATGGTTGGGTAAATTGTGGTATATGAATGTTATGGAATATTATTGTTCTATAAGAAATGACCAGCAGGATGAATACAGAGAGGCTTGGAGAGGTTTACATGAACTGATGCTGAGTGAAATGAGCAGAACCAGGAGATCATTATATACTTCAACAACAATACTGTATGAGGATGTATTCTGATGGAAGTGGATTTCTTTGACAAAGAGAAAATCTAACTCAGTTCCAATTGATCAATGATGGACAGAAGCAGCTACACCCAAAGAAAGAACACTGGGAAATGAATGTAAACTGTTTGCATTTTTGTTTTTCTTTCTGGGTTATTTATACCTTCTGAATCCAATTCTTCCTGTGCAACTAGAGAACTGTTCAGTTCTGCACACATATATTGTATCCAGGATATACTGCGACATATTTAACATATATAGGACTGCTTGCCATCTAGGGGAGGGGGTGGAGGGAGAGAGGGGAAAAATTGGAACAGAAGTGAGTGTAAGGGATAATGTTGTAAAAAAATTACCCTGGCATGGGTTCTGTCAATAAAAAGTTATTATAATAAAAAAAGCATTTAATAAATGCCCCCAAATAGGTCAAAAACACAGAAAAATACTATATGTACAAAAATATTCATAGTGACACTTAATGTTGTAGCAAAGAACTAGAAACAATGTGGGTACCTACCAATTATAAAATGGTTGAACAAATTTTGGTATATTAATGCAATGACATATGAAATGAAGACTATGGCAGATTCAGAAAAAATCTGGGAAAATGTATTGATAGCCAACAGAACCAGAACAATTTATATGACCACAAGCATGTACAGGAAAACAACTTTGAAAAATTTCAAAATATTCAGTTCCCCAACCATTTCTTCAGAAAAATGAAAATGAAGTACACTTTCTACCTATTGACAGAGAGTGATAAGACTGGAGCTGAAGAAAGAAAAATATATTTAGAGACACAGACTACATGTCTATTTTGTTTTTCTAGACTATACTTATTAATTAAAAGATACAGTTTCTATGTGAGAAAAAGGGAAAGTGATAAAAAAAAAGATGAAGAGAAAGAAAAGAGCATTAAAGCAGCATTTAAAAATATATACAAAAAGAAGGAAGCTTAGAAGGGAAAGCTGACAAAAAAAAACTTTATTATGATGTCAAATTTAATATATACTTTGAAAAACTTACAAATGTAAGTTCACCATTCCATATATAATCTCTTGTTTTGATATTTGTAGAGTAAAATATTGTGAGTTAAATTTTTTTTTAAATTTAAAACAAGAAAATAATTTGGTATATTTAGTTATCTGCAAATTTACTAAGAATTGGTAGTACAATATAGCTGCTTAAAAACTCATTTGGCTGAAGACTATATTAAATGCTATATCATTACTATGGAAACTGAATCAGATCACATAAATAGTTTGTATCCAGTTCTGATTCCTATATTTTAAACATTATGTTGTCAAAATGGAGAATTTCAACATGAGAACAGAATGGTAAGGTGACAAACTATTCTACTGGATCATAGAAATGGATTTAGCCTGAAGAAAATAAGACTTGAATTAGGTTTATTCTAAAAGTGGAACTAGTTTTAGAATTTCGAAGGAAGCATGTTTTTATTCAATGAATTATGTTACAATATGTTGCCTAAAATAGGATGCTTGGGGAGGCAATCTTTATCTTTAGAGGTCTTTGGGCAGGTTGAGTGACCACTTACTTACTACAGTGGTTATTATTGTTTAGTCATTTCAGTCATGTTCTACTCTTCATGATCTTATTTGGGGTTTTCTTGATAGAGATGTTCTAGAGTGGTTTGCCATTTCCTTCTCCAGCTCATTTTACACATGAGGAAACTGAGGCAAACAAGGTGAAACAACTTGTCCAGGGGTTATAGCTAGTAAGGTTGGATTTGAACTCAGTTTCTCTTAACTCTTGGATCAACACTCTATCCACTGAGATATGTAGCTGGTGGATTATAGATAGTATTATTTGGATAGAAATTAGACTTGATGAACTCAGGGGTATCATTTACCTGTAAATTTGTATAATCTGATATAATCTGAGATCTTAAAGACTATCATTAATTTGATTCAAAATCAGTCAAGCAAAGGCTTTAGTTTCTTTTCTTGTTATTATATAATGACATCTATTAGGAGCTAATAAAAAAACTAATGCTATTTCTTGGAAAAAAAGGATGGATGTGATTTGGTGAGAAGAAGGAGATATGAACAATAGGAAGGGGTCACCTTGAGTGTTTGAATACGAGTCTTTGGTATGTGCTTGAATGCATCTTCTGTGACTTTTTGGAAGGCCATCACCTGGCACTCTAAGAACTGAATAAAACCATGGGTACCAAACAGGGAGGCATTTGTCCTGTCCACTAGCTGGCGGGATTTAGAGAAGCTGTGCTCATATAGGTCCCATTGATGGTGTTGGGCAAATCTGGGGAGAGAATGCCACTGTTATCAGCTTTTCCTATGCCCTCCTTCACAGCTCTCAGATAAAACACTGAACTAGTCCTCATTCCTCTAACTTAGAGGTATCTTTCAGGTACCAAGTGGTGAGATTTCCATGGCACAACCAAAATTGAGAGAGCTAAAGAGACTTTTTACAGAAAAGCTAAAAACAGAGGTGGGGTAGAGTGACATTCACTTTTCCTTTTACATTTGCAACCCTAAATTTTAACTACTTCACCTTCTATCTCACTACTGCTCCTTCAGTCCCATTCCCATGATAATGACATGTTAAATGTATGAGATCTTTCTGGTAAATATTTATAAAATTAAAAGCCCCCAAAGGATAATCCTTCACAGAACCTAGGAAAAGACTCTATTTTTCAGTGGTCTAGGGGCAGAAGCGTGGGACAACTGACTCTCTTTAGGAATTCCTTCCCTCTCCAGCCAGCTCTGATTAAGGTTCTATTGCCCCATACTATCACATAGCCAGAGAAGAATGGACATCCAACATGACATTGTTTTGTGAAGACAGGATATAGCTGTGTTCATACTGCTGGATAAATCGTGGGCACTCACTGAAGGACAGACACAGCAGCCCTGAGGAAAGATAAGTAACTCAAGTCATCTGAACATGACAATTTTTAAATGGTGAGATATTCCTGAAGAATAATGTATTTTTAAAGACTTACACTTTTAAATCTTCAGAGTCTAGAAAGTTAATTAAGTTGGAAAAAAAAAAAAGGGATCTTCTTCATGTTTTATATACAGAGCCCAGCCAGAAGCCTGATGCCTCCCATGTTTACCACATATCTTAGGATGACATTCACCTTCACCATAGAGCAGTAAGTCGAAGCAGGAAGAACAGAAGCAGGCTAAGCCCAGGACGCTATCACTTTGAGAAATGAGGCCCCACTAATTTTCTAGCAAATGGACACATAAGCTATATCTGTTGAAAAGAGATACTGGAACCACTTGGGGAATGGAAAAAAGGGTATATCACAAACCAGAAGCAATCTGAACATTCTTGAGAAATCAAATATTCTACTCCTCTACACAAGGATATCTAAATCCAATGTCATATGATTCTCATTTCATACTCCACAAAAAAATATTTTGGTAAAAATCTAATGCAAATAACTATTTTCAGAGGCTCTGAAATCTCCTCCAAAAAAACAAAAATACAGCACAACAGAAAAAATCATTTAACTTACTCACGGGCAAGTTCTGCTGAGTGAACTGGGGCAGTCCTGATTGGCTCACTCACTCTATATTACTATGAAATCTCCTCAGGTGGCTGGGAAACTTACGTCCTCATCTCCATCTTCTAGGCTGGAATTAATTCTTAGGGACAATCCACCCTCCTTAGACAATGAATGTGATAATGTAATATAGTCTTAATACCTGTTTTTCAGAAATGCAAATTTGAAGAGAACTGAGAGGACAGATATTCCAACGCTGGTTTGCTAAGCTGTTTGCACATTGCATGAGTTTGATAACCTACAGAAGATTAGAAAACATAGAATGGAACTAAATTCTTTGGTCAAGATGGCCAAGGCAAAGCTTGCTGTAGGTTAGAGCCTGCATGAGCTGAGCTGTGACCAGCAGGCCCTCTCTGGAAACAGTGCATTGGCTATTCCTCTGGACTACAATCAGTTCATATCACAGTCACTCTTCCTTGTGTAGCCCATGCTTTGGGAGAACTGGGAGAAATCCACATAGGCTGAGATAATCTGAGGGATAACAGAGGGATAAAGTATTCTCACTCTCAAATACCAGTCTTCTTGCTTGTAGAAGTCATCATGATGTGGCAAAGATAAAATTAGATTCAGAGCAAGAAGGTCTTATTTAAAGTTCATTTCTAACATTTAAGAGCTGTGTAACAACAGACAAGTCACTTTACCTTTATGAGTCCCAGTTTCCTCATATGTAACTTCTTTTGCTTATCTTACATGAGTATTGTGAGTAAAACAACACAATGTAAATGTGAATTCTTAGAATGAAAAGAACATTGAATTTGGACTTAGAAAATCTGAGTTTGAATTCTACCTCATCTTTACTGGTGACTATGAGTAAATGACTTGAATTTCTTTGTAAATTTGTAAAATTGTAAATTCCTCACAACATTGTTGTGAGGAAACAGTATAGCTAATTCCCTTTTACTTGCTTGTATTTTGAATAATTTCCAGTTCCTCAGTCTTGAATTCAAGGCTTCTCTATCACCCTGCTCTTCATCACACCAACTGCATTTGTTTATTATTTCTCAAGTTATCACTCCCACCAAGAAATTTTGCCTTTTGCCCCATTCATGCCTTACTCTTTCTCACCTCTATGATTTTAAACAGACCATTTCCCTCAATTACTCTTCTTTCTCCTCTTCATTGATCCTGGAAGTTTTGCTTCAAAATTTGTCAAATCTTACCTTCTCTAATAAAACTGCTGTTTAAAACCACTTGAGTTACTGTTTTTTGCCTTCATGATCTTCAGCACCCAACAAATTGCATTGTAACCAAAAACTGAATGAATTAAACAGAGCACATCTCCATTATAGTCTGAGCTTGATTGTTGCTATTATATTATTTTCTAATTGTTTTTCTTCTGTTATATCCTATAGCTCTAAAGAGATGAAGAAATTACTTTGTACTTTCATTCCCTCCATCATACCCACACAGAGCCCAGTATAAGTATCTATAAACAGATTATTTCTCTAAAGCATTGCCTGGCTTCTTGAAATCTCTGGGTCTATCCAACTAATTCTAGAAGGGACTACCCTTGACTATTCCTCAGTGCCACATAATCATATGAATTTAAAGAAAAAAGGGTCAAATTTAGTGTATCACTAAGCAGAAATACAATTCATATTAGCTGTGCTAAACTGAGGATATCAGGGAGATATGCAAATATTCCCTTCCCTGAATAGTTTCTATTAGTTTCTATTATTATTATTAATAGCCTAGGTGAGGGGTAAAAGAGAAACCTACCTGATTTTGGTTCACAAATTCTTTGGCTGAGTTTATCTGCATAAAGGCAGCAAGCCAGGAAAATTTGTGGCTGCTGGCTGTGGTTTCTAAGCTGAAGAGCTGCCAAAGCAAGGAGAGGCAATTCACTTGCTGCTTCAGGACCGCCAACTTTTTCTCACTGTTGGGGAGTAGGGATGGTTGGCACACCCTCCACCAGAAAAAAATGTAAGTCCACTCAACAAGGGATAATCTCCAGAACCAACAACCTGGAAGAGGTCCAGGTTTCCCATTGCTCCCAACCCTCCAATTATTTTAAAAAGCAGAGTACACAATCTGAATTGCTATTATTTTGGCTAAACACATTTTTCATTCATACTTGGATCTAGGTGTTCATTAATTATGGAATTACAATTTAATAGTTTCTTTTACCCCCAAAACTCAGTGACCACATCTGAAAATGGTATAACATTGTACCTATTGAGGAAAAATGAATTTTTAATTCTTTTATAACAGTAAACTAGTTGGAAGAAGGAGTTTAATGATCATATTCAATGCTGGCACTTTTCCAGTGCTAGAAATGTCCAAACTAGTCTGAACTGGATTAGTTAGAGAACTCCATAGGGAATTAGGGATATTGGGCCCCAGTATCTCACCTGGTGCTGTGTTCTAGACGAGTCTGCTTCTGGAAGCAGGAATGCTGATGCTTTTCAAGGAAGGATTGGAAAATCACTCTAAGACAAGTTCAAGGAAAGTTTCTTTTCAGCAGTTGGAGAGCTTACCTAGCCAGCTTCTTGGCCAAAGTGATCTGTCCCATGTTGAAACATACCTGGAAAACAGAAGACATAATAAGGACATTGAAAGAATATAGCACACAAAGGCTGGGTTCAATGAATCACCATGAATCCTTTTTTTAAACTGAGGATATTATTAGGATCGATGGAAAGCTGGAGGTGAGATCTGGCACAAGCACCACATTCATTACTAGTCTCCAAGTGAGAAGGAGAAACCCAAGAAAGTGTTCTCCATTTTCCTGTCCTATGCATCCTAGCAATAGGGTATTGATTGAAGTCTAGACTAGGATAACTATCCAGGGTGAAGACAAGTAGTCATTAGGTAATGGCTGAATGAAAAATAATTTATATGTCTCCAGGGTACCTGGAAGAGTTTGTAATCATCAAATTCTGTACTCATCTTTCTGGTGGTTGTCACTTCCAGAGATAATGACAAAGGGATATACGATGGTGAGGGTAGGAAAGGACTGAATGAGGGGTCAATATTGGTGGAGGAAACAACTGAAAAGTGGGTTATTTTAGGTTGTCTCAAAGGGAGCTGCTCCATAAAGTCATCTGGTTCTCCTAAGAAAGCTGTGAAGTTAACTTGACTATAGAATTATATTATATACATATTATATTATAGAATTATATTATGGAATAAATACAACATAGTAAATGTCTGAAAATGGATATAATCATGCTCTAAACATCTCTTCATTCTTCAAACTATTTGAAGGGAACAAGACCATAGATAACAACAGCAGAAATTCAAAAACATTTTCCCTTTAGTTTTCAAATATACTATAGAAGTAAGAATTATTTATCCTCATTAGATTTTTATAAGGGTAATCTAAAAATATATTTGTAATTTCCAAACGGACAGGTGGAAAAAGGTACCCTAGAACTGGACTGACTAGCTGTGAAAAATATGAGAATTAAAATAAACACGTTTCAGAAGTTGATACAGCTAGAGATAGTTCCTAGGAGAAGTAAGCTTCATAAAAATGATGAGAATTTCTCAAGAGACCTCTCCTCTATTCACCTCTGCTTGAAGGCTGCAAAAAGTAGCTTCTTAGGCTAGTATCAGAGTTAGGATTCAAACGCAGGTCTCTTGCCTCCAAGTTTAGTGCTCTTTTCACTATACTGAACTATTTCTCAATTTGTATTTAGCTATTTGTAAATTAATATTTAGATTATCCAGTTCTATGTATTATCTGGCCTGATGACCCCCTTCCCTTAGGACAAAATATCAAAGTTCCCCTGCCACTACTTTCAAAATTTTTCTCACTAATTTCATTAAGCTCCATCACTCTGGTTTACCTGAGACAATCTTGATTTCTGAAACTTTTATCGAACTGAAAATTCTCTGCAGAGAGAAAAATAGAATATGGTTCATTCTCAATTAACTACAGCAGTATTTGAGTTTCCCCAGACATTCCATCTTTCCATTATAAACTAAAGTCAAATAAATGCTAATACTACCAATAAACAATACAAAATTAGGAAGGTAAATATACAAAGAAACAAAAAAAGTTGTGCTTTAATCAGATCTGAACATAGGTGTATGTATACTTATATGTGTATGCATATGAAAATCTTTAGTTGTGTATTGGCTTTAGATTATCCAGATTATTAGATTATGCTGCCTTATAGTGTGCTATTCAGATCATATCTGTAACCAGACCTGAATAGCCATTTGAATCTCAGTATTCAAGGCAAAGGAATTCATGCTATTATGACCATTTTGTCTCTTTGGCCTTGACTGAGTCTCATTCCTTGAGACTGATAATATTGTGCTATTGCCTCTTCACAAATCAAAACAGGGAAATCTGAAAATGATAACAGAAGAGATATTATCTGATTACATGAAAGTAATATGATTAGGAAAAATATTCCAATCCACTCAGCCTCCACAGGGAGGGTGGGAGAATAGTTCCATTTATTTGAAGTAGATTAGTAGAGATTAAAGGTAAATAAGAAAATAAACCTTCTGATTGTGAAGAATGTTCTTATCATTGAGTGGCATAGTTAAGGGAGGCCACTGAATCCCCTCCCTAAAGACCTCCAAAGGGATGGCATTCTATCTGTCTAGGCTTGAAGAGCTACTTCCTAGGGAAGGGCAGTGATTAAATGACCTCAAGAAGACCCAGATAATACAGAGAATCTGTGATTCTATGAGCAAACCTACATGAGCTCCATGGGCGTTAGGGGAGTTCTTCAAATAATAAGAATTTTCATTCTCCTTTATTTATCCTTTTCACTACCTATAGCATTTCTTTCTTAGGTAGCCTTTTCTTTAAATATTTTCTTGTACTTCAATATTAATTTTTACAAATTGAATCTCATTTTCAGACAGTTTTAGAGCTACTCTAACTTAATTTTGGATTGTTCTTCAATAGTAAATGGCTTCTAAGTCAATTTAGTAAGCAATGTTTTTTTCCCTATTTTTCTATATTTCTCTGTCAAGTTGTTAATGATCTATAGAACATGAAATGCACTTAGGGAAAAGTAATCTTCTATTTGAGGTTTTCAGTGGAGTAGCTAGTATTTGAAAATGATATCTCTGTCATTTGTGTTTTTGTTATTTATATGAAACCTCTTAAAGCTCCTGAAAGACAAGACTAATTTCCTTTCTTTATATCATACATTCTAATTTCTTGCCACTGGACCCAGATGGTTCTGGAGGGGAAAGTGAGGCAGGTGACCTTGTCCAGCCCTCCCTCACTTGAATCCAACTCACTTGGCATGTCATGACATCACCTCCTCTTTGAGAATAAAAGACAAACAATAACAAACCATAATCTAATATGTAATATAATGAACTAGTTTCTACTTAGATAGTTATTTTATTTCTCTAACATGGAGAGCATAAGTAAAATACCTTGGCTTGAGGTCTGGGAAATTTCTGGGAAAATGTTTTTAATGGGAAAGTCTTCAATATTTCTATAGCATGTGAGTGTACAACTCTCTAATCTAAAATAGAAATGGGAAAGGTGGCTTAGTAGTCAGTATTCATAACAGAAATCAGGACACCAGATTCTGCCAAGGAAAAAAAATGATCCTAAGACCCTTTTGCAATATTAAGCCAGAAAGCAGTGTTTCCAAGCATAGTCATTGGCTTCCTCTCTTTTAACTCTATTCATACCACAATTGATTCCATAATTCTGCCTCTTTAATATTTATCTCTAAGGGAAAAAAATTGGTTTCTCTCACTTGTATTTCCTTTTCATGCCATTTCTCTTCCTTCATTATTTGGTTAAAGAAGAGCATAAATATGTTGGCATAAAGTGTCAAGGAGATGTCTTCTCTGTCACTCCACGATTACCTTGGGCAGAGGGCTTCTGAAACTTGTTCCCTTCTCTAGAACTTCTCTAGAGTTGCTATTTTGATTCCTGCAAAACCAGGATGTTGCAAAGACTCTCTGGACAGGACAAATGGCAAAATGGTGGAAGGGAACAAAATCCCCTCCATTGCAGCTCCCACATCTACAGGCCCAATCTTGGAGGAATCTTGCATATTCAAGGTGCAAGGTTGCTTGTTTCTCCTTGGGCCACAGTTCCCATACTACTTCTCTAAGTAGAGATACTCCAAATTGTAGTACTGCCAGTGGAGAAGAGGACAGCTCCTCTTGCATTCTAAGAGCAATAAATGGACTTCTATCTGCAACAAAGGACCAAAGTGATATTCTTTAAAGCATCTGTTCTCTATATTATAGAAAGCTGCCTACCAAATATATGGAAGCTTATGTAAGATCTTAAAATTTAGAATTGGAAGGAGAAAGAATCTTTTAAGTCACTGGGTCTGGCTATTTCATTTTATAGATGAGGAATTTGAGTATAAATGCATAAGAACATATAGATAGTAAACAACAGGTTTAAACCCCCATTTTCTGATTCCAAATCACTGGGTTTGAATTTCTACTCAGTTTTTTTTAAAGAGTGACTCAAATGTATCTTTCTTGAAACTTTTAATGATCTCAGTCAACAACAACCTTCTCTCCTCTAATATCTCACAGCACTTTACTTTACACATCTCCATCTAAAAACTTCATGTTTTATGTTATTATCTGTGCTAGTGTTTCTTTCTTTTACTAGAATGTAAAATCCATGAACACAGATACTTTGTCTTCTGCCACTAGATAGAACCTATCCCCTATCCAAACCTAGCTATATTTTGTACATTATCACTACTCTGGAGAGTCAGTGAGGTTATAGAATTTTGCATTCATCTCAAAATGATGTCCTTTTCTAGCAAAAAGGAAGGAATAGGAAAAAGTAGACAAAAAGAATACAGGTGATAAATTCCAAAAAGTCCCTTAAGAAGTAGAGTTATATAATACAAAATACACTAGGCCTGAAGACAAGAAACCTGGTGGAAAGCGTATGAGTTGTATGACCCTGGGTAAGTCCCTTACCTCCACAAACCAGTTTCTTCACATCACTATTTGCTCACAAGTATAAAGAACATGTTTTGTAAAACAAAGGGCTGAGGTGAAATGATTTGGTTTTCCAAAACATGCTTATCATTTTAAAACTTGTCTCCCAATGTTTTATATTCTAGGAAGAGGAAATGACATATACAATAGATAATATAATATAAATAACCCTTAAAACATTTCATGAAGGAGCCAAAAAAGTGTTACAAGACATTAAAGGAAGGCTGTTGTTGACAGGGATCACTGAACCATTCCTGAAGGGTGCATATGAGTTGATTTTTAAAAACTGTCTTCACCAGACAAAAAGGGGTAGTAAATGCATTCCAGGAACAACTTAAATATGATTAGACATTTATTTGGTTTACAGCACACTCTACTTAATATGCTCAATCAGTTTCAAAAATATGACATTAGCTAAACATTAGCTACTATGAAGGATAGCATGTGAGATAGGCAAGAAAGTTTTGCCTATATTCATGTCTTATTATATTTTCTGTCTTCTTTTTTGAAAACCTTTATAGACTGGGTCTTCTTTAATATTTCTATGCAGTACCAAATACAAACTTTTGCCCTCCCATTTCATCAAAGGAGGGATCCAAGACAGGAAATTAAGCAGTAACTTTTGCTCATCTGACTTCCCCTTCTGTTTTTCTGCATGAAATATCAGCAGGATTGAAGAAAAGGGAGTCAGAGTTGACCCACATATTGTCTCTTGGCTTTTGTTGACCCAGCAAAGCACCTGTAATTCCAGAAGAGACCTTAACCTGCTGCATTTTCTTCTTGGTCCATCCAGGCAGAAGACATTGTAGAAGGTCTGTGGGAAATGTATGTCCAGTGATTGCTGCACATTTGACCAAAGTTTGTTGTTCAGAGTTTAACCCATCTAGATGGATTACTGCTATATCTCTAGAAATAAAAAGCAATATGAGAATACATTTAGCCAATTTCATTTGTTATTTCTTTTAGAAGTGAGATTCCTCTCTCAGTTCAATGAAGGTAAAAAAGTGAAGATAAGAGATTTCATGACCTGCCTTTGGTCACACAGCAAACTTAGTGAACAGGTAGCTGAAATCAATATACCTGGAGCCTACAGGGGATTCATCTTTTAACAAAGGTGGAAGAAAGAATGTATCCAGATGTACATCCTCCCTGACAGTACAGATGTAAAGCTCCTCTTCAAAGCTGGTGGGGAAAACCTTATATATTGTTGATTTGGTGGCACTAGCTACAGAGGGAGAGAAGATGGCCTATGGAAAATATCATTGCTCAATAATTTGGGTTTCAAATCAAAAGATGCAGATGTTGTTTAAGAGATTAAAAAAAAGGATTTAGAGTGAATCTAAGTTAAAATTAACTAGCTTCAATTTCCCCATCTGTTCTTATTTGCCAATAATAACAAATCATTATCTTTGCCAAACACAATGATTTTTATGATTCCTACTCTTAGAAGAGGAACCTTTTTCTTTGTCTCCAAGCCTTTGGTTGTCATTCATTCACACTTACATACATGTTGTGTGTGCGTGCGCGCATACATACATGATCTATAACACATATATGTATGCCTTACTGTATATTTACAGGCTGTTTGATATATGCATGTGTGTATACATATACATGTATATACACACACATATATATGTAGAGGGTCACAGTCAGTGGGAAAACTCTGGGTCAGGTATAAGACCCTTTAGCCCAAAGGGAACCTGCTAACAATGTCTGGTTTAGCTCTCCATCTCCCCTAAGGGCTCTCAGCCTTCCTGAGAAGTCAGAGGGTGGTGACAACCTGTGTGGAGATTGAAGCAGAATGATACCAGGTGGCAAACTACGTACAATAGCAAGTTGTTTATGTGGTCCCATGTGCACGGTATTGTTTTTGTTACATTATATAAAAGAGAAAGCCCTTGAAATAAAGACTCCATTTTTCCACCATCCTCGGAAGTCCTACCTCATCACTTCTCCACTAGGAAGATATATTTTAATCACCCCAACTTGGGGCTCTAGAAAGTAGGACACAACATATATAGGAGGGAACATCATATACATATTTTCACTTTATTATATCCCTCCATTTCTATACATTATAGTTCCAGTTAAGTATTCCTGTATTTATTCAACCCTAACGCAGACCTTGCAAAATTTCTGCCACCTTTTATCTATAAGTTCCTCACTTTAATTATGTGCTGCCAATATTTTTGTTGATTTGTTTATACATATCACACTTGTCTGGCCAAACTAAGTCACTGGTATTAAGTGTTGCCATCAGTACTTTAAAAATATCTTGATTGAGGCACCATTAAGAAGCTTGGAAAAACATCCTATTATTTTATGAAAGGAATTATAATTATCCACAAAAAACATCTTCCCTATAAGACAGGAGCGATGGAATGGTTCATTTCTGGGAAAGAGACCCCAGCAGATTGGGCATGCTAGGCACCTATAGGAGGTAATTAGCCTTACTGGTAGGCATTTCCCATTTGCTGCTCTCCTCCTCCTCCTTCTGTGGGATATGACAGAGAAACACCTCCCAGGAAAGGAGGTTCTGTCACAGAGCTTCACAGTAGATGGGAACCCCAAAACTCCTGTGGGGCAGGAGAAATGTAGGGCAGCTAAATAAAGAAGACCATGTGAAGGAGACTTAAGGCTAGTCGCCAATTGAATGCTAATCTTCCTTTTTTTAAGTCACATCTATATGATCAGCAAGAAAAGCAATTGCAAAGAAGATATAAAATCATAGATCATTTCTAAGAAATAGTTTTTTGCTTTTTCATGTATATGATTTTCTCAAGGCTTAAAGGACTATATAAACATTAAGCATTATTATGAGCAGAATGATTTTCCCAGTTTTGTCTGCCTTATTTCATTAATGAAGTTGTTCCTTAGTAGTCCCTAAGAAGCGAGGAAGATGGCCTAGCTACAGACAACTTACAAAGTGAAACAACATCTCTACAAAGCTGATTATATATATTTAAGCTTTTCTGTAAACAGCCCCTAGTGGTATCTTTGTGGTCCAGGTATTAATTTGTCATTAAACCCACTCCCATTAACAGTACTCTTCCCATTGCCTATGTAAGGGAGACCTGGACCTGCTCCCTTATATTATGGACTTGGCTCACAGCTGCAGCTCTCACGGGATGCTCACCACTCCCAGATTCTGACACCATTTCCAGTAGTGAGGGAGGTTTGAGTACTGGAAGAGTCATGTAGGCAGCTCTGGGGCTTTGTATGAAATTGTGTGCCAAATTATATAGGATAGGTGTGGAGGATAGAGCCATTTCCATGACAACAGGAACACTGGAAAGCAATGTCATCAAAAACTCCCAAGAGGCTGTGTCTATGGACTGGACCTTATCAATGAGAAAAATTAGTGACCTTCTTCACTGCCTTAAAACAACAGCAAAGAAAGAATGAAGATTTCTAAATTAGGCACAAAAGCTCCAAATTTCTAAGACCACTGGGAATTTCATATTATTAATTTATTTGAAAACCACTCATTTTTAAGTTAGGAAAATCAACAAGATTCATTTATCCATCACCAGTGAGGTGTAAGGCGAGTTCAGCATAGAGAAGGACTCTTAGAAATATATTCTACGTCCAGCTAATATTGAAAGTTTTCTTTTTACAAAAACCGTGACTTAAACAATAAATGGAACTCCTGAGTGAGCACATCAACAATTATTCTGTAAATTATTGTCAAGAAAATTGTTTAAGGAAACTGGGCACTGAGAAACTAGTTAAGCCCAGGGTTATATAGCCAGTATATGACAAGAATAGGACTTGAAACCAAGTCTTCCTGACTCTAAAGTCAGTTTTCTATTTCTCTTGGCTGTTTTTACATATGGCTCCCATATTTACTTGCTACAAAAATTTTTGGAACAGAAAATATCCTAAATGAATATGAACTAAGTTATTTTCTCTTGAGTTCTAAATATAGCTGAAAATTTTTAAATGTTTAAGATGTCTGAAAAAAAAAAACTGGACATTAAGACAGTGCAAATATTTTGAAAACATTTCTTGATCTACCAAAAATTTAAGCTTGTTCCAAGGCAGAGTCCCACATATAAATCACATCCAATGAGAATGCAAAAAAAGGAGATTTTTCACAAATAGAAAGCTTGGCATATAAATTCTTAACAACTTTCAGTTTTCTGCAATAATGGACACACAAGTGTATGGATAAATAAAAATAAGAACTGCTCTGATTTGCTGAACCTTTTATGGAATTCAATTTAAATATTAATTTTCTATTATCATTCAAAACAAAGACAAATTAAATGGAGCAATCTAGAGAACTAATCCAAAATGAAAAACTTATGGAAAGTCAACCTCCAACTTTTGGAGAGTTTTACTTATAAATAGCAAGACCATGCTTTAAAAACCGAGAACAGTAGATTAGGAAACAAAGTTGAAAAAATGCTGTAGGATAACTATCCCAAATCCTGCTGTTATTAAGAAATCAGCCAAACCACCAATTTAATCAAGAAACGCTACTGTCTCTATCACCTTCACAAAGAACAGGTCATTGAAAATGCAGTGAAGTGATTCTTCTACTACCCCATAAAGGTGGCTATGGAGGAGCCATTGTTGGTTGTGGGGTCGGCACATAAGTGTCTGGATGACATAGAAGCAATGTCCAGCATCTGTTTTCTTTGCATAATTGAAATTCCATTGCCAGAACCCTGTGAGTGATATAGTAAATTTACCATTGTGTTCCGAATTACAGAAAAAAAGTCATTCAGTAAACTTCCCAGGATCTGAGCTTGGGGTATTTATGAGAGAGAGACTTAGAATAAGGAAGGAAAGAAGGGGAAAGGAGAAAGAAGGGAAAAGAAAGAGGGGGGGAGAGAGAGAGAGAGAGAGAGAGAGACAGAGACACACACACAGAGAGAGAGAGAGAGAGAGAGAGAGAGAGACAGAGACAGAGACAGAGACAGAGAAACAGAGACAGAGAGAGAGAAGAAGATAATGATAATGATGATGATGAAGATGAAGATAGTCTTCCCCTATGCCCCTCCTTCTGAGCCAGGTAATCTATTTCTGCCAACAGTTGGCTTTTCCCACAACTCTTTGCACTTTCATATAGAGCTTGTCCTTTCTTCTGTTGCACACATTATCTGCAATGCCATCTGAAAAGCTTTTAGCTCTTTTTCTCGGCCTGAAAGAAACATAGCCCTTAATATTTTTGCCTTGCACAAAAAATGGCTCATTTAATATTTAATTGATGTGAATTGAGAAGTGGAAAAACCCACAGAAGGCTTTAAAATGCAAGCTATTTTTAATTTGTCTGTTCCAAATTAAATTTGTATTGGAATATATGGTGGGTCCATACATTGAAGAATCACTCTAAGATTAGGGGTTCTTAACATTTTTGCTTTGTGTACCTTTGTGGCAGTTTGGTGAAGCCTATGGATCCATTCTCAGAATGTTTTTAAATACAAAAAATAAAATACACAAGCTACAAAGGAAACCAATTATACTGAGACAGAATTCTCAAAAAATTTTTTTAAGTCTATGAGTCTCAGGTTGAGAACTCCTGCTTTAGCACATTAAATCCACAACACACAAATTGATATTCTTTGATTAGCAAGGAAAGGGGCAGGAATATCTGGGAAATACTTTCAGTTGATATGGGAGGAGGAGAAATGTGAACTAAAGGACCTTGGTTTATACTCATTAAGTATATATATTTCCCTAACATTGTGCTTAGGAGTGGGGAGTGTGGAGAGTAGAGAGGGACCTTGGGTAATGAGAGAAGTTTCAGGAAGAAGCAAAGAGAGGCTGAGTTCAATTTAAGAAACACAAGTATAGGATAAGACTTATATTCTCCTGTTCTTGTGGAATTTCCAAAATAATCTTTCCAACATTTCCTCTTTTCATACCCACATGAGAATCAAAGTTGGAAGTGTACAGAAAGAACAGCTAATTAATCATTTATTAAATGTCTACTATGTGTTAAACACTATATGCCTAGCACAAAGGCACAAAGTTCTTATTCTCAAGGAGTTTACATTCTACTAAAGTGAAGTGATATGTATACATATAAGTGAATACAAAATATATTGAAAATAAATACAAAGTAATTCTGTGGGGGGAAAACACTAAAAATGAATGAGACTGAGAAACATTTCAAATACAAGATGACAACCTATATTGAAATCTGAAGGAATCTGGGAACTCCTAGGCAGTGGAAAGAGACTTTGGAAGAGCAGGGAAGCATGTCCCAAGGGGGAGATTGTATTATGGCAGAGTTTCATAACCCCATAAAGGTAGGAAAGATATGCTTTGTATTGTGAGTTGTTGAATGAAAAGTAAAAGGACTGGAACAGTAAAGCATTAATAGACTGGATTTTACAGAATTTGAGAAATGGAAGGGACCTAAGAGGCCATGTAGTTCAACCTATTCTTGAATCTCCACTACAACCTACCCAACAAATGGTTATTTAACCTTCACTTGAGTGTCTCTTCCAAGGAGAGGCAACTTATCATCTCCTGAGATAACCCATTCCTCTTTCAACAAATTTTTCTTGACATCTAACCTAAATTAGCCTTTTTGTAACTTCCATACATTTTGTACCTCATTCTACTTTCTCAGGCCAAACAGAACAAATTTAATTTCTCCTCCACATAATAGCTCTTCAAATATTAAAAGACAACTTAAATTGTGGACCCCTCTTCCAGTTTTCTCTTTTCCAAGGTAAAAATGCCAATTCCTTCAACCAATTCTCATGACAACAGCTCAAAGCTCTTTGCCATCCTGGCTGCCTTCCTCTGAACACCTTCCAATTTATTGATGTCATTCTTAAATTTATTACCTATCTTTTCAATAATGAGGTAATTCAAAGAAATTTCAATGAACTTGTGATGAAAATAGCGGTCCACATCTGGAGAGAGCTATGCATAGTATTTTTATCTTTTTGTTGTTTGTTTGTTTTTTCTTTGTGTTTTTTTTTCACTTTTGATCTAATTTTCTTGTGCAGTATGACAAATACAGAAATATATTTAGAAGAACTGCAGGTGTTTAGCCTATTATCAGATTGCTTGCCATTTAGGGTAGCAGGGAAGGGGGCAAAGGAAGAGAAAAACGTACAACACAAGTTTTACAAAGGTGAATGATGAAAATTATCTTTGCATGTATTTGGAAAAATAAAATATTATCATAAAGAAAAAAAGAAAACAGAAAAAAATGAAAAAAAAAACCCAACATTGACTAGAACTGAATACACAGTCAGAAGACTACCTCCCTAATTCCTAAAAGATATACCTGTGTTACTGAAGCCCATAATTGCATAAGATATTTTGACTTTCATATCACATATCCAGTTTGCAGTCCACTAAAAGCCCCCAATTTTTTTTTTTTTTTTTTGAGAACAATTACTAATCATTCCTCCATTACCTTGTACTAGTGAAGTCATTTTTTACACAGGTAAAAGACACTGAATTTATTTTTACTGAATTTCACCATTTGATTTAACCCAATGCTTTAGCCCATCAAAATACCCTCATATCCAGACTGTGTCATCCATTATATTAGCTATCCCCAGCTTTGTGTCATCTACAAATTTGATGATAATATCAACTATCCCTGTATACAACTCATTAATAAAAATGTTTAAAAGGGCAAGAATCCCCTGGCAAATCCAGTGGAGACTTTTTGCCATCCTGGTTTTGAATCTGGCCATCAAGCCATCAGATTGTTTTATCAAATCCATATCTCTTCAGCTTCTCCATAATTACAGTATGACCTTTTTAAACCTCCCTACATAAGAACTAGATAAATCTAATGACAAAATAAACAAAAACAATATCTTTTGACTAACTACTTCTATATTCTCTACTCTTAAAACCTACTCTGAGGATCATCTAAATTAAGGGTAAGGGGAGAGGGAATGATGACTTCAATAGTAGAGAAAAGTAGATTCACTCCAAACTTTCCATCTTTGCCACAAAACTTTTGCATGATTTATGTGGCCCACAAATTTTGCAGAGGGAAAAAAACCAAACCTTCTGCCTGTCCCTGTCATCAAGACCCTTCGTAAACTTGCAGAATGATTTCAGTTACTTAAGGTTGTTTCATACATATGTTCTTATTATTACTGACACATACTAGTGTTGCCAAGAAACTCCTTAAAGAACTCATTACCAGATTTAGATTACCACTTACTATGGTAATAGAGGCATACACTTTACTAGTTGAATCACCAAAGATATCTATAAGGCACTTAATGTACAACAACTATCCTGTAGCTTACCTACAATCCCAAAGGAGCTGCAATACATAAAAACATGCTCCACCATATTGCACAGAAACTTTCCTCAAGTGGCCTGATAACCCCATCACACTCAACCAGATTAAAAATACTGCCATGTGAGATTCTTGTAATATGTAAATGTCAGTAGACCTCTAGATATTTCATATTGCTCAGACTTCCAGTTAACAAATGAAACTGTGCTGAATTATTTTAAGGCACTTCACAGCAGGAACCATTAGGGCATTCCCCATCCCCTGACCTATCCCCCTCAATTAACCTTTCATGGATGGAGGGAAAAGGAGGAGGGGGAGGAGCAGTGACACCATCAGCACCACCTATGAAGCAGCCTATGGCAAGATTACAAAAGGCATTGGTCAAGGCTAAGAGAGAAGGACAGGATATGTCTGATTTAATAAATGTATACCCTGTGATTGAAGAATTTGAAACCTCAGATCAAGCCAGAAGATATACTCCTTTTGATCTGGAAATTATCAAAGATTTAAAAAAGGGTTGCACTCTTTATGGGGCTCCATCGTCTTATGTTAAGATGGTATTAGAGAATTTGGCTTTTGAAATTTTAACCCCCAGTGATTAGAAATCTATAGCAAGGACATGTTTAGAACCTGGACAAAACTTGTTGTGGCTTTCGGAGTATAGTAAACTATGTAGAATACAAGCCCAATGAAATGGGCAAACTGGAGTTAATATACAAATCACCTTTGACCAATTAGCAGGTAAAGGTCAGTATGCAAAAGCTTCAGCACAGATTAATTACCCTTTAATAGCATCTATATGGGGAAGCATAGTTGATATCAAAACAAAAATTATTTTAAAAAATTTAAATGAAAAAATGGAATAAATCTTCCCAAAAGAAAACACTGAAGATACTTGATCAGGGGAACGGCATGGTCAGACTTGTTCTTTAGGAATATTACTGTAGTGTCTGTGTTACAGATAGTGAGGGCAATTGGCTGAAAGTATGCAGATCAATTAAGTGGATTATTGCAATAGTCTGAACAAGCAAGAGGTGCTAAGAGCTTAAACTAGGGTAGTAATCGTGAGCTGTGAGATGATATTGTTGAAACAAAATTGACAATACTTGGTAACTAGTTGGGTGGGGAGGGGAAGTGAAAGTATAAGGTCAACCTTACAACCAGGGGGATTCCAGAGGTCTCATCAGCATTGAGGTGGCTGGGGCCTCTCCAGGATTCCTGAGGGGGGCCAGCTAGAGAGTCCAAGCAAGCTGACTGCTGGTTGTGCTCTTGGAGGAGTCCGGCATGCTGGACATGGTGTACCCATTAAACCCAGCTACCAGCAGTATCCCCAACTGACAAGTGCTTAAGTGTTTTTGGATTCTCTGGAGATTTTTGGCATGACTCAAGATGCTGTGTTGGGTCATTTCCCATATCCAGATCCTCCTCAATGAAGAACTGGATAGGCCCCTGATGATGAAGACTAAAACAATGTCACCACCAGTACAAGTAGATGCTAACCAAGCACCTCATTTCGCAGTAATTTATAACTAATATTTAAACTTTAAAAATTGTTTAGTTGATGCTCTCTCTTCTTCAACATCAGTGTCACTTCACAATAAATCATCCACTTTCACCCCCCCCCCCAAAAAAAAATGCCAGGCTCTGATTTTGAATTACTAGATTTAAAGGAGTAGGGATGGATTGTCAGGAAAAGATAGTGAGGTCCATTTTGGACAAGTTGACTTTCAGGTGCCTATGGAACATGAAGTTGAAGATGGTCACAGGCAGTTAGTGATATCAGATGATAGATGAAGGCTGGAACACATCTGCATAGATACAATATTTGAATCTATACAAGTTGATAAGATCATCATGAGAGTATAGAGGGAAAAGAAGGCCCAGAATAGAGCATATGATTAAGATGTAAAGAAATAGAAGTAACAACTACAAACAACTTTTTCTAGGAGTTTGGCTTTAAAAGAACAGGAAGTTATTTTTTAAAAAGTTAAAAGAGATGGCAGAATAAAGTAAAAGTTATTGAGGGAGGGAGAGAAGTCAATGTGTCTCTAGGCAGAGTCTAGAGCACACAGTGGCTTGGTCATACAGTGACAAAGGTACTGGCTCGGGACTCAAAAGGGCCTGGGAACCACATGATTCCCTGGGCCCCCTTCCAGCTCCATGTCTGTGACCCTAAATTGAAGACTGAAGGTGCAAACAGGAGGGGTTGGGACTAAGACACAAATAGAGAGCCTAGTCTGGACCAGGAGAAAGCTGACTCTTTTAAAACTGGAAAGAATGGGAAATGATGGAGAAGAAATGTGGGATGTAGAATTGAGAAGATGGGAGTTCACAACAAATGGTCTTAATTTTCTATGTAAAATATATGAATAAAGATCCTTGGATAAGAAGAAAGAGAAAAAGGGTAATATAGACAGATTGATAGGAGAAGGTCTAGAACAAATTCTGTAGGGAATGTGATTGGAAGTCAATCAGGAAAGAGTATTAAGGTGCAGTGGTATGGACCTAGTTCAAATGAGATAACAGTTTTTTAGTGGACCTAGCCAGATAATTATGTGACTTCTTCCAGAGGCAGTAGGGAGGAAATGAAGAATGGAAGAAGCATGTGTATAGTGCCTACTTTTATGCTAGGCTTTTAAATAAAAAGAAAATTAAGGTGGAGGAGATAATTCATAGTTGGGTCTAGAAAAGAGAGAAGGTAAAGTGATTCAAAGAGAAAGACTATCATAAAGCTGAACTATGGGAGCAAGTAGGTGGGAGCAGTGGATACACTGCTAAGTTGAAGTCAGGAAGACTTATCCTGATTTTAAGTATAGTCTTAGAAAATAACTCTGTGACCCTGGGCAAGTCACTTCACTCTGTTTGCCTCAGTTTCCTCATCTATAAAATGAGTTGAAGAAGGAAATGGCAAACCACTTTAAATTGTTGCCAAGAAATTCTCAATGGGGTCATGAAGAGTTGGACACAATTAGAAGGACTCATCAATAACAATAACAAAAAAAGTTGAATTGGCTAAACTATTCATTGTGTAGGAGATGAGAATTATTGCTTCCCAAATATTTTATCCTAAGTTAGTTTATAAGATAATTATGAGCTACATTTTATTACTCACACACACTCTGACTTTTAAATTTGTTCTTTTGATAGATGACAGGGCTAAATTTGGTGTCTTCACTGTCAACGTGGAAAAGAAAAAATGGGACGGCCTTTCTAGATTAACATAAATTAGCCAAAAACATTGTTTTATTGTTGACTTCAAATTTAGAATTATATAAATTATTTTCCTTCATTTTTTTCTCACACTTAGCCAAACTGAAGAGTTTCTTTTATGTACATGCACATGTACACACACACACACACACACACATACACACACACACACACACACACACACACACACAAGATTTGGTGTGAACACTATAGCTCTCCACGCTTAGCTAAGAAAAGGTGATGTCCAGATCTATTTATGGCCAAATGTCTCTTCCCAGATAGCCTGGAAAAGGGAAGAAAGTAAATGGAATGATGTCATCATCCTCATCAGGTATCTGTTGAGAACCCAAGAGTTTCCAGAACCCTATACTAGAGAGTTAAAAAGTTGAGAGTTATTTTCTCTTCACGATCTGGTAAGTTAAGGGGATGGCAAAAACTGGGGTCAAGAGTAGGAGACAATAATGCTTTTTCCCTATTCACTGTTTTTCTCAGAATAGGAAGATGAAAAAATTCCTTATATTTGTTTCATTAAAGTCACAGATCTCAGATAATGTTATTTCTCTCTGTGTCCTCTGAATATTTCTACTCCACCAGAATAACTATAATACAAATTCTATCATTTGATTTAATATTTATTATTCTCATATTCTGATTTAGAGGGGAAAGAATATGAATTGAAATTTATGAATAGTATTTAGACATGGTACTCACATATGACACTCACAGATAGCACTTACAATATGACCTGTGCCCAAGGTATTCATAGATCTTCCCTGAGTTGGTGATATTTTTCATTTTTTTCTCTGGAAGCTTCTTAAAACTATTATTAGATGACATGGATTGTAGATATGTTACCTCATCACAAGATACCAGCTCTGGATAAGTTGTCACCATTTTAGCCACAAGGCTCACCTTTGGGCCAATAGCTGTGTCAGGAGACAGCAAGAGAAAGAGTTAATGACCCCATCCCATTAGCCACAAAGCCCAACTATACCTGTATAGTCATGCTTGGCTAGTGCATCATTAACTCCACAAAACACCAGCCATTGGTGAGATCAATAGAAACAAGTCTAGGAGAACAAAACAACAGACATGGATGTATCTCCACTCAAGAGTTATTATTTATGAAAATAAAAATCTTTATAAAAGCTAAATGGGACCTGAGATCTTAGAATTTGTTATATGACTTGGGGTAAACATTCCCTATTGACTTCTGGTGGGGTTTTAAAAGAATAAATAGAATTATCTACTGAACAGACTGATAATTGATAATTAACTCAGTTTAGTAAATCAATCAATATGATATAATTATGTTTCACTATGGACAGAATCCTATAATCAACATTCTGGAGAAACAAAAACAGAACTACATTTCAGCTTAAATTCTAGTTAAAAAAGTAAAAGGAATAATGAATTTAAGAGAAATGAAGAAGCATTATTAAATATCTATTATATGTCAAGCACTGGACTAAGCATTTTACAAATATCCTTACAATAATCTTGTAAGAGATATTATTATCACCGTCATTTTATAGTTCAGGAAACTGAGGCAGGCAGAGATTAAGTGACTTCCTCAGAGTCACACAGATTGAAATCATAGTTAAACTCAGGTCTTCTTAACACCAGGCTCAGGACATAATGTACTGTGTCACCTGGATGCCTCTGACAAGATTCTGAAAATCCTGAATTGCAATCTTAGAGAAGTCAAATTCTTTAATGAGGAAACGATCCTTCTCTTCCATTGGTGGGAATTAGATTTAAACGCATATTTAAAATATTTGTAACAGAAAAATATAATACTATTAGGATCTTGGAATTCTACAGATGACAATAATAAGAAAATGTATATGAAAAGTATAACGTTATCTGTAGAGTACTATGTAAATGTGGCCTATTGTTAGTGGGAGCAATAAGAATTATTTCAAAAAGTGAATGTATATTCCTACATGGGAGGACTACACTTGTAATTCATAAGAACTTTCTCATTATTAGGGCAGTTAGAAGAAGTATATACAAATAGAGGGCACAGATTTAAGTGGAATATGAAGAGATGAGAGAGGAATGTGCTGGGAGAAAGGGAGAGGTGGAACGGCATAAATTGTCATAAAAGAGGCAAGATTAAATGTGGTGTTCTTTTGTTTCTAAAATATAATTGTTCTCTGGGAGCAGATTTCTTGGGGAGTTTCTGGAGGCAGCCTTAGTTTCTGTTCAAAGTAATAATCACCTCAAACGCAGCCAGGGATTAAAATCCAATCTTTTATTGTCTTTTCCAAAATAGCCCGGTTAGCTTTCTTAGAGGCCTCTATCCCTCCTTGGTTCTAAGAGATCTTGCAGCTCTCTCTGAAACTCCAGTTCTCAATCTCAATCTTGGTTCTGCTCCTCTGAATCTTTCATTCTGCCCCACTCCAGTCTCTAGTTTGTCAATCTCCTCAAGTGACTGACTCCACTGACTCAGCTCCTTTTTATGTGCTTTTAGAGGTGTAAACTCAAAGGTTGACTCCTCCTCTGAGAGAGTGGGATTGTGGGAGGGGTAAATTCACAAAGTTACAAAGTTAATTTTGTGAACCTCCAAACTTATGAACTCCAATGTGTGAACTCTCAAAGATGTAAACACAAGCATTGTTTCTATCAATTCTATTGAGGTAACACCTTGTTTCAAGTTCTGGCTTATAACAAAGAAGCTTTTACAGTGGAGGGAAAGAAGAGGAGGGAAAGGAAAGTGAGTGAATCTTAACTCTCCTTAAAATTGGTTCAATGTAATAACCAAATTAACAAAAACCATATGATCATCTCAATAGATGCAGAAAAAGCATTTGATAAAATCCAACATCCATTCCTATTAAAAACACTTGAGAGTATAGGAATAAATGGACTTTTCCTTAAAATAATCAGCAGCATCTATTTAAAACCATCAGTAAGCATCATATGTAATGGAGACAAACTGCAACCATTCCCAATAAGATCTGGAGTGAAACAAGGTTGCCCACTATCACCGTTACTATTTAATATTGTATTAGAAATGCTAGCTTTAGCAATAAGAGCTGAGAAAGAGATTAAAGGAATAAGAATAGGCAATGAGGAAACCAAATTATCACTCTTTGCCGATGACATGATGGTATACTTAGAGAACCCCAGAGATTCTGCTAAAAAGTTATTAGAAATAATCCACAACTTTAGCAAAGTTGCTGGTTATAAAATAAATCAACATAAGTCATCAGCATTCTTATATATCACTAACAAAATCCAACAGTCAGAGTTACAAAGAGAAATTCCATTTAAAGTATACTGATAATATAAAATATTTAGGAATCTATCTGCCAAGGGAAAATCAGAAACTTTATGAGCAAAATTACAGACCACTTTTCACACAAATTAAGTCTGATCTAACCAATTGGAAAAATATTAAATGCTCTTGGATAGGGCGAGCAAATATAATAAAGATGACAATATTACCTAAACTAATCTATTTATTTAGCGCTATACCAATCAGACTCCCAAAAAACTATTTTAATGACCTAGAAAAAATAACAACAAAGTTCATATGGAAAAACAAAAGGTCAAGAATTTCAAGGGAATTAATGAAAAAAAAATCAAATGATGGTGGCTTAGCTGTACCAGATCTAAAATTATATTATAGAGCAGCAGTTACCAAAACTATTTGGTATTGGCTAAGGAATAGATTAGTTGATCAGTGGAATAGATTAGGTTCAAGGGATAAAACAGTCAACAAATATAGCAACCTAGTCTTTGACAAACCCAAAGATCCCAGCTTTTGGGATAAGAACTTACTGTTTGATAAAAATTGCTGGGAAAATTGGAAACTAATATGGCAGAAACTAGGCATTGATCCATACTTAACGCCGTACACCAAGATAAGGTCAAAATGGGTTCATGACCTAGGCATAAAGAATGAAATTATTAATAAATTAGAGGAACATAGGATAGTTTACCTCTCAGACCTGTGGAAGGGGAAGGTCTTTATGACCAAAGCAGAACTAGAGATCATTACTGATCACAAAATAGAAAATTTCGATTATACCAAACTGAAAAGTTTTTGTACAAACAAAACTAATGCAGACAAGATTAGAAGGGAAGCAATAAACTGGGAAAATATTTTTACAGTCAAAGGTTCTGATAAAGGCCTCATTTCCAAAATATATAGAGAATTAACTCTAATTTATAAAAAATCAAGCCATTCTCCAATTGAAAAATGGTCAAAGGATATGAACAGACAATTCTCAGATGAAGAAATTGAAACTATTTCTAGTCATATGAAAAGATGCTCCAAGTCATTATTAATCAGAGAAATGCAAATTAAGACAACTCTAAGATACCACTACACACCTGTCAGATTGGCTAAGATGACAGGAAAAAATAATGATGATTGTTGGAGGGGATGCGGGAAAACTGGGACATTGATGCATTGTTGGTGGAGTTGTGAACGAATCCAACCATTTTGGAGAGTAGTTTGGAACTATGCTCAAAAAGTTATCAAACTGTGCATACCCTTTGATCCAGCAGTGTTACTACTGGGATTATATCCCAAAGAGATTATAAAGAAGGGAAAGGGACCTGTATGTGCACGAATGTTTGTGGCAGCCCTTTTTGTAGTGGCTAGAAACTGGAAACTGAATGGATGTCCATCAGTTGGAGAATGGCTGAATAAATTGTGGTATATGAATATTATGGAATATTACTGTTCTGTAAGAAATGACCAACAGGATGATTTCAGAAAGGCCTGGAGAGACTTACACGAACTGATGCTGAGTGAAATGAGCAGGACCAGGAGATCATTATATACTTCAACAACAATACTATATGATGACCAGTTCTGATGGACCAGGCCATCCTCAGCAACGAGATCAACCAAATCATTTCCAATGGAGCAGTAATGAACTGAACCAGCTATGCCCAGAAAAAGAACTCTGGGAGATGACTAAAAACCATTACATTGAATTCCCAATCCCTATATTTATGCACACCTGCATTTTTGATTTCCTTCACAAGCTAATTTTACAATATTTCAGAGTCTGATTCTTTTTGTACAGCAAAATAACGTTTTGGTCATGTATACTTATTGTGTATCTAATTTATATTTTAATATATTTAACATCTACTGGTCATCCTGCCATCTAGGGGAGGGGGTGGGGGGGTAAGAGGTGAAAAATTGGAACAAGAGGTTTGGCAATTGTTAATGCTGTAAAGTTACCCATGCATATATCCTGTAAATAAAAGGCTATTAAATAACAAAAATAAAAAAAAAATCTAAAAAAAAAAAATTGGTTCAATGGGTTAGTAACATGCACACTCAATATGGGTATAGAAATCAATCTTATCCTACAGGGAAGTAGGAGGGAAAAGGGGTATGAGAAGGGAGGAGGGAGATAAAAGAGAGGGCATATTGGAGGAGGGGTAGTCAGCAGCAAAACATTTTTGAGGGGAAACAGAAGAGACAGGAGAGAGAGAACAGAACGGAGGTAGGTGGGCGGGGAATTCAACAAAATATTCTCAGAAAAAAACTAGAAAGTGTTCCATGAGCTCAAGTGAAATGTACTGTATAAAAAAGTAAGAGTAATGTTGTTGATCAGCTATGAATGAGTTTGCTATTCTCAGCAATAACGATGATCCAAGACAACTATGAAGGACTTAAGATGAAAAATGCTATCCATACTCAGAGAAAGAACTGATTCTTATCTAAATACAGATTGAAGGACACTTTTTAAAAATGTTATTTCTCTTGAGGTCTTTTTTTTGGGGGGGTAGGGAAGAGATCTGTTTTTTTTTTCCAACATGACTTTTATGGAAATGTTTTGTATAGCTACAGATGTGCCTTCTCAATGGCAGGGCATAGGGGAAAAGGGAAAGAATATGGAACTCAAAGTTTTAAAAACAAATGTTAACAATTGTTTTACATTTATCTGGGGATAAAGAGAAAAAGTAGATGTATAAACTTTTATTAAGTGCTTACTATATACCAAGAATTGTACTAATAATAACAACAATTCGAACAATTCCTTACATCAATATGCCTTTGAAATTTTTTTCACTTATATGATATTATTAAATTCTCACAATGACCCCGTAAGATACATAGATTTCAAGTAATGTTAATGAAACTAGTTAGAAAATGCTGTTCAAAAGAAGCAACTTGCTCTGTAAATTATTGGTGAAGACAGTAGTAGAATCTAGGCCTCACGGTAACAGATGGCAAGTTGTTAAGAAAAAAATAAGCTTTTCTCACTTGGTAAAATTTTTCTCTCTATTTCACTTTGCTCAGCATCTCCCTACTCTAGTAGTTCATGTTTTCCCTTATTTTAAAACCTTCCTATGAGGAAACAGTCCTTTTCTTCTGGTGGAATTAAATCTGTCATTCAACATATGTTTAAATTATTTTGATAAGTCCAATCCTTCTTGTACAGCAAAACAACTATGGATATGAATACATGTATTTAACATATACTTTAACATATTTAACATGTATTGGTCTACCTGCCACCAGGTAAGGGGAGGGGGTGGGGGGAAGGAGGGGAAAAATTATAACAAAAGATTTTGCAATTGTCAATGCTGAAAAATTACCCATGCATATATCTTGTAAATAAAAAGCTATAATAAAAAAAATTTTGATACTATAACACTGAAAACCCAATAGTATTTTGAAAAATATCTGAGTGAAGAGCTATCAATGAGAACCTAAAGAAGTAAAGCATAACTAAGCATCAGAACCTAGAAAAGGCTTTTATCACTCAGGGTAATTCATTTCTGT
The DNA here is from genome assembly GCF_902635505.1 of Sarcophilus harrisii. Lineage (NCBI taxonomy): Eukaryota > Metazoa > Chordata > Mammalia > Dasyuromorphia > Dasyuridae > Sarcophilus > Sarcophilus harrisii. The sequence continues at coordinate 272,965,184 of NC_045429.1, forward strand.
TGTGTAAATAAGCTTAGAAAAGGTAACCTTAAAAATGAAATAGGAATTCAGTGGGTGTGGAGAAGAGTTGAATATTGAAACAAAAAGAAGTTTTGGGGTTTTCTAAACAGTTAAATGATATAAAGAAGGATCTGTCATAAAATCAAAAGTTTACCAAGACCAAACTTAGATGCAGCTTATAACCAAACAGTTACCTTTTCTCTCTTTTTCCCCATATTTTCCCCAAAGCAGAATTCTGCACATAGTGGGCATTCAATAAATACTGTTGACTGACTGAGCTTGTTATTGCCCCCAAACCCCAGGCTATAATCATTCCCTCTTAAATATTTGATGAGATAAAGGTCTTGTATCTTTAAGCTATAAACACTCCTTTAGTGTTTGAACCTCTCTAGTACCTCCCTCCATTATGTTATTCTAAGTATCTCCCCCAATAGAGTATCCCTATCCAGGTACCTCTTCCAATTATGTCATTGATCTTGTTATTCTATAAAAGGTCTTCATGTAACAATACTCAGAGCTGGATACTTTGAGACAAGAGTCCTATCCAGGATTTACTCTGGATTTACATTGGATTTACATTTACATTTACAGGATTGACATTGATTTACTCTCCAATAAATTAATAATTAAATTGCTCTCCAACCTCTACTCTGCCTCAATTTCTTTGGCATTACATCTCAATTTGAAAACTACAATTTTTCACTTGTTACTATTTCTAGCCAAATCTCCAGTCAGTTTTCTAAATATATTTCTAGGGCTCCTGTGCATGATTTCTAAATAATTTTAAATTCTATAGAGGAAAAAAATAAAATTTAAGTAGGCATAATTTGGATAGGGTTTTCCTTTTGAAAGCCAAATTATACTTGATATAATATTATTTGAGTCCCTTCAAATGTATGATGTAATCAAGAAATACCCATGATGTTCAGGATATCTCCTCCAAAGCAGAGCACTTCTGAGACCAAAGGAGGAGGAAAATGGAGAAGAAATTTGCGCTGTAGTTAGGAGTTTAACTGATAATAACAAAAACCAGTATGCAAATGCTATGGAAAGAATGTTTCCCCTCTAGGTTGTGTCCTCCCATAAAAGGACCAAAAGTATCTAATATCATGCAAATTATACTTCTTATTTTTTATCTCAACCCTAAATTTCTTAATCAGAAAAAGCAGGTCTAGTAATGCTAGCTCCTAACAGGAGTATGGCATATTATTCCACTTTCCAATTAAATTCCTGGAATAGATGCCACATAGCAAGAGATCTGAACTGAGTCTTGAAGAAAGCCAGGCAGTCAGCAAAGGAGATGATATTGATATGGGAAAGATTCCAGTCTTTGATTCCCAACCCCCCATTATCCTTTGACTCACAAATCCTGGTCCCTTTGAATTCCAATAGAAGATCTGGACCTGTCCCAGCCCCACCTGGATCTGAGCCAACTTTGGGGCTACACCCCAAAGCCCCTCGAGCTAAGTCTCCGACTTAAAAGAGCCACACTGGGAACCCCTCTTTGCAGAGATTCCAATCATGCCAGTCATGTGAGGACCCTCTGTCCACTGGACCCTCTGTCCAGTGCCCTCCTTATCTCTACCTTCACCTGTCTCCTATGTCTAAACTCAATAATAAACCTCTTTTATCAATCTAGCTCTCCGGGCCAATAAATGCTTTTATTGGGAATTCCGCGCCACTACTAGACCTCATATACCACCGTATCCTTGTCCCGAATCTAAGGGGGTTGCAGGAGAACTCTGATTGCGTGTACCCCAAACCTGCCACTAGACCTTAACTAAACCCTAATTTCATTTAGGTACCCCAAATCTAGACCTCAACATGTGGTCTATCCCTCAACAATATAAATACCAAAAAATGATGTGGGAGAAATGACATGGTATTGGACACAAAAATATATGCCAGATTGATCACTATTTGGTGAACCAAGGGCTCTAAGGTAGTTTTCCTCTATATATTATTTTTCTAACATACTGATGTACTTAATATTGGTTGATACATCATGCCAGAGTCTATAGATAATGGGTTTTGAGGCATAGGACCTGGGGATAGTAAGAAAAAAAATAGCAAAAATCCATATTTTAACAATAATTTTTCATTGTTATGTTTCATTATAATGTAATTTTTCAGTGTCAAGACCTTAACCATTTAAAGTATATTGTAGAGTCAAGGTTGTATCACAGCTGAACTAGATCACCTCATCTAATATACATTACAGTTGAATAAACCAAGGACCAAAAAGGAAGACATGCTTTTCATTGTAGCCCTAATTAGAAAAGTTATCTGTCAGAATCTGGCTAGTTTGGTGAGGCTTTCAAGAAACCAAGGGTGGCAATTGTCTTTCCAAAAAAGTGGGGTTTATCTTCAAATCCTTTCAACCTCTTGAACCCTCCCACCCACCCTAGAGTGGATACTCAGCTTCACAATGTTACCAATGTAACAAACAACTGAAGATACACTTGTCCATATTGTACTTTGCATCGAAGGTCAGACTGAACTTGTCCATCAATGCTGTGAATCCTCCCCAACAAACAAGTCATTCAGCAATGCCATGGTGGTTTAAGAGTTGTTTATTTTCTTAGTAGTCTTAAAAATGAAAAGGGAGAACTTTCCACCAATGAAGAGGAAATTAGAGAAATAATAAGGAGTTATTTTGCTCAACTTTATGCCAATAAATTTGATAACCTAAGTGAAATGGATGACTACCTCCAAAAATATAGACTTCCCAGACTAACAGAGGAGGAAGTAAATTGCTTGAATAGTCCCATTTCAGAAAAAGAAATAGAACAGGCAATTAAACAACTCCCTAAGAAAAAATCCCCAGGACCAGATGGATTTACATGTGAATTTTACCAAACATTTAAAGAACAATTGGCCCCAATGCTATATAAATTATTTGATAAAATAGGGAATGAAGGAGTCCTACCAAATTCCTTCTATGACACAGACATGGTACTGATACCTAAACCAGGTAGGCTGAAAACAGAGAAAGAAAATTATAGACCAATCTCCCTAATGAATATTGATGCTAAAATCTTAAATAAGATATTAGCAAAAAGACTACAGAAAATCATCTCCAAGATAATACACTATGATCAAGTAGGATTTATACCAGGAATGCAGGGCTGGTTCAATATTAGGAAAACTATCAATATAATTGGCCATGTTAATAACCAAATTAACAAAAACCATATGATCATCTCAATAGATGCAGAAAAAGCATTTGATAAAATCCAACATCCATTCCTATTAAAAACACTTGAGAGTATAGGAATAAATGGACTTTTCCTTAAAATAATCAGCAGCATCTATTTAAAACCATCAGTAAGCATCATATGTAATGGAGACAAACTGCGACCATTCCCAATAAGATCTGGATTGAAATAAGGTTGCCCACTATCACCATTACTATTTAATATTGTATTAGAAAAGCTAGCTATAGCAATAAGAGCTGAGAAAGAGATTAAAGGAATAAGAATAGGCAATGAGGAAACCAAATTATCACTCTTTGCCGATGACATGATGGTATACTTAGAGAACCCCAGAGATTCTACTAAAAAGTTATTAGAAATAATCCACAACTTTAGCAAAGTTGCTGGTTATAAAAAAAAAAATAAACCCACATAAGAGTTGGTTATTTTCTCTTGTCTAAAGCCAGTCTAAAAGAACTAAGGCTGGGCAAAACAATCATCCCTTTAACATGTTGTTTAGTTGGATTGTAGTGGAAGGAGCAAGACAATTTTACTTTTGATCGTTTGGGTTGACAACCTCTTACCAGCTAATCTGATGTAACTTGATCTTATAAAAACTGCAGCCTTTGCAAAGAGTGCTCCCCTCCAACACCTGGCATGTTTCCCTTCCTTCAACAAGCTGCATTTTCCTTTTGGAGAGGGATTATGAATGGAACTAAAGAAAAACGTTTGTGTAACATGTAACAATTAAGAGTAAACTTGTCTAGAAGTATTTGCTGAGCTCTTACTACATGCTAGGTATTTTGCGAAACATTTCTTTTAGTTGATGTTTTTTTGCTCCTGCAAAGAGTTTCCGAAACTCTGCTTCCCAAGAGGGAGGAGGAATTCAGTGACAAGTCTCAAAAAAAAAACACCTAATAATGATTTTAATGTCCAGACAGCCGCCCAAAGGGGTGGGAAGGGTGAAGGGCGTGTCTGTATAAACTACTGTTTCCATTTGAAAGGTTTTTGTTTTTCCTTTTTGAAATTCTCCTCCTTAGATCCCCTCGGGCTGAATATCTTCCTTTTGATCTCAAAAATTTCTACCCATCATTTAAATACCCATTTCAAAAGACACTCCTTCTCTCCCTGGAGTTTCCTCCAGAACACAAAGATTTTCCCCCTATCAAACTTCAGTTTTCTACCTCCAAAATGGAATTATACATAGTGCAGTTGGTTATCCATAGCTTAGTGGGCTACCAGAGCGTACGTTCCTATAAGGCAGGGATAGGGCTGTGTTCCTCCCCACAGCCCACCGTGTTCTGCAAGCAGGAAGAGCTGAAGAAAATAGGGCCAGTTGGCAGACCAGGGGTCCAGGGGAGCTGTAACTCTCACTCAGGACCAAAAGGCCGCCGGATAGCGGGTCGCCTCTCGCTCCCAGTCTCACCGGACATGTGGACGTTGGCGTCCCCCTGCCCTGTGATTATCTCTGGCCCAAGGCCCCCGGCCTTCCGGAACACCCATAAGTCGGGGAAGACAACGAGGAGAATGTTAAACAACAGTGTCCACTGACCAAGGCAGATGAGAATCTGTAGATTCCGAAACTGACTCTCACAGCCTCCTCTCTCTCCTCCCAAGCTGTTACCAACTCAGCCAATCCGCATGCATCATCCCTTCCCTTCCTTCCCTGCTCCAATCGGAAGCGATAATAGGAGCTGTTCCCCACCCCTCACTTAAGTACCCACACGCTGCTTTAAGGCCCGTACAATCTGAGAGTCAGACAAAAAGCCCCTCAAGTTGACTCCCGAGTTAGTAGGGGACCAAATCTCAGTACGCATGTGCGTCCTCTGTGCGCGCTTTTCGCCGAAGTCGTTTTCCTTAGAGATCTATTTGCACGGCCTCACGATAGCAGTCAGGCTCTCTTTTTTATGCCTTTAGCAAAAGCTGGCAGTCCATGTTACCGTGTGTCACTAAAATTTGTGAGGTTTTTTGGTTTGTTTGAAGGAGTATTCAAAAGAAAGATAATAACAGCGTGTCTTTTCTCTAGCAACTTTGATGGCGCAAATTCCTGATAATCTGAGGTGGTTTTGTTTCTGCCTCGTGTCACATGTAGGGCAGCAGGGGGCGGGCCTCTGAATTAGCCATAATCTGAAAAATTAACCTGTTTTTTCTGCCTAAAATGTAAATTTCTGCTGTATTTTACAGAGGTCCCCACACCCTTGATGTATTTCAAGAGAAACGCTGTTTTGTGGCTAATGTCATTCGCATGACATGAAATAAATAAATGCTGAAGTGATTACATTTAAAATTTATATTCAAAACTTGACAGAAGGGAAGCATTAGGGAAAAGCTTAGTACAGTGCCTGGAACAACATATGATTTCATTGCTATAGGAAACTTCTCAGGTGAAGAAAAGTCCTCTACCGATGTAAATAGGCAGACACTTTCTGGACATAGTGTTAGTGGAAAGATGTGACTTATAGCTCAAAAGGCCATTCACTCTGCTAAGGGTCCTTTCAGATGGCACAAAGTAATGCTTTGTGATTGGTGAAGGGAAAAGGGAAATTAGAGAGAACTGTTTTGTTTTTCTCTATAAATATGTTGAGCAGTGATTTCACTTGCAAATATATATTTAGGGTTCAAAGTTAAAATTGATTCATAACCATAACAACGATTGAAGGAACCCTATCTGTTTCTTCAGAAGGTTCCAATACAATGTTTTAAACCATTTTTGTGTGATGTGATCCCTTTTTAACAGTCTGGTGAAACCCAGAAACCCATTCTCCAAATGTTTTTAAATGAATAAAATAAAGTAAACAGATTCATAAAGGAAAGCAACTATATTTATTTCTGTTATATTTTAAGTTTCAAATTTCTCTGGCAGTGGATAGCCTTTTATTAAATAGGTCCTTTATAGTTAATTTGAGCATTTTTAGTGCTCTAAATAACTTTGTTGTTCACAGTTTCAAAAGTATTCTTTGAACAATCTTGCTGTTATTGTATATAATATTTTAAATGGTTCTGCTCACTTTTCATTATTTCATGCATGTCTTTCCATGTTTTTTTAAAAATCAACCAGCTCATCATTTCTTACTAACTTACTAACAGTAGTATTCCATTTCTATCATATAACACAACTTGTTTAGCCAGTTTTTTGCCACCACAAAGAGAACAACTATAAATATTTTAGAACATATAGGTTTCTCTTCCTTTTCCCCTACTTAATAATGGTGCTGCTGGGGCAAAGGCTATACACAGTTTTATAACTTTGAGGGTACAATTGCAGATTGTTCTCCAGAATGGTTAGAACAGTTCACAATTCCACCAAAAGTGTAGTAAGGTTGCAATTTTTCCACATTTCCTCCAACATTTGTCATTTTCTCCCTTATCATCTTAGCCAATCTGATAGGTATGGCATATCTTTTTGTGTGTGTGTGTGTGTGTGTGTGTGTGTGTGTTGACTTTTTAAAAATTAATAACTTTTTATTGACAGAACCCATGCCTGGGTAATTTTTTTTTACAACATTATCCCTTGCACTCACTTCTGTTCCGATTTTCCCTCCACCTCCACCCCTCCCTAGATGGCAACAGTCCTATATATGTTGAATATGTCGTAGTATATTCTAGATACAATGTATGTGTACAGATACAAACAGTTCTCTTGTTGCACAGGGAGAATTGGATTCAGAAGGCAAAAATAACCCGGGAAGAAAAACAAAAATGCAAACAGTTTACATTCATTTCCAGTGTTCTTTCTTTGGGTGTGCTGCTTCTGTCCATCACTGATCAATTGGAACTGAGTTAGATCTTCTCTTTGTCAAAGAAATCCACTTCCATCAGAATACATCCTCATACAGTATTGTTGTTGAAGTATATAATGATCTCCTAGTTCTGCTCATTTCACTCAGCATCAGTTCATGTAAACCTCTCCAAGCCTCTCTGTATTCATCCTGCTGGTCATTTCTTACAGAACAATAATATTCCATAACATTCATATACCACAATTTACCCAACCATTCTCCAATTGATGGGCATCCATTCATTTTCCAGCTTCTGGCCACTACAAAAAGGGCTGCCACAAACATTTTGGCACATACAGGTCCCTTTCCCTTCTTTAGAATCTTTGGAGTATAAGCCCAGTAGTATCACTGCTGGATCAAAGGGTATGCACAGTTTGATAACTTTTTGTGCATAGTTCCAAATTGCTTTCCAGAATGGTTGGATGTGTTCACAATTTCAACAACAATGTATCAGTGTCCTTGTTTTCCCACATCCCCTCCAACATTCTGCATTATCTTTCCCTGTCATTCTGGCCAATCTGACCGGCGTATAGTGGTATCTCAGAGTTGTCTTAATTAGCATTTCTTTGATTAATAATGATTTGGAGCATATTTTCATATGGCTAGAAATAGTTTAATAAATTTTAACACATTTTTCTCTTATTCATAAGTCTGATAAGTATTGTTTCATATTATTCTAGTTTTCTTATGATATCTCCCTTTATATCTAGGTCATGTATCCATGTCATCCATATCTTAGTAAAAGCAAATTTCTGCTAGATCGCTTTGCAGTTTTTCAAACAATTTTTTACTAAATAACCTATACTTATCCTCAAAGCTTAAATCTTTAGATTTGTGGAACTGAAGGTTACTAAAATAATTTTTACTACTATAAAATTTATGTCTACTTTTATATTGATCCATTTTTCTATTTCTTAACCTGTAGCAAATATTTTTGATAATTACTGCCTTACAATTAGTTTAAGATCTGGTACTGCTAAACCTCCTTCTTTTACATTTTTAAAAAATTCCTTTGATATTCTTGACATTTTGTTCTTCCAAATGATTTTATTATTTTTTTCTAACTCAATAAAATAATTTTGGTAGTTTTAATTGAGATGGCATTGAATAAGTAAAGTGGTTTAGTAGAATTATAATTTTTATTATATTGGATCTGTCCATTTGTGAACAATTATATTTATCCAATTATTTAAATTTGAATTCATTGGTTAAAAAAAGTGTTTTATAATTATATCATGTAGTTCCTAGATTGGTTTTGGCAGGTATATTCTCAGGTATTTTATAACGTCCATAGTTATTTTAAATAGGATATCTCTTACTATCTCTTTTTCCAGGGTTTTGTCAATGATATATAGAAATGTGGATGATTTATGTAGATTTTATATTCTGCTACATCGCTAAAATTATTGTTTCAATTAACTTTTTTCAACTTTTTAATTTGAATCTCTAGGATTTTCCAAATATATCATCATGTTTTCTGCAGAGACAGCTTTATCACCTCAAAACCCATTCTCATTCCTTCAATTTCTTTTTCTTCTTTTGCTACTGGAACATTTCTAGTGCAATATTGAACAGTATTGGTAATAATGGACATCCTTGCTTTACTCCTAATCATATCGGGAAGACTTCTAACTCGTCTCTTGCAAATAATGCTTGCTGATGCTTTAAAGTAGATGTTTCTTAAGATTTTAAGGAATAATACATTTATACCTATGTTTTTGAGTGTTTTAATAGCAATGGATATTGTATTTTATCAAAGGCTTTTTCTGCATCTATTGATAGATGATTTTTGTTATTTTTTTTTATACAATCATGTTAATAGTTTCCCCCATGTTAAACCATTCCTATTAATTATATTTAAATAAAATTTATCAAAATAGTTTTAAAAGCAATTTCATGCATCCTATTCAAGAACTCCTGACCTAATGGGATTGTATGCTTGGAAAGTTGCCATTCAAAACCCTTGGACATCATTCCTCACTTCCCTTCCTTCCCCAGATATCTGATAAGGACATTGGACTTTCTCTTAGTTGGGTTAATCCTTCATTAACATGTGCCTTTAATCCCACCCCCTTCCTCTCTTCTCCAACAGATTGCAATCTCAATCATACCTTCTCCAATTCATTTTCAGCTTCTACACTACTGAGCCTTCCTTACTGCCTTCAAATGTGCCCATCTTCTTTATGCTTAAAAAAAAAAAAAAAAAAAACAAAAAACTTTTATTGCACCTTATCATCCCCTCAAGAACTTTTCTTTCTTCTTTCCCTCCTTATCAAACTTCTTGTAAAACCATAATTTCAGCTTCCTCTCTTCTCACTCCTCCCAGAATCTGACTTCTGATGCCATCATTCCAATGAAAGTAAGTTACCAGTGCCTTGTTGTGCCTGTATCTGCTATTTTCAATATTTTGAACTACCCCTCCTTCTTTTCCTAGATATATTTTTTGTGTTCTCTTCTACCTTCTTTACAATGCCTTGTCAGTCTCGTCATGTTCTCTGTGGGCATTTCTCAGAGTTGTCCTGGACCCTCTTTTCCTGTTTGATCTACTCTTCCTCTTGATCTCCAATTCTTGATTCTGCAATAGCCTCATCAGTGAAATCATCCATACCTATGAAGATGACTCACAGATCTATATATCTAGCCTTTGTTTCTCTTGAGCTTTAGTCCCACATAACCAACTGTTGGACATTTCAAACTGAAAGTTCTGGAGACCTCTTGCACTCAACATGTTCAAAATAGCACTCATGCCCACAGCCTCTCCCCTACAGTCCATATTCAAATTTTTCTATTTCTAACGTACCATCATTCTTCTAGTTTCTTGGCAAAGATACTGAATCGGTTTCCATCTCTTTCTCCAGCCCATTTTATGATAAGGAAATTGAGGCAGAGGGTTGTGATTTGCTTAGTCATTTGAACTCAGAAATTTTAGTCTTTTTGATGATGGAACCAGTGTTCTATCTACTGTGCCACCTAGTTTTCTCAAACCTCCACAAACTTTTTACCATCTTGAAACCAAACTCTAATCACTTTTCAAATCTAGATTGTTCCAACAACTTCCTAGTTGATCTTGTTTCTCACTTTTTCCCAATTCAATTCAAACTTCATAATGTTGTAAAATTATTTTTTAAGCATAGACTTATATAAGCACTTGCTACTCAATAAACTCTAGGGGTTCCCCATTGCCTCTTGAAGCAAATAGAAGTTCCCTAACTTTTTAAAAGTTCCTTCAAAACCTCCCCACCTGAGCTTTTCAGTTTTATTGTACATCCCTCCCTTTGCCCTTCTTCAGCTCCCACTATTTAGCTAAATGGTCTATTTTTCATGTCACTCTGTTATTTCTCTTCCTTTGCACTGATTGTCCCTCATGTGTATTAGGCACTCCCTCTTCACTTCTGTTTACCCAAAGACCCCATCTTCAAGTCAAGTCTCCTTGCCCTCAGCTATTGGTGCCCTTCCCAGACTACTTTGATTTTAATTATTTTCTATTCTTTTTATTTTCACTCATGTACTTCTTGTCTTCCTTTGTAGAATGTTGAGACATTTTATTCTTTGTATCTCCAGTGCCTAAAAGATATTAGACAACTTCTGGGTTGATTGATTCTCAATATGATTTTGAACTTACCACTTTAAAAAATTTTAAACTTTATCATTTATGCACATATGAAAGTTAGTGTCTTGAGATGCAAAAAGAATGTCCTTTGTCAATGGCCAGACAGTCTGGGGGATTGGAGGAGATGAAGCCTGAGGACAGGAAGAACTGGATCGAGTCATGGAAAGAGGCAGATATTGTGACAGATGGGACTGCTGTTCCAAGGACAGCCTGGCATGGACACACAAAAGGACCCTCAAAGCTGCTCCCAGTTCCATTACTACACAGAAACACAGAAGCTAAATAAATCCTCAGAGACCACCAGAAAAAGATTTAGCCACTCACCCAAAGACCCTGGCAAATGGAAAAAACATACTCAAAGACTGACTCTTATGGATACACACCTACAAACAAGCCCTCACAGCTTCCCTGGGGAAACATAGCCATTTGTCTTCAGATAGCAGCAATGAGGCGGCCAAGGAATAGTTCTCAAGGAATGATGGCCTTCTCACATGGGTACTTAATATCACACCCATCTCCATCCTCCCTCACCAAGACAAATCAGGAAAGAAAATGATCATTCAATATAGTTACCACTTTCTCATTTCCCAAGTTTGCATACTAAGGATTTTTGGAAAGGATCTCAAAGGCCATTCTCAAAAATTGTAAGGCCTGTTGAGTTCTCTCTCCTGATGGACTGCTTGGAGGATAGCTGAGTACTTTTGAGGAGTGATAGATACCAGAAGCCAATGTTATACTTTTTTTGACCAGTGACACGTGCCAGGCTTTCTCAACTTTTACTGTCCCTTTGTTATCTTTCTCCAAGGTCTAGCGTGAAAGCTCATACACACCTGGCTGAACTGGGGCATCCTCTTGGACATTCCAGAGTGCTCCTGGGGCCATAACTGCTTGAACCTTCTTAGCTTTGGATTTTTACAAGACTTCTGGATTTTTTTTTTTAACAAGACTTCTGGCTTCTGGGGACCCCCAAAGGCTCTCCGTCACTTAAAATCCCAAAAAGGCCCCAATCACTGTGGGCTTCTGTGGCCCCACCAGACTCCATTTTCAGATCTTTGTTGGACTTTGATGCCACTTCCTGGATTGGATAACTTGCCTCTTTTCTAAGGAAGCTGCAGGACAGAAGTGTGGCAGGATAACTCCTGCCCTAGAGGAACATTGTATTATGGTGGTTGTGTGACCAGTGGCAAGGCTAAACTAAAGAAATCTCTTAGCAATGAAAAATGATGATCCTCCATAGGTGGTGAAACTGATTCATTTGTCCTTTTCCCTTCCTATTCAGTAACTTTAAATATTTAACCACTCAATAGCCAGAACTCTTAAGTTGTCTTTCAGTTGTTTTTCATAAGGTTTTCTTTGCAAAGCATTCTAGAACAGTTTGCCATTTCCTTCTCCAGCTCATTTTGCAGATAAGGAACCTGGCAAACAGGATTAAATGACTTGCTTAGAGTCGCACAGCTAGTAAGTATGAGGCCAAATTGGAACTCAAGATGATCTCACAGGTTCTTAAATCTAAAAATACAAAGCACTTTCAGATCATCTTGTCCAAACTTCTTATTCCAGAATTGTGGAAACTGAGGCTGATTATGACTGCTTGTCAAATATTACACAAGTAATAAATAGTAGATCTAATTTTTTAATCTAGGTCCTCTGATTCGAAATCCACCATTTTGTCAACTACACCATGCTACTTAGGAAAGAAGGTAAAAATTATTCAACATCGACTCTGTGCCAGGAACTGTGTTGCATTACAAATATTTCATTCTGATTATGAGAAAAAACTTGGGACATAGGACTATTGTTATTCCAACTTTAGTTGAGGAAATTGTGGCAGAGATTACCCAAATTACCCAAGGTCACACAACTAGTATATGAGGACCAAATTGAACAGTACTCTATCCACTAGCGTGCCCTTAGTATTTTTATGGATAATACTCCAACTTAATCTAACTTTGATATTATCTCTTAGAAAAGCAAACTGACTACTTCCATGAAGAGTCCAAGGAAATTCTTACATCTTACAAAATTAATACCTGCCATCTCAGACAACTTTAACAATTCAATGATGTAGATTAAAGGACATAACATATAAACAAGCTAGTTTTAATAGAAGGAGTCAAGGGAATAAAAGTGCTTCCCTAAAACGCAAACTTTTATTTTGATATTTTTATAAATTTCTTTTAAAAAATAACAATGGGAAATTACTCTGAATTCCAATGTCACCAATGATCACCTGTATTCCCCTCTCCCCTGGAGGGAAAACCTTCATATAGCTTAAGGTCACAAATGAAAGCCAAGACATTATTAACAGGTACCCACAACCCAGAAAACGTTCCCCTGGTCCAGCGGTATAGACATGGACATCTTATACGTAACAATGCACTTAAAAATATATATATTTATATATACATAGACACACAATTATCCTGCAAAAAAGGTACTCAAATGAAATGTAACACTATGCATTATGCCAATTATTCATTCATCCAGTCACCCACTTTTTCAATTGTAAGGTCATTAGAACAGTCGCACCTACATATAAGAAAAGGATTTCCGAGGAGCAAATAAAAATAATTTCCCAAACCCCAAACTTTCCTTGCAAAGTCATGGTGTTTCAAGATAACAAAAAAAGGGACCTGACATTCTAAACACAAAAATCAAACTGAAAACGGATGTATCCCTCCTTCCCTCCCCAAAACCCCAAACAACAAAAAACCCTAAAAGAACCTAAAAGATGTAAAATTGAGTAACAGAACATTTGCAGGGTTGTTACTATGTACAAGTTTACAAACATAAATAAATACAGTTTAAAAAATGCTTTTCTTAATGAGCTTGAGCTTTAGAGATCAGGTTTGAGGGGCTTCCTCTTTTAATACTGAATCCTAAAGATAAACTAGGAATCCAAACCCCTTCTGTTTTATCATCATCATACAAACTTTGTTCTTAGCAAGTAAGACAAGCCTCTGAAACTACAAAATAAAAACAATTCAATTCCCAAGGAAGCATCTGAAAGCAACACTTGGATACATGGATTCAGAACCTATTAGTCCTGGGATGAGGGAAATATATCTTTTCACACTTCGGCTACTGTCCCTATAACAATCCTTACTTTTTGATTAATTTCCTTTTAAAAGGCTTAATTTTTCCCTGCAAAATTTTTACAGGGAAGACAAAAATGAGAAAGCATTCCCTCCTCCCCTTATTTATACTTAGTTCCAGCTTTTTTCACTTGAAATGCTGAATATTTTCAACCACTTTTGTTCAATAAGACAGCCATTCTTCTAAAACATCACCTTAATTCTCTGAAGCACAAGGTCCAAGAGATGGAAATTTGCTTTATGATAGGTTCTTAGATCTGGGAATCCTGCCCCATTCTTGATATTTAGAGGCTTCCTTAATCTATTTCCAGTTTGGTCCACAGTAAAAGTACAATATGAAAGCCTATCTGTACAAGATTCCTGAATCAAAGTATAAGGATTACATCTTAAATGGGGAAAGCAAACAGAAATAGGAATCCACACACCAGCTGCCAAGGGGATTTAAAAAACAAAAACTGCTAGAGGAACAATTTCATTACTGGCTCCAATAAGTAACGTGGAATAGCCATGGCACATGGTTTTTGGAAATGGCCAAGGACTAACAAAATAAATCTCAGACTAAAGACAGTAAGGGAATTTCCACTTCCTTCCTAGATTAGGTTTTAGTATGAATCTGTTCCTTACTCTTCAATTCCTAATGATCTACCCCAGGTCTCAACTGAGTCAAGTTACAAAACACACACATACATACACATGCGTGCGCGCACACACACATATTATTCAAAATAACAAATCATTGCATTCTCCCTTCTATTCCTGAAGTGCTGTCAAAGGAGGACAGTTTTATAGAAACTCTGTGATCAGCAACCTACAGTTTTGCTCTCTTGACATTTTACTGACTGCAAATATTCTCAGCACTTTAACACAAAAAGAATTTAAATTGTTTTGTTTTCTGCTCCAAGGATGGCAATTTCTAGGAGGACTGGCCATCCCTACAATCTTATGGGGGAAAAAAATAAGAAAACTTTTGATCCAGGTGATCTCTCTATATAATCAGTTACATTTTCATTGGGAAGGTAGGTTAAGACCACCTAAGCTGAGCCGAGCAGCATTTTAAAATGCTAGTGAGTCTTTGCTTCTTTTACTCCAGTGGTGCATTTTTTCCCCCTTGGCATTAAACCAAACAGGTAGATTCAGGTTCTTGCTATAATCACAGGTTGATTAAACCTCATTCTTAGGGAACAATATGTTCTTTATACATCACAGGATGGAAATTTCCTCTGCCTGAAAGTCATCTCTGCATGCAACATGTTCATTCTGTTGGTCACACATAAAATCTCAAACTTCATGGATGGATGAGACTAACCAAACTCCAAGTGGGAAGAATTGGGCTGTGGTTTCCCGGACTGTCATCTTGCTAACGACTGAACAAGTATCTCTCCCCTGGGATGGCCCTGCTTCACCAGCCAAATTAAGTGCCGCTGTAGTACTGTCTTGTTGGCTTTTTGTCTCTTGTACCATCCAAATATATGAAATACTAATGTCATTAATAGTTTGAAGTCCTGACTGAGAGGGGTGGGACAGAGTCCTTGGA
The DNA here is from genome assembly GCF_902635505.1 of Sarcophilus harrisii. NCBI lineage: Eukaryota > Metazoa > Chordata > Mammalia > Dasyuromorphia > Dasyuridae > Sarcophilus > Sarcophilus harrisii. Next base: position 272,980,396 of record NC_045429.1, read on the forward strand.
ATTTCAATTCGCCAGAGATCACTGCAATTATAATACCAAACCACTTATTAAAAATTAAGTGGTTTCTGTTTTGTAGAAAAGGGCAGAATGTGATCATGAGTGTCCCACTGGAAGATCTGCTCAATTTCCTGGAAAAATGGGACATGGTGGAGAGGAACCTGGATCAGCTCGCTCTCTCTGCTCTTGGTTAGGATACTCGAATCATTTGTGCCATTGCTTCTTCGTCTGCTTGATTTGGATCCTGTGGACAAAGAAACGATAAAAACCATCATCTTTCTCTCCCAAAATTAAATACTTCTGATTTTCACAGCTAGTTTTCAGAGAAAAAGACAATTTTACCAAGAACAAAATACAGTATAGAAAAAGTTTACCTAATAGTCTGCAATGTATAAAGAATGGATAGCACTGCTAGTAAACTGCCTTTTTAAAAGGAAGAGCTGGGGACTAACATATTCCATTTTCCTAGAGAGATATTAATTATATGTGCCAACTATGTCCTTAGTAGGAATTACAAGAGAAAAAAATTAGTCCATGCTTTGTGTAGCTTGTGGAAGGAACATCCATAGGGTCCCTGGCAGGTAGATTGTATTCCTTTAAGAGAATGAAAATATCTTCAAGACTTAATTGGTCTAGAAGATTAAGGTTTCAACTATTAAAATTATTTCCTCTTCACCTTTGTACAAAAAGGCAGCAATTTAAGGAATCTGGAAGAATCCTAGGGTTTGACACATTTTTGATCAAGAATTATCATCATGGCAAATTTGGAGGCAAGGGAGCTTTACATGCCACTGTTGGGTAAACCTTTTTGTGTTAAATGTTAACTTATATATTTACTTTGGTTTTGGTTGGTAGGACTGAATCAGTATAACCTCTTGTTTGAAGTGGCAAGAGGGAACATGCACAGGATTGCTGGCTAATGTTGAAGGAGCTTCACTCAACTGTATCAGGGTTCTTACTGAAAATCTTCTCCATGCTATTAAGCTAGATTCCAAAATTTTGTTAAGTGTCAAGACAATCTGAGTGTGTCTCATTTCCTTCAAGCCACCAGGTGGATTGAGTCAGGCTTGGATACAACTGGGAGAAAAGAGGACTGATGTATATTTTTTCTTTTAAGAAAATATTTGTCAGAATTTCAACACCTTGTCCTATTCCTTCTCTGGGTTTCAGACCCTTCCAGGAACTCAAATCTCTGGTTCTGGCCATAAAATCTAAGGACAGTAGCCTGCTGTGATATTCATTGGTTCTGGTGTATTTCAACAGGGATCAACCCCTTCTTCCTGGACAGGGAAGATGTAGCTTCCATAATCCTTAGGAAAATCAAAGGCTAATAAGGTATAGAAGTTATAGAAGATTAAGAGGCCTTGCCTGGGACAATACTAACCCCAGAAATGTACAGCTGGCTAACTAGTTCCACTGTGTCAAGATCACTAGGTAAAGTCTGAACCCTTACTCAAAATAGCCTTTTTACCGCATGTTCTAACCTTGACATTATATCCAAGATTATGTTAGGTCGCTTGTATGTTTATCTGGTTGATGATCTATATCTCTTTCTGAGTCTCCAGGTGCTATGAGGCATACAATACTCCATCCTATTTGGACAGGACAAATCCAGGATGATCAGGCTTCAAACAAATTCAGCCATCATGGATCCCCACTCAAGAGTACCTACAGGCTTCCAGTTTTTTACAGGAGTTCAGACTGGCTTCCATTCCCCATTATCCCACATGCTGCTTTTGTAACCAACAGCCTTGCCAGAGCAGCTTCCTAGAGTTACTGATCACTACTTATTCTGGCATCCTTTTGAGTTATGTTTGCTGAGGAGTTATATAAAAGCTGGGCTACTTTATAACCTTCACACTGCCTTCTAAATTGGAAGTTAACAGACATTGGCAAATTGATAAATAAAATCTGCCCAATTCAGAACAAAAATAATAGCTGTAAAGTGTGTAACAGTTACAAAGCACTTTATGTTTTATTTCATAGTGATGATAACCTTGGGAAACAGTCCTGAATATTAAAACTCATTTTAAACAAAACAAAATGATAAAGATAGCAATAAATATATAATCAAACAGTAAGAAGCAGGGTACAGAGGGGTACAGTAATTATTCATAACTTGTGCAGGGGACAGTTTAGCATGAAATGTGACTGAAATATATCTCCTCAAGAGCAGGGATTAATTTTTTTATTCTTCTATTCCCAGTACCAGGTGCAGTACCTGGCACACAAAGGCACTTAAAAAATGCTTTGCTAAATAATGGAACAGAGAATTAATGTTCAAAAAGATAGCCAATAAGAATGTATAGACAGGATGGAATCCATCTAGAAGGCCTTTAACTTGGCAAAAGGGTTTGGACCTGATGTCATCAGCTACCTATGTAGACTGTTGAGTCAAATAAGGATGTGATCAAAATCAAGCTATAGAAAAATGTAATCCAGCAGTGGTGCTGTAAAGGATGGATTAGAGGTATAAAACCAATTAGGAATCATGTAGACCCAATACTGGATAATATTTAAAGAGGACAGGATGAACCCTACTAACATTGTGATAAACAAACCAAAAGAATTTAGTCATATAAGTGGTATACAAGGAATGAAGACAGATGACACCAATTTCCTGCTTGGGGAAAAGTGATAAAGGTTATAATAGATAAAAACTGGCTAATTTAAGAAATGAATTGGAAGATACAGTAATTTTTAGTTCGGGATACACTCTATTGTAAGCAACCAATTAACATTCTATAGACAGCTGGAAATGTGTGTCTGACATGTAGGTTAAGATGTCAGTTCTGGAGATAAAGATTTAATAATAACAGCAGCGTGCATTTACATAAAGATTACTATGTGCCAGGCACTATGTTAAATACTTTATAATGCTGTGATAATCAAAAGATATAGGAATTGTAAAACATTTAGTACAATGCCTGGTTTGTAGTAACTACTACATAAAGGTTATTTGTTCTTGTTATTATTATTAATCTTCAACATTCAATTGATCATAACCCTAGGAAGTAGATGCTCTCATCCTCTTTTATAGATGAGGAAAACTGAGGCAACAGTTAAGTGACTTGTTCATAGTCATTTAAATAATGACACAGGATTTGAACTCATGTTTTTCTAATTACAGGCCCAATGCTGTATGCATAATATCTTTTTTGTTCAGTCACTTTTTTTAGTCATGCCTGACTCTTCATGATCCCATTTGGATTCCCAAGAAATTTGTTTCTTGGCAAGGATACTGAAGTGGTTTGTCACTTCTTTCTCCAATTCATTTCACAGATGAGGAAACTGAGGCAAATAGGGTGAAGTGACTTTCTCTAGGTCACACAGCTAAGGAGTGTCTGAGGTCAGATTTGACCTCAGGAAGATCAGACTTCTTGACTTTAGGCCCATCACTCTATCTAGAGTGCCACCTAACTGCCCTTTTTAAGCATGCCTTACTCCAAAAAATAACAAGAGAAGTCAGGGCAATGTCACAAAAAATGCATTAGTGTAGAAAAACTTCTGGACTTGGAGTCAGAAGGAGATATCGGTGTTCAAATCCTGCCTTGATATATAACTATCTATGGGCAAGTCACTTAGCCTCTGTACTTCAATTTCCTACTCTGAAAAACAGGGATGTTAATAAATCATCAGAATGGTCCATTATCTGCTAAGTCCAATGGATTTCTCTCAATTCTAATCTTTTGTGATCTTTCTGAAGTATCTGACAATGCTAGAGACAGACTTCTCTCTCAATTGCTGGGATACTTGCTCTCCCTCGGTTATCCTCTAACCTTGCCAATCCTTCTTATCATCATGTATATTCCACAGCTAACTTTGGGATCCTGCATTGCTCTGGCTTTGGGGCCTTTCCTCTTCTTCCTTGATGACCTCTTCAACTCCCATGCGAATGACTCTCAGATCCAGTCCTAGACTGAGTTCCAGAATTGTAAATCACCTATCAAACTCAAATAGAAATGGAGATCATTATTCTGTACATAAGGATCTCTGCAGCCTGCATAGTGACTTAACTTTAAAATGTTTTATTATTTAAAATGTATGTTATATTGCATTTATTTTGCCGAGTATCTCCCAACTGAATTTTAATCTGGTTTGAGTTGTATTATGAAGTGTTATGGGCTAAATGTAGCCCACAAGCTGTGTTTGACACCTCTCATTAGATATTTCAAATTGGACATCCCAAAGCAACTTCAACTTCATTGTCTGACACAAAATTTGTTATTGCTTCCTCCAAACTTCTTTTGAATTTTCCTCTTTCTGAGGGTACCACCATCTTTCCAGTAATCCAAGTTTATAAGCTCAGTGTCATCTTTGACTCTTCACTCTCTTTCAGCCTATATATTGTTTCCAAATCTTGTTTCCATCTCTACTTAACATCTCTCACAATCTTCTCTCTACTCACAGCCACAAACTTAATTCAAGTTTCTGTCACTTCTGCCCTGGACTACTGCAAAAGCCTCCTAATTGATCTCTTCCCTTCTCCAATCCATTTTTCAAAGAGTGCATGTTTGCCAAGTCATTCCCTAATAAACTCTGGAGGGTTCCCCTCACCTCCAGGATCAAATATGAACTCCTCTATTTAGCAGCCTATCTTTTCAAGTCATATACATGATTCCATTTCAAATTCTTCCTTTTAAACTTCCAATTCTCTGCCTCTGCATCAGCTATACTGACCTGGAACATATTCCCTTCTTATTTCCAACTCTCATATTACTAAGTTTCCTTCAAAATTCAGCTCAAATGCCATCTTTATAAGAAACCTTTATCAATTCCTCCAAGATATTTAATGCCTTCTTTCAAAAAATTATTTTGCATTAACTTTGCAAATATATACATTTGGATTTGTCTGATCTAAAAACCTCACATTCTACAAGAAATCTTTCTTGCTCCATCTCCATTTATACCAGTCCCTCCCTCTTAGTTTATTTCTAATTAACTCTGTACAAATCTTGGATATACATAATTGTTCACATGTCTCCCTAATTAAAATGGGGGTTCTTTAAGAGAAGGGACTACTTCTGCCTTTTTTTGGGGGGGATATTCCCTGGGCACTGCCAGACACACATAGTAAGTCTTTAATAAATTTTGTTTGTTGATTATTGATTGACTATATGTTTTCTTCTCCAATAAAGTTGTAAGCTACCTGAGGGCAGAAAGGTTTTTCCTTTCCCTCTCCCCCGCTTAAGTAATTAGAGCACAATGCCTGGCACATAGCATGTACTTAGTAAATGCTTTTTTGATTACATGTACTGATTATCTCATATAGTTATTTTGAGGATCAAATGAAATAATGCATGAAAAGTGTGTTATACCTCCTAAAAGGCTAGATTTATTTCAGTGGTTCTTATTACTATTATCATTACCTGCATGTGGGGGCTATCCTTTTCCTTTGGAGAGAAAAAGCGACCACCTTCTCCACGCTTCCTTGCCATGGCGTGCCGATGCCTAGACTCATGTAAATATTTCTGTAATGACAAATATCTTTCTGTTTAGCTATTAACTTACAGAGAATTACTTAAGTATATTTTTTCCCCTCAAAATAGGTTGAGCATATATGATTTCAATTCAATAAACAGTTTTTAAATTACTATGCAAGGCACTATTGCTCGGCAACAAAAAAGACAAGTAACTTTAATTCAGTGGGAAGAGCAAAGAATGATTGGGAAGAAAATCTGACAAGCAGCTGAATACAGTAAACAACTAAAGTTTGTTCAAGTAAAAATTTGGTTCTAATTCTATGATCTTAAATGTCAAAATCTATTAATATCCAATATAACCTTCCCTCCCTTCTTATAATCCACATAAACAGGGAAGATGATGCTCATACCAAATGGGGTTAATTTTTAGCAATGAAAACAAAGAAAAGCACTATACATAAATTTCCAGAAAAGTCAAAGGGTAAAGAGAGATGGCTTCATGACTAAATTACAAACCAAAAGACCCAATGTACATGTATATATTCTCCAAGTATATACACACCCTCCTTTCCTTGGGGATTTTTCCTTCTGCCTCTAATTTGGCCCGAGCTTGTCTCCTCTTAAGAATCCGGTGATATTGCTTAGCATTCACATAGAGGGGCTCTTCTTCAAGCATTTCTGCTCCAGGCAAGGGGATCCTTTGGATAGCAGGCACAGAACCAGCCCCTGGTACCATCTGAGTAAGGAAGAACCCAGAACTTATTAATTAAGAGGATTAAGGACCTGACAAAGCAGAGTTGCTGGATCCCTGCTTACCCTTTTTTTTCTTCTGTGGCAAGAAACACAAAGATGGGTTTAAAATATCTCAAAACAAATCATGTCCACTGCTTGCTTCATTTGTTATGAATACCTGCTGCCATCTAATGGCTATTATTATAAATACTAATACCAGCAGTAACAGCAATCAGGTACACATACACACATTTTTGAAGAATGTACCAATCTCTTTTTACTCAATATTTATTCAGATTTGCCACCACTTGACACAATGTTGGTTCAAAGCTATAGCAGACACCAAGAATGATTGATCTTGTGCTTGCTTGCCAGCTTTGTCCTACTGAGTTTTTAGTGTCCTAGACAGCTGACTGTGGTCTATGGGAGCTGGTCTATAAACCATTTGATCATTCTTTTCTCAGGCTTGCTAAGTAACGATCCCAATAAAAAACTGCCCTCAAAATCTTTTTGATCCCTGAGGATCTTTTTCCTGCAGAAAGATTTTGTATATTCTTTCTACTGCAAACAGAGAAACTTCAAAATTCAAGTCTTTACTTTGTTATGACTTAACATGTTTACATATAGACTACTACAAAACCCAAAATCTTTGTGGGATTTAAATTTCTTTCCTAATCTCAATGTTAGTTAACTATTGTATATTATTTACCTAAAATGTCCCTCCCTGATAATGCTTTATGTAAATGATGTTTTTGTAAATTAAATAATTTAAAATATATTTTGCTGTTTTTAAGGGGCTTCCTTAGCAAAACCCTTCAATAACTAAAAAATCCTTTGTTAAAACGATTAATCACTCTAAATTATTTACTAACATACAGATTCTCACCTACTAATAGAATGTAAGCTCCTTGCCAGCAGGGAATGTTTTGTTTTCATCTTTGTGTCCCCAGTGCTGGGCACGGAGCCTTGCACATAGTAGGGGCTTAATAAATGCTTGGTGAATACCTGCAATGAAGGGCAGCATGAGTGGAGGCACAGAATGGGCTCCCCCCAACCCCAACACACACATTTCCCTACTAGTGAAAGTTTCATTGTAAAAATTTCGCTTCAAAATCAAATCCTTAATTTAAAATTATTATAGATCTTCATAATTCATGTGTATAAAAGTTTTACACAGGTTTTTATAGCTCTTTGAAACAAAACAGATCAGAATTGTGCTATACAGCTTTTGTAAATGAAATCAGCTCTAGAAAGTATAAATTGAGATTTTCACCAAAGGAAAAAAAAATCTGTATCGTTATCACAGCATCATTAAAGTCATTGAGCTGAAAAGGATCTCAAAGAGTACTTTATCCAACCCCCTCGTTTTACAGATGAGAACACTGAGGCCCAAGTTCATATAGGAGGTATAAAATATAGGGGACAAATCTAGGTCTTCTAACTCCAGAGCCAGTGCTCTATCCACTTTAACCAGTCACAAAAAGTATAAACCCAGACAGCACCTTAGGGATGATATGATTTATACCCTCATTTTATAGAGAGGATGAGTACCAAGACCTATAGAAAAAAGGAAACAACAGGATCAATTACTCACCATAACCATTCCTCCTGAATTAACCACATTCCCAGCAACTGGTAGTGTCACAGTAACAGTCCCCTGTCCACTGCTAGTTGTATTGGTATTGGCTCCTGTCTGGACAATCTGGGCTCCTGCCAAACTGGCTGCTGGGATGGTAATCATGCCAGAAACAGGGACTGTAACTTTAAGAAAATAAAACATTTGGTTTGTAGCAGCTCTTTTTGTGGTGGCAAAGAATTGGAAAATGAATAGATGCCCATTAATTGGGGAATGACTGAATAACTTTTGGTATAAGAAAGTAATGGAATATTATTGCTCAATAAAAAATGATGAATAGGCCGATTTTTAAAAAGCCTGGAAATAGTTACATGAAGTGACACTGAGTGAAACAATTAAGAACCAGGAAAATATGTACACAGAAACAGCAAGATTGTGGAATGATCTACTATGACAGATTTGGTTCTTCTCAGCAGTTCAATGATCCAAGATCATCCCAATAAATTTTGGATGAAAAATGCTTTCTGTATCCAGAGAGAACTATGGAGACTGAATATAAATCCATACATGGAATGTTCACTTCCCCACCATTGTTTTATTTTTTTGTTTGGGTCTGTCATAGTTTTTCCCTTTTGTTTTGACTTTTCTTTCCCAACATGATTCATAAAGAAACATATTAAAAAATGTTGTATCTGACCATAGTCATATTACACCCATACCCACACACTTTAACGAAAGTAACAAAAGATCTCAGGGTCAATTTTTTTTTAATGTGTGTATAAATATGCATGCATATATAGATATGTGTATACATATACATATATGCAAACTTTTACATGCTGGACAAAGGTCAATTATAATTATTAATAGGACTTATCCACAAATGAAAGTCGATTTTTCTTTTGGGTGGCTAGTGCTAATAGAAAATTCTTTGAAAAAGTGCTGTTGTATTTTGGTACAATAAAACTACAGCAACTATCCAAGTCTGAGACTAAGAAGATATGAAAAATACTATTTCTTGGAAGCTAGATGCCCCTTCTAAAGTGAGCCAGCCAGCCAGCCACCCAAGAAAACACAGGAAAGAGACAAACAGTAACTTGAAAGCACACATACTGTCTCATACCTTGCTGAAGGATAGTGCCATCTGCATTGACTGGCTGATAAACAATGGTCTGTCCTTCCGCAGTCTGTGCCACCTGCTGCCCCTGGACAGCTATCTGCTGTTGAGTCTGCAAGGAGCCAACAATAAATACCACCAATAGGCAACACATATCCTCCCAAAAGAATCCTCAAAATAAAAGAGCGGATATCACATAGGACCACCTACTTTTCAGAAACATTTTAATGAAAAGGGATGTTTAATTTAAAAAGCAACTTTAAGAGAAAGAGGATCCTTAAAAGGGGGGAAGAACTGAACTATCACAATATGCTAAATGTAGCCAAAACAAAAACAGAAGTTGCAAAACTCATTCCTTCTATTCATTATGTATTTCAAGCCTTCAGATTCGTTAAGTTTCTTTTACCCCTCCCCCACCTTAAAATATAAAGATGAGGTTTAGATGTTATTCAAATTATTTATCATTTAGAAGCCTTTGAAGACAACTTCCCAAGTCAATATGAAATGTTTTGGCATAGCACCTTAATAGTTTCAAATGAACCATTTTATTGTATTTTAGGAAAGATCAGTTACCTGGGTCTGGCCAGCAGTGACGGCAGTCTGGGGCTGCTGAATGATGATTTGCTGGGTTTGGCCTTGCTGACCTTGTACCTGAACAGCCTGACCCCCTTGAATCTGAATCTGTCCTGGCTGTACCAATTGGATCTATAAAAGTTAAAAAAGACAAAAAACAAAGAAAATTGTCTTGTGTTGAAACTGCCCTCATTTGGTCTTCTAATTTTATTCTCTCTCAATTTATAGTTTATAAGATTGGCAAATGGTAAGGAAGGAACAGAATTACCTCTGTCCTCTTTACCATTCTGAATCAAGAGTGACTTGTTATCAGTTATTTTGGTTTAATTCAAGAGGGAATAGACAGTTCCTTTAGTAGGATGAATTTCCTAGATTCATAGAACTGGAAGGAATACATAATTTACAACAACCAACTACAGTGGCTAAAAAATTAAAAAAAAAAAAAAAAAAATCCCATTATTACAAATTCCTGAAGTAAGCTATAAGTTCTCTTCTAGATCACTGAGAATGCAGGAAAGTCAATATTTTCCCAAGATACTAAGTATAAATTCCCTTTTGGTGGAAAAGAGAAGAAATAAATGGCCATTCCAAGGTCTCTTACAACTGAAATTTATTATTCTTAAACAAGAAAAAAAGGGAAAAACTAAAAACAATAACATGCATTTAAAAATTTTTGAATTTCAAATTATTCTTATTCCCTCCTCCTCCTCACACTGAGAAGGCAAGCAATATGATGCCAATTCTACATGTGAAGTCATGCAAAACACATTTTCATACTGGTTGCCAAAAAAGAAAAAGACAAGAAAAATAAAGTGAAAATATGCACTTCAAATCTGCACTCAGGTTCATCAGTTTCTCTCTCAAGGTGGACAGTTTCATTCTTAGTTCTCTGGAATTGTCATAGATCATTATTTTTAAAAAATTACTTAGTATTTTATTTTCTTCTAGTAACATGTGAAAAACAGTTTTTAACATTATTTTTCAAAATTTTTAAGAGTTCCAGATTCTCTCCCTTTCTCGTCCCTCCTTCCTCCCATGAGAAAGGCAAGTAATTCTACAGAAGCTATGTATATAATAATGCAAAACATTTCCATAAAGCATAAGATGAGCTAGCGGCAACAGTTAAGTAGCATGTCATATTATGTTCCCATTCCATAGGCAGTTAATGACAATTCATAACACTTACAGATAGTTCTGGCTTTGGGTAAACTGTCAATGGAATACAAGTTAAACTGGAAAACAAAACTAAACAACACTAACAATGAAAATGAGAAATAAAGGGGGAAAAAAAAAAGCAAGCTTTGCTTTGCATTCAGAAACCATCAATTCTTTCATTGTATTACTGAGAACAGCTGAGCATCTTAAAATATCGCTATTACTTACTTTGTACACAGGATAGCAGAAATGGAACACAAACCATTCTCCTAATTTTATACAAATTCTTTTTTTTATGTATTCATTCAATTCATTACTCATAGCTGGAATGGATTCTAACTTCATCTCAATTCCTCAAAAACCTTGTCTTCTTTTTGTTCCATTGCCAACCACTTACTTCCTCCAATTAATTATTAGTTTTCTCTCTTCCTCGATTTAACTTTTTGTGTGTGTACATGTTTCACCTTTTTATTTCAGGATTTCATACATGGTATGTATTTGATAAAAGTTTGGTAAATTAAATCCATAAATTGTTTGTAGCAATGTATATTCAATTCATCTGAAGAAAGTTAAACAAATACTTATTAAACATTGATCAAGTGCATTGTGCTAGGTATTGAGGCAAGACATACAAAAAAAATAGTGTAAGAAAAATTATAATATCAATTCACATTCTAATGAATTGCTCATATAATTATGCTCACCTGCTGTAATCCTTGTGTCCCAGAAACAGGTACTTGCATGATAGTCTGACCCTGGCCACCAGGAACAGCTTGGACCATAATGGGCTGGCCAGCTGATGTTATTAGTTGACCTCCACTCACTTGTACCATCAAAGGTTGACCCTGGACCTAGAGATCAACAGAAAACAAAACAAAACAAAACAAAACAAAACAAAAAACAATGAAATAAAGCTACCCAGAGAAAGAATTTAACTATAAGCCAGTCAGTGGGATTACCTACTAACTTTTTTGTTACTTGGGACAAAAATTTGCTGGAAATTGTGAAGAAAAATTAGCATATAAGTGATTTTCATCATAAAATAATCCGTGACTAAATGCCACGGCAGTTTAAAGTTAAAATGGAACACAAGTACAATCCTTTGAAGTTTCAACAGATTAACTAAAAAACAAACAAATAACTCAAGATTTTTATCAAGATGCATGGAATAAGTCCTTAGGAACTGATAAGAAAACTTGGTTGGCTTGCCAGTAGACCAATTTCCAGGAATGGTGTTTTTCAAATGGACAGTGAAGATTCTAGGTATTGTGGAGAGGGAGAGTAGGAAAAAAATACAAGGAGCCAGATTGGAAAGCAGCGATATGGGGGTCAAGTTCCTCTCTCCATTGTCTTTCAACTCTGACTGACTCACTCTTCCAAACTCACCTTGAGAATTCTGAGTAATTTTCACCATTTAATGCTTACTACTTATAGATTGATCTTAAATTGATATACTCTGTGTGCTGTTCCAACCATTATAAGAGGTTTGATCCCCATAAATACTCCTTATAACAACTACATTAATTTTAATTTCTGTAGAATGAGGAATGTGGAAATGATGTGGAGATGATATGAATGGAATTCCTATTTTTCAAGTTTCTAAGAGGAAGCTACTATAAGCCTGAAAGCTACAAATGCTATGTATCATGATTCTTAAAATGAAATGTTCTTTCCCTAGAACTCCTTCTGGAAACCATAGCACAAAAACACTTCAATGAAACAAGAATGATCCAGTGTCACAAGAGTAGTTTGAATCTTCTGTTTTCTTATTCCATCATGATTTTAGGATGCTAACTCTTTATATAGTCTAAGATGTTAAAATTATTTCATAATTTTAAAAAAATTAATAAATGACCAGAAATATACTAAGAATGGGTCAATTTATACTTTTACAGACTACAAAGTTAGGAATTATTTTTTCCATTATAGAAACAAGTGAGAATAAAAGAACATTATGAAGAAATTTTAAATTCCAGGCTTTGTTAAGTCTGTTGGAAAAATTCCATATTTATTATCTATATAAATTTTACTGTCAAATTCTCATATACCTATTTTCCCCTTCCTTCTTACTTCAAAGTAGATTCCTTTTGAGACACAGTTCATACATGGATAGGTTTTCAGAATATTTATTTCATGAATACTTAAAAGAGTAATTTACAATTCTCTAAAATAATGAGATCCTTTGAGAAAAGGGGCTGCTACTTATTTCCATCAAGAGCTTCCATTTCTTAAAAAAAAAAAGTCTGAAAGTACTTAAGATAAGCTTTTAAGTATGGCACACCATTTATCTTGACATCTGTCACCTTTTAATCCTTCTTCTGATCACCACTTATGCATTCAAAAATGAACCCCAGTCTTCAATGTGGTAAAAAAGTACAAGCAAAAGACGAGCTTGAAGCAACAGTTAAGTAGCATGTTATATTATGTTCCCATTCCACAGGCAGTTAATGACAATTCACGACACTTACAGACAGTTCTGGCTTTGGGTAAACTGGCATTAATTCAACTTCATAAATTCCAAAAGAATGCCTTTACTGTACAGTACTGTGCTTTCTCACTGCTCTAGCACTGAGGTCCCCCATCAAACCACTTCCACCCCACCCCACCCCCACTTCCCAAAACACCTAACCCACCAAGTGACAGAATGCTTGGAGAGATTGTTGGGGATTTGCCTTGAAACCTTAGCAAGAGAGTCCTTTGCTCAACCCTCCCCAATCTGTTGCTCTTTTTGTCTTTGCTTGGGTATGGTCTTTGTACCCATGTCTAACTCCTACATGTTCATCTTCCTGCACTCTTTTCCCTGTTCTGGCCCTAGTCCTTGAACCAGGTTCATACATACCTCCCTCCTTCACATCTACAGACAAATTCACATTACGAAAAAAATTGTTTTACATAGAGGTCTGTGGTACATTTCATTTACTGAAAGCAAGAACTGTCTGTATTTATATATTAAAATAAAACTAAGATGAAGCAAGCAGAAAAGATGAATAAGCTGCTGAACTTTGTGACAGAATACCATTAAGATGACATATACAAAATCAACTTCTTCCAGGATGTAATATTTGAAATACATAATTCCATTATCCCACAACTATTCTTTTCTGAAAAACTAGCACGAAAAGGAACAACAGTCCAGTGAGGAGCTATGAAGTGCATGGCATTAAGCAGTAAAGCTCTGTACACTAACTAATGCTTTTAAAAAATTTCTAACATATATGGAACAAATGAAATGGGTCACACAAATCAGGGTTTGAAATAACTTATCTTCTGCCCTAATTGTTCAATTAGCTAAGTTAGAAGATACAAATCTGCAGCTTCATGTACTATCACACTCATTATCCAATCCCAAAGTTTTAAATCTATCAGTAACCAATTTCAAGACCTTAGATTCAAGATATATAATTAAGATTTCCAATTTTCTGAGCAAAAGCCAAGTTCTTCTTTATCAATTTATCTTGTACATTATGGGGAATTTTGGTTGGTTAATTGATTTAAACTGTCCTAACATACACTCTTCCACCAAAATTCACAAAGGGAAATAATGGGCTTGGTCTCTAAAAAGGAAGGAGCCTCTCTCCAAACCCGAAAGTAAAGTAACTTTCATCTCTTGTCAGGAAGAGGAAAAAAGATACACATAAATTTCATGAGTTTTATTTGTATTTCTGCAATATCTAGTTATAGGGAGCTCCTGTAGTTTCTAGCATAGAAAAAAAGCTTTTAACAGATAAAGATCTGCTCTAGGGAACTAGCCAGTATACTAGTTTCTGAAGTTTCCTATTGGTAAAAGTGCTTTATTCTGCTTACATATGTCAGTAATAATCAACTTGGCTTTCCTATTGCCTATTTTGGACACCGAATAATAGACTTCCTTCTATGAAAATATATTAGTATTGTCTGCCCCAGTACTTTACCGGTTTATTCAAAATAAATGCATTATATTAAACTTGCTATTTCCTAACCACTTAATTCATTAATAAAAAATAATGGCTAATCCAAGCCTTGTTAGTTCAATTTTTTCTTGTTTCCTTTTATCTCAAATTATTAACATTCAGCACATGAGTAAAGATCAAACTCCTAATTCAATTTCTAAGTTAATTTAAAACTCCTACTGCTGAGAATTGCTGCTAGTTACTTGTTCAATCATTCACTTTCTATTAATTCCAAAAATAGATATGTATGGTTTTAGAAGCGGGTGACAACACTTCTTGCACACTTTCTAGGAAACATTAAGAAACTCAGCAGGAATTTTTTGGGTCTCAAATGAAAACTGGCAGCATCAAATAGAGAAGAAAACCGTATGCCACTCACTTTTACCATTCCCATTTCAAACCCTGATAAAAACCAACAACAACAACAACAACAACAAAAAACCAGCATCAGGCAGGAATTAGAGGGGGAAGTTCATGCAGTGCTCACATAGATACAATTAGAGAAATCACCACTACCTGGAGTGTCTGGACTTGCTGGCCTGAGGCGGATGCCACTTGGGCCTCTGTCTGCAACTGGACAGCAGTGACACCACCCTGCTGCTGGGAACAGGAACAGGAATAGCTTGAAACTTGACAAGGAAACGCACAGCTCAAGATAAGAGATCACCTTACCTCCTGGGGGACAGAGATTGTTTCCTCAAAAGCCCCCCTTTTTCCTGGACTTTCAGACTGAAAGAATAGACCCAAGTTGCTACTGTCACCAACTGGAAAAATAATGTCGTGACATAAGCATCTGTCCATTTACTGAGATTTGCTCTTTAATGTGCTATGGTCAAAGTATTTTTCATTGTGTTTAAAACCAAATGGTAAGGTAGCCTTCAGAAACAAGCAATTTCAGTCCACTTGCTTATAGAAGCACTTCAGGGCTCCTTTATATTACAGCATTCATTTGTTATTCAACTGCATTTATGTAGTAAATTTATTTTTTAATGGAATTGCAGCTACATTTTGAAAGGAAAATGTACATTTCAAGGATTTCATCATTTGAATACAAGTAGTTCAAATCATGAGTGTCTACCAAATGCAAGACACTATTTTGACTGAAAAGAATATAAATATATCCTCTCAAAGACCTTACAAAAATTTATGATGCAATGGGGACAAATTATTGAAAACTAAATATCTTTATAAATTCACAATTTTTGTAACTTAAAGCTAAAAGTATTTCTGTTTAACTCAACTACATTAGAAGCAATTAGTAAATTAATCTAATGGCTTCCACATTGTGTCTATTTAAGGGTTATTCCTGATTTCCCCTCCCCAATTTTTTAAAATCAATTAGCATGCTATCTAAATAAATGGTGATGCTTTTGTGGAAACCACTCATTTGGAAGGGGTGATCTTAGTGAAATAATCACTGTGATTCACTTAGTGAAATAATAAAATCATGATTCAAATTGACTTCATCCTGTGGCCACTAATCAGGAACAACTTTCTGTAATGATCTCTGGAAACCTCAATTTTCTAAGTACCATATGTTAGAATTTGACAACAACGCCAAACACAACAAGAAATTAATTTCCTTTTCATTTACACCTAATCAGGTATAATCAGCAATTCTATCTAAAGTCAGACTAAGGTGCAAAGAATCAGTTTTCCTTGCCCCCCCCCAAAAAAATTTGTTGAGACTTATCCTAAAATAAAGTAAACCTTGCAGGAAACATCAGAAAATGTCATCTGCATGCATTTCACAATATCCTACTTGGATTTGGCATTAAATTAAAAACCAGCAGCTCTAATTCTTTTCCAATGCATCTATAGTTGCAAATACAGCTTCTAAATATAATCCTAATGTTGAATTAAGAATTAACTTTCCAAAATCATCTTGTCGGAAGATCTATTTGAATCTAAGAATTTTGTGTTCATCCACTATAGAAAGCCAAAGTGTCCGTGCCAGATGGAATTCATCAGGAAAAGAAGCAGAACAGAATCAATTCAATATATTCACATGAAGACAAACTCAACAATTCCAAAGCTCAATATGAAAGTAGCCCAACAGTTTGAACTTTAATAATTTGTCAAGAGGTCTAGGTTAATTAATATGAAAGACAGATTGTTCAGGTAACATAAAAAAACTATTCCAGTGGGTTGTGGATAGAATACAGTTGCAAAGAAACCTGAATTCAGTTTGAGATACTGAGTCCAAATATAAGGAAATATTACCAAGAAAATGTCTAGACCTTTGCATCTCGCCAAACTCAGAATATGATCAAATTTCAAATACATTACAGCAGTCACTTTTAAAATTACAGCCAGTTCTCTTATTTTGACACTCAGAGTTGAATGATTTTCATACCTGTTGCTGAATTTGTCCAGCCTGCACGACAATCTGTTCTGTAGAACTATTGCTGTTTGCTGTATATTGCTCCATGTCTCATTTAGGTTGCAATTCTGTATATATGACAACCTCCTGCTGGATATCCTGGGAAACGGTTTAAGAGTGTACTCCTATTAGAAAGATTAAGAAAGAAATTACCAGAAATTATAATCAATAGATATATAGATCTCTATAATAATGTATGACTAATCAGTATCATTTAGCACTGAAATTACAAGGTTAAATTAGCATAATCTATGATTACAATAAACCTATATTTCTAAGTTTTTAAAATAATTTCAAGGCATGCAGCACATTTGTAAGGCCTGTCTTCAAAGTGTTACAGTACATATGCATTGTTTTAATCAAGTGGGTAGATCATTCAAGGCCTGAGATCAAATTCAGTATTATTCAAATAGCCAATTTTAAGAAGGGACTTCTTAATCAGAATCTAAAGGAATTTGGAGTTTGCATATGATCCCAATGAATGGAAGGAAATACATTTAAATACTGAATGTATCTTTGACTTCTTTTAAATTTTCAAATTACTCTGTATTTTCCCCTGGTCCCCTCCATTCAAGAAATTTTAATTTCTACTACTGAGAATCAATATGTGTTGGTTAATGTTAAAGAATAAACTGTAATACAAAAGAAAGTGTTAGAAGGCAGTCTTGGATAGCATTTCCCTCCCAAGGCATAAAGATGATCTCTCTTGTCCCTTCCACTGAATGGGTATATATAAAACAACTGCAGCTCAAAACAAGAAGAGGAGAGATGGGGTAGATGGGAGAGAGGAGGCAGATAAGTAGAGAGGTAAAGTGTATGAGAGGAGGAGGGAATTCATTGGATCTTAATAACCCTCAATAGTAGGTACTATTGTTTCCATTTTACAGGTGAAGAAATTGAAGCTCAGGATTACACAGTCAGCAATCTCAGGAAATTTATATCCAAAGGCTACCACTCCAGGTCCAGGATTGACCTATTTATTTTTCCAGATTGTCTTTGAAGTGTATGTGATCTGGCTAATTAGTAAAGCAAATTCAGTTCTACTATTCTTGTCTTCAATTGGCCAAAGGACAACTGTATTTAATAAAAGTTTTGCCTCAAAAATATCCTTCTTCCCTTATGAGAATTGTCAACTTTTGAGGAAGCACATATGCCTTTTTGGCTATCTCCTCCCCACCCCCAAATGATTAAAATAAAAACCCATATCTTAACTTCACATGAAAAAATAAAGTTTACGTAAAAATCTGTTTTCCTCAAGTGTCTCAAGGAAATTGCAATATCCCAAATAAAGAGATTCTCCAGTGAATACAATATACATTTTCAGGGCAAAAATTTAACTCCCACCAAATTTCAATGCACACTCATATAAATAAAATACATATGCACTTTCTCCAGGAGAGAGCACAAAGCTCAACCCCCCCCCCCCAAAAAAAAACAACCCCAAAATAAAACAAAACAAAAAAAACCCTTCCCTATTGGATTCCCTATATTGGATTTTCAAAATGTAGCTTTTAATTTTTGAAATTAAAAACATGAGATACTTCTTCAAATACACATGCAAAACACATTAAAAAGGCAAATATTTTTAAATTATCCATGCCATAGAATACTCTATTAACGTGATTATGAGTTTGTTATTACTTTTATCTTATCAAAGATAATTTAATTCTAAGAAGCAAAAACGGGGGGAGGGGGATTCCTTGAGGATTTATAATTTAACAATAAACAAAAAGGAATAGACTAGGGACAAAAATTCCCCTTTATGTTCGAAAGAAATCAACCCCAGTTATAAGCAGAAATCTCTCAGATTTTCTAAAGCACAGTCTGACCATGTTACCACTCCTTCATTTAATAAATCCTATTGGAAACTGTTACCTTCAGTTTCAAATTTTAAAGTCTTGTTTGGTTCTTCACAACCTTTCTAGTTTTCTTTCACTTTACTCTCTTGTATCTATCTAGTGGCACCACCATCCATGCAATTTCTCTAATAGGACAATTTATTACCCAACACTCCTTTTTATCTGGCTGTTTCCATACCTGGAATTCACACCTTTCTCATCTCTGCCTCCAGGATTTTCAAGTTTCAGCTAAAACTTCAATTTCTGCAAAATGCCTTTTGCAGGCCTTGTTAACACCAGTGTTAACTTAAGGTTATCTTCAATTTATCCTTTATACATCTTGTTTATTTGCATGTTGTCCTCACAAGATTTTAAGTTCCTCGAGGGCAGCATTTTTGTCTACCTTTGAATTCCTATTACAAAGCTCGGCACCTGCTAGTTACTTAATTAACTTGAAGTACTTGTCAATTTGACTTAAATCTTGTTAGGGACTTGTTTCCTCCATCAGAATCCCAAGTACTGTACAACTCCATAAAGTCACCACTCCTAAAATTTTACTGCAGCCAGAATCATAGGATTTAAAGTTGAATAGACCTCTCA
This sequence comes from Sarcophilus harrisii, assembly GCF_902635505.1. Taxonomy (NCBI): domain Eukaryota; kingdom Metazoa; phylum Chordata; class Mammalia; order Dasyuromorphia; family Dasyuridae; genus Sarcophilus; species Sarcophilus harrisii. Next base: position 272,999,719 of record NC_045429.1, read on the forward strand.
TTTTTTAAAGTAAGCCTTGATCCTAATATGAATATAGAAAAAAATTTTAAGAACTTAAAATGCAAATCATTTTATAAACAGGAACTTAATTATGCACTCTCTATAATAGGAGAAAAATGAATCAAGAGAAGGAGCCTGAAGTCTTGGCTGACTTAAGTCAGGTAAGAAAGAAGATGGTGGTAGGGGAAAATTAACTCTATGTTTCCTAGCTACAACAAAGTATTGAAGAGGGGAGAAAGAGGGCTCGTGCAGTCAAGTCTTCCATGGGAGAACAAACTGGTATAAAGAGCTTCCAGGAGCCAAATGGACAAACAGCCTGGGAAAAGGAGGCAGCTTGGTTTGGCACCCAGTCTGGAGGGGGCTGCTGTTCTGCCCCAGCAACGAGAGAGGGAGGAAATGACGAGCCAAAAGGGGGTGGTAACGGTAACGGGACAGGAGACACAGGGAATGTTGGCTGGAAGGAGGGGCATGGTCGGGCCAGGGGAGTGGGAGAAGTGGAGGGGAGGCCACGGGCCTCCTGGATTTAAGAACCAGGCGGACAAGGGAAGTCAGACAGTAGAGGAACCAAGGGGGAGGAGATGGGGGGATGGGGGGCGGGAAGACCATGGCAGGGGGCTTTTGTGTTAGGTTTGCCAAGCTGCCCGTCCCGGGTTGTGAAACGGGGAATGGCCCGAGAACTAGGCGCACCTCATTCATAGAGGATGGGGGAGGGGTGGGGGCAAACGAAGCAGGCGGGGTTTTAGGGTCCAGGTGATTGAGTGGGGTGGAGAGGGGTGCGAGCGAGTGCGAGTGTGTGTACACACAAACACACGTACAAAGGGCATATTCAGCCGGGCACACAGAAAGGAGGAAGAAAGGGGTGCTGGGTGGTCACTCAGGTCAGCAAGGGTTTAGTGAAGAATTCACTGAGGACCCACTCCCCGAATGCCCTGGAGCCCGTGGGCCCAAGGAGGTGGCTCCCGGGCCCGGGGAAATTGGAGGTAGCGCTTAAGAGCCGCGACCGAGCGGGAGATCCGGACCCCATCTTGGGGGTCGGGACCCCTGGGTCAAGCCGCCGAGCGCGGAGAGGGCCCGGCCATTCCCGCACGGGCGGGGCGGCCCCCTGCAGGCCTCGGCCGGGAGTGGCAGCAGGTCCCCGGTACAGCCACACCACGCCAGGGCCCGGTTCCAGGCAGGCCTGCCCCGCAGCCTCCGCAGCTGCCGCCGCCGCCGCCGCCACCCGCCCCGCTCCCCGGGCTCGGCGGGCGCCTGGGCCTCTCCTGAGTGGTCAGCGAGACCCGCCAATCGGGGCGCTGGGGCCGGCTCTGGGCCGCTGGATATTGGCTCCTCACACTCACCGTGCCTCGCTCCCCCGGTTCGCTGCCCGCGCTGATTGGCTCCAGTACCGGACCCCGAAACCCAATCAGAGGCTCCAGCCGCCGCTGCCGCCGCCACTGCCGCTGCCTGGCAAAATGGCGAACGCGAACAAAGGAGCCCCGGGCCCCCCCTCCAACCGCCTCGGCGCAGGCGCCTGTAAGCCACGCCCCTATCCCCGCCCCCACTCCCCTCCCCACCTGCGGACTCTCCCCGCCCCGCGCTGAGTGCGTACGGCGCACGCGTCCCCAAGACCCAGTCAGGGCCCCGCCCCCCCGCCTCCGGAAGAATGTGCAGGCTCTTCCAGGCCATGTTGACCCACCCTTTCAACCCAAGTTCCACCTTGGAGGTGCTACTGCGCAAGCGTTCACTGACCCTTTCCGTCACTCTCTCCTAATATCCGCCAGAGATCCTTGAAAATACACCCCCCCCACACACACCCCGAGCTTGGCGCGCAAGCGCCGATTCGTCCCGCGCGTGTTCCCATTCTTCGCATTACGCATGCTTAGCCCGACGGCGGGAGAAATCTCCCGCCGGAAGTTCTCGAAGGGGCGCCACCATAGAGCGCAACCCACCCTCCGGTCGGGCTAGAGGTACCCCGTTTCCGCTCCCCCGGCGGATCGTGGGAGGCCATTTTAGGTCCCTTTGGGGGCAGCCGCGAGTCCGATTTGGCTCGGTCACGAGCACCCGGGCTGAATCGGGAGCAGCTGCCTACTGGGGCCGAGGCCTGGGTTTCCCGGCAACTGGCCCGTTCCCGGGACCCCGGGTATGTTGGGGCCGCAGAGGCCTCCTCCCCCGCGGCGCCCCCGGGTTAGGTGGGGAGGGCGGGGCGTGAGTCTGTCCCAGGGCTCCGGCCGGGCGCCGCGGGAGAGGCTTCCCACAGCAGCTCCCGGAGCGGGAGCCGGGGAGGAGCTAGATTGCACACTCCTCCCCTCGGGCCGGGGGGGAGGGGAAGCCGCGGGAAGAGGGCGGGGGCAGGAGGAAAACAAAGAACGCCACTGGAGGGGTCAAGCGGTCCCTCCTCCTGTCCCCGGCCCCGGCCGGGCTCTAGAGGAACCTTCAGCTCCTTCCGAGGCCTGGGCTAAAAAGAAACTCTCCCTTTAGCGCGGGACAATGCCTGAGATCCTTGAGCCCAGGTGTGTGAATAAATGTCAGGTGGGGCCTTGAACTTGGATCGAAAACAAAGCCAATGACGTCCTTATTCCAATATACGCGGTGCGCTTTTAATCCTCTGCATTTAGAAACATGAGAAGGGGCCTTGGCACACACCAAAAAGGCTCCAGCGCCCAGCGCTGGGAGATTTCGGAATCTCATTCAGAAAAGGTTGTGGGGAGGGGCCAGATGCGAAGCGTTGGAAAGGACTTTTTCTGTGCCCTTCATTTTGCAGCGGAGGAAACTGAGGCCCATGCAGGGGGGAAAACAAGTTACTCCCGATCACTTCAAAGCACAGGGGTTTTGGACTGGGGCAAGGGAGCCGGGACTGTGAGGAGGTGGGCTGAGGTTGAGTAATCCCTACACATCTTTTTTTTTTTTTTTTTTGCACCGCATTTTTTTTTTTTTTTTTTTGCCACTTCCGGGTGAGAATAGTGAAAGTTTAGTTAACTGGGAGAGAAACATCTTGGAATGTATGTGCTCAACCCTAAGCAAATTGGTTTCCTTTTCCATTCTCTTAGCTGAAGAAATACTGCTAAGTCTTGGAAAAAGCAACTTCTTCTTATCATGGCCAGCAGCCCTGATGAAGATCCAGGAGAGAGCAGAGTGCGTAAAAAATTGTTGATTTATTGGCAAATAAAAATCCAGAATAATTGAGATGATAGGCGTTAAGCGTTGTTTTTAATTAGGCAACGTAACTGAATTATCTTTTCCATTTACTGCAAAGGGGCTGATGCAATCTTAGGGATCGCTTCCATCTTATTCATGGTTCAGTTCTCATGCAGCTCTTTGAATTAGTCTCTTGAGATTTTCTCGGCAAGATGCTTGATTCCAGTAAGAAAAAAAATTATTCTCTGGAAGAGGGAGAAAGTGTCCAGAAGAAACAGCCAAGCATTTCTACGTATTGGTGAAATCATTTTCTCTCACTTCCCCTCCTTGTATGTTCCAGATTGTGTATGTGAAAGGGGACCTTTTTGCATGCCCCCAAACAGACTCATTGGCCCACTGCATCAGTGAGGATTGTCGAATGGGTGCTGGGATAGCTGTTCACTTCAAAAAGAAGTTTGGAGGGGTGCAGGAGCTCTTGAATCAACGTGAGTTTTTCTAAAAATTAGACCGACCTTTGTGGGTTTTGTTGACTAACACATTTGTTAAAACTATTATGGGCATATGTTCAAAATATGATAACACAAGATAGTCAATAGACAGCTTTCTGGACTCCCATACTTCCCTTTATTTTAAATGCTACCACCATAGTTATACTGTTATAGTATACTATTATAGTAGCTTTTTCATTATATTTTTACCTCGCCTCTCTTTTCAAAAGTTGCATGTGCAACAACTCTTAAGTAGTTCCAATTACTTGCCAAATTTATTTGTGTTCCAGGCTATCTACACTCTAGCCTCCACTATCTTTGCTTATTCTTTTTTAGAGAATTCTTTGGAGATACCAAGCAGATAAATAAATTTGTTCATTGCCATGTAACCAGTATGTGTCAGAAGTAGAACTTAAACTAGATCTATCCATTGGTTGGTCATTAACTCTACCATGTTGCATATCCCATTCCTCCCCAGGAAAAACTTATTTTACCACAGTGGTCTATTCTTGCCTTGCATTTTTCTGACACAGCATCTTTGCTTATGCCATTTCCTTTGCCTGGGGAAATCCTTCTTGTCATTCTCTGTCCTTCTCAAATCCCAACCTTCTTTCGAAGTTTTTCTAGCCAGAAATGATCTTTCTCTCCCTTGATTGATAACATTTTTATCTGTAGAACTTAACCTAACTATACTGGCATAGTTATTTATATGCATATCAGTTTTCCTAATTCAGCCTCCTAGAGGCTGAAGAATTATGTATATACATCATTATATCCCTTTCTAGTGTGTGGAGTCTTTGTTGTAGATACTTAGCCTTTACTTATTGAGTGAAGAAGAATAAATGTGACTGATAAAGGAGAAATGGAAACTATTATACAAATATAATATTATATTTGGTATTTTTTAATAGATTTATTAAGTTTTTTGGTCTTGTTATTTTGAAACTTGGGTTTGTAAAGAGTTAAAGAGGAAAATAAAAGGTGTGAATCAGGTATTGGCATATTGATAATAGGGTGGGGCTAAGAATAAAGTGGGTTAACCATAGAGGGGTTGACAGGATGTGAAAGAGATTAGGAGGGGAATACCTTGTGTTTGTTCACAGAGTGTAGAAGGAATAGAATTCCACTTAGAATTCACATTTTTAGTTAGAAAGCTTTTCTAACTCATTTCTAGAAAGAGAACATATTAATGAACTTAAGTGTTTGTTTTCTTTTTTTCATCTTATATTAAATATTTGCCCTTTTTCTTTTTCTTAAAGAAAAGAAATCTGGAGAAGTGGCAGTGCTAAAAAGAGATGAAAGATATGTATACTATCTGGTAAGAGAAAATTAGTCCCTTAGTGTACTTTTAAGATTGATTGGAAATATTGTGTGGTGGGCTTTTCAGAAGGGAAAATTTTAAATTGATGTAATGGACTAGTTAACACCCTGGCTAATAGAATCTTGTATATAACAATTTTAATAAGTTTTTTACACTGTACATCAAAAAATCTAGCAGCTTCTTTTATTCAGACCTGTTGTACAAACAATATTTACCCAACAGATGAATCTGTCAGGTAAAATTTCACTTTATTACTGGGTGATTATAATATGGTATTGACCTTTAACTATTTGTTTTGACTAATAAAAGCTTAAATCTTTCCCTTGTGTTCAGATTACAAAGAAGAGGGCTTCTCATAAACCAACTTATGAGAACTTGCAGAAGAGTCTAGAGGCCATGAAAACCCATTGTCTGAAAAATGGGGTGACTGACCTTTCCATGCCTAGGTAAGGAATTCTGGAATCTGGAATTAAAATTTCATAAATTTTGGAACACAAAGTATATTAATGTACTATACTGCCTACAGTGTTATGATGTAAATGGTTTAATTTTCCACGAAATTGCAGGCTTAACTACTGATTTTCTTGTTTTTAATCTTTAAATCAGAAGTGAAAATATGTGTTAAGCCTTTCCCATCATCCACTTTATAAACACTTAAAAATTAGTGTTATTCATGATAAAGGATAATGCAGGGAAGCATTGTAACTTAAAGAAAAAGAAACTGACCTCAAAGCCAGGATAACTTGGGGTTTAAGTCTCACTTCTGGCACATATATACTGCCTGTGTGCTACCATGCAAGTCACTTAGCTTCTCAATGGTACTGGGCAAGTCTCAAAAGTATAAATTGTAGAGTTAAGAGTCCATAGCCTATCCCTGCATTCTGTTGCTGAAAAAGGGCTCTTCCCTGTACTATACAATGAACAGTTCACTCAGTTTTTAATCAGTTTGATACACAATATTTTAAGGCTGGAACTTGGCTTCAGCTCCTAAAGTCATATGAATTTAGGGACTAAATTTAGGCTGTTAGACTTCTCCATGCCACATCTTTAAGTTCTCCAAAGATATTAAAGTATGTGTCATAAAAGTGGTAAAATGATCACTTCCCTTTGTACTGAAAGTTGAACTGAACTGAACTATTGCAGTCAATAAGTAGAAGATAGCCATTTTAACCTCAATTTGAAAATTCATTTGTGTGTTGGAACTGTGATTCTGTAACGATTCTGATCCAGGTGGGGCCTATAGGAGTCACACTGGGGTTCTTTTAGTATACCTCATCCTTTAAATTCCTTCCATGTTAGAAAGTACTAATTGATTCCCCTTTCTCTTTATACTTGGGATCATAATATCTTTTTATTTTTCCTTTTAATAGTTGTTCTAGTTACTAAAAGACCTAGACTAAATTAAGTCCTTATCACTTTTTGCAAAATAGCATTGAGGATACCAAGTCTTTACTTGCTTCCAGAATTGAAAAGAATCAGTAAAGTAGAGAATGTCCTCCTTGAAATAGAAGGAAGCTACCAGGAAAATATCGGAGGATATGGTTTCTGAACAAATGCAGAAGTCTCTTCAGGGAATATCTTTTTCTGACTTTGCAAACTACTTGTATTGAAGCTATTGACTTGTAATATTATATTTTGATAGTACTTTGAAGCTTTTTGGAGTTCTTTCCTCTTAATAGCTTTATGAAGGAGGTATTAGAAGTAGTTTACTCATTTCATAGACGGAACTAAGACTTGAGTGTTAACTACCAGAACCCAAATTTCTGACTGTAAACCTAATGCTCTTTTCCCAATACAACATTTGGGGCCAAATACAAATTAGACTAGTAATATTTCCAAGGCAGGAATCAAGTGCTCTGGATAGATTGTATAGAGAAAAGTGACTACCCCAAAGATATTACTATATTTTAGGTTGATAAACTATATACTTACAAAGACCCTAAGTCCATATAGTTTTCCTTCTTTTTCCTATACTTTCATTTGCAATCCATTATCTTAAGAAATGTTATTTCAGAGGTTTTATATTCTTCCTCACTGCCAGGCAGTTTTCATTAGAAGGTATTTTTAAAAATCTCTCATCATTATTCCCCCCTTAATTTTCTGGAGTGTGCAGTAAAAATTTTAGAATTTTCTAAAAGTTTGTTTTGAAATGGAAAAGAAATGAAGTGTTCTATTGAGAAAATATATTTGTTTTGGCAAGCTCCAGTGATTCATGGCAACATGAATTGTATAATTCTTCATATAAAACAAAGCTAATCAGTGTGAAATTAATCAACATACAAAAACTTTTTCTTTTTCTCTTTGCTGTGGAACATAATCTTCATGGAATGAATTGGGTGGGAGAGGGGGAAAGCTGTCTGAGTACCTTATTTCCACCCAACAAGGATGTTTTTGTTTCTTCCAGGATTGGATGTGGTCTTGATCGGCTACAGTGGGAGAAAGTGTCTGCAATGATTGAAGAGGTGTTTGAGGGCACAGACATCCGGATTACTGTATATACTCTCTGAACAGATGGACCTTGTGGATGTGTCCATGTCTCTCATCTCACCCCCACCAAGCCCAGAGAACTGGGACAGGAGATCTTAAATTGAACAGGGAAAAGTTTTATTTGAAGTAGTCTCTCTCTCTCTCTCTCTCTTACACCGGCCAAATTCAAGTTGCCGTTGTTTGGATGGCCTTTTGGAGGCTAGAGTGTTTCAGATATGTTGTTGTTTTGTTCAAATGAGAGTGAGAATCTGATGGTCTTTTAGATGGGAAAATGCTGGGTGATATTATAATAGGGTGAACACCCATTGGTGAATATCATTGGTTTGTTCAGCTGGCCACTAAGTGGCAGCATTGACTCTGCTTCTCTTTAAGGAGAGCACTTTCAGGGAGGATGAAAGTTTCAGTTGGTTTGGTATTTCTTTTTGTATCTACCCCCCCTGAAATCATGATTTGTGCACTTGTTCAGTGTTGTCTTTGTGTTGCCAGAGCATTCTAGGACAGGTGAATTAAGGTGTTTTAAAAAAAAAAAAATTGTATAACTGAGCTTTATGTTGTTGATAGGGGGAATTCTTTTCTGTTGAATAAAGTGGGAAAAAAAAAGTAAAGAGCTTTTTCTTGAGTTTTGTAAAATGAGATTTTGTGATTATGGATTGTAGCCTACTCTCACTTTAGAGTAAAGAATCTGAAAGGGTTTTCAGTTCCATTTTACAGTAGTACCTTATTCCAAAGCTACTGCAAGGAATCATACTCTGATTTTCATGAGAAATTATATAACTGAAATTAATGATGAATCAGGAGCTCTCTCAATAAGTGACTGAGACTTGATGTTCTTTACAGCTTTCATATTTTTGCTGTCTTTCTATATCTGAGGAATATCTTTATAATGACATGAGCAAAACTGACTTCTCCATGTGATAGTTTCATTCTTCCTTCTTTTATTTTTATTTTACATATTACCAACCAGATATTTCATCTCACCAGTGGTAGAATACCATGTGTGATGTTATTTATTACTTGAAGTAAGTGCTAGTTAGTCTCAGGTAGCCCACTCCTAGAAAGAATCAACATGCCTGGCTATTTTAAAGGCTCATAAGGGAAAAGCGGAAAATTGCTACATATTCCAGTGGTAGTCTGTTCCCTTCATTAGTTTCATCCTGTACTATCAAACCTATTTGTGGCTAGGGAGAAAGTGTTGTATCTATTTTATTTATTTCATTTTTAGATGAGCATAACAAGCTCATAATATTTAAAATGAGTATCTCTCAGAACTATGGTATTATAAAAGCTAGAACTACATGTTTTCTTCCTATATTTTTGTGCTAAGGATTAGAATAGCTAGACTGCTTATTGACTTTTTTTTTCCCCATAGTGAATTCTCAACACAACATAAGACCTCTTGAGCTATACTTCTATGTAGAAAAATATGTGAAAGTTATAAGGGTTATGTATCTTGGTAAAGCACTTTAAATCTGCCTTTGAATGTAACCTTTGTACTTTAGACCTGTGTCTGGCTTATCACTTCATTCCGATAAGAAAAAGCAATTTCAATAACTATTCAGCTTCATTTGTATCTATACATAGATGTTAGGGCTCCCCTGTGTAATGTGTCTGCATTAGACTCTGGCCTTCAAAGCTAGAGAGGCCCACGATTGCACATAGTTGTACTCAGCACTATTAAGTACAAGATTTTCCCTGAAATCCTACATCTGTCATTTTTAAAGAGCTGAGGGTTCATTTTTGCATTTGGGTTTTTGCCTCTAAACTTAACATTTACTCTCAGTCAATATGGCCTGGGCATGAATGAAGTCAAGAAAAGTGGTATGATAAAATGCTTTGCCATTTGCAAATAGTACTTGGGTCAGATTCCTGTGGCTTATCAGACTTGAAGAATGGATAAAGGAGACCGGATCCTGATTTCAAAATGAGGAATATTTTTCCTGGAAACCTGGCCAAGGTTTAGGAACACACAAATTTACATAGTTTATTTTTTACTGGTTTTCTGGTCCTGGAGAAATGGGAATTGTGATGTTGATTTTCACGTGTTAATCTAGTCCATAAATGATTTAATTTGAATCTCACTGTGGGAATTCCAGCCCTCTTCTTTTTGGAATCAGAAAGTCAGCTGCTTAATCATTATGGTAATTAGGCTTTGGATTCCTCTTTAGAGATCCAGGTTTCACTTTGCTTTTGTTTCATATCTGAAGAAGGAGAAGATTGGGGGAAGCAAGAGAATTTAATAAGATAATTGTATCCAGAAGCTAACCTGAAAAATTGGAAAAAATAAAAACAAAAAACCTTTTTATAGAGATGAAATTTACCAGTAGACAGTCTGTGTAAGGAGTTGTCAGGTTGCTGGAGCTATTACCAAATTAAGCCTCCTATTGTTTTTTGGTATGAACTGATCTTGAGTCAGAAAGACCTGAATTGAAATCCTGCCTCTTCACAAATACTAGCCTTATGACCATAATGATGTTATGATAATTCACTTAATCTCAGTTATTACAGGCTACTCTCTAAGAACTATAAAATAACAAATAACTGACCTACTTCTGCGGAAGGAGTTTCTGCACCAGTGAAATCACAAGTTGAAACAAAAAAATTGGTTCACATCCTCAGACTTGAATTCTACTCTGGTTGATCATGTTCTGTTATTTCTAACCTCTCAGATGCTAAGTTTCTTGTAAACCTAGCATCTGTCAGTTTGCATTTGAGAAATAAAAACCATAACATTATTCTCTTTTGGTAATTATTGCTGTTCTCTTTAAAAAAAAAAAGTTTTTTTTAACATTACAAAACACATTGCTGGACATACTTCTAAGATTTGCACCTTGGATCTGAGCATATTTGGTTTATAATGCAGCCTGTTGGGGAGTGACTATAACCTGTTGCCTAAAAACAATTGTTTTCTTCCCCTCCACCCCACCTTTCTTTTTCTCCCTCCCTCCTACCAGACTTTAACAAAGAGGGGCACAGCTTAAATTAAATGCACAGAGGAAGTATATTTTTAGTCCATTAAGGGGCTGTCTGATGAGTTGACTTGGATACTGTCTGGCTCCAAGTGGTATTAGGAAGCCACAGGCATGTCCCAGATGGCTGGGTATGTCACTGATGTCTCTTGGAGGTGACAGGCTAGCCCTAGGAAGAAGATAGAGAAATAATGTTACCAGAGGCTAACTCTGCCATTCCAATGTAAGAATTTCTTTCAGAGTTAACAATACCATTCACATTAGAGCTAGTTCCCTAAATGTCCCTCCCTCATAATGTCTTGGGATTTCTGGTCGATTTTTTGACCAAGCTCCTTTCTTCCCCTTGGTATTTATGATAGAAAATGCAGAGAACCAGTCTTAGCCATTTCTCATCTTGAATGAAAAGCTTTTCAACATCAGGTAAGAAACATGCAACAAATCAATGCTAAACAGATGCTTAGGGGCAGTTAGGTGGTGGTACAGTGGATAGAGTATTAGCCTTCCAGGCAGGAGGACCCAAGTTCAAATGGGGCCTTAACACTTGCTAGCTGTATAACTGGGCAAGTCACTTAACCCCAATTGCCTCAGCAAAAAAATAAAAATAAATAAAATAAACATGCTTAGAATCCAAGACTGTTGATTTAGCCATGATGATCCTTTAACTGCTCTAATTATTTAAAATCACCTTTTGAGTAGCAGGATCAACTCAAAAGAAGGAAGCATTTTAAACCAATACAGAATATGCTCTTATACCAACTCATTACTAAATGATCAATAACATTTCTTTCTGACTTAGGAATGACTATTTCCTCTAACTCTCCCCACAGATTTTCTTTATGGTTACATCAGTGATCAAAACCCTTAATTAGTCATAGCCTTGGGGTTACAGATAATCAGAAGATGATCTTGAAATCTAGTTTGACATGCTTTTAATGATTATTTTTGAGACAAACTTAGCTGTTTTGTTTAGCCCTAGGCTTCTCCCCACCCAAATCATATAACAATTGAATAGTAGGAGGCATAGTCCAGGAAATTAGAATAGCAAAAGCAAAAACATCAAAGGGTTTAAAATTTGTTATAAATAACCTATGTGTACAGTGTCATGCCTACAGAAGCTTATGCCAAAATAATAACTTTGTGAATAAGGATTTTTTTAAAGGCCCAACAATGGAGCAGCATGGAATATTAGATAGGATGTTGGGCTTGGCTTCAGACACTTATTAGTTTTGTGATCCAGGATAAGTCATTTAATTTCTCAGAATCTAATTTTCTTATCTTAAAAAAGGGATCGAACTTAAGATCTCAAACTGGGATCCTATGAATACTTCCAACTTGTCTTTTCCCAAAATCTTCAGCTCTCACTGAAAAGAAAGTATACTAGGCTCAGCATTTATTAGAATAATTACCTGGATGATGGAGTCAAAGCCACTGTCTAAAATCAGTGGAAGGGTCCAATTTCTGGAAAGGAGATCAGAGTAGAAACCTCAGCCTATGGATTCAATAGCTCAATTTGAAAATCCTCTCCTGGTTTTCTGAAAGATCTTTAACCATTTTATTTCCATCTGCATTTTCCATCAAATTCAAGCAGATTAAAAAAAAAATTAAGTGTCGTTTGAAAGCATATTTTATTATTAAGGTCTGGATTAGGTTCACAGAAAACAATGACTCTTGGGTACTAAAACAGCCTCACTGGTAGCATCCTAAAACCATCTCAAAGTAGGTTAAAGGACTGCTAATAAATACCTAAGGTAAAGTAAAGTAAAAGAGAGGAAGACTTTACAACGCTATTTTCAGTGGTTGGATGATTGTGAACACCCATCCGGAGCTTGGCAAAGAGTTTCAGTGAATATTGTGTAGAATTCCTGAGGTTAAAAATTAGAGCAGAACCCAGAAATGTGTAGAAAAGGATCCAGTAATATCCCAGAGGGCACTCAGTCTGTTTTTGTTAAGGATCTAATTCACCCTCAGCAAGAAGCCAAGTTGGCCTTAATTGTGTCCTAATTGGCTGTTTAAATAGCTAATCCTCCCCTAACACAACTACTCTTCCAATTTTCTTATCTCCTCCTGACAACTGTAGGGGTCTGACTTGATGCTGCAACCAGTTTGATAAACATGTCATCTTAACCTACCACATTTCCTGCAGAGTATGTTTCTTGCTATCCCAACCTCCTTTCATTTCAGTACATTTTCATACTCTTTTACTGAAATGCTTCTCAAGAAAAAGTGAATCGTTCTTGAATTATACATCTAAATACAATCATAGATCTCCTTTAAAACAATTTTATAGTTGTGTAGAAACACCAAAACAAACAAACAAACAAAAAAAACCCAAACATTCAATTCAAAGCTCTTGTGAAATTTGAAAAAAAAATTATTTCAAAATTAAAGCGTTACTCCTTGAAGGGAGAGAAACCTGCAAAAGAGGAATCAAGATGATGGGAGGATAGGCCAGAATGTGCTTCAGGCTTTTAATAGATATGAGACAAAAAGAAGGTAGTCGTGGATTCAAATGGCTACTCTGTTATGTGCTCATACAACAGAATTTAACCCACCCCTTTTTGGTCATAGAAAATATAATTTCTACCCCACCAGGGCTTTGGGTCCCAACTCTAGAGTTCCTGATCAATTTTAGCTATATCTCTTTTTTGGGATGTAGGGAAAATTATTTTGATTATAAGATTATAGATTTAAAGATGGAAGAGATCTTAGAGATTATCTAATTATATCTTGTTTTACAGAGCAGGAAATTGAGTCCCTTAGAGAGGGAAGCCCAGATGTGTGGATGTAGCAGAATGAGACCAGTTTGTTTGCACAAGACTGATCAAGGCATACCTACACCATCATGATATTGTAGGCTGAAGGACTAAGAGGCATGAATTTGGAATTTATGATTTTTTTTTCCCCTGAGGTAATTGGAGTTAAATGACTTGCCCAGGGTCACACAGTTAGGAAGTATTAATTGTCTGAGGTCAAATTTGAACTCAGGTGCTCCTGACTTAAGGGCTAGTGCTCCACTGCCACCACCTAGCTGCCTCTGAATTTAGGAATTTCTGAAAGCATGAGAGTAGCTCTTCCTGACCAATAGGAAGGAGGGGAAAGCAGAGCCAAGGTTCAAACAAAAAAGATTTGAAATGATTTTTCTTTACAATTGATATTGCTGTTGATGAGGATTAACAATGCTTTAAGGTTTGCAAAGCAAAAGATATATTATCTCACTTAGGTCTTACAGCAATCCTATGAGGTAGGGGCTATTATTATCCCCCATTTTATAGATGAGAAATTGAGGCTGAAAAGAGATTGAGTGACTTGCCCATTGTTACACAGCTAGTAAATGTTTGAAGCAGGTCTTGAATTTGACTTCCTGACTCCAGGCCCATCACTCTATCCACTGCATGGCAGAGTTACAGCCCTCCATGGGGCTCTATTTCTACTCATTTGTTCATTCAATAAATATTTATTAAACACTTAGTATGTTCCAGTCTCTGCACCAAGTGCTGGGGATACAAAAAATAGATAAAAAATAGTCCTTGCCCTCAGCAAGCTTAAAATATAATGGGAGAGACCACATGCAAAGAACTACATACAAAGCACACTGTAAATAGGAAATTAAATATAAATATTATACATATGAAAAAATTGATAGAGGGGCATTAGAATTAAGAGGGGTTGAGGAAGACTTCCTGTAGAAGGTAGTATTTTAATTGGGATCACAGAGGTGAATAGTTGGAGTGGGGGAAGGAAACCATTCCAGGCATGGGAGAACACCCAGAGTGAATGGCCAGAGATGAGAGTTGGAGTGCCTTCTGCGTGGGCCAGCCAGGCAGACTGGAAAAGTAGGAGACCCTGCAGGGGTCCTCGAACTACGGCCTGCGGGCCAGATGCGGCAGCTGAGGACAATTATCCCCTCACCCAGGGCTATGAAGTTTCTTTGTTTAAAGGCCCGCAACAAAGTTTTTGTTTTTACTATACTCTGGCCCTCCAACAGTCTGAGGGACAGTGAACTGGCTCCCTATTTAAAAAGTTTTGGAGGAGCCCTACGCCCAAACCCTTGGCCCAGATGAGGATTAAGGGAGAAGGCAGACTCACGTGTAAAGACAGATCAGTGCAGGACCTCAGCCAGCTTCTCCTCATAGTAAAGGAAGTTCTCCTGAATGTCCTCCCAGGGCACAAAGGCCTTCGATTCTCCCTCTTCTTGCTCCACAAAATTCTGCCACACATACTCGAAGTCCTGGGGCTTCATGATGCGTAGCTTGCATCCCGCTTCCTTCAACCTCTTCAAGGCAGCCTTGATCTCGGGCTCTTCCCACATGAAGAGCCGACCCACCAAGAGGAGCATCCTGAGGTTCTTGTTTTTGCTCAGGGTGCTCGAGATGCGGTCGGCACAGGCTGCGCAGGGGCTGGAGGAGACGTACCAGGTGACATTGTAGCGAAGGGCAGGGTCAAAGGTGGGCAGGATGGTTTTGAAGAAGGCCTCTTCCGCGTGCGCTGTAGCGTGCTCATCCTCCAGGTAGCCCCGGGACATCTGGCCTTGGCCATCTTTGCCCTGGACCTCCAACACATAGCACAGGAAGGTCTTGTTCCGGCCAGAGCTGTATTCCACATTCCTGAACTGAAACTTAAAATAATTGACAGGAAGCCGTTCCCTAGGGGTGAGGAAAAGATGGGGGGAAAGGAGAAGTAAGTCAGTCTCAGGTAAGATTTTGTTTCCAAGGAGAGCCGGTGAGCATCAATACCACAATAGAGAGTCTGGTCAGTCAGCCCCAGATAAATAAGAATGAAAGGATTTCAGAGTTGGAAGGAACTTGAGAAATGACAGTCCGAATCCCTCAAATTAGACAAAGAAACTAAAAAAATTACATAGTTGTACAGGTTTTTTTTTTTTTTTTAAAGGTTTTCAGAACATTTTCCTCATAGCAGACATGTGAGGTGGGTTGTACAAATATTAAACTGTAGTCTTAGAGGTGACCAAAAAAAGCATAGACGTTGCACAACTTGCATGGACTCAAACACAGGTCTTTGGACTTCAGCGCCTAATTCACTAAGCTGCCACCCAGCTTTCAGCAGATTCCCTAAAAATGGGGCCCATTCCTGCTCTCATTAAAATGCCAACAAATGAGAAAAGCAGCAAGGGTGACCCTGGTGTGAGGGGGTTAGATGAATGAAGTATGTATACAGTTTTATCCCATTTAGAAGACAGACCAAACTTCCACATAAACCTCCCATCCAATATCATTTGGGGCTAATAACTTTCTTTTAGAGTTTGGGTGGTATACTCTGGACGTATTAAAAATGTGGAATTCACAAAACTGCATTTTTGCCTCATTTTTTTGTTTCTCTTTCATTCATTTACCTAAGGCTTTAGGTAAATGGTCATTTTCATGTCAAATTACATTGTTTTTTCACCACCGTCATTTCTTGTTATACATGATGAATAAGAAAATGAGATGATTTTTGATGAGCCTTGCAGATCAACTGGCAAGAATTCTCCCTACTTA
The DNA here is from genome assembly GCF_902635505.1 of Sarcophilus harrisii. Classification (NCBI taxonomy): domain Eukaryota; kingdom Metazoa; phylum Chordata; class Mammalia; order Dasyuromorphia; family Dasyuridae; genus Sarcophilus; species Sarcophilus harrisii. Next base: position 273,015,590 of record NC_045429.1, read on the forward strand.
TCCTTTTCTTCTTTTTATTCCAATCACCATCACTTAATCACTTGTTATTGATGACTATTAATAATTATGAAAAATAGAAATAATAAATAGTATGCTCGACTGTTCCAGATGCAATGGAGGATGCAAAAGAAGAATGAAAATTAATTCCTACCTTCAAGGAAGTTACAATCTAATCAGGAACATAAGACATACATGAAATAGAACAATATGAGACAATATTTAATAAAAAATTAAATTGTTTGGACTTCAAGAAGTAGTGTGGGAGAGTCTCGGATTTAGTAGTTAAAAAAACGAGTTCCACTTCCATTAACTAATTGTCTCAATCATTAGCGGACAAATCATTTCTATCTGAGCCTCATTTCTTCCTTTGTAGAATGAGGGGATTGGACTAAGATGACCTGTAAGATCCTTTCCAGTTGGAAATCCAGATTCCTACTCTCACCTAATTTGAAGTATTGGTTATTCAAAGCACTGGCAAACCTGCAGGGGGAGTATTGGTACTCCTGGACACCAATGACCTAAACGATCAGCTATGGATGCCAAAGACTAGGGTGAATGCTAAGTAATCCTCTGTAGAATCCATGCCATTGAAACTCAAGTTTCCATGTTCTCTCATGTCAAACTAACTTTCCACTATGGAGATGAATGACTGTGGGGGCTCAGGCCCTGGGATTCCTTAGTGCACTATACTTAGCTCCCTAAGCCCCTCTGTCCCTGGAGCAGAGGTGTTTATTATTTACTTAACATTTCAAAAGAACGAGGACTCTGATGAGGTCCCTATCCTAGAGCCCACCCTTTATCCCAGTACAAGGTCAGACTCACCCCAAGCTACCAACTCTTTAGCACATTTAAAATTAATTTAGTATTAGATTTGGCAGCTAAGTAGAAAGACTTTGGAACAATGGAAAGTGAAGGGGATTTAGGTCAGAGGGTCTGCCTTTGAATCTTGACTACTTGACTACCAGCAAGACTGAGCAAGTCACTTAAATTTTCTGAAGTTCAGTCCCTCGTTTATGATTTAAGGTGGTCATAAATTAAATGTCCTCTAATGTAATTTCCATTTTGAAAGCTATGCTTTTATAATCCCATTTGTTCTCTTCTTTCTATCAAATCATCTAACTGTTCTCTTTCAAATCAATCTGAAAATCTCCTTCCCTAAACCCTCATTCTAGTTATAATCATAGAGCTAATTTCGAGCTTAAAGGAACCATAGATGAGCATTAGATAACCATGGAGGTCATCTAATCCAACCCCCTCATTTTTCAAATGAGGAAAAAGACCTAAAAAGACTATTATTTAATCAGTGTCACACAGGTGGTTAGTGTTAGAGACAGGATTTAAACCCAGGCTCTTTGATTCCAAATCATACCTTTATTCTTTCTCCCTTTATCGTTTATTTATTTTTTATTTTGGACAATGTTCATTTGCAGTCACTTATGTGTTGCTTACTACATTGTTGTCTTAAGTATGTTTTCTGATTTTGAGCCTTTTCCCCCCTTAGGCTGGTAGATCTCTATAAAAAGAGACTTTGTCTTTAGAGTGGCTTTTATAGGACTCTCCATATGGAGGATGTGCAATAATTATTGACCCACTGCTTCATGTAGCAAAATATATAGAACATGTAGATCCCTATGCAAAAGATCCATCATGTATATGTTTTCTTAACTTTCAGATCTCTAAACTAATTCTGAAAGGCTATAATCTCTCTTACTTATTTTACTTTTTATTCACCACTATCACCTTTGTCCCTCTACCTTTATAATGGCCAATAACAATAGTTTTTTTTTTTTTTTTTAACAGATATTCCCATTTCAACTTTCCCTCCTTTCTTACTCTTCTCTCTCCCATAAATCTATTGCTGCTGTCAGGTTAACTTATGGACAAATCTAATGATATCATTCCTCCTCAAAACCCATTAGGGACTCCCTACACAGATAAAATAAAATCTGTTTAGCCTCCCACTCAGTACTTTTATTTTTTCTACTGTACTCTCTTTACCTTCTATATGAGTTCCTCTCTGGCTCAGTCTTCTTGCGCTGTCCTGCCTCCATGCCTATGTTCACAGCTTTCCCTACTCCTGCCCCTTTTCTCCCACCTCCCTTTTTTGAAATCAGAATTTATATTTTCCTTAAAACTTTCCCCTGAAGCCCACTGGTAGCTAGCAATCCTTTTTATTTTAGACTTCAAATAAAGTTCTTTTAGGCATTTCCTGTGCTTATTATATGGTATAGTTTAATGACCAGAGGGTTGGACTTGGCATTCCAATTCTGCCTTTGACACTAGCATTGTAACTGTGGGCAAATCACAATTACTTTGTACCTCAATTTTCTCATCTGTAAGATGGGGATATTGATATCTATAGTGCCTGACTCAGAATTGTTATAAATATATATAATTATATATATAATAAATATATATTATAACTATATATAATTATAAATATAAAATTATTATAAAGATCAAATGAAATAATATACATACTTTGTAAGTCTTAAGGCAATATATAAATGTTAACAAGATTTTTTATCAATTGGACATCATCTATGTGAGAAGTAGCATGGCAAAGTGGAAAGATTACTAACACTATAACTCAATAAAATTTATTAAGAGTTTATAGGGCAAGGGCGCAATGTTTTAGAGGTATGAAGAAAAAGCAAAAACAGTTCTTGCCCTCATGAAGCTTATATTATAATAGGGGTGACAACATAGACAAATCAATGCATATAAGATAAATCCAAAATAGATGGAAGATAGCTTTAAAGCAAAGAGATGACTACTATCTGGAGACCAGAAAAGGCTTCCTGGAGGAGGTGAAATGTAAGCTAAGTAAAAGGCCAGGGAATCTAAGAATCAGATATGGAAAATTAAGCATTTCTAGCAGGAGGCACCATCAGGGCAAAGCCATGGAAATGCAAGATGGAAGAAATAACACATAGGCCAGTATGCCTGGACTATGCAGTTAATAGACTAAAGTAATAAAGTCATAAAAAATGGAAAGACAGGTAGGGACTAGCTAGATCTTTAAGTTCCAAAACAGGGGAGTTGACATGTTATTTTAGCAGTAATAGAGAGAGACCCATTGGATCTCTTGAGTGGAAGTGGATCAGTGTTGGAGGAGAGGAGAGTTCAGGGTGAGGTGACTTAGATGAGCTTACGGCAGATCATTTTGGCAGTAGTGTGGAGCATTCTCATCAAACTATAATAGAAATGGAGGCAACCAAACTATACATAAGAATTCCAGTGGGCTGAATATTGACATGGTTTTAAAATGTAATATTATTTGATTGATTTTTATTTATTTTGTTAAATATCTCTCAATTATACTTTAATACTTTATTTTTCCTTTCTCCTCCTAAAAATACTTTAATAAATAAATTTAAAAATATAATTAAACGTGGGCAGCTTGCAGTCCAAAAGTGGGATGTTTGACCCTAGTGGTCATGGAGGATGGGTTGTAATAGGGAAAGATTTGAGGCAGGGTGTCCAATTAGCAGGTCTTTGATGAAGTGATGAAGGTATGAATTAGGGTGATAGCTATGTGAATGAAGGAGAGAGAGGAGGTATGTGAGAAATGGAAAGAAAGAAACTTCATGATTTGGCAATTGATCAGATATGTGAGCTGAACAAGAGAACAAGGTTTTCTGGGGTTACTGAATTTGGCCAATTAAAATAATGCTAAGAAAGTTTGGAAGAAGGATGGATTTGTAGAAGAGAGAAAATTACTTAGCTTTAAGTTCTGGTTTTAATATTTACAGTGTTGATGGTAGAATTATGGATAAATTAATCCACCATCTTAGTTTCATAATATTTGCACTGTCCTAGCTAAAAGAATAGAAAGTATTGTGGGAAGTCAGTTTGTAACTGCTATAACAATATAAAAATAGGGAGCTGTTTAAGTACAAACACACAGACACTGACATGTGTATACACACACTATATATATATATATATATATATATATATATATATATATAATTTTATGTTGTATCTATTATATACTATGTAAAATATATAAATATATGTTTTATAATTAACATTATATTTATGTGGTAATTATGAAGTGTATATATTTATATTTTACATAGTATACAACTTGAGCAGAAGTTGAGTATTTTTTCTTTATCATATCATTTATTTTTATTCCTTTCCCCTCCCCTCAAAAAACTGGGAAAATTTACTTTTTTATCCTGAGTGATTTTCTTTTTTTTCTTTTTCTTGAAATATATCTCTGAAGACAAGCTTTTAAAGGTCCATTATGATTTAAAATGGACTCCACCTCAAAATCCAAATCACTTTGATTTAACCAAATGGACAATAATAGTCCCAATCCAGGCCTCTGTGGCTCATTTTTTAGATTCTGATGGTTTAGAATGAATGTAAATAGCAATTGTTTTCTGTCCCTGCCAGAAATTCTAAGGGTCTTCCCTCCCCAGATTATTATCCTTATGATAGTAAATTGAGCTACATCTGTCTCAACTCTTTTTGTAGTCCTTGGTCACTGAATGGGCATTATCTCAGACAAACCAAGACCCGAGAAAGACTTTAATTTAGGAAAATTAAGTTCACCCACTGAATCCTGGGCCATCTCCAATCCTCTTGATCTTTATACTCTCTCTGGAGGAGAAAGTGAGGCTGCTGACTGCTCAGCTCTGAGTCACTCATATCCCATTCACTAGCAAATCAAGATATCACCCTCTTGATGTAATTGGCCATTTCTACAATACATGTAATGCTTATAGAATAAATCTACTATATATTATACACACTATATTTAATACATATGTAAAATATCATATGTATGTGTAGAAAAGTGTATGGAGAGAGGAAAAAGTATTGCATTTTTTGCTTTGACACTAGCTTACTATTCATTTGCATTTTGCTTCTCTTTTGACATCATTTTCCCTTACTACACCCCCAGTGCAGACCAGAACAATCTCAGTTTTTGAGTAAACTTCTTAATAGGATGCAAGTCATACAAGGTATGTCCTACAGAGTTTGGAGGATTCAAAGCAAGGATTCAAACATTTTGTCAACTATTTATATAACTTACAGAAGGCCCTATTACTTTGACTTCTGGTTAGGTTTCTCCCAACCCAAAGATTTTGCTGGATAGATTCTCAAACAGAGAAAGCTAATTTGTTCCAGCCTGGTAGTGGGTGCTAGATCCAGAGATGTGCTGCCCCAGCTTGAAAAGAGCCCTCCTCTTCTCTACTGGAATGCTGAAACCCCACCTCCCTGAGCACAAAGAAGAAACCCAGAGAAACCAGAAACCAGAGGAGAGAAGAAAAGGTCAGCTCTCTATTAATAGCCAGCTCACTCCTCCCTCCAGTATTGGACTCCTCTCCTGCTCAGTGAGGGGTTGTACCAGATGTTGCCACAGAGGAAACTATTTCAAAAGAACAAATCAGAGAGAAAGTTTTGACTCTTGTTCCTCTTGTGGGCTGGGAAGTTAGGACAGCTTGGCTTTTCTTGATCAGAAGGAAAATAAAGGGTGAAGAAGGGGCTATCTATCTCTCACAGTGCCTCAAGAAACATTTAGAAGTATCTACTAAGTGCCTCGTGACAAAAATAAAGTTCAATATCTAATTAGAAGCTTCTCTTGAAACCAAAAGCATGCAGATTCTGGACATCAACACTGGGAATATGGAAACAAATCAGGAAGGCAGCTAAAATGTCTGAAATGGATACTAAAGTTTCCCCTACAGAAAGAGATTCTTAACCGAAGGTCCATAGACCCTAAGAGGTCTTATGGATAGATTTCAAGGGCTCTCTGATCTTTCATAGGGCAATAAATTTCATCTTTATTTCAATGTAATTGGTTTCCTTTGTAGTCCTATGTAGTTTACTTTATGTATTTAAAAATATTATTCTGAAAAAGGGTTCACAGGTTTCAACAAATTATGAAGAAGCTGATGACATAACAGAAGGTTAAGGAGTTCTTACCTGTTGGGCGATTTTTTGGGTTTTTAGCCATATTACACTGTCCTCGATTATTTTTCCCAGTAGAAGAAAGTAGTGACACATAATCCAACAGCATGTATTTCTTTCTTTGCAGAAGTTGTAGAATTTCCTTCCTAATTAAATTTTTTTACTTATGCAAATAAGTAAGAAAATTTTTACTTTACATATCCTTTCAGCACATGTTTCACTACTAAAACATTGAGTACAGAGGAAGAGATGAATATGAGAGAGAGAAGGAAGGGGTTAAAAAAGGAATTATACTGAAATTTTTCTAGCTGCCAAAGCTGATATAATGTTCCTAGTGTCCTAGGATGCAGCAACCAAATGTGTGTTGTTCAGTTATGTCTGGCACTTTGGGAACCTATTTGGGATTTTCTTGGCAGAGATACTGCAGTGGTTTGCCATTTCCTTCTCTGGTTCATTTTACAGATGAGGAAACTGAGGTAAACAGGATGAAGTGACTTGCCAAGGGTCACAGGGCTAGTCAGTGTCTGAGGCCTGATTTGAAATCATGAAGATGAGTCTTCTTGATTCCAAGTCCAGGGCTCTATCTATTGTACCACTTATTGCCCAGTTAGAAGAAATTGATACTCTTAAACAGTTCTTTAGGCACTCTTCTGTTTACTTTCAACAAATAATACTTACGATGGAAAGTTGGATGGCTACTTGTGAGAGATTTTATAAAAGAGGTCAAACTAAATGGCTTGTCATATCCCTTTCAATTCGATGATTCTGTGATATAAACACAGGTTAGTGTTCTAATGTGGGCCAAAGAGATGATGCAATGGATAGAGCTCTAGGTCTAGGGTCAGGAATTCAAATCTAGACTGAGATACTTACTAGTTGTGTGACTTTGAGCAAGTCACTTAATACTGTTTGCCTCAGTTTCTTCACCTGTAAAAATGAGCTGGAGAAGGAAAAGTCCTTAAAATCCTAGTGTTAACTCAATGGAATTGATACAGTGCTTATTGGTTCACACATTAGAGCAAATCCTTACAAAGTGTTGTCACTAGTATTGATAGAAACAATGCTTAAGTTAACACCTTTGAGAATTCACACAGTAGCTCACACATTAGTTCACACCTTTGGGAGATTTCAGGGTTCAGTATGAGATATCCAAATTCACACCTCCTATAATCCCACTCTCAGAGGAGGAGTCAACCTTTGAGTTTACACTTCTAAAAGAGCATAAAAACAGCTGAGTTCAGTCAGGAGAGTTCAGTTGAAAAGATTGAGAGGGGAACGCGATTGAGAAGCCATGAGTTGGAGTTGAGCTCGAGGCAGAAGCTGGAAGAGCTAAAAGACAAGCTGCAAGAGCTCTTGGAACCAAGGAGGGAGAGAGGCCTCTAAGAAAACTAATTGGGCTATTTTGGAGGAAGCAATAAAAATCTGAACTTTTAACACCTGGCTGTATTTGAAGTGACTTTTACTTGGAATGGAGACTAAGGCTGCCTCCAGAAAACCTCCCCAAGAAACCTGTTCCCAGAGAACTATCATATTTGAGAAAAGAAGAGAACACCACAGAAAAGACTTTGCCAAGAAAACCCTAAAATTGGGTCACAAAGAGTCAGACATGATCAAGATGAGGCAACAACAAAAGCATTCTAATCAGTCCTCTACAGCTCCTCCAGCTGTGATAACTTGCTGCTGCTGATAATCAAAATGTATCCCCAGAATTTGGGGGTTGCATTATTTTGTAGTAGAAAGGATATGTGAATAAATAAAACATATTTCTCCAATCTTAGGAGAGAACTTAATGTCCAAAGTCTTCAGTTTATAAGTGAATTAAAGTTCAGAAACATAGTTACTAAGATGGCTAGTAAGTAGTAGTGAAGCTGGGATTTGAATCCAGGTTACTTAGACTCCAGATTCAGCCCTCCTTACACTTCAGTAACATTTGTCATTGTGCTAGGATACAAAGTTTGCCTTTACCCTAGAATAGTGTACAGCATGTATCCAGATAATTCCAATGGAAGGATAAACTTGGTTGAGTTGAAAAGAAGAAAAAATTGGGGACAGAGGGCACATTCCCTAAGTTAGCATTTCCTAGGAGTACATACCAGCATGGTGGGAGTAACAGAAGTAACTTGCCACACAGAAACATGGTTGTCAGTGGGATTAAATATTTGTGACAGAAAAAAAATCCCCAAGTTACATACAGATCATTGATAATTACCAAGTTTCAGCTTTCCCTTCTCCTCTGCTTTCCCACCAGATTTCCTCCCAAAAGAGAAGAAACCAATATTTAATAAGTACCTACTACCTGCCAGGTACTATGCTAAGTGTTTTACAAATATTATCTTGTTGCTATCTCTCTCCTCTCCTGTTCCTCCCTAACACAAGAAAAAGATGTTTGGGAAAGGTTTAAAGAACTTGTACTTATTTGTAAGGTGTATATATATCCCAAGTATGCGCCTAGGAGGCATCTTAAGCTTTCTTTCTTTTCTTGTAAAGGACTCTCTTCCAGCAGCTCTTTTAGGAAAGCAATTGAGCAAAGAAAGATACTTGTCCTAATAAATATATCTCCACTGGGCCATGGGATAGTCCAGTTTTGGAGAAAATGAGATAGAATGATTGTAGGCAATTATCTGAGCTCTTAGAGTGAGATTGGGAGAGGATTCTGCCTCAAGTCTTTTTCCACTCCCCTCACCTGTCAAAATGACTCTTCTAAAGCTCAGAGCTGGCCATATAACAACCCTCCCTCCCTCCTCAGCTTCCCCAGCCACTGGATAAATTCTAGTGGCTTTCTATTGTGAGAAATGCTGAAAACTTGGATTTCCACAATGTTGCAAGCTTTGAGGTAGTGTGGGATAATGGGTACCACTCATCAAAAGGGTTTCAGAATGTGAGAGGCTAAGGAAGATTCCACAGAACAATTAAGTGATCAATCAAAGTCTTGATTGGATTCAGCGAGTCTTGGGGTTTTGAGAAAACAATAAGACTTAAGATAATAGCCGATCCAGCCAAACTAGTTAGGGTCAATGCCATGACTTATCCAAAATCACTACTGTACCTACTTAATAGGCTATTGAATATTAACTAAGACACTCCATAAGAGGAGTTTCCTACCATTTTTGAACATGAGATGTATGATGAGGGAGGGGGAACATGTTTATACAGGTTTAGGGAAAACATGTAGTGGGCATATCAGAAAGATTGTAACCCAGAAGAAAAGGACCAATCCATTCTCTCAAGGGAGGGACTGTGTCAATCTAGCAAATATAAATAATTTCTGGCCAGAAATCATAAGATGATTCCATAAGATTCTTCTTTAATACATTTTTTTTCAATATCTGATTTTCATTGTCAAGAGTATGTTTCTAACACTATCACCTTTATACTCCATCATTCAAAAATTCCAAAGCCCTTCATAACCTGCTCTCCACCTCTTCCAATCTTCTTAAAACTTACACCTCCCTCCCTCTATGTATGCTTTTATCCAGTGACTGCCTTCTTTGCTTTTATTGGAATAAAACACTATCTCCCACCACTGGGTATTTTCATTGATTATTCCCATGTCTGGAATGTTCTTCCTCCTCATTTCTGTCTCTTGGTTTACTTCATGTCATAGCTGAAATCCCACATCCTATAAGAAATCTTTCCTAATCCCCCTTCAGTTCTAATGCCTTCCTTCTTGGTTATTTCCATTTTATACATAGTTTGGTTGTACCTGGTTGTTTGCATATTGTTTCCCTTCTAAGACTGTGAAATTCTTAAGGACAGGAATTGTCTTGACTTTTCTTTGTATTCCTAGTGCTTAACACAGTATCCAGGACATACTAGGTGCTTAATAAATGTTTATTGGCTGACTATTCGGGAAGATTATGGCAGTGGAAGTTTAGAACTGGAGACTTCAGAGATCAGAAATTAGAAAGAGGACAGAACAAAGAAAGGAATAAATATTTCTTAAATGGCCATTTATTATGTGCCAGGCACTGTGCTAAGAACTTTACAAATATTTCATTTTAGCCTCATAATACCTGTGAAGGAGGAGCAAATTTATCCCTCAAATCCAGAACAATGGATCTGGAAGCTGAAAGCTTTTTTTAAAAATACTTTGCCCCACCATTTATTATTTTTATGATTTTACCTAAGTCATTTCCCTTCTATGGGTGTCAATTTCCTCATTTATAAAAGAAGTAGGTGGGACTAGATAATCTCTAAAATTTTTGAGGTCTTTGTAAACTCTAAAATCCCATGGAGAAGATGAGTTTTGCTATGGAGGGAAAGGACTTGACCCATCTGTACTTGCCAGTGGCCTCTTGCTCCAATGCTTCCTTGTCCATCTCTTTGGGGATTATGAAGAGAAGATGTTAGTGTCTGGTACTGGAGGTGAGATATATTTATATTACAATGGAGTTAAATACCTGTCTCCTTTAAGTTCCTGCTACCCACCTGCTTACTCCTACCCCTTCTCAGTAATGTTCGCATAGAAGAGACCAAATAATCATTCTGGGGGTAAAAGAGAATCAGGACTCATATCGCTGAGGAGCCCCATTATCTCCATCAGGGACAGCTCAAGGGAACATCCCCCCCCCCCACAACCCTCCTTCCTCATTTCTAGGGCAATAAAACACGAAGATTCTTCCCTAACTACTGCCATGCAGAGCAAAAAAGAACCCAGGAAGGTTCTTTGGAGTGGAGTGGATGCACCTTCTGGTCCTGCGAAGCCAGTATAGCATTGAGGAATTTAGATTTAGAAGGAACTTTAGTAATCTCATAATTAACAATAGCCAGGTGCTTTCATTTTAAGATCATCTTCTGTTAGAGGTAATTGATAGGTCAGTGGGCCTGGAATCAGAAAGACCTGAGCCTCAGACAATCACTTCACCTCTGTCTAAGTTTGCTCAGTTCCCATCTCACAGGTTGTTGTGAAGATCAAATGAGGAAATATTTAGATAAAGTGCCAGTGCCTGACACATAGTAGATCTACATCAAGTATTCCCTCCCTTTCCTCCATTATGGCAATATCACCTATTCACAGTCCCTGAGAAGAGAACTTCTCTTAGTGTCCCTAATCAGGAAGATGAGGCCCAAGCCTCCTGTATGTCTGTGGCTCCTTCCCAGGAAACTTTCCAACTATCTGTCACCACTCTCCTAGCGATGTGTCACCTCCTTTTAGACCCACAAGCCCAGGATCTTCCCTAGGAATCCAGACTCATTGGAGTCAGCTGGAGAGTTACTCTTCCTTCTGGGCCAGCCCTTTAATGTGTTCCAGGACCCCAAAGGGCATTTGCAATTTGTGATTAGGATCAGAATACTTCTCTTCCTCCCTACCCTTCCTTTCATTTTATTTTGTTTTGTCATAGTCTTTCATTCAAAACTAACAGAGAAGAAAAAGCATAATAAACTTGAATAATCAACAAGCATTATAGTGTTCAATTTCTATCACCATCCAAAAATCACTTATAAGTTACATAGTAAGTATGTATCTTACTATATACCAGGAAATGTGCTGGGCAATGAGGATACAAGTACAAGGAATATAACATTACTCATGACGAAGCATTCTCTCGTTTTGCTGACACATCATGACTAATAAGATTTCTAAGGATTCCAGCTGATGTAACTTTCATCAGGTGGACACACTCACACACACCCAAGACATATGATGTACATTACTTTGGGGATAAAAGTTGTAGAAAGATGTGTCTACCAATCATGAAAGGGGAACACTCACTCCATCTGACTTTTTGTGACCTCGGTTGGGGTTTTCTTGGCAAAGATACTGAAGTGTTTTGCCATTTCCTTCACTAACTCGTTTTACAACTGAGGAAACTGAGATAAGCAGGATGAAGTGACTTGTCCGGGGTCACATAGCTAGAAAGTGTCAAGATTAAATTTGAACTCCGGGAAGATGAATCTCACTAACTCTATCCAGTGTACCACCTAACTGCCCTACTCTGTTCAGAGGTGACAGCAAAAATCAGTGAACCAGGTAGGGTTTCTCTTCCAAGCTCTGGTTCTCCAGAAGCCCAGAGCTTTGTGGCATTCAAATCTGCAGAATAACTCTCACCCTACAAAGCTTCGGTTCTCCCAAACATTCTTTCTGCCTCCAAGTTTTCATACATATTTCCAGGGACTGAGAAGATGGTACATGTAAGATAAGCATCAAAAGGCAAATTCTTCAGTTTCTGGAGGCACCATCTCATCTGCAAACACATCTAATCTTTCCTCTACCCTGCTTCTTCTCATTCTTTTATTGCATCCCTTGCATAGTGATCCTCAAATTTTTTTCACATTATTTTATAAAAGTTCCTGGTCTGTGCCTTTGTATATATTCTGTTAATCTCGGGGTTGAAGAGAGTAACTCTGAAGGCAAAAAAAAAAAAAAAAAAAAGGTGTTTTCTCTTTATTCTGCATCTTCTTTTCCTACCTTCTTCTTTTCCCTTCTCCTCCTTCTTCTCCCAAGTAGCAGAATATGAAGCTAATCTGCCAGAGCAAGGCTCAAATCCCAGGGGCTCCTTAAAGGGGTCTGATCTTTGACTCCGGAGCTTACTGAACCTCCGAGACACACAGATCTACAAGCGAAGAGGGATGCAAACATTCCCTCCTCTTCCTATCGCCAGGACAGTTGGACAGTGACACCTACAGGCTCTCTCAGAGCTGGCTACTTACCCAGAGGGGCCCCAGAGAGCAAATTCCTGCATCTGTTGCTTGTCTCTCTGGAGTGTGGAAGGGAAAACATTTAGGGCTTCCCACTGTTCATTTCGGAGCTCTCTTTCTCTGTGCTACAGATTTCTAGCTTTTCATGATTGAAAGTCCACTATTCCTTCCTTTCTCCCTAGATTGGAGATATGGGTGTGGAAATGGAAAGGGGGTGCTTTTTGCTTGTTTTTCCCAGATGGGAACATTGGGGTTTCACAAAGATAAATTTGAACTTCACACCCTTTAGGGATTTGTCTGTCACTAGGAATCACACATCATAGAAAAAGCTTCAGTACCTGGTTTTATCCATGGGCTAGGATGAAGTGGCAGGGACATATGTATGGATGGCCTAGGACGGTATAAAGATGTTTAATGTCCCTTCACCATCTACCCCTTTTTCCCCATACCTTGTCCCATGACCTTTAGCTATCCCTTCTATTCCTTTCATTCAGGGGTTTCAGTGGCAAAGGGGAGGCTCAGTTAAAGATCTAAGGGGGCAGCATTGGGACTCTTGGCCAGTCTGCACCAAAGCTTTCCGTATCCCTAGACCTATCTGGCACCAGCTACTCCCCTAATCCCAGGATAAGGGTGAGATTATGTGAGTAGGCACAAGGCAGCACAAATTTGGGGGCTGTTCTTCCTCTCAGGATTCAGGCTGAATCTCCCCCTGGATAAGGTTTCCTGTCCCTGGAAACTACTGTGCTCCTGTTTTGCCTACCATCTTTGAAACTGTGGAACCCTCCCTTCTCTGATCACTGTTGTTCTTCCCAGATCTCAAAGGAAGGCATAAGAATGGGGAAAGATTTAAGGGTAGCTAGAGAGCTCATTACTGTTTAGAGGTGACAGCAAAAATCAGTGGACCAGGTAGAGTTTCTCTTCCAAGCTCTGGTTCTCCAGAAGCCCAGAGCTTTGTAGCATTCAAGTCTGCCTGTCTCTCTGTCTCTCTCTCTCTGTTTCTGTCTCTCTCTCTCTGTTTCTCTCTGTGTGTGTGTCTCTCTCTGTTTCTGTGTGTGTGTGTGTGTGTGTGTGTGTGTGTGTGTGTGTGTGTGTGTGTCTCTCTCTCTCTCTCTGTGTCTCTGTGTGTGTGTCTCTGTCTGTCTCTGTCTCTGTCTCTGTCTGTCTCTCTGTCTCTCTGTCTGTTTCTCTGTCTCTCTCTGTTTCTAGACACTTGACAGTAGCTGTAGCTGGAAGGCTAAGAAAGGGAGACAATGAAGGGAATTTCTTGGAGTCATATCTGGAGTAGGCATGTTCTAGACCAGTCAGTGGGCCCAAGTGGGTAACACGGCCCTGCTGCTGCTCTATATCTTTCACCTGAACCTATCCCTTTGGACCAGGAAGCCTACTTTGCTTAGGCAGAATTGGATCCAATTATCTTCCACCTCCCTGACCAGAACGTCCTTATGCTTTATACTGTTGACACTTATCTCACTGTTCTGGCTTCTCTAACCAGGACTATGTACAAACTTCTTGCTCATGGGGTTCATGGATCATTTCGGCTGCTTTCCCCTGGAGAGATTCATAAAAGATTTGTAGGAAGAAATTGCCTCTCATTCAACATTACTTAGGATCCTGTTTGCTCTCTCTGTTTCTGTCTCTGTCTCTGTTTCTGTCTCTCTGTCTCTGTCTCAGTCTCTCTCATCTACTGCCCTACCTCCCTGCCAATTTCTCCAGAATTTGAGATAGTAGAGTTTCCAGGCCTCTGCACTTCTTTTCCCTCTTGAACTCTTTAAAAGGATTAAAAATAAAACAGACAAAAATACCAACCAAATCTTATCCAAGCAAATGCTTCTCTGGAGGAATCTCTCTTGATTTGAGATAAATTATTTGTAAATCTTAAAAACTGTATAAATGTGTTATTATTATAGTTATTAATTTTAATAAAAAGGACATTAAAAATTCCTTACTTTTCAAATCTGATGTCCTAATATCCCCAAATTCACACATATAAAAACAATAATGCATTAGTCTATATTCAATGTCTATATCCCAACCCTAATCTCAGGACATAGTCAAGCTAATTCCTCCCTATTTCTTCCATCCCCAGCTCTGGTCAGCCTCCTTTCCTGAGGCCCTGGAACCCAAGTTCTCACTCATAATCCTCCTATATACCTCATACTTATCCTGAAATCTCCCTCCTACCTCATCCAGAGAAGAGCAGCCAGCAACCTGTCTCTTACCCTGTGACAATCTCAAAGGGCGGTAACTCAATCAGCTCCTTCAACTTCTCAGGATCATCCAGGTTATCAGAGTTCCCCTCTCCATTTTGAGGAGCAGCAGCGGCAGCCTCTTCTTTCTGAGCCATTTGGGGGTGGACTGGAGCAATCACTGGAACAGTTAGTCTGGGGTTTGGGGGCTTGGCTAGGCCACGAACTGAGAGCTAGTGGGGCTGGTGAGCAGCAGCTGTCATCAGCTAAATCAGGCTGAGAGCAGGAGAGAGCTGGGACTCTCTGAGCTCAATGTCCCTGCCTCTCTGTGGCTGGGGCCTTATAACCCCGTGCCTTCCCTCCCCCACTCTTTTTTTAATTGAGTGACGAATATGTTGGAGTGGGGGGAGTGGAAAATTTTGGCCATTGGAATCCCCTATTTATCAGTAGGTAGAGACAGAAAGTTGGCAGGTCAGATGCCCTGGCCTCTGGCTCTCTGATGCAGCCCTCAGCCCACTACCTTGTTCTACTCCAGCCTTGTGCTCGTGAACTCCCTGTTCCCACAACCCTAACTAGGGTGGGTAGGAATGACCAGTGTTTCCTGAAAATTTAGATTGGGATCACTGGGGGGCTCTAAGAGGAGTAATTTTTTTTTTTTTTTTTGCATAGGGAGTTGGGCAGAGTCCGGATGGGGGGAGATTTGGGAATAGGTTAGGTCAAAGTACAATAAAACAAGGTGGAATAGGAATGGGGAAAAGTCAGTGCCTGAATGGTTGAATCAAATCCAACCTGCTAATTTATCCATGTTTAGTTGCAAGCCATACAGCAATTCTGTCTCCCCATAGTGCCATGCATCCTTCCTCCTAAAACCCGAGAAAAGTCCTCAAAGTGGAATATTTTCAAATATGTCTCAAGTGCTCAGCCTGACAAAGGAATCCCAAGCTGGGCTAAAGAGGAGAGGGTGTGAATTTGGTCAGGGACGTTTTAGGGTGAGACAAGAGGGGCCAGGATGATTATGCATCTGTGCTAAATACATTTTGGGACAAATGGGAATGTGTGCCTATTTGCAGATGGCTCGAGGGTTCACGGGAATACCCTTGGGGTAGGGCGTACATATACCCACAGAGGTGGTGATAGTGGCAGAATTATTAGTGAGCATAGTTTAATTGGTTGGTGGGTAGTGACTTTAGATCAGGGAGAAGCAAAGCAATAAAAAACAAAATATTTAACCAAGTATGCCTTTATTATGGTCAAATAGATCAAACTTTTATATACAAGGCAGCTCAAACGTCTTAGTGTGATTTTAAGCTATTAAAATTTAGTAGCTTGTAAGTTATTGAAGCTTAACACAGCACCAAGACTTTTGGGACACCCTAGATAAGAATTGAATTTGTCTTGAATAAGACGTTTCTGAAGAAACCTGGAGTCGATCTCATGCTTGTACTCTGCATTGCTCACCATTCCAGTTTTGCTTGGTATGAAACCTCTAAGATCTTTGTTATTAGCAATAATAATTATATAGAAATAATATCTTCACAACAGCTTGGAGGTAGGTTATATAGATTATATGGACATAAATTTTTTTTTAAAAAAGATATGTTTTTGGCTTTGTTTTTGGAAGAAGAGGAGTAGAAGGCAAAAAAGATGTTTGCATCCGTGTGCTAAAGTAAGTTGAAACTTACTTTAATTCACAAAAACCCCAGCACACAGTGAGTCAGATCTGGATTCAAACCCAACTTTGGACACTCGCTGGACTCTGAGAGAATTAGCTCCTAAAATTTCTGGATTTAATTCGCTTCTGACCTTTATCATACTGTTTTGGCTACATATGATTCAGAAGTGAGGAATCGGGGTTTAGGTCTTTGGTTTAATCTCTGACACACATTTGAACCTCAGACTAATATGTATAGAGTCCTTCCTATTCTTGCAAGGAGTAGTTTGAAAGGGACAAAGGTAAGAGAGATGAGAAGGCATTAAGATGGCTTCTTTTCTACTCCCCCATCTTCTTCCAGGCTCTGGTTACTAACAGTTTGGTCTTTATTTCCAACAATCTCATCCTTTGACTTAGAGACCCGGGGAAGTCAGAGGGACCTGGACAGAAAGAGAAATCTTTTTAAAACTTCCTAGACCTCTGAAAGCTCTTTGCAAATAGCCCAGTCTAGGCTCTCGATCCCTCTTCTTCCATCCCAGCCTTGCTCCCTCTGACATTTAGGAGAGTGACTTTGAGCCAAATGTCTTTACCCCTGATTGATAGCTTCCTTTACCCCCATCATTCTCCTCCTCTCTTCACCAAATCCACCCTTGGAGATCCCTTTGACCCTCACTGGTTATTTTTGACTCCCCTTGGGGGGTGGGGAACCGCTATCATGCCCAACCCAGGCCATTCTCCCCAACCCCCAAGTGCTGCAGTTAATCTGGGGAATTCAGTGCCAGAGACCTAGCTCCTCCCCCTCCAGCTGCTACTGAGATCCTTCTAGGGCAGTGAACTACCCACTAGGGCCCCCTCCCCAATTCTTAGTGGATTTAAAGGGCCCACACAGGACTACGAGAATTTCTCAGTCCTATTTCAGCCTTTGCCTTGTCTTACCTTTTCTTACATTCAAAAATTCTCTACAGTAAAGGTATGAGAAAGATGCAGTGAAACACTTCAGAGAAGGAGGAATTTCCAATAAACATCTTTTTAGCACCAACTGTATGCAAGACTGTGAGAAAACTTAAACAGTTTAGACAGGACAGATTCCCTTCCTCTTTTAGTTTATGGTCTAATAAGAACTTTGCACATAATAGAAGATAAATAGTCTATAAAATAATATATTATATGTGAATCAGGAAAGTCCAAAGTGATGTGTGAAGTTGCCAGAATAATTAATTAGCAAACAGCAATTAGGAAGACTTTTTGGAAGAAATAACATTTTAATAACGATGATGGTGGTTATAATGATGATAGCTAGCACTTCAAGGTTTACAGAGTGCTTTACAAACATCATTTTTTTTTCCTCACAAAAACCCTGGTAGGTTAGTGCTATTATTATTCCTATTTTGCAGGTAAAAAACTGAGGTACATAAAGATTAAGTGACTTACTCCATAGCTAGTAATGATCTGAGGTCTATTTGAGATCATGTATTCCCGACTTCAAGATTTATGTGTGTGTGCAAGTGTACAAATGCACACATACACACATGTATATGCACATACATACAGATATAATACATATCTGTATATATGTGTACATACATATATTTCATACACTCACACACACCATCTAACTGCCTAGCTGGGGTATAAAAATTGGAGAGACTTTAAACAAGTGGAGGGCAGGATTTAGGGCATTCAGGTCGGGAACAGTGGAAGGAGAGACAGATGTGGAAAATGTAGACATGAATATATATATATATATATATATATATATATATATATATATATATATACACTACACACATGCATACGTGTATGTATGTATATTTATGAGATGATAAGTAATCCAATTTGTCCAGAATTGTAGGTGAATGGTAAGAGTCTGAGAAAAGGTTGGGAGAAGTGAGATAATATCAGATAGTGAAAGACCTTGAATGACAAAGAAGCTTAAATTTACTGATAATAGATAATAGATTTTGCAGAACAGATTTTGAGTCAGAGAGAGAGAGAAACAGAGACACACACAGAGAGACAGAGAGAGAGAGAGAGACAGAGAGACAGAGAGACAGAGACACACATACAGAGACAGAGACTCCTACAGGAACTTGGTGCTTTTGATTGTGAACCTGAGGAGTGGGGGGAGAGGAAAACAAAGCCTAGAAGAATATAAGGAAGGATAGGATCCTAACAGCAAAGATGAAGTCATAGAACATTGGTTCACAGGAAGGAATTAGGCTGCAAGGGTGAGAGAAGACCCGAAGGAAGGATATAAACATTCTTTAAGCACCCACTGCTAGGGACTGTGTCAAGTACTTTACAAATATGATCTCATTTTATCTTCACAACAACCCTGGAGGTAGGTGCCATTATTATATCCATTTTATAGATGAGGAAACTGGTAGGCAGGGGTTAAGTGACTTGCTCAGGGTCACACAGTGTGTGAGGCTGGATAATAATAATAATAAAAGCTAACATTTATATAGTGCTGTGTGCCAGGCACTATGCTAAATTCTTTACAATAACAATATTATCTTATCTGATTCTCCGAACTATTCTGGGAGGTAAGCATAATTAATATCTCCATTTTACAGTGAAGGAAACTTTACAGTAGGCAAAGATTAAGTGACTTGTTCCGGTTCACAAACTAAGTCTGAAATTGGATAATAATAACAATAATAACTTTTACAGCACTTTTTACAATGGCTTATTATAAGGCAGGTACTTTGATAAGCGCTTTACAATTACTACAATTGTCATTTGATCCTCACAACAACCCTGGGAAGTAGGTGCTATCGTTATTTTTATCCTCATTTTACAGATGAGGAACTGAGACAAATAGAGGTAAAGCGATTTGTCCGCAAGGTCTGGGGCTGGATTTGAACTCAGGTCTTTACTCCAGACCCAATATTTTATCCACAGAGGAATAAGCACAAAGAACAAATCAGTCCTTTCCAGACTTGTCTCTGTCATTTTTTGAGTTTCTGCTTCCCCTCAGTAGAATTGAGGTGTCATTCAATGAGCTAGATTGGATTAAGTTAGAAAAAAAAATCCTAGATTTTTAAAAACTCGAAGGGACCTCACAGACCATCTAGAATCCAACTTCTGGCCTTTAAAGATGAGAAGACTGAGACCTAGGGAGGAAAAATGATTTGCCCATGTTTACCCAGGGAGAACCTACAGCATAGTGCAGTGGCAAGAGACTAAGAACTGGGTTCAATCCTGAATCTCATTACCATTATATTCTTGGACAAATCACTTAATCTCTTCTAGGTTTGTTTCCTCATCTGTTAAATGAGAAAGTTGGACCAAAGGGCCTCGGAGGAGCCTTCCAGATCTTAATCTACAATCTTACGGTTAATTGTTTTTCTCTTCCCATAGCCTTTTAAGAAAGCACTTTGAAGCATGTTACCTTTTGTTATTGAGTTGAGACTGGGGGCAATTCCTGCCTAGATGGAGGCAGAGGGTTAATGCTCATTGGATTGGGTAACTGCCTGCCCAGGGGAAGGGAAAGGAGCTGGCCAGGAGGCAGGGGAAAGTGGAGGTTTGACTAGGGGAAGGTTTAAATTCTCAGTGATGAAAGGAGACACCTTACAGCTCTTTGAAGGGACTGGCGCTTTATGTGCAGGGACAGCTGGAGACCCGTCAGTGTGTTGCCTCTGAAACTTTCCCCCACCCCCTCCAGTTGTCACTACTGAGACTGGATGTGGTACACAAACATAGGTCAACACACAGATACTCCCTGGTGGGCACAACCCAACCCCCTAAGGCAACAGGGTTTGTTGACATAAACAGTTTATAATGGGGAAATGAGTCTCCAGTGGTCTATTCCCTTAAAAGGGATCCAAGACTACGGGCTCAACTTGGGCAAATTGTAAAGTGAACAAAGAGTGGATTCCATATCTCTTTCTTCCTTCCCTCTTCTTTTATCCTGTGCTTCCCTTTCGGGGTCCCATTCCAGAAATCTATAGCTACCATCTTACTTAACTTGTCCCTATAACTGGAGAAGAGTACCTGACTCACATTAAAGTGTTAGGGATTTAATAGCTGTGGTCCTTTTCCAGGTGAGTTTGCAGGAAAGATAGATAAAAACATTTATTAAGTGTTAATTATATGCCATATATTGTGCTGTCTTAAAATAGAATCTCATGGGAAAGGACAGGGCTTAACTCCAAAGGAATTAATCAGGGATGGTGGAATTTAGGATAGCAGTAGGGAGTATGGGGAAAGGTTTCCCTCAAATTATGTCAAATATATCTAGGTAGGTTGAGCAATGATAGTGGAGGGAGGTTTTATTGCTTCTCTCTCTCTCTCCCCCTCTTCCTCTCTGTCTCTCTGTCTCTCTGTCTCTCTGTCTTTTTGTCTTTGTCTCTCAATCTCTCTCTTTTCCTCTCTCTCTCAATCTCCCAATCTCTTTCTTTCTCTCTCCCTCCCTCCTTCCATTTCTCTCTGTCTCTGTCTCTGTCTCTGTCTCTGTCTCTGTCTCTGTCTCCGTGTCTGTCCATTTCTGTTTCCTCTCTGTCTCTGTCTGAATTTCTGTCTATCTCTCTGTCTCTTTCTCTTTTTGTCTCTCTCTCACACACCCCTCTTCTAGACAGCTGGCGATGTCTGTTCACATTCATCATACCCAATCACATTAGACAAGTATAAATATACAAATTCCATCCTCCCTCTTTTATCCAACATAGTTAACACCCCCTTTTCAACATCCCCCTTTTCCTGTTCTACTCTATATAATCTCCTATCTCAGACTCCTCAAGAGGGATTCCTGGGG
Organism: Sarcophilus harrisii; assembly: GCF_902635505.1. Classification (NCBI taxonomy): domain Eukaryota; kingdom Metazoa; phylum Chordata; class Mammalia; order Dasyuromorphia; family Dasyuridae; genus Sarcophilus; species Sarcophilus harrisii. The sequence continues at coordinate 273,036,750 of NC_045429.1, forward strand.
CAGATTTACTTGTTGGTAGCCTTATCTCCCTCCTTCCCATTCCTACTATAATGACTCACCAAAATACCATGTACTAGATTGAGGTTCTCCTCCGTTATTTGGAAAAATCACATCCACAAAAATACCCCATATACACAAGAAGGGGTTCAGACATGTGGAAACACACTCACCACAGGACAAAAAGCTGGGTACACACATATATACTCAAGCAAGCATGCTTTGGATGGAGGAATCCTGAGATATATCTGGCTCTGGCTGTAAAGGCAGTTTCTGATTTTATTTATATACAACCCAAGGCTAACTAGCAACAAGACAGGAGGAGGAAGGTGAGGTAGATGCTTCCTGCATGGGACTGGGGGCTGGAAATTGGTGGTGGGGGAGAGGGAAAGGTTGGACAGATGAGTTTAAGTAAGATTAGAGACTATGAATCAAGGGGCCTGGGTTTTTAGTAGATCAGAGACCAAATTCTACAAAGTACTGGGGAGGCCTCTTGAACTTGAACTTCCTTATACCTTTAGGTTAAGGTATTCCTGGTTTTCTGGAAGTATGAGGAATCCAATAAGGTTTGTACTATCTCTGCCATCCATACCATTTATCATAACCTGAGGCACGGGTATCTCTGTGCTAACCTCTGAGGGTGAAGGAACCTACCTTCTTCTTTTTTTTTTTTTTTAATTTTCTTTTTTTTTTTGTTTTATTTATTTATTTATTTTTTTAATAGCCTTTTATTTATAGGTTATATGCATGGGTAACTTTACAGCATTAACAATTGCCAAACCTCTTGTTCCAATTTTTCACCTCTTACCCCCCACCCCTCCCCCAGATGGCAGGATGACCAGTAGATGTTAAATATATTAAAATATAAATTAGGTACACAATAAGTATACATGACCAAGCTGTTATTTTGCTGTACAAAAAGAATCAGACTCTGAAATATTGTACAATTAGCTTGTGAAGGAAATCAAAAATGCAGGTGGGCATAAATATAGGGATTGGGAATTCAATGTAATGGTTTTTAGTCATCACCCAGAGTTCTTTCTCTGGGCATAGCTGGTTCAGTTCATTACTGCTCCATTGGAAATGATTTGGTTGATCTCATTGCTGAGGATGGCCAGGTCCATCAGAACTGGTCATCATATAGTATTGTTGTTGAAGTATATAATGATCTCCTGGTCCTGCTCATTTCACTCAGCATCAGTTTGTGTAAGTCTCTCCAGGCCTTTCTGAAATCATCCTGTTGGTCATTTCTTACAGAACAATAATATTCCATAATATTAATATACCACAATTTATTCAGCCATTCTCCAACTGATGGGCATCCACTCAGTTTCCAGTTTTTAGCCACTACAAAGAGGGCTGCCACAAACATTCGTGCACATACAGGTCCCTTTCCCTTCTTTAGTATCTCTTTGGGATATAAGCCCAGTAGTAACACTGCTGGATCAAAGGGTATGCACAGTTTGATAACTTTTTGAGCATAGTTCCAAACTGCTCTCCAGAATGGTTGGATTCAGGAACCTACCTTCTAAGGCATGAATTCTAGTTTAGGACTTGAAATCAGGTCTTCTTGATTCCAAGACCAGTTTTCTATCTACTTTGCTATAATAGTTGCCTTACTTAAAGATTTACAATCTAAATCTAATACAAACAATATGTAAATACATACACTCATATAAATATGATAAATGGGAAATAATTAACAGAGGAAGGAATGGTGAATTAAAAGGGGTTAGGGAAGCCTTCCTATGGAAGATGAGATTTTAATTGGGACTTAAAGGAAGCCAGGGAGGTCAGCTGTTGGAGCAGAGGAGGGAGAACACTGTAGGTATGGGAGAAGTGTTTGGTTCATCTTGTTCATGGAACAACCTGGAGGCCAGTGTCATTGGGTCAAAGCATATTGTTGGGAAATAAGGTGTAAGAAGATATAAAGGCAGAAGGGGGCTGGATTAGGAAGGGCTTTAAATGCCCAAGAAGCATTTTGTACTTGATTCTGGAGATAATAAGAAGCCATGGGAGTTTATTGAGTAGCAGGTAGTGACAGTAATCAAACCTTCCTTTTAGGAAAATCACTTTAGTGCAGTGGGGTGGGGAAAATCACTTTAGATTGAAGTGGGGAAAGACTTGAGGCAGGCAGACTTGCAAGCAGGTTATTGTAATAATCCAGGTGTAAAGGAATAAAGGGCCCAGCAAAGGAGATAAAAGGATTGGCCAGATAGGTAGAAGAAAAACTAGGAGGGAGTGGTGTCCTGGATATCTATCAAAAGGGAGAGAATTATCAAATATCAATGACTGCAGACAAGGAAAATGAGGATCGAGAAAAGGCCACTGAATTTGGCATTTAAGAGATACTTTGGGGAGAGCTGTTTCGGTGGAATCCAGCTTGCAAGGGATTAAGAGCACTGCAAGAGAAGAGAAAGTGGAGGCATTTATTGTAGACAGTCTTTTCCAAGAGTTTAGCAATAAAGGGCAGGAAAGAGAGAGGACCATAGGTAGCAGGGGTGGAAAGATCAACGGAGAATTTTTATCAAGATAGGGAGATAAAGGGATATTTATAGGCCATAGGAAATGAGCCAGTACATAGGGAGAGATTGAAAATAAATGAAAGAGTGGGGAATGACCTAGGGGACAATCTATTGGAAGAGATGAGTTTGAATGGAATCAATTTAACAGGTAGAAAAGTTAGCCTTCCTAAGAAGTAAAGCCACTTTATCATGTGAGACAGGGGTGAAGTTAGACCCTGTGATTGTAATGGCAGGAGGATGAGGAAGAGGAGACAGTTCATGAAGAATGGCCTCCATTTTTTCTGTAAAATTTGAGACAAGGTTCTCAACCAAGAGGATGAGGAGCCAAGAGAGATTTGAGGAGGGATGGACAGATTTGGAAGAGCTCCTGTGGGGAGTGGGAGAGTGAAATTATAAAGCAGTTGGAGTGGGATTGCCTAGCAGCAATCCGAGGGTCTAATTGAGGTTGTGTAACACAAATTTGTAGTGAGCCCAGACAAAGGGTTTGTGTGATTTTTCTTTACCTTTATTCAGCAGCATGTGTGTAGGCATAAAGGTAACAAATGGTAGAAGTGATTCTAGGCTGATGGGAACTATGGGAGATTAAGTTGATTGAAGAACTGAATGGTGAGGGCATTTGAGGAAGAATCAATATATATGTTGAAGTCCCTTAGTATGAGAGCAGGAGCCGGGAGAAGAAATTGTAAGTCAAGTATAGAACTCATTGAGGAAGGAAGGGAAGTGATGGAAGATGGGTGATTTTCTGTAACTATCAGCATTTTGACTGTGTGGTAGGTGAACCTGAAAGAGAGAGGTGATAGAAGGGGGAGAACCTGGAAGTGTCAATGAGAAGCAAAGAGTATTTCAACTCTCCCACATCAAGTAGTGAGCTGAGGAGAATGAATAAAAGTCCAGCTACTACTAGTGTACATAGTTCAGACCTAACATTTCAGGATTGTAGAAGAAACTCAAACAACTCAACAGGTAAATTTTGAATAGAGTATAAGGAAGAAAAAAGAGCAAGATGACGAGACAGACATTCACAGATCACAGGATTGAAGATTTAAAGCTGAGAAGGGACTTAGAAATTATTTCTTTCAAACTCTTTGTTTCATAAATGAGAAAAATGAACTAAGGTCACATATGGGCAGAGTCTGAATCCATACCCAGGTCCTCTGATTTCCAAAACCCTGCTCTTGTCATCAAACCAAGAAGAGAGAGCTTTGGTGCAGGTACAGGACACCTAAGGTGAGTGGGCATCCCTGATAAGGGCTCAGCATGACCTCACCCCAGAGGTGCTAGTCCTCCCTGAATACCCCATGTACCTCAAAGTCACATAGCTAGATTATATAAGAAAGCAGGACATGGCCAGGTATTCCTGACTTTGAGACTCCACCCACAATCCCTACTGTCTCTGTTACTGTTACTATTATTACTGCTATTATTTTATTTATATACATTTATACTTGTACACTCATATGCATTAATATTGAAGCTTTCAGATAAACCCACTCATATGCAAAATTTATCACATACTCAGAACCAATGAAATTTTTATTTTTATTTGTAAAATAAAATGCTTTTAACCAGATGCAAGGGCCTCTTTATTCTCTTAGACAAATAATGGCAAAGAAGAAATGAATTAGCTTGGGATTAGAGAGGAGGTTCAAAATCAGGCAGCTTATTTTGGAAGGGTATGGAAATATTGATCAGAGACTGTGTTTGGGATTCCTTGTCCCTGCCCCTCCCTCATTCCCTGCTCTTAGTTTTTTCAACCCCAACCCTTGACATTCCTCCCTTTTTGGTCTTTCCTCAAATTCTCCTTTCTTTCTATCTCAGTCTATCTTCTCTCCCAAGGGCTGAAACTGGGATTGGGAAGAGAGATGTGGCTCTGAACTGGAGTCGTCCATCCATAGATGATAGGCCAATGAAGTGGTCAGTGTGAGCCAGGCCAGGTAGGGCAGCAGGAGCAGGACAGCGAGGCCATTGATGGACTGCCAGCTCAGTGCCATACCAAGCACCAGTCCATAGAGCAGAAGCAGATGGCATAGGGTCTGGAAGAGAGAGGAATGGACAATAAGATGGTGTGGAGGGGTAGGGTGGAAGCACAATTAGGCCAGGGAATGGGGGAAATAACGCTGGTATCAGTAAAGATTCCCCTTCTCCCCTGGCTTCCACCTTCAGCTTTACTTTTGCTTCCCCCCACCACCATATAATCTGGGACTTTGCTCACTGAACAGATGAATGGTCTGCTTTGGGGTCTTTCCCTCCCCTCTTTATCAAGGACACCCCCCCCCCCCACTAATGCATGCCCCCAGCCACATCCGGGATATTTCCACCCTTACCAGCCCAAGGTTATGGGTTCCGAAGAAGAGGAGGAGTATGATCCAATTGAGGACAAGCTGGGTAGCATAGAGACCAAGGGGCAGGGCCAGAGAACGGTCAAAGCCCCCACCCAGATCCTTCCACACTAGATAGGAAGCATAGCTTTGGGGAGGAAATAAAGAATATCTTAGTCAGGAAAACCTGGAGGGAAGTGGGAATGGATGGGAAGGGGTCATTGGCGTGCTGGGCATAGGACAACCACCAGAGGAAATCTGAGGGCCCATGTGAAGCTTTCGCTGTTTGAACCGTTCCCCAAGAGGATCTTGACTTCTGGGAGGGGATGCCATGACATGCAAGTGAGTTGGACTCGAGGGAGGGAGGGATGGGCAAGGTCACCTGCCTCACTTTCCCCTCCAGGGCCAGTGGCCAGATATGGATCAGGACAACTGGGGATGGCCCTGGATGAATGGGAGACCTTGGCCCTTTTAAGTGAAGATCTCAGTTTGACTGAGGCTGCAGCCAGGTAGCCATTGAGACAAAGAATCTCTTCTTTCACCTAGTCCAAGAGTATAGGTGTCAGAGCTCAGGCCTGTGGAAAAACTGACTGGGAACCCGATAATAATTGACATTTCTAAAAGTACTTGAAGGTTGCAAATTGCTTTATAACAATTTTATGAGGCAGGTAGTTCAAGTATTATGCCCATTTTACAGATGGAGATACAGATTAGTTAAAGTAACTTGCCCAAATCTATACAACTATTATGGGTGGTCTTCTGACTTTGGGTGTGTTTGCCTTTTGAGAGACAGAGGGTCTCTGAAGTAGGGTGAGGAGGTATAGCAGAAAGTAACAAATGTGTTGTTTAACTGCTTTCTTGTGTCCGACTCTTCATGATGCCATTTTGCATTTTCTTGGCAAAGATATTACAATGATTTGCCATTTAGGTCATTTTACAGATGCCTCATTTCTGAGGCAAACAGGACTAAGTGATTAGCCCAAGGTTGTACAGCTCTTATGTATCTGAAACTGGATTTGAATTCAGGAAGAGGAGTCCATCTGACTCCTGCACCAGCACTTGATCCACTGTGCTACCTAGTTAAGAGCTAGAAAATATTTAGAATAAAGAGGCTGGAGGCTAGAAGCAGTCCTAATGGGATAGATGTGGGTCTCTGGAAAGTTGCAGAGACTTAATTGAAATGGTGGCCCTTTCTTCAGAAAAGAAAAATTAGGGATAGGAACCAGGTGACTGTGAATAGAGTGCCTGGAATCAGGAAGTCCTGAGGTCAAATTTGACCACACACACTTAATAGGTAAAACAAATTCCTTAATTTAGGGTCTGTCCTCAGCTACAAAATGGGCATAATAGTATCCACCTCACAATATTGTTGGGAGAAATAAGATAAAATTCAAAAAAATCACTCAACACAGTGCCTGGCACATATAAATATTTATTTATATTTTAATTTATATAAATATTCATTCCATGTTTTCTCCCTTCTTCCTGACTCTCTTCTCTCTCCCATCTTTCATATTTCTAGAGGAAGGCTTATTGCAGAAATTATGAGCCTACAAGTGTTTTATTTTTTGTTTTAGCCCTAGAAAACATTGAGGATGGGGCTTGGGAATTGGGGAGAAGGTTGCACTTAGGGCCTCACCCCATGGTGGAGTAGATGATGGTCCATACAATTAAGAAGAACTTGTTGGATGGCCACCAGGGCGGCTTTTTCAGGGTCTTATACCAGGTGGGCATGTGCTGTTGAGCAAACAACCAGCCCACAATGGGTCCCACATGGGGCAAGGCCATGAAGAAGGTGCTTTGAGGCCACATTGTCCAGGGGGATGGCACCTGAGGAAGAAGAGATGCTAATGATTAGGGTGGCCCTGAGTTCTACCCATTATCCCAGCTCTTTGCTTCCTTCTCCAAACTGTCTTCCTTTAAGTGTTCACTTTCTTTCCTATCACTGTCCTTCTGTAGAACCTTAATCACATACTGGTTCTGTGACACTTAGAATCAGTAACTAGAGTATTGGTCTTTTAGTCATGAAGACTTGTATTTAAATCATCTTACTTCATATACTTACTAATCATGTGACCCTGGGCCAGGTATTCGGAGCAGTCTGTTTGTTTATCTGTAAAACAAGGAAAATATTAGTTCCAATATTAGAGGGTTGCTGTAAGGATCGAATGAAATAATATGTAAAATTCTTTGATAACCTTAAATCATCTCGTTTATCCTTTCATTTTTCTAAACCCTATGAAAAAAACTTGAGGGCCCAATTCAAGTCCCATACCCTCTCTGAAACTTTTGGACTGTTCTGGTCCATAGAATAAACTCTGTTTTCTCTATCTCCCTCCCCCTCCCCCCCCCCCCCCCCGCACTTATTATCCCTATCACTCATTGAGCACTTAGTATACGCAGATTGCCTTGATTGTTTCATGCATGCTGTATTTTTCCTCCCCAATAAGACTGTGAGCTCTCTGAGATTGAGTTTTTGAGCACTTGGGACCATAACTGGACTCTCAGTGAATTGAAATGAACAAAGCACAACTGAACAGAATCAGAGACATGATGAACATTCAGGTCTTCCTGACTCCTGATCCAATACTACCCACTAAGCCACTAGCTATCATCTTGAACAAATTACTTCTTTAAGGCTTTCTTGGTTCCAGTTCTTCCTCAGTAAAATGATGAGGTTGCACTATAGCTAAGATTCCTTCCCACTAAGAAATCCTATGAATCCCCTTGCATCTGTCCTTGGACTACGTTTCAATCTCTTGTTTAATTAATTGGTCACCCCCTAGGGATTATCGGGTTTCTTTTTATTAAATATCTCAACTTCCCGGCTCTACTTCAAGCGTTATCTACCTTCCCCAGGCATTCTGCCCCAGGGATCCCAGTCTGGCAGCCCTGAGCTAGCCCAGCCCAGCCCAGCCTACAGGTGCCAATTCCTTCCCGCTCAAATTCAAACTCAGCTACTGGGCAATCTGTTTACTTCCTTCTCTAAGGAGAGGTTTAGCTCCATCTAGCATCTAGCTAGAGATTCTTTCTGATCTTCTCCACCTCCACAGAGTAGGGCAGGAAGCCCAAGTCCAGAGTATGGGAAGCTCTTCAGTGACAAAAAAAAAGTCCAAATTTCCCCCTCTCTCTTATCTTCCCCCCTCTCCAAGACAGCAAGCAATCCGATATGTCATACATGTACAATCATTTTAGACATATTTCCATATTAGTCATATTGTCTCACATATATTCTTGCCCCAATGATTGAAATTAAATTGACTGAACAAGCTAATACACAGTTCCCCTAAGTAGGAGTCCTAACTCAATTGGTTTCAAGGATTCCTTGGTCTGAGTGGTGTATTCTTTTTAGTCTGTTTTTGTCTATTTACTAGTTTCCTCATCTATACTTTGGAGATAATAATAGCCCATACTTTAGGGAATTGTTTTGTGAGGATCAAATGAGATTTTATATATATATATATATATATATATATTATATTATGCATATAATATATATATATATATATAAAGTGCTTTGCAAACTTTGAAGCCTGACAGCTAAGTCAACTAAAGTTTTTTCAGCAGTTACTATGTGGCAAGCATTATATTAAACACTTGAGATACAAAGAAAGTCAAGAGACAATCCCCTCCCTCAAAAAGTTTACACTCTAGTAGGATTAAAGTACTATATAAATGAGTTATTACCTTTATTATTACCTTTCTGGATGCCTGACACTAACAGTCTTAAAGCCTGTATCTCTCTCTCTCTCTCTTTTTTAAAATAGTATTTTATTTTTCCAAATACATGCAAAGATAGTTTTCCATATCCACTTTCATAAAACCTTGTGTTCCAAATTTCTTTCCCTCTTTCCTCCCTTCTCTCCTCCCCAGGACAGCAAGCAATCCTATATAGATTAAACATTACACCTTTTCCTTTTGGTCTATCCTAGAAGAATACCTGTTTCTACATATTTTTCTCCCTATTCATTCTCATTCTCTCCACCCCATCCCCAACCCCTCCTTACCTTAGTCAGTTGACTTTCTACATCCTGAGCCTGATGACTTATATAGGAGAAGAAGAGAAGAACTTGTAGAAGGGTTGGGAGGAGGTAAGGTGGGGCTCACTACCTTCCGTTCTCAGATGTCTGGGACAGAGACAAGTAGCCATAGGAGAAAGATATCAGTGAGGAGGTGCCTGAATTTTCATTTTATAAGTCAACCCTTTCAAGCTCCCCTCACTCAGATTTCCTTAAACCTTCATTACTCTTCCCAGATGTCTATTCTCTTTAGGGAGTCATCTTACAGAAGGACAGGAAAGTCTTCTAGAATCTGATTGCCCATTTATGGCTCTATGGCTCCTGACTTTATGTATGTAAGAGTCCTTATGTTAGGCTCTGTCATTTTCTGATCCCATCCCCAATAGTATCCTTGTAGGTGAAAATTATATTAGACTGACAAGGAATAAGGATTAAGAAAGTCCTAGACTTGGGACTGCTTGGTAGGCCATGAAACAAACAGAAAGAGAAACAATTATTTTTAATTCTGCTTTTTTACTTGAATGGCCCATCCAGGTGGCCAGGGCTTATTTGCTTGTTAATGTAATGATTTTTCTCTAATAACAAGGAGTTCAGTGAAAGAGGAAAAAAGCCTATTTACTAACTGACTGGAAGCAGAGAGCTCTATCCCCAAGGGTTAATCTCCCTCCTTCTTCATTACAAGTCACTCTACCCTTTGATTCGAGCCTCTAAGGCTTGATCTCACTAACTCTTTTATCTCATCCTTCAGGTTTTCCTCTGTCTGTGGGGGTGGGGAGTATATTCTGATCTTTTACTTTAACCCTGGGTTGGGTTTGGGGAGGGCAGAAGGGGAGAAGAGGGGAGTGAGAAAGGCAGGCAGGTGTGTCGGAAGGCAGGAGAATTATTAACTGAGACTAGAAGAGGAAAAGTAATTTCCTTCCTAAGGGGGATGACAGCTGGGGGATTGAGAAACCTCCTAGGAAGCCCTCAATTAGAATCCAGCCAGAAGGTGAGGACTTGTGGTGCAGTGAAAAGAGCATTGGATGAAGAATCAGAAAACTTGGGCTCAAAAATCCTACCTTGAACACAGATACATCTATTTATTTAATCAAGTTGATTGGTTTCTCTGGGTCTCAGGTAACATGAGGCCTGAATCTGGAAGACCTGAGTTCAAAACTGACTTTATACTACTAGCCATGGGCAATTCATGGAACTTCTGTCTGCTTCAGTTTCTTCAACTGTGAAGTCGGGATAATAGTAATACCTGACTTTACAGGATCGTTGTGAGGTTCAAGTCAGATAAATTTGTAAAGAGCGTAGAACGGTGTTTGACACATTACTTAATAGGAAATTGTTTCCTTCCTCAGTTTTTTCGTGTGTAAAAGGAGGAATTTGTACCGAATGATCTCAAAATTCCCTTTTAACTCTGAGTGAGATTCTATTCCTCTCCAAGCTGAGCTCACCCCTGAGCGTTCAAAGGTATCTGAACTTTACAGTTGTCCTGTCTCCTCCCAATCTCAAAAGTGTAAAAATACCTGATCATGTGTATAGACCCCATTTTGCCCTCTGAAATTTAGGAATGTCAGCAAACCGGGAGATCCGTTCGAGACTGTTATTTAATCAGGGACCACTAGAGGGGGTAGAAAGGCAAGGTTTTTAGCTGATCCACCTGAACAAATTTTCCTCCTTCCTCCCCCTTCCTCAACCACTCTACCACTCAAGATTATGGGGTCAGGCAAGACCATAGGTTTCTGGCATCCTTGCCTCTTTCCTGGATCTCCCTGCTTGAATGTCCACTGAACTCAGACACTGTCTTTTTTCCTCTAAAATAAAAATAAAAAATCCTAAGATTTGCTCCACTTTCCTTTTAAGGAGGTAAGGCGGAGGAACTAGGGACTATTCCAGGAAAGCTCAGGCCACACCCTCTGTCTAGATTCCACTTCCCTGCTACATTCCATTCTTACCTTTCTTTTGGCTACTGCTTTGTTCCGACTCCTTGGAGACCCAGGGGAATTCAGGTCTTCGGAATAATTAAGTAAGTGTGCAGTTGGATGTATGTGACTGCTGAGTATGTGAGATGGGCTCAATAAGGCAGCGAGTGATCCAAAAGGGGGAAAGGGGGGGAGAGGGCAGGAGAGGGGCAAAGGCTTGAAAGGGTTTGGGTAGGGAGTGGGGAGGTGGGTAGAATCTAGACATATGTCTGTACATTGGAATCAGAAATTTCTATTCTGCAAAGTGTTCGCTGAAAACATGCAGATTATGAGGTATTCGTTTGGAATCTTACACATTGGGCACTTTTTCTAAAGCTGGATTAGGGATCATGAAGGTGTCTACCTAGCAGTATCTTGGGAAAGAACGATGGGGAAGGCAAGGAGAGACTTTCAAGTATGTTATAAATTGACTTCTAGGTAAATTGCTGGGGGGAGCTAGGAAAGGGATAGAAAGTGGGCTTGTGATGTCTAGGTGAGGAAACTCCTTCAATCAATGCAGGCTGGCACCTTGGCTACTAATAATCGTGGACAGTTGCCTAGACTAGATCACTGGAATGTGTCAGCTACAGAACTTGAACTCAGGTCTTTCTGGTTTTGAGGCTGTCTCTGTACTAGGTCATAGCGGCTGGAGAGAAGAGGCTGGGTAAAAAAGTGGTAGGAAAAATTCAAATCCACCCTTAATTTGGGGGGTGATAATGAGTGGAATTTGTGACTCAGATTCAGTTGTAGGGTTTGGGCCTCTGAGTCTGAGTGAGAGCAAGAAAGGGTGCAAAATGGCTTTTAGGTGTTTGGGCAACCAAAGACCAGAGGTTTTATTTTATTTTATTTTACTTTTCTAGATCCAAAAATCTACATTTGGTTGGAGCTAAGTAAATTCTCAAAGATTGAAATAAAGTGTGAGTGAGGGGAAAGAGCTTTTGAAGATGGTGGTAATAGGGAGTTGTCTCCCTCCTTAAAATTTCTGAAGTAGGATGAAAAAGGGAATAGATAGGATGACTCCTATTCTACCTCCATACAGAAGCTTTGTTTTCTGGAGAAGGAAATGATGGGAAATCACAGACTCATTGCTTTAAAAACTAACCCTAGGAGTAGACCAACTTTTGTCATTTTATAGATGAGGAAACTATTTAGAAGAGAATTGATTTGCTCAGTATCTCACTGGTCTAAATAGCAGGGACCAAGATTCAAGCTCTAATTCCCTGACCCAAACTTATATCATCACTCTGACAAGAGACCCTATTTATCCAGGGGCTAACAGATAGGGAAAGGGGGCAATCCCTTGCATAATATCTATATATCCCTTTGGCACTTCATGGTATAAAGGGGATTTGGACTCTGATCTTATGAGGCCCTAGGAAGTTTGCTGCAGTGGAAACAGAACAGACCACATGTTCTTTCCTTCTCCAAACTCAACCCTAATCTATTGTATGTCACTGGCTCTTTGTTGGTGATAAAGAAGAGTTGGGAGTGCCCTCAACCACAGAGCTAAGGAGTCTTCCCTCTTTCCTTTTGCTAGTTAATTCCATTTAATATTTAAAAAAATATGTATTTATTTCCATTTATGTTTCTAAGGTCTTTATTTTTCTTAGTTATGGAAGAGAGAGCCTCAGGGTGAGGAAGAAGATTCTTGAAAAGCCACTAACATCCCTACCACCTACTGTTTCTTTGACCTAGAAGTCTCTTTCCTCATTTATTTTCCATTTCTCAATTTAATAAACATATATTAAGTCTCTGCTATGTATTTGATCCGGGGATGCAAAAATGAAAATGAAACCATTTGCCTTTGAAGCAAGAAGCCCATTTATGATAACATACACAGACAAGCAAATATGAAGTAATTTCGAGAGGAAGAAAATACTTAACTTTTCTTATTTAGTTACTTATTAATTACTATAGAAGTCAGGAAAAGTTTCATGTAAGAAGTGTTCCCTAAACTGTGCTCTAAAGGAAGCTAAATATTAGTGGCTATAGAGAGCCAGTGACAACTTTTGGGTTGGTGGGGAAGTAACAAAGTCAGAACTCTGTGGTTGAAATAATCAGTTTGGAGGAAGATAGATAGGAAAGGCCCAGAGATTAAGGTTTGAAAGCAAAGAGACAAATTAGGAAGTGAATGAAGTAATCCAGATGAAAGGGGATAAGAATCCAAACTAAGGTAGTGGCTCTAAGTGTAAAGAACAGGGAATCTATGTAAAAGATGTTGCAGAGGAATCTATAAGAGTGTAGACCCTAAGTGAGTAAAATAAGGTGTTTTCCCACATTTCTTGTTTCTTCACCTCCCGCCTCCCAGAATTTGAAGGAAAGAGGAGCAAAAATTAATTTGGTTTTGGACATATTTAATTCTATATATGTATATAAGATTGGGGCTGGATATATAGGTTTGGGAGTCATTGGCATGGAATTAATCATTAAATCCATGGAAACTGATGAGATTATCAAGGAGAGTATAGAAATTGATGAATAAGGGGTCCAAGACAAAGTTTTAGAATATACTCTTTTTTAGTGTTTGGGAGAAAGATGCTGCTCTAACAAAGGAAACTGAGATGGAATGGCTCGGTAAGTTAGAGGAAAGCTAAGAAAGAAGAGTATCACAGCATCCAAGGGAGAAATGAGTATCTAGGAGATTGGGGTTGTTCTAAGCTTTAAAAGCTGCAAAGGCTACAATGAAAACTGAGAAATGGCTATTGGATTTGACTGTTTAAAAAATCATGGGTTTGGAAGTGAGATTGTAAGAGAGAGACAGGTAAGTCAGTCAGTCAATAAGCATTTAAGTGTCTACTATGTGATAGGCACTGTGCTAAATGTTGAGGACAAAGTCCAAAGACTGTCTTTGCTTTTTAAGAGTGCATAGTCCAACAGTGAAGACAACATGCTAATAATTATATACAAATAAGCTATGTACAGGGTAAATTGGAAATAATCAAAAGAAAGAATGCATTAAAATGAAGAGGGACCAGAAAAGATTTCCTATAGAAGGTGAGATTTTAGCTGGTACTTTTGAAGGAAGCCAAGAAGCAAGGAGGGAGGACTTTGTAAGTATGGGGAAAGAGTTTGGAGGTAAAAAGAAAAAGTTATAGGACAATAACTCATGGGGATATCAGGGTCACAGGAGAGGTTATTTTTTTAGAGTGGGGGAGTCCTGAGTGAGTGACAGAGAAGGAGTAAGTAGAAAAGGAGAGATTGAAGATAAAAATTACCAAGGAGAACAGAAACTGAAGGAGCACAAATAAAGGAGTTAATTTAGTCAAGGAAAAGCTTCATCTATTCATGATATATTGGGATACAGGAGGAAAAAAAAGGTGTGTGTGTGTGTGTGTGTGTGTGTGTGTGTGTGTGTGCAGTGGGAGGGAATGATGATTAAGAGGGATTTCTATGTTTAGTATAGGAGAAAACAGAGAGCTCATGACAGCTGATCTTCCTTCCTCATTCCCCACATCCCAGTAAAATTAGAGTCAAGATCCTTAACTTGAGGCAGAAGGATTGGTGAGTGGTTGAGCACAAAGGACCCATGTGTGCAAAAATGTTTATGGCAGCCCTTTTTGTAGTGGCTAGAAACTGGAAATTGAGTGGATGCCCATCAGTTGGAGAACGACTGAGTAAGTTATGGTATATGAATGTTATGGAATATTATTGTTCTATAAGAATCCATCAGCAGGATGAATACAGAGAGGCTTGGAAAGACCTACATGAACTGATGCTAAGTGAAATGAGCAGAATCAGGAGAACATTGTACACAGCAACAGCAAGATTATACCATGCTTAATTCTTATGGATGTGGCTCTTTTCAATGGCAAAGTGATTCAGGCCAGTTCCAATGGTCTTGTGATGAAGAGAGCCATCTGTACCCAGAGAGGACTGTGGGACTGCGTGTGGATCACAACATAGCATTTTCACCTTTTTAATTATTATTTGTTTGAATTTTGTTTCCTTTCTCATTTTTTTCCTTTTTGATCTGATTTTTCTTGTGCACTATGATAATTGTAGAAATATGTATAGAATAATTGCACATGTTTAACATATTGGATTACTTGCTATCTAGGGGAGAAGGGAAGGAAAAAAATTGGAACACAAGGTTTTGCAAAGGTGAATGTCAAAAATTATCAATGCATTTGAAAATGAGCAGTTTTAATTAAAAAAGATTAGATAACATAAATTTGTACTGATTCTAGCAGTATTTGAATAGGAGTGGAGAGATGGATGGTGGCAGGTTAAGATTAGGTAAGGTATAATTGTCAATAGGATAGGGGATAAATGGAATAAAAAATAACTAAGTTGACAGTGTGACTGAATTGGTTGACCATGGGGCCAAGATTTTGAAGGGAGGGAACAGAGGTCAGATCAAGGTTCAAAGTTGATGGACTTGTAGAAAATAAATGGGTGAAAGACTTGAGGTTATATTGAGGATGAGGGATAGATTTAGGATAAAGAAGGCACAGGAAAAACCAAAAGATGGAAGCTCTTCTTAAATATATGGAATGCCTCCTAATCCATCATGTAGTGAGATTTTAATAGAGATAGAGGCAGAAGTCTGAGGGAGAAATTTTATATATTAAAATTATGAAAGAAAAATTATAGGCAATAGTTAGATGATTATAGGCAATGGCTAGGTGGTTCAGTGAGTAGAATGCAACTGGAGTCAAGAAGACCAAAATTCAAATGGAGCCTCAGGCACCACTATTAGCTGTATGACCCTGGGCAAGTCTGTCTTACTTTCCTCTTATATAAAATGGAGATAATAACTGCATCTCCCTCCCAGAGATATCCCAGAGAATCAAATGAGATAATATTTACAAAATGGTTATGAAACTTTAATATGTTATTATATTATTATTACCTCTATGTATGACTGAGACAAACCAAAGGAAATCATGACAACTTAAAAAGTTAATGAACTGAGAGACCAGATGATTGAGGATACATAAACATGTATATTAAAATCTTGAAAACGAAGGCAGTGAAGACCAAGGATGAAGTACTGAATTCTTTAAGAAAAGAGGGAAAATGGACCCAGAAAGGATGGTAGACAGCTGTGAAAAGGAGTTGAACTGAATTATAAAAATGGATGAAGTGAACGTTAAAAGGAGAATTTGATGAATGAGAGTGACAAAATGACAGAAAAGCTCAGTGATTTAAGGGCCAAGAAAAAAATCAGCCCTCAGTACCATGGAGAGTGATCTGGAATGCAAAAAGTTGGAAGGAGTGGGGAGAAAGTTCAGAATTAGAACCCTTTTGAGTAGAAATTCGATTTATTCAGAACCAATAAATAGGAAAAAATATTCAACAAACATATGAACTAACAATATTTGAATTAACAAGCATTTGCTTATTGTACCTACTATGAACTTGATACAGTCGGCTAAAACAATCCCTAGAACTGAGCAGGGAAAAATCATTAGATAATATAAGCATGATCTAAATAATATCCCTTATAAATATGAAGTGGAAGTGATGAAGTATTAGATCTGGTATATTGAGTGCTTGAAGAACTATAGACAGAGATTCAAAATATTACACAGGAAGCAGCAGCAGCAAGAACAGCAATAACATCAACAAAACATTCAAAATAAAAAGAAGAGGAAGAAAGCAAAATGGCTGTCTGGTGAAGCTTTACAAATAGCTGAAGAAAGAAGAAAACAAAAAATAAAAGAAAAAGGGAAAGATATACCCAACAGAATGAATGCAGAATTCCAGAGAATAGAAAGAAGAAATAAGAAGCAATAAATGAATAAAGTAAAGAAATAAAAGAAAACAATTAGATTAATAAAGACAAGAAATCTTGTCTTAAAAATTAGAACTATCAAGAGAATTTTTCATTAAAAATGGGCATGAAAAATACAAAAATAGTAGAAACATAACAGAAATGGAAGCGATTAAAAAGAGGTAGCAAGAATATACAGAAATATACAAGAAAGATCTTAAAACATCACTGATATCCATGATTATGTGGTTACTAATTGAGAGCCAGACATCTTGGAGAATGAAGTCAAGTGGATTAGGCAGCAGTACCAACAATGGGATTGATAAAATTTCATTTGAACAATTTAAACCCTTTTAAAGATGATGTTGTTACAGCCAACATGTCAGCACTTAACAGTGGCCACTGGATTAGAAAAGATCATTTTATATCCCAGTTCTAGAGAAAGGCAATGCCAAAGAATGTTCAAATTATGGAGCAATTATTCTTATTTAGTTTGCCAGCAAGCTAGGCTTCAGCAATGTGTAAAATGAGAATTACTAGAGGAACAGGCAGAGGCAGAGAAACTAGAGACCAAATTATTAATTTTCACTGGCTCATGGAGAAAGCAGGGGATTTTCAGGGGGAAAAATCTATTTTTGTTTCATTGACTACACTAAAGCCTTTAACTGAGTGGATCACAACAAAATATGACAAGTCCTCAAAGATTTGAGAGTAGCAGGTCATCTTACTTGTCTCCAGAGGAACCTGGATGTGGGAGAAAAGTAATAGTTAGAATTATATATGTTACAACTATCAGTTTTAGATTGAGCAAGGATAATGACAAGGCTATATATTATCACCTTATTTATTTAACTTAAATAAAAAGTATATTTTACAAAATGCCATACTGGATGAGTTAAAAACCAGAATTAAGGATGCCAAGAGAAATATCAACAATCTCAGATATGCAGATGATTCCACTCTTCTGGCAGAGAGTGAAAAAGAATTAAGAAGCCTCTTGATAAGGATGAAAGAACAAAGTGTAAAAGCTAACTTGAAGCTTAACACCAAACAACAACAACAAAGCAAAAAGAAAAAAGAAAACCCAAATCCCCCAAACACCTAAAATCTTGCAATTAGTCCCATCACTTTCTGGCAATTAAAGGAAGAAGAAATAGAAGCAGTGTTCTATTTTATATTCTTGGGGTCAAGGATCACAGTAGGCAGTAAATGCATACATGAAACTAAAAGATGCTTGCTTTTTGGAAGACATTGCTTTGCTAACAGAGGTCCATATAGTCAAAGCTATGGTTTTCCAGTAGTAATGCATGTTCTGAGAATTGGGCTACATGGAAAGCTGAGTGGCAAAGAATCAATGCTTTCAAAATGTGATGCTGGAGAAGAAAGTCTCTTGGACAATTAAAAGATGAAATAAGTCAATACTGAGACTATTCACTGGAAGATGAAGCTAACGCTTAAATACTTTGGATATGTAATGAAAAGATAGTTCTTATTGGAAACTTTGATGTTGGGAAAGTTTGAAGGCAAAAGGAGAAGAGGATCGTAGAAGATGAGATGGATAGTGTTATGGAAGTAACAAATATGAGCTTGGTCAGACTTTGAGAAAGAGTAAAAAATACAAGGGCCTTGCATGCTAATTACAAAGAGTTGGACATGAATGAACAACAACTTTGAAACACTATGCTGTGCACTGGGGACATAAATACAAAGAATAAAACAATGTCAACTCCCAGGAACTTTATATATATAATATATATATATTATATATATATTTTAATTAGTTTTATTTTATATTCTGTTCCTTCTCTTCTTCCTACATTCATTTCCCCACCCATTGAGAAGGCAAGAGATACAAAATCCATTAAAACATGAAGTTATGTAGAACAAAGTTTTGGATTAGCCATATAGAGAGGGAAAGGGAGAAGGGAAAGAGAAGAGACAAAAAGATTGAGAGAGAAATTTGAAAAAAGAAGAGAGAGAAGAAGAAGAAGAAGAAGAAGAAGAAGAAGAAGAAGGAAGAAGAAGAAAAAGAAGAAGAAGAAGAAGCAGCAGCAGAAAAAGAAGAAGCAGGCAGCAGCAGCAGAGGGAGGAGGAGGAGGAGAAGAAGAAGAAGAAGAGGAGGGGAGGGGGAGAGAGGGAGGGAAAGGGAGAAGGAGAGGGAAAGGAAGAGGGAGAGGGGGGGTGAAAAGAGAGAGAGAGAGAAAGAGAGAGAGAGAGAGAGAGAGAGAGAGAGAGAAGGGAAAAGGGAGGGGTTTCAATTTCAATATGCATTTTGAGTCTATCAGTTCTCTATGTAGAGGTGGATAGTATTTTTCATCATGAGCCCTTTGGAATTGTGGTGGGTCACAGTACTGATGAGCATTATTAAATTTTTCACAGTTGATTTTTTCTTTACAATATCACTGTTACAATGTAAATTGTTCTTCTGGTTTTGCCTATTTCATTTTGCATTAGTTCATATAAGTCTTGCCAGGTCTTTCTGAAACCATTTCTTGCATCATTTCTTATAGCACAATAATATTCTATCACATTCATATACAATAACTTGTTTAACCATTCCCCAGTTGATGGACTTCTTTCTCCTAAGTTTTCAATTTTATGCCACTTCAAAAAGTGCTGCTATAAATATTTTTGTACAGTTTTGTCCTTTGTCCTTTTTCTTTGATCTCTTTGAGCTATAAACCTAGTAGTAGTATTTCTGATAAAAAAGTATGTAGTTTTATAGATTTTGGGCATAGTTCCAATTGCTTTCCAAAATGGTTGGACTAGTTTCCACTGGTAATGCATCATTTCCCCCACATTTCTTTCAGCATTTGTCATTTCTCTTCTTTTCTATTAGCCAGTCTGATGTTTATGAGTACTACCTCAGAGTTTTTACTTTGTATTTCTCCAATTAGTAGTGATTTAGAACATTTTAAAAATATAACAGTTGATAGCTTTGATTTTTTTCCCTCTGAAAACTCCCTGTTCATTTCAATTGAAAATTAGTTCTTAGTCTTATAAATTTAACTCAGTTCTCTATTTGCTTGATAAATAAGACCTTTATCAGAGTAACTTCAATTTATTATTTATTTATTTTTAATATTTTCAATTTTTCTTTTTCAATTTTGAATCCCATGTTCATTCTTTCCCTCCCATTTTCTCCCCCACCCACTGAGATAGTAAGTAATATGGTATTAATTATGTATGTGAATTTATGTAAAACATTTCCACACTAGCCATATTTTTTTAAAAAGAAACTATGAAAATTATACTTTAGTTAGCACTTAGAGTTCATTTATTCTCTCTCTAGAGGTGGATAACATTTTTTCATCATGAGTTTTTGGAATTGTTTTAGATTATTTTAAAGTATGATTATAGATAGTGCTGAGAACTTTCTGCTTAACTCTTTTTTTAAGTCTTTGATAATTTGATTTTAAAAAATCTCTTTAATTCTTTTAGGAATCTGTATTTTTCTCTAAGGCTTTGCTTGTAGCTGTTTTGAAGCCATCTTTTTCTTTTATGCATAATACTGCTTTTTGTTGTTTGTAAATTACTTTAAATTTTAATATACTAAATGAATTCATGATTAAAGGATCCCTAACAAGGAATTTCTCAGGAATAATAACATTATGCAATTTAAAAAAAAAGCACCTCTACCAAGATTACTATTTAACTATCTTCATTGTTGTTAGGCAAGATTTTTTAATAGGGAGACATATGCTTATCAATTTTTTCACTACTATTGTTTAAAATTTTTTTAATAATAGCTTTTAATGTTAAAAATACATGCAGAATAGTTTTCAATATTCACGCTGGCAACATGTGTTCCATATTTTTCTTCCTCCTTTCCCCCCCATCCCCTCCCTTAGACAAGTAATCCAATATAGGTTAAACATGTGCAATTCTTCTATACATACTTTCACATTAATCATGATGTACAAGAAAAATATGATCAAAAAGGAAAAAAATGAGAAAGAAAAAAAAGTAAGCAAGCAACAAAAAAAAAAAAATTTAAAATACTACATTGTGATCCACATTTAGTCCCCATGGTCTTTCTAGATTCAGATGGCTCTCTCGAAGTCATTATCTTTTGAGTTTGTGTCTTGGACTTCTCCATCACAATATTAGGTTTTTTTTTTTTATAGCTAAGTTTGTTGTTTGCTCATTTTCTCAATCTATTTCTTGACTTTGAACTTTATGTTAGAGTTCGGCTATGTTCACTGTTTTGGGGAATGTCTGGCCTGAGCTTTTGTTTTTTATGTTGCTTTTAAAACAGGGACCTTTAAGTTTTCAATGTTTCCAAATTAGTATGCTCCAGGGAGATGTCTGTTCACTTCACTTCTGGTCTGTGCTTTGCAAATTCCTGATCCAGTTTGAGTTTGTTGGCTTTTGTGTGGTTGAGTTTCCATAGACTTAGTTATAGTTAGCCAGCCAAGGGCTTTTCTAGTTTCAGCTTGATTGAACCACTGGTTCCCCCTCAGTTTTGGTTTCTTGCCATGTTTATTCCTCTGCAGGTTTAAGTTCAGGGCTAAAGGTTAGAACTGAGTCCCCACTCAATTCTTGGGCTCAAAGCCATATAGCTATACTTATGGAATTTCTTTCTTGTTCCTTACACAGATAGGGCCGTTGTGATCCTGCCTATTCCTCCTTATCCTGGAACTATGACTTATAATGGGGTAAAGGGGAACAGAGTTTCCAAATAGCATCTATCCCTATGCCCAAGGCTAGTGCAGGGATCTCTCTCTGCCCAAGCAATCAGGTCTCTTCTGCATCTGGGTACTGGGCTGCTTCTCACTTATTGCTACTATCACTTCCTCTGCACCTGTGGCCTACTGCCACTATTGTTTCCCCCCACCCCTTACCCTGGCTAGTCTCCACTCTAGAATTTGAACATTTTTCTGTATATCTTCTTAAGCTTCCCTGGGCTCGGAAAATGAATCATTATAACTCTTTTTTGTTTTCCCCAAACAGAATTTTATTTGATGCATCTAGGGAATGGGGATGTAAGGGAGAAAGTGGTTTTGGGGAAAAGAGACAAAAATGCTGGCTTTCATCCCCCCAACTTTCATTCTAATGGAGGAGATGAGTATATACACAATGCATATAGTGTAAATATAAAGTTAACAAACAATTATCAAATAGTTGTGTTGGTTGTCTCAAAAATCTCGGGGCAGCTTTAAGCTTTAATAGTTTAAATTTGTACCAAGACTATTGGCACACCTTGTACAAAGTAGTTTGGCAAGGAAACAATCAATATTGGTTAGGGAGAAAGAGAGAGAATCAGAAAAGTCATCCTGTAGAAAGTGGGATTTTAGTTGGGTCTTAAAAGAAGTCAGGGAGGTCAGTAGCTGCATCTTAATGTGGGAAAGGGATTCTATGAAACAGAGGTCCAGGGAATCTATTTGCTTTGCAAACTTTAAAACATTAAATGTGCAAATACTAGCTACCCTTATTCTTTTCTTGTTTTTAATCTTATTCTTATTCTTACTCTAGACTCTCTATCTCTTCCCTCCATGCCGTTGTACTACCCATCCCCCCAGAACCAGAATCAATCCCTTCCTTGCCCTTTGACCAAAGGAGAATCAAGGATGCAGCTGCCATGTTAAATCTACCCATCCTTCAAGTCCCATCTCAAATGTGACTTTGTTCAAGTCTTTCCTGATCCAATCCCTTCCCATATCTCTTCCCACCCCTCCCAGATAAAATTGAGTTCTTCTGTCTTCTGAGAGCATATTGTTGGTATTACTCAATGGTATCTTAGATTTAGGCTTGGAATAATCTCTAGAGATTGTCCAATCTCTTCATTTTTTGAGGAAGTCTGAGAAGTTAAATGATTCATACAGGTAATGACTGGTATATGCAGGATTGGATTCTAGGTTCTCTTACTTCAAATCTAGAACTTTTCCCCTTATACCTTCCTGACTCCATGAGGATCAAATGAGACTTGAAAATATTTGTAAAGCACTTAACAAAGTGCCTGGCACATAATAGGTGCTTAATAAATGCTTATTTCCACCTCTTCCCTTTTCCTATTATATTCTCATATATGTTTTTGTGTGCTTGTCTTATTTCTCTGTATTGTAAGCTGTTCAAGGACAAGGACACGATATCTTTGTATCCCCTCCCTCAAATGCCAGGTGAAGGACCTACACAGAGTAGACACTAAATGTTTGAATGAAATGAAGTGGGGTGGATGCCTTCAGGGATCTCTGTCCCTTCCCTGACTCCCTTCTAAGGCTTCTTTCCCCAGTAATACTGGATGTGTGTGTAGGAACCTATAGATAGCTATTTGCATATGGAGAAGCTTAAGAATAGGACACCTTCTTATCTGTGCCTTAGTATGGACCATTATGATAAAGTACAACCTCAAAGACCTCTCTTTTTCTTTACTAGAAAGCAATCAATCTCTCTTTAGTTCAGCTCTCTTCAGCTTTCCTCTCAGGTTCCAGCTTTTCCAGGTGCTCTCCTATTCAGGGTCTCTTCAGAATTGCCTAGTTTTTTTTTTTTTTTTTTTTTTAAGTTCTATAACACTCTCAGTCCCACGAAATTTTTTTTGCCACTCTCACATCCTGCCCAGTCTCTTTTCTTTCTATTTCCACCTGTTTCCTTCACTCTTCTTTTCTAGCTCTCAGGTCCTAAGATGCAGAGAAAGGCTTTACGTCAGACAGTCTGTTCCTTCCTCAGGGATCTAAGATGTTCCCCTCTTCCTTTTACCTCCCTTATTCTTTCTTCCTGTCTGAATCACCAGTGACCCATGTGGGAGGGTTGGGGAGGGTAAGGATACTGGGAATGCATTAAAATCCCTTCCAGAGAAATGAAGTCCTTAAGAGGGGCTTAGCATTCTCATTTAGAAAAAACAAAGGTTCTGTCCTCAGCTCTCAGGGTTAGATACAAGAATTTTCAAAAGGGCTATGAATTTGGGTCATGGAGAACAAGATATGATGGGGAGAGAGGATTGTGGGGGAAATTGGGTTGCTATAGAAGACCTGGGAACCTGGAACTGGGTGGGGCCAGAGGTAGGGCTAGGTAGAAGGGGGGAGAATGTGTGGTTTGGTAGGAGGGCAGAGCCCAGGGCTCTAGGCTGATAAAGTGAGATAGGGTGGGAGGGTCGGAGCTATGGGAGGCTGCTTCCTGGAAGCCTTCATCAGATTCCTGGTCTTGAGTTCATCCAGTGGCTATGACATGTCAGAAAGTAAGGGGGCAGGCGTTGTCTCTCTGTCCTCCACAGTGAGGGCAGGCATTCCTGTATCTCTATGTTTCTCTGCACACTGCAGATCAATTAGCCTAGTGACTATTGAGTGTCTAGTGTACACTACATACTATGGGAGATGGAAAAGAAATTAAGAGGTACAAAAAGCTAGCAATCTACTTGGGAGACAAGATGAACAAACATATAAACCACATATAGGTAAGATACTAAGTGATGCATAATGTGAATTAGGGAATTATTGAAAGTTGAAGTAATCCTGGAAAGCTTCATGAAAAAACTGGAATTTGAACTAGGCTTTTAAAGATTGGGTGGTCTGAGGGATTAGGATGGAAAGGATTTAGAGGGGCCAGAGTGGACAAAGGAAGGAAACAAGGGTTTTTAAGTGCCAATTATGCACCAGGCACTGAACCAAGCCCTATACAAATATCTCATTTGATTTTCACAAAAAAGCGGGAGTCAAGTGCTTTTATCACCCCCATTTTACAGTTGAGAAAATTGAGGTAGACTGAGGTAAAGGTGACTTGCTCAGGATTGCTCAGCAAATAAACACCTGAGGTCATATTTGCACTCAGATTTCCCTGAGTCCAAGCCCAGGACTATATCCCCTTTGCCACCAGCTATAGCAGAGAAGTAGCAAATAAAGCAGTGAGCATGTTTGGAGAGTGGGGGAGGGGCTAGTGAGGAGCCTGTTATGGCCAGAACAGAGGGGTGAAGCAGGAGGTAAGACTGGTTCGTTAGCTGTGTAGAAAGCCACATACACAAGTTTAGACTTAATTGGTGGCCTATGGAGCAGAGAAATGATCGTCATTCAACAAATATTTTTCATTGCCTAATTCTTCATTTATTCAATCTTTAAAAAAGCTTAAAATTTAAAAAAATAATCGAAATCTCATTCTCTCCCCTCTTCCAAACCCTCCCCGAATTGGAAAGAAGTGGGATTCTTGTAATAAATACACATAGTCCCTCAAAACAAATTCCTGCACTGACTACATCTAAAAATCTATCTCACTTTGCACTCTGAGTCAGAACCTCTTTGTCAAGAGGTGGGGAGCATGTGTCATTGTGGGGCTTTTACAGACATGTTTGGTCATTGTAGAGATCTGAGTTGTTAAACCTTTCCAAATTGTTTGTCTTTACAATATTGTCATTATAGGAAAAATTGTTTCCCTGGCCTTGTTTACTTTACTCTATGGCTCTTCAAATGATCTTCTCAGTCTTCTTAAAAACTGTCCCTTACAGCACAACAATATTCCATCACAATCATATATATGTATATACATACATACACATTACAGTTTGTTTAGCCTTTTCCCCATGGAATTTTCTTTCTTTCTTTCTTTCTTTCTTTCTTTCTTTCTTTCTTTCTTTCTTTCTTTCTTTCTTTCTTTCTTTCTTTCTTTCTTTCTTTCTTCCTTCCTTCCTTCCTTCCTTCCTTCCTTCCTTCCTTCCTTCCTTCCTTCCTTCTTTCCTTCCTTTCCTTCCTTCCTTCCTTCCTTTCCTTCCTTCCTTCCTTCCTTCCTTCCTTCCTTCCTTCCTTCCTTCCTTTCCTTCCTTCCTTCCTTCCTTCCTTCCTTCCTTCCTTTCTTTTTCTTTCTTTCTTCCATCCTTCCTTCCTTCCTTCCTTGCTTTCCTTGGTGAGGCAATTTAGGTTAAGTGCCCAGGGTCACACAGCCAGGAAGTATTTAGTGTCTGAGGTCATATTTGAACTCAGGTCTTCCTGATTTTAGGGCTAGTGCTCTATCCACTGTATTATCTAACTGCCTTGGAATTCGTAGTTTTTACAAAATATTGTATTGGAACCCAATAAAAGCAATATTTTAAGTGAATTCATCATACATATACATCAAAGCTTCTTAAACTGTGGGTTGTGATCCTGTATGGTGTCCTGTAACTGAATATGGGGTTCCTGAAATTATGCTTTATCAACAGTAAATGTTTGATTTGTGTATCTACTTTATATGCCTATATATCCAAGGTTACATAAAAATTTATCAGGCAAAAAGTTTGAGAAGTGGGGCAGCTAGATGGCACAGTGGATAGAGCACCAGCCCTGAAGTCAGAAGGACCTGAGTTCAAACCTGATCTCAGACACTTAACACTTCCTAGCTGTGTGACCCCAGGCAAGTCACTTAACCCCAATTGCCTAAACAAACAAAAATTAAAAAAAAGAAAGAAAAGTTTAAGAAGCCCTCATGCACATAACCTGTGTGACCCTGGGAAGTTCATTTTAATTTGGGCATAATTTTCCTTATCTGCAATAAGAGGGTGTTAGTATAGATTTCCTGGAAGTTCCTTCTAGGTCTAAGTTTGCAGTCCTGTGAATTGATCCCTACTCTGTTGGCACAAATCTCCGAGGCTGAGAGAACACGCTACTGCTTGGAATTTAGGACTGCTCCCTTTTCTACCCCTACAGATCCTTGGCCCCTGCTGACCTCTCCAAGAGTGCAGGATTGTGCTGATGTGTATGCTTGGGAGTTTCATCCAGTCCCTGCTGCTGGTGGGGGTGCCTGTGGCCACTGTGCTCCTGCTGTTACAGTGCCTTCGTTGGAGCTTCCCCTGCAGCAGGCGTCAAGGAAATTCAGAGGGCCCACAGGGCCAGGAGGAGCCAGTTCCTGAGCCCATCTCTCTGCCAGAAGATGGGGCCTCCAGACAGTTTCAGCCAGCCACCCTGACAGAGATGGCCAGCTTCTATCAGGAGCTGCACACACCCTCTGAGGGCCAAACTGTGGTGCGACAACTGATGAACAAGCTCTTGGTGTTTGCATGGCGTCAGGTGGATCACCTGGGGGGCTGTCTGCTGCTCAAGGACATGGGTATCTCTCTGTTCATCCCTCCAGGTAACGGATCTGTGCCTACCCTGGCACAGTGACTCTGCCCCTCTCTTTTACCTCTCCTGGTTTCCCTTCTTGGCTTTTACTTTGCCTCTTACCTCCGTTGGGGATGACTGATAATCTTTGGCTACAATAAACATTATTCCTTGTTATTCTTCCCATCCTACCTCCCTCTATACACCTTCCAGCACTAACTGTTACCCTGGCTATATTGTCCCTTAAGGCTTTTCTGTCCTCTGATGCCTAAAGAAGCAAAGGATGCTCAATCTGAAAAAAAAACAAAAAACCAAAAACCTTAGAGATTATCTGAAGTAGTGTGGTTTAGTGGACAGAGGGCTGGAGTTGGAATAAGGAAGATCAGGTTTAAATTCCATCTCAGGGAGTTATTAGCTCCAGGGTCTCCTTAAATCATCCAACTTTGGTTTTCCTCAAACTGCAAAAATGGGGTTGTAAAATCTTATGGGGGGCAGCTGATTGGTGCAGTGGGTAGAGCACCAGCCCTGAAGTCAGGAGGACCCAAGTTCAAATCTGGTTTAACAAATGGCCAGATGATTTGCTTCAAGTCACATACCTGGACTGGAGTAAAGTGATAGAACCCTCGCTTTCTCCTGAGCTTAGCCCAGTGTTCTCTCTCCCAGACCACTGGCAGCTTGGTGGCATAGTGGATGGAGCATAGGACTCAGAATCAGGAAGTCAATCAACAAATATTTATTAAGTTCCTACTACATAACAGGAACCTTAATAAGCATTGGGGATATGAAGAAGGACCAAACCTAGTCTCTACTCTAAAGGAGATCACGTTTAATAGGGAAGACAATATGTAAAGAATGATGTACAGATGACTAACACACCAGATAAATTGAAGATAATCAGTAGGGGGCAGGTATAGAATTAAGAAAGTTGAGAAAGGTTATAGAAGATAAAATATTGGCTCGGACTTGAAGGAAGGCAGTAGTCAAACATGGGAAAAGAGAATTCCAAGTATGGGGAATAGTAGGTGAAAATGTCAGGAGTCAAGGGGAGTGACTTATTGGAGGAGACCAATGTCCCTGCATCAAAGTGTATGTGAGGGAGTGATTGGTATAAAGAGATTGGAAAGTCTGGGAGGGGCAGATTATTAAGGGCTTAGAATGACAAACAGAGGATATTATATTTGATTCTGGAAGTGATAGGGAGCCACTGGAGTTTGTTGTAGAAGAGGAAGATCTGGTTAGCCCCACTTATTAGGAAGATCCCTCTGACAGATGAGTGGAGGACAGATTGTAGTGGGGAGAGGCTTCTAGCAGGAAGACTGAACAGCTGCTTCTTGTTATAGTCAAGATGTGAGGTAATGAAGACCTACAATAAAGCTATGGCAGAATCAAAGGAGAGGAGATCTTAACAACAACCCTTAGCAACAGATTGGATAAGATAGGGTGAGAGAAAGGGAGGAGTTGAGGGCAACACTTAGGTCGTGAGCCTGGTTGATTGGGAAGATAGTAGTGCCTTTGACAGTAATAAGGAAATTTTGGCGAGGAGGATTTGGGGGAGAGCTACTGAGTTCAGTTTTGGATATTTTGAGTTTAAGATGTTTATGGAGCATCCAGCTTGAGGTCTCCATTGGGCAGTTGGAGATGTGAGACTGGAGAGCTGTTAAGGTTGGGTATGTAAATTTAATAATCATCAGCATAGAAATGATAATTGAACCCATGGGAGTGGATGAGAGATACTCTCTATGTGACTATGGGTAAGTCACCTAACCTGACTGTGCCTCAGTTTCCTTGCTTATAAAATGAGGATAATAATAGCACCTAATTTCCAGGGTTTTTTTCTGAGTTTAAATCCAGCCCTAGAAACTTTCTGGGTATGTGAGCTTGCACAAATCACTTTAACTCTGTTTGCCTCAGTTTCCTCATCTCTAAAATGAAGATAATAACATTTGCCTCCCAGGCTTTTTGTGAGAATAAAATGAAACAAATATTTGTAACTTTAAAACTCAATTTAATGATATTTTGTTACAACTACAACTACTGCTATCGCTATTACTATTACAATGACTAATACTGCTGTGACTACTGTTACTGTTACTACTTTCCCTCTAGTCATGGATGCACACACATATGAATCTAGGTTTATGTACACCATTTACATACTGTTGCTGCTGACCTCTTAATGTTGGCTCTCCTTTCTAGTACTTCCATTCTTTCTTCCTTTTCTCACACCTTCACTAGACTTCAGCCCTGTTTCTGTTCCTTTCTTCAATGTCCTGCACTTCCCTCTTCCCCATCCTTCAGATAGTAGGACCCTTGACACCTCAGTACCTCACTACCAGTGTAACTGAGCCCCATCTGGGGCTGTGCCCTCCACTTCTGCCTGTCCTGACTCCCCTGCTCTGTGTTTTTCTTTCTCTAGGTGCAGTAGCTCTGGGACGCCGGGAACAGGTATCTCTGGCCCTGGTGTGGGACTTGTCTGATGCCCCCTCACTGTCGAGTACCCAGGCCTTGGTGAGCCCTGTAGTGGCGTGCAACCCCCATGGAGCCTCCTTCCTGAAGCCCTGCATGCTCACTTTTAAGCACTGTGCCCAGAACCCTGCCTATGCCTGTACCTATTCCAGCAACACTGCCCTGCTTGATGCTAAGGTCTGGAAACCCCTAGGAGAGCCTGGGGCTCACACTTCAAGAGATGAGTGCCGAATCCCCCTCTCCCACTTCAGGTAGGGTTGGTCACCAGCTCTATCTACCTATTTTTTATACTTCCTCCCCTTGTCAAATCAAATCTGCCTCTAACAATCTGGACAATGCTACTCAGTACAGAGTATTCCCCAAAATGTCTTAGTATTAATTTAAGCTATTATAGGTTAACACTTCCAAAAGACTTTTGAGATGCTCGGTATATCAGTCTAGAGAAGTTAAAAACTATTGATGGATTCAGAATTTGACCTTATAAACATTTATTCACTAATAGGGATCAATTACCTAATTTGTCAAATATCCATTATGGACCAAGCACTGGGAATCCAAAAAGAAGCAAAAGGTAGTCTTTGTCCTCAAGGAACTTACAGTGTAATGAAGGAGACAACAAACAAATAAATATTTACAACAAACTACTAGATAATTAGGAAATAATTAAGAGAAGGAGGGCACTAGAATTAAGAGGGGGTAGGAAAGGCTTTCTCCAGGAATTGGAATTTTAGTTAACACTTAAAGGAAGGTAGAAAAGCCAGTAGGTAGAGCTGAGGATGGAAAGCAATCCAGATATGGCAGCCTGGAGTCAAGAGGTGGGGTGTCTTGCTTGTGCAAGATCCAGAGGCCAGTGTCAAGGAGTCCCATGTAGGGGAGTTAGAAGTCCTAAAATGTACCCACAGGCACACACAGACAGTCATTTAGGAGCATACATTCTTAGCAGGAACCTCATAGGGAAATAGTAGATTTTTTCTCTCTGTGATAAAATAGCAGGTGTATATGTACTTGGAGCTATAGTAGCAACCCTGCAAACATACAGCCCAGGCCATAGGATCATCTTCTCACCTCACTGAAGAAGCATCAGTGAACTTTGGTAGGTCTGTGGGTTTTGGAGCAGCCTTGGTTTGTTGGTACTTTCAGGATTGCACTGCATATCTCCTGGCATAAAAAAAGCTAGAAAAAATGCCCTAAAATTGTCTACTTTATCCATCCATGACCTACTTGCTATAGCAGGCAGGGATGCCACCCAGAAGTTGAAACACAAAAAAATGAATCAAAACTTTTGTGATTGTGCACATGCTTTTGGATGACACAAAATTCCATTGATCTGAAATATGAACAACTCTTATTGCAAGAGAATTCAGTAGATATTACATCCAAATAGCAGCTCTGAGGGAAATAAGGCTGGTAAATGAAGGTCAGCTTACTGAAGTTGGAGCTATATACTTCTTTTTCTAGAGGTGCTAAAGAATGCCATGAAGCTGATATAAATTTTGCAATTGAACTAATTTAGTTAACAAACTTGGATGTGTCACAAAAATAGTGAATAACTGGCCCATGACAATGTGATTGAACTTACAGAAAAGTGCCATCTCACCATCATCAGTGAATATGATCTTGAACCTTGATGAGGTTAAAGAAAAATTTTACAAAGACCTGGAGACCTGCATTAGCAATCAGCCAAAAGAGAACAAGCTTATAATTCTGGATGACTTTAATGCCAGAAAAACCGCTAACTACCAGACATGGTAGGAAATTTTTGAGAATGGAGTCAGAAACAGCAACTGTAAAGATAACTTCTTACTGAAGATGTTCTCATCACTAATGCTATCTTCCAATTATTTAAACAATAAAACATCATGGATGTACCCTTGAAGTAAACATTGGCATTTAATATACTATTATGGGAGAAAAGACAGACAAGATATGGCAATGATAAAGGATACATGTGGTGCAGAGTGATTAGACTTATCCTCTCTAAGCTTAACATTCACATTTAACAAAAGTGGCTCCCCCAAAGCAAGATGACTACTAGAAGACTTAATGTCACTAGTTTAGAGCTCTCCTTGGAGTGTGAGCTTTTATAGCTAACATGAAGAAAAAGCTGAGCAACTGTGGAACAGAGTAGGAGTGGGCAGGATTCAGAAATTTGGTGTTCAGCATTGCATTTATTCATCTGGGCCAGAATACTTGCAAACATCAAGATTGGTTTGATGAAAGTGATGGGGAAATTCAGAAGCTGCTAAATAAGAAATGAGAACTCCATGGGGTTTACCAGCTGGATAATTCATCCTTCTCCAAGAAGGTGCAATTTAATGTCATCAAAAAATGAAGTGCAGGAAAAACTTAGAAAGATACAGAATTCTTGGCTCAGTAAGAAGGGAGGTGAAATTCAGTTTTATGCTGAAAGTATAAGATAGTAACAATTCAAGGTCCTTATGATACCCTGAAGTCTGTTTATGGGCCCAAGACTTATGCACCTCAAGTTCTCAGTGTAGATGGAATCACATTGATTAGTGACAAGGACTTGACCCTGTAGAGACAAGCTGAACACTTCTATATTGTTCTTAACAGACACTCATCAATTAATACTGAGGCCATTGACCATATACTTCTGGTTGAAGTCAGTTCCTCTCTAGTCAAATGTTCAAGTTGAATAAGAAGTTCTGAATTCCATTTGGCTCCTCTTGTATGGTAAAGTGCTTGGTGCTGATTCTATCAGCTGAGATTTACAAAGGCAGTGACTCATACAAAAGCTGACTGAAATTTTCTGGATTAGATGACAAGAGGAAGTTATTTCCCAGTTCAAGTTGCCTTCATTGTCTGTCTCTATGAAGGAAAGAAAAATAGGTTTTCCTGTGACAATCATGGGAAAGGGGAGTGGTTCTCTCTTAGTACTGGCAAGATTCTTGCAGAGTCCTCCTTATTTTTCCCAAGAAAGGTGGCCATATATCTGAGATCCAGTGTAGATTAAGAAAGGACCAAGGAATGGTTGATAGGGTTTTTGCTGCTGGACAATTACAGGAGAAATGATGGGAGTATAACACAGAGCTGTATATAACATTCATCAGTTTGCCCAAGACCTTTGATGCCATTAGTTGTGATGGTTTATGGAAAATTAGGGCAAAATTGCCTGGAGAAGTTCATCATTATTGTACATTAGTTTTATGACAACATGTTTGTCTAAGTTCTGGATAATGGACAATGCTTCCCCAGTCACCAATGGAATGAAGCAAGGCTGTGTACTTGTGTACTTGCTCCCATGCTTTTTAGCATGATGTCGTCTGTGATGTGATTGGACACCATCAAAGATGAAAACAACATCCTAGTCAGCTACTGGATTGATTGTAAATTATTTTTAATTTGAAAAGTCTATAAAAATGGAGGGAGAGTTGATACACAAATTTTTTTCCACAAATATGGTACTGGGAGGCAGCAAAGTATGGATTCATTCTCTGATGCTGTATTAATTTTGACCTAAAAATTTACAACAACAAAAAAAAAACAACACAGGTTCTCCATCAGCCAACACCACATTATCCATATGTGAACCATCAGTTACAGCAAATGGAGAAATATTGAAAGTGCTATAGGTAGTTCATTCATTCTAACAATATATTTTCCAAGGATGTATACAAAGATGATGAGATTGACATAATTTTTGCCAGACTTAGCCCAGTGTTTGGGAGGCTCTAAAGGAAAATGAGGGAGAGAAGAGGTAATAAGCCACCTGCTAAATTGAAGGTCTATAGAGCTATAGTGCTGTCCTCACTATGTCTGTGAAATCTGGACAGTTTACCAGAGTTGTTCTGGGAAACTGAAATGTTTCCATTTGAATTGTCTTAGGAAGATTCTGAAGTTCACCTGGCAAGATAAGGTATTAGACATTAAGGTCCTTTCTTAAGCTGAACTGTCAAACATTCAAATTACCACAGAGAGCACAATTCTGATGGGCTGGCCATGTTGTTTGAATGTCAAAAGTATATTTTCCTAAAAGACTATTTTATGGAGAACTTACACAAGGAAAGCACTCATATGGAAGTCACTACTAAAATAAATAAATAGTACAAGAACATTATCAAGTTCTTTCAGAAGAACTTTGGAATCAATTGTGAGTCATGAGAGACACAGGCATAGGACCATCCAGTATAAAGTGCTCATAGCAAAGAAGGTGTTGTGCTCTGTAAGCAAAGCAGAATTGCAGTAACTCAAAAGAAATATGAACTATGAATCCACTGATCACCACTCCAAAGAGATCCTTTGTGGAAAACACATAGGAACATTATTGTCAAATTTTGAAACATCCAGATCAAAGAGAAAACTTCACAAGAAACAAGAAAAAAAAAACCAAATCAAATATGCTGAAGCTACAATCAGAATTATACAGGACTTAGTAGCCATAATAAAAGACCACAACTCCTACAAAGTATCTTCTAGCAAGCAAAAGAACTAGGTCAAAAATATCATAGCCAGCAATATACTATACTATTGAATGAGAAAAAATGGTATTCAACAAACTTGCAGATTTTTCAGGGCTTTCTATCAACCAAACCTGAACTTAAGAGAAAATTTAACACATGAGTCAATATCAAAGATCAGTTTCAAGGAACTCAAATTATTTATATTTTTTTACATGGGAAATGTATAATATATGTTTAAGATTGACATCAACAATAAAATAGCTCAAAAGAAAGATTGGAGCAGAGTTAAGGTAAAAATAATATATAGATGAAGTGAATAGACACAGAGGCATTAGAGGGGGGAATAAGGCTCAGTTCTGAAAATCTACTCATATTGAGAATAGGCTAAATAGGCAACACTACATATAGACCATGAAGGGTATATAGCACCTCCAAAACCTATAAAGAAATAAGGGGAGGGATTAGTAGACAAGGAAAAATAAGAAGAGGGAAGAAGACAAGGGAGAGATCCATGAGTGGAGGGAGGTTAAGTAATAGCAAGGCAAGTTAAGGAGCAAAATTAAAGCAAAGAATCATCAGGGAAAGATATGTGTATGTTTGTGTAGTGTGTGTGTATGTGTGTGTGTGTGTATATATGTATATATCTACATATGTATACATAAATATAGAAGGGAGGAATGAAAGGGGAAAACATAATAAAGTAAAAATGATGCACCACAGAGAACAAAAGAACAATTTACAAGGAAGTAAAGAAAAGGTGGACACTCACAAATATAACTTTTTCTACTAATATATATATATATATATATATATATATATATATATATATATACATATTTGTGTATATACTTTTTTGACCTGGTAATTTGTAGTCACATATTTTGTTTTCTCCCTGATGTCATACTGGACACATGGCAATGTTCTCTTTTGTTTTGTTTTATATTCCTTTTCTGTTTTTTTTCCTTACTCCATCTTCTTTTTTAAAAAAAAAAGTAAGATATGCAAATTTAGAGATATCTTAATTCCAAATATTCTTAAGGACTATTTATACCCAATCTGTAGTAGAACCTTCTGAGCTTGTACTGGTCTGATTAGCCACAATTGAACACACTGTACCTTGATCTTAACACAATGATGTCATTTTGTCCTTTTTTGAGAATGAAGGGCAAACAGCCAGAATATATAATTTATATAATAATTTATAAATCTACATAAAATATGTGTGTATTTATTATATAATATATAAGTATATATGTGTATATAATATAATATGCATATTATATAGTGTGTACATGTGCTAGTGGTTGTTATTAACAAACATATGTATTTATATTATGCTCTAAGTTTTGCAAAGCCCTTTAAAAATCTATTATCACATTTGGTTTTCAAATAACCTCTAAGGTGAATGCTACAGTATTATCCTGATTTTACAGCTGAGTAAACTGAAGCTCAGGAAAATGAACAAGTTGTCTATAATTACATAGCTAGTTAAGTATCAGAGTTGAGGTTAGAATTCAGATCTCTCCAGACTCCAAATTCCATACTGCTATATCACCCTAACTCTCTTGTGACTTACTTATTGTGTTAACATAATGAACTATTGCGTTATACAAAATAAGGCATAATTCAGTCTTGATTCATTACAGCAATGCTGATTTTTTTAGTTGACTATAATTATCAGATAGATTAATGTATGCAGCTTTTGTCTATTTATTTCCACAATCACTCCCTGTGAATTCCCCCATCCCCCACCTCTCATGTTTATCTGTCCTGTTTTCCTGAAACTGTCTTTTCTTTGTTTCTGGTTTTACTGTCTTTCTGTCCAGAAGTGTCCACCTCCTCATCCTTTTCATCAGTCTTATTTTCTCTGCGGTCCTTACTTCTTTACTCTTTCCTCACTTTCCAAACCAATGTTGTGACATAGAGCTGGTGTTCCCCACTTCAAGGGAGGAACAAGCTAAGCACACGTGCCCCTCCCCATCCCCTGTGATGAACTGATTTCCAGCTTTTCATGAGTCACTCCTTTCCAGTACTGTCCTTCCCGGCACT
Organism: Sarcophilus harrisii; assembly: GCF_902635505.1. NCBI lineage: Eukaryota > Metazoa > Chordata > Mammalia > Dasyuromorphia > Dasyuridae > Sarcophilus > Sarcophilus harrisii. The sequence continues at coordinate 273,072,208 of NC_045429.1, forward strand.
CCCTGCTCCTAGCTCTCCTCAGGGCCTCACTTCCTCCTTTCTACTGTTTCCCAACATTCCCAGTATTCAGAGTCCATTACCGAAGTACAGAATGCTAGATCTGGAAATGATCCTAGAGATCATGGAGTCTAGCTTCATTGGGAGAAGAGGGAACTGAGCCCAGTTTAGAAGCCCATGTGGGGTCTCAAACCCATATCCGTGGACTTCAGCTCCAGAGGCAATTCTTATTAGTTTCCTTGTCTGTCAGCATCTGGAGCTAGGTCTGAGTCTGCGTCCTTTTACCCATCTCCCTTGTCACAGATGCAAACTTCCTCACCGGCCCCCAGCACTGCTCCTCGTGTCCCCTCCTGTGCTGACTGCTATGCAGATAACAAAGAAGGGTCCACCTTTTTTGTCTCTTACCATCTTAGTCTCTATACCTGTGTTCTGGAGGCTCCCAGTGCGTGTGATGCCCGAAAGTGGTTGCAGTTGGCTGTATTCTGCTCACCCCTGGTACCAGGACAGTCACACTTGCAGCTACGTGTCTATTTTCTCAACAACACCCCCTGCGCCCTGCAATGGGCGGTGACCAATGAGGAGCCTTATGGTGGGCGCCTCCGCGGGCCCTGCCAACTCTTTGACTTCATGGGAACTCGAGGGGACCAATATCTGAAGCTCAAGTATATCTCTGAAGGTAAAGTGGGATGGAAAGAAGGGGGTGGTGATGTGAAACCAGACAGCCCAGAGGGAGCCAGTGAGAGGCAGCCCTGGGACAGCACAAAGTGTCCTGGAGTCAGAGTCAAGGATCCTGGATCTGCTACTTACTATAAGTGACCTGGGGGAAGCCATTTTGCATTTCTCAGGTTCCCTCTATAAAATGAAGGCACTAGATTAGATTATCACTAAGACTGTCCTATTATCTTAGAACTTCTCAGTTCTGTGATTCTTAGATTGCAGATACTAAGTGTGGGGTGATAGTAGGGAGTCTGAAGCATGGAGACAAAGGAAAGACAATGGAGGAGAACCAGAGAAACCAAGAGAGAAATGAGCACAGGTAGCTTTCTTACTCCCCCCATCCCTCATCAAAGAATGGGATGGGACTGAGATAAGGGACTTTGTTATAAGATAATTTAATTTTGTGGCATGAAAATCCCCTAGTGGGATTTCATATCCTTCATTTGTAGGATGTGTTTCTGACTATTACAAAGTAGCATGTCCAAGAAGAGCCAAAGAACTTTTCTTATTTGCCACTGAATTTTGCCTATTTCTTCCTGCTATTGTTCCCCCTCATCTCTCTTGACTTTAGTGAAAAAGAACTTGGAAGGTCCAGCTTGAAAAGACTCTGTGTGTATGTGTGTGTGTGTGTGTGTGTGTGTGTGTGTGTGTGAGACGATGCTTTTCCAAACCAAAGATGAAGTTAGTCTTGGGAGCTAGGAATTCCTGAACTTTTTCTCTTTTCTCAAAAATAGATTGAAAGAGATATAGATGGTAGCTAAGGGGTGTGTATGTATGTGTTGTGTGTGTGTATATGTTGTGTGTGTGTATGCTTACAGGTACACATCCCCTCCTTCCTATCTCAACCCTTCCCCACAGAGTGACCTGCTCTCCTCTGCATCCCCAAACTCAGGCTGGGAAAATGTGGATGACAGCAGCTGCCAGATGGTCCCCTACCTCCACATTTGGCATGGAAAGTGCCCCTTCCGCTCCTTTTGCTTCAAGAAAAAAGGTAATCCAAGAATGCTTCCCTTTCCCTTTTTCATTATTTCTAGTAGCTGTAAAAGGGTTCTGAAGCCTCTGAGCCCCAGTTGTACCAGCAGAGACATACAAGATTTTGTAAGGCAGAAAAATAGATAGGCCCCCAGCTCTGTAGTCCCCCAGTCCCTAGAAGAAACCCTTCAGAGCCCATGTCCTCCTGGGAATTAGAAAGCAAGACTAGAGGAGGGTAGGGAGGGCAAAGAAAGTAGAGTCTTCTACTATGCTTTTCATTCATCCACTTTGGCCTCCCTCCACTTCCCCTGCTCTGTTTTTCTTCCTCTGTTCCCTTAGGAACCAATGAAGATGAAGATAACTCAGCACTGACCAATGAGATTATTGTCACCATGCATACCTTCCAGAATGTAAGTACCAGGGAAATAGTGTTGTCAGGGAAAAGGAAATGGGAAACCTATGGGACCGAGGGATTTGGGGAAATGGAGAACAGAGTGAATATGGTTTTGTTAACATAATTAAGCAAATGGAGATAAAGTCCTTTAATGATTTCTAGTCCATGAGCCCTGAAGATCAGCAAGAGAGTTTATAAAGTATTTAATTATCCCTACCAAGTCATAGGGTGGGAATTACACTTCCTTTCCAGGTTGACTTTTTAAATCAAAGAGAAAATATCGCTCACCTTCAGAATAAAGAGAATGAAGAAAATGGGGAGACACACTGGTAGTAGGTATTAGAAACACTGAGTGGGGTTTCCACTGAAGATATGAGGTGAGTGGGAGCAGGATTAGCTTTTAAGCCAAGCCAAACCAGTTGTAATTTAGGATCTCACATTTTGAGGGTCCTCTATGTTCATTAAGTAAAATGGTCTGAGTCTCTACATTTTGGCATAGTTTATGACCTCATAGAGGAATTTAATCTGAGTCTGAGCAGGAAATAGAAATAATCAGGAAAAAGGGGGCAAAGAAGATAGGGAAAGATTAGGGAAATCCCCTAAGACCTTGAGACAGGGTATGGAGTTGGGGGTAAAGGTGTGTGTGTGAGATAAAGGAGTTTGAATTATCTTTCCTTTCATTCACTGGCTCCTAGTTGATTCCTTGCTTGGTCTCTTGAAGTCTGTGAATCAGTCTTTGCCTCCCACCTCCTATGGGGCAAGGAACAAAATGGCTCTCAGAGAATTCTCCCCTGACCACTTGTTAAAACCCTCTACTCTCCTAGGAATAAGAGAGCCCAGGGGAAGAGGTTTCTGGCTGCTTGCGTCTTTTGGTAAAGTGGTACTAGGACTGGGAAAAAGGAAGCTGAGCGCTGCAATTCCATCCGGGTCTACCTTCAGCAGGAGGTTCCTTGTCAGGATTTCTAAGCCCTGTTATCTGTTCCCCCATGTTTTCTATCCCTCTCCTGACTCAGGGCTTGGAGACCAAGTACATGGAAATCCTAAGGTTCCAGGCATCAGAAGAAGAAACCTGGGCATTACCTCCTCCAGTCTCCCGACCTGCCCCATGCAACAGGTGAGGCAGGAGATTGGTGGGAAATATCTAGGATATCAGCATGGAGATCCTGGCTCAGCCGGCTCCTCCAGACTTCCCAGGAGTGATAGGGAGAGGTGTTGTGCTACTGGAGGAAGAGCCACCAGCTTGATCTAAGATTTCCTCCTCCTCCCCAACCACTTATTGGTACTTTTCCTGCTCAGGCTGCCTCCAGAGCTCTTTGACCAGCTACAGATGCTACTGGAGCCAAGCAGTATCACAGGCAATGACTGGCGCAAGCTGGCATCCCACCTAGGGCTGTGTGGTATGAAGATCAGGTATGTGAAGCTTGCAGAAGCAGCCTCATTTAGGAGTAGGAAGGAGGATGTATCTGGGACAAGATGGAACACTTTTCTGAGTCGGGCACATCTTGGATGTACCACACTTGAAGGCTTGGTTGGTCACTGGTATTTTCTTTCCCTTTTCCCCCATCCACCCTCCAAAGGACAAATCAATTAGCTAATCACAAAAGCTGCATTAAGCATCTAAATATTCATCCTTGGCCCATGTGTTCAGGGGAAAGAAAATATGGACTAAATGTCACCTCTGATAAAGGACCTAGAGCAAATTACTTAAACCCTCTCAATTTCCTCAGTTATAAAATGAAAGGTTGAGTTTGTTTGGCTGTTGGGGTCCCTTTCAGCTCTAGATCTTTGAGTCTTTGAAAATATAAAATAATGATGATCTGTAACGATGAACCTGTTTCTTGAAGTCCTTGGAGTATCTATTTTTTAATCTATATACATCTTTCTATACATACATAAATACAAATGTGTGTATACATACACATATATATATTTCACACATACACACACACACACACTGATAATGATTTGTAACAATGAACATATAGTGGATTATCACTATAGCATCAGCATAGAGTTGAAGTTCAGAAAGTCATTTTTCTGAGAGCGTATAAAGAGAGGAAGAAAAAGGGACTGGGATCAAGGCTTGAAACCCCTCCCAACATCTTCTGACTTCTCTTCTTCCTGGGCAGGTTCCTGTCCTGCCAGCGGAGTCCAGCAGCAGCTGTCCTGGAACTGTTTGAGGAACAGAATGGGAGTCTCCAGGAGCTTCACTACCTCATGACATCCATGGAGAGATTGGACTGTGCCTCGGCCATCCAAGTCTTCCTTAACTGCAACCAGGGCCAAATTCGAACACCATTAGGCACTCCAGTCATAGCCCACAAAACTGGGTTCAGTGAAGACTTGGAGCTTGATGTGAAACTTTGAGCCAAGGTGATAGCTGTACCACCTTCCCAAACTAGCAGGGCTGGGCAAGGCTTGGGAAGGGGCTGTGCTTCCAGAATCCATTTTTCCAAAGTTTCTAGATTGGAGACCTGGGCAATTTTTCCTTTGGACATCATGGAGTAAATGAGACATCTATCATCAACAGGTGGATCCTGGGGCTAGCACCCAGAGGTACCAGACCTTTTATAATCACTCACACACTGCCTACTGAATTCAGCAGGGGACTACATAGTGTGGCCAAGGAAATCTGCCCTCCCTGCAACTGCCCCTCATCTTATGTTTCCACTATTTGTGGATGGATAACCACCAAAATCAGGGAAGGGTTGGAGGGAAGCAATAACTACTGGGACATGAAGACTTTCTGACTTGACCAAATTCTTTTCTGCAGACATCAGCAGCAGGGTACAAATAACAGAAGGCTAGTTGGAATCCTCCAACCTTCATAACCCCCTGGATTATCAAGGATGGGGGAGATCTTAGATTACCTCACTCTATGTCCTCATTCTACACATGAGGAAACCTATCTAGAGAGTTTGTGGAACTTGTCTAGGTGATGGCCGATCAAACTGAAATCAATAGCATTTGTTTTTTTTTTTTCAGTATTTACTATTTAACCAATACTGTGTCAGGCACTGTGGGGAAATATGATAAAGACAGAAAGTTGGGTCTCTGCCCTTCTGGAGCTCATGGTTCTGGCTGTGGTAGTGAGACCAACAGGATTGAAATCACAGTAAACACTACAGGTGCAGTCAATTAATACTGTGTTCAGAGGATCAATTGGTGTGGGATGAAGTAGTTTATGAAGGCTTCTTAGAGGGAGAATTTAAGCTAGGCCTTGAAAGGGGATTAGAATTCAGGGAGAGAAAGAGAAAATTCTACATGGGGCAGAAGAACATGGCCCAAAGTGCAGGGATAGGACTGAGTATGGTATGTTTGGATCAGTGTGAAAGGATCAGCTTGATAGTGAGAATAAAGGGAGGGGAGAGAGGAGGAGATCCAGAGTTCAGATCTCACCTATCTGTCCGGCTATTTCTATTCTGTCTTTCCATAGCTTTCAATCTCTGTACTTTTTGATCAGAATGTTAGAAATGGAAGAGAACTTTAAGGTCATGGTAATTATTCCCTTTATCATTATAAGTTTAGAGTTATTGCACCCTCCAAGTTTCTTCTTCCTTCTCTGTGACTCTGTCTCAATTTTTCTCTTTCTGAAATTCTTCAGCAGGCAGTTTGCAGCATATCAATGTTCCCCAAAGGCTATTAAAAAAAAAGCAATATATAGGATATTTTAATCACACCTCTAAGCTGGCTTAGAAGGGGTTAAGAAAAAAGGGTAGCATAAAAAGATATGTTTCCAGCTGTGGAATGAATCTACTCTAATACTGGTAATTCTTAACTGGTGCTCAGTTGGCCAAAGACAGGCAAAGCATCTATTCGGCCACAAAAAGTTTGGCTTTCCTTTATACTTGAACAAAATAAAATGGATGTTTCCTTGCATATGTTTGTATTTTCATAACAAATGCAGAATTGTGTAAAATAGGATTCAGCAGCCCATGTATAAGATGAATATACAGATTGAAGTGGAATGTCCTACCCCTAAATCTTGAGGAGATTAGAATTCCACCTTTGTGGGGATCAGGAGTTCACCTGTGCTTAAAAATCACATTTAGCCATTATCTATTTAATTTTTGAAGCATAGAAATGAAACTCTTTTTTGATGGGGTGAGGGAGGGTTAGAATAAAAGCTGTTTTCTCTCATTGTTCTAGAGGATAAGTAGTTCTACTCAGACCTGGAAGACAACAGATAAGGTAATCTTGGTAGGCTTAACATCCCTTCCCCGCCTAATTTATATTCTGCAAAAGTTAATCACAAATATGGAGTGAACATATTTATCAAAGCAAATAGTAAAAAAGGAAGGGGAAGTCTTATAGATTAATTTAGTTGACACAGGGTACAATAATATGAGGGCTTAGCAATTTAGGGATAAGAAGAAATCTCAGCTCACTTGGACAGAAGACAATCATATCAGAGTAGTCAATCCAGACTCTTTGGGGAGTTAGGGGTTGGGAATCAAAGGATGTTTTGGGATGTAGCTCCTTCCCACAGGTTTGTGGCTCTGGGATTCCTTTAGTCATCATTCAAAATCTGTCCTTTTTCTTTATCCCTCTTTCTTCTCTCTCAAATGTCTTTCAGCCAATTAAGTAAGAGTCATGCCAGAGGACCACTGTGCACACAACTTTCAAGCTCATTTACGCGTTCAGGTTGCATTTTGTTGGATAAATCAATTTGGGTGTGTGCAAATGTTAGGTGGATAAAATTGGAGGTATAAAAATGCCCTGTTATTCTGCTGATATTCTTCAAGAAAAATCACTCTTTCTTTCCTTTTTCTCTATAGGGAAAACTCACTGAGAAGTGAGGAGCAACTTTTTTGCCACTCCTAGAGTTTGGACTATTGTTAAATATATAGAAATTTACAAACTATTAGCATCTCTCCTCTGCCTACCAGAATCAGCTATCATTCAGTGTTTTTTCCTCTTCCCTACTTATCCTCTGGAATGACTGATTATTGTCATAGAGTGTGGTTGATTAAATCTCCAGAGAGGAATGCAGGGAAGAGGGGTGGTGACTGAAATTAAACAAATATTCCCCCCCCCCCAAAAAAAAAAAACCCAACAACACAAACAAACTCAAAACATCACAAACCACTTTCTAGGGAGAAGCGAGGCAAGACACCCAGAGAAAGCTAAGACTCCATCCTTTTTTCTCAGTTATCAGACCCTCAATTCTCCAAGCTAGTCAAAGCATTTCCGTCAGGATTTTCATCAAATTCGTCTCATGATCTTGTTGGATTCTCTTCAAGTGATTAAGAGGGGAGTGAAATTTTCTTGAGTTCAGCCTGAAGCCCCCAAAACAGGTTCTCAAGTATTCTGGAAGAGAGGCATGGGAAACTGAAGAATAACTGAATGGTAAGCTAGGATTGGGAGACCTAACTCCAGAAAATCCATTCTTGCACAGCTGGATTGTGGGAAAGGAAGAAAACAGACTGTAGTGGAGTCAGACCTGATTTCATGTCCTGCCTCTGAACTAAGAAGCTGTGTGACCTTGAACAAGTCATTTAATCTCTGAGCTTTCTCATCTGCAAATGGGAATAATAGCATTTACCTCATAGCATGTAGAGTGCTTTGTAAATTTTAAAGTGTTATCTAAGTATTAGCTATTATTTATCCTCATATCCAAAACAACAATAACAGAGCTGTGATCCTACCACTACATTTTTAGTTTTTGTGGCTAAAAGAGCTAAAAGAACTTGTGTATGGTTCGAATTAGCTATATAATTTTGAGCAAGTCACATTACTTCTATAACCCTAAATTCCTCTCAATTTTACAATCTGTAAATTCAATCAATGATGAAGTATTTTTTATTCTATACCAAGTTGACTACTTCAGCTTCCAGAATGTGGTCTCTGGTGTGGTGTTAGACAGAAGGAGTCTGTACAATAGGGAGTTGGATTAGCTCTCTAAACTTCTTACTAATTCTAAAATGCTATGATTATGTGAAATATTTCTTATATACATCTCTTTGTCAGCCCCACACTTCATTGTTGCCATAGCCAAAAGAAAATTGCCAACTTGGTGATGCACTTATTTGAGTAGGTCTTTGGGGCTGCTAGGTGTGCAGTGGATAGACTCATCTTCCTGAGCTCAAATCCAGCCTCAGACCAGGTTTATGAATCTGGGTAAGTTCCTTAAGCCTGTTTGCCTCAGTTTCCTCATCTGTAAAATGAGTTGGAGAAGAAAATGGCAAAGCATTTCAGTATCTTTGCTAAGAAAATCCCAAATGGGGACTCTAAGATTTAGACACTACTGAAACTAAATAACACAAGGTACTCAGACAATATGAAGACAATTTGAGGGGTTAAGAACTTTAAAGCAAAGGAATCATATGGTTATTATATTTCCCGGCTTTCTACCCATCCCCCTTCAGTTGTTTGACATCCATAGCAATTTCCAGAAACCCAATCAGCTGGGCAAACACTATAACATCAGAATCAGACAGGAAGAGGAGAACAAGATTTAGCATCTTGCCCCTCCTGATGTCCCCATCAATGTGCTGAGATTGTGAATTTAGAATTGCCTTTCCCTGATCTATGTTGTGAGTTTCCATGAAAAGTGACAGTATAATATGCTAAATATCAGTAACCTTTATGGATGCCTTTGATCTATTATTTATCTATGCTGTCTTTTCCAACTCAACAGCAGTCATAGACTTCATCCTGTATGTATATCTCTCAGAATGGCTGCCTAAAGTTTTTGGTGTTTTTTTTCTGGGTCTTCTATTTATTTTTCCTTTCATCCTCATTCATCATCTACACTACTTTATTCAGGTGTACTCATCTATTCAACAGATGTTGACTGATCATCTATTATATGCATTTGTTTATTCATTCAATAGATATTTTTCAGGGTATTGAATGGCATATTGTCCTCTTAAAAACTTCTGATCTTTGCAATCTTTTCTTCTCATTTTTCTTTAGTGTCCCAATTTCTTTTTTTTCCCTACAATTGTGGTGCATCATTTTCAAAAAGAGATTAATATCAACATTAGCTGGAGAGTCTGGGTACTCCTGAATAGGCTAATTTGCCAAGCTAATCAGGAAATCTAAGCTGAATTCATATATCAAGTGGGTGTTTCAGGGATATTAGCTTATAGTGAATATTTCATTTTAGCCACATTAGTTAATGCTGAACATTGAACATTGAACATTGACTCTTAATTCATTCAAAGTAATAATACTATAGATTTTGCTATTCCCCAAACAACTATCAGGGCATGTTTCTTGATTTTGTCACCTTACATCTCCATTCTTCATACCTTTGCAGTATAATTACATACATTCTTCTCTTGCTCTTTTAAAGACTAATTCTTCCACCTAGACCCTTCCCTCTGAAAATCCCTATCACTAGGCCCATACTGATGGTACTTCTTTTTTTCACACTTGATTGATCAGCTGATATTTTTTAAGCAATCACTATATGTAAGATAGTGTATGAAATCTATATTTTATAGTCCCTCCTCTCAAGAAGTCTGCAGCCTGCTCAAGTGGACACAAAGAGCAGAAAATAGCTAGTATTCAAGATAGCATGCTAAGTTCCTAAGAAGTAGTATAAACAATCAAAGTTATGAATAGGATCCCTACAGGATGGCTAGGGTGAAATGATACTTTAAAAATGTTGGAAGTAACAAAAAATAGGGGAGGAATAAGCAATTTGGAAGACTGAGTGGAGTACAGTTGAAAGGGAGGACACTAGGTATTCCAAATGAGACAACATGAGCAGATGAATAGAGGTAGGAATTTTCATGCTATATTGGGGAACAGTAAAGAAACCACTTGGTTGGAGTAGAAATTTTTGAAGGAAGAATAGTTGTTTTTATGTTTTACGGTTAGGTTGGGATCATATGACGGACTTTGAAGTTTTAGCTTCATTAGTTCAATCAACATTTAATTAACCCCTACTGAGTGCTGATTACTGTGAGGGCAGTGGAGAAGATGTAAAGTTTAAAATTATATAGCTTTCTATCTTCATTGAGCTCATAGTCAAGGAGGAGAATGAGATATATAGATAACTGTATCATACAACATTATAAGTACATCATTCCACACAATATCCCCTTTATTTCCCTTTCTCTCTCAAAAAGGATCTGTGATTTTGTTAGTTTGGGTGCTCTTTCCAGCCATGTACATCACAACAGTGGTATATGATTTTTGAGAGTTGCTGTGCCTCCCACAACCACAATTCATTACCCTGTAGCCAACCTATCAGTGAACCTTTCTGAACTTAGGCTGTTCCTTGAATGAGACACTGGATTTCATCCGAGAAGCTTTTCCATTTTGGTTAGATTGTCCAAGACTCAAAACTCTGTTGCAAAAAACCCATTCCCCCACTCCTTAGGGTCCCTAGAGAATCCTTACTCTAGGGAGTTCCTAGGGTCAAAAGTATGCAATTCAGAGCAATGGAATAAATCTAAGTGCATTTGAAAGTTTCAAAATGGTGCAATGTGAGACCCAAGGAGAAAACTTAACAAGGGGCTCGGGGAAATCCTTCCAGAGAAGGCAGCATTTGCAACTAACATTTGTGTAGTATTTTAAGGTTTGGAAAGAATGTACAAATATGGTCTCATGTGATGATATGTGACAAATCTAGAATGAGATTAGTATAAGGTTGCAGAGAACAATGAATATTAGGCAGAAGGATCTAAAGTATTAGGGGAAAGAAAGAACTCGGTAGACATTAGGGAATTGGTGAAGATTTTTGTTAAGATTAGTGACATAGCCCGATCAATGAACAGGCAAGATTATTCTGGCAGTGATATGAAGAGAAGACTAATCAGATGAGAGCAGGAAGGTGTCCAGGTTGGTAATGCTGAGGATCTGCATGAGAACAGAGGAAGGAACAAATGTAAGAGATAGTGCAGAGGTAGAATTGGCAGGCTTTGGTATTTAATTGGATATGAGAGGTAAGAATCAAAATTAATCTCAATATTACAAAGATAGGAGACAGAGTGAATGGTGCCAAGAGCATAAATTGTAAAGTCAGAACGAAAAGCAAGTTGAGGGGAAAAGATAATGAGCTCAGTTTTGGATATGTCCTCATAAAATTTTCTTTAGGTGTAGAATCTTGAATCTGCACTTCATTCTGTTTCTACTCTGTCCTTTCTCAACTTTTGGCTGGATCCTCTGTTTATTATCAGTCTAGAGTCTCCAAAGATATATTCAAGGTGTAGGAGGAGAGGGGAGTATAATATATCCTGTAGGTTTATTCTCTTCTTTCCCCTTATTGTCCTTTGATAGAGCCCCAAGGAGGTCTGCTTTCTTAAATCATTTCCAAAGCAATCATTGGAATTATCAATGCAGGAATCTTTTTTATAATACCTAGGCTCAGGTCTGTGTAGGTAATTCTCTCAACATTTTGTCATATGATTTCATCTAATGACTTAAAAAAAAAACCACTACTTGCTAATTTCGTTCCAACCTAGTTCATGCTTTTGATTGATGGATTCAATAAAGATATCTAGAAAAGTTCATAACTATTTTATACTTTTGATTGATTGATTGCATCTTGCAATCAGTTTGATGTTCTCACTTGAAAAAGGTATTAGGTCATGGAGTCTCTTGTTAGTGATGGTTAATTGGGGTTGAGGGTGTGAGAAACACTTTTTTTAAACAAAAGGCATTGAATAGAGAGTAGGTGTTGAAGAAATGGAAACAGTGAGTGTAGAGAGGGTAGAGAAGTTGAGAAGAAAAACAATAAAAGAGAGGAAAGAGATGAGATGGTAGCAGGCTTTTTCTTTCTTTTTAAGAATTAAAAATATTTAAATTTTCTTGTGGTCAGAGATGATTTTATTTTTGTTTGCATTTGTTTTAATTGAATTTAATTAATTAGGAAAGAGCTAGACATCTTAATGGCAAAAAGAGAAGGAGCCATTAGCAAAGGAAATAATAATAGTTGACATTTATATAGCACTTACTATGTGCCAGGGATTCTGCTAAGAACTTTTCAATTATTATCTCATTTGATCCTCACCACAATCTTGGGAGGGATATACTATTATTATCTCCCATTTTGCAGATGAGAAAACTGAAGAAAACAGATAATAAGTTATTTGTTCAGAATCAAACATCGAAGTGTCTGAGGTATAATTTGAACTCAGTTCTTCCTGACTTTCAGGGCCATCTCTTCAGTGGGCTACCTATCTGCCTTTTAAAAGCAAGATCAGAGATACCTAAGAAAGAGGGAATACTTGCTGAAGCAAGGTCTTGGAGGAAGTGACAGAGAATGGGATCAAGGGCTTTGGCATAGGGATTAACTATAGTGGGGAGAGAGCAAACAGGAGAAAGTAAATAATGAGACTGAAAAGGTTTGAGGAATGCCAGATGTTCTAAGTTTTCTTGATGAGATCGGAAACCAAGTCATCTTCCAAAGGTGTGGAGGGGATGGCTGAGGTTGGGGGAGCTGTAAATTGAGCTTCAATTCTAACAAATATTAAGTTCCTAGTGTGGGCAGAATTCTTTGCTAAGTACAGAGAAGGATGAACAGGTTACAAAAGACACAGTCTCTTCCCTAAGGGAATTTATAGTCTCTGAGGGGATTAGGACATATACAGCAGAAATCATAATATGAAATGATACATAAAAGCTTATAGGCACAAACCAAGTACTCTGGAAGGCATAGAGAAGGAAAGATTATCATGATTTGGGGAGATAGTGGGAAACTTTATAGAAGAGTCATTCAAAATGGTCTTTAGTGAACTGAATTTAAATATACTTTCTTTTTATTTATTGTCTCCTCCCAGTTTACATTTTGTTGCTCCATCCCAACCCTTGGAGTTCAGTGTTGTCTTATCACAGCAAAGATCATAAATGGTGCAGAATATAGATAGGTTCAAAACTGAGAAGGAATAAATCCTAAGTTCAAAGGTAAGCATAATATTTATTGATTTGTAGTCCACATTACTTGAAGAATTGGAGAGACTGAGGAGATTCATGGGTCCAACAGAAGAAAAATCATTGCTTAAAATATTTACATATAAATCATAGGATAATAGTAGACTAGAATGGGAAAAGATCTGCTCTGCTGGGAACTCCCATAAATTGGGATGAAGAGTATAGTGATGACAGATGACTTCAAGATTTACCAGTGGATTTCATCTTACTGAATAAGGGACCTCCTCCTCTCAGTCTTACTCAAACCAGGACTATTTTGATTTAGTGCTGACTTATGCTAGGGTAAAAGGCATTTCTGTGATTGAGAACCTTTGCCACTAGGTGACAGTGTTTGATCACTTATTCTTAGAATTGCCCTCTCCAATGTCTGAAAGGAAAATGGTGAGCTGTGAAATGAGCTCAAGGAAAACTTCCATTTTTTTTTTTTTTTTTTTTTTTTTTTGCACATCTTTGACTCTATCTTCTCCTCTCTTTGCATCTATCATTTGTTCTCTGTATCCACTTTTACATTTTTCATCTCTACTCTCTTTTCATTACCCTTCTTTATGTTGTCTGTCATCTTCTATTTCTTTCTTTCCTCCCTGCCTCCCTCTCTCCCTTTTCTTTCTTTTTTTCTTTTCTTTTTTTCTTTCTTTCTCTCCCTCCTTCCCTCTCTGTTCCTCCATCTCTTTCTGTATCTCTCTTTCTCTGTCTCTGTCTGTCTCTCTATGTCTCTCTGTCTCCTTCTCTCTCCCTCTCTCTTCTTTTTCCTCTCTCCCTTCTCTCTCCCTTTCCCTCTCCCTCTCCCTCCTCCTTCTCTCCCCCCTCTCTCTTTCTTTATTTTTCCCCCTGTTTTTCTTTGCAGTCTATGTTTAGGGGAGACAGCATAATGTAGAGGATAGAACTGGATTTGCAATCAGAGGATTATTTTTCACATCTCTGTTTTACCATTTATTACTGGTGTGACCTTGAGCAAGTCACTTCTCAGAATTTCATTTTCCTCATCCATAAATGAGGGTCTAGCTTCATGTAGTGCTATAATTCTCTTTTCTCCATTTATATTGACCTTCTCTCTTCTATGTATTTACCTTTCTCTGTTCTTCTTCATATATACTGTGCTTTTAATCTCTAACTCTCCTCTGCTCTAGTAGCTATAATATCTCTCCTTCTGCTAGTCTATTCTCTATTCTTTGTCTTTATTTCTCCTCTCCTCTCTATATCTACCCTTTCCTCTCTCTGGATCTGCTACCCTCCCTTTCTGAATCTTTTATTCCCACTGTCTGATCTGCCACCCCTTCTCCCCCCTCCTTTTTGTGTCTACCTAAAAAGGCTTGAGCACATAATTGCAGGAGGAAATCAGTTCAGGTAGTCAAAGCTGAATTCTTTTGCTGTTGGATTCTTTATATCTTAGAAATTCAGAGGCCTAAATCAGATTTAATACCAGTAGGTAATGCTGCAGTGGGTAGTGTTGGATGATTCCTCCTCCCTGCTGGAAAGGGGCAGGGCTAAATCCTTCCCAGGACCTTCCTAACCTCTCTCTGGAGGTGGTTTGTACTATTTTATTTTTCAGTCACTACCATTTCTTCTTTGTCCTCTATTCTGGAGGGCATAATCAACCATATATTCTGACAACCATCAGTTTATTCTTAACTGAGTAAAAATATCATGAACCTTAGGTTGATATAGTCCCCATTTTTGCTATTTTGTGGAGTTTATATCAAACAAAAAATTACTAATATGACAGTAGCTTAAGAGATTGCAGTTAGGAAAATGCCAAACACTTGCACAGGCTCTCTATTATGCTTTAAATGTGTATATTTCCTTCAAATGTTAGCTCCCTCCACTCCCTCTTTTCTCAGAATATACTGATAAATAAAAGAGATCTCTTTATATATGAAGTAAAATCAAGGTGCAGGATATAGATAGGTGTTGCAATGTATAGACTGCTGGATTTGGTTTCAGAAAGACTTGAATTCATATCCTGTCTCAGATGCTTACTTGCTGTATGTCTCTAGGTCACTCATCTTCTCTTAGATTCAGTTTTCATATATGTAAAATGGGGATAATAATAGCACCTATCTCACAGGGTTTTTTAGAAGATCTATCGAGATAACATATAAAGTGCTTTACAAACCTTAAAGCTCTGTATTAAGAATCCCTAAATGAGAGTGATCAGAATATATAATATAGGTAATAATGAACACACCAGTCTAGTATGAGTTGAATCACCAAACACACAGACTCTCAGGAGAATCATCAGCTCAATAATATACAAATTCATCAATAACTTTTATATAATAAAAACATAACCCTTTACAATAATCCTAGAAATATATACATAATTATTTTTATAAACGAGATTATAATGGATTTATAATCAATATCTGTCCTAAGTCCAATAGGTCTTGCTTATACCTGGGACAGACTTTTCAGTGAGAGGGAGAGGGTAATGGAGAAGCAGAGAGAAAAAAAGAGTGAGAGTGAAACGATGGGCCTCTGCCATTGGGCTCTCTATTCCAGTTCAGAACAGATTCAACAGAAAAGACAAGATAGGCCAGGAGGAATGGAGGTCCACATAGTCTCCTGACTACTAGGGGAAAGGGAATAAAAAGAGGAACAGAGCTGGAAGACTTATGCTCCATTAACAGTAGGAGAGAGAGAGAGAGAGAGAGAGAGAGAGAGAGAGAGAGAGAAGAGAGAGAGAGAGAAAGAGAAGAGAGAGAGAGAGACAGACAGAGAGAGACAGAGAGAGAGAGAGAAAAGAGAGAGAAAGAAAAGAGAGAGAGAGAAAGAGAGAGAGACAGAGACAGAGAGAAAGAGAGACAGAGAGAGAAAAGAGAGCGAGAGAGAGCGAGAGAGAGAGAGAGAACAAGACCAAAGTTCAAACTCTAGAAGCCCTATCTACTAATTCTACCCCAGCTACATTACTTGCTACCAATCACTTTGTCTTCTTAGTTCAACCTCTTTGGAAGTGATACAATGTCTATTTATATTGGAAACTTGTGAGTGATACTGTATTTGTCCACACTGGAAATTCTTCCAAGAAGAAAGCACTCTGGAAGAGAGTCTGACCCCTATTAAGTAAAATGAGATCCATCTCTCTCCTCAAGATGCACAATGTGAACCAAAAGAGGCTGGGAGCAGGGGTGGTGGTGATGATGGTGGTAGAATGAATGGACTCTTCTTTCACTTTTCTCCTCCATTCAAATAGCCTGAAAATACAAACTGTCAACTCTGACACTACAAAAGACAGTGGAGCTGTGGACATCTTGTAACATTACCCAGTTGATGGATAGATGATATCCATCATCACCAAGAACTATAAAAGCAACACTTATTAATAATGGTATTACCAAGGAAAGTGAGGAGCAAGGGAAACTTCATCACCTATTTGGCAGCTGTGGGGAGGATGAATCAGGAGAAGATGGGAAAGAGTGAGAGTACAGAGACTAATTAGGAGGACTATTATAGTAATCTAAGCCTGAGCTAAGGTCATGGCCCTTTGAGTGGAGAAAAGGCAAAAAAAGAGACAGAAACTGTGAAGGGGAAAAGGATTTGGCCACTGATTGTGTGTGGTTATATAATTCTCATACTTCCTCCCTACCCCCCATTTATATTTCCTTAGTTGGGGTCTATCTTAGTATGCCTTGAATACATTTGTACAGCATCTTCCCTGCTGTCTTTACCCTCTCCCTTCCCCTTCATATAGCTAAAGGAAAAAAAAATCCTTTCCTTTTCAAATGTTCTTTGAAGAAAGAGGAGCTGGATGGGCTAAACTTAGGGGCTCAGGGTCTTTACTTGAGAATATAGCACTAGATCTAGTTACAGGCCAATAGAAAGGGTGAGGAAAAGAAGAGAAGATCCCTCCTCTAACTCTTCTTTAAAATCTTGCCAAACTGGCCATCATTCTTGCTCATTCTTGTTCATTCTTATGTCATTGAGGGTCATTTTAGTGTTGTTTGGTAGCTGAGTCAAGTCACTGACAAAGAAGAACACTCAGGAGGACTTTGAACCCTTCTCTTGGTTAAAGTTCTAGACAGCTGTCAGACAGCAGCTACCTGAGAAATACTAGATCAGCAACAGATGCTATGGAATCCTTAGATCAATGGTCCTCAAAGTTTTTCTACAGTGTAGAATACTTCAGTTTAAACTAAACATGCACAGAACCCTTGTAGTAAAATCTAATATTATCATTTTAATGCCTATTTAAAAAACAACATAAGGCTCATAAATAACAACAATATAACCTTGGGGATACTTCAAAGTTCCTTTTAGTACAGCTTGAGATACACTACCTTATAGCACAGGCATCCTAAGGAGGAGAAGAGAATAAACAGGGGAACCACAGCTGTTGCCCCCATCCCTCCTCCCCAATCCCAATGTGTTTATGGCATGCTTATAGCCCTGTTGGGCTCAGTTTCTGAGCTAAAACTGAAAATGTCCAACTGGTGAATCTTCTGATATTTGAAAGGCTCATGTTTCTGAGACCATGAAGAGACTCAAAGAATGGTTTTCATTTAGTTGGGTTGTTAAAACTATCATTTATAGGGTATTTCTTAGAAACTGGTATTATGGAAGGAGCATACTCTAGACTTGATGTTTGGAGACTTAAGTTTGAGTCCTGATTCTGACACATAAGTAATTCAGCCATGTGATCACGGGCAACTCAGACTCTCTGAGACTTTCCCCCCCCCCCTTTTTATAATGGCAAGGAACTGGAAATTGAATTGATGCCATATGTTGGGGAATGGCTGAATAAGTTATGATAAAGGGATTTAGTGGAATAGTGTTCTATAAGAAATGATGAGCTTGAGTAAAGTGAGCAGAACCAAGAAAATATTGTGCTCAGTAACAAGAAGATTAAGTGTCCAACTGTGATGGGCTTGGCTTTTTTCAACAATAAGATGATTCAAGGCAGTTTCAAAAGACTTGAGATGAAAAATGCCATCAGAATTTAGGGAGAGAATCATGGAGACTGAATGTGGACCAAAATATAGTATTTCCATCTTTTTGCTGTTGTTGTTGTTTATTAGTTTGCTTGTTATTTTTCTCGTGTTTTCTTTTTTCCCTTTTGATCTGACTTTTCTTGTACAGCATGATGAATATGGAACTATATTTAGAACTGCACATGATATCAAATTCCTTGCTGTCTTGAGAAAAGGGATGGTGGAAAAGGAAAGGGGAAAGGGAAAGGAAGAAAAATTTGGAACACGAGATTTTGCAAGGGTGAATGTTGAAAACTATCTTTGCATGTATTTGGAAAAAATAAAATACTATTGAAAAAATACTACCAAAAATATAAAATGAACACAACAGTAACTTACACTAGCTATCTTACAGAGGGGAAAGTTCTTTATAAAATATAAGGCATACATAAATGGGAGTTGTTCTGGTCTTATAGGTAGGTGGTGCAGTCAATATAGCACAAGATCTGGAATTAGGAAAGCTTGAATTCAAATGTGGTCTCAAACAGGTAATCACTATAACCCTGGACAAGTCACTTAGCCTCTGTTTCCTTTTTTTTTTCCTGAGGCAATTGGGGTCAAGTGACTTGCCCAGGGTCACACAGCTAGGAAGTATTGAGGCCAGATTTGAATTCAGGTCTTCCTGACTTCAGGCTGTTGCTCTATCTTCCCTCAGTTTTCTTTAAGTGTAAAAAGGGGATTCATAATAGCACCCACCTCCCAGGGTTGTTGTAAAGATCAAATGTGATAATATTTGTAAAGTGCATGCTGTCTGGAGCATAGTAATTCCTTTATAAAAGCTTATATCTTTTTTTTTTCTTGTTTTGTATTATTATTTTAATTTTTGATTCAGCAAAATCAATCTTACATAACTTCTCAATTTAAGTAATTTATACTGTGTCTACTTTTGTTGGGATTCACAAAATCTTGGTTTCAGCCTCAGATGTGAGTTTCTGGACCTCGGTTCTCTCCTCTTCAGAATGAGGTAATTGGTCCATTATACTATGAAGACTGATGTTTTCCACCATCAGTCATTTTTCAACTAACAGATGAAGAAACTAGGATGGTCTAAACTAAAGAACACTGGGCTTGGATCTGAATTCAAATCCAGTTTTAGGCACGTCATATCAGTGTAATTCTGGGAAAATAATTTAATGTCTGCCTGACTCAGTTTTCTGAACTGAAAAAATGATAATAATATTAGCATTTAGCTCCCAAGAATGTTGTGAGGATCAAATGAGATAATATTTATAAAGTATTTAGCATAGTGCCCAGTACCTAGTAGGCAATTAACACAAGCTTTTTTCCTTCCTCAGACTCAGAAAGGGGAAGTGAATTCTTCAAATTCATAAAGCTAGGGATGGGCAGAGTCAGGACTAGAGCTTAGATTGTCTGACTCCTAGCCAAGTGCTCTTTTCACTATTCATGCACTATTAGAATAATTCTGTTAAAATGCTTATGCAAAATTGAATTAAATGGTTAACAGTGGAAGGCATTTTACAATTAAATACTAGAATGAATGAGACAGAGAGTAAGTGCTAAAAGTGTCCAGAGAAAGTAGGGATCAATGTGGACTGGAGTAATTCAATTCAGTTCAGTTCAATTCAACTCAACAACATTTATTACATGACGACTATTTGCAAGACAAGCTGTTTGTCTTTACAAGAGAAGTATAAAAGATGTTATTGAAGAGTTGGAAGGCTACAAAGAAGATGGGCCTTTCAAGTGATATCAAGGGAATTAGAGGAAATCTCCTAGCCCTTTGGCTAGGTAGCACTATTGGAGAACTTATGGAAAAATGTGGTCAAATCAGTGGTTATTAATTTAGAATTTGAAAGGAGCTTAAATAACATCTAGTTGCATATCCTCCTTTTTTGAGATGAAGAACTGTGGCCCAGAGAGGTTAAATCACTTGCCCAGGAGTCACATAAATAGGGAATGACAGAAGTGAGATTTGAATCTAGTTTTTCATGTATCAAAGCCAATATTTTTTTTTTCCATCCACTGTACCAGATTGCTGCATAAGATAAGAAGGCTTTGATGAATTATAATTTACATCTTTGGAGAGAGTGCTTACCCTGACAAGTATATAGTCAAGTCAATAAACATTTATTTATTGCCTAATATATTTCAGGGACTATGTTAAGTAGTATTCCATCACAATCATATACCACAACTCATTTAGGCATTCTTGCAATTGTTGGGCATTCTTGCAATTTCCAGCTCTTTTCCACTACAAAGAAAACTGCTATAAACATTTTAGACCATATAGGTATTTTTCTTTTTTTCCTAATTACCATTGGAAATAGACCTAGTAGTGATATTGCTAGGACAAAGAGTATAGGCAGTTTAATAACTCTTTGATCATAATTCTGGATGGCTCTCCAAAATGATTAGATCAGTTCACAATTCTACCAACAATGAATTAGTGTCTCAATTTTTCTACATTTCCTCAAACATTTGTTGCTTTCCTCTTCAATCATTTTAGCCAAACTGGTAGGTATAAAGTGACATCTTGAGGTTGTTTTAATAGTGATTTAGGATATTTTTTTAAGACTATAAATTGTTTTGATTTCTTTATTGAAAAATTCCCTGTTCATATCCTTTTGGATTTGGAGAGGGAACTCTATTCTAAGCATGGCAGATGTGTTGAATGAATGAACAGACATAGCCTATCAAGTTTAGGAAATAGTAATTAATTTTGACTAGAATATACTATATAGCTAACAAAAAAAAAACAATAAAGGGAGATTGAAGTAAATTATGAAGGATTATGCTAAGGAATTTGTATTTCATCTAGTAGTGTACTGATAAATATTTAAAAGTTGGCTTTCCAGAAAAATAAACAAAAAAACAAACAAAAAAAGAAAACAAAGAACAAAACAGTGGAATGGCATTTTAAAAAGTTTAAACTGCATTATTATCATTTTCTCCATTACTTTCTGAGATTTAGACAATCAACAAAATAATAAATCAAGTTAGGATTTATAGCATTTGCTGATTTCTGAAGTGTAAATGCTCATGAAGAAGTTTAATAACTGACTCTCATGAGCTAGTATGAAGCAGCTCTAGTAAACTACTGATTTTATCAAGATTTTTTTACCAGTTAAGAATAAAAAGTAGTCAATTTTACTTCTTGAGCAGGGAAGTGTAGTGAGAAAATTTATTACCTTACTAAGATAGTAATAAGATTGTTAGTTTAGCATGACTTCATTTTGTTTTAGGGTTTCATTTTGTGATTGAGTTGTTTTGAATAAATTGTTTCAATAAGATAAGCACTTGCATGGTATGATATAGCACACAGCATATGTATATTCTTAAATAACTGATGAACTTATGTGGACTCTGATAAGAGAGACCACCAACAGAAAAATATTATAAACAACTTTGTCAGTAATTTAAGTAGCAAACTACCAATCAAATTTTGTGGTAAATAACTTAGGACCACCCATAGCTAAAACTATAAAAAAGTGACTAGAGAACCCAGCCTACTCTTAGAAGATGACTGGGATTGACTCCTATGCTCTCTGCTCTTGAACTTCTAGCAGCCTATGTTTATTTGAGGATTATGCTGATGGTTGATTGATTGAGACTTGCCAAATGACCACCTTAGAGTGGGATACACATCCTCTGGATGAGCAGAGAAGTGATGAATCCAGTATGAAGGAAGTTTACCAGAATCTCTAAGAAAAAGGAATGGGTCATTTGCATTGTTTCTACATTTTTACTAATAAAGTTTGAGTGCATGCATTGAGAAATAAAAGCTTAATTAGTGTTACCATCACCAGTTAGCATATGTAATGATAAATCAGCTATAAGCATTCATCAATCTGTAACAGGGAATGAAATAATCAAGCTTCCATATTAGAAAGATTATTTTGACAGATTGTGGAAATTAGGCCAAAGAAAGGAGAGTATAAAGTATAGGAAGGCAGTTAGGAAGTTATCAGAGTATCCCCAAGCAAGTGGCAAATATGGACCTGAACTAGAGTTAAGGCAGTGTGAAAGAAGTGAAAGGGACCACATTCTAGGTCAAAGCTTCTTAAATTGTGGCTTGTGACCTATATATGGGGTCATGTAACTGAATGTGTGAGTGGCAAAACTGTGATTTATTAAAAGTAAATATTTGATTTGTATACCTATTTTATATACCTCTATACCCAGGGTTGCATAAAGATTTCTTGAGTGGAAAAAGGAAAAGGAAAAAAGTCTAAGAAACCCTTCTCCAGAGATGTGGGGAAGTTAGACCACTTAGCAGCTCATTAGAAGGAGAGAAAGGATGAGATGAAAGGGAAAAGAATGAGAGTTGATTTATGCAAAGGAAAGGATAGAAGAATAATTATAGCCTAAACAGTTATATGGCATTTTAGAAGATTTGACAAATTTTGGGAGAAAAATTATGAGTTTCTTGGGACATCTTGAGTTCGAGGCATTGGTTGAAATTCAGGTGCACAATAAAGATTGAAATTATTAATAAATTAGAGGAACACAGGATAGTTTACCTCTCAGACCTGGGGAAGGGGAAGGACTTTATGACCAAAGAAGAACTAGAGATCATTACTGATCACAAAATAGAAAATTTTGATTATACCAAACTGAAAAGTTTTTGTACAAACAAAACTAATGCAGACAAGATTAGAAGGGAAGCAATAAACTGGGAAAATATTTTTATAGTCAAAGGTTCTGATAAAGGCTTCATTTCCAAAATATATAGAGAATTAACTCTAATTTATAAAAAATCAAGCCATTCTCCAATTGAAAAATGGTCAAAGGATATGAACAGACAGTTCTCAGATGAAGAAATTGAAACTATTTCTAGTCATATGAAAAGATGCTCCAAGTCATTATTAATCAGAGAAATGCAAATTAAGACAACTCTAAGATACCACTATACACCTGTCAGATTGGCTAAGATGACAGGAAAAAATAATGATGATTGTTGGAGGGGATGCGGGAAAACTGGGACACTGATGCATTGTTGGTGGAGTTGTGAACGAATCCAACCATTTTGGAGAGTAGTTTGGAACTATGCTCAAAAAGTTATCAAACTGTGCATACCCTTTGATCTAGCAGTGTTACTACTGCGATTATATCCCAAAGAGATTATAAAGAAGGGAAAGGGACCTGTATGTGCAAGAATGTTTGTGGCAGCCCTTTTTGTAGTGGCTAAAAACCGGAAACTGAATGGATGCCCATCAGTTGGAGAATGGCTGAATAAATTGTGGTATATGAAAATTATGGAATATTACTGTTCTGTAAGAAATGACCAACAAACAGGATGATTTCAGAAAGGCCTGGAGAGACTTAGACGAACTGATGCTGAGTGAAATGAGCAGGACCAGGAGATCATTATATACTTCAACAACAATACTATATGATGACCAGTTCTGATGGACCTGGCCATCCTCAGCAAGGAGATCAACCAAATCATTTCCAATGGAGCAGTAATGAACTGAACCAGCTACACCCAGAGAAAGAACTCTGGGTGATGACTAAAAACCATTACATTGAACTCCCAATCCCTCTATTTATGCCCACCTGCATTTTTGATTTCCTTCACAAGCTAATTGTACAATATTTCAGACTCTGATTCTTTTTGTACAGCAAAACAACGGTTTGGTCATGTATATTTATTGTGTATCTAATTTATATTTTAATATATTTAACATCTACTGGTCATCCTGCCATCAGGGGGAGGGGGTGGGGGGTAAGAGGTGAAAAATTGGAACAAGAGGTTTGGCAATTGTTAATGCTGTAAAGTTACCCATGCATATAACCTGTAAATAAAAGGCTATTAAATAAAATAAAATAAAAAAAGAAATTCAGGCGCACATATTTGAGAGGGAGCTGAAAGACTTGGTATTGAAATCCTGGGGAGAGATTGGGGCTAGATATATAGCTTTAGAATCTATGTATGTGGCAATAAAAATGAACGTGGATCATGGTGATCTTATCTAAGCTATGACTTACTTTCTGTGGCTTCCATCTTTCCATTTTCTTCTCCATTCTGTCTGCTTTCTTCTATTTCCCTATTCCTCTCATGCTGTCTACTTCTGTATCTCCCTCCCTTTTTCACTACTTATCTTTATGCCTTCTGTGAATATTCACCCCTGCATTCTCTGTGTTTTATTAACAATGGATTGAACCTTACTGCCCATTATCACTGTGGTCCTTCCTAGAGAGTATGCAAAAAACCAGGCATGCTTGCCCCCATTTCATAATTCCTTAAATAAATTAGCAATTCAAAGGCAGACAACCAGGAGAAGAAAGTGTCATGGAAACCAGGGGGGATGGAGTGGAGTGGTCAGTGATGTTAGATAATTTAGAAAGGCTGAGGAGAATAAGGACTAAAAAAATTCCATCAGCTTCCTCCTCCCTCAATTAAGAGGTAATTGGTCATGCAGAGTAATTCAGCAAGGTGTTGGAATCAGAAAGCAGACTCCAGGGTTTGAGTAACAAATGGATAGTGAAGTGGAGATGAAGGCTAGTTTGAACCAGGAAACTTGACAGTGAACAAACCTTTTGGGCAAGATCATTGTTCCATACCTTGACTCCAAATGATCCCTTGGATACCAGTCTGTGACTGCATTGGTTGACCCTGAACCACCACTTCCACTTTGCCTTTATTTGATAATGACCAAGGATCCTATTCTGGATTTGCTTTAAGCTGAAAACATAATAGAAAGAACACTACATTTTTGACTCAGAGGACTGAGTTCAAATCCTACCTGTTATCTATATGATCTTGAGCAACTTACTTTTCCATTCTGTAAACTAAGGGAGTTGAAATAGATTCTATATCAAGACCTTTCCATTTCAAAATCTCAAGATATCTGTAGATCAAAAGTCCACAAATTATGACCCATTAACCAAATCTGGCCTACCAACTGTTTTTGTACAGCTTACAAGCTAGTCCTACCATTTTAAGCTCTCAAACTATATAAAAACAGGTGGAGTGCCAGATTTGGATCACAAGTGATAATTTGTTGAGTCTTGCTATAACCTGTCAAGAACATGTTCTCTAAGAATTCCACTTCTGATAGTGGAGAGAGAAAAGAGTAGTAGTAAAGATAGTAGAGCAGAAGACAATTGAAAGTTCCCCTTTTAAACAGTCCCAGAAAGGGAAAATGAGTTCCCCAAATTCATGTGAGTTGGAAAAAATGGAGGCAAGCCTTAAAACCCAGAGGTCTTTTCACTATACAACACTGGCTCTCTGTTGCTTAGTGACTTTTCTGAGGATTTCTACAAAGCCCCTCCAGACAATATCTTATCTAAATCAGATGAGAGAGGCACTGTATTGTAATACTCACAATAGCTATAGTGCTTTAAGATTTGCAAAACACTTTATACATATCATCTTTTATCTTCATGATAATCATGAGGTAGGTGCTATTATTATTATTCCCATTTTATAGATGAAGATATAGTCTGAAAGGGGTTATGAAATTTGCTCAGGATTACTCAGTTAGTAAAGAGTCCAAATCTGGATTTGAACTCAGGTCTTCCTGATTCAAAGTCTAATGTTGTATCCACTATGCCATACTATTTTCACTTTTTCCCCTATTTTTCCCCTTTTGTTCTGATTCTTCTTTCATAACATGACTAATCTGGAAATAGGTTTGATATGATTGCACATGTATAGGTTAATTGGATTGCTTGTCTTGGGGAGAAGGAGGTAAAGGAGGGAGGGTGAAATAATGGAAATAAAAATCCGATAAAAGTAAATGTTGAAAACTCTCTTTACATGTAATTAGAAAAAAAAAATACTATTAAGTGGGGTGGAGGAGGGGGAAGAAGAAAACTGCATTTGCCTCTGCTTTCTGGAACCTTAATCCAAAGAATATTTAAGCCTGACAATTTCAGGTACCAATGACAGATGGGACCTTTTAAGAAGGCAGCAGGACCTTTTGCCCGCAAGTGATATCATACATATTGCCAAGTCTTCTGTTTAAGCTGTTGGACTGGCCCTGTTCCAAGGGCTCTACAAAACCGTGATGTCTACAGATCTCCTTGGAAGCCAGGAGATTGACAGAGAAGAGAGCTGCCATTACAGAGAGATGTGTTGACTTTTTTTTTCTCCCCTAAATGGTATTTCATACTTGTTGGACCTATCTATCATTTTCTGAAATCACTTTCTTTGCTCATCATTTCCTCTATGCACGACAACTGGACTTTTTTGCAAAGTACTATTTGCTGTATCTTGTGAAAGCTCCTTTGTAACTCCTGGCTAGTTCTATATTCATTGCTTCCTTTTTTTTTCATCTCCATAGTTCTTTTCTATTATGTGTTTACTCCATTCTTTCTGAGGTCCTTATACTGATAGGACATTAACAAATGGAAAGAATGCTGGACTTGAATTCCTAAAACTTTATTTGGGTCCTGGACCTGCAATTTAATAAAAAGGTTTATCTTGGAAAAGTCACTAACTCTCTCTCACTTTCACTTTCCTCATTTATAAAATGGAGCTATTAATAAATGTATTAGTCCAACCCCTGGTTGTTGTTAGGAAAGTTGCTTGAGTAAGTAAGTGGCCTGAATCACTGAAATAATGAGTGATAGAGGTCATCACTATGCATTTTTAAAGGTCATTTACTTAGTGATCAATTTAATTCCTGCTTATGCCCTTGTCTGTATTTAGGATGTGTAACTTCTAAGTGATCATGGATATTTTGGTTAGAATTTTGTGGTTCACATAGCTTGGCTTCAGTCATAGATATATATAGCTGAGAAAGTTGTTGTACAATTGTTTCTGACTGTTTATGACTGAATTTGGAGTTTTTTTGGCAAAGATAACAGAGTGATTTGTCATTTCCTTCTCCAGTTCATTTTACAGATGAGAAAACTAGGGCAAATAGGGTTAAGTGACTTGCCTAAGATCACACAGCTAGTGTCTGAGGTGAAATTTGAACTCAGAGATCTTCCTGACTTCAGCCCTGGCTCTGTATCCACTGCACCACCTAGTTGACTCAACTGATAAAGAGATGTACTATGGTAAAGAGATCTAATGATTAAAACAGCTAAATTTATTTAGCGTTGCTAACCTTATGAGGGCTAATTCTAGTCATCCTGATTTATATCTTGCCAGATGGCCCCAGAGGAGAAAGTGAGACTGGTAACTTTGCATAACCCTCCCTCATTTAAATTCAATTCACTTGAATCTCATGCCATCATTCAGAGAGAGAGAGACAGAGACAGAGAGAGACAGACAGAGACAAACAGAGACAGAGAGACACAAAGAGAGAGAGTGACACAAAGAAACAGAAATAGCAACACAGAGATAGAGAGAGAGATAGAAAAACAGGAAGAGCCAAAGAGAGACAGAAACAGAAACAGAGACAGAGAGATAGAGACATTGTTCCAGCAGCAGTAAAGTACAGTAAAAGAGGATGCTTTGAATTTGAACTGACAATAAAGCGGACTGACAATGAGTTCTGAGTAGTTGGGGCAGTCTGCCTTTGCTTGTCATCCTATTCATGGAAAGAAAACACACTGAGAAATGACAGGACTGTTTTCCCCAAGAAAACCCAAGCACCTGGTGAATTTCCTTTTTCCCCTTTCTTCTTTCTGTCTTTTCCTTCTTGAAGGATTAGATGTTTAAACCCCAAGTTCTCTGTTTATTTGAACTTGGTCACTGGCTGTTTTCAATAGTACTTGAAATCTGGCTTTCTCTACATAGAGATAAGATCAGATCTTAATTGTTTTTCTGAGAATGAGCACAAATGAGGAAATGAAAGCAGCTAGTTTGATTGCCATAGGATTTAAATAGTTCAGGAACTAACTGTCCTGGTGATCAGAAATCATTCTGATCTGGGGACTAGAGGCTTTTTGTGATTCTTCTTATTTTCATTTGCTATAAGCACTACTTATCTGTTGAAGAATGGCTTTTGGTCATACTTTTTTTTTTTTTTTAACTTGTCTGTATCTTGGATTCCATAATCCTTATAAGAGAAATTTGCTAAGAAGAGTTGTTTCCAGTTAACTTCTCCTCTTATCCTACCAATATTAATTTTGATCATACAAAGGAATTTCAATTTTATGTAATAAAACTATCTATTTTATCTTTTTAGTTGCCTGTATCCCCTGTTTAGTAGAGAATTCATCCCCTCACTTTAGCTATGAAAAGATATACTCTTCTATTTTTTTGGTATGGTCTTTAATATTTAGCATAAGTATCAATTTTGAATTTATTATGTAATATGGTATAAGATAGAGCAGCTAGGTGGCACAGTGTATAGAGTACTGGGCCTGGAATCAAAAAGATCTGAGTTCAAATTTGATCTCAGATATTAGTTTTCTTCTTTTGTCCTGACTCAGTTTTCCTAATTGTTCTGCTTCAGTTTATAATTGTTCTGCTCAATCCTGCAAAACCACCACTCCCTCTTAATCAGAATATTTGATAAGGATAAAAGGTCTTATGTTTTAGAATATCAGAATGGCTCTCCCTATCCCAAGCTATTAGAATATCAGATACCATCTTATCAAGATCCTCTCCTCATCTCCAGGGTTCCTCTCCCCATTATATCATGCCATCTCCAGTGGCTCACCCCACCCTGTCAGAGTCCCCTGACTCCACCCCTGCCTCAGTCTACTCCCTGAGTCTGAGCCATGTGTATATATGTCATTGAGAACTCACATTGTTTTCTGGATTCTTGGAGACGATAGTCTCATTCAGCCCTAGGACCAAACCATGGATCCATTTGTGCCTAGTAAATCTCTCCCTTTTAAATAAATTATTAAATACTCTCTAATCTCTATCTTGCCTCAATTACATTACATTAGCTGTGTGATCCTGGGCAAGTCACTTAATCCTATTTGCCTCAGTTTTCGCATCTGTAAAATGAGCTGGAGGAGGAAATGGTGAATCACTCTAATATCTTTATCAAGAAAACCCCAAATGGAGTCATAAAGAGACAAGCATGACTAAAAATAATTGAAAATCAACAATACATTTTAAGATATTGCTATGACCCTAATTTAGGACATACTGCTTTCTAGTTTTGCAAGTGGTTCTTATCAAATAGGCATTTTTATGATTTTTTTTTTTTTAAATTAGTGATTGTGATTAAGTTCCAGAAAGGCAGAATTTAAATAGGGATCTGGGATTTTTCTTTCACTTCTAAGTATAAAGCATTCATTGTTCTAATAAGGTGTGGCTGATTAGCTCTAGGTGTCTTAGGCAATGTTTATTCTCTAATGAGGAAAGAGGGAGGGAGAGGGAGAGACAGAGATAGTCAGACACACACACACACACACACACACACACACACAGAACCAAAGAGACACACAGAGAGAGACAAGGACAGAGAGACAGTCAGAGACAGAGAGAGAGAAAGAGAGACAGACACACAGAGAGACAGAGAAAGGCAGAGACAGAGCAGGGAAGGAGAGAGAGAAGAAAGAGTGGGAGAGGAAAAGGGAGAAAAAAAGGGACAGTGAGATGGGAGGGACAGAGAGAGACAGAGACACACACACACACAGACAGGGACAGACAGACAGAGAGAGACTGATATAGAGAAAGAGAAGCTCAAGGTGGTAACCAAACAGAGATGTCATAACCCAAGGTGATCTATAGGGAAGATATAGGTGTAGTCTGGGAAGAATCAGTCATTTTGCTTTGCAGAAAGGTGGAGAGAAGTTCTATCAGTCAAACTTCACAGTGACATCTTCTGGTTACATATAAAATGGTTTGCAGTTGCAAAGCACTTTACTCAAAACAAATCTGTTAAATATCTAGAATATATATTTATTTTTTAAATGAGGGACCAGAGGTTCAGAAAAATTAAGTGTTTTGACCATATAGTCATATAGCTATATTTAGTTAGCAATATGGAAAGGTTGTACTTAAAATCAGATTTTCTTACTTGAAGACCACTGTTTTTTCTACAACACACTGCTGTTTTAGAGAAAGAAACACAAATGAACAATTTAGTACATTTCCCAATCATTTTTAATGGTTACAAACATTTTGTTTAACTTAATTCTTATGAACTCCCCCATAATTAGAAAAAAATGTTATTTTTAGACCTTTTTTCTGTATTTTTTTTCTTAGCTTGAATTCTCCTGGAACAATTCTGAGACATTAAGCCAACTTGGTATCAAAAAAAAAAAAAAAAAAAAAACCCCAAACAAACACAAAAAAACCATAACAAAACTATCATTGTAGCAAAGATTTTTCCCCAATTACTAAGGGCTTTTTAGTTCTCAATCACAGGTAGACCATTTACTTTGCTTTAATAACTGTAATAATTATTACAGTTATTAAACAGACATTTTTAAACTACTTTCCTATAATAGGAAATTCTACTGTCCTTTTGACCATCTCAGCTCTCTTCTCAATATGGCAGAAACAAAAAGGAGTACTCTTATATAGACTCATCATCTTATTTTAGCATGAAAATCATGAATGTCTTTTTCAGGTAGAAGGTTTCTCAAAATGTTTGTCTTCTGGGGAAAAAGAATGTTTTCCCTTCTTCCTTTGACTTTTTCCCTCCTTCAATGGGAAGTGAATGAACTGATTATTTAAGTGATAAAACCACAAAGTCCTAGAGATGAAGGGGGCTTCAGATGTCAACTAATGCAATCTATTTCTGAAGTGTGAAGTAGTTATTCAGGCTCAATTTAAAGACCTTTGATGATGAAGGAATACTCTACTTCATCCTCAGGTACATAGCTTTCTGATCACCTGAATATAAAATATTGATGACCTAAGGGCTGGAACTTCTCCCTCTGGCTATTGTTGATCACAGATCAGCAACATGAATCATACTGGAAATCATTGCTTTTTTTTCTTGATGAACACTTTTAACTTCTTGGAATGCTCTTTGATTTGGCTACTGTAAGATAAATGTGGGACTCTCATCACCCAAAGAAAGATAAGAATATGATCTAAATATCAGAGATTATTTGAACCCCTCTGGACAGACATACCAACAATCCTGTGTAATACTCTCTGTGTTAACCCCAAATCCTCCCTATGACTTGTTGATCACAGACCAACAACATGAATCATACTGGAAATCAATGCTGTTTCCTTGATGAACACCTTTGAGTTCTCTGAATGTTCTCCGATTTGGCTACTGTAATATAGATGTAGGATCCTTATTACCCAAAGGAAGATAAAAATGTGAACTAGAAATCAGAAAAGATGATTTCAGCATCCATAAAACCAGATTAAGCTCACACTTACATAGTCAAGAGGAAAGTTCTTCCTTCTAATATTGAGCTGAAATCTGCTTCTGTCATGTCTTCATACGGTTGCTGGTTATACTCTCTTAGGGCCAACCAGAACAAATCTAACTCCTCTTGCATAGGGTATCATTCCATTCAGTGTTTGAAGATAAATGCAGGCAGGGGTACTGTGGAAAGAACACTAACTCTGAAGTCAGAGTACCTAAGTTAAAATTCCATTTCTAATGCTTGCTCCATGTATCACCATGGGCAAGTTATTCAACTTCCCATGGCCCCATCTCTGGAATTAAAGACCAGATGGTCTTTAAGGTTCATTCTAGCACCAATCTCATAAGCTGATGAGCTATTTTCTAAGTCTTCTCCAGGCTAAAAATTCCATAATTCATATATTTAAAGTAATTAGGGACCTTAGAAATCATTTAATCCAACATTTTCATTTTACAGAAGAAGAAATATGGTCTAGGCCTGACTTAGGATGGTATCCCAATAGATTAGGTCTGAAATTGGAACAAAATGAAACATTACTGATCTATGTCAACCTTTTTTCCAGAGTTTGGCCTAAGAAACACAAAACAGTATTAGGCTATATGTGCTTTTATTTCTAGTAGACTTGCATGCATGTGGTTCTCCAGTTGGAACTGAGCTTACCAAAAAGTTGGCTGACAGGGAGATGATAAAACCATAAAGCAAGGAAGTGCCCCTGACTTAGGATGCCTGTCCTGTTATCAAACAAGCTCATAAAGCAAGGAAGGCACTTTTGTGCAAGCTTATTCTAATCTTGTGGTTGCTGACACAGCAGGAAGATTTGGGGTTCACTCAGAGAGCATTGCAGAGGATTGTTGATATGTCTGTCCAGAGGGGTTCAAATCATCTCTGATTTTTAGTCCAGATTTTTATCTTCCTTTGGGTAATAAGAGCCCTACATCTATTTTACAGTAGCCAAATTGGAGGACATTCAGAGAAGTCAAAAGTGCTCATCAAGGAAACAGCATTGATTTCCAGTATGATTCATGGTCTGTGATCAACAAGTCATAGGGAGAAGCTTCAGTTCCTAAGTCACTGATGTTTTAAATTTAGGTAACTAGGAAACTATGTTAGTGGCTGGAGCCTTGGTCCCCTGAGGTGATTAAAATTTAAGATAATTTAATTTCCTTTTAAGGAAAAAAATTTGCCTTACTTGTAATAGGGGAGAGGCAGCTAAAGATATTATTCCTTAATTCCCTAATTACACCCTAAAAGAAATAGTTATCTATAAGAAAGAGAAAGACACAAGAGACAGAATGCTATGGTGGGCTAACTCAAAAAGATGCAGCAAAGATGGCATGGATCATGGACAGATTTATAAGGGAAACTTAACCCCGAGGGGAGGGGTGATATAACTTGGATTTCTGACTGGACACAGTAAGATGGAATTATCCAACAGTTGAACTGTTTCCCATCAGTGTCCTTTCCTGCTTGCCTCAGGGAGTAATCTTATCAGTACGTCAGGCTTTCTCTGACAACCCCACCTAAATACACATACACATATCTATATCTGTCTATCTATATCCCACTGGGTACAAAAGTGGGTGAAGATAAGCCAAGTTTAGTTGGGTTGAAATATCCTTTCCTCTGGATACCAGGTTGTTATTGGTAGAGCCAAAGATTGTCTTAATGTTTCTGTTTATAATGATTTCAGGCAGCCAGGATGGCTTACAACTTGTCACCAGTTACAGAGCTTGGAGAAACAAAACTTACTCCAGAACCTCTTTTCTAAAAGGGACGGAATCTCTTCCAGAGGCAACTTTTTTTTTTTTTTTTTTTAAAGACCAATTCTTAAACAGAACACTTAGCAAGGTCTCAAAGTGGTTTTGTGACAAGTACATTCATAAAAACCAGCAGCCAATAAACCCCACTTCCTGGCCCCCAGCTGGCTCCATTTGCTCTTGCTGCCTGTCACAGCTCGGCTCTCTCTCACTTTCTCTGCTCCCTACCGTCTGAGCCTCTCTCCCTCTTGGGCTCTTCAGCTGATGGGCAGCAAATATAGTTGGTGGAATGCCAAAGGATTGTTCAAAGGCTGTCCAGCACTCAGTACAAAGGAGAGCAGTAGGAAATGGATTTCAACAAATCAACACCCTACAAACACCCATTGCAGAAATGGCTTTTAGGCAATAACTACCTAGGCAGCCTTTGGCAGTCTTTGAAAAGCTGTGAGCCAAGGTTCTGACCCTTGTCTTTCTTAGCATACTGGGCCTAGAGGGAAGGGGTGATGCTCATTTCCCTAGCTTTAGGATGTGTGTGTGCTCATGGGCTTATTTGAGTATATAGGGCAGGCAGGACGGTTGAAAAGGTAAGATAGAGAATGATTGTAAAACATTTTGTTTTGTAAACTGTAAAGTGCTACATATGGAAGTTTTATATAAATGTGACAGTCCTTCATAAGCTGTAAAGCCCCATATAAATGCAAAAACTTGTTGTAAACTGTAAGCTGATATATAAATGTCAGCATTATATATAAATGGGAAAGTCCTTCATGAATTGGAAAGTGCTATATTAAAGTGAGTCCTTTAAATAAATGTGAAAGCTCTTACAAACTGTAAAGTGCTATATAAATGTAAGTGATTTATATAAATGTAGAAATAAAGCTATTAAAAAAATATAAAAGTCAGCTATTATTATCACCTGCCAATTGTTGACTCGGAAAGATGAGCCAGTTGTGTGCTATAGTCAATTCTTGTGGCCAGGATGCTCATAGGCTGCAGGAAGGGCCAGTGATCAAATAGAGTCACACATGCTACATCCATCCCCACCCTTGGACCATATCCACTTGGCAACCTAGACAAGTACATGGAAAATTGGGGTGAACTTGCTTCTGGACATGGATGATGGAAGCACTCTTCTCCTTTCCCCCTGCCCCAGGCCATTCTGATCCATTTCAGAGCATTTGCTGATATCCTCTGATTGCTTTCTGTTGACCATTATGCTGTGTGGTGAGGAAGTTTTTTGTTTTCTTTTTTATTATAACTTTTTTTTTATTATAACAGAATATATGCCTGGGTAATTTTTTACAGCATTATCCCTTGCACTCAATTCTGTTCTGACTTTTCCCTTCCTTCCCACCACCTCCTCCCCTAGATGGCAGGCAGTCTCATACATGTTAAATATGTCACAGTATATCCTAGATACAATGTATGTGTGCAGAGCCGAACAGTTCTCTTGTTGCACAAGGAGAATTGGATTCAGAAGGTAAAAATAACCTGGGAAGAAAAACAAAAAATGCAAACAGTTTACACTCATTTCCCAGTGTTCCTTCTTTGGGTGTAGCTGCTTCTGTCCATCATTGATCAATTGGAACTGAATTAGATCTTCTCTTTGTCAAAGATAGTGAGGAAGCTTTTTAATTGGCTAAGGGAGCCAAACGTCCTTGGACAGTCACAAAAGACAGTCCTCAATCCTTTAGTCTCTTCTTTCTCATGTCCTTGAAGTATCAGGATAACTCCCTGAGCTCTGGAGAGGCAGGAGAGTGGGATGCCCTTCCTCCTACTGATCCCAAGCCATAAGTTCATGGCCTCCTTAAGCCCATGTCTGAGATGTAGCCACTCCCAGCTTGAGTCCTATTTAGTTTAGTACAAGATGCTGTGAAATCTCCAAAGGCAACTGGTGTCTTTTTCTTTCGAGGCAGCTAACCATCTGAGTAGTGGCTACCAGAGTAGTTTCAGTGGCAACAGCAGCAGAGCCAGACTAACCAAAAGTGGAATAGAGAGTCCACTTGGCATTGATCAGGCTGTGCTCAAAGGATGTAAAATATAAAATGACTAAACAGAAGCAACTCTACAAATCTCCCAAGTGAGATATGTCTATCATTAGCCTCTCAACTGATTGTAATCATCCTGTCTATTGTCTTACATACTCTTTTCTGTGTGGGAATGAAATTACTTGTTCCACACCTGATTCATATTTGTACTCTGGTGACTTTTCTTATTTCTTTCCCCAAATTCCCTTATAATGAAGGACTCCTTAGTGTAAAGGGAAGAAAAAACACAGATTGTTCTTTAAGAGTCTAAAGGTGGGGTTGATTTGACACTATGGAAAAATTGTTCCTTTTTTAAAGAAGACTGGCAATCTCAGAGCAATGAATCAAGGGCGATCTTTAAGGACTGATAAAGGGCAGGTATTGGCAAAGGTTGTGAGCCTTTGTGGCTTCAGTTTATTGGTGCCTGGCTGGCCACTGTAGTACATAAAAATATATTTTAAAGGCCATGGGTTACTTGCATTGCTGGGCCAATCATGAAATATTCAGGGAAAATCTGGCTCATTTTCCAACCAGCATAAGAATCATTAAGTCTAGGAAAAAGGTGTGCTTATCAGTCTCTTTTGTGAGAAGGCACTCCTTGAGTCTCAGTTTCCTCATCTATAAGATGAGAGGGCTGTGTTAAAAATATTGGAATTCTGAGGCAGCTAGGTGATATGATAGACAGAGCAATGATTGTATTATCTAGAGTCAGGACGACCTGAGTTCAAATCCACCATCAGATTCTTATTATCTATATGACTCTAGGCAACATAACTGTTTGAATTTCCCCATCAGTAAAAAAAAAAAATCAGTAAAAAATTCCATCATAGCAAAAAGTCTAATTATTAGCATCTATCACCCAGAGTCATTTTGAGCATAACTGCTGTTGCTATAATTACTGCTATATTGCTGTTCAGTCATTTTAGTTGTGTCCAACTCTTTATGACCCCATTGGGGTTTTCTTAACAAAGATAATGGAGTGATTTGCCACTTCCTTCTCCAGTTCATTTTATAGGTGAGGAAACTGAAGCAAAAAGGGTTTAGTGACTTGTCCAGGATTGCATAGCAGGTTTCTGACGTCAAACTTGAACTCAGATCTTCCTGAGTTTTTCCAAACCCAGAACTCTATTCATTGTTACCTAATTGCTGCCTCCTCCTTGTCTGTCTCCTCCTACCCCTATCACCATTGCCACTAAACTACTACTATTACACAAGCTTTGGAGAAAATACCTCCATATTCTTTTATTAGAAATGAGAAGATTTCTCTGAATTTTAAAACTCTATGGCAACTCAAAGACATGCTGATATGCACAAAATATTCTTGGCAACGTTTTTTAGTAATAGCAAAGAACTAGAAACAATGCAGATTCTTATCAACTAGTAAACAGGTAAATTGTGGTACATGAATGTAATGGAATGTCACTGTGCTATAAGTCACTGTGTATGTGAAGAATAATAAAATAAATAGAACCATAAAAATAGTGTATGTAATAATTACAATGATGTAAAGGAAAGAAGAATAAAACCCCAAAGTGAACTTAGTATAGTTGTAATGCCCAAGTCCAACTAATAAGAGATGGATGAGAAAATATTTCTTCCTTATTCAGAAGAGGTAAAGGGACTATGGATGTTAGACCATTATATGCACTATCAGACTGTGTTAATGGGTTTGTTGGTTTTGCTCCCTTTTTCCCTGCTGCCCCCCCACATTTCTTTTTTTATTGTTTGTAAAAAGGAGAAATGAAAGTGATTGAAAATAAGATATTCACATATATGTATATGTATATTTTCTCTACATAAATATACACACAAACATATATACATATATGTATACACATACTCACATATATATACTCTATGACTACATTTCCTTCATTTATTATAGATTACTGTTTTCAAGATCTTTTTGGCAAGAAATAATACACTTGCTTGGTGAGCAAGTTTCTTCAAAGGAAAGAGAGAAATTTGATGAGACTAGTAAGCATGCGGACTGCAAGGGAACTTTCTTACTTAGCATCAAACATTAAACCCATCCAAATGATTTCTCTGAATTGTGAATATAATTCTGAATAGTAACCCTAAAGATACAAGGTATATATAACATCCCTGAAAACAGGATGCTCATAACTTATATCTTCTAACTTATCTTACCTGGATTGATTTGAGCAGCAGGATGATGCAATGGAAATAACACTGAATGTGGAATCAGAAGCTAGGATTTAATTTCACTTAACCTCCATGGACTTTAGTATAAAATCTGTAAAATAAGGGTATTGAACAAGATGGCATCTGAAGTATTTTTATTCTCTAGACCTGTGATTCTTTGATTTTCCAACTTCTGGGACAGAGGGAGAGAGATGGAAAAATAGGCACAGAGAGTCTGCTGGTTGTTTTTCTGCCTCTCAGATAAGGGGGTAGCATTCCTAACTGGGGCTGAATTGCCTGAGAAAACCTCCCATGAGAGGGTACTTTTGTAGGATGAATCACTTTAGCAGTATGGTGAATTATGAGACTTTCTTCAGAATAATGTTTTTAATGCAAAATAATCTCAAAGTAAACCAATTCTATTGGAATAAAGATGTAATCTTCATCTCCTCCTCCCACCAATTCTGCTACAAGATCATGGATTTTTTGAGAAACTGTGAATTCCAGATTAAGATTTCCTAATTAAAGGAAACAGAATAGATGAAGGAAAAAAAAAAAAAAAACAAAAGAGCATAATTTTCTTCTGACTATCAAAGAGAAAGAGGTTGCTCAGAAGACCTGAATGGTTAAGCTCTATTTCTTATTTCTGGTTAGCACATTGAAGGAAAGGCAAGGATTGATTTTTTATAATCTCTATCATTTAGCACAGTGCCTGTCACATAATAAGTTTTAAATAAATATTTATTAATTAATTGTAAGGTCACAGGTTCCTTCTTATTAAGATGAATCCCCATTAACCTTGAAGGTTGAAGACAATGTAACGTCTGCATCCCAAGGTCTGAAGTCCAATTTTTAACCCTATCTTGCTCTATGTTTTCAACTTAATCTATCAGATTTGCTTAAAGCTTCTATTTTCTGGTCATTCTCTAACCTTTTCTCTTTTATGCCCCTCTCCCCTACACATACACTTGGATTATTCCCTTTTTTAACGCTCTGTTCAGGATAATCTCCTGCCTAGAATGCTTCCTCCCCTATCTGCTCTCCTAAGGGTCTTTCCAAATTTTGTCTTTTGTGATCACATCTAGTTCAATCATCCTAATAAGGATTACTCAAACTACTCTGTTCCATACTGATATCTCCGTTCCTCCAAGTTCCTAGGAGTCCTTACTAGACAATTTAGAGCTGTCTCACAAATACACTATCTGGCTTTGTTCTAACATTGTTTCCTTCTCAATAAGACAGTAAGCTGGTAAGAGACAAGGATCACGTTTCCCACTTTTCCAGCATAGAGCCAGGCAGTGGTGTTCTGGGGCTCTAGAGAAAAGATTATTAAATTTTTAGTGTGAGGATTTACACATTGGAAATTGACAAACACAATAAATCAGGACTTGGAATTACTACTTTGTTGATTGTCTAGACTAAAGAAAATGATAGAGAAAATACTGATAATGCCAATTAAACTTAAAATGGTGTTATGTATATTTTTCCTGTGGAGAGATAGTTGTTAAACATATACCAGAACACCACCAGTACCAGACATGAGAAGGTGCTCTATTAATGCAGAATAGAATTTAATTTGTCTGAACTGAAAAAAACTGAATTTAATTTAACTGCATGATATTGAAACGTGTTTACTACAGTAATGTTTCTCCAATGAGAAAATTTAAATAAATGAGAAAACAGTATTTTATAGAATCATAGAATATCAGAACTAAAGAGGTTCTTAGACATTATCTTATCTGACCCCCTCATTTTACAGGTACTCCTTTGAGAGGGGGAATTGTCTTGTCCAAGACTGCATAACTAATTACTAACAGAACCAAAACTCTGACCTACAGTGCAAAGCTTTTTCTTTTTACCCCACCATGCTGGATTTGACACATTCCTTTTCATTTAAATTCAAATTTTCAGGAATTCAGAAAAGTATCTCTTTAAAAGTGGATGAATATCAGGATGGCAATTGAAATTTCTCTATCTAGGCTGACCTCTGAAATTGTCAATTGCCCAAGAGGTTCATTGACTGAATTTTGCCTTCACTCAGGGCCCACAATAAGAACAGAATGACAATAGTGGTGTGCTGTGTGGAGGGGGAGGTTGATCTGGCTCTGATATGGGTCCTAATTTTCCATACAAACCATATTCCAAAATGGTTCCTCTGCATAAATAATACAACTATGGAGTTAAATAATGAATGACAAGAGAGGGCAGGGGAAATGGAAAGACACAGGCAAAGGAGTAAAGGTCTGATTTCAGATGAAATTGGAAATGACACTGTGAGCTGATGAGAGAGAGAAACTGGAGGGCTATGGGGCCAGGTGGGGAGCTGGCATGAAAGAAATGTTGGCAAAATGTTTCAGATGGCTTGTTATAGCCCTGGAAAAAGCTGCACCCAGACCAACTGTAGAATCAACATAAGAACAGGCCATTGTTGTATTGGCAAACTGAGAGATTATGGAATGGTTTAGGTAGTGTAGGAAAGTAGAGGGTGGACCATCTCGCCCTTACTCCCTTTCCCAGTCACATGGTGGTGGATCTAATCTCTTCAGCCAAAGCAATGAACAGATGTAACTCAATATAATATGATCCACCGGGGCCCCTAATTCTGAGTTAGTTTATACACAACACAACTGATTCATTCTTGGTATATAGACCAAGAAGCACCTGTATTTGTACAATTATGAAACTGCATGTGGTGCTAATGGAGATGAAAGGAAGCATAATGAAGGAAAGAAAAAAAACAACAACTCAGAATTGAGTTGAATTTCTTGGGTAAAACAGTTGTACTTTCTAATGAACATGCTTCCCAACTTGGGCAATGAGCTATCCAATTATGTTACATTTTATCCCGTTCCATCCCCATTCTTCTTCCATTTGATCCTAATATACTCTATTTTCATTCATCTCATCCCAATCACATCTCACTGCCCTTCATCCTTAACCTGTACAATTTCACTACCATTCTAAAACATCCTAACCCATGCCATTCAAAGAACCCCATTTTATCTCTATTCTCATCCCAACCCATCCTATCCCTTCCCTTTGCAAGCCTCTGATACTTAATAGTTAATGCTAATACATGCCCAAAACAAGGTTTTATATGATGACACTTTCAAAATATTGGGCACTAGATTATAGCAAGAGTGCCTAAGGAAAGAGGGTCCACCCTGGCTCTTTGGGAAAGTGGTATGACATCAACTATTTCTTAGGGATCTTTGTTTTTTTAAAAAAAAATCCTAACTGGAAGATAGGCCCTACTCACAGGGCCTAATTAATGGACCATTCTACTTAGGCTTTTCCTCACTTCCTAATAGGCATCTAGGTGATGTGGTGGATAGAGCACTGGGCTTGAAATCAGGAAAGCTCCTCTTCATGAGTTTAAATCCAGCCTCAGACATTTACTAGCTGTGTGACCCTGGACAAATTACTTAATCCTGTTTGCTTCAGTTTCTCCATCTGCCAAATGAGCTGGAGAAAAAAAATGGCAAATGACTCTTGTAACTTCGTCAAGAAAACCTTAAATAAGGTTACAAAGAATCAGACATACCTGAACAACAATAAAAGAGGTCAACATCTTAAAACTTTTAGGAGATTCCCATTATTTTTATTTATCTTTTTATTTCTGTATTATCTATAACATATTACAATTTATTTGATTAGTATAAAAACTAGCCCTTATTCCATTTTGCTTCAGCTCAGAGAAAAGTTATTTCTTTAAAAATCGTTTTACATGTAACTAGGGAAATAAAAAAGTATATGTAAACAAAAAAATTATAGCGAGAGAAAAATTGTAAAAAAGCTCATAAAGTTGATGAATTTGAAGTATATAGAACCTGATCTTAAAACACTTATAATCCATGCACAAAGTAGTTAATTAATTGGCCATTGTTTCTCCTAAAGTTATAGGAAGAGACCTTAGATATTTTCTCATCTGACCTCCGTATTTTATGGTTGGGGAAAATGAGGACAAGGTTAGGTAAGTGACTTACTCATAAATAGCAAAGAAGAGATTTGGACCCAAGTTTTCTGCTTCCAAAGCCATTATTCTTCCCCAGATACTTTCCCCTTCTCTATTTATACTTACTCCTGTCAAGGTGAGAACATTTTCCCCCTCAAAACTCCCTTTATGCAATATCCAAATGCATAGAAAGAGCATAATCCAGAAGATCTGGATTCAAATGCGGGCCCTGCAATTAATTAATTAATTAATTTGCTGAGGCAATTGGGGTTAAGTGACTTGCCCAGGGTCACACAGCTAGGAAATGTTAAGTATCTGAGGCCAGATTTGAACTCAAGTCCTCCTGACTTCAGGGCTGGTGCTCTACCAACTGCACCAACTAGCTGCCCCTGCAATTTATTATTTACACAACTTTGAGCAAGTCTTTTCATGGTTCTGGATTTAAGTTTCTTCATCCTTAAAATGAGATTATTGGACAAAATAATCTCTAAGGTCAGTTCCAGCTCTGAATCTTGAAGGACTTTGCACAAGTAGCTATTGTAGATAATATCCTCTAAAAGCATGGGAAAGAGCATTACCTCACATGCCAGGAGATGTAGATAGATAATAGCAGGTCATCTAGCTTGAGAGAGGGAAATGAAGGATGAATAGTCTTGTCTCTGATACAGTGGATGTGCTGAATCAGTTCTAGTCACATGAGTCACTTGGGTGAATTAAATTGAGATCCAACCCTTGTTAAAATAGGAGGGCAGTAAATTGGAGTCAAACTGCAGGGCATGTAGTTCACGATGGCTCTGGGCATCTATCCTTGAAAATGACTCACTGGGTTTTAGGCAGAATATCCTATCTGACTCTGAGACTACCTAGAGTTGTGAAAGTCATCCTACTAGCTTTGCTCCCAGGTCAACTGTCAGCTGAACAGGAACTTGGAATTTGTGTGCTCTGGCCAAAGTCTGTAAAGGACTGGCTGCTGCTGGAGAGGTAGACAGGCAAGGTGAATCTGCTAAGGGGACTGACTTTAGAGATTATTTTGTCCAGTACTCTCATTTTAAGGATGAAGAAACTGAGATCCAGAACCATGAAATGACTTGCTCAAAGTTGGATAAATAATAAATTACAGGGCCCACATTTGAATCGAGCGTGCCCCAGAAAAGTGTTATTTTGGCATCCTGAGCCAAAGCTCCTGCCATCTTGCTGTGGCTCTAATTGACAGACATTTTCCAAATCCAAAATCCAAACCAAAAACTGTTTTGTTTTTTTTTTCTGAAGGGATTTGAATACATTGCTACTTTCATAGAGTTTGTATAGAACACTGAACTTAAAGTCAAGAAGACATAAATTCAAATTCTGTCTCAGATCTTTAATAATTGTGTGAACCTGGGTAATCATTTAAACCACTCTCAGGCTCAGTTTTCTCAACTGTAAAATGGAGATATTAATAACACCTATCTCACAGGGTTGTTATAAGGATCAAATGAAATAAGCTGGTAAAGCACTTTGCCACCCTTCAAACACCATATAAAAGCTATTTATTATTATTACTCTTTTATCTTAAAGTGCTATGGAAATGTAAATCTTAAAAATAACAAAAAATTAACAAGGGGGATTTAATTATGTTATAGAAACAACATCCATTTCTAGGGATATTTCCTAAAAAAAGCTTTGAAATCATCTTTAAGATTTATTGGTCGAGGACACTAAAGCACAAACTTTTGAAGGAGATTCCTGCTAGCTCAAGTACTAAAGCTAGCGCAGAAGGATTCAGGAGCTTGACACTTAGCACATGGCCATGGCAAATACAGATACAAGGAAAAAGCCCAACTGAATCATTGTTGGATTCTCTTTGAATTCCATTTCCGTGCTTAAGCTAATTATTTCCTTTTATTAAGGATGGCAATGTAAGCTAGTCCATGAGTGTTTTTTTGCATTCCAATCCTAAATCACTGAATTGACTTGAGGTAGACCTAGCGCACAGCACATGGAACAAATCAGGAATATTGGATTATAATGACTTTATTGATGTGGAAGATAAGGTAATATGGAGGAAAATAAACTTCAGATAACTAGAGGCTTCCAGACAGAACCATGCCCCAAAGATAAACATGTTGTAAAATCTTTATTGAATTTGTATAACTTTTATATTTGGGAGTAATAGTGGTTTCCAGGCTTACCAGCTGGATTGGATCTCCCTAAGGATTAAAATTTTTGGAATGGATTGTTGTGATTTTTAAATATGGCACTTAGGAGATCTTTGGGAACTTTTCTACATGTACTTTGTGGAAGTTCTTGGATGTAACGCACTGAGGAAAGCACTTGATTCCCTCCAGGGACCCAGAGCTTTTTCTAGAATTGAGGATGGAAACAAATGTGCCAGATACATCTCTATTGATTTTCTGAGCAAAGATGGGCTGTTCCAATTAAACAGAGAGTTTCTGTTCTCACTTTGGAACTGTCACCCTCTTTTGTTTCTGGGATTCCCATTGAGGAATGAATGAAGGGTTCCTGCTAAGGAACCTAGTAAGGCACCCTCTCCTACTCTGAGAGAAATAATAATTGCTTACACATGGCTGATAGAACACACACACTGGAAGTCTCTTCTGATTTGTGTTCCTGTCTCTACATATTAGTGAATGAATAGTGATCTTGAATTATAGGCATTCTGACCTCAGCACAAAGGGACAGTGGCAGTGCCCAAGGCATTACCAAGCCTTGGCAAGGAGGCACTGGTTGTGCTCTTGGCACAGAGTGGTAACACTTAGACCTGGAATAAAGGGGCAGCAGTAGAAGTCCCTCCCTGACTCAGGAGGGTAAGGCTTGACCCTGACATATTGTGTAGGGTAGTGGTTTTCAAAGTATGGTCTAGAGAATCCTGAGGATCTCTGAAACCCTTTTAGAAGGTCTACAAATTCAAAAATAGTTTTTATTTCCAATATAGTAAA
This sequence comes from Sarcophilus harrisii, assembly GCF_902635505.1. Taxonomy (NCBI): domain Eukaryota; kingdom Metazoa; phylum Chordata; class Mammalia; order Dasyuromorphia; family Dasyuridae; genus Sarcophilus; species Sarcophilus harrisii. The sequence goes on from NC_045429.1 coordinate 273,116,117, forward strand.
TGTCTATAAATATAACCCAGATAAACAAAACAGCTTTGGAGAGATCCTCAATAATTTTTAATAGGATAAAGATACTGAAAACAAAAGTTTGAGAACCACTGGTGTAGGTTTTAGAAGCAGGACACAGGAGTGCAGGTTCTAGTGGTGGAAGAATGGTTATCAGGGTGATCTGTAGTGGAACAGGAATGGGAAGCAGTGCATGCAGGTTTGGAGTTTACAGATAGACTTCAGTGGGATCCATGAACTTAGATGGAAAAAAAAATACATCTTCATCTCAATATAATTGTTTTCTTTTTTATTATGTATTTTTATTTTATATGTTTTAAAACATTATTCTGAGAAAGGATCTATATGCTTCACAATATCTGGAACTGATATCCCCTCCCCTTCTCCTCCATCCCCACTGCTTCCAGTATAATGTCCAGGGGTCTTTGCTTAGGACACCTTGAAGACCAAAGGATAGAGTTGTTGGAAGGGATCTTATTTCCTGATAACAAGGGAGGGAACAAAAGTGTATTTGTCCCCCAAAGGAAGGGAGTCCAAATAGAAGTCTCTGAAAGACTCCCCTCCTGCTCTACCCATGGAGTGGGGTGTCTCAGGACATATTGGTCTCAGGGAGGAGGAAGTCTTGGCTGGTAGGCTAGGGAACACTGAATGGATAATGCTATAGGGTGATTCTGAGTCACCTTTAAGAGGCGATGCTTTTTTAGTTACCTTATCATAGGTAGCTCTGATGTATAATGTGGATTGGTAGATGTGCCAGAAATGTCACCATCTACAGTATTTCCCTTATGTTCCTGGTGCTGACACTGTTCATCATCACCTCTTCAGTATGAGCTATAAAGATCTGGCATTATCCACACAGAAAAGATTGTCAAGATCTAGAACTTAGTCTTCCTTAAGGAGAGAGATGAGACCTGGGATTTCTCACCTCTATTTATATATTCTGGCATCCCTTCAGGGCACCATTTCATTGCTTATTGTTTCTCTCCCCACTATCTTTCTCTTTCAATTTTTCTTTTCCTCCTCTCCTTATGGCAAACTCCTTACATTGTTGATATCAGGATTGTTCAGTAATAGCTGTAAGTCCATTTAAGAGTAAAAAAAAAAATCATTTAGAAGATATTTAGGACCTTGCCACCAAGGGATGGCATGTTATAGGAATAAAATCTATCCAACATAGACAATCAGTCAATTAAATAACGAGCACTTATTAAACATTTACTATGTTCCAGACATTGTAAGTCTTAGGGCTCCAAAGAAAGGCAAAAATAATCATTGCCTTCAAAAAGATTATATTATAATGAGGGAGATGTAATATTTAGACAAATTATTATATAGATAAGATACATAGAGAATAAATTTTTAAAATGGGACGGGGTTACTTTTTCTTTAAAAGATATTGAGACTATTTGATATCCAGTTGGTTCAGGGCACTAAATTTTCCTGGTATCTCAAGTTCAAAACTAGTACAGAAAGGATCAAGCGCTTCCCTCAGCTTTATCACCTAGTATGCCAGTATGGCAAATATAGATTCATTTATACCCAAATGAATAGATGCAGTGTCCTTGCTTAAATTTTTTTTCTGTGCAATCTGTGGAGAAAGAAGGAATTTGTGACCAAAGAACTAGAGTACATTATGAAATGAAAAATGGATAATTTTGATTATATTAAGTTTAAAAGTACAAATAAAACCAATGCAGACAAGATTAGAAGGGAAGCAGAAATGAGGGAAATTTTTTTTTTTACATCTAAGGTCTGATAAAGGCCTCATTTCTGAAATATATAGAGAATTGACTCAAATTTATAAGAATACAAACCATTGTCCAATTGATAAATGATCAAAGGCTATAAACAGACAATTTTCAGATGAAGAAATTAAAACCATTTATAATAATATAAAAATGCCCTAAATCACTATTGATCAGAGAAATACAAATTAAGACAACTCTGAGGAACCATTATACATCTCTCAGATTGGCTAAGGTGACAGGAAAAGATAATGATAAATGTTGGAGGGGATGTGGGAAAATTGGGACATGAACGCATTGTTGGTAGAATTGTGAACTGATCCAACCATTCTGAAGAGCAAAATGGAACTATGCCCAAAGGACTACTAAATTGTGCATACCCTTTGATCCAGCAGTGTCTTTACTGGACCTGTGTCCCAAAGAAATCATAAAAAAGGGAAAAGGACCTCCATGTGCAAAAATGTTTGTAGCAGCTCTTTTTTTTGTAGTGCCAAGAAACTGGAAACTCAATGGTTACCCCCAACTGATGGGTTAACCATCAGTTGGGGAATTGTTAAATAAATTATGGTATATGAATGTTATGGAATGTAATTGTCCTATAAGAAAAAATCATCAGGATAATTTCAAGAAAGGCTTGGACTTAACATGAACAGATACTAAGTAAATAAAACCAAGAGAACATTGTACACAGCAGCAACAAGCTTATTCAATGATCAATTCTGATGGACTTGGCTCTTTTCAACAATGAGATGATTCAGGTCAGTTCCAATAGACTTGTGATGGAGCACTTAACACCATACACCAAGATAAGGTCAAAATGGGTTCATGACCTAGGCATAAAGAATGAAATTATTAATAAATTAGAGGAATACAGGATAGTTTACCTCTCAGACCTGTGGAGGAGGAACGAATTTGTGACCAAAGCAGAACTAGAGGTCATTACTGATCACAAAATAGAAAATTTCGATTATACCAAACTGAAAAGTTTTTGTACAAACAAAGCTAATGCAGACAAGATTAGAAGGGAAGCAATAAACTGGGAAAATATTTTTACAGTCAAAGGTTCTGATAAAGGCCTCATTTCCAAAATATATAGAGAATTAACTCTAATTTATAAAATCAAGCCATTCTCCAATTGAAAAATGGTCAAAGGATATGAACAGACAATTCTCAGATGAAGAAATTGAAACTATTTCTAGTCATATGAAAAGATGCTCCAAGTCATTATTAATCAGAGAAATGCAAATTAAGACAACTCTAAGATACCACTACACACCTGTCAGATTGGCTAAGATGACAGGAAAAAATAATGATGATTGTTGGAGGGGATGTGGGAAAACTGGGACATTGATTCATTGTTGGTGGAGTTGTGAACGAATCCAACCATTTTGGAGAGTAGTTTGGAACTATGCTCAAAAAGTTATCAAACTGTGCATACCCTTTGATCCAGCAGTGTTACTACTGGGATTATATCCCAAAGAGATTATAAAGAAGGGAAAGGGACCTGTATGTGCACGAATGTTTGTGGCAGCCCTTTTTGTAGTGGCTAGAAACTGGAAACTGAATGGATGTCCATCAGTTGGAGAATGGCTGAATAAATTGTGGTATATGAATATTATGGAATATTACTGTTCTGTAAGAAATGACCAACAGGATGATTTCAGAAAGGCCTGGAGAGACTTACACGAACTGATGCTGAGTGAAATGAGCAGGACCAGGAGATCATTATATACTTCAACAACAATACTATATGATGACCAGTTCTGATGGACCAGGCCATCCTCAGCAACGAGATCAACCAAATCATTTCTAATGGAGCAGTAATGAACTGAACTAGCTATGCCCAGAAAAAGAACTCTGGGAGATGACTAAAAACCATTACATTGAACTCCCAATCCCTCTATTTATGCCCACCTGCATTTTTGATTTCCTTCACAAGCTAATTGTACAATATTTCAGAATCTGATTCTTTTTGTACAGCAAAATAACGTTTTGGTCATGTATACTTATTGTGTATCTAATTTATATTTTAATGTATTTAACATCTACTGGTCATCCTGCCATCTAGGGGAAGGGGTGGGGGGTAAGAGGGGAAAAATTGGAACAAGAGGTTTGGCAATTGTTAATGCTGTAAAGTTACCCATACATATAACCTGAACGAAGTTATTAAAACTATTAAATAAATAGTTTTTTTTATTAAAAGGCTATTAAATAAAAAAAAAGAAAAAAAATAAATATACATCTTTGTATCACTGAGCACAAATCATAGAACATAGGTTTGGACAGAAGGTATACATACATATAACCATAGTATGAATGAGAAATTAGTATACTATTGTGTATTTTCTAGCTAAAAAGAGTGAAATAGAATAAGATCTTACTTTTATTCAAGTCATGATAGGGAATTGCCTATCATATTGGTCAAGTGTAGAAAGTGAGAGACAAACAAGTAAATTTTGGGGATCATCCCAAAGTTTCAAGAAAGTTACAATTAGAAAAAAAATGGAATCTTTTTTTTTTGTTATGAAAGTTGTAAATGGCAATAATAAATATATTTCAATGAACATAGAAATTTAGAGAAATTACTTTAAAAAAATATTTAATATTTTTATTAGCCCCAATTAGATGTAAAACAATTTTTCACATTTTTTAAAAAATAAAGTTAAATAAAGTTAAAAAAAAAAAAAAGACTTGTGATGGAGAGAGCCATCTGCATCCAGAGAGGGGAATGTGGGGACTGAGTATGGCTCACAACATAGCATTTTCACTCTTTTTATTGTTGTTTGCTTGCTTTTTGTTTCCTTTCTCACATTTTCCTTTTTTGATCTGATTTTTCTTGTGCAACATGATATTTGTAGAAATATGTATCGAAGAATTGCACATGTTCAACATATATTGGATTACTTGTCATGCAGGGGAGAGGGTTAGGGGAAGAAGGAAGAAAAAAATTTGGAACACAAGGCTTTGCAAGGGGGAATGTTGAAAGCTATTTTTGCATGTATTTTGAAAATAAAAAGCTAATATTAAATTTTTTTCTGTACAATGAATGGGTAAACCTCCCTTTGTTAACTATTAGATGGATTGAGTGTCTCATTTCTTTCCATCGCTAAATATGAACTACTGGACAGGTTGGAGTCAGACTTGGCATGCAATAAGTTGTCAGCTACTAAGGAAGGTCCAGGCAATCCAGCAGACAAGTGGGATAATTCAAACATATGGCCTGAGAATATCAGGGAGAGGAGAGGTCAAAAGGACCATCCATATAAGTATAATGAAGACTGTCCATCAGCATTAGCATGATGATATCATGTGTCTTGAAGGAAGGCAAAATTGTTATCTCTAGTGTCTTCATCCCTTGTATTGCTACTAGGGAGATTTTAATTCCTTCCAGGAGGGGAAACAGAAGTTGGCAGGCAGAGGTTTGATTACTCTGTTCTATTTTGGGAGAAGTTCTGGTGTGGAATTATATCTATCTTCTCTCTTCAGTATTATAGGTCTAGTGAATGTAGTTTTCAGGTTCAAGCTAACTTCTCCTTACTATTTCACTAATTGGTAGAAGCAGGACCCTGAACTTTATATCCAAGGCTTGATACCTTTCCACCAAATATCAGTTCCCCAAGGAACACATATAGCAATTACCACAGAGACCTATTTATCCAATTCAATAACAAAGCAGAAACCGGAGAAAATATTCACAGGAGATTGTATACCAGATGCTAACAAGTGGAAGAGTTCTCCTACTGGAGCAAGGTTAATTCAGGCCAAACAAGTGAGAGTCCTCAAACTCATCTAGGAGGAAATTCCTCAAAGACTCTTAGTAAGACAAACTGGGGAGAGACAAAGGAGACCACCAACTCTCATATAGGCTTCTTCCTAGAGTTATTTCCTTCAGCAACATGAAGTAGGATTGACATCTTCCATTTTCTCTCTTGAAGGTGGAAGCCAAAAATACCTGATGTAATTGTAATGTCCAAAGAGACTTGATGAAAGCTCTAAGAGATTCAAGAGCCCTCCTCTCTCCCACTCTTAACAATTCCACTCTGACCTTCATACAGATGCTGGGTATTTATCTCTACCAATAAGAAGAGAGTCCCACATTAGTAGACTTTGAGACTAGGACTACATAAGAAATTCTAAATTGCTTTTTATCAAGGCCAATCTTACAAATCAGTATCTAACTATCTTTACATCTTTGAGCTATATTAGAAAGAGCTTTTTATCCTGAAATTAAGGGTGTTGAAGGTAGGAGGTAACCTTGTGTTGGGTAACACTTCAAACTATCAATCATCTTAATCTTCAGTGATAGTAAGTGTATATGATTCTTTTCATTGTTCTTATGGTGAGGAAATGTCTTTCATAGGGCAAAGATAGATCTGGCTTCACTTCATTCATTCATTAATTCACCTGAAGTTCAGGTACAGGATGCTAAATAGAAAGGAGGTCGAGCTTGAGTGTCAAGCTAGGTTTCAGCATCAGGACTCTCAAGGATGCTCCAATAAAACCTCCATCTGGATTCCCTAGCTTCCAAATTCCAAATCATTTCTGAATTCTAGCAACAGTAGAATCTCTTAACTTTTCTCTTGCCCACAATTTAGGAATATAGTTTGTATTCTCCTGTTGAAGTCAGCACTAATGCTGTACCCATGTTAGGTACTTTGTAAATGTCGATTAAATGAGAAGGGAATTGAGAAGGGAAAGGAGGAAAGGCAAGATTTCAAGAGCTTTGTCTGTTTTGTCTTGGGGTGATGGAGACTTGGCCAAATGAATAGTTCTATGGTAAAAGCCAGAGACAACCTAGATGTCTTCAATTGGCCTGTGTTTGCTAGTCTTTGGAACTGAATGGAGCTTTCTTGGCATGTATGTCTGCATGTGTAAGGTGGGAGTGATGGAGAGGGCATGAATAAAACATGACACTGATGAGTTTTTGTTGGTGTTGTGACTGACAGGAGTCTGATCATAGGGGCTGTCAGTGCCAGCAGAGACATTGATCTCATTACCGAGAGTGAGTGAAGAGACAGTCATTGCCTCCCAGGCCTTTGCCCGATGTGACAGCCGTGAGTTGTCAACTTGGCTTTCTGATGTGGGTATCAACCATGCTTTCCTGAAGGCATAGGACAAATTATCCAATGATTCATCAGGGAAGAGAATATGTGCATTCAGACAGTTTTGGATACATGTTTTTTTTTGTTTTTTTTTTAGATTCATATGATATCCCCTCCTTCCCCCAAATAGTTCTACAACACAAAAAATTTCAGGGGGGATCTCCCCTTTTCCCCCATTCTATGTATGTCACTGGCTAACCGATTCATCAATTGCCATCACTACAGGAAGTAATGGTTTTAATTGGCTTGCTTGATTCAGATGGATACCTCAGATGGCCAATGACACAGGATTCAAGAAAACTGGAGTGTGTTGTATTGATCTTTCTCCTGCCTTCTGCTGATTTAACATAAGATGACCAGCAGTTTGGGGTGCAGTGACTACTGTTGTTGCTCAAGAAAAACATCCAAACAACAATGGGGCACTCTAACATTTTGGAGTTGCTGTTTGGAATCTCCTTTGTGCCTGATCTATATGTAACTAAAGAGAAGAAAAAGGGCAATGGATTTTCCAAATGGGATATTGTCTGTAAATGCCTTACAGCAACTGGTTATAGGCCAAAATTCAGGGATTAAGTTTTGGGGATTTTAATGCCTAATTATAACATGTTATAAGTTCTACTATTTCTTTTTTTTTTTTAAATCATTTCCAGCCAGAAAATATCTGTCTTCTCTTCCCCCACTTCAACCCCTTCTTTTCCCTCAGTTAGAATAAAAGGAAACTCTTGTTACAAATGTGTATAGTTAAATCTCTTAATTGGCCACATTAAGAAAAGTTCCTTCTGCACCCTGAGTTCTTCATCTTCCTGTCATTTAAATATAAGCTTTATTATTTCATGTATTTTTAGTTTCATCTCACCAATTAGATTGTATGTTCTTTGAAGGCAAAGATCCTTCCTATAACACATATGTGTCTCTATATGCACATGAATACACACATGTATGTGTATAACTGTGTGTATATATTCATTTAAAGCCATAATCATTTAGCACAATGAGAATGAATACCCACTGAATTTCTAATCAAAAAACCACTAGAAAATAGAAAAGGAATAGCTGCATCAAAATGAATGGGCTGAAATATAACAATACTGCATGATTTTCAAAGGGAGTTTTCTTTGACCTGGTTGTGATAGTCGGGGAAGGTATCATGACTTTGTGAAATAAAAGGAACGTGGCCAGGGTTTTTAATACTGAGTAGGATAGAACTTAGGGCTTAGATTCCAAGCAGCTAGGAAATACAATGCATAGAACAGCAAGCCTGGAGTCAGGAAGATCTGACTTCAAATTCATACTCAGAAATTTACTAGCTATATGACTCAGGGCAAGTCACTTGACTCCCATTTGCCTCAGTTTCTCTTCTGTAAAATGAGGACACACTGGAGAAAGAAATGGCAAATCACTCTGGTATCTTTGCTAGGAAAACCCATGGACAAAGTTATAAAGTTGAACACAATTAAACAATAACAGGAGCAATAACAAGGACACAGAGAGGTGGAAAGTGGGATGGAGAGGTTGTTTCAGGAAAGAGTAATAGTGTGTACAAAGGGTTAGTGGCCAGAAAGTCAAGTATAATGGTACATTAGCATGATATTCTGTCTGGTTGGCTTCCAAAGAACCTGCTGGTCTTGATCTGGAATTTTAGCTTCTTTGTCAATCTGTATATTGTTGGATTGCTAAGGAGCACCATTTGGGGATGAATTCCAGCACTGTATTGCCCTTAGAAATTTTTGGCTGGGAACAGATCTTTCCTAGAGCAAGCTAATGCAGTGTTAGTCCTTTTTTTTTTTTTTTTTTTTTTTTTTTTTTTTTTTTTTAGGAAAATGGGCTTCTGTGTTTGCAACTCAAGAACACCATTGCTATCATTGAGCAATTCTAGAATTACTGTTTCATGATATTCAGGAATATTGAGCTTCTTTCTAGACAAAATTCTTGTACCCTTATTCCAGTTAGGATCAGAAAGCAACTCTGATGGAGAGAACCTTCTGCATCCAGAGAGAGAACTATGGGGACTGAAGGTGGATCACAACATAGTATTTTCACCTTTTTGTTGTTGTTGTTTGCTTGTTTTTTTCCTCTTTCATTTTTTCCCTTTTTGATCTTATTTTTCTTCTATAGCATGATAAATGTGGAAATATATTTAGAAGAATTGCACATGTTTAATCTATATGGGATTACTTTCTGTCTAGGGAAGGTGGGGGGAGGAGGAAGAAAAATATGGAACACAAGGTTTTGCAAGAGTGAATGTTGAAAACTATCTTTGCATGTATTCTGAAAAAAAATTACTATTTTAAAAAAAGGGGAAAAAAAAGAAAGCAACTATGGCCATAGAAATCTTAGTAGCTGCAAACATTTCCTACACATTCAAAGAGCTGTTCATACCGGATCACCATTCTCCAATTCTGCTTTTAGCTTCTGAAATCTATGTAGAAGCAGCATGGCACTGGATTTGTAGTTACAACACTTGGATTTGAATTGGGCTTTTGTGTGACTTTAGGGAAATCATTTAATCTCTGTGGACTTTGATGTCTTCATCTGCAAAGTAAGTGGTTTGGACTACAGGATCTCTAAAGTTCTCTCTAGCTCAAAATTCAAGGATATTTGGATTTTTTCCTTTAAATCGCATTTGATTTCATGAATTATAAATCTTTTATTTGCTTCTAACCTCTGAGAACTATAAGCTGTTTGGGTTCTATAAGCCTCAACTTTTTTTTTTTTTTTTTTTTTTTGCCTTAAATGCTTGAAAACAGTTAAAATAACTCACCCAAATCTTCTTTTTTTCCAAGCTCAATATCCTCTTTAATGATTTTGTGTGTGTTATGTGTGTATATTTGTTTGCCTGTTGTATGTATGTGGAATGGTCTCTAGTCCTTTTATCATTCCTGGTTACCTTCCTTTAGAGGATTCTAGGGAGGGGAAGCTCAGAATAAGCCAAGAACGAATGAGTGAGAAATAGTTGACAAGTCTTGTACAGATGGTCTCGGCATAATACCCCAGCTCTCCCACGCTATTCCAGAAATATAACTAGTTACAAGTCCAAAGATCAAAACTGGAGACTCATGAGATACTTGATCAATGAAAACATGTTTATTGGTAGATTTAAGGTGGGTGATTGAAAGCTGGCACCTAGGACAGAAAAATAGCCTAGAGAGGGAAGACAATAAAATCTATATTAAAGTACTTTGAAAGACTTATGGGGTTCAAAGATCAAAGGAAGAGTTTTTGCCCTTAAGGAGACTATATTCTTTTCAGAGGATACTAGAAGTATGTGGATAAGGAAAATGTGTCATGAAAAAACACAGCTGGGTAGTATAGAAGATATTGTGGAAGTCAGGAAGATTTGATATTTACTACTTTAGATATTTATTAGTTAGGCAAGTTGATTTCCCATCTGTAAAATGGGGATTATAATAGTGCCTACTTCACAAAGTTTTTGTGAGGATGAAATGAAATAATAAATGTAAAGTATTTAAATATGGAACTTAAAGTGCTAATATAAAACTTGCTATTATTAAAACTAAGCAGCCCTGGGGCAGCGAGGTAGCTCCATGGAGAGAGTCTGGAGGACCTGAGTTGAAATTTGATTTCAGATACAGAACATTTCCTAGCTGTGTGATTGTGGGCAAGTCACTTAACCCCAATTGCCTCAGCAAAAACAAAAACAAACAAACAAAACTGAGCAGCCCTAACAACCTCTCAGGAAAGATTTCTCAGGGAAGAGGCGTTAGAACTGAATCTTCAAATAATGACAATCTGTTTCATGCAAAGAATCAGACCAGTACATAGCATTTCTTTATCCACTGAAGCCAAAAGATAATGCGGTGAGTGGGGGGGGGGGGGCTGCCTCTCATTAAGGGGGAATGTAGAAGTGAGCTAGAATCTTCCATAGTAGTGGTTCATTATAGTGACACTGGGTGGGACCATTCCCCTGATTTAGCAACCCCCCCAATTCTCCAGATGGGAAGAAATGTGGCAAGCTTTTTGCCCAGCTCAGACTTTTCCTTTGACTTGCCCAGCTGACTCTTTGGTTAAGTCTTGCTTTGGTTCTGGATTGCTAAACTATATTGGTTCTTAGAATCCATGGCTTCCTCATTTCTGGCCCCTTTTATATGGTCTTTGCCCTTGGTCCTTTTCATCCTCTCCACTACAATTGATTTATCCATATTACACACAGCCATGATCTTGGACTGCCTTGCCATTAATCCACTACTGGTTGTCCCATCAATCCCTCCCACCCCTAGTTCTTCCCTTGAGTGAGGACCAGTGAGAATAGAACAAGCATACAACTAAAGGCAAGCTAACTCATTTTTTTGTTACAACATAACAACACAAAGATCCTAAGCATTCCCATTCAAGATCAAACACTGGGAGAATAGTTTGATCGATGCCAATCAATGCAAGTCGGCTTAACTCTTCTCCTTTTCTTCTAGCCTAGAACAATGGCTGGGAAGGAGCCCTCCCTTTCACAGAGATAGCTTTTCAGCTGTAACATTTGAAGAACAATATCGAGGTTATACTTCCCCAAGACAAAAGAAACATACTCACCAAGTTTCCATTTATCTTTCTATTTCAAAGGGGGAATAAAAGGGATATCGTGGTGGAATATGTTTGAAACTTCCAACTTAAAATCAAAATTTAACTTGTGCTATTTCAATTAAGGCTCTTAGATCTACAGGCTCTGGTGATGCTTTCTTCAGGGTTGATTGTTCTATACATTTCACCTCTTCCTTTCCCCCTATCCTCATGCTTTCCTGCAGCAGAAAAATGATTTTCATCCACATAGTGTGATAGCAGGAGCTTGCTGGGGAACTGAACTAGCCCTATGCTGTAGGAAGGAAAAAAAAATTACCTCAAAGGGAAACCTTTTGCTTTGGGAAAAGGTTAGCTTACATTTTGTAGCAGTCCAGACCTCCTTTCCGCTCCCCCTCACCCCCATTCCATGAGAATCTTGAACCAAAACTTAACATTTGCCCTCTGATTTTTGTCTCAGGATATTTTTGGTTCCCGAGTTTACACTTGTATTTTTAGAATGTGTAGGAGTAAGTTGATAAGATCACAAAACTAAAGCTAGAAAGTCCCTCTAAAGCCACTTAGTTCACCCCTTATCTTTTTCCAGATAAGGAAACTGAAGGCCAAGGAGCTCAGGTGAAGTCAGATGGATAGTAACAAACAGTCTGTATTTGAATCAAGATCTTTTAATTGCAGAAAGCCAATTTTTGATCAACTAAAACAGGCTCCTTACTTATGCTATCCTCCTGCTTGGAAGTGGGTGGGTCTTGCACTTCCCCATTCTTATTTCCTGCTACCTGTTCAGCTAAATGAAAGTCTATCCAGTCTCTCAAATACTTCTCATATGTTTTCCCATCTTTGGTTCCTTGGGATCTTTTGGACAATCCATTTATCTGTGTTTCAGGCCTATAGCTCCTTGAAGGATTGTTGTTAGTCAATTTTTCAGTTGTGTTCTCATTTGGGACTTTCCTGGCAAAGACATAGAAATGCTATGCTATTTTCTTCTTAGTTGAGGGAACTGAGGCAAACAGGGTTAGGTGACTTGTCCATAGTTATACAGCTAGTATACCTCTGAGACTTAAGATTTGAAATTAGAAAGATGTCTCCCAGGAGACTTCAGGCCCAGCATTCTAGCCCCTGCACCACTTAGCTGTCCCCTAAATGATTAGCTCACCCAATAAGAGTTCTAGAATATGATGTTGTCTGTGAAAATATAGATGAGAAAGCCTGTTTTTAAATTTATCATTCAGCCATTACTATCCAACTTTTTGATTACTCTGTACATAATATGTCAGGTAGCTATTAGCACAACCCATTGCAAATAATTTTACAGGAACAAACACAACCCAGAGGAACACAAACAGTCTCACAAGGAAAGTACCTAGGTAATCAGAATGCTTCAAGTCACACTGTTCTGTCAGAGAATCTTTCTTTTTCTTTCTTTCTTTCTTTCTTTCTTTCTTTCTTTCTTTCTTTCTTTCTTTCTTTCTTTCTTTCTTTCTTTCTTTCTTTCTTTCTTTCTTTCTTTTTCTTTCTTTCTTCTTTCCTTCCTTCCTTTCCTCTCTCCCTTCCTCCTCCCTCTGTCCCTCCCTCCCTCTCTTCTCCCCTCCCTTCCTCCCTCCCTCCTTTCCTTCCTTCTTCCTTTTTTCCCCTCCTCTTTTTCTCTCTGCGTCTCTGTCTGTCTCTGTCACTGCTTTTTTACCTTTTCTTTTTATATGTGACTCTTTTTCTTTCTCTTCTTTGAATACATTCAGCTCTGTAACTACAAGATGATGGCTGACTTTGGAACCAGAGTAGTAGTTCCAGTTTTCCTTGCTACCAAAAGGTACCTGCAAACAGCCTTCAAATGAGCGTCTACTGCTTAACTCCTTTGTCTCATATTATGGCAACACAATGTGACCTATAATGCAGCTGCTGTCCCAAAGGAATGAGAAATTAAACAAATCAGTTTAGTATGCCCTTACAAGTGAAAATTATCAGGAATGGTGGTTCTAGTCTTATCATCAATATGTTCCTTTTGGTAAATAAACTTTCTTGCAACAATTAATTCTGCAATTCTGGATAGATATAACCAGTGGGAATCTCTGGCTGTGATCCATGAGGTAAGGAAGCATTTATACACCTTCTAGGAAGGAGATGACCAGAATTCCAGTCAAAGAATGCTACTGAAAACTGAGGCAACTGGGGCTCTGTGACCACTTTTTTTCCAAGTTCCAAAACCACAAGTTTTTCAAGTTGGTAAATCATGGTTAGATGCTTCAGGATGAGGGAAAGGCTAATTCAACACAAATTATTCTTTGCTGCTGAGCCGACTGGAAACAGAATCCAGCCTCAGCTTATTAGATGTGTGATACTGGGCCAGTTACTTAACCCCCATTTGTCTTAGTTTCTTCATCTATAAAATAAATTGATTATGGTTGGATGTTTCAGGATGAAGGGAATTATTCAACCACCAATCATTTTCTACTGTTGAGTCTTCTGTAAACAGTTCCTGTCCTCAAATTCAATCTCACTTACCTGTGTGAACCTTGGCAAATTTTTAAACTTCTATTTGCCTTAATTTCTTCATTTCTAAAATGAAGAGTATCTACCTCTTAGGGTTATTGTGAAGATTAAGTGAGATAATGTTTTGTAAGTCTTATAGCACTGTATAAATGCTAGCTATCATCATCATTATCATCATGATCAACTTATGGTATCTCCTAACCCTAAATGCACACCAGCAGATTGCTGACAGATTTCTTCAATTTTATACTGACTTCTCTATTAAATGATCAGGGACTTACTAACTCTGCTGTCATTGCCAATAATGACAACTAATGCCAAAATGCTATACAGATATTTGAAATGGAGGAGGGGGTTGACATGATAACCCATCCCCTTTCCATTTGATGTCAGCCAGAGTGCATCAGTGGTACATTGGTTGATTGGATTTTGAAGGTAGTTTTTCTTTGTTAATAGGAGAGAACCTCCTCTTATTTCAAACTGACTTGTCCCTTAAATAGTGACATTTCCAATCACCCTTAGATCTTGGAAATATATGTCATTTAATGCTAGAGGTGGAAGGCAATATGAGCATAATGGGTAATAACTTCAAAAAAAGAACAGAGAGGAATGAAAACATTAACATGGCTTATGAGGAACCGTATTCTCTTGTTTTGCTTTTTTTTTCTCCCTACAGCCTGAGCATCAGGATCCCCCTTGGCTTTTCCATTCCTTTCTAGTGGCTGCATGTGAGGTCCCATTTGGCAGTACTGACTGGCAATTCATTTCTAGGGTAATCAATTCTTTCCCTTTTTTCAGGAATGCTTATTTGTCTTGTACTTTTTACTTTTACTTTTGGATTTGTTATTTCATGTGAACAGCTTTTCTTCAATTTAGAGTCTAAGACAGTTGCTTGGGAAATGGAAAAGTTAAATGATTTTCCTTAACTGACACAGTCAATATATGTCAGAGGCATTTAGGGCTTGAACCTAGGAACTTGAACCCAAATCTTTCTGACTCCAAGACCATCTCTCTATCAATTATTCTATGCTGTTTCCAGTGCCATGTATATTTAAGGTTACCATTAGTTACCAATAGAACTATGTTATCAGGTAACAGAAATCATGGGTTTTTATTGAGTTAGAAATTTCCCTCCAACTAATATATTGTAGTCCCCATTACTCTTTCTCTTTTCTCTCAAATATTCCAGTGGATCTGTGATCATACAGATTTGACTATTCTCACCAAAGATGCATATTTGAAATCTACCATGCTTACACAGATAGAACAGTTTTTGGCCATGTCTTCTCACAGGACTACTATGAGGGTTCATTAAATGAACCTTTTTCAATTGAGACCTTCCTCAATTTCTTCCAACATTATGAGAATTATCAATGTAACACTCTGGCCATCCATTTACCATCTATAACCCTTGCTTTGTGACCACCCCATTTTTTCTTCCTACCTCTCTTTTCCTTGATGATATCTTTTTCCTTTTTTTTTCTCTGAAGTTCTTCCTTAGTTCTGTGTTGCAGCTTGCTAATTCCCACCTCTCTGTGATCTCCTTTTTTAATTCCTTGCAGATGCATGTTCTATGTTTTATCACCATACAATTATACCAGTAAAATATTGGAATTAAGAAGATGGATTTTTGTTTTGAGGAGAAGCTTGAGAACATTAAAGAAGCTTTTACATTTTCCTGAAGGCAATCCAATCTGCTTTTCTCTTAGTGTTTAATTCTGGGCCAAGCTCATTGCCCATTTTTCTCACATGGACAAAGTTGCCATTGCAGGAAAAGTCCTGTGATATAGAAAGCAATGACCCTTAACATGCTGAGGCTGTTGTAGTCTTATTAACACTTTTGGATATTGATCTGGTTTTTGTCCCCATGAGTGAGAAAGATTCTTTCTTCTCTAGCTGCAAAGATACTTTCCCTGAGTTTGAGGTTATTATGGACTGGCTTTACAATTACTTCCTTCTTCTGGGCATCTCTGTAGCTCTTTAGAACTCCTGTACTTGCTCTTGACCCATTTCCCTCTGCAGTTTGCCTGTAACATGTACCTATTACTTGTTAAAACTGTAACTTTACAGTTGGTAAAGATTGGCTTCTTCACCTGGGGTGCAGATACACAATGGTTTTATTTAGAATATGGAGAGTAGATTTACAGAATAATGTTTTCTAATTTGTTTCCAGCATATTTCCCCATCATGAACTGGATTTTTATTTTATTTAGCAATCTTTCATCTAGTAGCAATAGCTGTTTCTCCAAGGAAGAAGTCCATAATATTTCCTAAATCTCCAGTCCTTTGTATGGGTGGTGCTTTTTAATTGGGTTCTCAATGATGATTATATCATAAATATACTTTGGATTCCTACCCCTTACCCCAGGTTCATTATCTTTTTTTTTATTATAGCTTTTTGTTTACAAGATATATGCACAGGTAATTTTTCAGCATTGACAGTTGCAAATCCTTTTGTTCCAATTTTTTCCTTCCTTCCCCCCCATCCTTTCCCCCAGATGGCAGGTAGACCAATACATGTTAAATATGTTAAAGTGTAAGTTAAATACAAAATAAGTATACATGTCCAAACAGTTATTTTGCTGTACAGAAAGAGTCGGACTCTGAAATAGTGTACAATTAGCCTGTGAAGGAAATCAAAAATTCAGGCAGACAAAAATAGAGGGATTGGGAATTCAATATAATCTCCCAGAGTTCTTTCTCTGGCTGTAGCTGGTTCAGTTCATTACTGCTCCATTGGAACTGATTTGGTTCATCTCATTGCTGAAGTTGGCCAGGTTTGTCAGAATTGATCATTATCTAGTATTGTTGAAGTAAATAATGATCTTCTGGTCCTGCTCATTTTACTCAGCATCAGTTCATGTAAATCTCTCCAGGACTCTCTAAAATCATCCTGCCCAGGTTCATTGTCATATTAACTTTGTTTAAGAGAAAGAGCTCAAGACTTAGAATTAAGAAATCTGAGACCAAAGTCCAATCCAGCTACTTAATATCTGCTGTGACCAGAGGCAGTTAGGTAGTGAAATAGGTTTAGAGTTAGGATAGATCCAAATTCACATGTGATCTCAGAAACTTATTTACTAGCTATATGGAAAGCCTCTTAACTTCCATCATTTCAGTTTCCTTATCTGTAAAATGGGGATAACAACAGCATCTAACTCTCAGCATTCTTGTGAGTATCAATTAGATAATAATTATCAAGTGCTTAGCACAAAGTCTGGAACATAGTAGGAGCTATACAAAAGTTAACTATTTTGTTAAATGACATAATATTTTTAATGCACTCAGCACAGTTTCTGGTACATAGTAGGCAGTTAATAAATGTTTATTTCCTTCCTTTGTCAATCTCTACCTCAATATCAATTTTCTTCTCTTTAGCTGTTCTCAATTAATCAATTAATGTCAATTAGTTTTTAAATAGAGATCAAGCCTTTCACTCCTTAAGGTCAGTTTCTCATTGAACTCATCACTTCGGCCATCAATAGATTTTTCTGTGGACTCTAGTAGATCCCTTGTGACCCTTCCTTTTGTAGATCTCTAGATAATAGTTGTTCTTTAATATAGTGGTTTTCTAATACTCATTTACCTAAGATCAGGAATGAATTCATACAGTGGAGATGGAAAGATCAGCACTATTCATTGACAGCTACTTAGCAAAATAGAAGGTGAGTTAAGAACCTGCTATACCCTGTCCCTTCTACCCAAGAGTTCACAATGTTTCTTTCTCCTCCTACTTTTGGAAGAGAAAGTTCTTTCCCTTCTCTCCCCTTTTCCTCCCCCAGTCTTTTGCATGCATTTTTAGTTCCAGTTCAGTAGGCAGTGAATACTTTTTGTCACTTCTAAGCATATCAATCCACACTGTTTCATGAGGGAAAAGCCCTGGTTCCTCCAATGTGCATTTCCAGAAGCACACTTGTTAAACTCCTGTGTTGGTTGATATTAGAAAACATATTGCAAATAGAACAAATAGTTGGCACAATGAATAGAGTGCTGAACCTGGAGTGAGGAAGACATGAGTTCAAATTTAGCTTCAGACACTTTTTATCCATGTGATCATGGGCAAATTAAATATAGGGAACACATGTGGCCAAGATGCATGGGTGGAAAGGTGACTCACCCTTCTGACAATGCAGATTTACTAATTCTGCATTCACACATGCTCCAGGTCTCCTCCTTTGCTCATAATCTTCCCTGGGGAACTACTCAGTCAGATGGCTATTGGATGCTGTTCCACTGGGTGTTTTCAAATTACAAAATGCTGCTCTTGGGCAAGTCCTTGTTTGACTGACTCAATTTCCTCATTTGTAAAATGAACTAGAGAAAGAAATGACAAACCACCTTAGCATCTTTGCCAAGAAAGTCCCAAATTGGGCCCATGAAGAATTGGATATGGCTGAAATAATTGAACAACAATATTGTAACAGATCTGTGGATTTGTTTTCCATTGATTAGAGCCCCACTTTTACCCCCATTTATAAACATGGAAAAGTAAGACAGGACTCTTTGCCATACTGCAAACATTTCCATTCAGGGTGGTGTCTGTTTATTCTCATTCTTTATATCCTAAGATAAAGACAAAGCCTAGCACCTCCAATAGAGTAGAGAGGACTCTGATTCTGGAGTCTGAAGACTGGGGTTCAAATCCCACCAGGCAATCACTATGTGTGTGAATTTGGGTAAAGTCACTTAACTTCTTTGTTTCCAATCTGTATATTGAAACATTTTGGCTAGATAGACTCTGAGCTCCTTTTCAGCTCTGGATCTAGAACTCTTTACTTGCCTCATCATAATTTCTTATTTTTATAATCTTTGTGAAGAAATCTGATAAAAGTTTCTTGAAATTTTGAATATTATACCCAGATTTACCTTTTCCATATGCTGATTTCCCCCTTGAAGAAGAAGAGTTCATATTTATATGGATTTAGGAATAATTTTTCATACATTATCTCACTTGATTCTGATTCTATCAAAGTAATAAACATTTATTAAATCTATTCAATGTATCAAATACTACTTTAGACCTTGGGATTGCAAAGATAAGAATGCAATAATCC
Source organism: Sarcophilus harrisii (assembly GCF_902635505.1). Lineage (NCBI taxonomy): Eukaryota > Metazoa > Chordata > Mammalia > Dasyuromorphia > Dasyuridae > Sarcophilus > Sarcophilus harrisii. Next base: position 273,135,035 of record NC_045429.1, read on the forward strand.
CTTCCTTCAAAGACTAAAAAATTCTAGTAGGGTGAAATAGCAGAAAAGTAAATACATAATGCATAGAAAGTTAGATACTAGGTAATTTGTGAGTGGGTGGGGTACTCAGGATATACTTCATGTAGGAGATCGGATGTAGGGATTCCAAGGGACCAGAAGACATTCTAGGCTTGGGGCAAAATTTGTGAAAGGGCATGGGAATGGAAGGTCATGTGTGAAGAACAGCAAGGACTATAGCCAGAATGTAGAGGATGTAAAAGATAGTAATGTGTAATAAATCATGAAAAGTAGTCTGCAGCTAAACTATCAAAGATTTCCCTCTTTTTGTAGATGGTACCATCATCTATCCATTCACCCAGGTTCATAACTGTGAAGTCAACATCCATAAAGCTGCCAAAGTAATACTATACACTATAATTATATGTGTCTTATTCCCTTGTAGACTGTAATTTCTATGAGGAGGATCATTTCTTGTCTAAGAATTGCATCTTTCCCAGGGACTATCATAATATTTTATATACAGTAGATTTTTGAAAAAGTTTCCTGAATAAGTGAATGAAAGGAAAGGAAAGGTCACATAGACAGAAGTAGACAGAGAGATAAAGATACAGTTAAAAATAAGGAGAGAGGGAGAGAAGCAGAGAGGAAGAGAGGAAGGGAGAGAAAGAAAGAGGAAAGGAAGAAGAGGGAGATGGGAAAGAGAAGAACAAAAAGGGAGAGGAAGAGATAGGAGGGGAGAGAAAGGGAGAAGAGGGGGAGAAAGAAAGAGAGGAAGGGAGGAAAGGAAGGAGAGGGAAAAAGAGAGGAAGCGATAGAAGGAGAAAGAGGAGAGGAAAAGGGAGGGGGAAGAGATGGAGGAGAGATAGAAAAGAAGGAGAGAAAGGGAGGGAGGAGAAAAGGGAGAGAGAGAGGTAGAGACAGAGACATAGAGAGAGAGGCACACAGAGAAACATAGGGAGAAGGAGAGAGGGAGAGGGAAGGAGGGAGAAAGAAGGAGAGGAAGGGAGGGGGAGAGAGAGAGAGAAAGGAGAAGGGGGAGGGAGACACACAGAGAGATGAAAGATCTAGGATGAGTAGAGGTCAGAGAGTAAAGGCTAGATCAAAACCTAGCAGTAGGCAAACCCTGAGAAGAAAGGAAAGAAAGGAGTTAAGAAAAGCCATATAAGTGTATTTGGAATTGAGAATTCAAAATGTTAGGGAAATTTATCATTTGCTACATTCCATTCTTTTAATGGTGAGATAGATAGTAAAAAAAAACCCTTTGTTTAGGATGTAATAGCATGACTCTAATCTCAGTGGTCCTTGGACTCGATTGTATCTGTATCTGGGGGAAAAAAAGGAACACAGTTAAAGGCACAGTATTACAGTTAAGGAAGTAGAGTTCTTGAATCCAGAACTTGGCATTATCTCTGAGATTTTACCTTATTTTGGGGCAGGGAAGAAGCTTAACACTTTAAATCTTCAGAATGCTAAAATCCAGAGAGATTTGGTAGTTATTGGATAAATAACTATTATCCAGTTTTTAGTTTATTTCTGCAGAGATTAGAAGTAGGAAAGTATATGGAATGATCACTTTAAAATATGATGCCGTCTCTGATGAAGATATCCAAATTTCTGGGTTAGGAGGAGGACCTTATACTTAAAGACCAAGTATAAGGAATATTAGCTAACAGGAAGGATCCTACCCTTTGCTTTGGGATCTAGCTCCATTTTGTAGGGGAAATCAGAAGCTTCAGTAGTTAAGACTCAAAAAGGACAAGATAGAGGAGGCAAAATTTTAATATAGTATTTTTCCCCAATACATGTAAATAAAAATTTAAACATTTATTTTTAAAATTATTTATTTATTTTAATCTTAAATACTAATGAGAAAAAAGTATATGCACAACATAGAGAATTCAATATATAACTATAAATTTCTGTTTTAGACTGTTTCCTTTTTTTCCAACTGTGCAATAAATACTCTATTTTGTTTTCAAAGCTACCCAGCTTTTCTGGGCTTCCTACTAAGCATTCTTTTGTTCTCTGCTGTGCATTTTTAATTTTTTTTCTCCATCCCATCCCTGCCTATAGAAAGCTACAATTAAACGTAAGCATACATATATGTATCTACATAGACACATATATACATATATGTAAAACCATACTATACATTCTTTTAATTAGGAATATTTTTCTGGAGATAAATAGCATGTTCCTTCATATATTCTTTCCATGTTTTTCTAAAATCAACCAGCTCATCATTTCTTAAAGCATTCCATCTTATTGATCACCAAAACTTGTTTAGCCATCCCCAATGAAAAAGCATCCATCATATTAGCCAGTTCTAAGATGATATCTCAAAGTTGTATTAATTTGCATTTCTCTCGTCAATAATGATTTAGAATTTTTTTCATGACTATAGATGGCTTTGATTTCTTCATCTGAAAACTGCCTATTCATATCCTTTGACCATTTATCAATTGGGGAGTAACTTGTATTCTTATAAATTTGACTCAGCTCTCTATATGTTTGAGAAATGAGATGAAAGGGAAGGCACTTTTACTGGTTCTAGGACCAGAGTTTTTTTCTTTTTTCTTTTGAATCAGTGGAAAAATCAATATACTTTAAGCTAAGAAATCATGACCATACCCACTTTTTCCTTAGTGAGTCAAGGATTTCAGCCAAGTTGAAGACCCCCTTTTTCTTTAGTGAGTCAAGAACTTCAGCCAAGTCAGACTTGAAGATGTGCAGATAATAGGTGAGTGATATCCAACAAAGGCTATCAGAGAGGAAATTCCAGTAGAACAATATCCAGTAGCCCTCTGGCTGAATAGGCCCCGGGGAAGCCAAACAAGGAGACCTGCAGGGAGTGTGATGACATTAATGACTTTGAATTATCAGAAATATGAGTTATGTCTCCACCCATGCATTTTAGCCACATGTATTCCCTATACTGTCCAGTCTTTCCACTGGTGTTATATAACTGCAGGGAGCAGAAGGTTGAGGGAAATATTGCCTCCTTCCTTTCTTCCTTCCTTCCTTCCTTTCATGAGGCCATTGAGGTTTTAAGTGACTTGCTCAAGGTCACACAGTTAGCAATCATTCTGCACTTTACTAGAACAAAGGAAGAAGGGGCTAAAGCCAGTGTTTTACTATTCAACAAATATCTTAATATTATAAAGTGGTTAGCTTATCCTGCTTTAGAGAACCTCAAACAAAATGAAACCAAAACAAGAGGAACAACTTGTTAATATAAATGAAAAATCAAATGGCAAATAAAAAAGTGAAAATAACTGTACATAAATTCCCAGTTACCAATCATAAAATGTGTCATGTTTTCTATAAAACACATTCCCCTTCCCTATACTGTCTTAGAAAAAATTCTTTGGGAGTCTGAGAAAAAAGAAAGTAAGCTTTTCAACCAAATTTTAAGTGCGTTTGATGTGCTTTTAGATTCTGTAGTCCTGCACAGTTATGGGGGACATAGGTCCTAAGGACAAGTTTGCTAGCAGGTTCATTGACAAAAATTTTGAAAAGATTGAGGAGCATCTATTAGGATAGGAATTCTTTTCTACTTGTGATCTTTTTCACATGACAATTTTTATGTGTCCCTGGGTATATAGATATATAAAATAGATATACAAATCAAACATTTACTGATATAAATAATACAGAAATTATTTTCAAACAATTGTTTAGTGTACATATAATCTTCCCATCTTTTAAAGATGAAAGCAGATTTGTAAGCTAATGAGATGGATGTGATTATTTTTACATAAATAATTAAATCTTAGTGGAATAATTAATATCTTTTATTTTTTGCCAAATTTCTCAAGACCCCCGATGTTGAGACCTACCGTTTAAAAAATTTTGTTTTAGGACATTTTTTGATGCCTTATTGAGGGAGAGCTTTTTATGGATCAATTGGAGATGAATTGGTTGACTGGAACTGTTAGAAGCTGGAACTATCACTTTATTCGGGTCTGATCAAAACATAAGGATCAGTTGCGGAGTCAGTTTTCTTTCCTCTTTTGGAAAGATCAGAGAATAATAATATTAATAATAAATTTTCCCAGTTCTCAAAAGGACTAATAGCAGCTTTGGACCAGAGAAACATGAGAAAATTAGATCAAGAAAATACAGATCACAAATACTAAAATCTTTTCCTTCTCCCTCCCTCTCCCACTTCTGCTTCTCCCTTTCTCTTTTTTCCAGATTTATAATGTGAGCACATAGTAAGAGACATGAGTTTGCCTGTCTCAAACTTTCTTTGTAGAGGAGGGGGGATTTAAAATTCCCCAGGAAGAATAATCCCAGAATTTACAGATTCCCTGCCTTCTAGACAGGGAAGGAAGACTTTTCTGTTATATTGGCTGCTTTTAGGATAATCAAAAGTTCAATAGTCCCCAAGTTTGAAAGAATCTTTTAAAGAGAGAAAATAATTTCTTTTCCCCACTCAATAGTATTTTATTTTTCCAAATACACATAGATAGTTTTCAACATTTATTTTTATACAACATTGTGTTCTAAATTTTTCTCTCCCCCTCCACTCCCTCCTCCCTCCCCAAGACGGCAAGCACTCTGATATAGATTATATTTGTGCAATCCTTTTAAACATATTTCTGTATTTATTATGTTGTGCAAGAAAAATCAGATCAAAAGGAAAAAAACACAAGAAAAAATGAAAATACTATACTTCAATTCATATTCAGTCTCCATAGTTTTCTCTCTGGATGCAGATGATTTTTTTTTTCATCCCATGTCTATTGAAATTGCCTTGAATCATTACATTTTGAAAAGAACCAAGCCCATCATGATTGATCATCGAGTAACAAACATTTTTGCACATGTGTGTCCTTTTCTTTCATTTCTAATTTTTTTGGGATAAAGACCTAGTAGTGACACTGCTGAATCAAAGCCCTTTGGGCATAGTTCCAAATTGCTTTCCAGAATGGTTGAATAAGATAAAAGAATTTCTTGAAATATTCTGCAGTGTTCTTTGTGGAGAATTAAGTCAGTGAAATATTCAGTCAGTGCAGGTCAGAAGGGAAGGGGATTGTTTGTTCAAAAAGTCCAAGTATGTTTACATTTTTGGGAAAAGCTAAACTACGAGGTTGAATTGAGAAATCTTGAGAAGATTGTTTAAGACCTCTATGGAAAAGGAGGGCTCATTGGACCACTGAAGACTTACCCTAATAGCAATTCCAATTTCATTTGCTTTCCATAAGGAGATGATGAGAGATGTGAGTTATCAATATTTTTCTATAGTTGTTTATTGATTCCTGTGAATCTTATATGTCTTTTGCATTTTCTCTCTCTGAGGATAAAGGTTGTCCTATACTTATTTGCATAAACTATGTGTATGCTTAATAGAAGCAGAGACTACTTTTACTTACATTTGAAAAACCTGAACCCTTTACCCTATTTGTAGAATAATAGATTTTCCTATAGCTAAAGGAATTGAAGAAAACAGAGTTTAAATTACTTGCCCAGATTTTTTCTCTTTTGATTCCCACATAAATTATATTTAAATGAGGCAGAGCTGCTCAAAGCCATCAGCCTCATTCTTTCTTCCAGAGTCATGTAAGTCCAGTGGCAAGACAAAAATCAAGATAATTGGTGATGGCTCAGAATGCAGTGGATGATCTCGGTATCTTCATTGTCTGACCAAGATCTAAGTGCTCCACAATGCCTGCTTCAGCCATCTTTGTGGTCACTGGAACAAATTGTTGTCAATCACTACTAGGAGAAGTCTTCACATACTTGGAATAGACATCCCCGTATGTTACTATTGGGCTTGAGATCTGTTGGTTACCACCAACTTCTTTTAGTCTGTCTGCCTAGATGATTTTAGCAAATGCTTCAGCTTCTTGGAGCCATAAGAGAAAGATGAGCCAAGTGAATGAGCATCCCTAAAAAGGGCTCAGCAGTCCTCATACCAGAGGTACCAGTCCTTCTCCTCATGTACTTCATACACCCCAAAGAAGTGCCTAAGGTCAGATTTGAACTCATCTTTCTGACTCTAGGAAGACTTTATTCATTGCTACCTAGCTGCCTCTAGGTAAGAACCATAACCCACAGTTGCTCATATATAACACTGATCCATTAAAACTTAAGAACAGCATTTTAAAAACAGGTCACCATACCAAATGTTCATAATCTCCAGTTGACATGAAATGAAAAGCTTTTAAAATATAGATACCTCGCAGAAGAAATCAGAGTCATGTGGGAATAGGATGAAGTACATTTCAACTTCATCATTCTTTCTGCTACTAGAATTATATTGAAGATTCTTTCAGTAAGAATGATGATATGTTTTTAATTCTAATATGTTTATTCAACTACAAAAAGCAGTTATTTAAGCCACCTTTACAATAGTCCACAGAGCATTAAATTTAGAAGAATAGCAAGAAAGTAACTTGTCCCAAAGCCATTTCTATCTGAACTCCATCATACAAGATTAGAAAAATGATAGCAATAAGACATTTATATAGTGTTGTTGAGTGCCTGTGAGTCATGGAACATGGGAATTTCCAAAGAATGAATATCATTAAGAAGGCAATAAAGGTGCATATGTCAGATGTGAGCAGGTTATAATGCACAGGAGATAAGGAATTAGGAAGAATCCAATTAATAGAAGACAAAAACTTGCATAATGGAAAATGATGATGGACTGTTCACAGTGAGGGAAAAAATAACTAACCAGTAGTCCGATCTTCGACTAGTATCCTGGTAATATCAAGAGAAAGGAAGACCTTCAGCTCATTGAGTTGCAAACTTGTAGATAGAAAAAGCTCTACATTTTAATTACTTTTAAACTTGAATCTCAGTGAGTCAACAGTGACAGTCTCTCTCTCTCTCTCTCTCTCTCTCTCTCTCTCTCTTTTTCTCTCTCTCTCTCTCTCTCCTCTCTGTCTACATACATACACACACACACACACAGCAAGTCCATATTTAAAAATATTAAAAGAGGTAAACTTTCTAGGAATAAGACAATGATGATACTTTTTTTATAATGTCCTCCTCACATCACATCTGTCCTACTATGTTCAGTTCTGGTCACTAAGAATCTTGAGAATGTCAAGAAGCATTCAACCAGAATTTCAGAGATCTTTGGGTTTAGCATTAGGACTGTTGGAAAGAATTGGGCATTTTTAATACTAAATGGGAATTTGACAACTGTTTTCAATTATTTTCTGGCCTATCATTTGGAAGAAAGATTAGAACTCTCTTGTTTAGTTCAAGAGAACAGAGCTAGGAGCAATGATCAAGGTAACAATGTGATAAATTTAGGCTGGGGCTAAGGAAAACCTTTTATCCCAAAGACAGAATGAACTGCTTGGGGTGGTGGTGTCTTCTCTACTTGCCCTGACATTGGTAAGTTTTCAAGGAAATGCTAGATTTGATAACTTTGTTGTAGAAAGAATTCTATTTTTAAAAAAAAAAAATTTCTTTTTTATTGTGAACTTAGCTATGGCACAGTGTACTCTCTGGCCTATATTCAAACCAGGCCCGAAACATTCACTAGGTGGGTGACCATGGCCAAGTCACTTAACTTCTAATCTTGTAGAATTGTTATGAGATATTTGTAAAAAGTGCTTAGTACGGTACTTGGTATATAGTAGGTGCTATAGAAATGAATATTCCCCTTTACCGCACAGTCACCAAGAATGAACATTTTTAGATGCAAAGAACAAAAAGAAGATTGTATAGACCAGTGTGAACTCTTGTGATATAGTTTGTTGGTTTTTTTAAAAGTGTATATTACAATTTAAATGTTTGTAACAGGATGTCTGTGTCTCCTTGTGTGCTTTTTTTTTTTTTGTTTTCTCTATTTCTAAAATGTTTATTGATGCAGTCTTTTTTTCTGCATCTATCACTATCAGTAATTCAGTGTCCTCTCCCTCCTCTCCTCTTCTCCCAAATTTCTTCATTGTAATGCATAAGTATAGTCAAGTGAAACAATTCAACATATAGACCAATTGTCTCATTCTGAACCTCTAGTCTTCTATCTTTCTTTTTAAATGTATACCCTGCATTTCCCAATACATCCTCTCTGTTTCTTTGTCTGTCTGTCTCTCTCTTTCTCTACCTCTCTGTTTTGTCTGCCTCTCTCTAGAGAGAGTTATTCTTTCTTTATGACAAACCTCTTCCTCAGCTCTTGAAAGTAGCTGGGGAGATGCCATCTCATATTTCTTCTTTGGGACCAAGTTTGGTCATTAACTGGTGGCCATTAATATTCACTCTTAAGTATATTGAATGCTTAATGCCTACTTGCTGAATGAATGGCACAGAAGTATTTCTCTGGGTTGAGGTAGATAACGACATTGGATTTGGAATAAAAAAGACTTAATTTTAGGTCCACCTTTCTACCAAGAGATAGATGGTATGATTCACCATTAGCCTTCTGAAGTCATGATTAGAAACTTGCTGAGAGGTAGTTCTTTTACAGGTATTGGTTTTTGAGGAGCCTTTCATCTCTGAAATTTTGTAACATGGATAAATAGTCCTTTTGGATGAAATTAGAAATACGTGTGAACAATACCTATAATAATTGGATCATATTGTAATGATTGTCTGATAGGCATTTATATATGTGCCTCAGAGTCCCAAGTTCAGAATTCAAGGTTTTTATGCAACAGCTAGGATGTAGACTGAGGTCACATCATTATCATCATTACTAATATTTATATAGCACTTACTATGTACTAGGCACTATGCTGAGGGTTTTATAATTATTATCTCATGTAATCCTCATAACAACTATGGAAGGCTAGGGTTATTATTACCTCCATTTTTATGAATGAGGAAAATAAGGTAAACAGAAATTAAGTGCCTTGAGTCACCTATTAGACACTTATTAGTGTCAAAAGCAGAATTTGAACGCAAGTCGGTTATAGCTTTAAGTCCAGTGCTCTTATCTACTGTACCACCTGGTTGTCTATTCAACTTGTCCTACCCTTCTGCTGGCAATTCATTACCTCTTCATTTTTACCTCTTAGAAACCATAGCTTCCTTCAAGATTTAATCCAGATTATAGCTATGAGTTAAAATTCAATCCTTCTTCAAGTTTATTTACTGTTTTTGTGTTTGTATTGATTCATTTACTTAGTTACTTATTTGCTTATTTATTTACCTGTGCATTTGTAGACAATCCTAGTAGATTGTAAGGTCTTTGTATTTAATTTAATATTTTATTTTCCCCCAGTTACATGTAAAACACTTTTTACATTTGTTTTTAAAACTTTGAGTTCCAGATATTCTCCCTTCCTACCTCTTCCCCTCTCCCCCCTCTTACTGACAAGTCATATGTGAAGTTATGCAAAACAAAATGTAAGATCTTTGAAGGGAGGTACTCCTTTTCATTTTGTTTTTTATCCTCAATACCTTGCACATGGTAGGTACTTTATAAGTGCCTCATGCATAATGAATGCTTAATATAATGATTGCTGAATCAGTGTCATGGAAGTGTCTCATAGTGTGTTGAGATTACATTAGATTTGGAGTAAAAAAAAAAAACCTGATTTCAAGTCCCAGTTCTATCATTGTTTAGCTGGCTGCATGACTACAGGCAAATTACTTCTTTTTGTCGGGCCTCAGCTTTTTCATCAAAAAACAGACAGGTTGGACAAGATGATTTTTAATGTTCCTTCTAGATCTGACATTTTGTTTGTCCTTCTATGTTAAGCCTTTGCTGCCCCTATTTACTGGTACTTTCCATATCAAAATTGCCTTATTTATTTTTTGTATATGTGTTGCATATGCTGACATATGGGTCACAGTGATCAATGTTGTTCAACCACTCCTCTTTTGCCTTCCCATCTTACCAGTACTCAGTGCTTAAATAGAAAATTGAAACAAAAAAGGGGCCTAACTTCTGTATTTGTTAAAAACTCTGTACCCCTCAATTATGATGGACATGGCTCTCTTCAACAATGAGATGAACCAAATCAGTTCCAATTGTTCAATAACGAAGAGAACCAGCTACACTCAGCGAAAGAAAGATGGGAAATGAGTGTGGACTACAATATAGCATTTCCACCCCTTCTATTATTGTCTGCTTGCATTTTTGTTTTCCTTCTCAGGTTATTTTTACCTTATTTCTAAATTTAATTTTTCTTATGCAATAGGATAACTGTATAAATATATATATATATGTTGTATTTAACATACACTTTAACATATATTGGTCCACCTGCCATCTAGAGGAGGGAGTGGAGGGAAGGAGGGGAAAAGTTGGAATAGAAGGTTTTGCAAGGGTCAGTGCTGAAAAATTACCCATGCATATGTTTTGTAAATAAAAAGCTATAAAAAAAAACAAAAAACCAAAAAACAACTCTGCACCTCTAGTAAGGAACAATGCTTTGGCAAAATACCTCTGTGAAAAATCTCTATTCTGTAGGAATTTATTGTTGCTATTGTTTAGTCACTTTTCAATTGTGTCTGACTCTGTGACCTTTCTTGGGGTTTTTTTTTTGGTAGAGAAACTCACTCCAGTGAATGATTTGCCATTTCCTTATCTAGCTTCATTTTACAGATGAAGAAATTGAGGCAAATACAGTCATGTGACTTACCCAAGGTCACTCTGCTAGTAAGTGTCTGGGGTCAGATTTGATCTCAGGGAGTTTCAAAAGTAAGTGCATTTTAAACAGAAACTGATAAAAAGCCTTATAAAAAGGCGAAATCCCATCACACATCTAAAGCTAGTCACCACTTTATTCTCACAGATCTAGTAACAAAGAGCTTCTAAAAGAAAAGCACATACCTTGTAAATGCTGTTGACAGGAGCAAAGAGGATTCCCTGTGGGAAGTAGGGCGTCAAAGGAATTGGCAGAGAGTGATGGAGATGGAACCAATATATGTCTCCACTGATTCCTCTTCCTCAGGAAGAATTGGTGAAATGTGAGAGGGTGAGTTCATTATAACTTTATTTACTCTATTGATTTCCATTGCTTTGATTAGGTGAAACAGCAAGCAGAAGATGCAAATGGCCTTGGGAAAGGCAGATCATGCCAGGTCATCTTTGATGGTCTTTGCTGAGAGTATTCAGCACTACTAGCACTCTATTCTCCTGGGCTGGGGGGAGAGAGAGAGAGAGAGAGGGAGAGAGAGAGAGAGAGAGAGAGAGAGAGAGAGAAAACAGATATGAAGGACAAAAAAAAAGACAGACTAAGCTAAAGTAAAAGCATAGATTCTAACAGAAGGATGATGGAGCACAGTCACAAAAGACAATGTAGCAATAAGGTTATATTTCTTTAAGATTTGACCTTCTCTAAGGCAATTTCATCTCAATAACTCTGTGAGATAGTCCATCCAAGTATGATTAGCCCATTTTATAGATGAGAAAATCTATGGTTCAGAAAGATGAATTATTTAAGGTCACACAGGTAAGCAAATGTGTGGTCTGGATTCAAATAGACATCCCTTGAGGCTTAGACTGCCATCTCCCTGCTAATTTTGAGCAGAAACTCTCTAGAGTTTGTGAGACAAAGGTAATGAAACTATGGATGGAGCCCCAGCTCAGGAATTGTCTAAAGAAGCAGAAGCCTCCAACAAATCTGGTGAGTCAGATCTCCATTACCCCACATACATTAAGAATTGTATAACAAAGGTAACATGAAAGGGACAAATATGGGGCACAGGATCTAAGCATATGCTAACAGGAAGCAAAGTAAGAGTGTGGGTTATACTATTTAAATCTAGCTATTTGTCTGATGAAGTAATAAAAATATGTAGTATTTCCCATCTTTGTCTCTCAAAAACATCCTTCCCCACCTTTGGAAGTCCTTTGATCATGAATTTGGTCTTTTTGCTTTTCTGCAGTGATCTATAGTTGTGGATAAACTTACTATACAAGGGAGAATTTTTAAATAAGAAGGCTAAATGGTGTGTGTGTGTGCATGCACAGGTACACAAAATGTTTTATTCAAGTGCAATTGTAAAAGCTTACTTTGGACCTTCCATTGTCTAATGGATACATATTAAGTGTTGATGGGATCATGGTGTACCATATACTTAATGCGGTAGTAGAAGCATTTGCAGAGCCCTGCTTATTCACAAAGCACCAAAAAATGTTTATTTCTGGAGGACTTCTGCGCTTATTTCAAGTAACAATTTTCAGGTCACTGCTAGAGTTATTTGTGTTCACACATACACAAATTGCAAAACGTTGCCCAAAACTAAATTGGTTTTCAGTGACAGTAGGAAAGTGAGATAGGTTTCTTTGCTGCTATTCATTCATTCACACTCATTCATTCATTCAGTCAGATTCAGCATTGGAAGGAAGCTCAGAGATTACTTAGTCCAATTTGTGTATGCTCAGGGATCTCTGAAAACTCAGCTTAGTGCAATGGGAAGAGTTAGAAGAGCAGTAAGGAGACCTAACTTCTTCTGTTCTTGGATCTGTCACAAACTTATAGTTTAACCTCAAGAAGATCACTCTTGAATTTTGGGTCTTAGTTTCCTTCTCTCTAAAATGAAAGGAGTCTTTCCTTTGAAAAGACAGGAAAAATTCATTCTCCTTCTCCTCCCTCCCTCCCTTTTTTCTTTCCTCTCCCTCCTCCCTCCTCCCTCCTTCTCTTTCTCTTTCCCCTACCTCCTTCCTTCTATCCCTCCCTTCCCTTTATTTCCTCCCTCTATACCTCCCTCCTCTTTGTCTCCCTCCCTTTTGTCTCCCTTCTTCCTCCCCCCAATGATCTTAGCAATTTTTTTCCCCAAAATTTTGACTTTCTAAGATTCTGGGGTTTCTTGTACTGTATTCCATGGAATTCTGGTCTTCTGTAAGAACTGAATAAAGAATTCTAAGGGGAAATTTTGATGTTACATCTCATGGTTTACTGATGACCTGAAATAATTGTTAACAATTTCAGAGATGGAGTAAAGCTAAGGTGACAGCTGAATAGTCAAAGAACCATAACAGTATAATGGGAAGAACATGTGTCCTGGATTCAGATGATATGTGTTCAAATCATATCTTTGGTGCTTAATATCTTGTGCGATCTTAAAAAGTCTTAATTTTCCTAAGTTTCATTTTCTCATCTGTAAAATGATGGGACTGGATAGATAGCCCCTGGAATTCCTTCTATCTTTAGAGATATGATTATAATAGGAATAAAAGGAAGGAAGAGATGAATTGAGGTACTACGTCACATTGTAAGGTCTAGAACAGCAGTGTAAGTGCTTTTTATAACTGTAAGCTTTCTATAAAGCAGGACAGAAATTTCTCTACAGGTTTTATCCTTGTCTGGAGACAGTATAGGGGAAACCTATAAACTGGTTGGATCATGATCCTGCCTGAGGAAAATCCAAAGTACAGACAAAAAGCACAGAAGCAGGTTTTGGTTTTTAGTAGGTAATGGTCAAAAAATAGCTGAAGAATGAATGAATGGAAAACATTTATTAATACATGCTAAGCATTGTGCTAACCAAAGAAAGAGGAATACAAATACAAAAAGCCTCAGGAGGCTTATATTCAAATAGAGGAAGATAGTACATAGAAAGGATTGGTGGCCAGAAAAACAATTTTCTTTTTGGAAGTCAATAGAATGGTGAACAGAGCCATAAGAGACTCTATTGACACATTACTTTCCAGTAGGAATTGTAGAATTGATTTGAGCAGTGCTGTAAGAGCTGGTATAAGAGAAAGTAGAGCATGGTAGATGGCATGAAAGTACCTGGCTGGCTAGGATGTAAAGCACAGTTTGGTCTGGGGCTGCCTGGATCTGGTGGGATCATGTTTTCGTGATCACTCAACAATCAGGATCCCAGGTTAACAGTTCTAAAAATGAGTGGATTAAGTCCCCTAAAAGAGGCCTAAAGAAGTCTCCTGTCACAATAGCTCAGCAGATGATACTTAGAAAGCTAGCTGACCTGGAGCCAAGAAGACCTGAGTTAAATCTTCCTTCAGGCACTTACTAGTTGTGTTACTCTGATCAAGGAGTTTTCTCAATAGTTTAATGAGCTATTGGGGTTGTGAACTCTGGGATTCTGTTTGTTCCTTCATATGAAGATATATAATCTACCTTTTATCATGCCCATAAAGGCATTGCTGTAGGAATAGTGCCTACTACTTGGACAGGTTATCCAAAATTCTCGTATGGCCTTGCACTTGATCTGGGACATAATACCCAGAGTTCTTAGGTGGTTGTTGAACTTCAGAATTTGGGCTAAGAAGTGGAAAGTCTATGTAGTGCTCCTGTAATCTGGATTGTTTGAGTGTAGAACAGAATGATGGGTAGGAGGCAAGGGACTTGGGAAGAGTTTGGAGTTGAGTCAAGGAAAGACTAGGTCTAAGAGACTGGGCAGATTAGAAATAGAAACCATGACCTGTGGTCCCTAGTATGATGAGAGACCTCAGCCCAGATAATACAACCTTCCTGCATTTTCCTCTGTTCCCACATACACAATTTCTCCTATTGCTCTTACCTAAATTCTCCTTCTTTTTCCTTGCCTTCCATGACAGCCAGGCAAATTGATGGCAAACAGGGGGAAGAATTTCAGTGTCTAATTATTTCATTTTCATTCTCTGTTATCTGAAAATGCTTATATAAATTTCAAAGAACATTAATACAGATCCCAGCTTGATTTGCGTGGTTCAGAGATTGATAGAAGAGTCTTTCCTTTGCAAAGACAGGAAAGATTCATTCTCCCTCTCCCTCCCTCCCTCCCTTTTTTCTTTCCTCTCCCTCCTCCCTCCTTCTCTTTCTCTTTCCCCTTCCTCCTTTCTTCCATCCCTCCCTATCCTTTATTTCCACCCTCTATCCCTCCCTCTTTTTCTCCCTCCCTTCCTTCTCCCTTCTTCCTCCCCTCTTCCTCCCACCTCTCTCTCTCTCTCTCTCTCTCTCTCTCTCTCTCTCTCTCTCTCTCTCTCTTTTTCTCCAACGAAGCCAAACTGATTGAGAAGATAAAGAGAGAGGGTACCAATTATATACATTATTCTTGATTGTTGATAAGCCTCTAATGTTGAACTTGAGTCCTTGTTAGCACTGAATTCTAGTTCTGGGTGACAGGTTACATTCTGGAACATTTTCCAAGAAAAAAAGATTTATTGATGCTTTTTTTTTTTTTTTGCACACACTCATTTTGCAATATATTGCCCCTGACACAGTACCCACCCTTGTAAGAAAGAAAAACAACTAAGTGAAACTAACCAACACAACAACCGAGTCTTTCAGAGAAAGAAATTGTATTTCATTAACTGTCTCTGGAACCTGTATTGGTTGTTGCATTTAATTTATCCTCATCTGCCTTTTGATGTTATTTTACTGACAATATTGTAGAAATTATGTATTTTGTTCTATTGGCTCAGTCTGCATTGATTCACGAAAGTTTCTTTCTTATTCATCATTTTTTTCATTAAATTTTCTTTTCTTTTCAGATCCTTATATTCTACCTCCTACTGCCCACCCCTCATTGAGAAAACAAAACAAAACAAAAAATCTTCTGTTACAAGCATATAATCTAGCAAAACAAATACTTGTATTGGCTATGTCCAGAAAACCACACTAAAAGAAACAAACAAAAAAAACCCCTTATCTTAATATATTCCCCTCCCCCCTCCAATAAGCCAATTGTTAAACATTTTATTAACATCATCCTGGTTATAAAACTAGTAAGTAATATTACTGGGTCAAAGGATATGCCCAATTTACAAACATAGTTCCAAACTGCCTTTCAGAATGACTGAATCCAGTTCACAACTCCACCAACCATTCATTAATGCCCCTGTTTTTCATAGCCCCTGTTATTTTCCCTTTTTTTTGGGGGGAGGGGAGGGAAATCTACTTTGCTAATCCCTGAAGTAGAACCTCAAACTTACTTTATTTTGCATTTCTCTAATTATTAGTGATTTAAGAACATTCTTTCACATGGTTATTTA
The DNA here is from genome assembly GCF_902635505.1 of Sarcophilus harrisii. NCBI lineage: Eukaryota > Metazoa > Chordata > Mammalia > Dasyuromorphia > Dasyuridae > Sarcophilus > Sarcophilus harrisii. Next base: position 273,150,894 of record NC_045429.1, read on the forward strand.
TTGATAGTTGTCTACTCAAATCTTTTGACCATTTTTATCTCTTGGAGGATAGCTATTAAATCTTATAAGTTAATGAGTTACCTACATATCTTGGAAATGAGAAACTAATTGCAAAAATTCCCCCCAACCACCTTTTACTTGGTTCCTTTTTAATTTTAGCTGTATTTGTTTTGTTTGTACCCAATCTTTTTAATTTTATGTAATAAAAATTGTCCAGTTTATTTTAGATACCCTCTGTCTTTTGCTTGATCGTCAACTCTTCTCTATACATAGTCCTGCTCATCACTTCTTATGCTGCAATATTACGCCATTGCACTTCTATTTCTAGGGGAGAGGACTAGATGTGATTTCCTTTATCCCAGTGGGGAAACCTCTTTCATCCAAGTAGAGCAGCAACAGCTCTAGTAGCTTAGGAGAGTTGTTTGGGATCACTGAGAATTTAAGTGATTTGCCTTGGGTTATGTAATTAGCCTATATTAAATGTAAAAATGTAAAAAATGAACACAGGATCCTTCAGACACTAGGGCTGGTTGTTTGTCTATCAAAACACATTAACTCTTATCTCATTACATCAATATACCATAATTTGTTCAATCATTCCCAATGGATAGGGAATCACCCATTTCTTTCCAGTTTTTGCCCAGGTTTGGATCTTTTTTATTTTTTTGTTTTGAGATATAGGCTACATGTTGTACATTCATTTGAAGGTTAAGTGGTTCTAGGCTAGACTATATTGATGTGCTTCATAAACCATATGCCTAACATTGTTATATTCTGGTGCTAACACTAGCATTGTTCTAGACAGAAACAGTTTCCCAAAACACCAAAACAGACTTGAGCTATCTAACAGTGCCTTGGATTTGTAAGTAGCTGCAAAGTTTCAAAGTTATTGGAAGAATTAGTGCTCAATAATGGGTATAAAGTCTTACCAAGGACTGTTGCTTTTGTGGGACTTTAGAACTGTGATAAAAATATCACTAAGAGAGCTCTCCACACAGCTGTGGACTCTTTGGAGAAATTTTAAAGACAGTCCTATGCAGCCACTCTTTATCATGAGCTGCCTGAAACTGTTGGGATCTTCTCATTTCTAAGGAAAGACTCCTGCAAAAGGAAATACTTCAATGTTAATTATGAAAATATCCATTTCTGTCCAGATATTGCTAAATAATATCATAGAGAATGAAGTATGAACTATGGATAATGTTAGAGCACTTTTGGAAGACATCCTCTCCTTTAGGTATTCATCAATCAATTATGGGCTCCAGTAGTGCGGTAGGCTGTTATTCAAGTTCAGTCAGAGGGCTTATTGTGGACATTTATTAAGTTAGGTTTATTCTGAGTATCCTGTCCAATTCCCTAGAAAAGAAACCTCTGAAACTGGCTAGAATATTTCACATAAGTATTGCAGAAGCAAGAGCAGACTGAGAGAAAAGTTTAAGCAATTATTATAATTATAAGATTTTTTCAGGATTTTTTGGACATTATTCACGCATTGAAGAAACAATCCTCTGAAGTCCCAGTATAGTAATGTTTTTAATTATTAGATAAAGAGAAGATAGGAAGACAAGAAGAAAGGAAAAAATGAAAGAAACAAGCATTTATTAAGCATCTACTATATGTAAGATATTAATGCTCTACAAACATTATCTCATTTTATCTTCACACAATAATGGGAGGTAAAGGCTAGTATCACCCCTATTTTATAGTTAAATAAACGGAGGCAGAGAGAAGTTAATGGCTTACTTGGTATCACACAGCTAGTAAGTGTCTTAGGTTGAATATTAAATTAAATCTGTCCCATTCTATGCCTATTCCTCAATTCACAACACCATTTATTTGCCTCATAGTCATATCAATGGCCTCTGGAATATAGAACATATCTATGTGAATGTAATGGAATCATAATATTAAATTTGTAAGTAGTTGCCAAAGTTGCAAAGTTATTGGAAGAATTAATGCTCAATAATGGGTATAGATCCTTATCAAGGACTGTTGCTTTTTTGGGATTTTATGTTATATTCCATGAAGTCTTTCCTGGAATGTTCAAGGAGGACTCTAGTGTGAGGACTTGGTAAGTTCCTTTTTAGAGCTGCTCACCCACCTTCGGTGTCTACTTGAACCCAACTCTCTCACCTGTGGATCCAAGAATCTAGCATGCACAGTGGCCACACCTTAGTAAAACTAGGTTGAGGGTAACTGACAGGCTTCAAACCCGTTGATGAGTTAGGGGGAGTGTTTACCCCAAGCATGTAAAGACTTTCTCTGCAGAATTGTTAGATGAGAACAATTTATTCCAATAGCCATGAAGTAGGTCCTGTGGAGCACATAGAGCTTGGGTAATCATTGAAGTCGCCAAGGTCATCCCCTGCAAACTGGGCTGTGACCACTTGTCTTGACTTTCATCATTATCTAACTTTCATGGATTTCCATGACTTTGGAAGAGAGAGTGAGGCTGACAACTTCATGCAACTCTGCCTCACTTTCAATTCATGTACTAGTCAAGACAGCACCTGTAATGTCATTGTTCTTCTTGGACTGAACAACAACAATCCTTCCAAATCCTTGTGCTCTGTCTCCTCGACAGACCTGGTGGAGGAAACAACACAAGAAATGAGTCCTCTATAATTGCTATCCTTTCAAAGATCTTTAATCAATTAACAATTATTATTATTAGAGCAATTGGGGTTAAGTGACTTGCCCAGTGTCACACAGCTAGTAAGTGTTAAGTGTCTGAGGTCAGATTTGAACTCAGGTCCTTTTGATTTCAGGACTGGTGATCTACCCACTGCACCACCTAGCTGCCCCCAATTAACAATTATTTGTTAAGCACTTACTACATGTGAGATCCTCAGCTAGATATTGGGGATACAAATACAAGTAATGAAACAAGTCCTACTCTCAAGATGCTTACATTCTAATTCAGGAAAGAATTTCATATTCAGCATAATAAACAACATAAATGTAAATAAATAAAAAAATAATTAAATGCAAGGCAATATGGGAGAGAGTTCTGAAGCTTTAACAAGATAATTATGTGTATAATATAGGCATCAGAGGTACCAAAAAAAGAGGACTGTGTATTTATCTCTAGTCTCAGAAATTCCCCTGTGTAGGGAATCTAGGAAAGGGATATAATGACTTGGAAAACTACAGATGAACATTATGTTGCTCTGTATTTTTATTTATTTTGTTAAACATTTCCCAATTACATTTTAATTTGGTCCCAGTGAATTTGACCTCTCGGGACTACAGTTAATTACCAGAGGCATAACATTAGTGATTAATGATAAAAGGTTGATAAAGCAAATGATTAGACAATAGAGATAATATTTAACTCTGAGGTGCCGCCTCATCAGCTTGGATAGTTGCTAGAAAAGGAAAATGATAAATGCTGGAGAATCTAAGGGAAACCAGGTACTTTAATGCACTGCTGGTAATTATGGCTTCCAACCATTCTGGAAAACAACTTGGGGCTATGCCCCAAAGGATATTATATTATTAATACCCATATGACCTAGTGATATCACTACTAGGTCAATATCCTAAAGAGATCAAAAAAGAAAGAGGAGAAGAACATGTAAGTACAAAAATATTTATAGTAGCTCTTTTTGTGGTAGCAAAGAATTGGAAACTAAAGGGATGCTTATCAAATGGGAAATGATTGAACAGGTTATGGTTTATGAATGTGATGGAATACTATCGTGCTATAAGAAATGATAGAGTAATTTCAGAGAAACCTAGGAAGACCTTATGAGTTGATGCAAAGTGAAGTGAACAGAACCAGAAGAATCATTTACACAATGACAATAATTTTATAAAAACTGAAAAACAGTAAGTGATCAATGATAACTAACTCCAGTTCCAAAGGTCTCACGCTGAAACATACTATGCACCTTTGTTAGAAAAGTGATGGACTTAGAATGTAGATCAAATTATATTTTCTTTCCCTTCTCATCTTCTCCCTTCCCTTTCCTTCCTTCCCTCCTCTCTTCCCTCTATCCTTTACTCTTCCTTTCTCTCTTTCTTTGCTCCCTCTCTCCTCCCTCCTTCCTTCCTCCTTCCTCCCTCCTTCCCTGTCTTCCTCCCTCCCTCCCTCCCTCCCTTTCTCTTCCTCCTTCCTTCCCTCTCTCTCTCCCTTTCTTCTTTCCTTCCTTCCTTCCTTCCTTAACAGAATATACTAATATGTCCTTGACAAGGATCTCTCTTTCTACACCTGAGGTTTTGGGCTGTTCTGGACTATAGTATGTTGATAGACATCAGAACCTTTAAAAAGGCATTATTTCCTTTCCTCCTTTTGAGTACAAGCTTAAATGAATGGGAAGTTTATTATTATTATTATTATTATTATTATTATTATTATTACATTAGTTACAAGTTCCTGGGCCAAGTAGATTCATATATTTAGTTTGAGCTAAAAATGTTCCAGAAGTATTTCAGTATTGTACTCCTCCTTTTTCCTCATACTTGACATTTCATCTCCTATCTGTGCCTTTATCCTCTGACAGGAATGCTTTCCCTCCTCCTTTCTCTCTTGGAATTTCTGCAGTTCCTTTCAAGGTTCACTTTAGAGCCACGTCAACTGAGATCACAGAACCACTGAAATGTGAAAGACTATATATAAGCATATATTGGTATAGACTTTCTCCAAATTTCTCACTTATAAGCTATGGTTTAATTAAAAGATAAAGATTAAAAAATAAAGCCCTCATGAGTAGCTATGGTAATTCATGACTAAAGGCATGAGTCACTGGTTTCTAGCCCCTGAAGTTTAATTAATAATTGTATAATGAAATTTAGTATTTATTAAGTTCTCACTTTTAGACACTCCATAATTTCAAGGAATGCAGAGAGTGGTGAGTTCAACTCCCATCCCTATATGCTTTGTCTTCCATAGGTTTGCCTTGGAGGGCAGGGTGACCTGTGGAGACCTAAAAAGACTCTGGTCTTATTACCCTCAGGCTGGTACTTACCACAAGACCACTGTTCACTGGAACACAGCTGTGAATATGGCCAGCATTGTCAAAGACCATAACAGACTTCCTTTCTACCCACCTCTATACCTCTGTCACCTTTATTTATCCCCATAGTCTTTTTTTCTGAATAAGCCTCCTGACTATACTGGGCCTCAGCTGAAAGTTATATTGGCTTGTAGTCTATTATCAGATGCTCTGTTGGTTCTCATTGTGTCTTGGATCCCCTTTCCTTTCAATCCAGTGAGAATTTATTAAGTGCCTGCTATATGCTAGGCATGAGAAATGAGAAGACAAAAAGGAAAACTTGTCCTCAAGAACCTTATATTTTACTAGGGGTATGTGCAGAGGTAAAATACAATTCACAAATAAGTAAATAAAAATTTTTACCAAGTGGTCAGACAGAGAACCAGATTCAGAGCCAGGTCTACCTCTGATATATCATGATTGTCCTATTCTGGACAAATTATCAAGCCTTTCAATGTTTTACATAATTTGATAAGACTCTTTTGTGGTCATAGAGTAGATATTGACTTGCTCTAATATAAGGCTTTCATTTCTGGGAGTTCCCTCTACCAACGAACTCTTATTGAGTAAAAATAAATATGCACAAACCCTAAGTAATACAAGACAATTTTTGGCTAATAACTAGAGAGATCAGGCCAGGCTTCAGGTAAAAAGCGATATCTGGGATGTACTTTGAAGGAAGATAGAGATTTTATGTAGATAAAGAAGAGGAAGGTGCATTTCTGGCATAGGGAACCACTTGAGCAAAGTGGGAGGGGGGAAATGGAATATCATGTATGGAAGGTAGCCAGGAAGACAGTTGGATTGGAATAGAGGGTCCATGAAGGTTAATATACACATGCATATATCCACATATATGAACATATAATGCAATATCATATACCATATATAATGCATATACACACATGTAGCTTGGTAAGAGAGGAAATAAAAATAACTAATGCTATTATGAGGAATTTATTATAATGTACTGTTATTATTTCTCCTTCATTCTGGAAGATGGGTGGTAAGAACCATCAGAAGGATGGTGTCTTGATTTGCAAGTGAGTTGAATTTAAGTGAGGCAGAGTTGTGCAAAGTCATCAGCCTGAGCTCCTCCAGATTCAATAGTCCAGTGGGGAGACAAAGTTCAAGGTGACTGGGAATGATCCCAGATGCAGTGGGAGACCGTGGCCTTTTAAAATTAAGAACATTCCCAGGCCTCAAATTGTCTGAGGCAACAGTCATTCAGTGATTTAAGGTCAGGTAAAAAATGAGGCACAAGATGACCTAATGTGACTACTTTTAAAAAATCAAACTGGGAGGGAAAGATCTTCAGAGTTTTTGTCCAGAACAAAAGCAATTGTTATTTCCATTTACTTGGTACCATCAACTACTAAGTAAGGAGCAAGTATGGCTTGGGCTGGGGCCTATTGTTGGCCAATCGGTAAGAGCCAGAGTGATTTGGGTTTAAGGCATGCGGAATAGCTCTATTTGAATGGCAGTGGTCTTTATCAAAGCTTGATATGGGGAAAAACAAAAGGTCAAGAATTTCAAGGGAATTAATGAAAAAAAAAATCAAATGAAGGTGGTCTAGCTGTACTTGATCTAAAATTATATTACAAAGCAGCAGTCACCAAAACCATTTGGTATTGGCTAAGAAATAGACCAGCTGATCAGTGGAATAGGTTATGTTCAAAGGACAAAACAGTCAATAACTTTAATGTTCTAGTGTCTGACAAACCCAAAGACCCCAACTCTTGGGATAAAAACTCACTGTTTGACAAAAATTGCTGGGAAAATTGGAAACTAGTATGGCAGAAACTAGGCATTGACTCACACTTAACACTATATACCAAGATAAGGTCAAAATGGGTCCATGATTTAGGCATAAAGAATGAGATTATAAATTAATTAGATTTATACTAATATATAGTTTATATTATATATTAATATAGGATAGTTTACCTCTCAGACCTGTGGAAGAAGAAAGAATTTATGACCAAAGAAGAACTAGAGATCATTACTGATCACAAAATAGAAAATTTTGATTATATCAAATTGAAAAGTTTTTGTACAAACAAAATGCAGAAAAGATTAGAAGAGAAACAATAAACTGGGAAAACATTTTTACAGTCAAAGGTTCTCATAAAGGCCTCATTTCCAAAATATAGAGAGAATTGACTCTAATTTATAAGAAATCAAGCCATTCTCCAACTGATAAATGGTCAGAGGATATGAACAGACAATTCTCAAAGAAACTGAAACTATTTCTAGCCATATGCAAAGATGCTCCAAGTCATAATTAATCAGAGAAATGCAAATTAAGACAACTCTGAGATACCACTATACACCTGCCAGATTGGCTAGAATGACAGGGAAAGATAATGCGGAATGTTGGAGGGGATGTGGGAAAACAGGGACATTAATACATTGTTGGTGGAATGGTGAATATACCCAATCATTCTGGAGAGCAATATGGAACTATGCTCAAAAAGTTATCAAATTGTACATACCCTTTGATCCAGCAGTGTTACTACTGGGTTTATATCCCAAAAAGATCTTAAAGAAGGGAAAGGGACCTGTATATGCACGGATGTTTGTGGCAAGTCTCTTTGTAGTGTCCAGAAACTGGAAACTGAGTAGATGCCCATCAATTGGAGGATGGCTGAATAAATTGTGGTATGTGAATGTTGGAATTTTTACAAACTGTTAAGCCATTAGAGATAAGGCAATAATTATCTAATTTGGCATGGTTCAATATTATTGATTTGATCTTAGAAGGAGATATTTTGGGCCAGAACTTGAAACAAGGTACTAAGTACATCTGATAGACAATAATGCTTATGTTCACACCTCCCTTGAAGTTCTTAGAGCCAGAGAGCACTCTGGGAGATAACCCAGAATCCCAGTCTCTCAGAAGGAGGAGTTAACCTTTGGGAGATCATATATTTAGAGGAAGCTCTTAGAGCTTGAGAGAGTTATTTGGGAACATTCCCAGGGGTTGGAGAGGAGCACTCTGCGAGGAAGCCCACAAGCCCTCTGTCTGAGGCAAGAGAGATTCAGTGCATCTTCTACCTTGGTGCTGGCTGGAGTCGGAAGGACAAACCTTTGGATTTGGAGACATTCGGAGGGAGCTCTTGGAACCAAGCAGAGAGATAGGCCTCTGAGCTAACCAAGGACACAATAAAAGATCTGAACTTTTATCAGCTGGCTGTGATTTTGGAGTAATTACTTATTTCAACTGAAACTAAAGCTGCCTCCAGAAAACCTCCCTGAAAAACCTGCTTTCTCCCAGAGAGAACTATTATTATTATTTTAAAGAAGAGAAAAACACCAACATATGAATATTATGGAATATTATTGTTTGGTAAGAAATGACCAACAGGATGATTTCAGAAAGGCCTGGAGAGACTTACATGAACTGATGCTGAGTGAAATGAGCTGGACCAGAAGATCATTATATACTTCAACAACAATACTATATGATGATCAATTCTGATGGACCTGGACATCTCTAGCAATGAGATGAACCAAATCAGTTCCAATGGAGCAGTAATGAATTGAACCAGCTACACCCAGGGAAAGTACTCTGGGAAATGACTAAGAACCATTATTACATAGAATTCCCAATCCCTATATTTTTGTCCACTTGCATTTTTGATTTCCTTCACAGGCTAATTGTACACTATTTCAGAGTCTGATTCTTTTTATACAGCAAAATAACAGTTTGGACATGTATACTTATTTTATATTTAATTTATACTTTAAAATATTTAACATGTATTGGTTAAACCCAGCATCTGGGGGAGAGAGTGGGGGGAAGGAAGGGAAAAAATGGAACAAAAGGTTTGGTAATTGTCAATGTTGTAAAAATTATCCATGTATATAACTTGTAGATAAAAAGCTATTAATAAAAAAATACTATTTATATCCTAAAAAAATAAAGAAAAAAAAAAGCTTGTTATGGATGATCTGCCTAAGGGAACATAAACTTCAGATCACTGAAACCTCCCAAGATATCTTGAGGCTTTTGGGCTAGATTTGCTTTTCTCTTCTAAAAATGCTTATTCTGCCATTTTTAAAATAAGTATATCAAAGAGGCATGTAAGTGGTGCAGTGGATAGAATGCCAGGCCTGGAGTTAGGAAGACCTGACTTTAAATCTAGCCTTAGATATTTGTTAACTGTGTGGTCCTGGGCAAGTTACTTAAGCTCTATCTGTTTTAGTTTTCTCATTTGTAAAATAGGGATTATAATAGCACCTACCTCCCAGAGTTATTGTGAAGATTAATGAGATAATATTTGTCAATCTTTTAACAGGGTACTTGAAACATAATAGGTACTTAATATATGCTTTTTTCCTCTTTTTTTTGCAATGTTTATATTGTGTTTTTAAGGCTTGCACAGCACCTTGTATATGTCTATAAAGACATATGTATATATGCATGTATATATAATGTAACAAGAATTTTTATGAAATAATATTTACTTCAAAAAGCAAAACAATAAATAAACTTATTTCCTTCTTCATATGGGAGGCATGATCCTCCTCCTTCCACTTTATACAAGTATCTGGGAAGGAAAGGGAATTAGCACAACCAAAAAATGTCAGGGGGAAAAAAGGAGTTAAAGTCTCACCATCACCAATTTTAAATATTCAGGCAGCCAATCAAAACAGGCTAGATAGGTTAGAAATGGGCTCTATCTCAGGTTCCTCGAGGCCATCTCCACGTTAGAATTAGGCATGATCAGGAAAATTTAAAAAATGTATAACCCTGGGTTATACATGAATGTATAACTATATACATAAACATTCAAATATATATAACATATGCACAAGCAGCTGGATGGCAATATAGTACTTAGAGAGCCAGGTTTGGAATCAGGAAGACTCATCTTTCTGAGTTCAAATTCTGCCTTGAACACTTATTATGTGACCATAGTCAAGTGACAACACTGTTCCTCACCAGTTAAAAGAATTGGAGAAGGAAATGGCAAACTACAAGTATCTTTGCCAGGAAAACCCCAAGTGAGGTCATGAAGAGTCAGACTTGACTGAAAAATGACTTGAGCTACATCAAAAATAACAAAATGCAGATATACATAGATGTATATGTATATAATCATAGAATTTGATTCACATAATAAACCTATGAGATAGATGCTATTATTAAAATAGATAACATTTATATAGCACTTTATGGTTTATAAAGTGCTTTATAAATTTAATCTCATTTTGTACTTATAACAACCCTAGAAGGTAGATGCTACTATTTCCCTCATTTTGCAGATGAGGAAAGTGAGGCAGACAGGGGTTAAGTGACTTGCCCAGAGTTACATAGCCAGCAAGTATTTAAAGCTGAATTTGAATTCAACTTCCTGATTCCAGATCCAGGGCCCTACCTTATGCTACTTAGCTGCCTAATTACAATGCTTCTGATGAGGTTAGTGGCAGTCAGAGAGTTGTTAAAATCCCCTTTTGATAGGCACAGAAGTTCAACATGACAGAATTCATGAGCCTGAAATATTGTCAAAAATGGAAGTTTATTGTTGGATAGGAAGGCAGTTTTGTTAAGAAACTGACTTCTTTAGTGGCAAAGTCCTATTAGGGAAATGGCGTCTGGCACTGAGAAGAGAATGCCTTCTCAGGAGGCAGGGTCCTAGAAACAGAGCAAGCTGCTCTTTAATTCAGGAATCTTCAATTCCTGAACTCACTCTTTGCAGAAGATCTGAAGCAGAGCAAGTTGCTTTGGACTTTCTGCAAAGAGTGAGTTCAGGAATTGCCTTTTAAAAAGGAATCTTGAGGCTTCCGGTTTCAGGTTGAAAAGAAAGCCAAAGTCCCCAGGTCTAGATGCTTATCGGTATCTGGCCCATATCTCCAATTGGAATTTTAAAAAGTCTGGCATCCCCAAAGATCAAAGGGGTGCTTTTTGACCAAGATTTCTAATTGAATAACTTGTCTGGGGAAATATGCTTTCCCCAGAAAGGCCTGAGACTCCAATCTCCCTTTTTTACAGATCAAAAGGGAACACAGTTTCCCTCCCCCTTCACTTCTATATTATAGATAAACAAACTGAAACTGAGAGGGGTTAAACGACTTACCCAGAATCACATAGCTAGTTAGTTAATGACTGAAATGGGCTTCAAACTCAGATCTTTCTGACTTCAAATCCAGTGTCCTACCCATTTTGCCACTCCCTTCCTCTACCCCTTTCCCCCCCTCTACCAGAAAGATATGTGATATGAGTTTTCAAATATTTGAAGTAAGTCAGTATGGAAGATTTTGTGTAGAAAGTGTTTTAGCAGCATCTTAAAGATAGTGAAAAATTTCTCTAAGAAATAAGAAATTCCAGGCATGTAGACATTAGTATGCAGAGATTGGAAATGGAATGCTATGCATAAAGGGAAGACCAATTTTGCTAGACCATGGAGTATGGGAAGGAAAGTACTTTGGAATGACACAAGTACCCTTCTTTGTCTCTGTTGTGGCTCTAGGAGGAGAGGATGGCATTATGAGGAGTGACCACTGATTCAACCCCCTTCCCCTTAAACCACAAACAGTTGCCTATGATATACTTTAAATGGAGAGAAAACTTGTGTGTTTGCTTTTTCTTTTTATACTGTCCTGAATATATGACTTGGCCCTTTCTAGGACTTTCCCTAGGACTTGAAGATGGAGAAAAGAAGAAATGATAATTGCTCCTATATGACCACTAGAGTAGCTGCCTGTTCAAATGAGTCTAGGTTTAGATCTCAAGAATCTGGCTTCCTTTTCTGTTTTGTGTTTCCTTGCCTAAACACAGGTGACTGAAAAGCAATTCTGTAATGGCCCTTTTTAGCCTTGGATGTAATTGTGAGCCTCTGAGTCCATCATTTGGGGCCAGCCAAAGAGTAGAAGTGTTCTATAATGACACCCTCTTTAGAAACCATGACCAATGGCAGGCTAAGCTTAAGTGACTTGGTAGGTCAAAAATAATGAAGCTGAAGCAAGAAGTTTGGACAATGTAGAGCTTGGATCAGTGTTTACTGATTTACTGTTTCACAGTAAGCTTTATTGTTACTCTGTTTTAATGTTTTAAGTATCAACCTTCCTCAGAAGGGTATAATAGGAGTTATGAGTTACTGTATCATGTTTTAAGTTTTTGTCAAGGAAAATTTATGAAGTTTCTCTTCTTTTGGAGAGATCTTAGGCAGGAGCCACACCTAAGCTTCAAGTAAGCTCTGGGGTGACAATAGGGGGAAGAGCCAGAGAGTTGGAGAGAGTCTGACTTTTCTTGTTAAGAGCCAAACTGTCCTAGGATGGAACTTGGTTTGTTTGTGTGCCTGGGTCCAGAGCCAGGGGTCCTTTTAAAGAAAGATATTATAAGTTCTCCAAACCAAATGGGCCCCAGAAGTGATTGTATTATTAGATAATAAACATAATAAATGTATGCCTAAAAATGTCTAAGGGGGAATTTTCCTGGAGTCTGACAATATCGCCTCCAATTTCTTAAGCTGGCTTTTTCATTTTGAGTCCTCTTCTAGTCCTTTTCTTTGACTTAGAGCAAGTGGAATTGTACGTGAGTCATAGAGCATTCAATGATCCTAACAGGTAGTGATCTTATTTAATATCTGACAAATAGTCAAATATTATTGACTTTATCCATATAACATTTCTCCAATTCATTCTTTTCTCTTCATTAACACCGAAATTACCTCCTTCTATTTTGTGTCTGCTTACACTGCCTGGTTTCATTTTCCGGAAACATGATTGCCTCCCACTTTAAGCTCATCATTTTAAAACTGCCAGCTAGGTAGTGTATGGCCAGGCATGGAGTCAGAAAGACTCTTCTTCCTAAATTCAAATCTGACCTCAGTTACTTACTAGCTGTGTGACTCTGGGCAAGTCACTTAACCTTATTTACCTTAGTTTCCTCATCTGCAAAATGAGCAGGAGAAGGAAATGGCAAACTATCCCAGTATCTTTGCCTAGAAAAACCTCAAAATAGGCTTATGAAGAGTTGAACAAACATCCCCACAACAAGAAGTTGCTAATGAAAACGTTGTCACACATGACTTCCCTCAGCTTTTTCAACTCTATCTGGAGAACAAAGAATCAAACTCTTCCTACTGTCTTCCTTTTTTTTTTTTAAGCTTTTTATTTTCAAAACATATGCATGGATAATTTTTCAACATTGACCCTTGCATAGCCTTGTGTTTCAGATTTTCCCCTCCTTCTTCCCACTCCCTCCCCTAGATGGCAAGCAAATATATTATACATATTAAAATATATGTTAAATCCAATATGTATAAACATATTTATACAATTCTCTTGTTGCACAAGAAAAATCAGATCAAAGAGGAAAGAAAATGAGTAAGAAAACAAAATATAAGTGAACAACTTTCTCTCACAAAGAGTGAGAATGTTATGTTGTGATCCACATTCAGTTCCCACAGGCTTCTCTCAGGTGCAGATGGCTTTCTTCATCACAAAATCATTGGAACTGGCCTCAATCATCTTATTGTTGGAGTCATGTTTGTCAGAACTGATTGTTGTACAATATTGATGTTGCTGTGTACAATGATCTTCTGATTCTGCTCATTTCACTTTGCATCAGTTCATGTAAGTCTCTCCAGAGTGCCTTCCTTTTGAGAGGACAGTAACTATATTCTCAATTTACTTTACTTTGCATCTGCTACCCTGCCTAGTTTCAATTCTTGAAACAATAACATGCCACCTTGTGGTACCTCCTCAGTCTTCCTTCCTTTTTTCCACTTTCCTTTCTCCACTTGTATAATTTATCCCCCTTTAGATTGTAAACTTGAGACAAATAATTTCTTCTTGTTTATTGCATCTTCAACATTATTATACATTGTTAAATCGTAATATATATTGTATCTTCACAGAGCTTGACATATAGTAGGCACTTAATAAATGTGGATTGGATTGGATTGAATTCATTCAAATCCTTATCACCCTTTGCCTGGACTATTATAACAGCTTCATAATTAACACCAGTGTCTCCCCAGCTCTCAAATCCATTGTACACACTGCTGTCAGAATCCTAAATCGCATTGTCATTCTATTGTGCAGAAAGCTCCCATAGCTCCCAAGAATAATATGCAAACTCCTATGTTTGGCATTAAAAAGCCTTCACCATCTGGCTCCAGCCAATTCCTCCTACAGTACATATACAAATTCTCTATGGTCCAGAAAAACTAGCCTGTTTATTATTCTTTGATCACAACAGTTCATCTGTCATCTCCCATCTCTATAATTTTGCATAGGCCGTCCTCATGCTTGGAATGTGTTTCCTTTTCCCCACTGCCTCTTAGAAAGGAGCCTCTAACTCCTTTCAAAAATTTGATTAAGTGCCATCTTCTATGCAAAGCCTTTCCTGACCCCTCAAACCCACCCCTTCTCCTTCCTTGCCCATGATGTGGTTTTGACTTTGCAGACAGTTTCTATTTCTATTTTTACCTGCTATCACCCCCCCCTTCCCAATAGAATATTAGCTCCTTGAAGGCAGAAGTTGGTTTATTCTTATCTTTGTATCCCTATCACCTAGAGCTATGTCTGGCATACAATAGACACTTAATAAATGTTTATTGATGGGTTGGTTGATCCTTTGGTCTGGAAGCCCAGCATCACACATAAACTATAACCAACACACTTTGAGGTCCTTAAAGGAAAACTTTTTCTATAAACTTGAGATGTTATTACTGTTAGCAATAATGACATCAATCTACCTCATCAGGACCCTGCTAGCACTTAACTAAGAAAAATGCTTTTGTCACTTTGGGTAAATATAAAGTGTTCCTGCTCACTCAGAGTGAAGCCCAAGAGGAGGGGACTGTTGGCTCCAATTGCTTTTTTCTTTGGGAGTTTGACTCCTTCCTCACAGTCCCACACTTTTATGAGGCACCATGTTTATTTTTATTGATGCTATAGCAGTTTGACAAATACATTTTTCCACGAAGAGAAACATAATTAACTTCAGTCATTTATATTAATCATGATAGGGGGGATCATGCAAAACAGGGGGAATTTTGTACTGAACACAGCCCATTATGAAATGAATATGGATAATGCTGATTTATGTGTTTACTAGGAAGCCTGGGAGGAAACATATACACATCTACACCACTTGCCCCCCACCTTTTATTTTTCATCCCCCTCCTCCCAAAGATTTGTTTAATGAAGCATTTGGTAGCTTCTGGACCACAGAGGGAAAAACTCAATGGAAAGAGTTTGCAAGTGAAATGTTAACTGACTTCTACCAGTTCAGTTTGAGAGACTATGTGGCATATGGATAGAGCAATAGCCTGGAAATTGGGAGGCCTGGATTTGAGTCTTACCTCTGACTCTTACTGGTTCTGTATAGTCTTTGGCAGAGACAAAATTAGAAGGATGGAACATAAATGATGGGGCAAGTGGTAATTCAAGCCCAGAGGACAATATGACTGTACTGGAAAAAGAAGTTGGTCTTACCCCTGGGAAGTTCCATCATACTCTTCCAAAGAATAACAGATCATGGGATTCTAAGAAGGGGATCTGATGAGAAATCAGGTTTGCACAGACTGGTAAAGGGCTGCTATGTAAGGGTGGATTTGAATTCTGGAACCAATATAACCAGTCTGGAAAAGATATTGCTGAATTTTTAGTGTAAACATTTTTAGCACAGAAATCAGCTACAAATTTTGTTGACTTAAGAAAGTGCTAATAATATAGACTGATTTTAAAAGTGCATGCATGCATTTTTTTCCTAGCTGATTTGTTAAATACCCCTAGTACATCTTTGCATATATTACTGAAGAGAAGGAACACTCCTCTACCCTTCCATACACACTCACAATATACATACATACACATATATGTATGCATACATACATACATACATATATATGTATATATATACATATGCACCAGTACCATATGACATAGCTCTAGTCACCCTAACATATTTATAGTTCTGGGTCTGGGTTAGTTATTTTTACTTCTGTGAAAGCTTCATTTTCCTTGACCTGCTAAATGGGGGGATTAATACCTTGCATTTACTATTTTACAGAGAAAGGGTGAACTGAATACAGTTCACTTCTGATTTTGTGCTCTCTAACTAGGACCTAGATCATAAGAATAGTTAGTTGAATTAGGAAGCCACCAGATGTACTTTGTAAATTGTAAAGCACTTTACAAATGTTACTTAATATTAATCAAGAAAAATGCTTTTTCATGGTGCCAGACTCTGAACCACACTCTTCTCCTTAACTCTGTTCCCCTTCCCCAATCCTGAGTATCTTCTACCTTTTAACTTCTCCTTTCAAAAATCTTGGGGGCAATTTTTTTCCAGTTAAATTTAAGACCTATTGAAACTGTGTCTAGACAGTTTGGTCTTGAGACTGTTCTAATAGAAATCTCTGACCCACTGATGCATGGATGGGTAGGGATTTAGGAACAGTAGTCGCTCACATTTAGTTGAGTCATATACTAACAGCTGAGGGCTAATAATTTGATTGGAAGTGGCATTTAGAACAATTCTGCCATTGTGGATATTATCAATAATCCTTCACATATTTGTAACATTTTCTACTTGTCAAAGGTAGTCACATCCATTATTGTATCTGATACTTTAAATAACCTTTACTGAGGCCATGTGGCTTAGTGAAAAGACAGCTTGGCTCAGTGGAACCAAAAAACCTGGGTTTGCATCCAAGTTCTGACAATTACTAGTTATTTGATTTGGGCTAAATCTCTTCATTGCTTTGGACCTTGATTTCTTCATTTGTTAAATGAAGGGATTGGACTATATGAACTTGAAGGTCCTTTTCCAGCTGTGAACATTTTGAGCACAGAAATCATCTATAAATCTGGACTTGATTTGTTGTTTTATTGATTTAAGAAAGTGTTAATAATGATCTTAAAAGTGATCCCTCCTTGTAGAGAAAATATTGGAATTGGGTTCAAACTTCAGTTCTTTCATTTTATCTCTCTTGCTAAAACTTCAGCTCTTTCATTTTACCTACAAAATGGGGATAATTATTCCTGTCCTCCCCACTTCTCACAGTTGATAGAATTGAATAAATAAAACTTAGACATGATTCAGAAAAAAAGAAGGTATCATGAGAGTCATGATAATTCTAAAATTGACCTAGGGAAGCTATGCTAAGAGTAGTGCCAAGCTTCTACCCTATGCACAAATGGATATTGCTGCATATTTACATCCTTTTCAGAGGCTGGATGAAGAAGAGACAGAACTGCATTAATGAGCTGGGGATAAAGTTAACTCTGGCCATGGGAGTTCCACCATGCTTTCATGGGGTGTGTTGACTCTACCACATCACCTCATCTGCATGCACTGAGCTATTTCCTTCTGGTGACCTGGCTGCAATTTGTCTCTCTGCCAGGTAACCAGATCTCCAAAGAGACTGGAGATGTACGTGTGGCAGAGGCTCCATTCATCCTCAGCATGCCTCTGATTATGGAGTTGGGAGAGATCATCTGTCACTGTCTCCGGTGGCATGGATGACTGGAGTGTCATCTTTGACAAATGTTTTTGCTGGCTAGCTCTGCAGAGCTGGGGGTATGCACAGACACTGTAGAATTAAGAGTTAAGGGTATAGAAGATCCATATTCTGAGGGGCAAAAACAAGGGCTAGTGCTCTTGGAGTTCTGCACCCTGACCATTCTCCCAGACCCAGCAATGGCCCATTAAATAATGTGGATTTACTCTGCATTCTGTAGCTGAACATGAGTTCTTTGTCTTCTCTAGCAGACTTAGGGATTCTTCTTTAGGAAGAAAGTACTATGATTCAGCCTCAGTCTGAATCACACTTCTGATCCTATCTGTGTGACCTTGGACAGGTCCCTTAACTACCCTGGACCTACAGTTTCCTAAATTGTAAAAAGAATGTTAAATTAGATGGCCAATGAGCTTTCTTTCAACTTTAGATTTATTATTGTATGACCTCAGGCCCTTATTTTACATTGCAAATGGTTTGGACTATGTGGTTTCTAAGGCCTTTTGCCTCATTTGACCTTCTAATAATTCTTTGGGAGATAGGTACTATTATTATTCTCATTTTACAATTGAGGAAACTGAGGCAAATAGGGAAAAATTGCTTACCCAGGGGAATACTACTATTATATGTCTGGGGACAGATTTGAATTTAGATCTTCTTAGCTTTAGGTCCAGTATTCTATTTACCATGTCATGTAGAGAGAAAATAGTGCCTTCTGTGCAAGGAACAGAAAGAAATCTGATGTAGTTAGAGAGTTGAACAGTGGAAAAGGAATAAAGTACAAGAAGTCTTGATGAGGGTGGAAGGTTCTTTTTAATAGGTGAGAAAACTAAGACTAAGTGAAATTAAATGATATATCCAGGATCAAAGATGTAGGATGTGTTTGAGCAGCTAGATATGCAATGAATGGAACACTGGAGTCAGAAAGACTTATTTTCTTAAGTTCAAATCAGGCCTCAGTCATTTACTGGCTGTGAGACCCTAGGTAAGTCACTTAACCCAATACCTTTAAGATCTAAATCATTGATCCTAATTGTGTAGAGGAGAAGAAGGAAGATAAAGAGAGGAAGCAGTTTCTAAAACATGCTATTTAAAGTGTCCAAAAGAAGTCAGGAGGAGGAAGTGGAAATGGAGAAGTTGGAGGAGGAAGAGAAAGAGGAAGAAGGAGGAAGAGAAGGAGAAGGAGTAGTAGCAGGCAGAGGAAGAATAGGAGGAGGAGCAGGAAGAGGAGGAAGAACAAGAAGAGGAAGAAGAGCAGCAGGAGGAGGAATAGGAAAAGAAGTAGAAGGAGAGGACAAGGAAGAACAGAGAGGTAGGTAACTTATTGTCTTTCTGTTCTTCCTTTATACTTTGGCTCTGCAATAGCTCCATAAGAAGGCTTCGGAATATCTCTCTCTCTCTCTCTTTTTTAAATGTGTCAAGGGTTCTTTTGGTAGTTTGCTGGACATGACTCTTTGGAATAATATTTTTACATGCAAAAAATAACACACACGGGAAAGGAAACCAATTATATTGAAATACTGTTATGAGAATATTTTTTAAAAATACAAGATCATGGACCTTAGGTGCTATAAGTTACCTATCCAGAGTTTTCTACTTTTTAAATGGAAGTAATTGTGGTTGAGTGACCTGCCCAGAGTCACATAGCTAATAAACATCTGAGGTCAAATTTGAATTCAGATCTGCCTGTCCTCTGAGTCCACACTCAATATCCACTGTGCTACCTAGCTTCCCCCAGTCAATGAATCATTGAAGTCCTCTGATCTAAATGATGAGTAAAGTCATCTCTTCTGAGCAATACTGGGGTAGGAAAGATCATGCAGAATCTTCCTCATTGGCACTGCACTTTCTCTTTAGTTCCTTATCCTCTGCTTTTTAAAAGTTTCTCTAAAAATACTGATTGCATTCACCCCTGGGATAATCCCTCAAGTGCAACATTTAATTTTAAGTAAGTTATTCAAAAAGGAAAGGCAGAGAAAAACAAAACAAAACAAAACAAAACAAAAACCCCAAGGAGGTTTTGGAGTTCCAGTAAAGCATCCTTTTATTTTCCCTAGACCTTCTTCTTTCAAGTATGAAGTGGTGGTGGAGGGATTTGGTGAATGAAATAGTGGTCCCCCCCAGCTCACATCCTTTCTGATTTTATGTTTCATTTTATCCTATACTTCATCTTTTTATGCAGATGCAGGAGCTTCCTCTTGGCAGTCTGCCAGCATGCAACAGTCCTTCCATCCTTTTGATCATTCCAGATTTTTGAGACAGGCAGGAAAATCAAAGCAGATCCCAAAACGTGCTATTTAAAATGGCCAAAAGAACCCATACCGATCCAACAAAATGATTTATTTGGCAGCTGATTTCAGGCACAGATGCAGATAGACAACTAATGAGATAATTTTTCTAAGTGTAAAGTAAAAATGAGAGAACTGCATCACAGCCACCAAATCTCCCCAAAGATGTACATATCAGGATATATATATATATATATATATATATATATATATATATATATATATATATATATAAACAAATTTGCCTCCTATCTCTTTGCTTTCCACATTAATAATTCCTGCTCTTGGGGGAGGAAAATAAATGAGGAGACAATGGACTGCAGGAAGAAGTGAGAGCAGTAACATGGTATAATACCAACTATGTGACCTTTGAGCACTTCTCTCTGACCTCAGTTTCATCATTTGTCAAATGGAAAATGATAATGCTTCACTCCATCTACTTCACAGAGTTGTTGTGAGGAAAATCATTTGTAAACCATAAATATTCACATAATTGTAAGTTATAATTATGTAGTTCATTCATTCATTCAACAAGCTTTTATTAAATGTCAACTCAGAGCCAGAAACTGTATTGGGTGCTAGGGATACAAGCCCAAAACAAAAGTGGAAAGAACACTGGAATATGAGTTCTAGCTCTACTACTTGTATTCTCAGTCAAAGTCACTTAACTTCATTGGGTCTCAGTTTCCTTCTCTGTAAAATAAGGCAGTTGGACTAGATAATTTCTAAAGTTCCTCCCACACCTCTGCAGTATGGGGAGTAAGGAAATTCTTTTGATCAGCCTTTTTTAAACCACACTAACTGGATATTCTTGGGGGCAGTACTAGTTTCTGAAACTTGCTTCTTAGGCAGCTTCAAGGGGAAGCTCCAAATCAGAAGTAGACTCATCTTCAGATTTCTCAGCAAGAGCTATCATGTCCTTATAGCTAGATGCTGATGGATATATTCATACTCTATATGGAAGGAACTTATTAAATCTTCCAAAAAAAAAAAGCTCACTGCCCTGCAAGCTCAGCAAGGTGAATTTTTCAAGGGAACTTTATTATACTACTGTATATAAAAGAATTTACTAGGTGTGCAGTGAGTGGGTTATTATGATCATTGCAGATGATGAATCACCCATTTTAACTATATCATAATTTAGTTATTCCCCGATCCCATTGTATTACCTTTATCATTGACTTACAATGAGCTCTGAAGACTATAGCCATAGCAACTCTTTTTCCTAGGGATATACTTGGGAACAATACCTCCACAGATAGTAACCTTCCTCACCCTTGAACATGAACTTGGGCTGGAGACTTATCATCATGTTTATTTCCATGTCCAGGAAATCTGGACATGATCCAACATGCACTCCAGATTTGGGAGAGGGCTTATTTTAAAGGATTCTGAGAAAGAATAGATAAGATCCCGAGGACTAAAATTCTGGTAGTTTTATCCAGTTAGCCTGGGAGAAATGGATGGAGCATAGAATCGTAGACATAAAGCCGGAAGCATCCTTTGTGGTTCATCCTCTTCTTTTCCAGATGAGGAAAGAGGCTCAAAAAGGTACAATGATTTACCCAAGCTCTTACAAGTAGTAGAGAGAACCAGGACTCAAATCCAAGTCTTCTTCATTCAAATCTATTACTTTTTTCATTGTACCATACTGTCTCTCCACTTGGAAAGTTCTTAAGAATAAAATTCTGAAGCTGAAAAAGAAAATTATTCTGATGAGGAAGAAAAGAAGTTATTTAAAGACAACATGAAGACAAACCCAGGAACTATATGAACACAATTACAAAACAGTTTTCACACAAATAAAGTCATATCTAAACAATTGGAAAAAATATCAATTGCTCATGGATAGGCTGAGCTAATATAATAAAAATGACAATTCTACCTAAATTGGTCCACTTGTTCAATGCCATACCAATAAAACTGCCAAAAGTTATTTTATAGAATTAGAAAAAATAACTAAATTCATCTGGAAAAACAAAAGGTCAAGAATATTAAAGGAATTATAAAAAAGAAATAAAGAACAATGGCTAACAGTACCAATCCTAAAAATCTATTTTAAAGCCAAAGTCATCAAAAACATATGGTACTTATTTAACATATATCAGACTAATTGCCATCTAGGGGAGAGCATGGGAGAAAGGGAGGGAAATTGGAACAAAAGGTTTTGCAAGGGCTAATGTTGAAGAATTGTCCACTCATATGTTTTGAAAAATAAAAAGCTTTAATAAAAAAAAGAAAATACATGAGTGTTTTAAAGATATAACTTCAATACATTACTGTGAGTCAACTATCATGTATTCATTGTGTATCTGAAGACCAAAATATGGTTACTTTTAATTTACAAGTAAAAGATAAATGCATATAACTGTTAAGGAAACATGAAAACAAATATTATTCAAGTCCCAAGTTATGACTAAATTATAGTTACTGGTATTTTGCTATTTGAAATAAAGTGTCATGGCACTGTTTAAAAAAGATGGTACTCGCTAAGAAATAGAGTGGTGGATCAGTAGACTAGATTAGATAAATAAGATGCAATAATCAATGACTATTTAGTATTTGATAAACTCTAAAACTCCAGCTTCTGGGATAAGAACTCATGATTTCACAAAAATTGCTGGGAAAACTGGAAAATAGTGTATCAGAAAATTAGCATAGACCTACATCTCACATCCCACACCAAAATAAGGTCAAAATGTATATGTGATTTGGGCATAAAGAGTGTTACCATAAGCTAATTAAGAGACCAACGGATAGTTTATCTATCAAATCTTTGAAGAAGGGAGGAATTTATGATCAAAAGAGACCTAGAGAACATTAAGAAATGCAAAATGGACAACTTTGATTACATTAAACTAAAAGTTTTTGCACAAACAAATCCAACACAAATAAGATTAAAAAGGAAACATAAAGCTGGGAAAAATTTTTTTTTTTTACAACCAGTGTTTCTGATAAAGACCTCATTTCTTAAAAAACAACCAACAAACAAAAACTGTGTCAAATTTATAAGAACACAAGTTCTTTTCCAACTGAGAAATGGTCAAAGGGTATAAACAGACAATTTTCAGATGAAAAAAATTAAAGCTATCTATAATCATGTGAAAAAATGATCGAAATTATTATTGATTAGAAAAATGCAAATTAAACCAACTCTGAGGTATCACCTCATAGCTCTCAGATTGGCTAAAATGACAGGACAAAATAAGGACAAATATTAGAGGAGATGTGGGAAAATTGGAATACTAGTGCATTGTTGGTGGAATTGTGAAATGATTTAATCATTCTGGAGAGTAATTTGGAAATATCCTGAAAGGTCTACAAAACGCAACATGCCCTTTGATCCAGCAGTGCCACTACTGGGTCTGTATCCCAAGGAAATTATGAAGAAGGGGAAAAGACCCACTGTACAAAAATGTTTGTAGCAGCTCTTTTTGTGATGGCAAAGAACTGGAAAATGAATAGATGTCATTCAATTGGGGAATAGCTGAATAAGTTATGGTATATGAAAGTAGTGGAATATTATTGTTCTATAAAAATGATGAACAAATTGATTTTAAAATGGCCTGGAAGGATTTACATGAACTGATGCAGAGCAAAACAAGCAGAACCAGGAATATATTGAGCATGGTAACAGCAAGATTATGCATTGATCAACTGTGAAAGACTTGGTTCTTCTTAGCAGTGCAGTGATTCAAGGAAATCACAATAAACTTTGAATGGAAAATGTCATTTGCATCCAAAGAGAAAAATATGGAGACTGAATGCTATGTTTACTTTTCCTCCATTTTATTCTCTCTTTGTCATAATTTTTCTCTTTTGTTCTGATTTTTCTCTCCCAACATGATTTATAAGAAAATGTATTTTTTAAAAAAATGAATGTGCATATATAAGCAAAAAAAAAAAACAAAAGAACATTCATGGGGGAAAAATAATAAAGACAACATGTAGGGAACTCACCATGTTGGGGTGTTATAAGAAAAGATGAAAGGAGGGATTGGGAATTGAGAATGAAGGTGATGGTGAGGAGTAGTTCATTAAAAAGGGTTTCAGGAACATAAGAGCTGGTGAGGTTGAGGTTGGTTAGGAAAGTTAAGAACAAGAAAGAAGGGTGGGGATTTTGTTTTGGTTGTTATTGAGAAAATAGGAGCATCACAAAAGAGTTAACAATTTTTGGTGTGGAGGGAATGATTATAATGACAGAGAAAAAGATTACAGGTTTGTTCAAATTTTACTTTGTTTCTATTTTGTCTGCCAAAAGGTATAATCTTTGATTTGGAAACATCAGAACAAAAAATGTCTAATGGAGTTGAAATAAAAGATAAGTAGAGATAGCAAGAGAGTACTTAGCAGTACTTGATGTTTCATGTCACCAGGCCCAGATAAACTAGAATCCAGAGTACTAAAACAAAACCAAATAGGCTTATGGGACTCTTGAGTGTCTTTGAGTGGTCTTTGAAAAATTATGGAACTTGGGAAGAGAGGTTACAAAACTGGGGAAGAGCAAATATTATCCCAATATTTTCCAGATAGGGAAGAGATCAGGGTCTTTGACTTTGTTGCCTGGTAGAATTCTAACAGTGATTAAAAAGGTTTTTGTGAGTATCTAGGGAAAAAAAAAGTTGGAAAGAATCAGCATGGCTTTAGGAAGAACCGGCCAAATCTGAGTATCTTTGTTTCTCCCCTTTTTCCTTGACAAATTTACTAGTCTGGTAGATAAGAAGAATGCTTTAGGGAAGCAGTGGAAAATAATTTTGCATTGGTAGAAAGAGGAAATGGGGTCCAAATCTTCATACTGTCACTTATTATCTTTGTGATCTGATTAAGTTACTTAACCTTTCTAGGTTACAATTTCTTTTTTGATAGCTTTGTCTTCTCATTAAATACAGGAGATTGGGCTACATGGGCCTCTAAAAGCCTTTTCTTTTCTAAATCTATGAATTATTAATTGTTGTTCAGTTATTTTAGTCATATCTGATTATTGGTAACTGCATTTGTTTTTTGGCAAGATATTAGAGTGGTTTGCCATTTCCTTTCCCAGCACATTTTACAGATGAAGAAACTGAGGCAAACAGGGTTAACTGACTTGTCCAGCTAATAGTGTCTGAGGCTAGATTTAAAATCAGGAAGATGAGTTTTCCTGACTTCAGACATGACATTCTATCTACTCTGTCCCTTTGCTTGTGTCTAGGAACTCTAATTAATTGATTACAGTGCATAAATAAATTAAATATAATTAAAATCTATTATATAATTGTACTATTAATAGTTAACTATTAACTACAACCCTTAACTATTATAGTAAAATAATAAAACCTACTATTATAGCTGTATTATAATAATTAACTATGAACCATAATAATTATTATAGTACAACTCTCATAGATTTTTAGAGAAGAATTTGACAAAATATATCATTTTATCTTTGTGAAAAAAGTTGAAGAAAATATTGGCTAGAACAATAACAGTTCCATGTGGTTATGGGATTATTTGCAAAGCCAGACCATACTCTTTAGTGGTTTGATGCCAACTTGGAAGACATCTTTAGTGAAGTATTAGTAGTCTGTCCTTGGTCCTGTAAGATTTAACATTTTATCAGTGATTAGGATAGAAGTATATTTAAGTTAATTACAAGTTGTCTTTTTTATCAGGCTATGAGATTGTTGAGAATAGGAACTGCCTTTTGCCTTTCTTTTTATCTCCAAAATTTAGCATAGTAACAGGTATAGAGTAAATGCTTAATAAATACTTGATGAATATCCAATGAATACTATAGAATTCACTGGATAGGTTGGGGAGGATGATTATATTTAGAAAATAAAAATGTCAAAATAAAATATATCAATAAAATAGAGTCAGCGTGGTGTAATGGCTAAAAAGCTAACCTTGGAGTCAGAAGGATTAGGTTTCAAATCACGTACCTGCCATATAATATCTTTGAGATCTGCAACAAGCCAATGAACCTTTCAATGCCCTGAGTCACTTTCTCAACATGGAGGAAATCTGCATTGGTAGAAGAGATTCCTTACCAGGATTTTTATCTAGTTTAGCAAAATCAATAAAAGTAAGATAGAAAGAAAAGAAGAAAAAATAATAGAAGGAAGGAGAAAATAGAGGGGGAGAAGAAAGGAAAAAAGAGAAAAGAAGAAAGAGAAGGGAAGAAGGAAGGAAAGATTTCCTTTTAAAATGCAGATAGGCCTAAGATGTATCATACCTGAGAAGGGACGAATAGCCAATTGAATAAGTGGACCATAAGGCAGAAATAAAAAATTGTGGTGGTGGAAGTGATGGGGAGGATTGTAGATAGTATGTAGAAGGAGAGCACCAGAGAGAACAAAAGAAGTGTTAAAAGGGGAGGCAAGATTTTGCTGAAGACAAAATTTATCATTTTTACAATTTTGTCAAGGTCTACAACACTAAATATAGATGGGGTCCAAATCTATTTGTGGCCATTTAATAATCTTTGGTCCTGTCAGGGAAGCTGAATTGAGTTTTGTTCCATTCTCTGTCTTTTTCTTTCCTATACCTGACTTCCCCTTGACCTAGAATCTTAATCAGAAACAGAGAGAGGATTGTTACCCGGATCTCCATGTCAAGCTCAATGGATAGTCACCTACTTGAGTCATGGGGAGCTTTACCTATAAAATCTGGTGATTGAACACGGTGATCTTTATGGAGAAGTTGAAACCTCAGAGAATTCCAATACAACTTTACCAGTCCTGTTAGGTGCTTAGGTTGTAGGCAAGGTTTGCCTTCTGGATTTTTTTCTCACAACCATCAGAATCAGTTCTAGGTCCTGTTTTGCATATTGATTCTCCTGGAATAAGATACTGTAGATTATCAATGGAGTTAGATTTATAGCAAGATTGGGCCACCACTGGAACACCAAATTCAATTTTCTTCTCAGTATGGACCCAAAACGCCCCTGGGCCACCAAAATAAACTTTTCATGTTATCTATGTCTGGCTCTCTCTTAAGATCCTTAATAATTTTTCCATTTTCTGTCTGTAATATATCAAATGCTTGAACCCTGAATGTAACTATGGAAAGGTCCTTCAGTAATGTGGATACTGACAGAACCAGAATTAGAACTCAGGTCTCCTGAGTCTTGAATCCAGTGGTTTTTTCACCATGCCACGGGATTTCATGGAGAAGACTTCCTGAAATATCTATAGGATTATAGTATCATAGATTTTTGAACTGGAAGACAGTCTTAGTTATCTAATTATCTTAGTTATATAAGTTATCTAATTCAATTCCCTCATTTTACAAATAAAAAAAACCCTGAGACCCATGGAAATTAAGTTGCCTGATTAAGATCACACAGGTAGCAAGTGATGGGGCAGGATTTGAATCCAGGCCTTTTGATTTCAAGTTCAATATTGCCTATATATTATATGTATTGGTCATGATTCTTGCATTGGAATTTCAAATGTTGGAGTGGTTCTCTAGCTTTTTGATTGCTACTGATAAGAGTGATACCTCTTTATATAGAGAGAAGCGGTAGACAGTAGGAAGAACAATTTTTTTCTTGACTATGTCCAGCCTCTTCTGTTTAGGCTTTTTGGTAAGTCATCATGGGGAGGTGAGTTTCCCTGGAGCCCATGACAAAACACTCTGACTGCAAATCATCTCTCAAACATTCTCAGACTATTAAGCAAGGGAAATGGATTTGAAATTGAGCACACATCAGTATGGCTTCGGAAAATTACTTTTATTAATCAACATTGAATTTTTTTAAATTATGTAATGGTACCATAACTTTTCCTGTTAAAGGGGGATTGTGGGAAAAGCTTCAGAACTAATGAATCTGTCTCAACATCATGTGTAGGACCCCAGGAGAGATGCAATGACTCGTTTCATTATTGAGGTTCCTGACTGCCTTAACTCCCTTGGGGAAAAGGAGCAGCGCAGTAAATGGAAACTTTTCTGGCTGGTATATATTTAGTGCATGATGGTTCTCCATCATGGGTGATTAGTATATATAAGTTAAGAGCCCCGGGGCCACCATCCCTGTAGGTGCTGTCAAGGGTGAATAGCCTAAGAACCAGCCTCTGCAGCAGACTTTCCACTTTAGACTAAAAACATATTCGACTTCCTATGACAATGTAATGAATTGAACTCCATGTAATGTACTTAAAGGCACATTATTTTATGTATGGCTGTATTAATAGCTTGTGGCTTCCCAGCTTCCTGAGGTCTAGGAAAGAGGAAGTAGCACACTTGAAAAGAAATATTTCTTGGAAGAGAGAAAGAGAGAAGAACACTGGGTAGCTCTTACTGTCCTTAAAAAGTTGTTTAATCACAGGATTATGGTTTCTGGACAATGGGCTCCTTGTAACTATGGACATTTACAGTAGTCAGCCAGACAATCAATAAATATTTATTAAGCACCTACTATGTATGTGTTAGGCACTATTGTGCCTAGTACTGAAGGTACAGAAAAAGGAAAGAAACTTATCCCTCTTTCAAGGAAGCAGCCTTCTAATGGGAGAGACAACATGCAAAAAAGGAAAAAGCCCTCTATAAATCAAGATAGACAAACTAGAAATTCTCAACAAGAGAAAGACTTCTTATGGAAGGTAAGATTTTGAACTGCACCTTAAAGGAAGCTAGGAAGCAGAAATGAGGAAGAACATTCCAGATAAGTGGAACAGCCATTGAAAATGCCCAAAGTCTAGAAATGGCATATTTTGCTGGATTGCTGGATTACAGAGAACATGGTAAGGAGTAAGGCAAGAAGGGTAGTCAAGCAAGGATAGATCAGATTGTGACAAGCTTTGAATGTTAAACAGAAAATTTTATATGTGATCAAGTGATAGAATTAATTGAATGGGGAGGTAACAAATTTGAGTTTTTGTTTTTGTTCAATCATTGCATTTGTGATCTGACTCTGTGATCCCATTTATTTTTGGCAAAGATACTGGAATGGTTTGCAATTTCCTCCTCCAATTCATTTTACATGAGGAAACTGAGGCAAACAGGGAGAAGTGACTTGCCTAGGGTCACAAGGCTAGGAAGTGTCTGGGGCCAGATTTGAACGCAGATCTTTCTGAGTTCTGGCACTGTTTATTGGGCTACTTAGCTGTCCATCTGAGCTTTAAGAAGATCAATTTGATAGTTGACTGGAGGATGGACTGACATGGGGAGAGACTTGAAACAGAGAAATCAAACATTAGGCTATTAAATATTAGAGATATAAGATGATGAGGGCCTGCACCAGGTTTGTAGCAGTGTCAAAAGAAAGAAGGGGATAGATGTCCTACAAAGGCAAAATTGACAGGGTTTAATAACAGATTAGATATATAAGAGAAGACAAGGCCAAGGGTAATTAAATTTGAAATGCTGATGACGTTGGCTGATTTAATTAAACAAAATGTGAGATATCTGATTACAGAATGTTTGGGGAAACTGATCTAGGACCTAATGGGAAAACTGCTTGCCAAAGGGACCTTGGAAGTCAAAGAGGAAAGGAGCAAATGAATAAGCAATATTTTTTCTTTCTTTTTTTTCCTTTTCTTTCTTTCTTTTTCTTTTTTTCCCCCACTGAGGCAATTGGGGTTAAGTGACTTGCCCAGGATCACACAGTAGGAAGTATTAAGTATCTGAGATTAGATTTGAACTCACGTCCTCCTGACATCAGGGCTAGCACTCTATCCACTGCACCATTTAGCTGACCCATAAACAAAGTTTTTAAGGAAAAAAGAGTATGTTTATTAAATTTTACACTGAAAGGGGTCTTCACCTAAATATTTTATTTTACAGATGAGGAAATTGAAGCACAGTGAAGTTTCCTCTTGTGCAAGGCCACTAAGAAAAATAGACTTCTTTTAGAATGGGAGAGAAGATCTAGAGCAAGCAGGAAAGGATGGTATTGTGGAATCAGAAGAAAACTGTCCTGTAGTTGAAAGAACATTAGAATTGGGAGCTTCATTTTGAACTTTGACTCTTCTGCTTGCAAAGAATGTGACTATGATTAAATTGCTTTACCACCAAGACCCTCTTCCTTCATTTTCATTTATTTATTTATTTATTACTTTTTTTTTTTTAATTAAAGCTTCTTATTTCTCAAAACATATGCATGGACAATTCTTCAACATTAGCCCTTGCAAAATCGTGTGTTCCAATTTTCCCTCCCTGTCTCCACGCCTTCTCCTGGATGGAAAGTAGTCCAATATATGTTAAACATGGTAGAAATGTATGTTAAATCTAATGTATGCATACATATTTATACAAATATTGTACTACACAAGAAAAATCAAATCAAACCAGTAAAAAAAAGAAGCAAAATAAAATGCAAGCAAACAACAACAACAGAGAGAGTGAGAATGCTATGTTGTGGTCCACATTCAGTTTCCACAGTCCTCTCTCTGGATGTAGATGGCTCTCTTCATCACTGAACAATTGGAACTGGTTTGAATCATCTCATTGTTGAAGAGATTTAATCATTAGAATTGATCATCGTATAGTCTTGTTGTTGCTGTGTATAATGATCTCCTGGTTCTGCTCATTTCACTTAGCATCAGTTCATGTAAGTCTCTCCAGGCCTCTCTGAAATCATCCTGCTGATCATTTTTTATAGAACAATTCAGCCATTCTCCAATTGATGAGCATCCATTCAATTTTCAGTTTCTAGCCACTACAAAAAGGGCTGCCACAAACATTTTTGCATACGTGGGTCCCTTTCTCTCCTTTAAGATCTTTTTGGGATATAAGTCCAGTAGAAATATTGCTAGGTCAAAAGGGTATGCACCGGTTGATAACTTTTTGAGCATAGTTCCAAATTGGTTGGATCCATTCACAATTACACCAACAATGTATCAGTGTCCCAGTTTTCCCACATCCCCTCCAGCATTTGTCATTATCTTTTCTTGTCATTTTAGCTAATCTGAGAGGTGTGTAGTAGTGTCTTAATTTGTATTTCTCTGATCAATAGTGATTTGGAGCACTTTTTCAAATGACTAAAAATAGTTTCAATTTCTTCATCTGAAAGTTGTCTGTTCATATCCTTTGGCTATTTATCAATTGGAGAATTGCTTGAATTCTTATAAATTTGAGTCAGTTCTCTGTTTATTTTAGAAATGAAGCCTTTATCAGAACCTTTGAATATAAAAATGTTTTCCCAGTTTATTGCTTTCCTTCTAATCTTGTCTGCATTAGTTTTGTTTGTACAAAAGCTTTTTAACTTAATATAATCAAAATTATCTATTTTGTGATCAGTAATGATTTCTAGTTCTTTTTTGGTCACAAATTCATTCCTCCTCCACAGATCTGAGAGGTAAACTATCCTATGTTCTTCTAATTTGTTTATAATATCTTTATGTCTAGATTATAAACCCATTTTGACCTTATCTTGGTATATAATGTTAGGTGTGAGTCAATGCCTAGTTTCTGCCATATTAGTTTCCAAATTTCCCAGTAGTTTTTGTAGAATAGTGAATTCTTATCCCAAAAGCTGAGGTCTTTGGGTTTGTCACACACTAGATTACTATAGTCATTGACTATTTTGACCTGTGAACCTAATCTATTCCACTAATCAACTACTCTATTTCTTAGTCAGTACCAAATTGTTTTGATGATTGCTGCTTTATAATACAGTTTTAGATCTGGTACAACTAGGCCACCTTCATTTGCTTTTTTTATTATTATTATTAATTTCCTTGAAATTCTTGACCTTTTGTTCTTCCAGATGAATTTTGTTGTTATTTTTCTAGGTCAGTAAAATAGTTTCTTGGGAGTTTGATTGGTATAGTACTAAATAAATAGATTAGTTTAGGGAATATTGTCATCTTTATTATATTTGCTAGATCTATCCAAGAGTACATTATATTTTTCCAGTTCTGACTTTATTTGTGTGGAAAGTGTTTTGTAGTTTTGCTCATATAGTTCCTGACTTTCTCTTGGCAGATAGAGTCCCAAATATTTTATACTATCAACAGTTATTTTAAATGGAATTTCTCTTTGTATCTCTTGCTGTTGGATTTTGTTAGAGATATATAAATCTTCCTCCATTTCTTAAAATGAATATAATAATGCTGGCCCTATCTCCCTGGAAGTTCTGTTGTAAACTTTTAATGATATATAAATATTGCAGATGCTTCTTCATCACAAGATATTGAAAGATATCTTACTGGTCATCTGTACTTGACTAAGAATGTCTTCAATATTTTGTTCATTATTGGTATTCAGCTTCCACTTATAAACTACCTTCAGAACCCAGTACCTCCTGAAACAGGACAATCACGTTTGGACAGCTCTATCTTCATTGTAAGGACAATTTTCCTTACACAGATTCAAAGCCTGACTCTCTGAATCTTCTATTCATTGTTGCTAGTTCTACTTTCCGGGATCACATGGAACAATTTGAGTCCTTCTATATGACTGTCTTTTAAAAATACTTGAACACAGTTATTATGTCCTTCTAAATCCTCTCTTTTTGAGAATATCCCTATTTCCAGCAACTAGTTTCATACCATAGTTTCCAATCATCTTAACATTCTCATTTGCCTTCCTCTGGACATGTTCCACCTTATCAATATGTTTCTAAAAGATGGTGCTCAGAATAGGACACAATAATCTAGGCATAATACAGCCTAGGAGAGTATTTGTTAGGGGGTCTTCCATGACACATGATTGATCCATTTTGAATTTATAACCCATTCAGTTTTTCAGGTCTTTCACAGATGAACAACAGAACACAATGATGTGAGTAGACTGCATATTCAAAACATGTCTAGGTTTCCATTATGTTGTACATTTTAAAGTGATTATTTGCACTAAAGAATAGAATTTTATAGTTATTCCTATTAATTTTTCATAGTATTAAGTTTGATCCATCATTTCAACTTAAGATCTTTCTTTCGTTTTCGTGTATGTGGGTGGATTTAAAGACCTTTAAAGATAATTTACACTTCTAAATCTATGAACCATTCCTTTCCCCCCATCCCCAATCTGGGAACACTATAATTTCTGCTGCTGAGAGAAATTGAGATTTGGGGATTTCTTGAGCTTAGAAGTTCTGATTTGTGATAGGGATAAAGCTGAAGAAGTGTCTACACTAAGTTTGGAACAAATATTATGAGCCCCAAGTCACAGGTCACAGGACTATCTAAAAAGGGTAAACTGAGGGGAAACTAGATGGTGCAGTGGGATAGCGTATTAGGCTTGAAGTCAGGAGGACCTGAGGTCAAATCCAGTTTCAGAGACTTATTAACTATATGATTCTGATTAGCTCTTCCCTACCCCCCAAAAGAGGAGTGACCTGATCCAAGTTGAAAACACCCCCAGCAAATTCTGTTTTAATCAGTATTGAGACTGGACCTATAGTGGCGACCATATTTCCAGCTGGGATAAGAAAGTGATAACTTTTAAA
This sequence comes from Sarcophilus harrisii, assembly GCF_902635505.1. Classification (NCBI taxonomy): domain Eukaryota; kingdom Metazoa; phylum Chordata; class Mammalia; order Dasyuromorphia; family Dasyuridae; genus Sarcophilus; species Sarcophilus harrisii. The sequence goes on from NC_045429.1 coordinate 273,184,030, forward strand.
GGATATCCTTTTTAGGGATAACCTTAAAAAATTAAAAAAAAATTTTTAGATCCTGCAATCTAACGTGTTAGCTATGTTTTCAAGGTTCATGTCATTCAAAATTTGACAAACATTCTGATCCAAATACTAACAAAAATGCTGATGAGCACAGGGAAGATTTCAGGTACACTTCAATAGATACTTATTTCCAAGTCAACACCAATGACTACTCTTTAGTTGCTGTTATTCAGACAAATTGAAACTTACCTACTTGTTTTGCTTACACAGGATTATATAACCATAAATCTAATGCTGGAAGGAATTTCAGAGGCCATATCATCTAACTCACTCATTTTATAGATGAAGAAACTGAGTTTCAGGAAGATTGAGTTGTCTCATTTCATAGAGGTCATTGGACCACGGTGATCTAGAGCCAGAAACCTAGGACTTGGGTGTGAGATAGGATCAGGTTCAGAGTTTAGTCTGAGGGTTATCCTGCTCCTTTGTTCTTGATCCAGAGCTGAAATTAATTATACCTGGAATTTAGGCTTTGACTTTTCCTCCTACTATGTCTCTTTGGTAGGAGGGGAAAATTAAAATCTTTCCATCCAAGGATGAGAGACTTGAGAGACTTAATCAGTTTCTTTCCTGACTTTTAACAATATCTGGTTCCATTTCTAAATATTCATAAACCTTTCCTCTGATAATAAACTAGCCCTGTAATTGTAGCCCTGGAAGTTTTTGGGAAAACTGTAGAAGAGACTCATAGATGGTGATCTCCCAAAGAAGATTTTTAGATCCCTTCTTATTCTGGAATTCTATGATATTTAAAATTATACCTTTATCTGATGTAGAATGCTGGTATCTTAACATCCTGTACAGTTCTCTTCTTACTATTATACACTGGACTATCAGGACTCATTCTGCAAACAGAAACCACCAAGTCAACAAGCATTCATTAAGTGCTTAACTATATGCCAAGCCTTGTGTTAAACGCTGGCAAAAATAGGCAAACAGTCCTTTTCCTCAAGGAACTTTCAATTTAATGTGGGAGGATGCAATGTTAATATGCAAACAACTACAAATACACATACATATACATGATATATACACAGGATAAATTAGATATAATCAGAGAGGGAAGGCAGTAGCATTAAAAGAAACTGGGAAAGACTTCTTACAGAAGGTGAGATTTTGGCAGAGATTTGAAGGAAGCCAGGAGGCAGAGATCAGGACTGAGAAAATTCCAGGCATAGGAGACAGCCAGTGAAAATGTAGGAAGTTGGAAGACAGAGTGTTGTGTTTGAGGAACAGCAAGGAGACCATCATCACTGAATTGTAGAATACATAGAGGTGTAAGAAGACTGGAAAGAAACAAGAAGCAAGAAGGGAGGGGGAAGTGCTAAAGGGAGAGATGAAAGGCACTGAATAAAAACTTTGCTTATTTCACAGAAAATGTAATTGAAAATATTTTGAAAATGGTTCTCTCTTCTGAGAGAAAAGCTGGCTAGTTACTGGCTCTCCAGCTTAGTCAATATATTTTAGAATAAAAAGAAACCTTTGAAATGATCTAGACTCATGCAGTTTTTTTTTTTTTTGAGTTTGAGTCTCTCTATCTTATGTAGGCCACAAGTATAGGGGCAACTTAAGATCTGATCCCATTATTCAAGGCATGGGAGTTTTGACTTGTTTAATTTTGGACTGATTCACCTTTCCTTAGGAAGCCTGAGGCCTCCCCACTTCCAGAGGCTTACTACACTGGTCACAGATGTAGTGCAGACACCCAAACTATTTAGCCCCTTGTAGCCAAGAACTCTGCAGTATAACAGATTTCCAGTTTCATCCATTGCAATAGCAGGGATTATAGATATGCACCACCACTCCTGACTAGACTTTAAATCTAGAAGAGAATCTAAACAATCAAGAAACCATATTTGACTTATAATGTCTGAAACCCCTAGTTTTTGACTAATACAGTGGATAGAACAGTGGGCTTGAAATCAGGAAGACTTATCTTCATGAGTTCAAATCCAGCCTTGGAAAGTTACTAGTAGTGTAACCTTATGTTAAGTCACCTAACCCTGTTTGCCTAGTTTCCTCAGCTGTAAAATGAACTGGAGAGAAAATGGCAAACTACTCCAGTATCTTTGCTAAGAAAGTTCCAAAATGGGGTCATGAAGAGTTAGATATAATTGAAAAACAACTGAACATTGGGCTTTGAACTTGGGCTTAATTATTGCTGGGTCAAGATGCTCCAACCTCGTGCTTTGTCTTTTCATTTCAATTATAATAGTGGTCCAGGGTCCTACAAGTGAGGGTGAAAAGAAGGCCAGATCTAGAAAGCAGGGACAATGGCATTGAAGACAAAGTTAGTTTAATGTAGTTGCAAGAGAGACAATTTCCCCTGGTCCCCTGGTTAAGGTTCTCATATTGCACTAGAAATTACTTAGTAGCAATAATAGGCTTAGAAATATTAGGCTTTGACAGTGTTACCCCAGGGCCCCACCTCTGCTTTGGCTGCCCCAAAGTCGATGGGAAGAAAGGAAGTGGGAAGATATATTCAGGTATCACTTTTTGGTCCTTCTGCTCTTCTTTCCTTGGTGTTATTGAAATATCAGTTCTACACCCCCAGGGACTACCATTTTAGGGAGATATTCTCTTGGCTGCTTGGTATATAGTTCCCATTTTTAAAACAGGTATCTATGTGAACAGAGAGATTGATATGCAGAAGTCGGCTTTATAACTGATTTGGCGATAGTATAACTATTCTGGCCACAGGGAGGGGAGGATGTGGGGATGCCAGGTGTGACTGTGTCCCAAGCCTAGAACTGAATGTGAAAGACCTAAAGGAGAGAAATTATTTCATAGCTTAGGATCCAAGAATCAAGCTGAAATTTCATCCTATTCATATTTAGGACTGTGATATGGCAGCCATAAAAACTAATTTGTTGTTAAGTTATGATAACAGGTACAGGATCTAGTACAAGAGGGCAAATAGTCCTGTTCTCTTCTCCTTTGGTCAGATCCCATCTGCATATTGTTGTTAGTTATGGTCATCACAGTTTAGGAAGTGCATGGTTGAACTGGTATCCATGAAAATAAAAGTAACCAGGAAAGGGAGAAGGCTGGAGGCTAAGCCATTAAAAAGGATCAAGTGAAGAAACTTGGGAGGTTTAGCCTAGAGTAAAAAAGTCCTAGGGGAAACATGATGACTGTATTCAAGTATTTAAAAGGTGGTTACTTGGCAGAGGGATTGTATTTATTCTCTTTAATCTAAGAAGGCAGAATTAGGACAGTGAATAGAATTTAGCGAGTTACAGATTTTGGTCCAATATAACTTCCTAGTAATTAGAGTTGTCCAATAATGTGATGATCTTGCGAGTTGGTGGATTATCATTCTGACATGTTCAAATGGAGGTCAATCTGGGGGTATCCTAAGTAGAATTCCTTAGGTGGGAAATGGGGGCTAAAATAGTGGTCAGCATCTCTATACCCCTGAGGCCCCAAAGTGTTCTTACCTTCACACTGCTTCTGAGTCTAGGCCAAAGTTTCCTCCCCCTCCTTCTCCTTCTCCTTCTTCTATATCTTCCTTCTATTTCTTCTCCTTCTCTTTCTCTTCCTTCTCTTACTTTCCCTCTTCCTTCTCTTATTTCTCCTTTTTTTTCTTACTTTTTACTTTATTTTCCTCTTCTTCTCTTTTTCCTTTTCCTTCTCATCTTTCTTTTCCTCTTCCTCCTCCTCCTTTTCTTTCTCTTTTTCTTCCTTCTCTTCCTTCTCCCCTTTCTTCTCCTCCTCTCTTTTTTTCTTTCTCAAGTAGTAAAGAGGCCTATTTAGGGTCACACAACTGGTCACTGAAAGATCTTAAACTTGAGCACATCTTCCTACCCTAAAACCATTGCTCTATATACTATGCCACAAAGTGCCGGGTCTAGAAGACCAACAGGGATATGAGGCCTGTGAGCTATCAAAATGATATCTAGCTAATCAAATAAGACTTCAAAAATTCCTGTTTGTGTTATAAAGGCCTTAGAGATTATCTATTCCTGAACTTTCATTTTTATAAAACTACATCTTTAATAGCAGTTATAACACAGTGGATGGAGAGGTAGGCATAGTAAATGTTTCTGTTTTAGCCAGAAATTCTGAGGATCTTCCTCTCCCATACTGATTTTTTTTATTAGGTAAAAAGAGGCCATTCTTTGCCTCATTTGTTTTCTTATCTAATCTTATTCATCCTCCCTCCCTCCTTCCCTTTCTCCCTTCCTTAGGAAAGGAGGCCTTTCCTCCCTTCCTCCTTTCCTCCTTTCCTTTCATCCTTCCTCCCTTTCTTTCCTCCTTCCTACTCCCTTCCCTTCTTTTCTTCTTTACTGCCTTCTCTCCTTCCTTCTCTTTTTTCCTACTGTTTTCTCTTCCTTCTTCCTTTTTTCCTTCCTTTGTTAAGACCCATGCCTAAATGCAAAACCCAGAAAGCCTCTAAAGGGTTAAAGGGGACTATACCATTAAGGGTGGTTTGGTTCTCCGAAAGCCCCTCAAAGCTGTGAATCATAACACACTTGAAGGAACTGTAAATCAACTTTTACTGACACAGATGTTGCTTGTGAATTGGGAATGAAATAAATCCAAGGCAAGAAGAGAGAGGTCAGAGAATATAACTGCCTCTCAGTCTCCTTGTATTGTTATCATCCTCTTACATGAAGGAATTTATTTTGCTGGTCAGTATTAGATCCCTAGCAGCCACTAGAAGGTTGCTCCCATAACATTCCTTCTTACATCCTCCCAATATATAGGAACTCTCATTGTATACAATCAACCTACCATTTTGTTTCTCTTCCTTTTTAAAATAAATAATGGATATAAATTAGCACATAGAAGGGGAGGCTTTTCCAGTCAGAGAAAGAAAAGGCATTAAGATGGCAATTATTCAGATTTGCAGAGAGTCTGCCAGTAGAATGGCTTAGTCAAAGGAGAGAATTCAAGTCATTTGATATAGGGCCAGAAAGGTGGAGGACCAAAAAGGGGGCGTAACAATTAGGGAAATAATGGAGGGCCTTGAATGCTAGACTAAGGATTTCAGAGAACAGGAACCAAGAATTCAAGCTTCTTGAGTAAAGTGATGAGGAATTATAGCTACACTTTGGGAAAGTTATTTGGTAGTAGTATATAATATATAGTAGAGAAGATGGGAAGTCTAGTATTTGGATTTGTAGTTAGGAGGTTATTGCAACAACCCAGGAAATAATGGTATGATACCGGATGGTAGTTAGCTGAATGAGGAGAAAGTCTCATAGCATATGTTTGGGAAATGGGTACTGGGCAATGAAGAAGGCTTTCTGTGTACAGGATTGGGGAATAGCTATGTTAGATTTTATATGAACATTTGTGATTGTACAGGGGATTAAAGGGAAGTAAACAGAATCATCCTTTAGTGACTATGATGAGAATGGAGAGAAAGCTTTGGGGCCACTTTCAGATGATTTAATACCATCTTATTCTCTTCATCATCACTCTAGGCCTAGTGGTAGGTGATTATATGTTTATATTAATTAATCTATCTTCTTAAGAGGAAAGAATCTCTGTTATCTCTCAGTTCTTTCACACTAGGGTCTGAAAAAAATGGACCTGCAATCAGAAGCTAGATGAGAAGCTTCATGAACCTTGATGGTTAGAGGACTGGAAACTTGGAAGATGCAGTCACCATCAATCACTGCTGTACTTAGAGTTATTAATTCTTTCTGAACATCTCTTGCTGCTGTTTATTCACCTTTAGTGGGTATTCACCTGGCTGTCAACTCTTATCTGTGGCTCCAAGAAGCTGGAACCAAACTCCAGTAAAATCATCTCAGGTTCAGAGTAATCAACAGGCCTTGAGCCCACTGTAAAGTTAGGGGGATGTCTACCTCAGACATCCCTCCAGGAGCTTACATTTATAATGTAAAGCTTGCATTACATTGCTGATGTGAGTATTGAAAACCATGTTTGTAGGAAAAGGAATGAAACTTAAATAGTTTGTACTGGAGGTGAAGAACCATGTTATAGTTTAGGCAGCTTTTTAAGCTTCATGGAAGTGGACACAACAAGAAGGCAAAAGGTAATATGTAAAGGAACTCTTAAAGGGGTTTAGCTGATGAAAACAGTGTGTTCCAATGACCACACAGGAAGGTGAAATAGTCTTTGTGGGATGTTTAGAGTTTGGTCAGACATCAAAAACACTGAGGTTATCAACTACATCCCAGGTCATTACTGATCTTCCTGACTTTTCTGTTGCCACTGGGCTTTGATAACTCTGGAAGAGTGAGGCTGATAACTTTGTGCAACTCTGCCACATTTAAATCTAATTCACATGTAAGTCAAGGCATCACCCCATGATATCACTGATCCTCTTCAAAAAAGGGAAGAACAACAATATATTCTTGCTGACTGCCTTATAACAACCTCCATACAGTCCATCCCTTTTTTATGTTCCCCAATAACCAGCTTCTGAATAGGGACAAAGGGAAACCAGAGCTATACCTTGAACAGTAATCTTTTCTGTGTGTCTCTATGTGGCTGGGGATTGATGGACATCTGCCTTTCTCAGTCAAACCTACACACATAAGCAACAATCACCAGCCAGAGGTGTCATCCTTAAATACAAATACCATTATAATAAACATATTCTGGTAAAGATCCTCCCTCTTCCCTAAATAGTGCTACATATCCCCCACCTCACTCACAGTGCATGTTAGATTATCCTCTCCATTTTTATCTTGTTCTATACATTTTCTTTATATTCCAAGGTATATTTTTACTCCATTTTCTAGGAAATATTTTGACTACTCCAGCCTATAGGATTATAAGATTTAACTAAAAAACACCTTTAAAAAGTCTATAATCCAAGAAGAAACTCAGGACAGGACTCTAGCTCTAATTCTGATACTTTCCTACCTATGTGACTTTGGTCAATTAATCTACTTCTCTGTACCTAAGTTTCCCCATATTTAAAATGATAGTCATTTAGTCAATAAACATTTATTAAGCACATGTGTCAGGAACTATGCTAATCAATGAGGATACAAAAAAAGACAAAAAATATATAGTCCTGCCCTTAAGAAGTTTTGAAACTGGATTTGAATATGGATATTCAAATATGGAATTTATATTTGAATATGGGTTCACTTGAAAAGGAATGAGTCATGAATGTCGGTGCTGAAGGTAAAGGGGTTATATAAAAGTTCTTTCTCAGCTTTCTAAACTTAAGGAAAGTTGGGGCAGTTAGGTGGGACAGTGGATAGAGTACCAGCTCTGAAGTCAGGAGGACTTGAGTTCAAATTTGGTCTCAGATTCTTAACACTGCCTAGTTGTGTGACCCTGGGCAAGTCACTTAACCACAATTGCCTGGGGGGGGGGGAATTTAAGGAAAGTGAACATAATAAGAAGGTAAAAAAATAGAGGCAATAGGAGGCAAAAAGACCTCCTATAGGGAGCTAGCATTGGAACTCATATTTCTATCTTCCAAACAAAAACAAAAATAAAAACCTTTCCATGACTTTTGGAGCTATTTGAATTGGGATTTTAGGAAATCCTTGGTGTATGGAAATGGAGAGTGGGAAAGTTGTAACCTCAGGGGCAAGACTATGTATCTGCCTGTTTCTACAGATTGCTTTACATTTGGAAATAGGAAATGGGAATGTTGTAGGCAGTTTTAATGCCAGGATAACAAAATTAGAGCTGGGATGGATTTTAGTGGTCCTCTAATACATCACACTCATTTTCTAGATGAAAAAATAGGCCTAGAGAGGTGAAATAATTTGTTCTAGATCACATAGTGATTAAGCTGGAGAATTAAGTTGAGATTAGAACCTAGGTCTTCCCTTTCAACCTCCAAACAAACAAAACTTAACTAAACATAGTTCTTTTATAAAATATCTTTAGCTAAACTCCCTTCTAGCTCTGATGTAAAGTTGTAATTCTTTTATTTCAAAGTCATACTTTGCTTAGTACATTTATATTGCTTTGCTGAGTGCATACTCCCCTATTTCATCATCATTATCATCGCTTTTATGGAACCTATTATTTTCCAGGCACTGTGCTAAATGCTTTATAATTATTATTTCATTCAACGGAGTAAATTACTTTCCCAGGATCACACTGTTAGCAAGTGTCTGAGACCAGATTTAAACTCAGTTCTCCTGACTTCAGGGCTGGTCTATCCACTGCACTACCTAGCTGCCACAAAATCTCCCATTTTTTAAAAAAATAATAATTATAACTTTTTATTGATAGAACCCATGCCTCGTTAATTTTTTACAACATTATCCCTTGCACTCATTTCTGTTCCTACTTTTCCCCTCCTTCCCTCCACTCCCTCCCCCAGATGGCAAGCAGTCCTATACATGTTAAATATGTCACAGTATATCCTAGATATAATATATGTGTGCAGAACCAAACACTTCTCTTGTTGCACAGGAAGAATTGGATTCAAAAGGTGAAAATAACCTGGGCAGAAAAACAAAAACGCAAACAGTTTACATTCATTTCCCAGTGTTCTTTCTTTGGGTATAGCTGCTTCTGTCCATCACTGATCAATTGAAACTGAGTTAGATCTCTTTGTCAAAGAAATCTACTTCCATCAGAATACATCCTCATACAGTATTGTTATTGAGGTATATCGTGATCTCCTGGTTCTGCTCATTTCACTCAGCATCAATTCATGTAGGTCTCTCCAAGCTTCTCTGTATTCATCCTGCTGGTCATTTCTTACCGAACAATAATATTCCATAACATTCATATACCACAATTTACCCAACCATTTTCCACTTGATGGGCATCCATTCATTTTCTAGTTTCTAGCCACTACAAACAGGGCTGTCACAAACATTTTGGTATATACAAGGTCCCTTTCCCTTCTTTAGTATCTCTTTGGGATATAAGTCCAGTAGTAGCACTGCTGGATCAAAGGGTATGCACAGTTTGATAACTTTTTGGGCATAATTCCAGATTGCTCTCCAGAATGGTTGGAGTCATTCACTACTCCACCAACAATGCATCAGTGTCCCAGTTTTCCTGCATCCTCTCCAACATTCATCATTATTTTTTCCTGTCACCTTAGCCAATCTGACAGGTGTATAGTGGTATCTCAGAGTTGTCTTAAGTTGCATTTCTCTTATCAATAGTGATTTGGAACACTTTCATATGAGTGGTAATAGTTTCAATTTCATTGTCTGAAAATTGTCTGTTCATATCCTTTGACCATTTATTAATTGGAGAATGGCTTGATTTCTTATAAATTAAAGTCAATTCTCTATATATTTTGGAAAAGAGGCCTTTATCAGAACCTTTAACTATGAAAATGTATTCCCAGTTTGTTGCTTCCCTTCTAATCTTGTTTGCATTAGTTTTGTTTATACAAAGGCTTTTAAATTTGATATAATAATAAAAATTTTCTATCTTGTCATCAATAATGATCTTTAGTTCATCTTTGGTCACAAATTTCTCCTTCCTCCACAAGTCTGAGAGGTAAACTATCCTATGTTCCTCTAATTTATTTATAATCTCGTTCTTTACTAAATCATGGACCCATTTTGATCTTATCTTGGTGTATGGTATTAAGTGTAGGTCCATGCCTAATTTCTGTCATACTAATTTCCAATTTTCCCAGCAGTTTTTGTCAAATAATGAATTCTTATCCCAAAAGTTGGGATCTTTGGGTTTGTCAAACACTAGATTGCTATAGTTAGACTATTTTGTCTTGTGAACCTAACCTATTTCACTGATCAACTAATCTATTTCTTTGCCGATACCAATGGTTTTGGTGATTGCTGCTTTATAATATAGTTTTAGATCAAGTACAGCTAGGTCGCCTTCATTTAATTTTTTTTTTCATTAATTCTCTTGAGATTCTCGACCTTTTGTCCTTCCATATGAATTTTGTTGTTATTTTTTTCTAGATCATTAAAATATTTTCTTGGGAATCTAATTGGTAGAGCACTAAATAAATAGATTAGTTTAGGATATTTCATCTTTATTATATTTTGTTATCCAAAAGAGCCTTAATATTTTAATTATTTAAATCTGACTTTCTTTGTGTGGAAGTGTTTTTTTAATTTGCTCATATAATTCCTGACTTTCCTTTGGTAGATGATTCCCAAATATTTTATGCTATCGTGGCTATTTTGATAAATTTCTCTTTTTCTCTTGCTTTGGATTTTGTTCCTGATGTATAAAAATGCTGAGGATTTATGTGGATATATTTTGTATCCTGCAACTTTGCTAAAGTTATGAATTATTTCTAATAGCTTTTTAGTAGAATCTCTGGGATTCTCTAAGTATACCATCATATTATCTGCCAAGAGTGATACTTTGGTTTCTTCATTACCTACTCTAATTCCTTTTATCTCTTTCTCAACTCTTATTGCTGAGACTAGCATTTTTAATACAATATTGAATAATAACGATGATAGTGGGCAATCTTGTTTCACTCCTGATCTTACTGGGAAAGGTTTCATTTTTTCCCCATTGCATATGATGCTTACTGATGGTTTTAAATATATGTTCCTGACTATTTTAAGGAAAAGTCCATTTATTCCTATCCTCTTAAGTATTGTTATTAGGAATGGATGTTGGATTTTATCAAATGCTTTTTCTGCATCTATTGAGATGATCATATAGTTTTTGTTAATTTGGTTATTGATATAGTCGATTATGTTAATAATTTTCCTAATCTTGAACCAGCCCTGCATTCCTGATATAAAACCTACTTGGAAGATCTCCCATTTTAAAGGGAGATATATATATATATATATATATTTAATAATATATATAATTTATTATGTATATATATAATATATATTTATTATATATAATATATATTTATTATTTTATATATAATATATAAATATATATTATATATAAAATATATAAATATATATTTAATAATATATATTTAACATATATGTTATCCAGATTTCAGGATATGCCACTGCCCACTGAGATCCAATCAGGATCTGACCTGCTCTACTGTGAATGAATGGACAAGTAGACAGTAACTTAAATCTCCTCTTCCATCTTTGGTCTTTCAGGAGGAAGGCAAGAGGGCTGGAATAATTTTCAAATGCACTAGTCTAAGAAGCCAAGGGCATCTGAGTGGCTAAGTGAATGAGCACCGGGCTGAAGTCAGGAAGATCTGAATTCAAATCTGGCACTTACTAGCTGTAGGACCTTGGGCAATTACTTGTTTACCTGTTTCCTCATCTGTAAAATGATCTGGGGAAGGAAATTGCAAATTCCAGGACCTCTGCCAAGAAAAGTCCAAATGGTGTCATAAAGACACTGAAATGACTGAAAAAAAAATAACAAAAGTTAAGCAAAGCCTAGATAATTGAATAGACTAATTATAAATCATCCAGATAGAAAGTCAGATTTGGGTGATACCTTTTCTCAATTCAGTTGCTGGGTCACACATACAAATTCATCTGTGAATCAAATGATTTTCCTTACTGTAGGGGAAGAGGCTGGCCTGAGTTGTATTTCATGTAACAGTTGTGCCTCAGTATGTGTTGGCTACCTTGGGAGCAAGTAAATGAATTAATTTATGTTTATGTAGAAGGCTCATAAAAGATGAAAATATCAACCAAGAATGTTGAATTTGGAATCAGGGGCCCCAGGTTCTTACCCTGCATTTACTATTTGCTACCTGCATAGTCTCAGGCAAGTCACTTCTCTGAGCCTCAGTTTCCTAATCTGTAAAATAAAAAAAAATTGACTATATGATCACTAAGTCTCCCTCTCATTCTATCTTCATGATGCTATGACTCCTCCTCAATTAAAAAAATTATGACAAGGATAATTTCTGTTTGCAAGAAGTTTAGAGTCTAGCTGGGTAGATAGAAAATAGCCAGAAAAAACCCATTTGTTATTTAATCTTTTTCAGATCTTCATGACCCTATTTGGGGTTCTCTTGGCAAAGATATTGAAGTGGCTTGCCATTTCCTTCTCCAGATTATTTTACAGATGAGGAAACTGATTCAAATAGGGTTAAGGGACTTGCCCAGGATCCCATAGCTAGTAAATTTCTGAGGCTAGATTTGAACTCATGAAAATAAATCTTCCTGATTCCAAGCCCAGTGCTCTATCCACTGAGTCACTTAGCAGCATATATTCAGTGCCCAATGAGTGTTTCAGTTAAAGGAATTCGGAGATGAGAATGATTTTCCCTGGGCTGTAGAGGTCAGTAAAATCTTTATAGAGCAAGTAGGTTCTGTGCTAGTCCTTGAATAATGGAGTAGATTTAAATAGGTAGGAAAAACAGGAGGGTATGAGAATCAATAGACACATAAAATGGGAATGGATTGAGACAAAGATGAAAATACTATCTTCAAGTACCATTATAAACAATGAATAGCTTATAGACAACAGGACTACGTCAGGTAATCCTATAATTATATAAATTGATCTACTCAGATAAAATTATATATAATTATCTTACCCCCACTGTTATATAGATGTTATAATTATAAAAGTAATACAACAGCTTGTTTGAATAATGCTTTATAGAATTTTCATATCCATCATCACATTTGATATCTCCAAAATTCTATGGTTACAGTGAATACTTTCTACCCAACTTACAGATGAGAACACTGAGGTCCATAGAAATAAAGTGAATTGAATAAAATCAAAGACAAAAATTAATAGAAGACCTGGGACTAATAATCAATTTTAACACCTTATTATTACTATTACTATTGTTATTTTTTATTCTATTGCCTATGGCCTACAGAACCTCCTCCAAGAAAGTGACTCTTGTTCTGGACTAATGTAGATTGGTTTGAGTTTTGAGAGAGAATTTTTAAAAAATATTCTCTGTCTCAATCTGCCCCTTCCCCAATATTCCAGGAAAGTCTCTATAGCAAAGCATTATTATATATATCCATACATCTTAAAGTTCATGCCTAGAGTCTTCCCTAAAAGGGATTTTAATGATCTCTAATAGAGAAAACAATGTACAAAATAGCTATCAGCTATAGGACAAGTATGCTTAAAATATAAAATATTAACAAGTATAATATATACTTGTTGATATTAACAAATAATTTAAACATGAGACTAGTCCATATCTTAAAAAGATATGGACTCTGAAAAAGTAAAGGTGCTTTACGAGATTATTGGATAGAAATTTCATTTTTGCCCCTGCACCTGCCTTGCTTGCACATTTCACAGATTTGCAACCCCTGGCCAACAGGGGCCTGGCTTGGATTTTCTTAGGTCTTTCAGTTGCAATGCTAGTGATGATGCCTGTTCTCTTCAGAAGAGTGCTGTTATAGAAAGCACTTCATATAGCCCACTCATCTCCTTAAGTCAAGAAATATTTCTTAAGCATTTACTATGCTAAGAGCTAGAGACATAAATGAAAGCAAAACCAAAACAAAAAAAAATGCAAAAGCAATTCTTGCTCTTCATGAGCTCAGGGTGTACCGGGAGAGACAAGAAGAAAACAGTGTACAAACAAGAGTGAATTTAAATAGGTAGAAAAGATTGAAGGGTGTGGGGATCAATAGACACATAAAATGGGAATGGATTGAGACAAAGATGAAAATATTATCTTCAAGTACCATTATAAACAGGATACAGGATAATTTGGGAGTCGTTTTAGAGGAAGGAATGAAATTTAAGGAAGATTTGGAAAGGCTTCTTGAAGAAGGAGAGGCTTTAGTGGAAAATTGAAGGAAACCTGAGGAGCCCAGAAGAAGAGAGAGAGTCTCAAGAAAGCAAGACAACTCAGGCACACCCAACCCTAGGAATTCATGAAATTGGTCTCTCTCAGGATTTCTGTTTGGTCTTGTGTTTGGGGAAATACATATACAACCAGGGTGTATACATACATACACACATCCATCCATTCATATGTATCTATTTCTATACATACGCATATTATATACAACATGTACATATCTGTACATAGCACAGAAGTACATAGCACTTCTGTGTACAGAAGATACACACTTCTGTATATATGTATCTCTTCCACAACCTTTACAACTCCCTTGCTATTTAGGGGGCACCCTTCCTTATTCCAGTCTTACAGTTTTTGTAACCATAAAACAGGATGCAATCAACCTGCTATTGTTCCTGGATGAGTTGGGTCAATAATCTTCAGAATTCTCCTTATTTGCTTATTTAAGTTGTCAGATTAAAATTCCCTTCCCTAATGAGTGTAAACTATTTGCAGTTTTGTTTTTCTTCCCAGGTTATTTTTACCTTCTGAATCCAATTCTCCTTGTGCAACAAGAGACTGTTCAGTTCTGCACACATATATTGTATCTAGGATATACTGTGACATATTTAACATGTACAGGACTGCTTGCCATCTGGGGGAGGGGGTGGAGGGAGGGAGGGAGGGGAAAAATCAGAACAGAAGTGAGTGCAAGGGATAATGTTGTAAAAAATTACCCAAGCATGGGTTCTGTCAATAATAAGTTATAATTTTTAAAAAAATGCCCTTCCCTGGCTACCCTCCCATATGTATGCATATATGTGTGTATATACACACATGTGTACACACACACATATACACACACAGAGAGAAAGAGGACAGTTTCCCAATTAGAATGTAATTCCCTAAGGCTGTGGATGGTGTTTGTGTTTGCATTTGTATCTACAATACTTAGTGTGGTGCTTGGAACATAGTAAATCCAGAGTTAAAGCTTTTTATAAGAGTCATTCATTGAGTGGGGAGGATCAATAAAGGGTTTATGAAGAAGACTGCATTGGAACCTCTCTCGTCCACCTCCCTCATCCCAAGCATCTTACTCAGCAGGGTACCCTAGTGTCTGGAAATTATGCTATTACAGCTTCACTCCTTTGAGTGAAGACTTTGTCACCTGTGAAAATGAAAATCCCTCAAGATTTTATCACATGGTAACAAAAGAGGCAGTGAATAATAGTATTATATACTATGAACTTGGAGTCAAGAGACTATAGTTGAAATCCTGGCTATCATTTCCTAGTTATGTGATGTCAGGCACATCATGGAATCTCTTTGAATCTCATTTTTCCCTTTATGGAATGAGAGGGTAGGGTGATTAGTTGATTGCAAAAATCCCTTAAATTCAAAGATTTATATATGTATGTAGAGACTTGTTTTTTTCTTTTCTGTGGAATTGAAAGTAATCTAGTTGACTTTGCTAAGTGGGTCAGTAAGTGAGATGAATGTACATCATTAAGGGTGTTACCATCAAAGTGGTGTTGGAACCAGTTGTCACTGACTTTTACTCATGTTCCTGATTCCCCTTATCAGAGTTCAAGAAAGGAATGAAAACCATGCATACCTTTTTAGGCTGTCTTTGGTTCCCAAGGATAAGGACTTCTTTCCTGAAATTATAACCCTTTAGCAACTTTTTTCCAGGCTTGCAATAGATTAGCTGTCAGTTCTCAAACAATTGAGCAATTAGAAGGCTCATTCATGAGCAAGTCTATTGAGCTAGAAGGTTTCCTGTGGCAGTGTTCTTTGGTCCCAGTGCTGATGTTGGTACTATCACAAAACAGCTGGATGAGTCATCTATGGAATGCTAAAGACATCATTTCAGGCAAGGCTTTATCAGGGGGTTTAGCAATTACTATCAGCTTATAAGTTCAAGTATAATGTTAATAGATCTGCAAGGGCAGTAACTATGAAAATTACCTACTCACCACTCAGGGGACCAAAGGTACCTGTTAGTTCAAGAGACTAGGGTTCATAAAAGGGAGGTTAAATCTCAGATTATCATAATTCTAGACAATTATGGTTGGAAAAAAATTTCTTTAACTAACATTCAACAAACATTTATTAAACATCTATTATGTGTAAGACACTGCTAAATGCTGGGGTACAAAAAAGAGTAAAAGATAGTCCCTATTCTTGAAGAGTTGTCTAAAAGGGAAACAACATACAAACAAGTAAGTATAAACAAGATATATATAGGATAAATTGGAAATAATTAATGGAAAATTCTGAAATTAAAGGGAATCAGGAAGAACTTTTTGTAAAAGGTAGGATTTTAAGGACATCAAATGAGGCAAAGATGAAGAGAAAGAGCATTCCAGACATAGGGGACAGACAATGAGAATGTCCTTTGTCAAGAGATGGAATGTCTTATGTGATTAATAAATAAGCCAGTATTACTGTGTTACTTTGTTAGAATATGTGAGGAGGAGAAAGGCATAAAAAGACCAATAAATTAGGAGGAGGTTAGGTTATGAAGATCCTTGAATGATAAACGGTAGATTTTGTATTTGATCTTGGAGGTTATGGGAGTTACTGGAATTAATTAATGGTTTTATACATGTGGTGATTATATGATTACACCTATGCTTTAGGAAGATCAAATGGACCTGTTTGGAAGGTGGATATAGGAAAAAACTGGATTTCCAGAGAACAACTGAAAGGCTATTGCAATTGTGCAGGTGTGAGATAATGATGAAGATCTGCATCAGGATTGTGGCATTTGTTAGAGGAGGAAAAAAGGTAGACATATATAGGAAATATTATGAAGGTAAAATCAATAGGACTTGGCAACAGTTTGGAGATGAGGGATGAAAAAGAAAGGGGAGGTTGTGAGCCTAGATGGCTGGGATCGTGCTAACTTTAACAATAATAAGGAAGAGATCTTCTGGCCAAGATGGTGGAGAGGACACATGCATCTATCTAGGCTCCTTCCCCTCAGAATATTTTTTTTCATGATAAGGCCTCGGAATTAGTGCTTGACTGAAAAAACCCACAAATACATTACCAACAGAAGATATCCTCAAAATTCGCCAGAAAAGATGTTTTTGCTTGCTTGGGCACAGACTGCAGGCAGGCAGTGAGAGCACAGCAGGGAGGGAGCATATGGAAGGCAGCTCACACTGAGCAGACCAGAGGGGAGTGGGGTGTGATCTCAGTCATTTCTGCAGGGAGAACTTTACCACAGTGTGGCTACTTTGCCCTGGCAGCAAGCCAGCAGATCAGCAGAAAAGCTATAAACACAGGGGGTAAAGACTATAACCCCTAAAAGTTAGGGTCTCTTGGGACCTGGCCACATCCACCTGGAATGTCTCAACATGCTCTCAGAGTCTCAGAGCGCAGAGCAGGGCAGCCATTATTGTTCTGCTAGTGCCTCACTGCTGTCCCCCTCAGTCTGTAGAGGAAGCTTGATAATACCATCTGGCCCAAAAAAGCAGATTCATTTACTTATTTTTTGTTTGTTGGTTTGTTTTCTTTGATTCTTCTTTGACAAAATGAGCAAAAAATTAAAACGGACTCTATTGATAGCTTCTATATGGATAGAGAGCAGACTTTAAACCTGGAGGAGACTAAAAACAGACTGTCTCCAGATGAATATCCAAAAGGAAATATGATCTGGTCCTCAACACACAAGACTCTCATAGAAGAAATTAAAAAGGCTCTCACAAGAGAGCTAGAAGAAAAATGAGAAAAGGAAAGGGAAGCTTGGCAAGAGAGTCTGGATAAGTCATCCCAAATGAATGACTCAAGGAGACACCAAGAATCAATCAAGCAAAACCAAAAAAATGAAACAATGGGAAAAAATGTCAAATACCTTCTTGGGAAAACAACAGACCTGGAAAATAGACCTAGGAGAGATAATCTGAGAATTAGTGGACTTCCTGAAAATATGACGAAAAAAGGAGCCTGGACACTATTTTCCAGGAAATTATCAAAGAGAACTGCCCAAAAGTTATAGAAACAGAGGGTAAAATAGACATTGAAAGAATTCATTGATCACCTACTGAAAGGGACCCTAAAAATCAAAACTCCAAGAAATAGGCTAAATTCCAGAACTATCAGACCAAGGAAAAAGTACTACAAGCAGCTAGAAAAAAAAAACAATTCAAATATAGAGGAGCCACAATAAAGGATTACTCAGGATCTAGCAGCATCCACATTAATTTCCTGGAATCTGATATTCCAAAAGCCTAAGGAACTTGGTATGAAGCCAAGAGTAATTTACTCAGCCAAAATGAGCATTTTTTCCCAAGGAAGAAGATGGACATTCAATTTCATCTATTTCTGATGAAAAAACAGAACTAAACAAAAAGTTTGATCTCCAAATATAAGACTCAAGAGAAACATAAAAAGGTAAAAAGAAATTTTGGGAACTATATTTCTCTTATAAATATACATAAAGAACACATGTATAATTTGTTCTAGAAACTAGCGATAGAAAGGAAATTGTACCAGAAAAAGGGTAAAGTGGGGGTACTACATCTCATGAAGAGGCAAAGGAAACCTATTATATCTGAGGGAATGAAGGGAGGGGGATGAACATAGTGTGTATCTTACTCTCATCAGAATTGGCTTAAAGAGAAAAATATTAAATTCGATTTATGATGAAACTACTTCCACCTCATTGAAAAGTGGGAGGGGAAAAGTTAAGCAGAGGGGAACACAGAAATTGTGAGGAAAGGGGATGAGATAGGGGGAGGAACTCTAAGGTGGGAGGAGGGATACTAAAGAGGTAGGGTTGTGAGAATAAAGTAGTGCTCACAAGTTTAATACAGGGCAGGCAGGTTTGCCACCTGGTACCACTCTTCCACCTGGTATCACTCTGCTTCAATTGCAACACAGGTTATCACTTCCCCCCTGACTTTTCAGGAAGGCCAAGACCTTAGGGGAGATGGGCAGCTGAACCAGACATTGTCAGCAGGTTTCTTCTGGGCTGAAAGGTCTTATACCTCACCCAGAGTTCCCCCACTGTCTGTGACCCTCTACACCCAGGGAATATCAATGATTAGTAGATATAACCTGAATGAAGATCCAGCAAAAAAAAAAAAAAAAAAAGCTGAGAAGTGGCCACACAAATAGGAGAACATTAACAAAATATTAATATGAGCTAATAATGATGTGATTATATAGCATTTTGTTATTGTTGGTTAGTTGTTTCAGTCATGTCTGATTCTTCACGGGTGATTTCTTGCATAGTAAGTGTTTAATAAATACTCATTGATTATTTAATTCTGTGTTTCTTAAAACAGCCCTGTGGGAAGATAGTATAAAAATCACTAATTGAATTTTAAAAATGAGGAAACTGATATTCTGAGAGGTTATTTTTCCATGATCATCTTCAATAGAATGCATCTAAGGTAGGATTTAAACTTAGACTTCTCTTAATTCCAAATCTTCCATTCTAGTCACTTGACAATATTATCTTTAGCTACTAGGTAATTAATAATCTTAGTTCTGTAACAATTAATTTTGTGATCTAGGAAATGCTTCTGTTTAATTCCTTTCTCTGGGTCTTGATTTACTTATTTAAAAATTAAAGTTTTGGATTAGAGATTCTCTAAGGTTCATACATCAGTTTGTTTAAGGACACAATCTCTGCTTTCCTAGAGTTTATAATTTAGAATGGAGATATGAAAAAAATACAGTAAAGTATAATAAATAACATTAATTTGAGAGTATAAATAAATTCCAGGGGAAAGTTATTATAGAGAGTAGGATAAAGGAAGATCATAAAAGAGAGGACATTTTGTGGTGCTCTCTTCTTTTCTATAATATGATGGTTCTCCAGGAGCAGGTTTCTTGGGGAGGTTTTCTGGAGGCAGCCTTAGTTTTGGTTTCAGAGTAATAATCACCTTAAATGCAGCCAGATGTTAAAGTAGTTCTTTATTGTCTCTTCTAAAATAGCCTGGTTCGTTTTCTTAGAGGCCTATCTCCCTCCTTGGTTCCAAGAGCTCTTGTAACTTGTCTTTTAGCTCTTCAAGCTTCTGCCTCTAGCTCAACTTCGACTCTTGACTTCTCAATCTCCTCAACTGACTTCTCACTTTTCAATCTCTTCACATCTCCTCCTCTTCCTGAAGGCTTCTAGCTTTCTAAAAGTGTAAACTCTAAAGTGTGACTTCTAATGTGTGAACTCTCCCAAAGATGTGAGCTTGAAAGGTATGAACCAATTACATAAGCATTGTTTCTATCAATTCTAGTGAGTTAACACCTTGTTTCAAGTTCTGGATCATAACAACATTTGATTTGGCTTATGTATGGACAGTAATTCAAAAATCAAACAGGGAGGAGGACATTTGAGGCATAGGAATCTGGGAACAAAAGCATGGAAGCAGGAGGAAATATCACATATTTGGAGGACAGAGTCAAGTCATTTGGCTGATGATTTGGTGGTTTCTAAGGTCCTTTTTATTTCTAACATGTTATATTTCAGTTTACATTCTTCTGTTTATATAGCATATTTAAAGAATTAAATTCTTTAGAGCAGGATTTAAAATGCCCAAGTTCATTATGGAATATTTTGCCCCATTTCAATTATTAACCCCTTTGAATAGTTAAATGGTGCAGTGGATAGAATACTGGACCTGGAGTTAGGAAGACCTCAGTTCAAATCTAACCCAAGATACTCACTAGCACTGTGATCCTGGGCAAGTCATTTTATCTTGTTTGCTTCAATTTTCTCATCTGTAAAATGAGCTGGAGAAGGAAATGGCAAAATATTCCAGTTATTTTTGCTAAGAAAACTACAAATGGGGTCTTCAAGAGTTCCACTCTGATATGACTGAACCACCACAACAACAACCACAGCAACAATAACCATCATCAACACAACAACCTTCTTCATTTAAACCTGATTTTTTCTACTCTGATTTTAAGAAAAAAACAACCTTTAATTATTGTTCTCACAATGTTTCAGATGTCAAAAACTTCTGGCTTTGTATGGGTTAACAATATTTAGCTATTTTCCACCCTTGCATGTCTATAACACATAAAGTTTTAACTCATACTTTATTGAGTATCTCTAGTCCCACTGTCATTCTCAGCATCAGGAAATTACCTATACACTATAGTGTCTTACTTTTCACAACATGCAATATATCTCTGCCTGAAATTATTTATTGAGTATCTTGAGAAGTAATTCATCTAAATGGTACATGACAGTAGCAACTATAGTGTTGAAGCCATAGACAATAGTGGAAATGACACTGGAGTAGGAATCAGTACATTTGGTGGTTCTGCCACCAATACTCTGGGCCAGAGTTTCATCTTCTGTAGAACAGTGGGGTTGGACTGGATATCTAAGACCCCATTTGACTCTGACGTTCTGTTATGCATTCTGACATTCTGTAGTGTCATCTCACATCATATGTATGAAGACCCTCCCCAGCTCTAACATTATTTTCTGTGTTCTAACACTCTTGAATTCTAAGGTTTATTTCTGCTCTGACATCCTTTGTTCTATGATTCTAGGATTATTCTCTCCAGGGTCTCCAAATAAAGAGACTAAATAAGAAGCAAAATATGTCACATGTTTGGATCAAGGTTGGACAGCTACCAACACTTTGCAGGATTAAAATGAAACACTAGAATGAACACATCTAATTAGCAGCTGCCTCTGGAGAAATAGATGAATTACCCCTGACAACATGGCCTAAAAAATAACCTCCTACTCTCTGGACTTCTTATCTTTTTATTGTGGTCTATAGGTGAATGCCTTCAGATTTTTCCTCTATCCTACAAGTCACCACTTGAGCTATAATTTTTAAGGATTGATATTCTCTGTCCTATGGATGTCATTTAAGACCTTACCCATTCTTTAAGGCCCATATCAAATGCTAGCTCCCTGAAGCCTGCACTGATGATCCCTCTATCCTGTGAGCTCTCATCACTTTGTTCCTCTCATATCCTTTGACAGCTTTGTGGAGTGGAAAGGTTCTTGACTTCCAGAGCTCAGGAAGTTATCCTGATACTTCAAGGACATGAGAAAGAAGAGACTAAAGGACTGAGGACTGTCTTTTGCGACTGTCTAAGAGGTTTGGCTCCTTAGACAATTAAAAAGCTTCCTCACTATCTTCGACAAAGAAAACATCTAACTCAGTTCCAATTGATCAATGATGGACAGAAGTAGCTACACCCAAAGAAAGAACACTGGGAAATGAATGTGAACTGCTTGCATTTTTGTCTTTCTTCCCAGGTTATTTTTACCTTCTAAATCCAATTCTCCCTGTGCAACAAGTGAACTGTTTGGTTCTGCACACATATATTGTATCTAGGATACAGTGTGACATATTTAACTTGTATAGGACTGCTTGCCATCTGGGGGAGGGAGTAAAGGGAGAGGGGAGAAGTCGGAACAGAAGTGAGTACAAGGGATAATGTTGTAAAAAAAACTACCCAGGCATGGGCTCTGTCAATAAAAAGTTTAAAAAAAATGGGTGTAATGATATTTGCACTATCTCTCTCATAGTATTGTTTGGAAAACACTATCATTTTGTTTTGCTATTACTACTATATATTTATAACCTTCAGTATTAGAGCTTACTGAGCTTACTGATGCCAGGGGCTTCATCTTATTCACTTTTGTTTCTCCCTCAGAAATATACCTTACTAAGTGCCTAGCCCAACATAGAAACACAATAGGTGATTATTTGCAATTTTTGAGTTATTTTGTATTTTTGTGATTGACCAAGTGAATTGTTTTTATTCATATATTTCTCCATTAATCTTATCCACACATGTGTCATGCCTCACTCCCATTCTCCATAAACTAATTTTGATAATAGGAATGGAAGACACCCTACCAAACTTCTTTCATAGAACAATTTTAATTATGATACCCAAGCTTGAGAGGGACAAAGCAGAGACATAGAATAATGCAGCAATACTACTATTGAATCCTTGATCCTATGTTTTATTTGTGGGAGAAAGAGAAACAATATCATTTAATTATCCAAAATAATATTCTTTTTACAAAGGTAGATTTATGGTTATGATACAAAGAAAATATTTGCTATAAATAATTAGTTAAATACAGAACCAAAAGCATCAGATTTGGGATTAGAAGATTTGGCTTCAAATCTCAACTTTCCAACTTCCTCTTTGATCTTGGGTAAGTTACTTTACCTCTTTGGGCCTTAGTTTTCTCATTTGTTAAATAAGGAGATTAGACTAATACCTGTAAACACTTTACACCAAACAGCTACCATTTTCTAATCTTAAGTGAATAAAAAAATCAAGAAAACATTTTTCATGTTTGCTTTTCTTACCTTTTCCCCTTTATCTGAAATAGTAATGGTAGAGTATTCTGCAAAGAAGGAATTTATTCTTAGAAGATCAAACCAGGAGTAAAACATAAAGTTACTGGGAAGAGGGTGAGGCAGTAGAGCACAGAGATGAGAGAAGGGCAGAGCCAACTGCCACTAGGGATTGAAATCCTAGAAAACCACAAAAATCTGGTAGAAAAGTGAACATTTGGTTCAATAACTATTGAACCAATATACCCATTGGTTATAGTTATATAACTGTTACTTTTGAATAAATGTAGATTATCAATTCTTTTTTAAATGTGGTAATTAGGGCCTATGGCTGTCCCTCATTCCTGGAATGCTCTCCTTTTTCATCTCTACATACTGGTTTTTCACCAGTCCCCACTAAAATCCTACCTTTTACAAGAAGACTTTTCCAATTTTCCTCAATTTAAATGCCCTTCCACTGTGATTATCTCTAATTTATCCTACATTTAGCTTGTTTGTACATGGTTGCTTACATGGGAATTATTACTTCCTTTAGATGATGAGCTTCTTGAGAGTGGAGTGTGTCTTTTATCTTTTTTTGTGTCTGAATATAGCACAGTGCTTGGCACACAGTAGACATATAATGAGTGTTTATTGACTCACTGACTAATGTCAGCGGACATAGAAAAGAATTAGATTCAAGAACTATCATAGTGGTCTAATCTATAGGACTTGTTTACTGATTGTATATGAGAAATAAGGAAGGCAGAAAAGAGTCAAATATAACATGAGTTGTATCACTGGAATAATTGAGACAGAAAGTAAGTTCATTTCAGATCATAGATTTAGAATTTGAAGGCACTTTAGAGATCACTTAACTTTGTTTGCCTCAGTTCTTCTTCTATAAAAAGAACTGGAGAAGGAAATGGCAAACAATTCCACTGTCTTTGCCAAGAAAAACCAATTGGGATCATGAAAAGTTAAACATGACTAAGATGACTGAACAATAACAACAATGAATAGAGGTCATATATTGAAATTCCATCATTTTATGGAAGGGAAAGCCCAGAAAGGTTAACTCAGGTGGTCAGGATCAGGATTCAAATTCATGTTCTGTTACTCTTAGTAATTTGTTTGTCTTAAGCATTCTTGGTCAAGATGTGATGGAGACTGGAGTCTGGATCTTCTAATTTATAATCATTTCTTTTCTTTTACAACACAGAGTTTTTCAAGGCATAAGCCATAATTAGTGAGATTTCAACTCCATCTTTTTTGGTTTCTTTTTTATTTTTATGAAAGTCTAACATGTCTGTTTGATACCATGTCAGGCAGTAGAGCCAAAAAGCACAATGACTTTGTTTTTGAAAAATATTGATCATTTTTTCTGTACCCAACTTCTTTAACTATTTCTCATAAACTAGCAAAAACAAAAAGGACTGGTTTCCTTAAAATTCATTAATTTGAGGTTCCATTTGTCACAAAAATTAAAAAAACAGAAGAGCAAATTCAATGAGTAAATTTGTCATGCTTGTTTGATTAAATTATATTTTTAAATTTAATGTAACTGAATGCCAATTTTGTCAATAAGCCAAAGTTTTCATATTGCATGTTTCATTTCCTAAGATAGAAAAGTGACTTTAGATGTAGAACACACACTTATATGTTTATATATATATATATATATATATATATATATATATATATAATATTTGTAAAATATGGGATATTTTCCATTTTTCTAAATATTTCCTTTGTTCTAAAAGGAAAAAAAATTTTTTTCTCCCATGACTGACATTTTTACTTTTCTAATGAAGCACTTAAATCTGTCTCTTACCCAGTTGCTTCTTGATACACACTAATGTTTTTGTCTCCCCTACCTTCTTTGAATTGGGGGTTGTAATGCTACAAATCTTCCTAGGAAGTTCTAATTTTTGTGAGAGACTCAGATCTGATCCTTCCTTTTGTGGAATCAAGATGCTTTGGGTAACATGATGTAGCAAAGAGATAATGGACAAAGAATGGTATTTAGTTGCTTTGGATTTGAATCCTAGTTTTGCCACTATTTCTTAGGTGGCCTTAGGAAAAGGTGGCCTTAAAAAAATATTCTGTGCCTTGGTTCTCTATAACTAAAGTGAGGACAAGATTAATTTCTCTAAATTTTGCCTTTTTTTTTGTTTTCAAAACTATATTTTGATAGTTATTTCAATATAAATGTTTTCTTTTGTGATTTTATGCATTTTTATTTCATGAATTTCAAAACATTAAAAACATAGGTTTCACTAGACTACCAAATGGGTCCAAAATGCAAAAAATGTTTAAGAACCTTTCTGTGAAACTATTTATATCCTCTGAGCCAGTTATTACTCATACAGTCTTAATGTGCTGAAGGAGTCATAAATAGAATGACTTTGAATATACCAAAATTTCCACAAAATCGCAAAATCCTGCAACTGAAAAGTCTTGAAAAATACTTTTTTTGAAAGGTAATTGGGGGGGTTAAGTGATTTGCTCAGGGTCACACAGCTACAAAGTAGTAAGTGTTGAGTATCTGAGGTCAAATTTGAACTCAGGTCCTCCTGACTCCAGGGCTTGTACTCTATCCACTACACTCTAGCTGCTCCCTCCTCCCCATTCTTTGTTTCTATAAGTCTGAAACTTGAAAGGAAATGAAACCTCAATGATAAAATCATCTTGGCCAGTTTGTAAATTATCTCTCCCTTTTAGATCTCTAGTATATACATATATATATGTATATATGAAAGTGTGTTTATATATTATGTACATGTGTTTATACAGACAGGGGTACAGATATCCTTATAGCTCAAAGGCCTATTTGAATAAGACTTTCCTCATTGTTGTGTTATGCACTGAATTGCCATGTCCTGAATAAAATTATTATGCCCCTTCCCTTCTTCCTTGCCATTAGGACTGGGAAAATTGAGTCAGGAAAAACCTTGAATCTCTGACCACTTTACATATCATAAAAACTCCATGTGTTTTATCTCAATCCTTGCTGAGATAATTCCTCTTCCTTTTGAGTATTGTCCCTCTCCTTGCTGTCTCTTGCCCTCCAGGTCTTATCTTGACTCTTATCTTGTCAGAATTAAGTTATGATCCTTTCCTGGAATTATGGCTTGTCTACCCACTCAGTATCTTTGTCCCACTCATCTGCCTTTATTCCCCTACAAAATTGTAAACTCAGGCTATGTACCCTGTTTAGCTAAAAACCCTATAAAAGTTGCCTGCTTCAGTTCCTCAAGGCCAAATGAATTTTGAACATGAATTCGATTTGGTAGGCTAGCCTAAACTCTCCACACTAAAAACATTAAAAATTAATTTCTGTCTTGCCTCAGTTTCTCTGGCATTACAGTTGGAATTAATCAGTGTGTAAAGGGCAGAGTTGATGAAAGCAAGAAAACAATGATCCTGTTCCTGGCTTCCAGTTTTAAGAGAAAAGAAACTTAGTTCCAGACACTTTTTAAATCCCTGAAGGGAGAGAAAGACTGAAAAGAAGTTGACATGTAGAAGATCCACCACATACAGAGGATATTAAATAGCACCATTAATTAAGATCTATTTTCACCATTAAGATGTTTACTTTTTGCTCATTTTTTCTACCTTTATTTTTTCCTACCTTTTATGAGATAGACAATAGAGCTGTCAGAAATGATCTTCCTCTATTACTAATTACTCAGAACTTTATATATCTTTTATTGGATTATTATTATATTCTGCCTTGAGTACACATCTTGTGTCACTTATTAAATTATAGGCTCCAAGTGGACAGAGGCTGCATATTATTCTTCTTTGTAACCCCCCTAACAGCTAGTACAAGTTACTAGTACTACTACAAACTACTACAAATAGAGTAACTGCTCAATAAAATGTTGACTTAATGGGTGGTAAAATGAAACCACTTTAAAGCATCTCTGTTTAAAAACTCAGGATTTCTGTTTAAAAGTTGTTTTTAAAAAACCCAAGCTTTATTATAATCCTAATTTTGTGCCTGGAAATCATCCGAAAGAAGGCAGTCTG
Source organism: Sarcophilus harrisii (assembly GCF_902635505.1). Classification (NCBI taxonomy): domain Eukaryota; kingdom Metazoa; phylum Chordata; class Mammalia; order Dasyuromorphia; family Dasyuridae; genus Sarcophilus; species Sarcophilus harrisii. The sequence continues at coordinate 273,211,012 of NC_045429.1, forward strand.
TAACCAAGTCTGGCTGTGAAAGTAAGAGCTGTTGCTAAGGGAACCAGCTGAGAAGTTTATAATGTTTAAACCTTACTATTGTGTTTGAATTTCATGTAATACCTACTAGAGAGGAGAGCAGCTAGAGATTCCTGTTGGGAGGGGAACAATTCCTTTCTACTTTAAATAGAGTGGAAAATTACTTCCCTCTTTTTGGAAAAGACAGCTACCCTAGGGAATATACTACTGGCATGGAGACACACCTAAGGTATATAATTTTTCTTTTGGGTTTTCTTATATAAATTCAAAGACAGAAAATCTAGATATGGAGAATTACAGAATGCCATTCCTCCCCCCTTCTCCCCCGGCTTTTTCTTTAGTATTTCTTTTTTAGTTGCTAAAAGGAGAGGAGTAAAGAATGTCTATATCTTTGAAAAGAGCTTCAAGATTGAAACTTTAATTCCATGAGAAGCTATAGAACTATAGAGATACATATAGATCAGGCAGTGAGAGGAAAGAGCCCAGAGTTTCTTTTATAAGGAGGAAAAATAAGAAATAGCATTAATGATCTTTGCCTGATCAGCCTCTGACAGGGATGGAAAGATTCAGTCTGGAAGGGTATGCTTAGTTCTAGTATTTTAAAGAGAATTTGGTCATTAAGTCCTATTTATTTCTATCTATGTCCATCATGACACTCTGGACTTTCTTTCTTCATGATGGTGAGAGACTAAGGAAGAAGAATTTTGGTCTTCCTAATCTGTTGTTATACAGCTAACTTACCTCATCTTCTTGTTTATATGAGTTGTCATTTTCCGTATTTCCTCTAGCTTCCTTTTGTATTTCTTGAGAATGACCCACATATTAACAATCCAGGGGTCATTTTGTGGAACTGTGGACACCAGAAAATGCTGTCTTTGTAGAAAGATATGGAAGAAAGAAGAAGAGTAACTTGAAATAAATGATCCCATCTTTAAACCATAATGCATCAGGAGGGATGCAATGAAGAAAAATGAAGAGAAATTGCTGGGCTTTTGAGGCAGATACTCACAGCCTCAATGCAGAGCAATTTGGGTGGTGCCTGCTCTTCACAACTGGAAGACAACTTGGACCAAAGAGAATTCAGTACTATTTGCCAATCATTTTGCCATTTTTCCCCACTATAAATTTGTTCACTTTGCCTTGGCATTTATGTAGCTGCAGGAGGCTATTATCTTGTCAACAATGTTCTACTGCATTGACATTATCTCTTAATTTCACAATTACTTTATTATGTACTGTACTTGTAGCAATAAAATATCTAAAGTACTTCTAGCTCATTCTGGATTTTTTTAAAAGCTTGAGTCAAACGAACTCCTAAAGGAATGACTATTAGAACACAAGGCAAAATCAAAACTGGAAAAAAAATATTAGAACATGGAACATAAAATGTCAGAGTTGGAAGGGAACTGAGAGAACATCTAATCCAGTCACCTTATTTTATAGGTGAGAAAACTGAGACCTCCAAAAGGGAAGCAACTTGCCAAAGAACACACAGACCATTCCAGATTGAACCAGAACTGGAATTCAAATCTGACAGACTTTATTCTTCTCTTAGATTTGCTTTTGATCCTTCAGATTTTGCCTCTAGACATCTGGAAGTTCCCTTAGTTGCTATGGTCTAGAAGATGCCTTTACCTCTACCACCCCAGTATCCCATTGATGAATTTTCCCTGTCACCTTTATTTTGAGGAAAGGCTTACGCAAGCCATCATTCATTCTTCTCCCAGCTTTGCTTTTGACTCTCTGGAATTATCTACCATATCTCTGCATGGATACCTTCTTTCTTGCTTTTTTACTTCCTTTTTATATATTATCTTCCATTGCTAGAATGTTAAGTTCCTTGAGGGTCTTCCTTTTTTTCTTGTATTTGCATACTCAATGCAGCCTTAGAATAGGATTTGACACATAGTAGGCACTTAATAAATGTTTATTATCTTTCAGTTACTAATCGAGTTCAATTTTTCCTTTTAACAGAGGAAATTAAACTTTCTTTGTTACATGATGTCCTCTGCAGTGTAATCTACCATTTCCCTACAAAAGAGCAAATGAATACTCAGGAAGAGTGGCATTTTTATAGAAATATTTTTGTTCCTTAATAGTAGATTTTTATTTTTCCAAATATATGCAAAGATAGTTTTCAACATTCATCTCTGAACCTTGTGTTCCAAATTTTTCTCCCTCCCTTCTTGCCCTTTCCCATATAGCAAGCAATTCACTATAGGTAAAACACGTATAATTTTTTCTAAACATGTCTCCATATTTGGCATGCTGTGCAAGAAAAATTAGATCAAAAGGGGGGAAAAACCACAAGAAAGAAAAAAAAAAGAACAATCAAACATATACCACCACTAAAAAAAAAAAGGTGAAAATACCATATTTTGATCCACATTCAGTCTCCATAGTTCTCTCTCTGGATGTAGATGGTTGTTTCCATCACAATTTATAGTTATATATGTGTCCATCTACAACAATAAGAATTTGCTAAGTATTTACTACATACAAGTGCTGTCCTAGGTGCTGGAGATATAAAGGCATCCAACCACAAGTCTTAGGGATCAAGAGCAATAATATGAGCATAGTGCATGGAATTAAAAGTAGAGTAGAGTATTAGTAGAGTAGAAGTATTGAAAGAGATGCTGTAGGAGTGTGAATATGTGTGTGTGTAATTATGTATGTACTGTTCACAAGTATGTTTAGGCTTGTGTCTATGTGTTTTAAAGCAGTTTATATTTGAATTAAAGCATTATGTAAAATCAACTCCTTTTACTTTGAAATGCTACAAGGTCTTCTTTTTTTTTTTATCCATTTAAATAATCTTAACTTTATTCTGTTTTTTACCCCCATCTCTACCATCATAACTGTTCCTTGTCTCTTTTTGTCAATAAGTTTCTGTTCCCTCTGAATAAGGTGTCAGGGATCCTTTTCTGATACTGTGTAATCTTGGACAGGTCATTCAATCTCAGTTTCCTCATCTATAAAATAAGCTTTGGACTAGATGGCCTAGGCCTATGAGGTCACTTCCAATCAACGATCATTTGATCTAAGGATCCTGGGATGTGAATGAATAACTTGCTTCTCCTGTCTCTAACTGACTCAAGGTTTAGGGAGTAGCTCTTCAGAACTGATCTGACCATATTACTCCCCTCCTCAAGTGGCTCCCCATGACCTCTAGGATAAAATAGAAGAAATTCAAACTCTTCCTTTGTGTGTCAGTTAAAGCCTTTCACTTCCTGGTTCCATTCTTATTTTCTTCCTTTTATCATCTCTTCATTCTAACCAAATTTGTTAACTTAGTGTTCCCCTTAAATAACATTCCATTTTATATTTCTGTGCTTTCTATGGGAAGGGGGGAGCTTTATATACTTAAAGGAACCTCAGGTCAATCTAATAGGTTCATTCTCTCTTCAACTAATTTGATATTATAGGACATGAATCTGTTTCAATGGGAACTTCCAACTGAGAAAGACATAAACTTTAGTCCCTTGCTGAGAGGACATATGCAACTTTTCTGATGCCCATCGACTGAAGGTATTTCCTGACAGTTATTTGGCTTAAACCCAGAAGAATGAGGAACTACCCTCTAAAAGTATCTGAATGAGCTATTATAAACTAATGCCTCAGTTTCCCTACCTTAGCTCCCTGAATTGTAATACCTTAGTTCCCTCCCCCAGTTTCCCTGAATTGTAATATCTCAGTTTCCCTGAATTATTATGCTATACCCATGGCCACCCCTCCTTTTCCTTACCCCATTAAGCTCTGGTCACTCTCATATTCCAGTGAGTCATAAAACTTCAGATGGTTTATCTCAAATGCCTGGGTAGTGCTTACTCTCTCTTGCCCCAGACTCTCTACCTTTTGCTTCCAATCTCTGTGATCTATCAGGACTAAGTTATGATCCTTCCTGAAATTATGACTTACTCAGTGTTCTGCTCCCCCCTCCTTGCCTTTGTTTCCCTGATAGCTGGAGCCCTATAAAAGTCTTTGGAATTAATTGCTTGGGGCTGGATGCTTTGAGACAACAGTCCAATTCAACTGGTTAGTTTGGGTTAGTCCAAATTCTCCACTATTAAAATATTAAAAGCCTAATCTCTGTCTTGCCTCAGTTTCTCCAGCATTACATTATGAACTGAATCTAATCCATTACAACTTACTTTTGCCCTTGGTCTTTTCCACTAGAGTGAAGAAAGGAAGAAGATAATTTCCCTCTGTTATTCTGCACCAGGAGCAATGTAAAACAGAAACATATGACAATGGCAGGGATGTACTTGCACATGTACTAAGAAGGGAGCTCCTGAATCTCTTAGTTCTATCTTTCTCTTAATTTTGATTACTGAAATCACCCAAAATATTTTGGGATTTTCAGGCTAGATTTCTTTCTTAAGAATCAGGCCTTAAGCCCATTTCTGTTTTGGTCAGAAACCCTGAGAGACTTCCTTCCAGATGTTTTCTTTTTCTCTTTGGATTAGGTAAAAGAGGTCATTGTCAGCCTCTTTTTTTTTTTTTTTTTAAGCTAGTCTTAATCACTGAATGGGTGTTGGCTCAGTCAAACTGAGACCTGTTAAAGACTTTAGTTTTAAAAGGTCAAAGTCTCCAGTTGTCAGGATCTATATCTTGTCATTGGATCCAAAGGGTGGCCCTTTTCAAGAATTAAGTACAAACAAAAACATCAACCACCTCCTTTTGTAAGCATAGATCAGACTAGATACAGAGCCTTGGGAGCTACCACATGAGTGATCCTAAGCTTGAGAATTTTTAAGTTAAAGAATTCCTGAGTGCCACTGGCTACACACACAGAATTGCTGGGGAAAGGTCAACTATCAGGAGCAACTACAGCTGAAGGATTAGCTTTACTGTAAGGAGTTAGGAGACCTCAAACTTGCTAATTCTCTATCATAGAGGTTTGAGTTGCTCATTCAAGGTAGATACAAGATGAGGAAGAATATTTGTTAAGTTTAAGGTATCTTTATCTTCTTGGTCACTATAATTAATAAGTGTAAAGACTATTGTCTTTTGAGCATTTTTTATTTTTTTATTTGTGTTCATTTATGCATCCTTTTAATAAAAATGATAATAGTCAGAATTTATATTGCTCCTACCACATATCAGCACTATGCTTAGTACTTTACAAGTATCATTTCTCTTAATTCTCACAACAACCCTGTTAGGTTTCTTATAGTTTGGGTGAAATAAAGGCTGTCCCATACTTGATACTCTGTACTCAAGGACCTTTTCAGGAGAGAATCTTATTAACTATATATGATAAAATCCTAAATATGAGACATATAAATTTTAGAAAATTCATTTGAAGTTTGCTTTGAGTAGTGAACTAAAGAGAGAACCCAAATGGTCTAGAGAAAGGCTTCTTAAACTGTGGCTTGAACCTCACATGGGGGTCACATAGCTGAATGTGGGGACCATGAAATTATGATTTATTAGCAACAAATGTTTGATTTGCATATCTATTTTATATACTTATATACCTGGAATCACATACAAACTTTTGGGCAAAAAGTGGTTTGTAAGGAAAAAGTTCAAGAAGTCCTGGTCTAGAGTGAGAATTCTAGGATTGGAATCAGATCTGTGTGAGCACAGAGTTCTTTGGGGGCTCCTGGGACATGGGTGATGGGGGAAAATACCAAAGCTTTTTCCCACTTATGTAATGGGCTGAGGTTTGGTTGATGCAGAGGTCCCAAGCATGAGGCTAAATAGTAATTGGGCAACCATAATATACATGATTGAAAAGAATGGCCCTGCCCACTCTCCGCAAGTCCTGATGTGTTTATGGAAATGACGATTTTGGTGGGTGGAGGCAGAGAGGGAGACAGAAGGAGAAGTTGGGAGAGATTGGGCCTCTCCAAGTTGGTTGGGTGCTGGTTCAGAAGCTTTGACCGTAAATTGCTACGCCAATTTCTTACACCTCCAATCTTCTTCACTGGAGAATAAAGACTGAGATTTTCCCTAACCTGAATTCCTGACTCCTGTTGATTTAAAATGATCTTCACATTTGGGTAACGTGGGAACCAAGGACTGAAGAAGTCTCCGACCAGGAACTTGGGTGATATTGTTAATAGACAAATAAGGAACATTTTCTTAAAACTAAACCAAATTTTTTTGGCCAAAATGGGACAAAGAAGCAAAGACTTCCATCCTGCCCCCCCCCACCCAAGAGGGTTATAGAAAGCATGCATGTTGAAGAAATACATGGGTTAATAATTTTGGGGAAAATAGATTTGGGGAAAAACGACCCCCTTTTAGAGGAGGAGCAGATCTCTGAGATAACTGGTTAAAGAGATGTCCATGCATTTGAGAATGTGGTCCTATTCAACCATCCAGGATTTTATTTATAAATATATTTCAGTTAGCACTAAGAACCCTGAAGAAAGAAAAACCCTTGTTTCCTTCCACCCTCCCTCAAATTTAAATGATATTAAGGAGGAAGACAATGAAGAGATTAATGACCATATCCCCACAGGGCTGGAGACTTAAGGAGAAGGTGGGGTGACCTTCCCTCAGGGAGGCAGCTTCCCCCACCCCAGGAGCAAGTGATTACCTCCTCCACCAACCCACCCTCTGGGATGGAGGGAGGAGGGGTAGGGGGGGCAGGACAGCACCAGCACCTCCCCACCAGCATCCAATCAGACAGACTCCAAGACGGCTTAAAAGGCCAAAGGGGTGTGGACATCCGGGAGCTTAGCCATTATGTTTCCTGTAATTTCCCAGTCTAATGCCCCTCAGGTCAACAAAGGGATAGCCCCTTTAACGTAGAAATTTAAAGATCTTAAAAGGCCTGCACTATTTATTACATCAGCTTATGTTAAGATGTATTAAGAATTTGGCTTTTTGAAATCTTGACCCTGATGACTGGAAATCTATAGCAAGGGTATGCCTAGAACCTGGACAAAATTACATGGTTTCTGAATATAGTGAGTTCTGTAGGATAAAGCCCAAAAAATATTTAAAATGTGTTCATGTTTGATCACCAAGACCTACTAAAGGTAAGGTCCATATGCAGAGTCACACAAGATTAATTTTCAGTAGCAGATATGAGCAAATTGTGCTAACTATCAAAGTGTGGGCTTGATTCAAATAAAATGAAAAGGTGAGGCCTTATTAAAATAATGCAAGGGCCGATGAGCCCTTTGTGACTTTTGGGGACATTTAGACTGTTATCAAAGAACTAAGGGGAAAAATCAACAGATGTTTTAATAAGGCAATTCAAGGAAAATGCTAATGAGGTGTGGCAGAAGGATTATACTAGGATGGAAAGGATGCCCTTTAGAGGAGTTCAAAGACGCTGTGCCATAGTGGGACAAAGCCTTTAAGCCAGACTATGATGCAGATTCCCAAGATCCCAACATGGTAGACAGGGTCCCTTCCGGCAAGGGACTTCTAGAGAGACAGTCAATGCTTTCAGTGTGGTAAAGTAGGGGCATCTGAAAGCTCAAGTTGGTATAGAGGCAGAGTGAGAAACAGGGTGGGAGAACAAGACCCAGTACCCCATGTCCAATGCAAAGAGGCTTCCATTGAGCCTCAGAATGTGACAGGTTCAGGGAAGGGGAGGGGCCCAGCCCCAGGGCCCCAGGAAAACACTTGGGGCATGATGGCAGCCAATGACCCAGAGTGCCTAGACGGCCAATACCCCAATATGACCAATCAGCCAGGAAGCCAAGATGGCAGAAAGGGAACAAATCAATCAGCCAGGGCAACCTGATGGAAGAAAGGGATTACAATTAGGGGTAGAGTTGTATGCAGCTGAGACAATGAGATACCCCTGAGAGGTGAAATTGTTCCCTTCCAGCCATGGATCCCTTGCCTCCAGGCACAGTAGGTTGACCAATTTACTCCTGGAGACGTACAAAAAGGTCCATCCACATACTGATGTGGGAAACTGGGGAATGTGTAGATAAATCCCAGCACCAATACAGGGACAATATTGACTTATCACCCAGGAGAAATAGTAGACAGGTTTACCTACAGAACCTTTACAGCCTGGTGATAGTCACCCAGATTCTGATTCCAGATCACAAAATCCAGCAATTTATGGACAGCAGTGAACAACTGGACCGACCTATGCTCAATCTTATAAAGGCCTTCCATTGAAGGATTGGTAGACACTTGCAGACGGACGGTCATTGATGCCAGCTGGCCCAGTCATGGCAAAGATTAAAAGCAGACACCTACATGTCTGGTGTAGGAGGACAATAAGCCAAGGTGCCCCCATGAGATGGACTTTGAAGTCAAACAGGAGTTTTTTACCCTTTTATAGTTGAAAAAATCCCCATCAATCTTGGGGGAAAGAGTTTCGCAATTAGGGTTAAAATGAGTACTTCGGTTTTTTAAGCAGGGCTGTTGGGCCTCCAACACTTTCACCTGTTCCTATCCAATGGAAAACTGATACACCAGTGTGGATAGAGCAGTGGCCCAAGTAAAGATAAAATTCAGGCCTTTTAGATATAGAAGGAGTAGCTTACCAAGGACACTTAAAACCCTCTAAGTCCTTGAATTCCCAGTGTTTTTGGAAAAAGAAATCTGGAAAATGGAGGATGTTAATGGATTTAAGAAAAGTGAATGAACAGATGGAAACTAGGGAACTCTTCAGCCTGGACTTCCATCCCTACCTTGCCTAGAGAATGGCCTTTGGGTCATAGATATTGGATTGTTTCACATCCCTCTGGATAAGAAGGATATGAAAAGATTTTTTTGTGCCCAGGTTAACTTAGCTGAGCCTTATAAAGATATGAATGGAAGTTTTGCCAAGGAATGAAAAACCCTACATTGTCAAATGTATGTTGCCTTTTGCCCATAAGAAAAGCATTCCAAAAGTTATGCTATTACATTACATGGATGACATTTTGGGATTGCACCCAGGAACAATGTTAGAGGATGTCTAAAAAGACCATAAAAACAAGGAATTAAAATTATACATAGCACCAGAAAAAATTCAAAGACATTCCCTTTTCAATATTTAGGATAAAGTATACCCTAAGGTGCTAATTCAAAAATCTCCAAGAACAGAAAAGTAAACACATTGAATGATTTTCAGAAATTGATAGGATATCCAATGGATGTGACCGGTTAGGCTTGACTACCATCAATTATAAAATTATATGAATTTTAGGGAGGCTGTGTTAAATTCACCACGCCAGCTTACAAAAGAAGCTCAAGAGGCTTTGAGAGAAGTTGAACTGGCTTTATCCAATGTGGTTGAAAGAGTCAAAAAAACCCTTGAGAAGCCTTTTAACAAAGAGGCACCCCAGCAGTCCTTCATCAAGGACACAGTGTGATAGGGTGAACCTCCCGGCACAACCAGAACAAAGCCTTACTCCCCTACCCAGTGCTTGTGGTAAATTTTATTAAAGGCACAAGGAGCAGCAATTATCTGGGAATGACCTGACAAGATATACATTTTATACCAATACACAAATTATGTGTGTTGTGAGACATTCCAGAGTGGTAAATTTTATTAGCCATGGCTCCAAATTTTTAATGGGTCTCCATTAAAGATCTAGACTATTACATAATTGGAATGGACTTTAAAAAAGTTTTAAAGTTCCTTCAAGGACCAACTATCTTCACAGATGCATCCAAACAGAATATTTGTGCTGTGTACCTTCATGATCTAACTATAAAGAGAGAGTCAGAACCTTTTTCAGTCCACTAGCAGAATGAATTGTAGGCCATTCTAGTTTACTTATTATCCAGGAGACAAAATATAATATCTGATTTGGCCATTCAGTAGGTGTGGTACAAAGAATTCCCAGCCCAAATAAAATTTGCAGCTCTTATATATCAACTTTTAAGAAACTTCAAACAAGTGAGAAAGCATCCAGGTAAGATCTATATATTACATTCCACTAAATGGACTTCCAGGTCCCATATTTTGAGGCAACAAAGGCAGATAGCCTCAACGTTTAATACCCCTTTTGTTCCAAGAAGCTCAGGGATCTCATTCTAAATATCTAGGCGTGAGCCTTATTTAAATTTGAATAACAAGAGAAGTAGAGATAGTAAAATGAGGTTGCCTTCATTTCCCGCCCTACACTGCGTCCAGGGAAGAACCTCGTGGTTTGAGACCCAATGAAATCTCAAAATGGATGGACCCATTATAAATCTTTTGGTGTCTGTCTTTCATCCATGTTTGGTAGAACCATTGGATTCACTTTTGAATGCCAGCAGCAAAAAGAGACAGCCTGAGTTATTGAATTCCTCATAAAGATTTGCCATTATGGGGTGCTACAAGAATAAAAAAACAATGGTCCTGCTTATATTTAAAAATTTTGTAACTTTGTGCACAGTATAAGATTTACACAACGGGATACCTTTTAACCTCAAGGAAAATAGTGAGAGGAGAAACAAGAATTAAGACACCCTCCAAAACAAAAGAAAGGGGGGAGCCACAGGTAACCCTAGAGAACTTTAAATCTATTTTATACTATTCTTCTTGATTTTGAAAAGATGAACTGGCTCTGGCAGACAGGTTTTATAACCCACTGGAAGGTCAGTGTCCAGTGCGAGCAGCTCCACTATCTTTAGATAATCGCCAGGTGATGTGGAGAGACCCAGAAAGTGGTGAATGGAAAGGAGCAGATAGGCTAACTGCTTTGGGAGAGGGTTTGCTTGTATCTCTACAGGTGGAGAAGGAATCAGATGGGTGCCAACGAGCCATATTCGCCTTGTCCATAGCAGAGAGACGGAGCAGACCCTTGAAACAAAGGAGAAGACCCAAGAAATATCGGGTGGTTCTGTTGCTGATTGTGCTCACCATTGAAAGAGCGTGGCAGTTATGGTGTTTGACTCACGGATATCAAAGATTGTCAGACTTGAAAACCCTCAGGAATCATTGGAATCTCTGAGACATAGGACTCGAAAACCCTCAGGAATCACTGGATTCTCTGAGACATAGGACTTCAAAATCTGCTGGAATCATTGGATTCCCTAACACATAAAAAGACTTTTGCAGGACTTCAAAAACTCATGGGGATCATTGGATTCCCTGACATGTGAAGCAATGGACAATAGATTGGTTTTGGACTATCTCTTGGCTGCTGAAGGTGGTGTATGTGTTACTGTTGTTTACATACCCTCCTTCTAGGACTTCTGGTGATCTTTTCCAACGCCATGTTGATTTATATTGTTTGCTATTCCGCTACTTGCATGTACAATTCATGTTTGTTACACCACATCGAGCCTGCACTGACTGAGGGGAGGGTCATCCCTAATAGCCTCTGCGTTATTGCTATGTGCTTGTGTAATACCTCCTATGCTGATGGGTTTGTGCATAATAAGACCCTTCAGCCCAGAAACCCGCTAGCAACCCCCATTTCCCTTTGGTGCTTTTCATCTCCCTTCCTGAGATGTCAGGTAGGGCGTGATCATCTCCTTTTTAGTGCTTTCACCGCCTTTCCTGAGAAGTCAGGAGGCTGTGATCACCTCCTTTCGGTGCTTTCACCCCTTCCTGAGAAGTTAGGAGGCTGTGATCACCTCCCTTGGGGCTCTGACCTCCTGAGGAGTCAGGGATGGCATGACCACCTGTGTTCTAAAATAAAAGAAAGCGGGAGATGTAATGGGCTGAGGTTTGAGTTGATGCACTGAGGTCCCAAGTACATGAGGCTAAATAGTAATTGGGCTATACTATAATATACATGATTGGATAAAGAATGGTCCCTGCCCACTCTCCCTGCAAGTCCTGATGTGTTGTATAGGAAATGACGATTTTGGTGGGTGGAGGCAGAGAGAGAGAGAGAAAGAGAAGCTGGGAGAGATTGGGCCTGGGTTCGAGACTCGTGGCTGCTGGTCGAGCTAGCTTCTTGACTCAGCTGCACACATTGCTATCGCCAATTCTCTTACACCTCTGATCCTTCTTCACTGAGAATAAAGACTGACGATTTTCCCCTAACCTGAATTCCTGACTCCTGTCGATTTAAAAATACACGATCTTCACAATCTTATGTTCTAAGAAACCTGAATTCATTTCAAATCTAAGCTCAGGTGTGTTCTTACATGAAGGTCTTTCTGAATCCCCCAAATTTTTAGTACCTCCAAAATTATGTTGTATCTTATTTTGCATACATTTTGTGTTTATATAACTATATAAATGTTGATCTAGTTTTCTTCTTCCTTTTGTTAAATAGAACATAAGGTTTCTGAAGGCAAAAGTTCTTTAATTTTTTGTCCAGGGCATGGAAAATAGTAGGAATTTAATAAATGCTTGTGAAAGGAAGGAAGGAAGGAAAAAATGAAGAAAGGGAGGGCAGGAAGGAGGGAAAAGGGAGAAATGAAGGAAGAAAGGAAGGGAGGAGGAATAGACAGATAAAGAAAGAAGGGGTGGGAAGAAGAAGGAAAGAAATAAAGAAACAGGGGAGGAGAAAATGAGGAAAAGGAGAAAGAAAGGAAGGAAGGAGAGAGATGTGCAGAGGGTTCTCACATCCCAAACTGTCAAGAATTTGGCAAATGGTGCTTCCCAAATCTCAAGTTCACAAGTATAGAATAGAGATGTAGGATATTTAGGGATAGTTCTATCATTTACCCAGAGTAACACTTCAGTGAATTCTTGCAAACAAAACTTAGGTATATTTTATATTTAGCGTTTTGGGGGACTGACTAATAAGAGCTCAGTCTTATAGATGATAACCAATGGAAAGCTCAGTTCTTAAAATCATATGTTGTATGTGCACTCTGTCTGAAGCAATCTCCATATAGATCTTTAATAAGTCTATCTGCTTTCCTTTTCAGAGGATGCCAAGGTATGCTAAAAGTATATCCTATCCATTACTATGTGCCTCTAAAAGGGCATTTTAACGGGTTGCTGAGCCAGAATTGGTTGTACATATGAAGGGCCTCAAAGATAGGGACTTTGCCTCTTTCTTTTTTGGCTGCATCTAAATGAGGAAGATATACTTCTGTGGGCCTCCATGTAGAGTAGGAAGCCCTGACCTGCTATTGCTCAGAAATGCTCTGAAACTGGAGAATACATAGCTTTCTGGACAAGCCTGTGTCTGGGATGGGGCTGATTTCTGTTTGTGTCTTCCTTCTGTTTCTACAGAATCTGTGGGACTTTAGAAGTCTGAAACATCAAAGGTCTGGTGATAGGAGTCCTTTCTAGGATTTACTGGAAGTCAATTAAATGGATAGAGGTGGTAAAGTAGATAAATTGTTGAGCCTGAAGTCAGGAAGACTGATCTTCTGAGTTCAAATCTGTCTTCAGATACTTAGTAGGTATGTGACTCTGGGCAAGTCACTTAACCCTATTTTCTTCAGTTTCTCGTCTACGAAATGAGCTGGAGAGAGAAGTGGCAAATCACTCCAATATCTCAAGAAAATCCCAAATGGAATCACAATTGGACATGACTTAAATGACTGAACCATAACAACAATCCTGGTAGAGAATAATTTGTGTGACCCAGATTTATACATTTATAGCAGCTGAGAAGCAAGCAAATGACTTGTTCATTTATCCTACCATTTTTCAGAAGTGAACTTAGTGGAGTGAATGCTTTGTAGCAACTACTTTAAATATGAACCTAGCTAGTCTTCTCTGGGGCAGAGGAGGAATACAGTGAAGTATGATTCTGTTAGGGGGATATGTATAAACATTTCTTTTGAAAGTATAATTGAATAAATTATAGTTGTGCATTTATCACTGGGTTAATCAATAATATTGGGGATATAACTGAGGATTAATATTATGGAAAATACAAATGGTGATATAGTACAATAGGTGTTAGCACTAGAAAGACATCTTCAACCTCTGGATCGAGTATATTTAGATCACTGAGGGGGAAATGTAATCTTGTTCTAGAAATGACTTGCCAGTAAGAATAGGAATTGAGATGAGGACTCTTTGAGATTATATAGCTATGACAGGTTTTCCCTATTATATGTCACAAGCTTTCCTATTAGAAATTTGGTTCACTGATGTACAGTATGGAGATTTAATTCAATTCAACAATCCAAGGGCATAATCATTTCTTCAGGAATATATCCTAAAACATAAAAAGGAAAATATTTTAAAAGTAGATGTCCAAAAAAAGGATGGATATTCACTATCCCCTTTCCCTCCCCAGGTTAAGATTCTTCCAGAAAAAACAAAATTTACAGAAACTCAATTGCTACCTAGTCTGTCCTTTAAACCAAAAAGCCACATGTTGCCGCCGCAACTGGCATTTTCAGGCTGGACTTAGGGGATGAGAGTTTGTTCACAGTTGGTGTTCTCCAACAGAGCACTCCTCAGCTTGAAAGTATGACCTTCAACATTTATTGTATAGCTTCAAACACACAAGGAATTATGTGCAGGGTCCCACAGTGACACATACATGCACACAATTCCCCTCCCCCAAACAGGAACATGAAGACCTTTGAAGCACCCAGACACTCATCTCTCTTTGATCATCATCATGCACTGAGAACTGTGTATATGGATATATTTAAACATAGAGATACAGATTCATACCTGGGCACACATGCATAAACAGAAAAATACAAATCTTCACATATACACACAAACAAACAAGCAGATTAGAAAGCAGTAGACAAAGTAATTTCAAAGCATTTAGTTGAACTCTTTTCTCTTGGGAGCCTTGATAGCTTCACCAGAAAATGAACAAAAGAGAGAGCTCAGGCTGAGCTAATACCCAGAAAATCCTTGGCCAAACTCACTACTAGATGTTCATGTGGCTGCCTGCCTTGGAAAAAAGCAGAGATTATAACATGGCTAGTAAACTTGACTTAGAGAGTGAGGAAAGAGAGATTTAACTCAATGCAACAAACCTTAATTAGGTGCACACCATGAGCCAAGCACTGTGCCGGGGATGGAGAGGCAAGCCATAAAGTTTACATTCTGCTTGGAGAAATCTAGGTGGTTTACTAGTATGCAGAAATAGGCTTGAGCTAAAGAAAATTGTCCTGCCATGCCAGTAGTCTATCATCGATCTGTATTAGATTGTAAATACAAGGCCAGGTACAGAATTTTAGCTAATTTTAAAATGTATATCCTCCATTAAAAGCATCATGTTTTTGCACATAGCAGATGATTAATAAATGCTTATTGTGATGCATCATTTCATGTTGGGTTGTATAGCAGCCTGATACATGATTAATTCAGTATAAGCTGTTCAAGTAGCAAGGAGATTCAATGGAAGGAGGCTCATCTAGAAAGGGCTGTGAAAAAAAGACACAAAGAGGAAGGAAGCCCTTTGGAAAACTAATACTAATGGTAAGTAAAAAGCTAAGTAGGGGAGATAGAGGGTGTCAGAAACAAAGAGAACTGTTTAAATAGAACAAGGAGTATTTAAGAAAAGCAGACAGAGATTAGGGGAGGAAAAGCCCCGACAGAGAGAAAAAAAGAATTTACATAATTAAGCAGGAGATTAAAAACAGAACCTCAGAGCACAGCTAAGTGGATGGAAATGTAGCTAAGTAGGTGAGAGCTGTCATATTTCCCAACCACTGGAGATTCAGCTACACTCCTTGGGGGAAGGGAAAATGAAGATGGGAAAATGGGCAGATTGAGGTATCCCAGTGTAGTAGACAGAGAAGTATATTTGCAACTGGAGGATATGGGTTCAAATCTAAGCTATTTAAGTCTCAATTTTCTTATAAAATGAGAGAATTGGACTAGTTTCTCTCTGAGATTCCCTTTCTAGCTCTAAATCTCATGTGTGGCATCCCATATTTGTAGCATTACATGAAGGGCTCATTTTCCTAAGCCCCAAACTAGCAAATTTTGTTTCCAGGGAGTAACTGGTTACTCTTCCTGTCCAGATTATAGGAAAGGGTTGGAGTTTCTAACAGTATTATCATAAAGTTCTCATCTGGTGTACTCTCCCAAAATTAAGTAGTTGATATTATCTCAATATCAGTCTATTAACTGACATTAATTAACTTAAATAAAGGAATATTTAGGTATAGGTATAGCAATAGGTAGGTATAGCAAAGACAAAAGTACAAAATTCTTTCCATAAGCTTTCCATAAGCTAGTACACTTTCCACTGGGGAGAATGGATTCATACTCAAAGTACTTGGCAAAAAAACATTCCCTCCCAACTTGATAACATTTTCCCTTCTGTATACACACAAGGTCCATGGGGAAAGTGAACCATATGTGAAGCAAGAAGGTACTGAGGCATACATATAGGGAATATATGGGACTGAAGAGTACCTCATGAATGATGGTCCTAGTTGAGCTTTTTGCTCAGATAGGCTGGCACTTTAAAGGATGGGACACCTTAAATGATGGGTCAATTCATTGTTTGACTGGATCATATTTAGCGTCAGTGACTACTGGGAGAATCTCTTACTGTCTCCAGTTGTTGAGGGAATCTCTGAGGATTCTTTTGACCTTTAAAAACTCACAAAATATTAAGTTAGTTAATTTTTGTATCCAAATATTCAGTCACCTACAATCAAGAAAGAGTAATTAAAAACAAAAAATGAGTAGTCATAATAAAAGAAGAAAGGAACAGAGATTTTATGTGTTTATAGATACATGGTAGCCAGATGATAGAGGGACTAGCCTGAACCTGCTCATCTACCATCTCATCACAATTCTTTTCAATCAAATGCCACATAGGAAGGACAGTCAATGATCAATTATTTGAACTTTTTATAGGCATACGCAGTCCAACCAAAAAACTTTCTATCATTTCATAGTATTACTTCCTTAGTTACTTACAGCCAAAAACTAGTTTTTGAATTCCAATATATTATATTGTCAGCAGACAGAGAATGTTGCATATGTTCTGTATGACTAACCAGGAAAAACAAGTCCACTCAAATACATTCAAAAGTTCCCCTTTAGATATGGCATCAATAACATGAAGGCTATATAAAGGTCTAGATAATAATATGATTTTGATTTGGAAAGTTTCTTCACTGTGCCTTTGGTATGTATTGAATTCATATAAAATTCTGGTTACCTTAGGCATTTCTACTATGGTTACCTGTATGCTAAATTCTTTTTTAAAATATTATTAGAGTGGGTTATTCACTCATTTCAGTTGTGTCCAATTCTTTTTTGACCCTATTTGAGGTTTTCTTGGCAAAGATACCAAATGGTTTGCCATTTCCTTATCCAGCTCATTTTACAGATGAAGAAACTGATTCAAACAGGGTTAAGTGACTTGCCCAGGGTCACACAGCTAGTTAAGTATAATAAAACAAGTAAGCTAATAAGGATAGATTTGAACTCCCTATTCCAGAGGCACAGCTCTATTCACTCTGCTACCTATCTGATCCTCCTTTTGTGGAAATACCCATTTCCCCCACCTAAGTGGGAATGGGTGGCAGCAATTGCTAAAGATCCAGGGTCATGGAATCTCAGGATAAGAAGGAATTGGAGAGGTATAAATTCTATTCAGCAGACATTTACCATCACTATCATTGCAAGATACTTTTCTAAGTGTTGAAGATAAAAATGAAACAGTTCCTAATTATAAGAAAATTTCAAAATATACACAAAAGACATAAATAATTTTGTAACTTTAGGAGAGACAGAGACAGAGAGAAGAAGAGAATGGAGAGAGAAGAAGGGAATGGGAGAGAGGGAGAGGGAGAGAGACAGAGACAGAGAGAGAAAAGAGAGAGAGAGAGAGAGAGAGAGAGAGAGAGAGAGAGAGAGAGTGAGTGTGTAGGGGGAGGGAGGGAAGGAGGGAAAGGGAGAGAGAGATGACTCGCATAAAGGTGGTAGATGAGCTATGCTTTGAAAGAAGCAAAGGATTCTAAGAGCAGTAAGTAAGGGGAGTGGGAAGTATATTATAGACATAGTGTCATTGCAAAGACAAAGGTGGGAGATAGTATGTCATATATGGGGAACTGCTATTAAGTTGATTTAGTTGGAATTAAGTGTGTGGATGGGAGAATATGAAGTAAGGCTAGAAAGGTAGGTGTGACATAGGAAAGCTTTAATGACAGACTAAGGATTTTCTATACATTAAAGTACAAATGCAAATGTAGGAATGTTATGTGACCATAAGCCAGAAGTACCAAAAGATGCAAATAAGAACAACAACCCCACCTGAACTACAGATTAATTTCCCTGTTAACTTTTGCTTCTAGGTTTAAAGGCAATCTCATGAGTATATGCTGTAATTTTTCACAAATTGCCTCCAAATGAAGGCAATTCTATTTCCCCCCTCCCTCTCTCCTTCTCCTTCTCCCCTCCCTTCCTCTCTCTTTGTCTTTCTGTGTCTCTCTGTCTGTCTCTGTCTCTGTCTCTATCTGTCTCTCTCCCCCCGCTCCTCTCTTTCTCTGTCTCCCTTTTGATTCTGCACCAATTATTTTTCCCTTTGGGTTGCTGCTCCCTACCCCTTATCCTTATTCAGTTTAAACTACCTAAGTAGTAGAGGACCTTGTAGTAAGGTAAGGACCTTACAATTTATTAGCAATATCAAATGAATATAAATAGCAAAGAGACATTAAAATCATGCATAACATACTGCATTGATGCTCTAGGTTCATTTTTCCCCCTTCCTTTTCCATTTCCTAAAGTTGGAGCAAATAAAATATGATTTTGCCATCCAGGATTATAATCTTGTGAGAGAGGATAAAACCTAGGCAAATTATTATCTTCCAGGGTAGAGGTTAATATAGTCATATGAACAGTGCAAATAAGAATTCAAAAGAGGAAGAGGTTCCAAGATGTCATCAAGAAAGGATATTCTCACAGAATTAGAATAGGGAACTTCTTCCACCAATGTAAATAACCAACTGTAACTTAATAGAGACCTAGGCAGCTTTCTGAGATTCTGAAAGGTTATAGGACTTGTCCATGGTCATACATATTATAGGCAGGATTAAAATTCAAGTCTTCTTGGCTTCAAGCCCTGCCTGCTATACACTTAGACTGGATTGCCCTTACAGAGTACTTAAAGCAGGTGAATTAATCCAGTTAATTAAGCTAGAGGAAAAATATATAGGTCCTATGGGTGTAGG
This sequence comes from Sarcophilus harrisii, assembly GCF_902635505.1. NCBI lineage: Eukaryota > Metazoa > Chordata > Mammalia > Dasyuromorphia > Dasyuridae > Sarcophilus > Sarcophilus harrisii. Next base: position 273,229,957 of record NC_045429.1, read on the forward strand.
ATTGATGGAATAAGTAGATTTGATTTGTGAAGGCTTGAGAGAGGAAAGATACGTTTGTAATATTTTATTTAAAGAAAGACTATTGTTTGGGGGTAGAGACAGGGTCTGCAAATCATTTATAGAAAGGAGATACTGACCTACATGAGGAGAATCTGAACCAGGCAAGATGGAAAGACAAATACAATTGAATTATATGAACATAGAGTTCGATGCCTTTAGGAGTGCAAGTGGAAGGAAGGAAATAAGCATTTATGAAACACTTAATATGTGCCAGGGATTGCACTAAACCTGTGTCCCCTACTCCCTTTCCATCTTCCTTCTGAGTATTTTGTTTCCTTATTAGAATGTTAGCTTCTTGAGGGTGGAACCTATTTTTCTTTTTGTTTGTATTTGTATCTTCAACCCTTAATACTGTGCTTGGAACAATAAGTGCTAAGTAAATGCTTAATGTCTTGCTTTGCACAGAGGAGGAGACATAGATTACTGAATGTTCATGATAAAGGTGTAACCATATCCCTGTAATAAGAAACATGAAAATACTTCAAGGTCCAAAACAATAAACCATGTCACCCACCTGGAGAGGTCTTAGATAAACATTGTCATTCTCAAATAGAAATACCTACCAACAACATATTGATTTAGAAAAGCAACAATTAACATCATCAGTATTTTATTGTATTTTTATTTAATTTGTTAATATTTCCCATTGTTTTTCAGTTACCTTTTCACCTTTTGTTGTGCTAATTGACCATTAGATTACTGTATGACCTTGGATATCACATCCCTTCTTTGAGCTTGTTTGCTTACTTTTTGTTTTCTTTCTTCTCTTTTTCCTTTTTGATCTGATTTTTCTTGTGTATCGTGATAATTGTGGAAATATGGATAAAAGAATTGCACATGTCTAATATTGTATTACTTGCTGTCTATGTAAGGGGATAGGGGAAAGAGAAGGAGAAAAAATTTGGAACACACGGTTTTGCAAGGGTTAATGTTGAAAACTATCTTTGCATATATTTTGAAAATAAAAAGCTATCATTAGAAAAATAAAGTCATAGATAAATAATGGTGAAACCATATTTTAGTAGCAAGTATTATTCTGAAACAATAAGGTTCTGACTACCTTCACACGTCCACCTTTTATTAGCAATTAATTGATTAGTAATCCAAATAGTTAATAACCTATGGTGTAGTTCGGTACCTGGTACATAATAGGCACTTAATAAATGTTTATTGACTATTGACTACTTGACTAATTCAGTTTACTAGGAGCCTTAATAAAGGAAAAGGAGTATTGTAGATAATATATACATTCTTCCCTCTACTGGGAAGGTATGCTACTTATTACAAATTATCTTTTGGCATTTTAATTTTAGTAAATCCTTGTGAATTGGGTTAATGTGGATCAATTTCTGAGAGCCAGAAGATGATTGAATGAACAAATAAAATTTAATTCAGAACTTGCAAATCTCAGGCCCAGACTCAGGACAGTTAGTTAAGATGCAAACTTGTCCTATTAGTCAGCCTTGGATTTTCTCCTACTTTTTGATGATCCCCAGAGCTATAACTAAGGGTGAGTAGAGGTTTTTCCCATGGGCTATGTTTCTCATAGCCATTGCTGTTCCTCCAAATTGTCTTGCTAGTCTGACTATTCCTGACTGATTGTTCTCACTCCGATCCTCCTCTTCTGCTTTTCCCTCAATTCTTTGAGGGCAAGGCCTGGACTTTCTAGGTGAGGATATGGCATCCCTCTCCTGGAGCAAGTACATCTGTAATTACAGTTATCTCTTCACATTGAGGGGTTTAGGGGCAGAGTACTCCCTTCAATCTGGAAAATCCACACAAAATTTTTGACCCTACTTTTGTACCAGAGAAATCTGAATTATTACTGTATGAAAAGATAAAATATTGATGTCATACAATACTATACATATATTTTATGCATTTATGAGTTTCTAAACTTTTTTCTGGATAATCTGCTGGTCTTCATTTATCATCTGCAGTTTTCAGAAAACTCCCCTAAATTCTCATTTAATTTTTTATGCTGACTTATTGATACATTGAAACCATGAGGGGAAAGTCATGATGTGGAAGGAATAACTCTAACATTCTCTACTAAGCTTCTCCATGTCCCCTTCCAACTGTATTTGTCCCAAATACAAGATTTATTAGTTGTGGTTCTTCCCTCCTTTCTTTCTTCCTCATTCTTTTTGTTTGTTTTCTCTCACCTTTCCTTTCCTCTTTCTTTCTCTTTATCCTACATCTTAGCAAGTTATATTATCCAGATTTGAAAGGAACAGATGTAGGGGTAGACTCTTTCCTGTGAAATGGGCAAAATAAGGCTGTTCCCCTTCTCCCGTGGAGTCATTGGAATTAGCATTTGGAGGGGACCTTAGTCCAACCTCGTAACTTTTATGAATGAAGAACATGAGGCTCAAAGAAGGTATGTGACATCCAAGGTCAGACAGTAATCTAATGGTCAATTAGCTCTAATTTAGAGCTTAGGAAATTATGGTGACTGATATAAGCACAGTCAGGGACACTGAATGCACACACACACACACACACACACACACACACACGTACACACTTTCTTGTTTTTCTTGTATTCTGCAGCACAGGTCCAAGGAATGGCCAACCACCCCTGGAGAAAATGTCACTTATTCAGAGAGAAAAAATAAGAAGAACTAAAGGGTCTTAGCTGTCCTCAGGAACTAGGTAGCTTGCAGCTATGTCACGTACAGGGACTTGGACCCTCAGCCAGGGCTCCAGAGGAACAGAAGATCAAGGCACATCAAGAATGAAGCTAATAAAGAGATGGAAAGGGACTCTGGGAGAAATGACAGATTTAATTGCGGACCCCTGCCGATCAATGTCAGACCAATTACAGGAAGATAGATAGCCTCAGGAGAGGGAAAACCTATGGCCTCATCTGCTGAAGGTCAGTGCCAAAGTGCACAGAATGATTAGAGATTCGCAAAGAACAGAAGGGAAGGTTGTCTAGGTGGGGGATATTAACCTGAGATCTATGAATATTAATTTAAAAATATTTTGTGAATTATATTTCAACATAGTTTCCTTTGCAATCTTATAGCTTTCATTTTAAACATTTAAAAATATTTAGCAAGGATATATTATATATTCAATATATAGAGAAATCAGTATAGTTCTTAGGACAGAGAATTCTATGGGTTTCTGCAGAGTGCTAAAAGAATCTGTGACAAAGAAAAGGTCCTAGAGGAATGGTCATATATCCCCAAGCTGGAAACTGTGAAAAGAGAATTAGAAAGGGGCAATGAAGAGGGAAGAATTAATTGTATTTGTGGGTCTTCATCTTTATATGTCATCTCATTAGCAAAATCATTGTATGTTGGAGCTCATTTGAACTTTAGAGACCATTTAACCAACTCTCTTATTTTTACTAATGGATGACTTTAAATCAAGAGATGTGAAGAGAGACTCTTCAACTCTTTCCTCTGACACAATGCTTGCAAGACCTTGCTCAAGCTACTTAATTTCTTTGTGCCAGAGACAACTTTTTAAGACAAATATTCTTTTTCTTTTTACTTCTAGTATTTTATTTTTCCAATTACATGTAAAGATAGTTTTCAATTATCATTTCAGTAAGATTTTGAGTTCCAATTTTTTTCCTCTCTTCTTTACTCCCTTCTCAACCTCCCCAAGAGAGCAAGCAATCTGATATAGATTATACATGTGCAGTCATTTTAAACCTATTTTCATATTAGCCATGTTGTGAAAAAGAGATTAAAACAAAAGGGAAAAACCATGAGAAAAGAAAAGCAAATTAAAAAAAAAAAGGGTATTTCAATCTACATTCAGTCTCTGAATGTAGATGGTATTTTCCATTCCAAGTCTATTGGAATTGGATCAATGTATTACTGAGAAGATCTTTCATCCTGAGAAGATAGTTGATAATCACACAATCTTGTTAATTGTGTACAATGTCTTCCTAGTTCTGCTCACTTCACTCAGCATCAGTTCAAATAAGACAGATGTTCTTAACCAAAGGTCTGTGTACTTTAACACACACGCATATATATCTACATACACATACATACACATATATATGTGTGTAAATATATATTTATACATATATAGACAACTGTATTTAAATACATTTTCTTTTATAATCCTATGAATTTTATTTTATGCATGTAAAAACTTTATTGTGAGTAACCGATGGACCTATTCACTAGATTAGTTCAACATTACCTCTTCTTTAGTACTGCAACTAGAGAAAGGATCGTAAAATCATAGATTATAGTTCTTAGAAAGGATCTGGTACTACATCACTTTATCGTGGAAGCACAGAGATGGGGAAGTGAGTCAATCAAGATCACACAGAATGTTGATAGAAGCCACATCTCTGGACTCCCAGACAGATAGTCTTTCCCCATCACTCTGCTGAAAGATTTTGGTTTCCTCTATTATTTCACCGCTGTAGGGAACTTCTTCTGGCAGGGCTTATTCTGCTCATCAGTATATAATCTCAAGAACATTATCTAGAGCTCTAAGAGACTGATAATAATAATAGAAAGCATTTCCATAGGGCTTTACATTTCAAAGGGACTACATATGAATTCTCTTAGCACTCTCAGTTTTAATGAAGAACTAGCCTTGAAGGGCATTTCAGCATCCCCACTTTTGTCTACCATGTGGATGGAGTAGCCTCCTTTGAATGACTTTGATGAATCTTTAAAATTGGTGGCATAGCATCATCCCACTCTTTCCCACCATCTTTTTGGGCTGCTTTGCCCTTTTCACCAACTTATCTGCAGAGCTCCATGTGGATGCTGCTGCTGATTTGGTGAGAGGGGAGGGGCTATTCTTTGCTTGCTAGAGAATGAATATCTAAAGAAAAATCTTCACCTTTTGTCAAGGAGACCCTGCCCCAAGCATGTGACAACTCTGTGGCATTTAGAAACAAAGAGATGCTGCCAACTAGAATTTTTCCTCCCATTTTTACCAAAGCTCACCTTCCTTTTCATCTCCCAGTTATTGATGAGGGAAGTAGCAGGCAGAAATCTGAAGATTCAGTAGTGTCTCAGGCTACAATGTATGATTGATGCTTGGGACCTTTCGGTAGTGAATTAGCAGTGGGAAGAGAATTAGAGCAAGAAGAAAAGTCCAGTATTCTCCAGCCTTCCTGCATTCCCACTCACTGGATGAGCTGTCAGTCAGCATCAAGCTAGCCAGTGAGGGTATAACAACAAATTAAAGCTATCATTACTGATCTAATACTGATTGACAGCTCGGCCATAGATTAGCTGTCCCCCAGGCAAGAATGAGTCTGAGACTTCTCAGAGACAAACTGGATACACAAAGGAAGGGTTAGATGCAGACAGGGAGAAGAGGGCGATTACAAAAGAGGAGATAGTGAATATAGATAGGGATAAGAAGAATACTCAGAGTTGATAGAGACAGAGGGGTTGGGGTACAAGTACAGAATACTTGGCACACAGCAGGCAACAAGATGGGGATAGAGTATTGGGCTTGAAGCCAAGATCACCTTTGTTCAAATAAGGACACATTTACTAATCATGTGACCCTGGATAAATCTTTTAACCTCTGTCTGCCTTAGTTTCCTCATCTGTAAAATGGAACAATAATACCTCCAAGGCTTGTTGTGATGATAAAATGACCATATTCATAAAGTGCTTTGCAAATCTTAAAGAGCTAAATAATTTCTAGCTATTAATAATAATTGATAATGGAATAGCAATAATAATTTAATAATTATGTTGCATTGAGAAAACAGAATGGATATAAAGTTATAAAAGTTCCCTACAAAATCCCTGCTTTACCCACACACATTCAGTCACAAGATTCTATTTAATTTTTCAAAAAGACATCAAAAAGAGAGTCTAATCCACTCATTTTACAGATAAAGAAGTTAAGTCCTGGAGATAAAGTGATTTGTCCAAAGTCACATAGGTAATAGGTATTAGTGGAAATTGACCTCAAGACTTCCCATTTCAAATTCAGGTTTCCTTCCAAGGTACCATGTCAAGACAGGTTTATGTTATACTCAAGGACTGAGTTATTCCTTTTCTCCCCATCCACCTCCACCTCTTCTTACATGCATAGGCTTCTGACAATTATCTTTTTAAGAGGAAGTAGAGGGAGAATTGGCACACAAGCTATACACACTAGCTAGGATGTATTGTCAGACAGTGACCACTCTCTAAGGTAGCAATGGCTATTCTAAACTACCATCTATAGCTAGTTTTCCTTTGATTCTTTTGCTTTCCTGGAGCACATAAGCCCTGAACTTATGTGGACCCTCCTAGTTATCTTGATTCTGCCTGAACTTTCCAGTTCCACTTAATCCATTTCTAGTGGCATAGCGAATATTCTCCAGTATGAACTTGACTTCATACTAAGACAACTAGTTTTTTAATTCCCTCTGTAAGGCATAGGATAGCTAGGTGGTGCAAAAGGACAGATAGGTGGCACAGGACTTGCAGACAGGGAAACTCATCTTCCTAAATTCAAATCTGGCCTCAGACATTTACTATCTATGATGGATCCCCAGCCCTTGTTCTCACAATTTAAGACAGAAAATGGGGAGATGATATGTCAGAATCCAAGGATTACTTAAAATTGCATATTTAGCAAAGGAACATGGAGTAAAAACCTCTTATTTGTTGTTCCTTTTTTGTCCCCTGCAAAAATCCCATCTTTTCTGATTGACAATACTTTGTTAAAAAAGAAATCCTGTTTCCTTACCTGAATGAAAAGCTGTTTCCTAGCTCTCTCGTTATCTTTTTTTTAATGTAATTTACAACCTTGTAGGCTGTTAGCTGACTAACTAAACCCCAAAATTTCAGTATATAAACCTCTCTCAAAACTCTAATTTCAAGACAAGAATTTCTAATTCTTAGAGGCTAGTCTGTCAGCTTTAGCATAAATAAACTCTTTTATGGCTATAAGAGAATCTCTTGAATTCTTTCAAACTATGAACCTTGACTCACATACTTCAGCTGTGTGACCCAGGGCAAGTTACTTACCAATTTACCTCAGTTTCCTTCTCTGTAAATGAGCTGGAGAAGGAAACAGCAAACTACTCCAGTACCTTTGCCAAGAAAATTCCAAAAGAGATCATGAAGTATTGGACAAGACTGAACAACAAGCATAGAACATTCAGCCCCACTTCCTGAGTAGCACAACCCTTTTTCTGATGCCTAATGTTTTGTCTCTTTAACTCCTCCCTGCCTGATATTTGCTAACTAACTGGTACTCAACCTATAGCTATAATAGTGGTTTAGAAGAGTCAACATAGACTTGGACCATGGTGGCACATCAACTTGGAGGGGAAGGTGGCAATGAGGGAGTTATATGAGAACTGGTAGCATTAAAGTAATAGCAGTAGCAAGAACAACAATAAGAATGATGCAGTGGGTTGAACTGGGCAATGATTTAATACCTCTGATAACTCTTCTGATTTAGTATTAACCATTTGACCTGATTTACCACTCCATCAGTCAGTCAAGCATTTTTCATGCACCTATGTTTTATGCCAAGACAGTGTGCGAAGCACTGGGGATGCAAAAAAAGAAGGAAAAGAAAAAATTCTGCTCTCGAGGAGCTTATAGTCAATAACTATAGCTGGTTTTCTGCTCGTGTTAGTCTCTTAGATATTAGCACTGCAAAAACCCTCAAAAGAATAAAACAGAAACATCTGATAGTGACCCATCCTGGTCTTTCAGTTTATCTTGTTGAGTTCATGATCTAATTCTCCTCCTCCCCACCAGGCAGAGACAACATGATTGTTTTTCTGGTGTTTTTAAGTTTTACAAAGTGCCTCATTTGAAGCTGGCAAGAATCAGATTTAGATAGCTGCTGGTATTATCTTACCATCCACCCACCTCATTCTGTTTACTTGTTTAGTTCAGGGCTTAGGAATGAGAGTGGGGTTGGGGAGAGGAAATTCCAAGCTACCTTAATAGTTATTCACATGACCAAGTGGATGGGAGTTTTTAGGAAATAGTTCTTTTTAGTTCTCAGTTAGTGACCTTTTAATTCTCACCCCTTACATAAAATGGTATTGACTTTTTTAAAAAAAATAATATTTTGTGTTTATGACAGTCATTTTTATAGTGGCAAGAAACTGGAAACTGAATGGATGCTCATCAATTGGAGAATGGCTGAATAAATAAATAAGTAATAATAAGTAAATGAATGTTATGGGATATTATTGTTCTATAAGAAACGACCAGCAGGATGATTTCAGAAAGGCCTGGAGAAACTTACATGAACTGATGCTAAGTGAAATGAGCAGAACCAGGAGATCATTATTATACATGGCAATAGCAAGATTATATAGTGATCAATTCTGATGGATGTGGCTTTTTTCAACAATGAAATGATTCAGGCCAATTCCAATGGTCTCCTGACAAAGAGAGCCATCTACTACTCCCAAAGAGAGGATGGTGGGAACTGAGTGTGAATCACATAACATTTTCACTCTTTTTATTGCTGTTTGCTTGCATTTTGTTTTCTTTCTCATTTTTTCCTTTTTGATCTGTTTTTTCTTGTGCAACATGATATTTGTAGAAATATGTGTAGAAGAAATTGCACATGTTTAACATATATTGGATTACTTGCTGTCTAGAGGAGGAGGTGGGAAGAAAAGTGGGGGAAAATTTTTGGAACACAAGGTTTTGCAAGGGTGAATATTGAAAATTATCCATGCATATGTTTTAAAAATAAAAAGCTTTAATAAAAAATAGTATTTTATTTTTTCCCAAATACATGCAAAGTTAGTTTTCAGCATTCACCTTTGCAAAATCTTGTGTTCCAAATTTTTCTTCTTCCCTCCCATCAAGATAGCAAGCAATCTGATATAGATTAAACATGTGTAATTCTTCTAAACATATTTCCATATGCATCATGCTGTGCAAGAAAACTTCTATCTTCCTCTACAATCTTAGATATCTACTATTCTACTAGCAAGAGGATAACTTCTTGCTAAAGGATATAGGGATTCAGGGCTTAATCCAATGAGAATTCCATTGTCAAGTCCCCTTTCACTGGTGACCCCCATCTTCTTATTTGAACTTTTTATATTTCAGAGAACTCTGATTTTTGTGTTATGAAGGATGACTTTACACAAAGCTGACAGACACCAATATGGCATACTGTTTGTTCTTGCTCTTAGTATGGAATCAATAAGCAAAGAAACAATACATAATAATGAATACATAATGAAATACTCTAGCATCTATCAAGGAGCTATGTACCTGATAGTCTCATAAGAAGAGGATTGATTCGACCCCAAAAATTCTAGGAAATTTATAACTTGTGTTCATTTAGTTCCTCACAGCTGCACTTCTACAAGTGGAGAAAGGAATGCATATTTAGATTTCCAACAGGACTAATCACCAGAAGTAGAAGCAAAATCTCTGAAGGAATTCCTAGGAGTTGGAATAGATTTGAGAGCTTTGTATATTCATATACTTACCTCAGTCTAAGGCAGGGACCTTCGTTCTGATTCTATTGGGGAGCTCAAAATTCCTCTAGCTCTAACTCTAGTTAGTTAGCTAGACAAAGCATTTATTAAGCACCTTCTTTGTTTCAAACACTGGAAATAAAAATAAAATTATGCTAGATATCCCTGCCCTGGAAGAGCTTATATTCTAATGGCAGAAGACAATACATAAAAAAAGATTTGGAAAGGGAGTGGTAGTACATCAGGAATTGCCAAGCCTCTCATGGTTCTAGGTTTGGAATCCAATTTTCTGATGAGTTGGGAATGGAAATGATGGTTCAAATGAAGCCAGCATGGCTGAAGGTTTCTGGTAAATGTTGTAGAGGGCTGGAACTGAGCAAGATTAACTCAGAGTGAGTAATAGCTTCTAGGAGGTAGCCCAACTTGGGGAAGGGTGAGTGAGCTCAATGGCCATTTCTGGTAAGAAGTCTGCCACCATCACTGGATTACTTTTCCACTCCAGTTCAAGGATAGGACTCAGGAATTTGTTTCCTTACTTCCTGTGAATGGGGGTCAAAGCCCCACTACTTATGAGAATAGAAATCTGAGCAATAAGAATTTTATGTCCATAGACAGCACAACCAATCAGGCTGACACAGAAACCCTTCTCCAATGCTCCAGCTTGCCTCCTGCTTAGATTCCCTGGGGACCTATTTTTCCTAGTAATTATAGACTTATTTCCTTCACGGCCCCTGGCTCTGGGCAGTCATAGCTGTTAATACTTCTTTTATAAACCCTAGGTTTAGATGAAAAGTTCCCTATATATTATTGTGTTTGGGGAGCTGAATGATTTGTTCAGCATGTAAGTGGTAAGAGCTTCCTAATTCATTGGGTTTATCATTATGGTCATAGTTACCTTGTCTGTCTCAATTCTCTTGTGGTATGTATATTGACAGATTTTCATCTTCATTGTGGAACTCTTACAGATATTAGAGATGAAAACAGTGATGCTCGAAAAAATGAACATTGTCAATTAACATGCAGTCATCAATTTCAATCCTTCTTGTACATGAAAGACCACCAGGACTTACCCTCTGCCCTACAACTGGACCCTAAGGACCATTAGGTTTTATCATCTGCTCTACTCATGTGCTATTCAGACTAATGGGACTTGCCATCTGCTCTGTAATCAAACTTTCCTCTAAGTATTGTCTCTCCCAATTAAAATATGAGTTCTTCAAGAGTAAGTTTTGAAAGAAAAAATTAAGCACTCTTCATTTTGGGCACTAATTTCCCAAAGTAAATTTATCACTTAAGTAATTTTAATTCTGAGTATCTTTGCTTAGAAGAAAAAATGAAATGGATATAGTTTCCCCATGCTTTTGTAAATCTCTTTACCCAAGATATCTTCTAGTTATTATTTATAAGACAGAGACAATCTCCATAATTAAGATTAAACAAGGGGACAAAGTATAAACAATGGTTCTGGTTCATCAGACAGAATAATAGTTAGTTGACTTTTAGGCATAGAGAAAATCATTTTCCTAAAACAATTCAATCCTTGTTTAACTCCTCCCTTTAAGGATTCTTCTTTCAACTTGATCAAAGAACTCAAGAAATACTGCTATTAATTGAATTAACTAAAGACTTATTTTAGTCTGATTATTATCTTATGCTGTTCAAAGTATGGGGAAAAGAGAGAATTATTCAAGGGGTGTACTGGTAAATGATCAATACTTGGTTCTCTAGAAAGAAAGAAAAAAGTCTATATGACAGCTTTTAAGTTGTCTGTATAATTAGCATTTCCTCTATCAGTTTCTTAATACTAAATCAATTAAACAATAAATCAAGTCATTATTTGTGGCATTTGCCAACTTCTGAGGTATAAATACTCACATTGAAAATTTAACAATCAAACTTTTGTGAACAGGTTTGAGTTCACTCCAGCACACCGCTGGAACTACACTCTAAAATAGATTCACCAAGGACCTCCTTCCCTTGTCTAGTCAGCACCCTAATTCTATCTTCAAAGAGAATAGCATTTCTCCTTGAACTCTGGCTTCGTTTCCCTTTAGAAATAAATTATGCCTTTGAAAAGAATACAGCAAGGATTTCTAAGACATTGATTAAGTACTGACAACATATTTATTTTGTGGAACCAAGGAATTCAAACTAAAGTACCATACTAATTTTATTATATGTAGAACTAAGAGGGAACAAGCAGGAGAGACGTTTCTATAAAAGTCTTGGCACATAATGATTGTTGTCCTTCATCTTTGAAGAGAACTAAAATGATATCACCCAGTTATGGTAAATGTACAGTGTGTCTGACTCTGGCTGATCAGACTAATAGAAGCCTATGGTAGGTGAGGGACAAATAGTCCATCTGCACATTTGGAGTGGAGATGTCACTTTCCCTTTGAGTTACTATAATTCTGCTTTGCTCACAGAGCCTGGTCTCTTTTTTGATACTGTCATACCATGCTAGGCTCTCCTGTGCCATTGTCTCCCATGTTTCATAAATACTTCCAGAGTTCTTCAAAGAGACCTTGGGAGTGTCCTTGTATCACTTCTGACTTCCTTGTGAGCATTTGTTTTGCTTGAGTTCTCTGTAAAATAGTTGTTTAGGCATATATAGGACTGCTTGCCATCTAGGGGAGGGGGTGGAGGGAGGGAGGGGAAAAATCAGAACAGAAGTGAGTGCAAGGGATAATGTTGTAAAAAATTACCTTGGCATGGGTTCTGTCAATAAAAAAGTTATTATAATAAATTAAAAAAAATAGTTGTTTAGAAAAATGTTATGTCTGGCATTCAAATATTGGCCATTGAAGTTGCTCTCTGCAATAGGGTTGGAATGCTTGTCACTTTAGCTTTATGTGGACATTCCTGGAAAGTATATTGCTAAGATAAGTGAACTTATCCACAACATTCAAAATTTCTTCATTTGCTATAATCAGTGGTTCCCCAAATGGTGGAGAAGTGGAGAACCTCTCTTTTCTTGGTGTAGGCCAAAATTAGCACAGGTAATAGATTCATACTCAGCTACCTCTCAGCCTCAGAGGCTGCACTGAGTGCACAATTATCAGCAAATGAAAAGTTGCAACCAACTTTCTCCCTCCACTTTAGACTTGGCTTGTAGCTTTTTAAAAGTTAAATAATTTACTATCACTATGGTAGCTGACCTTGATGCCATTTTTATCCTTATTAAAAAGCATGTGACATACTGGAAACCTCATTCATATAGTAAGTGCTTAAAAAAATACTAATCTATTCCATTCTATTCCATGAAAAATGGGACTGCCAGGTAGTAGCTACCAGGTCTGGAATTAGGAAGATCAAGTTCTCCCATTTTACCTTTACTTCCTGGATTCCTTGGCTTCCTTCAAATCACAAGTAAAATTCTATTTTCTGCAAGATGGCTTTGCCATTCTGCCTTAATGGTAGTAGTGCCTCCCCCTTTCTGAGATTATTTCCAATTTATCCTATATACACTATATAATTTATATATATATATATAATATGCCATATTATATATATAATCCTATATATTATTTCCAATTTATCCTATATACACTATAGTATTTATATGTGTAATATATTATATATAAAATCCTATATATTATTTCCAATTTATCCTATATACACTATAGTATTTATATATATTATATAATACACTGTATTATATAATATATATAATCCTATATATGATTTCCAATTTATCCTATATACACTATATTATTTATACATATATATTATATATATAATACACTATATTATATATATATATATAATCCTATATATTATTTCCAATTTATCACATATATCCTTGTATCCCTTAATAGATTATGAGCTCCTTGAAGGCAGTAACTTGTGTTTGTGTGTTTATGTGTGTGTGTATATGTCACCAACACTTAGCACAATGCTTGCACCCTAATAGGCTTGATGACTTGCTACAAAGCAGTGATAGCAATCTCAAATAGTAATGAATCTTTCCAGGCCACATATCAACTTAGAAAATCACAAATTAATATCATCTATGCTTTGTTGTATTTATATCCATGTTGTTAAACATTATTCAATTATAGTTCAGCCTGGTTTGATTGCACTCAGCAGCATGGGGCCCTCAAGTATGTTTGGTACCTCTGATGCGAAGTATGCTGGACAAAGAACAGAAGAAATATGCCCCGGAACCCTAACTGATGTTTCCTCATTGTGTGGTATGATCATGGACATGTTACTTAGCTTTTCTGACTGTCTGTTTTATCATCTGTAAAAAGGTGATCATATCTCTAGTACCTACTTCATAAGGTTATTGTGAGGCTCAAATGAAAAAGAAATGTATTTATGTCCAGCTCTTTCCAAACCCTCAAGCTCTATGTAAATGTCAGCTGTTATTATTATTTGCAAGCCATATTTCTACATGCCAGGATCCTAACCCCCTTGGCTCATACAACACAGCTCAGTATGATGAAGCTTGGGGGGCCTGTGCTTCAGGTGGGGGCTAGGATTGTTTTCATTGCTCCATAAATCTTGCAGTCACAGGGAACAAAATTGCCTTTCTCTCTCCAGTGATGGCTAAAAGAACAACCAGCCTTTGGCTACCCCGTGATGCATTTTGTGATAATTGAATACTGGGAGCCTCAGAAGGAGCTACGTGCTTTTTATTTTTCCAGATTTCCTTTGCTATGTTTGCCTTTGGTCCTCAGCTCACTCAAACACGTTTTCTGATCATTCTGGCTTCATTTTCCCCATCCTCCACCCTTCCCATTCCTCACCTCAACACCCACAGATACTAACAACTACCGCATGAGATATGATTCGTAAACCTCAGAGAATTTGAAAGTTGTGGTTAAAGAAAAGAGGCAGCATTCCCTGAGAAAAGGACCAAATGGCCAAGCAAGGGAAAGTTTGTCTATCAGTTAAAAAAGAATGAATTTTATGAAAGGAAATGTTAGTTTGGAGGACTCATTTTTTGTGAACCCATGTTGACTTTCCTTCTCAAGTGTACACAATCACTTATTTTAGGACTTTGACAGGGAAAAGAAAATTAAACTTATCTATCAGTAATTTCTAAAATTATTATTGATTGCTTTTGAAAGCAGGATGTTTGTCTATTTTCAATCTTTTGGAACTTCTGTTCTCCATGCATTTCTAAAGGTTATTGAAATAGGATCTGATGTCATATTTGTAAACTTTTTTAGCAGTCTGGGAAATAATTCATTTCAGCTGTTCACTTTTAAAGGGACATTAATGAGTAAGAATGTGTTGAGAAGCAGACGATAAGGACTGGGGAGGGTTTAAAAGCCATATTATTTAACAGTTGAGGGACAGTTAGGTGGCACAATGGATAGAGCACTGATCTTGGAGTCATAAGGGTCTGAATTAAATTCTGACTTCAGAAACTTACTGACCTTGGACAAGTCATTTAACCCAGACTGCCTCCAAAAGGAAAACAAAAAGCAGTTGAGAGGGGATATCATCACTTTTTTTCCCCCAAAATATTTAAAAGTCTGTTTTGTGGAAGAGATTAAATTTACTATTTTGTGTGCCAGAGAGCAGATCTAGGATCAATGAGTGGATTTATAGCAAAGTAACAAGCATTTAATAATAGTTTTTTACTAATAATAATATACTTAACATAATGTATAATTGCATAATATGACATATAATATAATGTTTTAAATAATAATGTTTTTCATCCATTCATTTATTGGAGAATGGTATCAGGAAATGAGTCATCCTCAAATCACTATATTTAGAGCTCATCAATGCCTTAACAACATCTAAGACAGAGAAAATCATAAAGATTAAGACTTGAAAGGGACCTTAGACAAATAGGTAAACTGAGAGGTGAAGTTGCTTTTACAAGCTCATTGAGATCATAGAATTACAAATTGAAATCTGAAAGGAACGTCAGAGATAATCTAGTTCAATCCCCTCATTTTACAGATAAGGAAACTGAGCTCCAGAGAGATTGAGTTGTTCAATAAGTGGTAAGCAGTCAAAGTCCTCTCTTTATACTCCACTCCCTCTCCTCTCCCAAGTCCTACAAGCTCATTCCACTCAATTTTAACCTAGTCTACTTAAGACCCTGTGCTATGCCTAACATACAAAGACATAAGACATAATCCTTATCTTCAAGGTGTTTGTAGTCTAACAAGTGAGATAAGATATGACTACAACTAGCTATGATGTAAGACAGAATAAAGTAAGTTCTATAGAAGGAGTGTTGGCAAACCACTTTATAAGTACATATAGATGTATATAGTTCTATATATTAGATATATAGATAGATGACATAGATATATATCTACATATATATAGATATTTCTATCTATATCTAAATATCATCTATCAATTATTTGTCTATACATAATTATCTACATATATTGATATATTAATTCAAATGCAGCTTGGTGGTACTAGATGGAATATTGGACTTGAAGGCAGAGACACCTGTGCTCAAGTCTTCCCTTTATCACTTAATAGTTTTAAGATCCTGGGCAAGTCACTCAAATACTTTTAGTCTCAGATTCCTCATTGTAAAATGGGAATAATAATAGTACCTATATTACTCGGTTGTTGTAAGGATCAAATAAAATAATATATAAAGCACTTGGATTGGTCCTCCAATTGTTTGGGATAGTCTGCATACTATATATTTTTCATCCATTTAATTTTCCTGCATAGATGGTTAGAATGATCTCTTATGAGCAATCCTGGTTCTTATGCGAGACTGCAGTATTTTGGGATTGATCCAACCAGCACAATATTATCTATATATGAGGGTACCAAGAGAAATTAATCCCCAATAGAATTGCTCTTTCATTTATGTTCTGCACAGGACATCTTCCATAACAGTGGCAAACACTTTTGTTGAGCATATGTCTCCCAATTTTATGCCTGGTTGACCTGTGCTTGAGCAGATGGTTGTTGAGAAAAAGTTACATCTTAGGTTTCATTCATCAAGAAATCTTGAATGAACTCAAAGAATATGCCAGCAGGCTGTGTTTTGCTTTATGAATCAAATGACGTTTCTTATTATTCTTTTTTGTAATTAACAACCAATAAACACAGTGGGATCTTGTATTTTCTGCACCTTTCAGTCAATAGTGTGACTAAAAAGAAGTGATTTGCTAAAGAAAATCATTAACAAAATTTCCTTCTTTCTCATATTTCCAATAACTATAATAACTGTCACTTCTGTTAGTACTTTGGAGCTTAAAAATATTTTATACATACTATCTAAGTTAAGCTGTAAAACAGCCCTGTGATGTTGGTACAAGAGGCTTGTTGTTGAGTCATTTTAGTCATGTCCAATGGACATTCACGAACCCATTTTTTTTGTTGTTTTGTTTTGTTTTGTTTTTGGCAGAGACACTGAAGTGGTTTGCATTTTTCTTCTCTAGCTCATTTAAAACATGAAGAAACTGAGGCAAATGGACTTGAATGACTTGTCCAGGATAATATAGCTAATAAGTGTCTGAAGCTGGATTTAAACTCAATAAAATGAATCTGATTCCAAGTCCACTACTCTCTCCATTGTGCCACCCACAGCAAACATTTTCACCTCTATTTTATAGATGAGGAAACTGATCCTGAGAAGAATTAATTCATGCCCATGGTCAAACTGCTAGTAAATGACAAAGGCAGGATTTGGGGAGGAGGGTGGGAAGGGACAGGAAATGTCAAAAATCAAAGCAAGTCTCTATCTGCCTTCCCCTCCCCCCCAATTTAAAATAAAATCTGAATATTTGCTTGAAAAAAGCTAGGTTGAAGTTGTTGTAATTGTGTTCTGTGTCTTTCATTGTTATACTTTTTTCCAATTTGTTGTTATTCTT
Organism: Sarcophilus harrisii; assembly: GCF_902635505.1. Lineage (NCBI taxonomy): Eukaryota > Metazoa > Chordata > Mammalia > Dasyuromorphia > Dasyuridae > Sarcophilus > Sarcophilus harrisii. The sequence continues at coordinate 273,247,246 of NC_045429.1, forward strand.
AACTTTCATTCCACTTAGTTCAATTCCTGCAATAGTAACTGATTATTTTCTGTCTAAGATAATTTCATTTGGGGTGTGTGTGTGTGTGTGTGTGTGTGTGTGTGTGTGATTTTCAGTGCTTCTCAAATCTAGCACATTCAAATTCTCTTCTGGAAGAAAATATGAATGATATATATTTATGAGTCTTTAGAAAGTTATTTAAATCTTTGGCCTCTTCTTAAGACTAAACCATATTTTCTAGTTTTTTTTTCTTTTCCTTTTGGCCATCCTCTTCTGTGCTCAACTATATTGTAGCTATTTCTCTAATCTTACAGATTATTTTCCCCTTAAAGTAAAATTTGACAAAATTTTCATATCCATTTTAATTCTAATGCTGATAGCAAATGCTTCTCTAAATGCATGATTATATGGTAAACTAGTGTCTGTGCTTACAAATGGGAGATAGAGAGAAAGTTAATATGTAGAATTTAGTATTCAAGTAAGATTTATTGAAGGATAAAACTTGCTGAGGCTTTAGTAAGACTGGAAATGATGAGGTCTAGATGGGGTACCTAAATGAAATTAAGGTGTAATTGAGGTTTAGTGGCAGGTTTGGGGTACAGGGAGTCAAAAAGAGCTCCCCTGCAACCCCATTGGATTCGGCGCAAGGATACAGAGTTAAATGAGGTCTAGTAATGGCGTGAGTCCCCTACAAAGGAATGTACAGGCCCAAAAAGCTAGATTGATAAAAGAGGTTTATTATGGGGTTTGGAAGTAAGGTTAAAGCATAGTTAAGGAAATAAGTGAAGGTAGAGATAAGAAGGGCACCAGAAACAAGATTCCAGTGGATAGAGATCCCTGGCATGCCAGGAGTAAGGCTGGCATGTTTGGAACCTCTGCAAAGAGAGGACTCCAGCTTAACTCTTTTATAATGAGAGATTCAGCTAAAGAGGCCCGTAGGTGGAGTCCCAAGTTGGCTCCTTGCTGGATTTCAGGGGGGACTTGAGCTTGCTTGGTGGGGGTTGGAAAACCTGAGCAGATCATTAGAATGGGGGCTGGGGGAGCCCAAGTTGGCTCAGATCCAGGTGGGGGCTGGGACAGGCCCAGATCTTCTACTGGGATTCAAAGAGATGCTTTTGACCAGGATTTGTGAATCAAAAGGTCCTAGCTTCCTGAATTGATAATGCATCAGCTAGGAAGGATTGGGAATCAGAAAGAAAGGAATAAATCAATTCTTAAAGGGACCACAATCCACATCATTCCCTCCTCAAGCAGTTAAAACTTAAATTCATTTAAGAAAAAAAAAGACATGGGGCACAGTCTCTGATTGAGGCAGAATTGAAAATTTTCTCCTCCAAGGATTTTCCGAATTCGGGGGTTCCCTCTTCAGAAGCAGTCAAAGTTGTACAACTCTTAGTCTGTTTCCAGTATAATGCAGAAGAATGGAGAAGTTCTAATAATGGTCTAAAGACCAGCTAGTCTTTCCCTTTTATAAAGAAAAGGTTCCTACTTTAACATGTGTTAGTCAGTTTCCCTTATTGTGAGTAGGGATTGGTAGAGAAATATGAAATGTGGTATTATTTGTTCCCTCTGCTTCCAGATTCATTCTTTGGGATCCTAGAGCATAACAATTAGTTAAATTCGATGAAGGTTGGGGGCGGCTGGCGGGGGGTGGGGGGGGAGTAGAGAGGAATAGTTTTATTCAACCCCATAGTTGTTTTTGGGCTTGTTATTTCAAGATAAAGAAACTACTCTTCATAGCTTGGGCTGAGTTATGGAAATATTCTTAAAGCCCAAAAGCTTTCTGGGCTTCAAGAGACTATTAGTTCCCAATAGGCTTCTTAGTAAAACAAAGCACAAAAGTACCAGTAGGTTTATAAGTGGCTTGAAGTACTGACCTTAACTTTAACTGTCCTGAGTCCCCACGAATAAAATATACTATAGGCACAACAAACTAGTTTTATTCTCTAAGGGCTTTTTGTCTAGAACTTCAAATATTGCACTAAATGTAACTATGAGTTTGTCTAGTAGATATTGCCAAAGACTAGAGTAATACCTAAAACTTATCCTTTTAAAATAAAGCTTTTTATTTTTAAAATATATGCATAGATAATTTCCAGCACTCACCCTTGCAAGACCTTGTATTCCAAATTTTTTTCTCCCTCCATTCTCGCCACTCCCTCCCTTAGAAGGCAAGTAATCCAATATATGTAAAACACCTTTTTTGGCCTCAAAGTCACCAGTCTTGAAGTTTATTTTGAAAGTGTTTGGAAACTCATGTGACATTCTCCATACCATTTCTCTACCTCTTCATACTCTGAGCAAATTTTGGTGTGAAACTTGTGATTATCTTTAGTCCTTCTTTTATTTATGGCTCTCATGAGAACTATCAAAATAAAATGATTAAGTGTCTCATGAAATGATATTTCTTATTAGTTTTCAGAAAAAAAGGAGAAGAAACTTAAGAACCATGTTTTTTTTTTTTTAATCAATTTTATTTTATTTCCCACTTTACCATATAGACTCTCAAAAGACACAACATAAAAGTTTTTAAAAATTAAATAAGAATGAAATGAGTCAGATGCAATTCATACAGTATAAAAACCAAGGGATTAGAAACCAGGAAGACTTATATGAGTCCCTGGTATGTCATTTACTATGCCTAGGCTTGGGCAAGTGACATCCTCTCTAAGAACCAGTTTTCCTTTCTGAAAAATAGGGAAAGAAAACAACATTTGTGATACCTACCTCCCAGGGCTGTTGTGATATTCAAAGGAATGAACAGATAAAAAAGTATTTTTAAAAAATCTAAAATTCCACATGGAAATATACATATATGTATTACTCACAGATATTATATGTAGTAACTGATGAGTCTCCAAGCCATTGGTGAGTTGGGAAGTCTATTCCAAACATATAAAAATCTCTTTCAATAGAATGGGCAGATTAGAACAATTTATTCCAATGGCCATGAAGGCAACTGAAACAGGCTTTGTGGAGCAGACATCAAGGACACCAAAGTCATCCACTGTATTTATCCCATGCCATGGCTAGTAATCAACTTTTGTCTTGCCACTGAATTTATATGATTCTTGGAAAAGAGAGTGAAACTGATGATTTTGTGCTTCTCTGCCTCATGTAAATACAACTCTGTTTTAAATCAAGATGTTACCCTGACATTAGTCCTGACATTGAAAATGAAGGGAAACTACAAAAAACAACATATATGTATATATAGAAAACAAATATTTATTAATGTGTTACAAACCAGAACATCTAATTTAAGCTGTACAACATCTGTTTTAACCCCCTCAATGGATTGGAACAAGTTGTTCTCATCCAGCCATTCCACTGGGGCATAGGAGAAACACTGTCTCCCAAAACAGAACTACCAGTTACACTGGAAGTAAGCAGTAGCATCATTCACACACTGCCTGTCTCTCCCTCACTCTTAGATTTAAAGCAAAAGGGACTTGACTAGGTACAGCAAAGGAAAATGTAGAAAAATGATGCTTTTGCAGAGAGATGTTATGCTCTATGTCAGAGCAAGGAGGACTTCAGGACAATGGTAACTACTCCTTGACTAAGTCTGTATGCTCAACCAACTAATCTGGGTCTGGATTTGAACTCATGTTTTCCCAATTCCACTCCTGCTTTATCCACTGAGCCCCTATGTGCCCCTAGTAGAGCTTTGAAGGAAGCAAAAATTCTCCTGATTTTCAGTTTATGCTATGTCCTGAATTCTATGCTTCTATACTTAAGTCCAAGGACCAATGTTCCATTAGGGTAGGCTAACCTGAGGTCTGTGAACTGTTTTCCCCATAATATTTTGATAATTATGTTTTAATATAATTGATTACTTTTGTAATACTTTGTATTTTCTTTTATACATTGAGAGGAGGTTCATAGTCTTCATCAGATTGCTAAATGGATCCATGATACACAAAAAATAATTAAGAACTAGGATTTCAACATTAGCATATGATGACCAGTTTTCCTAGAAGTATGAGGGTGCTATATGGTCTCATGGCTTTGCCTGATGGAGGAATTACCTAAACTATACATTTTTCTGGAACTCATGGCTTACAAATCAATTCTATGTCTATGGTACTTCCAAGGTAGAGGAGAGTGGCAGGTTTATAGATAATGGTTGATGTTTTATGATACATTATGTGTTTGCTACTACTTGCTATTTATTAGCTTATTACTTTTTGAAAATGCTGCAAATAATATTATAATATGCTCATCTGTTTCTGTGTAGAGTTGACGTTATTATGTGAAAGCCACATGACTTGTGGTCATTGAAATATAGAAAGTAAAAAAAAAAAGGGGGGGGGACTGGATTGATCAGTGGAGGTTCAGGCCTAAGTTCTAACTGGGAAGATGCATAAATTGATAAATCACTTTATAGAGTCAGTGCTCCCTGAGGACAGGTGAGGGATGAAAGGTTAGCTGTTGACTCAATGAAAATCATGGCACTTAAACAGCAGTTATACCCAGGTTGGAATGAGCAAACCACCAAGGTGAGAGAGGGAATTTTGTTATTTGACTTCAATTACATTTTCACTGCAATAAGACAATCCTTCTATTTCTTAGTAATTTATTCTCTATTTCATATATCACAGAAGATTTTCCAAACTTTCTTTTCTCTCCCTAATCCTTCATATATCCTATTCTCCCATCAATTTCACTTGAAAATAGCCCTTAAATTATTTAAAAAACTGAGGCCATTCACAGGGAACTCCTTGATCTCCCTTTTCTTTATCTCCAAACTTGACATCATCCCTCACATTTTCCTTCTTTCCTCTAATCTCTAATAGTGAGATAATCATTCTTCTTGTCAAAGCCAATACCTTGAGACATATAAAAATTTTGAGAGACTTAGTTTCTGGGTAATTAAAAATTTTATAATTATGACCATTGATTAATTAGTAAAAGTATGGTCATTTGGTATACCAAAAGACCCTTTCTGAAGGTTTCTTGATATTTATATACCCTTGGAAGAGTGGGTATTCCTGACAGGTGGCCATAAACTCTGATTGATTAACAATTTATGAGAGAATGAATATTTAAGTGAGAGGTAGAGCTATTCTAATGAGGGGTTGGGGAACATGACATGGATTTTGACCCCACTCCCAGCCTTGAGCAATCTTAACAAAGGATTTACCAAGTCCCCTCCCCCAACCAAGTTTTAGTAAAATACAATGAGTTTGAATTCACTGAGATTAAATTGCTTTGTAAGGTTTTTCTAATTTGGTGAGGTAACAATTCCATCTAGATAAAATATTTTTTTAAAGTTTTTTTAGTTTCAAAACACTTGCATAGTTTTCAACATTCACTCTTGCAAAATCTTGTGCTGCAATTTTTTTTTCCTCCCTCCTTTCTTCTAATCCCCTTCCCTAGGTGGCAAGTAATCCAATATATGTTAAACATTTCCACAATTTTCATGCCACACAAGAAAAATCAGATCAAAAAGGAAAAACAAATGAGAAAGAAAACAAAATGCAAGCAAGCAACAACAAAAAGTGAAAATACTATATTGTGATCCACACTCAGTCCCTACAGTCCTCTCTCTGGGTACAAATGGCTTTCTCCATCACAAGACCATTGAAACTGGCTTAAATCAACTAGCTGTTGAAAAGAGCCACATTCATCAGAATTGATCATCATAAAATCTTGTTGCCGTATACAATGTTCTCTTGGTTTTATTCACTTCACTTAACATCTGTTCGTGTGAATCTCTCTGGGCCTTTCTGAAAATCATCCTGCTGATCATTTTTTATAGAGCAATAATATCCCATAACATGCATGTATCATAACTTATTCAGACATTCTCCAACTGATGAACATCCACTCAGTTTCTAGTTTCTTGCCGCTACAAAAAGGGCTGCTACAAACATTTTTGCACACATAGATCCTATTCCCTTTTTAATGATCTCTTTGGGATACAGGGCCAGTAGAAATATTGCTGGATCAAAAGATTTGCACAATTTTGATAGCCCTTTGGGCATAATTCCACACTGCTCTCTAGAATGGTTGGGTCAGTTCACAACTCTATTTTTTTGTTTTTGTTTGATTGATTCTTGAATCTTATTGAGCCATTCACTTCCATATGTTCATTGCTAATTTTTAGTGTATTATTTTCTTCAGTTACCCTTTTTTAAAGCTCCTTTTGCAATTGCCCAGTTATACTTTTTTGTTCATTGCATTCTTTTTCCATTTCTTCTTGCAATGATCTCATTTCATTTCCTCATTTTTCTTCTAACTCTTTTAAAATCCTTTATGCAATCTTCGAAGAAAACCTTGTGAAATGGAGACATGAGTGGTCTCTCTTTGGGGCTTCATCTGGAGTTGCTTTGCCTTTAGGAACCTCAGGATTTGAGGTCTGTTCTTCTCTCTCCATAAAAGCTGTCTATGGTTTGAGTTCTTTTTGTTTTTTTATTCATTTTTTTAAGGCTTGAGGTTTGTTCAGTGCAAAGGAGCCACAGTTGCTTTAATTTGCCCTGGGGCAGTTCTACTGATTGATTTCCAGCGTTGGGCAATGGCAGCTAGGTCTGGCATTCTTCCAGGGTTCAGTGGTCTACAATTTGTCTTTTACAAAAGGCAAATCTGCCAAACCACCTGCTTGCAACCAGGGCAGAGTGGCCTAAGAGACTCACAGGAGATTCCAAGTGTGTGGAAGCTACAGTACTCTGACTCCCTCCTCTAGCTTCTTGCCCCAATCTTCCTGTAGTCTGGGTTTGGCAGACTGTCCCCCTGCTCAGTTGAAACAGACCTGTTCTGAAATTTTTCCAAGGAATCATCTTCTAGAAATGTGTTGTACTCCAAATATTTGTGGATTTTTTTTTTGCTCCAAAACCATTTTAGAGGTTTAATTTGCTGTTGGTTTGAGAGAAGGTTAGAGAGATCACAGAGAGTTGTGTCCATTCTCTGCCATCTTGGCTCCACCTTCCAGTTTACAACTCTACCAATAATGTATTAGTGTCCTAGTTTTCCCATCTCCCTTGCAACATTCATCATTATCTTTTCCTATCATCTTAGCCAATCTGAAAGTTGTGTAGTGGTACTTCAGAATTGTCTTAATTTGCATATCTCTGATCAATAGTGATTTAGAGCATTTTTTCGTATGACAAGAAATAGTTTTAATTTCTTCATCTGAAAATTATCTGTTCATATACTTTGACCATTTATTAATTGTAGGATGTTTTGACTTCTTATACATTTGAGTCAATTCTCTATATATTTTAGAAATGAGTCCTTTATCAGAATCCTTGAATGTAAGTTCCCCCTCCCCTCCTTACTGCTTATCTTCTAATCTTATCTGCATTGGTTTTATTTGTACAAAAGCTTTTTAACTTGATATAATCAAATTGATCCATTTTGCATTCCATAATGTACTCTAGTTCTTCTTTGGCCATAAATTCCTTCCTTCTCCACAAAACTGAGAGGTAGACAATTCTTTGTTCTTCAAATTTGCTTATACTATCACTCTTTATGTCTAAATCATGAACCTTATCTTGGTGTAGAGTGTTAAGTGTGGGTCAGTGCCTAGTTTCTGTCATATTAATTTCTAATTTTTCTAGCAGTTTTTGTCAAGTAGTGAGTTCTTATCGCAGAAGCTAGAGTCTTCGGATTTATCAAATATTTGATTACAACAGCCATTGATTATTGTGTTTTGTGAACCTGATCTATTCCACTGATTGACCACTCTATTTCATAGCCAGTACCAAATGGTTTTGATGACTATTGTTTTATAATATATTTTTTAGGTCTTGATGACTGTTGTTTTATAGTATACTTTTCAGGTCTTATACAGCTAGGTCATCTACGTTTGCATTTTTTATCATTAAATTGGTGGGACACATTTTTGATCAAGGTCAGTAATCACCTTGAGAGATGGGTGAAATGATGAAATAAGAAGGAAAAAAAAGCAACCCTGGATTCTCCCACCTCCCCAGTTGGTTATTAATATGAGAGAAGTAATGATTTTTTCACCTTCTAAATGTATCCTTGAATCTATCTCCTATCTTTTCCAGAAGATTGCATCTAAATGATACCTCCTGTTTCTTCTCTCCCTATAATCATTTTTTTTCTTTTAAGTGAATTGGGGTTAAGTGACTTGCCCAGGGTCACACAATTAGAAAGTATTAACTGTCTGAGACCAGATTTGAACTCAGGGACTTCTCACTGCAGGACCCTTACTCTGCACCACTGCACAATCTACCTGCCCCTTCCCTATCAAATTCAGAAGAAAATAACTTTGGCACCATTGTTAGAGGATAGACTGGAGTGAGGAAAATTTTAAATCAGGGAGATCAGTTAGAAAGAATTTGTAATAATAAAGATGAGAGGTAATGAGAGTCTCAACTAGGGTGATAGTTGTGGGAGGAGAGAGAGACAAGATTGTGAATATAGAAAGAGTAAGATTTGATAATTGATTGGATATAGAGGATGAAGGCCTGTGCCATTTGGGGATGATGCCAAGCTAATGATCCTAGACTAGAACAATGATAGTCCCTTTAAGAGATATTAAGGAAGTCCTACAGAAGAGTAGTTTTTTTTTTCTTCCCTTTTTACCTTCTTATTCTTCTCTTGAGTTCTATATTTGAAGATCAAACTATCTGTTCAATTCTGGTCTTTTCATTAAAGAATGATTGAAGGGCAGCTAGGTGACACAGTAGATAGAGCACCAGTCCTGAAGTCAGGAGGACCTGAGCTCAAATCTGGTCTCAGACACTTAATACTTCCCAGCTGTGTGACCCTGGGCAAGTCACTTAATCCCAATTGCCTCAAGAAGAAAAAAAAGAATGATTGAAAATCCCCTATTTCATTGAATATCTATCTTTTCCCCTGAAAGATAATGCTTAGTTTTGCTAGGTAGTTGATTTTTGGCTGTAGTCCAAGCTCCTTTGCCCCCCAGAATATCATATTTCAGGCTTTCAATCCTTTAAAATGGAAGCTGAGAGGTGCTGGGTAATCCTGACTTCGTGTCTTCAGGGTTTGAGGTTTGTTCTTCCCCATCTCCATAATAACTATCTATGGTCAGAGTTCTTTTTGCTTTTTTTGCTCATTTTTCAAGGTGGAGGCCTGCTCTTAGGGAACAGGGGAGATCGTCCCGAGATTCCTCTACAGGGCAGTTTTACACTGCTCTGGGGCCAGTGGTGTTGCTGGCTTCCTTCCTGTGCTGGGTGGGCCTGGCCAAGTACTTCCTGTGATGCTGGGGTTCAGGGATTCACTATTTGCCTTCTGTAGTTGCATTGACGGTCTCACAGCTAGTCTGCTGATCCTCTGGCTTCTGAACCAGGAGAGAGTAGCTAACACTGCTGTATTTTGGCTAAGAGCTTTCCACTCTATTCCCTGTGTAAGGCCTCACTGGGTCGTGCCCCACCCTGCACAATTGAGACAGACCTTTCCTAAAGTTCCTCCACAACATCCTGTACTGGAAATTGTTACACTCCAAATATTTGTGAGTTATGTCACTTCAAAATATTTCAGAGGCTTGATCTGTTGTTGAATCTGAGGGAAGCCAGGAAGAACTCAGGCAGAGTCTATTCTCTGTCATCTTGGCTCTGCCCCCTGTTCCAGGAGAGTAGTTTTTTTTTTTTTTTTGGAAAAGATAAGGAGTTCTATTCTAGACATACTGAGTTTAAGAGATCCTCATTATATCCTATTTTAAATGACCAAAAGACTGTTGGTGATAGGGTTCTGAAATTCAGAAAAAGATTGGGCCTGACCAAGAGATTATTGTCATTTCTGTAATTTTATCTCTAGTCTATAATTCCAAATCTCATCAGACATCACCTTTTTAGTCAGATATTCATATTCCATATCAATTTTTTTTCTTCTGAATTTCTTGACTTCAACATGCAGAATTCCTTAACTTGAATGTAGCAGGAAAACATAACCTGTGTTTCTTCCTCCCTCTCTCCCTCTCTTCCTTCCTTCCTTCCTTTCAGGGAAAAGAAGTCAAGGGAGGAGAAAATTTTAGAGAAAGGGGAGTCAACGATATCAAAACCCATAGAGGTCAAGAAAGATGAGGAATGAGAAAAGATCATTGGATTAAAAAGCTAAGCCATCATTGTAATAAGGCCAATACTTTTCATTGAAAAGTAGGATCCAGACCTTACCTTGCAATAAGATCTACAAAGTCAAATTACAAGGGAATAGAAGTGACTGGGTAGTTGGGAAGTACAGGCATCCAGTAAAGATGATAATTCCTAATAATCATCCTGTGAAAAAAGAAAGGAAAGAAAAAATTTCTTCCTTCTTTCCTTCCTTCCTGTCTTTCTTCCTTCCTGCCTTCCTTCTCTCCCTCCTTTTTTCTCTTCCTTCATCTGTCTCTTTTCTCTTTATTTCTTTTTTCTTGACTCTCTTTTTTCCTTTTTTTGCCTCCTTCCTTTTCTTCTTCCTTTCTTTCTCCTTTTTTCCTTTTTTCTTTCTTTTGTCTTTTTCTTTGTTTCTTTTTTTCCCTTGCTTGCCTCCCTACCTCCATTCTTCCTTCTTTTTCCCTTTCTTCCTTCTTTCCTTTTTAGACCCTTTTACCTTACTTTCTATTTCTGAGCTTCAGAGATAAGACTCAAACTCATAACTTCTGAATCTAGTGATATTTTCATTATACTGTGCCCCTCAATTTAGTAGAAAGAGAGAATTGAAAGACTTGGTCTTGCCCTGATGCCTTCTAGCTAAAGGACTCACTAGCCTAAGTCAGTCTTTTTGAATCTTCTTTTATCTCAGCCCAAGTTGTAAATTCTATGAGATCATTGTTTTTTTATGTACTCAGTGCCAGACACAGTGCCCTTTATATAGTCATCCACTAACAAATGTAATAGGTACTTGATAAATTTTTATTAAATTTGAATTGAATTGAGCTAGATTGATAAAAGGGCCTAGGAAAGGGAGTTCCCCAAGATGAGACAAAGTTCTGACCAACTTCACAGTTTTGCCAGGAAATAGACCTTTTTGGAGAAGTCAGTAGCATTCTGCTACCTATAATTCATAGAAGGGTGACATGGATAAATTCCCTTTATTGTTGTAGCTGAATGGATGACCTTTCATGTTGAGATGGACTTATACCTTGCATTTGCTGTTTTAGTGACTCTACTAGAGAGTGCAGCCTAGATAAATAGAAAGGGTCTTTCTGCCTCCCTCAGGAGGTAAAAAAATGTATAGAAAGAACAAATCCATACACCTTTTGATTTTATGGGCTTGCATCAAAACTTTAAAATGGACTCTGTCTTTTCAGACACATTCTAAAGAAAGGTCTCATAGATCTGCTAAAGTCCTGTTCTAATGTCTCATTGTGGTACAGAGATGACCCTCAGTTTTCAAAGGCTATACCCAGAGAACATAATAATGCTTTAAATTTTGCAAAATTATTTTATATATATTAACTCATTATCCTTATAACAACCCTGAGAGATAGGTATTATTGTTTCCATTTTGTAGATGAGCAGGCAGATTAAGTAACATCTTAAGTCACATTGCTAATAAATGTCTAAGGTAGGATTTAAACTCAGGTCTTCATGATTTCAAGTACTGAGCTTTATCCTTTGTGCCATTTAGCTGTCTTAGAAGGTCCTGCCTAGATGAAAAGGCTCAGGGAGAGTCTATGTCTGCTAATCAAAGACAAATTATCTGAGGATAGAGAGTCTCAGCACCAAAACTGTTGACTACTGATTGAAGTTATTTTAATGGTTGAAATTCATGAAACATATACAAATACAAAATGACCCTCAGTTCTGGGTGGCTTTCTTCCTGTATTAGCACTTAGCACAGTTCCCAAAACATAGTAAGCACTAAATAAATGCTTATTGACTGGAAAGGGCATTATATTTTGAAATCCCCAGATCCACATTTGAAGTGCAGAAATGCTACTTACTACCTGGGTGACTTTGGGCAAGTCATTAACTTCTTTGCACCTCAGTTTCTTTATCTGTAAAATGAAAGGATTGAACTTTTCAACTGTTGTTTAATAATGATTCCAATTGTGTCTGACTCTTTTTGACCCCATTTGGGTTTTTTGTTTTGTTTTGTTTTGTTTTTGCAAAGATGCTGGAAGGTTTTTCCATTTCCTTTTCCACCCCTGCTCTAAGGGATTAAACTAGATGACATTTAAGATTTCTTCTATTTCTAATAAGATAAATTAAATATTTGTTCATGGTTCAACAAGTTATATACTGTTGGAACAACAGTATACTCCATTGGGGGCTGGGGGAGAGAAGTACATATAGGAAGGTCAAAAAGAAAGAGAGACGCCAGGATGTGATGTGCTGATAAGAAGTAGAACAAATGGGGCAGCTAGGTGGCACAGTGGATAGAGCACCAGTCCTGAAATCAGGAGGACTTGAGTTCAAATCTGGCCTCAGACACTTAATATTCCCTAGTTGTGTAATCCTAGGCAAGTCACTTAATCCCAATTGCCTCAGCAAAAAACAAAAACAACAACAAAAAGTGACAAAAAGATTAATAACTGGCAGAATTCTCTAGCCAGGAGAATAGTTGCTGTTTTCATATAATGAAAGGGCTACTGGGATAAAGATAATTACTTTACCACAGTAAGGAAGCAAAGTCCTAGGGAGATTTACCTCAACTAGAGTTTATGGTAAGACTTAAGAAGTAACATGGGTTTCTGACCATAAGTTATGTCAGCTGAACTGAAAGCCTCAAGAGATGCAATTAAGGGCAAAATAGATTGGAATTCAGTTCAGTTCTGAGAAGAGATCAGAAAATAAGAAGCTGTTAACAGAAGAGCTCTAAGGAAAGTTCAAAGAGCAGAATTGATCTCAGGCTAGATCTTTGTACCTTCTGGTGCAGTTTGGCTGAGGAGAGGAAAACTTTATAGTTACTGGGCAAGAAAGCTATCTGAGAAGACTACCTAGAGATTCACAGCTACTGGCCACTAATAGACCAAAGGATAACATACCTGCTCCTGGTGTCCAATGTCCAATGAATGATGAAGGTAGTAAAAAGAGATGTAGCTACAAAATGGTGAATGCTATATAGTGTGTAAGGAAACCCTGCAGCTAAGTGGCAAAGTGGATAAAGGGCTAGGCCTGCAGTCAAAATGATGCATTTTTCTGAATTCAAATCTAGCCTCAGACATTTCCTAACTGTGGGGCCCTGTGCCGGTTTATCAGTTTCCTTATCAGTAAAATGAGTTGAAGAAGGAAATAGAAAATCACTTTAGTGTCTTTGCCAAGACAACCCCAGATAGGGTTACAAAGAATCTGACATGAATGAAAAATGGTGAACAATAAAAGGTAACCCTGAAAATAGCTAGAACTGATATGACCATCTAGACTAGAAAACTATACCTGTTAGGAAGCGGTAAAGACTACTTCTTGACAGGAAACAACAAAGGATAAGTCCTATCTAGGAGCAGATACAGAAGAGATCAGCAAAATGACACCAGGCAAAGACATTGTTAGCTTTGCAATATCAAAGTCTGAGTTATCCATCCATACATGTGCCTTGTGTGTCTATCTGCTCAGGTGTGTATATCCCATCCACAATTCCTACTATGTTCCATTGACCAAAGGTCATGAAATATCCAACATGTTAAGGAGTGTATTTATAGGATAGTAAATTTAAGGTTTATGGGGGGAGGGATATTCTACATTTAGTTAATTTAATTAAAATGCCTTTGTTACTGTCATATGACTGACTAGTAAAATTTAAACATACTAGTGGGAGCTTATGAATTCATCTGAACACAATTCTAACCCATAAGATACCAAAAATGTATAGTAGCTAAGCCCTGGAGTGAAGAGAGCCACTGTGAACTATACATTTAAGCAGAAGAAAGCCACTGAATGGATAGGTTTGTTATTGACAACAAAAGCACAGAATCAGAAAATATTTAGAGAGAGTACATACAACAATGACATCATGGTATTACTTAAAGTGGCATAAAATAGACCTACACAAGTTTCTTATCATACCCTTGATTATTTTAATTGCTCACCTTTAGATCTTTTCCAGTGACATGAACAGATCAGTGCTTCCAGGACGTTTCTTTTCTTTTCTTTTTTTTTTTTTTTTGCCCATTATTGTAGAGAGTCACAGACAGTGGGGAAACTCTGGGTGAGGTATAAGACCCTTCAGCCCAGAGGGAACCTGCTAACAATGTCTGATTGGCTTCCCATCTCCCCTAAGGGCTCTCAACCTTCCTGAGAAGTCAGGGGGTGGTGATAACCTGTATTGAGATTGAAGCAGAGTGATACCAGGTGGCAAACTACATACAATAGCAAGTTGTTTATATGATCCCGTGCTCAGAGTTGTTTTTCTTATATTTTAAAAAGGGGAAAGTCCTTGAAATAAATGGACTCCATTTTTCTACACTCCTCAGAAGTCCCTACTTATCACTTCTCCACTAGGACAGTATATTTTAATCACCCTGGTGTGGGGGCTCTTGAAGCAATGGTACGTTTTGTCACCCCAACTTGGGGGCTCTAGAAAACAGAACACAACATTTGTGAGATCCTATACAAGTTAACTTGACTGACATGATTGGCCGAGTTCAGTGGAGAAGTCCCAGTGACTCAGAAGGGTAAGTATATAAATAGGCAAGTGGGAGGAATTAGTAAGGGTTAATTTGGTCACTTTCATTTTTCAACCAAAAATGAGACAAACACTAAAAAAAGAGCCTCCCCTCCAAGGGAAGTATGAAGCAACAGAGAAGCAAGCTTTGTTGGGAACTCAGAAGCAGATCACTGTTAGTTCTCAGATGCTCTGGAGTGCAAATGCACATCTCAGTGGCTTTGTAAGGAGAGTTTGGAGCCAGAGATGTGGAAGTTAGTGGGAGAACACCTAACTGAATACAAAGGATTAATGAATCCTACAAGTTTTAAAAAGAGGAAAGATTTTAACTTGGGCAGCCAACAAGGAAGTTTGAGGAGAAAAGCAAACAGAGTGTTGATGCCCATATCCCTAGAGAGTATAGCACCTGGGGCAGAGCTAAAGCAGTCTTTTTTAGCATTTTACTGATTTATTTTGCTTGTTACTGCTCTAGGCCATTTTGGGCAAAAAGAGAGTTAAGTATCTTAAGTACTATTGCCTGTTGGGTAGAAAGGGAATTAAGTACCTTAAGTACCTTGCTGATGAGCTTACTTTTCACATTCAAAGCTCGGTTTCTATTCTGCCTACACCTGAGCATGCACCCTTAGGATATTCCCCATTTCCTGACCTTCCTCCTCAACTCTGCTTTCATGGGTGGAGGGAGGGGGGAGGAGGAGGAGTGGGAAGGGCAATGACACCATCAGTACTGCCCACCCCCTATGTCCTCATTAGGAGAAGTGGGGCTTAACTCCAGGGCCCTAAGCAAAAAACACTTAGGGCATGAAGGCAGCTGCTATTATACCCAGAGAGTCTTTAAGCAAGCCCTTGGGAGAAAGGGATTGCAACTAGGGAGAATAGGGCTGTATGCCTCTGGGACTACTGAGATATCCCCTGGAGAACTGAAATCTGTTCCTCTCCAGCCTATGGATCCCTTGCCTCCAGATACAGTAGGCGTGACCATCTCACCTTCTGAGAGTGCTTACAAAACAGTGTCCCTCCATACACTGATCTGGGAAACTGGAGAAGTGTAGCTAATATCTCGGCCACTGGCCAAAGATTACAGCAAACACTCATATGTCTGACATAGGAGGATCAATAGCAACTGAACTTGGAGGTGAACTTGGTGAACTCTTTTGGGGTGGAGGTTTGTGGATGGAGCAGGGGATTTTCCTCCTTAGTGCAAAAAAAAAGGATCCCCATCAATCTGTGGGGAAGAGACATCTTACAACAGTTAGGAAACAATTAAGTACTTTGGCTTTTTAGACAGGGCTGCTGTAGGCAGCCTGCCAGCACTCTCACCTGTTCCCATTCAATGAAAAATTAACACACTGGTGTGGGGGGGACAGTGTTCCTTAATCAATGAAAAAATTCAGGCCTACTGATATACACTCCTGAAATACAATTTGGTGATATTTATTCAGATTTTGACTCCCAACAACAGAATCTAGGATCAAGACACCCCTCCAAAAATAAGAGAGGGGGAGCCACAGATAACCCTAGAGAAATTCTAAATTTAAGTTTATATATTATTTTTTTTTTTAAATTTTTGATGGAGATGTACTGGCTCCTGCAGACAGGTTTTATAACCTGCCAGAAGGGCAGTGTTCAGTGTGAGCAGCTCCACTATCTTTAGATAATCGCCAGGTGATGTGGAGAGACCCAGAAAGTGGTGAATGGAGGGGACCAGATGGATTGACTGCTTGGGGGAAAGGGTTTGCTTGTATCTCTACAAATGGAAAAGGAACCTTGATGGGTGCCAACGACCCATGTCTTCCTTATCCATAGGAGAGGAAAAGAGGCAGGAAAGACCCAGGAGGCATTGGGGTTCCATGGCTGACTGTGCCTGAAGGAGCCTGGCAGTTAACCCTTTGTGTACTCATGAACATCAGGAATAATTCTCAATGAGACTAAGTCAGGACTTCAAAACCTGCAGGAATCATTGGGTTCCTTGACACATGAAGTGATGGACAAAAGATTGCTTTTGGACTTTCTCTTGGCTGCTGAAGGAAGTGTATGTGTGGTTGTAAATTGATAGTTATTTTTTACACCTTCCTTCTGGGACTCATTGAAATCTTTATGGTATTTTGTTTATTCATATTGTTTGTTATGTTACTACTTGCTTGTATAATATTACAACTTGCCTGTGTGATTCCTCCTATGGTGATGGATTTAACCACTGGTATATACCTGCTTCAATTAAAACAAAAGAAAGGATGAGATGTAGGGTCACAGTTAATGGGGAAACTCTGGGTAAGGTATAAGACCCTTTAGCCTAGAGGAAACCTGCTAACAATGTTTGGTTCAGCTCCCCATCTCCCCTAAGGATTCTCGGTCTTCCTGAGAAGTAAGGGGGCGGTGATAACATGTGTTGTGACTTGAGCAGAGTGATACCAGGTGGCAAACTACATACAATAGCAAGTTGTTTATATGGTCCCTTGAAAGTCCTTAAAATAAACAGACTCCATTTTTCCACCATCCTCAGGAGTCCTGCCTCATCACTTCTCCGCTAGGAAGTTATATTTTAATCACCCCCGTGTGGGGGCTCTAAAAAGCAATGGTACATTTTAAAAGTCACCTCAACTTGGGGGCTCTAGAAAGCAAGACACAACACATTATGATATATTTTTCAGCATCAAAAAACTTTTCCAGGAATTTATCATGAATTAGGAAAGACCATGGTTTCTTAAAATCTTTATAAACAGAGGATCAGCCCTAGCAGGCAGGTCCTGGAAAAGTGGAAAAGCTTCACATTTTGGTCTTACAATAGACTTCATGCCAGTTGTCTGAGGCATGAATCCCATTCAAAAAGGGCTCAAAATGAGGCTTGACCAATTCAACCCAGCAACTCTATATACTGCAAAAATCTGGAGGAACTGAAATCTGCATTGATGGAAGGGTGCATATCTTGGGTGGAATCTACACTTTCAGAGCAGTCATGAACTAAAGATTCCATCAGTTTACTAAGTGTAATAGTTGAGCATCATAAGTCTGTGAGACACAAGATTCCTTGTGACCTATAATCATAATCAGACATTTTGTCCTTGAGCCTTTGCTGTTCACTAATGCTTAGAAGCATAGAATATGCTTTACTAGTGTTGGAATGGAATTTAGAGGTCCTAATCCAATACTTTCAACTTAAAGATGAGGAAATTGAGGTGCAGATAGGGAAGATACTAGTTTGAGGCAACACAGCAACTAATTTAGTAGCCTATCTATTATTAAAACCCAGGTTATCATGTTCCTAGTTCAGGTTTTTTGAATTTAAAATGTACACAGAAGCAGCCTTGAGTAGGCTGAGAAGTTATAGAGAAGGATCTGATGTGAGCAAGGGTGTGAGTGTGGAAATTCTGAGGAGTATTTGTACCTCTTTGTCTTGGTAACAGTTGAAGCTATGGATTGATTTTTAGTTTCAGATGCTTTAGCTCTATTTAGCTGTTAGGCAGGAATTTGAATTGGAAGAGCATATTCAATACAAAAGGGTTTGGAAGCAAAGATTTATTACTGATAATTTAGGAGTAAATTACACATGTTTCTCCTTGCACCCAACTCAGTTCTGTTGGGCAAGCATAGCCCCTTACGAAGGTGAGATAGGTATGTTCTGGTTAAAAGTCCTGAACTGGTAATAATGAATGGGCTTCATGGGATGCTATAGGGGGTAGGATCAACCCATACCATGATCGGCACTGAAAAATATCATCAGATAGGGAATTTTAACTGTGCCAGGGTAGGCCCTCCAAATGGGAAAGTTATAGAACTGCCTTAGACTAACAGGCATTGCTTCTTTGGGAGGAAAGTGCCAAAACAAACTTTTAACATGTGGTTACTCCCTAGCCAAAATATTCCCACTCTTAGTCACCTTGCTGAATCAGGATCCAATCATTATAATATGATCACAGAATTAAGAGATGGAAGGTACATGAGATCATCTAGTACAACGGGCTTATTCTAGTGATGAAGAAACTGAATCTGAGAAGGGAAATGATTTTTCTGGCTTTGACTTTTATTAAGACAAAGAAGTACAAATATTCCTCAGTTGGCTTTGCTAAGTGCTCATGGCCAGCAGAATCATGTGTCTGCCTAATGATATTTCTTAGGTCTGAGGCAATGCATAATTCCAGGTGATGGGGAGCTCTGCTCTGTATGTCTTTTCTTCTCCCTTCCCCCACCCAAGACCACAGCAGTTCTGACAATTTAAATGACAGGTGAAAATGTGAGTGTGGTATCCCTACAGGAAAGCAGGAGGGAGCTGCCAGCCCCATTTGAGATTCACAAGGATAGCAAATGCTGGTTGCCTGGTGCATCCTGGAGAGAGGGAGCTTAATTCAAAAGTTTGTATTCCATTAACGGTTCTCATCTATCAGACTTGAGGTATACATCTGTAAACAGCCAAGGCTGCATTTGTAGAGACGGAGCCACAAATGGGTTCAGACAGACAAGGAGAACAAAACAAAATGTTAGTGAGGGAGGGGATAGGAGAAAGGCTCGGAATGAGAAGGAGGCAGAGAGGCATAGGGAGCTTTGTACTAGGAGGCACGGTACCTGGATTCTAATCCTAGTTCTGCCTGTATCACATTGGACAAATCATCTAATATTCCTGAAACTTATACTATACAATGAAGGGGTTGGACCAGATGGTTCTGAGAGTCCCTTCTAACTTTATGATTCTCAATTTCTTTCATCTCAATTCACTTCAATTTGGTTTAACAAATATTTATTAAGGTATTATCAGGCAGTTAGATAATAAAGTGGATGGAGAGCTGGATTTGGAATCAGAAAGCATTGTGTTCAAAACTTGCCACTTACCTATATGTTCTGAGGAAAGAAATTTAATAACTCAGCCTCAGTTTCCTCATCTGCAAAAAAGGGACAATAATAGCATTTACTTCATAGGGTTGTTGTGAGGATCAAATGAGATGAAATTCTAAAGTACTTAGCAATTCTTAAAGCATTATAGGAGTTCTAGCTATTAAGTGCTTACTATATACAGGTTGGGTTTTGAGACACAAAGTTTAGATAAGAGTAGGATTCTACCCTTTTAGAGCTTCTAGTGTATGTGTTAAAAATAGAATCTGTCAAACAATTGTATGCCTCATGGGGTGTTGGAGCTGGAAGAAACCCTAGAGATCACCCACTCAAACTCTTTCATAAATGAAGAAATTCCAACAGAAGGGAAGTAACTTGCCCTTATAATACATTCCAGAAAGTTTAGGCTTGGTTAAAAAGGTTTTCTGAAAAAAAAAAAAAATCCAGCATTGTCTTCATCACTCAATTCCCATTTCATTTTTCTTTTCTATTCCCATGATATTGTATTCCCTCCTATCCTATCCCATCTCATCTCATGGTACCTCATGCCATGCCATCTCATCCTATTTTATTCTATCCTATTCTATCCTGTTTCATTCCCATACCATCCCATGTCATCTCATGCCATTCCATTCCATCCCATTCTAACTCATCTTATCCCATGCTACCCAGTGCCATTCTATTCCATTACATATTGTCCCATTCCATTCTATCCCATCCAATGTCATCCCATTATACATGACTGAAAAATATCCTTAGAATATTAAAATTTTAGAATGTAAAATCCTTGAAGATTGATTTCATTTTTGCTTTTGCTTTTTATACCCAGTGCTTGACACATAGTAGAAGGCTAATAAATATTTTTTCAATGAGAATGGACAAGTTGTGGGAGTGTTCAATCCTTTCTCAATTTCTATGAGTTCTATTTCTTAAAACTTACTTAAACTCAAAAACTTATCTGAGCACTCTGTTTTAGGAGTCAGGCCCCTCAGTGCTGGATGGTAGTAGATCCAGTACATACATCAAATAAGAAGTCACTTATGGTATGTGATTTCAGGGGTATCAGAAGCCAAAGGGTCTTAACCTCTAAACCCCTACTCTCCAAGAAGGATATCTTTATGATTTTGTCCCCAACAACTTATAGGTGAGGAACCTTAGGCTATGATATAACATAATATAAAAGACTCATGGATTCAGTCAGAGAAACTGGGTGTGGATCTTGACTCTTGCGTGATATTGGGCATCAGTTTCTACACTTGAAAAAGAAAGGGACTCCCTACAGTTCTTGTATTTGAAGTTTTGTGCTCTAACACTATGTTAAACTGATGATTCTGATGGTCAATGTTCTGTCCTAACACTCTATAGTCCCTTCCATTTTGGACATTCTCTTATCGCTTTTAGCCTGGCTTTAGTTGGAGGTTCCTTAATCCAATTTGCATAGTCTTTATGTCTGTTTTAGTCCCCATTGAACTCATCCTTTATTTAAATTATTGTAGTTAGAGTCAATATCACTTAGTTTAGCATTTAATTATTTTCTCTTAATTATTATGGTAAGGTTAGTTTTTTCTTTGGGCTCTAGTTGGAGCTCTGCTGTTTAAGGAGCTGTCCAGCCTTAGACCCATCACTATACTTGTCTGGACCTCAGGGAAATGAAGGAATTGGACTAGAAGGCAATAACAACTGACAATTATATAATGCTTTATTTAAAGTGCTTTGCTGACATCTCATTTTAGCCTCACAGCAGCTCTGTCAAGCATGATTATAGTAGATATTATTATCTTCATTTTGTTATTGTTGTTTTCAGTCATGTCTGACTCTTCATGATCCCACTTGGGGTTTTCTTGGCAGAGATACTGGAATTTTTTGCCATTTTCTTCTGTTTATTTTATAGATGAGGTAACTGAGGCAAATGGGGTTAAGTGACTTGCCCAGGGTCATATAGCTAATAAGCATCTCATTCTGGATTTGAACTTAGGTCCTCCCAACGCCAGGCCCAGTGCTCTATCTACTACACTATGTAGCTGTCTTATCCTTATTTTACAGAAAAGAAAACTGAGGATCAGAAAGTATAAGGAATTTGTAGATTATTTGCATAACTACAAAGTGTCAGAGGCAGAATCCAAACTCTAAACTTCCTGGTTCCAGGTCTTGGATTACCTCAATGTCCTTCCAACTCTGACACTCCATTGGGTGTCAATTTTTTTGTGTGTGTTTCATATAGCTCTTTAAGCCCCTATAGCATCTGAGGCAATGCTGGACATGTTTCAAGCCCTCAATACTTCCTTTCTTTTATTGAGACCAAAGAACTCTTGAATGGAAAGAGTCTTGGGTTTGGAATCAAGGGACCTGGGTTCAAATCCTATCTCTCCTCCAACACACAGTTCTTTTGGCCTCAGGAAAATAGAGGGGTTTTAACCAAAAAATGATCTCTAAGGGCAGCCTCTGACAAGTTTTACTGCATTCTAGGAGAGGCAGTTGAAATTGAGGAAGAAGCAGTTGGCTGGAAGTAGGCATGTCATTTATTTCTAGTGGCAAAGAAACACTCAATGGTGGTCTGAAAGTGAAATAGCACCTGAATAATGAATGTGACTGGGACCATGGTAACCTATATACTTAAGGAAACTGAAGAAAACCTGGATAGAGCCCATCCTATCTCTTCCCATTCTGGACTTAGGCTCTTTCACCTCAGATAAGTGTCTGACAGCTGCAATTAGATACAAGTCCTTGAGTTCCCAACATGAAAAGATAGACAACTTTTTACCTGAGTGACATCTCATTCAAATGGGAATTAGTCCTCTGGTGTTATCTGGGAGCTGAAAAAACATTCATTATCTCTTGGTCCAGCTATTAAGGCTTTTTTCAATCTTACTAACTTGCCATCCCCTGGGGCTGGAATGAGGAGGGCAGATCTGAAGGAAAAAAGAAATTAACAAAGGAGGGAGACTCCACCTAGAAGCCAGGAAACAGAAATAGGAGAAGACAAACAAATAGCAGATAAATTTAAGGGTCCTTTAGAATTATAAAATATTGGAACTGGGAATGACCTTAGAGATCATTTTGTAAGTGGAGAAATTGAGATTCAGAGTGGAGAAAGCTTTTGGTGAGGAAGTACCAAGGCCATGACTTGAAGAAAGAGCTTCTACCTCTTACTTCACTAGTATTTGAATTCTACCATATTGCTTATGAGAAATGGGCTAAGTTCTTAATGCTCCTTTTTAAAATTTTTTTTTAATAATTTTTTTATTGACAGAACCCATGCCAGGGTAATTTTTTACAACATTATCCCTTGCATCCCTTCTCCACCCCCTCCTCCAGATGGCAAGCAGTCCTATACATGTTAAATGTGTCACAGTATATCCTAGGTACAATATATCTGTGCAGAACCGAACAGTTCTCTTGTTGCACGGGGAGAATTGGATTCAGAAGGTATAAATAACCTGGGAAGAAAAACAAAAATGCAAACAGTTTATATTCATTTCCCAGTGTTCTTTCTTTGGGTGTAGCTGCTTCTGTCCATCCTTGATCAATTGAAACTGAGTTAGATCTCTTTGTTGAAGAAATCCACTTCCAAGATGGGGTAAGTTCTATTGATCACTAGTGACTATAAGTATCATGCAGAGAGGGTACCTGCCTATGATGTGTTATTTAGAATAAGATGTTTTTGATCAGATGGGATGCCAATTCAACTTACTTCACTTTACATGTAGAGAAACTTGAGGATCAGAAAAAAGAAAGGAATTGCCTTAGACTATATAGCCAGGTTTGAGAGGGTACCTGGCTGCTCTCTCTTTGAAAAAAAATCTCTACTCACAGATAATTTGAAATTCCCATGTCTGAGATTCATTATTTTGGACAGCTAGGTGGTGCAGTGTACAGACACTTGGCACTTACTAGTTGTGTGACTGTGGGCAAATCATCAATTTCTCACAATCTCAATTGTCTCACAAAAGCATACAAACAGACAAACAAACAAAAAAATATGTATTACATTTGTTCTTAAAAGCTTTTAGGTCTGCCAGTCTCTTTTTGCAATGTCTACAGATTTGTACTAATAACTTACTACATCTGGACCCTACTGTTTTGCTGGACCCTGGGATAAGACAAGGAAACTGCCTAATAAGATGCTTATCTCTCTCTCTCTCTCTCTCTTTCTCTCTCTCTCTCTCTCTCTCTCTCTCTCTCTCTCTCTCTCTCTCTCTCTCTCTCTCTCTCACACACACACACACACACACACACACACACACTTATATGGAGTGTATAACATACACATACGCAAGACAATATAAAGGATATACAAAGTAATTTCAAAAGGGAGAGAATACTAAAATTCAGTTATTATGAGGTATTAGCTTATCAATCAAATGATTAATTCAAGTTTCCCTATTTTGGGAAGATACCTTCAAAATAGGGAAGGAAGAAACTAGGGAACCTTCTATCTAAAAAGTCTCCATTATAGGTTAAATCGCTATTTGTAATTTAAGTAGTATGAAATCTTAGGCATTATCCAATCAGGATAGTTAGGTAGCACCGATCCTGGAATTTGGAGGCCCCAAGTTCAAGTCTGACCTCAGATTCTTCATATTAATGTGACTGTGGACAAGTCACTTAACACCAACTGCCTTTAAAAAAGACATTTATTCCTGCTCCATTTTTTCAATATTATTTTATTTTCCCAAATACATGTAAAGATAATTTTCAACATACATTTTTGCATGCCAATCCCATCCCCAAGACAACAAGCAATATGATATAGGTTAAAGATATGCAATTCTTTTAAACGTATTTCTATATTTGTCATATAGTACAAGAAAAGTCAGAACAAAAGAAAAAAAAATATGAGAAAACTGGCATTTTCCATTCCAAATCTATCGGAATAGACTTGAATTGTTGAGAAGAGCCAAGTCCATCACAATTGATCATCTCATAATCTTGTTGCTACTATGGATAATTTTTCTCTTGGTTCTACTTACTTACTTTGCTCAGCATTAGTTCATGGAAGTTTTTCCAGGCTTTTCTGAAATTCTTGTTCCTTCATTTTAGTTTATTCAAAGGAACATAGATCTAGATGTGGAAGGGCTCTCAGAAGTGAGCTACTCCAACCCCTTCAATTTTACCTAGGAAATTGAGAGCCAGAAAGGTTGGCATTTGCCCAAGGTCATTCACAGGGTCCATGATTCCAGGGGAAATTTTCTAATATGTTACTCTGACTGATCAAAATCATACATAGCTGAGGCAGGATCTGAACCCAGGTCTTCTGACTCCAAATTTGGCACTCTTTCTAGCATATTGCATGGCTTGGTGGGGAGGCCGTGAACAAAGAACCAAAAGACCAGTTGGCTAAAAGTAGGGTCCTCAAATCGATGCTAAGAATCAAGGAACCAAAAGTAGTCTGATGTGATCTGTGATCAGACACTATCCCAGATGATAGAGAAGGGAAGGGATTTAGTAGTGAGTCAGAAAATGAGCTATAGAACTCTACAAATCAATCACCTCCGAACTTGGATCTTTGAGCATAGCTGCAATATGAAAGTTCCATCCAAATCCTCTCCTTCTTAAAGGGGTCTGGCCTGGCCCGCTGGGCTTTCATACAAATTTTGTTGCTATCCTCTATGACTATTTAAGATTAGCCTAAGTGTATGAGGGTTAAGGATTTGTAATATGGGCGGGTTGTCAAGTCAAGCTTGCGCAGCCATTAGTGGTCATGATGGGCAGGTAAAAGACCAAGGGGCTTGGCTACTGCTCACTCACAGAATCATCCTTCTTGCTATAGCCTGAGCAGTCAAGGTGACCCCACTTCCACTGTCCATCTAAGTAATGTGGTATGGCTTTTCTTTGTGTCTATTTCCCATGAAGTGTTTTTTTTTTTTTTTTTCCCCCTTTCTTTTTCTTCTGTGTTCCCAAGAGCAAAGGGAGACTGGGACCCAGAGGGGATTTCTTTGTTTCTCACTTACAGATGCAATACAGCAGCAATAATGTTTCCATTTTATTTTCCCCAGGAATATTTTTCTCTCTACTTTTCAGACTGCTTTCACAAGTGACACCCAACCTTTTTAGGAGAAAAGTGGGGATACCCTGCTGCTGTTTGTTCGATTTCCTGACACCTCTTTCTTTCTTAAAGTGCCATATGGCAGGTATCTTGAAAAATTAAATTACTGTTATTTTATCCTATTCTATGTTTCTCCTTACTTCAAATATGTGGAAGAAGTACATTTCTTTACTTAGGGTAAATTTCCCTGACCCTGGGCAATCTGCTGTGTGCTCAGTGCTACAGATTCCCAGAAACTTTAGCTTTCTGGCCCCTCAGGGGAGTTGAATCTGTGCTGATCTTAAGTGGAATTACAGTTAAGACCCAAGTTAGTGCTAAAAAGGAATCCCCCTTGAAGTGACAACATTATTTAAGCTCATATTGTGTATTTCCATTGGGTTAGAACAATATTTTATATAATTACAATTTTGAATAGCACACATTCAAATTTATGAAAATATTTCAGGGAATTCATTATTTGTACTCATTGGAATCTAGCTATGAATGGGCTTTAGGGTGAGTATCCTATTATAGGATCATCAAATCATAGATCTTTTGGAGTTGCCATGGAACTTAGGGACCATTTAATTTTATCCTTCCATTTTACAGGTGAGGAAACTGAAGACCAGCGAAGTTAGGTAATAAATGTCAAGTAGTAGAATCTTCTAGTCTGGGGGTTCTTAATATTTTCTGTATCATAGATTCCTTTGGCAGTCCAATGAAGCCTATGGACTGTTTTTCCAAATGATGTTTTAAGTATGTAAAATAAAATATATAGGCTTTTAAAAAAATTATACAATTATCAAGATCTTAAACGAAACACAGCAAAACTAGATCATGTACCCTTCTAATTCAATTCTTGATTTTACAGCTGAAGAAACTGAGAAATAGTTTTCCAAAACCACAGAAATTCAAAAGGATTCAGAGACCATCTAGTAAAATGACTTCATTTTATAGATGAGAAAACTAGGCCTAGGGATCTTCAGTAATTAGTCAGCATCACACTGGAAAAGTGAATAAAATGTTTTACCCAGCTAAGCTAGAGTTCACCATCAAATCCAAAGAAGTATGATGAAATCTGTTGTCCAAAGCCAAGGAGCTCTTCATAAAATAATTGTGGAAAATTCATTACAAAGGAAAGCAGTGCATATTAGTGTATGAAGTGGGTTCTCTCCACCAAAATTATGTATTTTTTTTTTTTTTAAGTACACAGGGCATTAGTCATTCTTATACCCTTTTTATCCCTTTCCCATCCTTTGTTACAATTGGCATTTCTATGTATGGGCCTGGAAAACTTTTAGACTTGGCAGAAGTGCTTGTCCATTGTGACAATCTAGATCCATTGTGAAGAACAGCCATCATGCAAAAGGAATCCTTATAGATAGTAAGACACATGAAAAGGGGTATTTTGGTAGAGGCAGAAGTCACTTCATTATTCTAAAATATTGGGATTTTGAAAATGACCATATGTTTTCCAATATTAAAACATGGGCAATATAAAACCTTTATCAAAATGCTTTCCTTCTCAGTGATGAGAAAGGTAAGGGAGAAAGAGAATTTGGAACTCAAAACTATTTAAAAAATGTTAAAAATTGTTTCCATATGTAATTGAGAAAAATAAAATATTAAAATAAAAAAACATGGACAATATTGAAGAAAAAACTGTATTAAAAATAAAAATAAAAGACAACTTTTTGGAAAAGCAACTCATTTGCTGTTTATTGCATAAGTAGTAACGTTTTGTAGAAAGCCAGTAGCTTTCTAGCAATTAGGCACTAATCAGAATGTCAGAGGGGCAGTGACTGTGCATATAAATGTAATAGGATTACACTGTCTGCTGCCCAGAGTAGACAGGAACTGACAATTCAATTCAATTAAACAAACATTTATTAGATGCGAGGCAATGCAGCATAATGGTGAAGGGGTCAGTTGCTGGGTTTTAAAGGGGGGCTTTGCAGAAGAATTAGATGAATCAGCCAATGCTGAAAACAGTAGGCCCCTTTATTTAATATCCGTAGCTCACAAGGGAAAGCTACTGGGACCTAACTGGAAAACCCGAACGAAGGACATGAAGAGGTAGAGAAGTAGATAAAACCAGAATTTAGAGGGAACGGGGTACCCTGAGTATTATGAGAGTCACAGATGAGACAAAGGTATTATAGGAATAGAATAAAAGGAAAGGAGAAACTTTGAGAACCTGGGTAAGAGAAAAGAATCTATGGATGCTCTTGTTAAGAAGTTACTCACAAGATTTGATCCATTATTACACCAAACTTTGTCTTGCCTGTGCATCTCGATTTGTACTAATCAGTTAGGATTTTTAGATTTCTCTTCATTCTTATAGGATAATAATATTAAACACTTACTAAGCATCTTCTGTGTGCTTAATAGAGCACCATGACAGAATTGGACAAGATAACAGATTTCATATAAAATAGACATGGAGTGATTCTTGCTCTCATATAATTTCAGGTTCAGGGAGTAGAATATCAATATAAAAAGCTAGAATGCCAAAATAAACAGATAAATTAAAATAAAAAATCCTAAAAATACAGGAAGGGTGAAGAAACTTTTTGGAGAATATTATTATATTGGATCAAAAGTCTATTGAAAAACTTTTGAAACATGCAGATATCTTTTCAATGAGCAAAAATAAAAGCTAGTAAAAACCAAGTAATAAACAAAGGGGAAAATTTACTACCAACAGATTTTATCTTCCACAGTGGTTTGCTACCATCAAATTAATACCACTGGATTTTTTAAGTGTAACTGAAAATGGTTTACTTCTAGATAGAACCACAAAAAAGCCAAGATTTAAGAAGGTATTCAAAAGCCTTTGATGAGTAACTTTTGCCTGAACTCAGTAAACCACAGGTACAAAGAGGAGTGTCAATTCAATGTCTGGGCAAACAGATTTGTCTAAGGACGGGGTAATTTGTATGAGGGCAATTCCAGATCAGGCCACTGCCATCAGAAATTAAAGGGTTATTCTTAAGGAGTTCTGACTTAGTGATTAGTGTAGATTATGCAAGGAAACATTAGACATTGCACAACCCAACCTCAGGATGTGAAAATTTAATATTAAATGTCCAGTAAGATATGACCTGGTGGCTAGAATTATACATTGTAGGCTCATTATCTTCTTAGGCTGACAGAATAAAACACCCTCCATCTCCAGGCATTTTTATTGTGCATTCCCCCATGTCTGAAATGTTCTTTTTCATCTTTGCCTCCTGGCTTCCCTGGCTTCCTTCAAGTCACAACTAAAATCCTAGCTTCTGTAGAAGAGAAGCCTTTTTCAATCCCCTCTTACTTCTAGTATTTTCCTTCCTATGTGATCTTGGGCAAATCACTTAACCATATTTGCCCCAGTTTCCACATCTCTACAATGATCTGGAAAAGGAAATGGCGAATTATTCCAGTATCTTTATCAAGAAAACCCCAAATGAGGTTATGAAGAGTCAGACATCACTGAAAGATAAATAAGTAACAACAACAATACATTTTATTTTTGTGTGATTTAAAGGTTTCAAAGCACTTTCTTCATAATTATCTTGAGCGGCGAGTAATATGAGCATTTCTATATTCATTTAAAAGATGAAGAACAAGGAAGGCCCATCAACAAAAAGGAATGATGATCAAGAGAGGAAACCTCTTCCATTCTTTATTATTTCTCTTACCCCTTTTTCTCCTTCAACTATTGAATTTCTATCCTTTCTTAGGCCCAAGTCTATACAGAGCTTCCCAGTCAGAAATGATCTTTCTTTCTTTAGTCTTCCCAGATTTTTCCAGATTCCAGTTAGTATACCCAGTGAGATACACAAAGCACACTCACTGTACCCAAGACTTCCAGTTAAAACATACCCACAAGAAGACAATGAAGAACTAGTTCATATCTAAAGGAATCAGACAAAAGTATCATTGCAGCAGTAAAAGATCAGTGTGAAAAGGAATAGAAAGCTTTGAATTCACAGTTCCATTTGCAAGAATGGGAAAATGCTAGGAGAACAAGAGTGGGAGAGGGAAAGGAGAGAGAAGGTGTCCCCTTTTGCTTTGTTGACAAGAAGGAAAATTCATTATCAAAGGATCCATTCTGGTTCGATGTTGTCTAATTTGTTCATTTTTGATCTTTGGGGGAATGTGGACATTCTCTAACTTCTATTTGAGGCTAGTTTAGTCTACTAGTTTCCTTCCACATTTTTTCAGAATCCTCTGGTGTGGAAAGTGAATAGGTGCCTCTGGAGCTTCTACTGCTCTCAACAATGTTTCTCTATTATTTCCCTTGTTGTCTGTCTCTCTCTCTTTCTCTGTCTTTTGTTTTATTTTGTTTTCCTTAAGCCTAACTAAGAAAACTTTATCCTCCTATACTCCAAAGGAGTATCCATTTTGTATTTTCCTGTGTCTAGAACAAGTGTATTTAACTTGGGAATCCATTTACTTGTCTTTTTCTTTTAAATATGTCAATAACTATATTTAAATTTGATTTCCTTTTATGTCCTTTATTTTGTACATTAAAAATGATTTTAAGAAGGCTTCTCTAGGCCTTACCATTCTGCCAAAAATAGCTATAATCCAAAAAATGTAAAAAATTGTTGTAGTCTAGTCAAGAGGTACTTAACTTGGAGTCCATGGACTCCTTAGGCACTCATGGTGGGGAAAAAAGTTATTTCCCCTCATTTTTGCTTTCCTTTATAATCAATATGCTTTATCTTATATTATTTAAAAGCATTTTTTAAAGAAAAGATCCATGGGCTTCTCTAGAGTATTAGAGAAGTCCATGATATTAAAAAAAAAAAAAAAAAGTTAAGGAGTCTAGGTTTAAAGAAACTCTCTATTTGTCATTTTGATTTGGATAAGATGGTCAACACCAACAAAGAGCCATCAATAAATTTAATTTACAGACTACTTGTATTGAACCATATCTTTCCTCCCCTGTCCCCATACCCCTGTCTCTATTATCAGATCATTGCAGAGTACCTCATAAAGCCAGACTGTCACCATCCCACACCAGGCTTTCTTGTATATCTCCCCCCAGTGACTTGGAAGAAAGGGATTAGTTTTCTTTAATCAATATGTTTGTTTGTGTTTTTTTTGGCTAGTTTTCAGCCTCAGGGATAATTCTCAAATCTCTGCCAATTTGAATTAATTTTGCAAGGACAATTCTATGAGTCAACATATCAAGGGTTGTATAAAAATCAAGACAGATTACAACTCTGCCATCTTCCTTATTCACTAATTTCTCAGTTCCCTCCCAGGCACAATCAGTGTGTCAAGCATAATTTGTTCTTTATGAACCCAGGCTGCTTCTTGTAGATACATATACTTTCTCAAAGAATTGAATGACTTTTAATTTTGGAACAATCAAAGTTCTCTCCTTTCTGTGCCCAGAACTATATTCTAGAGAATAGCCTCCTATGAATATTGTGATAGAAAGATTGCTAGATTGTTAATCTGAGGACCAGAGTTCAAATCCTACCCCTGCCACACATAGCTCATGCCAATCAGTGGAAATAAGGGACAATATTGTTCAAAATCTTACAGCATATTTCCATTGGTTGGGAGCCAGTTACCATATTTTCTTTAATTAGAACTTTGAAATACAAATTTAATTGACCACTTTAAATGATCCATTATTCATACTAATTGATATAAAATTAGGCCTTTGTGACCTTGGGAATATAATTTCCCTGGGCCTCAGTTTCCTCAATGTAAAATACAAAAGTTGAAGTAGATCAGGGATGGGGAACCTCCAGTCTTTGTGCTGTGTAAGGCCTGAGAAATCATTTTCATAATCAACCATAGGTGATGATGATGATGATGAGCTGAAAGCTAAGTAGAACAATCTTCCTCTGCTTGAGTTCTATGAGTTGATAATTTTTGTATGGCCCTTGAGTGATGTTATAAATTTCCAAAAGGCCCTTGGAAGAAAAAAAGGTTCCCCAACTCTGACGTAGATAATGTTTAAGGTCCCTTCTCACTTACCAATGGTTCTCTAACTAGAGCAGGAATTGTACAGGTAATAGAGTCCCTGGGTTTGAATCTAGTCTCTGATATATTATCTGGAGCTTCTGCTGCTCTCAACAGATTATTGGGCAGATTATTTTACTTCTCATGGCCTCAATTTCTCCAACTGTAAAATGGGAACAATAATACTTACATTACCTACCTAATTGGGGTACTATGAGAAAAGTGACTTGCAAATTTACAGCCCTCTAGACCTCTGAGCTATAATTATAATTATAACAGTAAATGGGTGTGGGGGTGATGTTTTTTTGTGACAGCCAGTAAAATAAATTTTGTGTGGTCGAATTTGTGTGTGTTGTACAATATTCTTTGAGATAGGAATCACTCTAGTGTTATGCTGCTTATTCAGTGACAGGGATTGTGTGATGAGAATGGGGGTATAGTGAGTAAGGAAGCACTGTGTGTGTAATGTGAATAAAAAGGCATAGGGTATATTGTATACAACAAGAGTTTGTAACAGTGAGGAAGGGTGTGTGCAAAAAAGGTATGTGTCCGGTATACATTATATCACCCACTAAAATCAACATCTGTTTATATGTTTAAGTTCAGTGATTTAAGGGTATATATCTATCAAATACAACTGCTCTACTATATGTATGTGAATCAAATGAAAAAGAAATGTGTATGTGAGTGTATATGTGTATTGTGTGTATGGATGTGTAGGGTAGGAGAATGTACAGTGTATGTATGCAAGTGAAATATAAATATATGAACCTTTCAGAATGGGACTGTGACTTGTTCAAAGTTACACAAGTAATTCAATGGCAGACTTGAAACAAAAACCTATGTTCCATGACTCCCAGACCGGTTATCCTTTCCTTGTTGACAGTTCAGGGCAGGCAGTCATGGCCAAGGTTTTCACCTCTCTGTAACTCATTTCCCTCCCTTGTAAAAGGAGAAGGGGTGACAAGTTGATTTCTGAAGCTCCTTCTAGCTCTCACACTCTCTATTTTCAGCTCTGCGACACAGAGACTGAGGGACCAGGTCTGATTTCATTTCATTAACTTCCCCAGCACTTAGCAGGAGGGAGGAGTTCTTAAATGTTTGTTAGGTTGAAGGAGAAAAACACATGGTCACATAACTTGTGTCTATGCAATACCAGACTTTTCAGTGATTCAGAAGTTTGGATGAAACAAAGAGTGAGCCATTACTAGATGAGAAATTCACCTATGTGCAGAGGCCATCTGAATGTAATGATGCAATTAATTACATTCAATTTCAATCACAACCATGGATGAATCCAAGTCCACTGCCATGACACCTGTAGCAGTCAGTTATACAACTAGGTGTGGACAAGTACCACTGGTCTGCTAGTAAGAAGGATATGAAGCAGGATTAAAAGTTGTAAGAGGCTTTTGAGCCCATTTAATCCACCCCTCTCATATTACAGGTAGAGAAACTGAGGCTCAGGGAGGTTTGCCCAATCATATAGTTAATAAGCAACAGAGCTAGGATTTGAACCCATATCTGAGGTTTTCAGATCAATGTTCTTTCTGCCACATCTCACTGCCTCTCAGCTAGGCTTGGTAATGGATAAAAATTTTGAAAATATTTGCAAAAAGTCTCCAGTCATTCTTGTATGCAGTGTAGAAAGCCATGTATAATACCATATGTAGTATATGTAGCACATACAAGTGATGGACTAGAGATGGAGGCAGGGCCTAGACCTGATTTCATTGGTATGCAAACACATAGTAAGTATATAATAAAGATGCTGAATTGAACTGAATATAGGGAGTCGTCAGGGCAGCTAGGTGTCACAGGATGAACTGTGAAAGTGACTTAATCCTATTTGCCTCAGTTTCCTCATCTGTAAAATGAGCTAGAGAAGGAAATGGCACATCACTCCAGTACCTCTGCTAAGAAAATTCCAAATGGTGTCACAAAGAGTTTGATACAAATGAAAAAAAAATGACTGAACAAGAAAACAATACTGCATAAAGGTATGTCTTGGATAGGTCAGTATGAGTATATTTGTGTGTGCGTGTCATCACATAAACACAAATTGGGGCACAGCAGAAAAAAATGCAGGATTTAGAATTAGAGGTCCTAGGTTCACATCTTTGGTTCTGCTACTTCCTATGTAACATTGGGCAGTGGGTTCTATCTGGGCCTCATCTTCCTTCTCTGTAAAATGAGTTTTGTTTTGTTTTGTTTTTGATTCAGTCATTTTTCAGTCATGTCTGATTCTTCATGAACCAATTTGGGGTTTTCTTAGCAAAGATACTAGAATGGTTTGTCATTTCCTTCTCTAGCTCATTTTATAGATTAGGAAATTATGACAAACAGAGTTAAATGATTTGCCCACAGTCACACAGCTAGTAAGTGTCTGAGACCATATTTGGACCCAGGAAAATGAGTCTTCTTGAATCCAAGTCTGATACTCTAACCTCTGTATAACCTAGCTACTCATAAAATTAAGGCATTTAAAAATGAGGACATTGAACTAAATGACCTTTTCAGTTTTAAATCTATAATCTGGGTTATGTGTTCTAGTCTTAAAGTCACTAATGATCCAAAAGAGAGCGATCACCATTTTTCCTCCATAGAATAGCAGAATGAGTTAATTTGCAAGAAGCAATGATATTTTCCCAGAGTTTGAGAAAAATGCCTACAGTGTCTTGCTCCTGTATTTAAGTAAACTCTCATTCAGCCTGTGTTTTTTTTTTTTTTTTTTTCCTTCCATACTCAAATGGATTAATTTCCTCTCCATCACCGGAGGCAGGAGGATATGTAGATTGCTTCAGAACTGTGTCAGGACAGGAAGGTCTCTAATATGCCTCATCCTGCAAATGTGTGGAAGCAGGGAGATGAGAACCAAGAGCCCTGGGATTTCCCTAGGGATGAAATCACATCTTGGAGACCTGAAAGGTCACTGAACTTAGAATCAGAAGACCTGCTAGGACAGAGCCATTTTAGTTCGAAGACTTATCTGGTCTTAGGTTTGTACTCACAGGATTTTGGTACTGCAGTGGTGAGAAAGGCCACCAGGGGGCAAGGCACAGCCTGTAGATGAATCCTTAAGTGAGAAGAATAATTAAATATCTGTTTTGTTCTAGCCTCTTTCTTCCCTATACTGCAATACCTGATTGCAGAGTAGAACTTTCTCTTCTCTGCCAACATTTCTCTCTGTGTCTTGTTTCCTTCCCCTCTGTCTTGTTTCCTCCCCCCTCTCTTCTTTCTTCTTCTCCTCTGTCTCTGTTTTCTTTGTCTCTTTGTGTCTGTTTTTCCCCTCTCTCTTTTTCTTATTTTTCCCTCTCTTCCCCTTATCTTTCCTTTTTATCCTTTCTTTTTTCCATCTCTGTCTTTTTCTCCATTACCCCACATTCACTTCTTTTTGTACCTCTTCACTCCTCTCTCTTCCTTTTCTCCTCTTTCCCCCTCCTCTTCTTCTCTTCCCTCTTTTCTCCCCTCCCTTTCTTCTTTCCTCTTTCTTCACTCCTCCTCCCTCTGTTATCTTCCTTTTGCCTTCTTTTCTCCTCCCACCCTCCTCTGTAAAGGGCAGGAAGTCTGAAAAGCTATACTTAAGATTCAGTATGATTGATTTAATCCTTCAATAAGATATTAACTCAGTGGAATTAAGATAATGATTGTCTAGTTTACATGTATTTAGTACTTAGTATAGTTCTACAAGTTAACACCTATTCTACAAGATTGACACCTATGAGATGTATTTACAATAAGGTATATAAGAGCCAACAAGGGCTGGAAGAGAGACATTCCATCTCCACCATCCTGGTGGCTCTCCTGCCTCCTGCATTCCTCCATTACCCCAAGGCACATCTGAAGGTCTCCCAAGGTAGGTTTAAAGTTAGCCCAGCCCTGAGTGAAGGAGATAATAAAGACTTTGGACTTTATCCCTGACTATTTTGATGATTATTCTGCTGAGACCAAGGCTGGTCCTAAGACCCTCCAGAAAGCTAACTAGAACATTACACTCCTCTACCCTTGGCTGGCCCCAGGTGGTATAGGACAGATTGTACTGCTGGGGCTTCCTTTACATAATGCCTTGGCAAGCTCTACATACACCTGGTACTAATAAATAAAAATTTCTGCAGCTGATGTGTGTAGGGCAAGGCAAGGCTGAGGAGGCACCTGTTGATTCCCCATCCCCCTTAACCTTTTGTTCAGCCAGGAGCTATGAGTATGCTCAGGGAATATACAACTGAATTTGGATAGGGATGGGGGATGGGGAGGGAGAAAATTCCTGCTTGGAGAGAAATAGTTTGATGGGAAAGGGTAAAGGGTAGGGCAGCACAACTATCCCTCTCCCTCCCTCCCCCCCCCAGTGCTAGTGGGTGAATAAACAGGAATCAGTAGGAGAAATTCTGGGGAAATATTTCTTATAGGGGCTGTAAGACGAAGCTGAACTAAAATAGTAACTGCAGGGAAACTATTAGCATTGGGAAGAGAAGACACATGGGCAAGGTTATATTCATTGCTGCTTCCAAAATAGGCTGAATTTACATGGAAGCCTTTATGAGTCAGGCTGTGACCCACCTGATAAATTGAGAAGGCAAGGATTGCCTCCAGACACACAGGAAAGCACAGAAAAATACAGAATTATCATAGGATGCCCAGGGACAAGATCTTTCTTCTGTACCCTCAAGAATTACATACTTTAAAATTACTATTACAATTAGCTTTTATATAGTGCTTTAAAGTTTGGAAAATATTTTATAAATCACATCTTATTCTTACAACAACCCAAGGAGGTAGGTCACACCATTATTATTTCCATTTTATAGATAAGGAAACTGAGGCAGTTAAGTAACTTGTTCAGAGTCATAAAGCTTTTAAGTATTGGAGATTAAATTTGATCTCAGTTCTTTCAGATTCCAAGTGCAACACTTTATCCATTGTATCACCTAGCTAGTTTTTAAAAATTTTCTCTCATTACATTCTTAAATTTTTTTTTTGATAAATCCTTTCAGAGAACTATCTTTATGACAAAGACTTTTTTAAAAATGAAAAAAAAAAATGGAAATCCTGCTGAATTTGGAGTTAGAGAACTACATTTGAACCCTCCTACTACCTCTAAGATCTTGGGAAATTAAATCTTTTCCAGGTTTCTACTTCCTCCTCTGTGAAATGAGGGAGTGGGACCAGATTAGAGATTCTCAAGTTTATAGTCCAGGGGTCTCTGAGGACATCCTTATAGGGACTAAAGAGATCGAAATTTTTGTCATAATAATACTAAGTTGTTTTAATTTTTAATTAGATAAGTATCAATACATATAATCCACATAAACAGAAGATTTTGGTGGGAGGAAGCACCAAGTTTTAAAAGTGTCAAAGGGTGTTAAGACCAAGCATTTGAGAAGCATCGGACTAGATGATTTTAAAGGGTTTTTACTGCTTTGCTTGTGTCACAGTGGGAAAATGTGTTAGATTTGACTCATAGGATCTGAGTTCAAGGTCTAATTCTGCTTGCTAATTTGCTATCTCTGTGACCTTGGGGAGTACTCTTCAATCTATAAAATGAGCATTTGGATTAGATGACCTCTAAGGTTTCTTTCTTCCAGGTTACTAGATGGTGCCATAGAGCATAAAGTGCCCAGTTTGGAGTCAGAAAAACTCTTCTTGAGTTCAGATCTGACTTCAGACTCTTAATAGTTGAATCACTTAACCCTGTTTGTCTTAGTTTTCTCATCTGTAAAATGAGTGGAGAAAGAAATGGCAAACCACTCCAGTGTCTTTGCCAAGAAAACCCTGAATGGATTCACAGAATGTCAGGACTGAACAAGGGTTCCTTGCTTCTCCACTCTGTGATCTTCTAACTAAGCAACAGATGATTTAAGTGTGATATTATGTTATAGTAGCATTGCACACTCATAGTCCCCCACTTCTGCAAAGAATAAAAGGAAGGGCTTTCTCATCTTATCTCTAGGGGCTACAGTCATAATTTCAGTGTTCAGTTGTTCTGTAGTGATTGGTGTAGTGATAGTTATACTTAGTATTCTCAATATAGTCTTAAATATTGATATCTATATCTATATACCCTCACACACACATGCGCTCCCATAAAATTATATAGCGCCCATTATAAGGATATCGGATCCCGGATCCAGCTGGAAGGGAACTTAGAGGCTCTCCATCCCATTTTACAGAGTGCAAGTGAGTCCAAGGAAAATCGCGGTGTTTTGTTGTTGGTCCTTTGTTATCGAAAATGATCACTGACACCAAGCCTTCTCTTCCTACTCGTCTTCCCTTTTCTTCTTGGAAGGACTGGTGAGAATGTTCCCCCAGGGTTTGTAGGTGTTGGGGAGGACGAGTGCCTATGCACACGTATGCCGCAGAAAGTAATTGACTCACCCCCAAAGCACAGGAGAGTATGTATCAAAGGCAGTATGCGAACCCACATCCTCCAACTTCGGAGCTCTTTCCATCCCATCTCGCCTGCCCTATGAGGCAAGTACTCCGTAATCATCGAGCTATCATTGAAAGAGAAATGTCTGCGTATGAGGGCGACAGGCTCCCGGGAACGCTGCTTTCCGGGCTGACGCCAGCATTTGATGAATCCCCTGTTTCCGAAGATGTTTCACTCGTGTCATTTTTGTGACACTGGAAGTGACAGGCAAGCAAGAGAGAAGAAAGCATTCGGGGCGATGCCCCCTCAGGGCTCAGTACACACAGTCTGGGTAGATTCCCAGTCTGAGACAGAATTGTTATCTAAGGTTGCCAGGCGTCATCGCCAGCAGTGTCCCCTGCTTCAGGCTTCTCCTTCTTGTCAAAGGGTTGGGGCAGTGAGCATTTCCATATTTGAACCTGGTCAGAGATGGCTGATGACAATCGGTTTTGTCTGATGTGCTTCTGCTCCTACCTCCCCTCCCCCTGGCTCACCCAGACGCGAACATGCCCTGTGCTTGTTTTGCTTTTCGAGAAAATTAAACATAAAACCATAAACTTCTAAGTATTCATGGTTTTTTTCTGGAGCAAAAGTTTCGGCCTGAACAAAATAAAAATTATTATCTTGTTTGCCTCCATATTCCCTGAAATTATCTTTTTTATTCTGTATTCAGTATCAAACATTGTCATGTGACCTCCCAGCTTTCTAGGCAATTCTTTAAGACAATAAATTACGAGAAGGTGCAGATTTGCTTAGGTGAAGGTAATTTCCCTCCCTCCCTTCCTTCCTCTAGGGAGTTCCCTTAAAGCAGTGAAATAACAGATTTAGTCCCGATCCCTATCTATAATCACCCTGTGCTCCAGGCTCCTCATCTGCAAAATGGGCATAATGATAACAGTTCTATTTACCTCCCAGGGTTGTTCAAATGATAGATTTGATGTAAAATGCACAGTAAATTTGAAAGCATTATATAAATATCTATTATTGGTCTAAACCTATGATTCACTGCTTTTGGGAATTCCCAATGAGGGGATTCCTATTACTACAATTCCTATGTACTACATTTCTCTATACTACAATTACTACGATTGTTCTACAATTTAATAATATCTTTAAAAGTAGCACTTAGAGTTTAAGTTGACTTGCCTAGGGTCACACATGAAGCAAGTGTCAGAATTCACACTTCAAGTTCTCTTCTCTTTTCATTTCATACAGTACAATAATATTCACTTACTTTCATGTCACAATTTATTTAATCATTTCTCAATTGTTGGACATATGAGTTGCTTGTAGTCTTTTTTTTTCCCCTGCTATTACAAACTAAGCTATTGGGAAAATTTTTGTAGAGAAGCCCCTTCCCCTTTAAAAATAACATCTTTAGGGTATAATCCTACTAACAGCACCACTAGGTCAAATCAGTATTGTAGCTTCTAGAATATAACCCCAGTTTGCTTCTCAAAAAGGTTGCAGCTCCCCCAGCAGTTTAATGGTAAACCTGTTTCTCCACAGCCCCGCTGACATTGAATTTTATTATTTTTGACAATAATTTGTTATTTTGTTTATTTGTTAATTTGATGAGTATAAAGTAATATCTTTAAATAGTCCCTAATTTTCCAAACTAAAAATCTCACCGTCCTATTTTTTTTTTTTTTTGATTTAGGAAAAGTCCTTGTCATTTACCCTCTAATTACTATAATCAGATTAAGATTATAGAAAATAATTAGTAAAAAATGATAAATGTTGGCACTTACTAGCTGTGTGATCCTGGGTAATTCACCATATTGCCTCCTCTCCCCCCATAGATGTTCTTAAAGCCTTTTAAGGTTCTGTGATATTGGTGATTATTGTCCCTCATTTTACAAGTGAAGAAACTAAGTATCAGAATAGCGATGTGACAAGGTTACCTTATGGCAAAGACAAAATTCGAACTTAGTCTTGACTTGATCCAGGGTCCTTTGGACTACACCACAGTATCTCCCACATTTGTATTTCAATGATGAGTTACTTTGCTTATATTGTTTTAATTCTAGATATTTTGTAATGTATAGAGGATTAGCATCCCAGTGTTCTAGGTGTCTTGATGGATTTTGTTTATGTGTTCTAGCAAATGTTTGTGTGACATCTGGGTAGTTCTGTGTGACTTTATGCCATTCTGTGTCTGACTATGAAAAGAAACAATATGGTAACAGAATCAATAGTAGGTAGGTCTATCTCTGCCCCCTTCCTTTCTCTCTCTTTCTTCTCGAACTTTCTGACTTGTCTGCCTGTCTGTTTATTTAGCCAGGCATGGTGACGGCATAGTTGTAATCCCTGCTGTCAGACAGGTTGAAACTGGCAGATTTCTTGAGCTCAGGAGTTCTGAGTTGCACTGGGTTAAACAGATCAGGTATCTACACTAAGTTTGTCATTAAAAGGATGAGCCCCCCCAGGAATGAGGAGCTGGTAAAAGAGCAAAGCAACCCAGATCAAAAATAGAACAGGTTAAATCTCCTGTGCAGTAAAATATCCCATGCACCTACATGGGGGGGGGGGGGGGGGGAGGGGAGGCTCTATAAATTGCTTATCCCTCTTTTCCTAATCTCTTTCTTTCCTCTTCTCCCCTCCATTTTCCCACCTTCTCTCTTCTTTAGCCTATTAAACAATAAGCTCTACCCTGCATCTCCACCAGAATCTAGTATTTGGCACTTAAAAGATTGTGTTGCCTATACTATGCTACGTTGTATTGTGTTGTGTTATAACGCGTACTACTAATGGTAGGGTATAGCATGCTATGCTATTGTATGATAAGCTATGGTAAAGAAAGATATAGTTTAGGAGGAGTCAAAAAGTTGAGTATTTGTGACATGATATTACATTGTTATTGTCTTGTTAAGTTGAATTGTAGTTTGCCATGTTGATGGTACAATGTGGTATGGATTGGTGTAGTCTGCTATGGTGACATTGTTATAGTATGGTAAGGGTGCTCAAACTGCCTGTTTTCATATGGTCCATGAGTTTAAAAATGATCTTTATATATTTAATATATGAAAAATGTTTTAGCTCATGACCCAAACAATGGGTCATGAATGGGCAGGATTTGGCTTTTGGACAATAATTTGCTGACACTTGTAGCACAGCATAGTATAGCATAACATAATATGTTGTTCACTCATTTTTTAATCATGTACAATTCTTTATGACCCCACATGGGGTTTTCTTGGCAGAGATACTAGAGTGGTTTGCTGTTTCCTTTTCTAGCTCACTTTAGAGATGAGGAAACTGAGATAAACAGGGTTAAAGGACTTGCCCAGAGT
Source organism: Sarcophilus harrisii (assembly GCF_902635505.1). NCBI lineage: Eukaryota > Metazoa > Chordata > Mammalia > Dasyuromorphia > Dasyuridae > Sarcophilus > Sarcophilus harrisii. The sequence continues at coordinate 273,288,275 of NC_045429.1, forward strand.
CACACAGCTAATGTCTAAGGACAGATTCGAACTTGGAATGATGAAACTTCTTGACTCCAGGCCTGGCATTGTATTATCTAAATTGCCCCAGACTAGATTAGACTAGACTGTGCTATAATTTAACATATGTATTGTACTTTTTACTTCTTTTCATTTCTCTTTTAACAAGTTCTTTTGAACTTATGCTACAGAGAAGGTAACAAGGACCTACTCCCTGCTCTCAGAGTTTTAGAATCTCAAACAGACCTGTTGATGTACATAAGACATACATGGATTAAATAAAAATACAGAAATATTAATGGACAGTGAGTTGTGTCTACATGGTAACATAATGCCAGACTGATTGAACAATTTCATCCTGGAAAAAAACTGAGATTTTGGTTGAATTAACTGTTCGATTGATGCTTGGGCATCTGTTAGGCAAAGTTATTTTATGATTCACAAATTTTGAGGGGAAAAAGGGCATGATGGGAGTGGGATGCTACTGGAGAAATGGCCCTTTTCTCCCCTCTGTGAAGTACAGAAGAGAAGTGCTACTTCCACTGACTTCAGTTTTCCAAAATACCCTGAAACACAAAGACCAGTCCTAATCCAAGCATCAATCCAAGATCAGAATCAGGGGTACATTTCCTGCTGACAGCCTTGAGCAATGTATGGAAGGGAAAACAGATCAACTATCTCCTTCTCTCTTTTCCCCTTCTGGCTAAGTGAGCCCAACCACTTCTTTCTATAGAATGAGGAAATGATCTTTAAAGATTTGTTTTTGAAATAAAAAGGAGGTTTTAGATTTGAAGAGCCCTACTGGGTCATAATCAGATGTGTTTTATGGAGCCATTAATGTGCACTCAGTAGCTCCATTGATGACCTGTAAATGTATTCATGGATTCAGACCTAGGGCATGATTTCATGGTCTGAGTATAAGTGCCCTAGGGATGGTATCTATATTAATGATGCACAGCCAGGCAATGCTAGTACTCAGCATAAGTCATGCCTACACTACCCTCACATACTGGGCATAGCAACTTACACATGTTTCTTGCCTACAAACATGCTGCCCTGCTCAGATTCCTAATGCACACTGATTACTTGCTTGGATCATCAGCCTTCTCAGAAGGTTTATGAGTCCCTTTCAGGAAAACTGAAGTGGATGATAGTGTTAGTAATAGTGATGGTGTTGATAAGGGTAAATCAAGGTTTTATTAAGTACTTAAATAGGTGGTAGACACTGGAAATATATCTCCATCCAACGTATGGAAAAAAAAAACCTCTCAAGAAGATAATATTCTATGGGAGAGATAGTATACACGTAAATAAACAAATAGGCAAATATGTATTTAACATACATTCATTCATCCATATATGTTATATACATAAATGCATACATGTGTATCTATGTATATGGGAATGTACATATAATATAATGTCCTAAGGGAGGGAGGTCATTTGGGGACATTAGGAAAAGCATCATGGAGACAGTGATGTCAAACTACAAAAGAAATGGGCTATTATTCTCTACATGAGGATCTCTACAGACCACACATTAACTTCATTTTAAAAATGTAATACTATGTTTTATTACATTTTTATTTATTTTGTTAAATATTCCCCAATTATATTTTAATCTAGTTCAGCTAACTTGGGTGTGTTATAGGTTGCATGTTTGGCACCTCTGAAGTAGTAAGAGTGTTTGAGTGAGGGATTTTGAGATGGTGGTGAGAAGAGAATTTATTCCAGGTGTTACAGGTTAGTCAGTACAAAAAAAGCAAGATGACAAGAGATAGAATATAGTTTATAAGGATTTTGTTTATTTCAGTCATGCCTGTCTCTTTGTGATGCTATTTTGGGGGTTTTCCTGGGAAAGATACTGGAGTGGTTTGTCATTTCCTTTTCCAGATGAGAAAACTGAAGCAAACAGGATAAAGTGACTTATACAGGGTCACATAGTAAGCATCTGAGGCTGGATTTGAACTTAGGTCCTCTTGATTCAGGGTTTGGCACTCATCTTCTGGACCACCTAGTTGTCTAGTTTGTGGAGTACCAGCCCTGAAGTCAGGAGAACCCGAGTTCAAATCTAACCTCAGACACCTAACAAATTTCTGTGACCCTGGGTAAGTCACTTAACCCCAATTGCCTCAGCAAAAAAAAAAAAAAAAAAAAAAAAAAAATTAATAATAATAATAATAATAAAATAGAAAAGACCATTGAAGAAAAGGACAATTTGATTATATAAAATTAAAAAAAAAGACTTGCACAAACAAAACTAAGACACAAAACTAAGACAGATAAAATTAGAAGAGAAATAGTTAAATGCACCAAAAAAAATCTTTATAACAAGTTTCTCTGATTAAGCATTCATTCCATTATAAAAACAAGAGTCATTCCCTAATAAAAAGTCAAGAAATATAAACAAGCATTTTTCAAAGTAAGAGATTCAGGCTATCACAAAACATATGGGAAAAAAAATCTCCCAATCACTAACAATTAGAAAACTAAAATTTAAAGAACCTTTGAGTTTTTATTTTATAGCCTTCAGATTGGCAAAGAAAACAAAACAAAAAAAGGGCTGTGAATGAGAAATGATAGTCATTGGACATTGGATATTGGAGGGGCTGTGGGAAAATAAGAACACTTATACACTATTGTTGAAGTTGTGAAGTGGAAAGCAATTTCTCTGGAAAGCAATTGAAATCATACTCCCAAAGTCACTAAACTATCTATACCCTTTTGATCCAACAAACATTCAATAAAATACAAGCTTAGGTGACCCTAAATAAGACATAAGTGCAGGGATGCAAAACATGAATGTTTTGAGTGGATCCAGGACCTTGGGGAACTCAATTCCTTGCATCCATCTTTACTCAGAGAGTTATTAGAGTCAGGATGACATTCTGGGTACAGACAATCACATAAAGATAGATTTAAACAGTATAATAATTTCCCCAAACAACACAAATAATTTCCCTCACTATTTTCCTCCTTTTGGACTTTCTCCTAAGCCCAATATTCTCATACAAACAAAAACATAATTATAAAAACACAAAATCTGGGTTAAGGTATAATAGAGAGTTCATTAAAACAGTCTAAATCAATGAAAGCCTCTTTCTTATTACCTGTTTTGTCTAGAGTTTGACATAACCCATTAAAGGAGGGATAGGGGCCAAAATGATGATACATTTTCACAGTGTCTTATAGTCATGGAATCTGGTAAGCTTCAGGGATTGTAAATCAAGGAATTTAAACTTAAAAGAGGAAACAAGTGTACTGTGGCCGTGAGTATCACAAAAATTCTAAACCAATGTTTTCTTCAAAGTCATAAAAATTCAACAAATTTATTTATGCAGTAATAATCTCATATATCCCTTAGGAAGATTAAACAGACTCTTTAGGTAAACTAAATTAAGTTAAAGATTAAATTACTTTTAGAGAGTCCACAACAGCTTACTTTGAGAGGGAAAAATTTACATATTGCCAGTTAGCTAGGGTAGCTGACAAAAAATGAAATCACTCTATATTCAAAAAGTTATCAAACTGTGCGTATCCTTTGATACAGCAGTGTCTCTACTGGGATTATATCCCAAAGAGATCTTAAAGGAGGGAAAGGGGCCCACATGTGCGAAAATGTTTGTGGTAGGCAGTCCTTTTTGTAGTGGCAAGAAACAGGAAACTGAATGAATGCCCATCCATTGGAGAATGGCTGAATAAATTATGGTATATGAATGTTATCAAATATTATTGTTCTATAAGAAACGACCAGCAGGATGATTTCAGAGAGGCCTGGAGAGACTTACATGGACTGATGCTAAGTGAAATAAGCAAAACCAAGAGATCATTATACACGGCAACAATAAGACTATACAATGATCAACTCTGATGGATGTGACTTTCTTCAACAATGATATGATTCAAATCAATTCCACTTGTTCAGTGATGAAGAAACCCATCTACACCCAGAGAGAGAACCATGAGAACAGAGTGTGGAACATAACATAGCATTCTCACTCTCTCTGTTGTTGTTTACTTTTTGTTTTCTTTCTCAGTCTTTTTTTCTTCCCTCCTGATCTGATTTTTCTTGTGCAACAAGATACCTATATAAATAGGTATACGTATATTGGATTTAACATATATTTTAACATATTTAACATGTATTGGATTGCCTGCCAGCTAGGAGAGGGGATGGGGGAAGGAGGGGAAAATTTGGAACAAAAGGTTTTGCAAGGGTCAATATTGAAAAATGATCCATTCATGTTTTGTAAATAAAAAGCTTTAATAAAAAAATCACTTTAGGAAGCAATGGAAGAATTTAGGAATCTATATTGTCAAATAATTTAATATTATTATTCTATAAGTCAAGTTTTGGTAAGGTGAGGTTAATATAAACAGAAAATAGACTTTCAGTTGACCAAAAATTGTAGGAGGAATGGACCTGATCCCTTGAACAATAAATAAGAGGAATTTAGGCATATCCCTGCCATAGCCAAACATAAATGACATAAAACATCAAAGCCACAGTAATATAATAATGATCTTTAACAATATTAAAACAAAATAAAGTATCCTTGTTTCTGGCAACCCACTCCCAATATCTATTCAACCAGAAGTTTTCATTTGAGTCCCAAATATCATGTAGAAATTTGATCCCTAGCAAAGAATTCTGGAAATTCTGGAGAAGACCTTGTTCTTAGGGCATTTCTGGAGGAGACTCCTCTTAGTTAATTCATTTCTCTGGATCCAAGTTATATGCAGATGTTCCCTAGATAGTTCTACTAAAATTTTCCAGTAAAAACCCATTGCAAATTAATATAATCTTTCAATTTTGGTTTGCAAGTAACCAGTTCATGTGGCAAAAAGTAGCTCAAACTCTAGAGAGGGAGTTAATTTTATTAAGAACAAAGCCACAAAAAACAACAGATTATGAACCCATAATTCAGATGAAAGTTCAGAGAATTTCAGTTTTTACATACAATTTGCTCTGTATGTAATTTGTATGTTTTTGATACAGGGTTTTTTGAACCTTGTATCTGACATGGACCTGTTGTCAAAGAAAGAACCTTTAATAAGGATGCATGAGGACCTGACTTATAAATGAATTCTTCTGTCTCTTAATATTATCAGAGAGATATGTCAAAATGTGATTTAAAAAAATGATTTAAAAAATTCTTTACAACTCTTAATGTAATTTTATATGTAAAATCCTTAATCCAATTTTGAGAACTGATTATTTAAACATGCTTAAGGACTTTATATCCCATTAGAAATATTTGGAAGTCTGTATATGCATAAACACACATATATGTATACACACATATTTTTAAAAGATAAGTCTTATCTTGTAGCTTCCTCAAAGTTTATTACTTCATTAAAATTTAAAACTTTTACATATTATACTATCCTATTTTTTTGAGGATATTTATTATCATCATATCATCCTGAAAGAATGAAATACTTTTAAAGACTCATTTTATACATGAATATGTAATTATTTAAAAGGGGATGGCAAACATAAAAACTCATTTATCTAGTTACTTAGTATGTGAAGTAAACCACAAATTCAGCAAAATTCAGCAGCAAAAACTTTTACTATTCATGTGTCTTAAATATGGAGATGTGCTATGAAAGAGGAAAGGAAGGACATTATACCAATACCAAGACTATAGCTTCAAGGACACAGGTTGAGTTGAGATGAGGTGACTTGAGAAAAAAAAAAGTTCCTTTAGTTAGATTCCATATAAGAGTCATAATTAACAATTTTGTAGTAATTTTCCACATTTTTCCTCACAGGATCTCATAGCCAAGCTTAGAATTAACCAGGTGGGAAAATTGTCTGTTCAGAGGCAGCTAAGTGGCACAGTGGATAGGCACCAGCCCTGAAGTCAGAAGGACCTGAATTCAAATCTGGCCTCAGACACTTAACATTTCCTAGCTGTGTGACCCTGGAAAACATGAAAAAGTTTGGCATAGTGCATTCTTACCCCCAGCTAATTAGATCTTCACACTTTTAGATAAAGTTCAGATTAAAGAAATAGGATGGAAAATGAACAAGCAAGAAAAAAAAAAGAATTTGCCCATAAAAATCTACTATGGGGCCAGGGAAGACCAAGCACAAACTGAGAAAGGAAACATAATAGTAGTTACATAAAAGTAGTTACACTCAAAGCCTTTAAAAAAAATGCCTAATAAGAATACCTGGAAGAGTTAAAGAAAGAAATAAAGAAATAAAGGAAAAATTGGGAAAAGAAATGAGAGTGATTACATACCTCTCAGATTGGCTAAGATGACAGGAAAAGATAATGATGAATGTTGGAGGGGATGTGGGAAAACTGGGACACTGATACATTGTTGATGGAGTTATGAATAGATCCAACCATTCTGGAGAGTGATCTGGAATTATACTCAAAACATTATCAAACTGTGTATACCCTTTGACGCAACAGTGTTCCTACTGGACTTATATCCCAAAAAGATTTTAGAGGGAAAGGGACCCACATGTGCAAAAATGTTGGTGGCAGCTCTTTTTGTAGTGGCAAGAAACTGGAAACTGAGTGGATGCCCATCAATTGGAGAATGGCTGAACAAATTATGGTATATGAATGTTATGGAAAATTATTGTTCTATAAGAAATGATCAACAGGATGAATACAGAGAGGCCTGGAGAGACCTATATATACTGATGCTGAGTGAAATGAGCAGAACCAGGAGATCATTGTACATGGCAACAGCAAAATTATATGATGATCAATTCTGATGGACTTATTCTTTTCAACAATGAGATGATTGAGGCCAATTCTAGTGATCTTGTGATGAAGAGTCATTTATACCCAGAGAGAGGACTTTTGGAACTGAATGTAGATCACAACACAGCATTTTCACTTTCTGTTGTTGTTCACTTGCATTTTGTTTGCTTACTCATTTTTTTTTTTCTTTTTGATTCAGTTTTTCTTGTGCAGCAAGATAATTGTATAAATCTGTTTATATCTATTGGATTTAACATATATTTTAACATATGGGATTATTTGCCATCTGGGGAAGAGGGTAGGGGAAAAAGGGACAATTTGGAATACAGGGTTTTGCAAAGGTCAATGTTGAAATATTAGCCATCCAAATGTTTTGAAAATAAAAACCTTTAATAAAAAAAAAAAGAAAAAAAAAAGAAATTAGAGTGATGCAAAAAAATTATGAAAAAATCATTAACAGTTTGGTAAAAGAAGAACAAAAAACTAAAGAAAATAGAACCATAAAAAGCAAAATAATTTCATGCTACAACATTATTCCTATAATTTCTAATTTGTAAATGTTATAACTATAGACTATTGTGAATCTGAACTTGTTATTCGATATCTCTCTAAAAAGGTTCTCAACTCCTTCTTGTCTCAATGGTATAAAAAACCTTTTAAAACTGCTTTCCAAAACTTCAAATCCTTAACTTTATGTTACCTCTATTCATACTGTCAGTGCAAACAGACTTCAACTTTCTTTAACTTTCCATTCATTATCCTCTTATCCTTACCCACTTATACCTTCTCTCTTGTGTTTTTTCCTCCTGTGAACTTTGATTAAAACCTACCAACTTCAAAACTGATCTTTAATTTTACACTCTGATTCCTTAATTCTTTTTTACATTAACTACTTTATTAAGTTCATCATATATTATTTCTAATTATATTTAATATTCCACTGAATCTCTCCTGTAGAGATTTTTTCAAAAATTAGCAATTAATTATTATATTTTTACTTTTTGAGTTGCATAGTTTAATTCAAATTAGGTGACTTAGCTACCAGTTTATTTAAACATTTAAATTCCATTGAATCATTTCAAGCTAGCTTCAGTTCTATGTATTTTCTAGTAATTCACTCTAGTAATTCTAGTGTTCACTTTCTATTGTGGCAATACATCTCTTGTCCTGTTTTCACTTAATCTTAATCCTAGTTGTAAATCTTCAACAAACCACTAAGATGTGTTTAACAGTTTTAAATATCTTTAAACCTTATGGTTTAAACATATCTAGTTTCTAATTAATATATACTGCCACAAATTTCTACAAACAATTTTCTTTCTTTTCTCAGCTGCCTTTATCTCTACAAATTCTCATCTGGCCAGGATTATGAAGACAGGGAGAAATAATCTCACAGCTTTCTTCCTTATCTCCTGCTCGAAGTCTAAGCAAAAATTCAATGAGAGTTATTATTATTGCAGATAGCCAGGAGAGCTGTTCTAGTATTGAGACTCCAGTAGTTTTTCCTGTTCTTCTGAACTTCTTTTCTGTGCTGTCTCAAAGAAACTTTTATAGATGAAGAAATGTTTCTTTTCAAAGTTCTCCAAGGTAAAAAAGACCTTGATTATGCTAGAGAATTTTGGAAGTTGAAGCCCCAATCTAAGCCCACCTCCTGCGGGCCAAATACTGGTATCCTTCACTAATCTAGAATTATCCTAAGTGAATGAATGTAAAATTAATGTCTGTATTCACTGTTATATCCGGGCCACTATTGACAAGTCACAGACCAGGTATCTATGGAGTATTGAAGAGAAAATATAGGAAGAGAAAGAGAAAAAGACAAAAGGATTTCCAGGCTAATTTTAACCGAATTTTTAAGTTTTAGTAGTTGTTTTCTGAATCCTTGAATGATCAAGTTGAAGGAATTTCTCATTTGGCAAATTTGGGATTAAGGCAGCCTGGGCTAATTCCTACCCTGACAGAGTGTTTTTCTAGGCTAAGATCAAGAATAGCTCTTTAATTTCCTGTATACCTAGAGCTGGGGCCTGGACTGTGTTCAACCTAAACTTAAGGAGACTCACTAGATTATTGCTATGTTGGAGGTGATTTTGTGTTCTAGAATCACAGAGACTTACTCAAATTCCATGGTCTTGGAGACCCTTTGGGTTATTTGGGGACTGCCATGGAATTCCACTTCTGACACCATATTGTTATTTGCAAGAACAAATCTCAAACTCCGAAATGTTTTAGAAAGAAAGTTATTAGGCCATTTGGTAGAAGAGAGTGAAGTGGAAAAGAAATGTGACTCCCTCTCAAACAATCTTTAAAAGGTTTATATTATACAATTCAGATAAGAATAGTCTTATATGAACCATACCACCCAAATAAGTAATTTTGTGGAGAGGACAGCTCAAAAGCAAAGTAGATTAGGATGAATATGAGTAAATGTAAACATTCAACAAAATTTGAATGAAGCCAAAATACAAGCTTGGGTGTTGTGATGCAAAGCAAGTATTTTGGGTAGATCCAGAACCTGGGGGAATCTAAAATTGCTTGTATCCATCTCCAGCATTCTGAGAGAGGTATTAGGGTCAGGATGACAATCTGAGTGAAAACAGTCACATAAGGTTGGATTTAAACAGCATAATAGTTTTTTCAATAATATAATAAGTCATTTTTCCCACTAAAGATTCTGAATTAGATATATTTTTGGATGTGACCAATGTTTTGCTTGATCATGTATAGTTATTAACAAAAATTTTGTGTCTTTTCTTCTTTTTACAATGGTGTTGATAGGGTATTAAGTTGTAAAAGGGGAAAAGAATAGGGTAGCAAAAGAAAAGAGGAAAAAAGAAAGAAAGGAAAAGAAAGGAAAAGGGACAAAGAGAAAAGAACAGAAGAAAAGAAGAAAGGAAGGATGAAAAAAATTTAAATATATAGAGAAAAGAATTAGCAATATGGTCAAACAAATAGGAGAACTTTTAAAGTAATATTGATCTTAGTACCTAATGAAAAATAAAGCAAATTGCACACAGCAGAGACCTGTAGTTTGATTTATAATTTTTTTCTTTTCTATTATGTATGTTCAAATACTAGTTCCATTTGGTATTCTTAAATTCAGAATAAAAAATGAAAATGAATATAAAGCAAACAAAAAGAGGAAAAAGTCCTAGAGACACAAGGAGAAACATCAATTGTGTGATTATGAAGCATCCACCTGTCATAACATTTTTACTTCTTTTCTTGTTTAATATAATTTTTTACTCAGTTCCACAGCCACAATTTATCCATCTACTGAACATATAGAAAAGAGTCTCAAGTTTACTTAGAAGTCTAGAGTATTTGATGACCACATAAGAAAACTATCTTCTATTTAAAAGATACCATTAAAGCAATCATGTCAAACATAACTGATATAAAATGTGGTATTTTTCAGAGAGACACTTTAAGTTCATTATGGTTCTGTCTAACCTTAAATACATTATTGTTAAATCCATTAGATAGAACAAAGTAAGACTTAATAAATTAAAGAGGAATTTGAACAAAAACAACATATTAATCACTTGATGTACATGGATGGTGTTAAGTAATATATAAAGTTATATACATATACCACTCAAAAACATATTAAATAACTCCTTCATCTAGTGGGATCTTCCTGTAAAGATATCAAAATATCAATTGGACTCAATAAATATAAAACCCTAAATATACATCAAGAAAAGATTAAGAAGGATGGCTTCACTTTTGAGTACAAAGTATAAAATGCACAAAAGAAATAATTGTAATTACCATGGCTCTCTGTAGTTGATATATTGAACATAAAGATATTAGGAAGGCTGGATTTGTTAGGAGATATATTATCAGCCTAAAGTCAAAGCTAAATGAGAACATTTAAGTAAGTCTTAAGTATTTAAACTATTGTTCTTATGAAACAATGACCAGAGATATCTGAAGACCTCAGATAGAGGAAAGCTTAGTAAAATTGGTTTAAACCACAAAAGACAGTGACCAGAGATTTCTCTGAGGGCCTGGGAATTAGGAGAGACTGGCAGTAGTGAATGCAGAGCGGTACAAGGGTATTTGCAAATGAAGTGAATGCCTTGGGTTAGCATTTTCACTATAGAAATACCTTTGGGAAAAATATATATATATAACTTCACTGAGAATGAATGACAAGTAATAACATATATTTATACATTTAGTTTTGTCAAATGTAGGAAAAAGTGGTTATCTCCAAAATAATTTAAGAATGAAATTGAAATGCTTTTCATGAGTGACATCCATAGGAACTCAGTCAATTCATTAAACAAATGACTGAGTTAGTCAACAAACATTCATTAAGCACTGTGCAAATCACAGGGAATAAAAAGATAAAACACATGGTACTTGACCTCGAGACAATATTTCAAAAATAAAAATACACCATATGCAATATATATATATATACTTCAAATAAGAGGTAATTTTTGGGGAGGGAGGAAAGGAAGGAGTGGGGGTAGGAAAAGACTCTTCTAAAAGGTGATATTTGGACTTAATATTAAAAAAAAGGCGGGGAGGCCAGGAAGTGGCAGAGAGAAGGATAAACATTCCAAGAATGGGAAATGGCAACAGGGGCAATCAGGATATGGAATATTGTGCTCAAGGCAGAGAAAGACCAGTGGTTTTTTTTTTTTTTAATTATAATAACTTTTTATTGACAGAACCCATGCCAGGGTAATTTTTTACAACATTATCCCTTGCACTCACTTCTGTTCGGATTTTTCCCCTCTCTCCCTCCACCACCTCCCCTAGATAGCAAGCAGTCCTATATATGTTGAATATGTCACAATATATCCTAGATACAATATATGTGTGCAGAACTGAACAGTTCTCTTGTTGCACAAGGAGAATTGGATTCAGCAGGTAAAAATAACCCGGGAAGAAAAATAAAAATGCAAGCAGTTTACATTCATTTCCCAGTGTTCCTTCTCCTGGTGTAGCTGCTGAAAGAAGACCAGTGTTGCTGAATCAGAGTACATGAAGAGGAGTAAAGTTTCAGAAAGCTGAAAAGTTAAAAAGGAAATTAGGTTGTAAGGAGCTTTCAAAGCCAGATAGAAGATTTTACATTTGATCTTTGAAGTAATAGAGAGCTGTGAAGATTTGTACATGCAAATGAAGGCTTTCATGATTGCAATTCTGGACCAAGTTATCACCATCAGAAATCAAGAAGTTTAGCAGTCATTGTTAAAAAAAAAAAAAAAAAAAAAAAGCAGGGAAAAATGTGCAACATATTCATAGACTATAAAAATTTTACTACTGAATATTTAGAAAGGCATGATTACAATTATACAAAAGAAAATGCTCTTTTTTATGGATCAATAGATCCATAAATAGAAATAGAAATAAATAGAAAATTTTCTATCCTATAAAACAGACTTCAAAATATTCTGTAATATTCAACTAATGCATTATACTGAAACCAGAGCGTTATTTATAAAATAATGTATAATATTTATAATATTATAGAATACATTTTATACAATAGCTTGCATTTATATAATGCTTTATGTTTTCCAAATGTATTTTCTTATTTATCCTCACAACAATCCTGGAAGTTAGATGCTACCAAAAAAAAATGTTTACAAAATATATGCATGGGTAATTTTTTCAAAATTGACCCTTGCTAAACCTTCTATTCCAAATTTTCCCCTCCTTCCCCTCACTCCCTCCCCTAGATTGCAGGTAGTCCAATACATGTTAAATATGTTAAATTATATATTGATGCTACAAAATTATACCAATTTTACAAATGAGGGAACAGAGACAGAAGTTTAAAGACTTTCCCAGGGTTTCACAGTTGATAAATAAAAGTAGTCTTAGTTCTTCCTGACATCAACTCCAAGGACCTGTCCACTGTGCCACCTTAACTTTCTAGATGTTGTTAATTTTGCCCATCTAGAATTCTTCTAGAATTTCCAAAGCATAGAAGGAATTCTGTCTCTGTTTTTCTGTAAAGGTCTGAAACTCTGAAAAAAGGTATGCTTGAATCAGACAACTAAGCACTTAAGGCTAATTACTTATTTGATATGAGACAATGACTCTATTAGCATGTTTGGATAAATTGCTCTTCTCACACTTGATGCTGGGTGAATGTTTGGTGTTAAGATAACCATAGGCAAGGATGAAAGGGCGGAGGGACAGACATCAGAGACTCATTTTGTGACAGGACGAGGAGGAGAGAGGCTGATGACTTTTGGACTTGAGAATCCAGGAGTCTCATGGCAGTTTGTCCATCTTCTTCACTTTTCCTCCTAAAAACCAAGGACTTTAATTTATCCTGACTCTGGCTAATCCTGAGGCCTCCAGGGAGCTAGCCTGGACTTAACATTTCCCTAACTTTTTTACTTCCTATCTAAAATCTCATCTTCTACAGGAATCCTGTCCCTATCCCCTGTAATAAAAATGCCTTCCTCTAAGATTATTTTCAATTCATTATCTTGTTTGTATATGGTTGTTTTCATGTTATCTCCATTACATTTTGAGCAACTTGAAGGCAAGTGATGGAGCATTGGGGTACAAAAATGCTGAATCTTAAAAATATTTTGGGGATTTTATTACTTTCTCTGTTTGGTCCACCAAAGATTGGGGTCCAGGGGTTGGACACCAAAATGCATATTAGAATTTTAGTCTAGTGTCATGAGGTATTTGAAAGCTTCTTCAAATCAAGAGGCAAAAATTTTAGTCTGCTGATATCAGGCTAATTTCCAAAAGGGATTTTTAGTCATTAACAAAAGAAATACTTGGGCTAAATTTCCAAGCAAAGTTCTCCTTTAACAAAGGGGAAAATATCATAAGATAGGTCTAAGTTCCTAATGAACTAGTAATGCCATAAAGCAGGCTAAATTCCTAGAGAAGTTAGCTATTATGATACTTAGTGATAACCCTAAAAGGATTTAGTATATCAATAGGTTCTTTTATGGAGAAAAATTATTTTGGGGTTTGACATCATAACTTGGTCTTTGAATTGGACACTATAACTGTGGGGTCAGTGTAAGGAATTGGACAAATGGCCACTAATATGGACAAATGGCCACTAATGGCCCAATAGGGCCCACTGCAACAAAGGCTTACTTAAATTCAACAAAAGCCTGTTTCCATCAACATCTTTGTTTCCCCTCTCCCACCCCCACTCCTATCCCCACCTCCACCATGACCCATAGAGATACTGGGTTGCTAACAGGGACTATAGCCTTTTGCTGAGGTCTTATTCATCCCATCATAGGCCCCATCTTTTTAGTCTTTCTTTTTATACTCAGTGTGTGGGATGGGTGCTAGACGCCCTTTCCCAAATTAATTAGTCAGAGACATGTTCAGGTACAAAGAGAAAGCATTTATTTAGTCCCTGAATAAAGAAGCCCAAGCACACATCTGAAATAATCTCAGCTCCCACCATGTGCTCATGGAACCTGACAAGCTTCCTGCTTGCTGAGTTTTAAATAGCAAAAGAACCAAGCCTTTTCATTGGACAGATTGGATAGAAAGGAGGTAACCATCCTTGACCATGCCGGTCACCAATGTTGTCTGCTTCCTATTGGTCACATCACTTCTTGTAACGTCCTGTTACTGGCTTAGGGTCTGACTTTTCAGCTGTGGGAATAGGGATCATATGACTTAGGCTTAGTCTCAAATTGAGAAAACTTCAGTCAATCAGTTCCATTCAGTCCCCATTCAGTCCCCCCTCTTTTTCATCCACTTGAAGATTTTTCACCTCAATCCTGATCTTCCACTAGGGCATCTTTGTGACCTAGGCCTTCAGGCTTCTCCCTCTTCAGTACTAACTAGTACACCCTCTTTCATTTAGAACCTATACCTACACATCAGTGGAAGCTTTCAGGAACCACTTTAGCCACTCCTGAACTCAATTAAATTTGAACTACTCTAATGATTAAGTGCATAAGCAAGTGGGTGACAGGATATTGCTGCTTAAAACAATGAGCAGGACTCAGACTCTGCTTCCACCAACTCCCATTATCTGTCTTGGAAACCCCATCATCACAGAACAGATTAGCATCTGGCAGCCCTAGAACCACAGCACTGTGGAGGCCTGAGGGTCTCAGGGTCGTTGTCACATCCTTCCCACCTCAAGCAGTCCAGACCCAGATTCATTTGGGACAAAGGGACAAAGGTCTCATCTACTGGAGCTGCTTCAGGCTGATAAGGGGCATACAGCTAGCTCTACCCATTGGAGTCTGGACTGAAAAGGGGAGACAAGTGATTTGTATATGGCAACAGCAATGTCTGGTTCTGAATGTCAGAATCAGGTTTCAGGTGATTTCAGGTTGACTAAGTGGTTGGAATTTTATGACTTGGAATCTAGAAGAAGCAACTCTCATGAGTATATTAACAATACAAGGTCTATGTATGTGCAAGAATGTTTATGGCAGCCCTTTTTGTGGTGGCTAGAAGCTGGAAACTGAGTGGATGCCCATCAATTGGAAAATGGCTGAATAAATTGTGGTATATGAATGTTATGGAATGTTATTGTTCTGTAAGAAATGACCAGCAGGATGAATACAGAGAAGCTTGGAGAGACTTACATGAACTGATGCGGAGTGAAATGAGCAGGACCAGGAAATCATTCTATATTTCAACAACAATACTATATGACGTCAATTCTGACGGACATGGCCCTCTTCAACAATGAGATGAATCAAATCAGTTCCATTTGTTCAATAATGAAGAGAACCAGCTACACCCAGCGAAAGAACTCTGGGAAATGAGTGTGAACCACTACATAGCATTTCTAATCCCTCTGTTTTTATCTGCTTGCATTTTTGATTTCCTTCTCAGATTAATTTTACCTTATGTCTGAGAAGTCTGATTTTTCTTGTGCAGCAAAATAACTATATGGATATGTATACATATATTGTATTTAATATACACTTTAACATATTTAACGTGTATGGGTCTACCTACCATCTAGGGGAGGTGGTGGGGGGAAAGAGGGGAAAAGTTGGAACAAAAGGTTTTGTAATTGTCAATGCTGAAAAATTACCCATGCATATATCTTGTAAATAAAAAGCTATAAAAAATACAAGGACTAAATATGAGCAAAAGAGAAAAAATAAACAAAAGTATAGTTAATATGGAGGTTACTAGGGACAGTAACCAGGATCCCCACCCAGAAGAAGACTGGGGGGAGAATAAGGCTATCATAAATGTCTCTCATCCAAACAACTTTTCCTAGGATAAATACCAAAGAATGTTTTCCCAAAATTCTTGCTTTTGTTTCCTTAAAGAAGTGAGTGCAATGGGTAGGACATTGTGCCCTTCAGTGAGCATGATTTCTCCCAGCAAAAAACCTGGAGTCTTACAAGGGAAGGGTTTTACCTAATTAGTACAGGTGTTAACAAAACCAAAAGCCGTTTGAAGCCCCTGCAAGGGGGCACATGTGCAGGCCCTTTTGACAGTCCTTTCAGAATTTACTTGCCTGGGAGTTATGAGGGAATGCAAGAGTCAGGAGTTGGGAATTAAAAGTCAGGTCAGGGGCAAATGGGCAGCTGATCTGCAAGCCTGTTTCCCTTCACCTGAAGTGAATTTCCCTTCCTTTAGGAAACAATAGAAACCTCTCCAGGTCCATGGACAGTTAGCAGTAATTGTTTTTTCTGCATATTTAATGGGGAATTGTTTGGCTGACAAAATTCCCCTTTCTTTCTATATACCCCCAATGATCATGCAAAAACATGAAAAACACATTTCAAGTCAGTATAGATGTTTAAGAAGTAAGCAAGGGGTCTAGGATAGGATTCCAGAAATCCCTAGAACCTAGCCTGCCTTCCATCAACATACAGTGTAAAAGGCTCTAGACAGATTAGTTTAGCTTTCAGGGTCTTAAAAAAAACAAACAAAACAAACAAAAAAAAAACCTTAGCCTGATCAGGGCATGCTAAGATTGTCTGCTTCCTCTCTTAGTGAGCAAAAGGGAAAGTGGAAGTGACCCCAAATATTTGGGTAAAGTGGGCCATTAGACAAAGAAATTCTAGCTCCAGGAAGCAAAAGAATTAAAGATTTTACAGCAGCAACCAGAGAATCCTCCAGAGCTGGGTTGCAAATCAAAATATCATCTGCATACTTGTATTGTGTCTCATATCTTCCACTGACCACTTGCTCTGATTACAGAAATTAGCTATGAGAGGAAAAATCAGAGACATTTAAATAATATCAAAACTGGACTTTCAGGTCTTAACCTGAGAGCACATACAGGATAAAACATCCTTAACACAGTTTTATAACAATTCCACCTTAAGCCAAACTCAGGAATAATCAGATGGGTTCTTATTCAAAAGAACACCACTGGGAAATTGAGTCAGAAGGATCCTACCTTCAGCAGAAGCCAAGATAGTCCTCCTAATTCATTTCCAGATAGTAACTTCCACCTGTAACAATTTCTTCTGAGTAACTTGTGGCATATTCCTTTCAGATGGTAGATCACTAGCTTGATGATCAGTCATATTTGAATTTAAAACTCCAAATAAATATCAGCTGCAGTCCCAAAAGATTTTATCTCCAGTAGCAATTCTCATTAATCAAGGCTTCAGATGAATCGTTAACTTTCAAGGATCACAGTAATAGATTCATAGCTTATTTTTCATATCTAAGTAGATAGTTAAGTTCAATATTACACAAATCATTTTGCTTTTAAAGTGCCCAATACACAGAAAAATTCTAAATTGCATATTGTCCATAATAGAAATATGTTCAAAGGGACAAAGGCAAAAACTATTATTCTCAGATTCCCTTTAAATAATAGGTTCAACTTTAAAATAACTCAAATCAATTAAAACTCATATAGAATATAAGATATCCTAATTTCACATAAAAGACTCATATCAGAATTAACAATTTCTTCATTCTTAAAAAAATGTTGTCAACTTCCTTCAATTGAGGAGTCCCTATGAATTTTTTGGAAGTAGCCCTGTATCAAATCAGGTTAAAATTCTTCTTTAGGTTTTTGTTACCATATTCCTTAAACAAGGAGACCATTATGCACTTAGATAAATATTAAATAATTTGCTGAAGACAGATGGATGCCTTAGTAGAAATAAATCGCTTTCAGAAAACTTATGGTTCCTACAAACCTCTTAGAGCATCTATAGAATTGAAAAATAAAAATAAAACATTTAGTTATTAACACCATGTAAATGTAGGCTGTTCCTTTAAACAATATAAGCAATTAATGTTTCAACCAGCGAGGGGGAAGGAGCTCCAAAGAGCTGCAGTTTATTAAAAAGTAGCCCCACTTAATGAGGGAGGGGGAAGTTAGGTTGTCACCTGACAATCTAACCTCTTACTCCTTCCTCCATTCCATGTGGCAGCCCTTCCCTCACTCCACGTGGCATCTCTTTCAACTCCATCCTGACTCCCACTTTTCAGTTAACTTTTTTGGGGTTCCCGGGTCCCCCAGGATCCAGTCTGTCAGTCAAAGACATGCCCCAACCTCACGAAGCATCTCTTTTCCCTTGGCGAATGGCAAGTTCCATTAGGAGCTTGCGCCTTTCTGTCCAACCTAACTCTTCTCTTTTCCAAAATATTGTGCTTTTCTCTCTCTCTTTTTCCCCCCTATTTCCAACATGCCATTTTCCTCTTTCTTTCTCCTTTCATTTAGGCCATCTTTCCCCCTCTAACTCATCCCAGCTCTACTCCAGATTCCAACATACTCTCTCTCTTTCTCTAACATGCTCCCAAACCAATAACTCTTCTAACTAGATGTTCCATTCTATTAATTGCTTTTGCAAGTCAATCTTTCTTGTCCCTTGTTGATCCCAGGGCTCAGGCTGCAAAGGACAGTCCAAGGACACATTATAGACAGTACTCCCATGGATTACGCATGCATAAGTTACCAGGCTCTCATGCATATGCTACCTGGCTCATTCTTATCCGGGCTTCTTTCAGAGACTGTGTGCTTCTGTTTATATCTGAGTGTCTCTCCTAGCCCCATTCTTCACAGAGAGGGTGGCTGAGAGTCTGATCTTAAGGATGGTCAGAGAAAACCCAACCTGGTGCCTGCCTTAAATCAGATCCCAAACATCTCTCTGGGAAGCCACAGATCCTGGGTGAGCCCCCACAAACTGTGTGAAACGGGTGTTAGACCTCCTTTCCCAGATTAACTAGTCAGAGACATGTTCAGGTACAAAGAGAAAGCATTTATTTAGTCCCTGGAGGAAGAGGCCCAAGCACATATCTGGGAGGCATTTCGGCTCCCACCATGTGCTCATGGAACCTGATGAGCTTCTTGGGATTTAAATAGCAAAAGACCCAAGCCTTTTCATTGGATAGACTAAAAGGAAGTAATCATCCTTAATTAATGGTCACCAATGCTGTCTTATTCCTGTAGGTCACTTCACTTTCTGTAACTTTCTGTTACTGGCTCAGGGTCTGATCTTTCAGCTCTGGGAATAGGGTTCATGTGACTTAGTCCTAGTCTCAAACTGAGAAAATTTCATCCAATCAGTCCCATTCACCAGTGTTTAGCAAAGTACTTATAATAGTAAGCACTTAACAAATGCTTGTTACTTGTTGATATGACTCTCCCTCTTTCCTGATTCTTCTATACCCTTTTGCTTTTTGAAAATCAAACTAAAAGTTCAACTCTTTTAGGAAAGCTTTTGTGAGCACCCCCTGCCTATCTTTTATTGCTTCATTTTTCTACTATTCCTATTTGTTAGCACATATACTTGTGGTTTATAGTCAATTGATCTGTGAACTTTTTTTTTTTTTTTGGTTTATCGTGTGGTTTTTCCACATGAGTTCTTCCCATCTTCCCCATCAGATGGGCAGTTCCTCAGAGGCATGAATCATTTTTATAACCTTGAGTTCTGAAAAGGCAGGGTTTCATTTATTTCTGAGAAAAGGGATTTTTAAAAATCCCTTTGGCTAGGTAGCTCCTAGGGAAGGAAAAGGATCTCTCCAATTTGACTACGATTATCCCAGAGACTATGAATTCCTCAGCTGAATGAAAGGTCTCTGAGGTCAGAGATTTTATTCCCCTTTTAGACTGAGATTTTTACAAGTTTAAGGAATGATCTATCCTGTTGTTGTTGCTGTTCTTTGTCTTTCTTTCTTGAAGAGATCCACTTGCAAGTAAGTTAGGTTTAAGGGAGGTAGAATCATGCGACATTATTAGACAGATTTTCTCCTCCAGGGTCATCTGAGTCCAGTGGCAAGGCATAGTCAGGAAAAAAGGAGATGATCTCCAATTCAGTGGGAAATCTTGGCCTATTTAAGCTAAGGTCTTTCCCAGGTCTCAACTTGTCTGAGGTAACACCTATTCAATGATCTAAAGTTAGATAAGAAATGCAGCAAAAGATGTCTTAGTTTGCCTATTCAAAAAAAAAAAAAAAAAAAAAAAAAAAAAAAAAGAAAGAAAGAAAAGAAAAAAGAAAAATCAAATTGCAAGAGAGAAAACCCTCAGGATTTCTGGCCAGAACAAAAACAATTATTATTTCCACTGACTTTCATCCATCAAAAAAACAAATGATCCAGGGAAGCCTGGACTTGAATCTATTGTTGGCCAAACAAGGAGAGCCAGAATGATTTGAATTTAAGGCTTGGTCAAATAACCCCATTTGAATTTCAATGGACTTTATCAAAGCCTGGTTTTGCAGAAATTCTACTTCAAGAATTGTTCCACATAGTCTATTCCACTGAACCAGAAGCTCCCTCAGCTCAGTGATAGTTTCTCTACCATTAAAGAGTCCCTCAGAGTAAGCATTGTTTTTTGTTTTTGTTTTTTTCTTTTTTCCTTTGAATCTCACTGAGGACCTGGACAGAGTGTTGTCTTTCGGTGCTATTTACTACCAAATAATATAGCTCAGACTGTAATTAGTCTAAATTAGAATCACAAACTTATACATGAGAAATTATAGGGGGAGAACCTAACAAAGTCTACTTTGTAAAGGTCTGTTCTAGATGTTGCTGCATGAAGTCTATTCTGAGTTCTTGAGAATGGAAGAACAGTTTTCTTGTCTTTGTACTGCAGAGTTAAACTTATTTAGGGTCCAATTTTTATAAGTACCAACACTGAAATTTATGTAGCAATCTCCATTGCTTTTAATGGGGTGATTAAGACTCCAAAAACAACAACAACAACAACAACAAAACCCAGGTCCTTCGTAGCTTCATAAACCTTAAGGAGAGAGCCTAAATTTTATTATCCAAAATTTTATTATCCAAACTACTCCTTCGGGCAAACTGAGAAGAGCACTGATATGACTATCTCCTAAAGTGGATTTTGGTTCTTAAGTTCCTTGTCAAATTCCTTGCATTGACAAAATTATCATGACCCTATAGTTACTTTTCCAATGAGAAGGCCAAGTTATGACATCAACTCCTGAGATTATTTTTCCTCTAATTGTACTTCACTTCTTTCCAGGTTTGTTAAAAACTGCCTGCCAGTCAATGGTATGATCCTAATGATCAATTCCTTTTAGGGTTATCCTGCCAGTCAATTGTGTAATAATAAAATATTTGCCTCTTGCTTTGGAGAAGATCTAAACCTACCAAATTTTGATGCCCTTGTCTTACCTACTATTTAGCATATAATTACAAGAGCTTTCATCCCATCTCTCTTATTTTGACCCCCTCCTCTCATTTGTGCAAGAAGAAGGCACACATAAGAGTCAGATAAAAAAACTGGTTTTAATAATCAATCTATATTTGATAACCCCCCAAACTCCAGCTTCTGGAAGAAGATATTTGACAAAAAATGCTGGGAAAACTGGAAAATAATATGTCAGAAATTTGGCATAGACCCACATCTCACACCCCAAACCAAAATAAGGTCAAAATGGATATATGATTTGGGCATAAAGGATGATACTATAAACAAATTAGGAAAATAAGGGATAATTTATCTATCAGATCTTTGGAGAAGGAAGGAATTTATGACCAAAGAAGAACTAGAGAACATTATGAAAGGCAAAATGGACAACTCTGATTACATTAAATTAAAAAGATTTTGCACAAACCAACAGAAACAAGATGAAAAGGGAAGAAAAAAGCTGGGAAAAAATCTTTACAACCAGTATTTCTGATAAAGGTCTCATGTCTAAAATATATAAAGAACTGTGTCAAATTTATAAGAATACAAGTCATTCCCCAATTGATAAATTGTCAAAGTGACAGGGGGAACCCTGAAACTGTCCTCCCTGACTTGGGGGGGAAGCCACGGGGGGTGGGGTGGGGGGGGGTGAACTCTGAAAAACTCTCCTGTGGGAGAGACTCATCTCAGGGAATCAAGATAAAGTGGCTTCATTCTGTTATCTTGGTGGGACTAGCTGAATCCTTTATTGAGTTGAAAATTAGTCCAAGACCACTCCTACTTAGCTGGAATTTAAGTGGTCTCATTCAACTGGAAATCTAGGCCTGGGGGCAGTGACAACATTGAAGGAATCTCATTCAATTGAAACTCCAGTCTCAGATCTCTTATACAAAAGGCAATTTTAAACTCATTTTCTTGCAGAATGTCTGAAGCAGGATTGTGCCTTGTCAAGGAACCTCTGTCCTTGGCATAGCTGCCTGCCAGGACTCCTGCCCACTGTGAAGACACCCTCTTCTCAGTGAAAAACCTTTTGTTATTTCTCTGTTAGGACCTTGTCACTCAGAAGCCTGTCTTCCTAGCAAAGCTGGCTTCTGCAGCGCCAACAATAAACTTTCCTTTTGCCAGTCAAACTTTTTGGGTTTGACTTCTTTCAAGTTGAACCTGCACTACACCTCAACTCTCTGCACTGCTACTAACCACATCATTTGGTTTCCTGGCCAGGAAATCCCTGAAAATCTAGACAAGGTAAAGCCTTTTCTTTTTGTTTTATTCTGTGTTCACTCAAACACCCAGGAAGATTTGAGTTATCGGAGCCCTTGGCTGGAGCAGAATTCTCTCAGGGAAGCCTGCATTCTCTGACAAAAAGGCCCCCTTACTCAGGGAGCATTTTGTCATCTCTCATCTCTAGAGATGTCTAGAGAAGGACAAGGCACTATAGAATCGGGGAAACTAAGGCTTTTTGGCAAAATGAGACAAAACACCTCTGTTCCTAAGGATACTTCCTTAGGCAGAAACAAATTTGTCTTGAAAGATCTCAAAACTGGAAAGCTTACATTAAAACAGCAGTGTAGGATCCTGCTTAAATTTGCTGGAAGGAAATCAAACTCCCTCCTTCCACCCCTTTCTAGAAACAAGGAAGCCCTGCTCTGTTTCCCTATGAAATCCTTATCAGGAGGCTTTTGAATCCCTTTCAGAACTGGACCTTATGTCCAGCAATATCTCTTTAACTCTAACTCTCTCACCTGAACTAAATCCTGGAACTTCCATCTTTTTTTTTTTCCTCCTCAGAATAATGATTCTAATCTCTCCCAGACTGAGGAGAAACCTGGCTATTACTCTGGAGACCCCACCTAACTTTTTGAGGAGTCCAAAGCCAACGCCCTCCTTGATCTGTCCTGGGGAGATGTTAATATTAAACAGTCTGCCCCTATATATACCGAGGAAGTTGCAGAAGCCAGATTTTGGTCCCTCAAATTTCTTTCTTAAAAACAGCTGTTGGAGTCTTTAATGACAGGAATCAGGCTATAGCCAAGGGGAGAGGCCATGGAAAGTCCCTACTCTTAGGCTCTATTCCCAGGAACCACCAAGACCCATGCTTTAAACTCCCCAGTCTTTGTTCTGAGTTTGAGCAGCTGGAACACTGGAGGGGCTGCCTACAAGGGTTGAGCTGGCCCCCAATGCCCTGCCCTCTGGCAGGAGTTTGGGGCTTGGTCAAGTTCCCCCTCACTCCACCACAACAGCCCAACAAGCCTGGTAAGATGGGAGGGACTTCTCCTTCACTCTCCCTCTGCTAAAGTGGGGATTGCAGGGGAACCCAAGAGCTGTCTTGAGACCTCTCTGCCTCACCAGCTTGGTGACCTGTCATTTAAATGCTTATTTATTATTCCCTCCTATCCTGTTCCCTTATTGGGTTGTGATTTAATGGTGAAATTGAGGACCCAATTTTCTCTTCTCAGACCTCCAGAGAAGTTTTTTATGCATGAATTTTTAGTTAGAAAGTTAAGAGATGTTGAGAAGCTTTATAGCAATCTTATCTTGATTTGCAGTCCTGACAGGCAAGACCACGCCCTTGGCCATCCCAGACAGGTGGTCGATTTCTTAAGGGAACTGGAGCTGCTTGGAAGCATGTTTATGCCATAAATTTTAATTTGCAGCCCCACCAGAGAGGAGTTCCTAAATGCAGCCATGAAAACCCTAAATTTTCTAGCTCGAGGGGCTATAGGATCTCTTTACCCACATCCCACATTGCCTGCCAGTCTGGCAAATATTTGTCCATGGCTGGGTTTTGCAGGATCTGGATTCCCACTTTTGGGACTATTATCAAACCTCTCTATGGTTCTATTCAAGGACCCAATAATCTTCTTTTTTGGTGAGGACCTGATCAGACCAAGGCTTTTAAAACCCTGAAAGTCAAACTGACCTTTGCCCCTGCTCTAGCCCTACCTAACTTAGAGAAGCCTTTCACTCTGTATGTGGATGAAATACATGGACAGGCTTTGGGGGTCTTTACTCAAACTCTGGGACCTGACCCCACTCCCGCCGTTTACTCCTCAAGAAAACTGGACTCGGTTTCCCTAGGATGGCCCTCCTGCCTTTGAGCAGTAGCTGCCAAGGCCCTTTTAATTGAAGAGGTCTCAAAACTAACTTTGAAACAGTCATTAGAGGTTTTAAATCCCAGGGTCCAGAACATTTTAGAAGCCAAAGAGTATCAGTGGCTTGGGGGAAAACTTAATAGATATCAGGGTTTCCTACCTGACCTGACTCTCTGGGTGTATCACACCCTTAACCTTGCCATCCTGCTCCCTGACTCCACCCAGTGGGGAGACATTGTTCATAGCTTTCTTGAAAATGGGGAAATAAAGGCAGGTTAAATATGTGGTGATTCCCAATGGCACCCTAGAAACTACTGCACCCAGGGCCTTCTGCTCAGAAGGCTGAATTCATTACCCTGACCAGAGCTTTGGAACTGGGGAAGGGAATGAGAGTGAGATACATACATCCTTTCTCCCTCTGGCTGGTTTTACCTTCCCCCTCTCCTGAAGCCTATTTAATGAAGGGGCACATGCCCAGGGGAAGATTGGCAATGTCCCCTTGTTGAGATTTCAAATTGCTTCTGGTCTTTGTTGACACCTTTTAAGCACTATTGGTCTTTCACCCTAGACTACTTATGAGCCCCTTTCACTATGTATAATGTCAGCACCTCGGGCACAGCCCCTACCTTTTCAAGGAGACAAAAGTGGGGATTTTGGGGAACTGTTTCTTTGGTTCTTAAAGGCACAGCAATGCTAGCCTTAGCTAGCATGAGGGGAACATGAGGACATCAACCTTGTTGCCACAATCAACCAGCTGACCAATGAAACTGCTTTCAGTTTTATTAACACTTTTACTAAAAAGCATTTTCTCTCCTACTTTTCTTGATTAGCATTCTATGTCCCTGTCAACAATTAACTCCTTAGCATTCTATGGCTGTGCCAGAAGCTAGGGAGCTCTGTGGGCAGTCGGGTTGTTCAGCGTTGTTGGGTGGGCTATCATCATCCTTAAGGCAGCCCACAGATGGGACCTCCCAAATGTCACCATCTCAACCCTGGATAACACCCCACTTTTAATCTGCTCTTGACATCTGTTTTCTCTAGGCTTCAAGCTATGGATTTTCAACTGTTCCTCCAGCCTGGAGATCATGGGATGACTGACTGGGACACACAATACCCCTTATGCCCTGCTGCTGTTTTTAGATCTCAGACCTCCCCTCCTGGCATGAACTCCCAAGTGAACTCAGGGACATTTCTATGACCCTTGCCAGCTTGAAGCAATTACAAAAGAAGAGACTTTTGCCCCTTTACCCCAAATGAATTTGGGGGTGACTGCTTGAAAGGGGGAAATGATGGGGGAAACCCTAAAATTGTCCTCCCTGACTTGGGGGGGGAAGCCATGGGGTGAACTCTGAAAAACTTTCCTCTGGTAGAGGCCCACCTCAGGGAATCAAGATAATGTGGCTTCATTCTGACTAGCTGAATCCTCTATTGCACCTAATATTGAAAATTAGTCCAGGATCACTCTTAGCTAGAACTCAAGTAGTCTCATTCAACTAGAAATCTAGGCCTGGAGACAGTGACAACACTGAAGGAATCTCATTCAATTGAAACTCCAGTCTCAGATCTCTTATACAAAAGGCAGTTTTAAACTCATTTTCTTGCAGAATGTCTGAAGCAGGATTGTGCCTTGTCAAGGAACCTCTCTCCTTGGCATAGCTGCCTGCCAGGACTCCTGCCCACTGTGAAGACACCCTCTTCTCAGTGAAAAATCTTTTGTTATTTCTCTGCTAGGACCTGGTCACTAGAAGCTTTTCCTAGCAAAGCTGGCTTCTGCAGTGCCAACAATAAACTTCCCTTTTGCCAGTCAAACTTTTCGGGTTTGTGAATTCTTTCATGTTGAACCTGTACCAACTAGAAGGGGATTCTCACACCTCAACTCTCTGCACTGCCATTAACTGTGTCAAAAGGATATGAACAGACAATTTTTAAATGACAAAATTAAAGCCATTTATAATTATATGAAAAAATGCCCTAAATATCTATTGATTAGAGAAATGCAGATTAAAACAACTCTGAGGTACCACCTTACATCTCTCAGATTGGCTAAAATGACAGAAAAAGATAATGATAAATGTTGGAGGGGTGTTGGAAAATTGAGACACTAATACATTGTTGGTGGAGTTGTGAAATGATCTAATCACTCTGGAGAACAATCTGGAACTATGCCCAAACGGCTATAAAATTGTGCATACCATTTGACCCAGCAGTGCCGTTATTGGGTCTGTATCCCAAGAAAATGATAAAAAAAGGAAAAAGGGCCCATATCTACAAAACTGTTTGTAGCAGCTCTTTTTGTGGTAGCAAAGAATTAGAAAAGGAGTGGATACCTATCAATTGGGGAATGGCTGAATAAGTTGTGGTACATGAAGATAATGGGATGTTATTTTTCTATAAGAAATGAACAAGCTGATTATAGAAAGGCCTGGAAAGATTTACATGAACGGATGCTGAGCAAAACAAGCAGAACCAGGAATATATTGTATACAATACAACAAGAATGTGTGACGATCAACTATGAAAGGCTTGATTCTTCTTAACAATTGAGTGATCCAAAGAAATCCCAATAAATTTTGAACAGAAAATGCCATCTGCACCCAGAAAAAGAACTAAGGAGACTGAATATAAATCAACACATGCTATGTTCACTTCTTTTTTCTGCCTTTTTTTTAAATCTCTGCATGGTTTTTCCCTTTTTTTCTCTCCCAACATGATTTATAAAGCAATGTGTATTATAAATAAATAAACTTGCTACAATAAAAAAAGAAAAAAAATTGTCTTGCCAGCACAGAAGTAGCCTTCACTGAAAGGGAATATCAATATTCAGAAGAGAACTAGAAAGATGAACCTTCTTTGGATTCCTGGATAGAATCTTGCCTATTATATCCACAACTGAGTAGTGATGCTCTCTGTAGGAATAGGAAAATTATGTGAAAAAGGAAAGTCAGTCACAAAAAGAACCTTGGGAATTATAATCAGTCAGATATGCATTTGAAACAAAACTTTAAAGATCAATAGACTAAGCAAAATGGGATTTTGGTGATTCTGAGAGGGGCTTTTGAAGCTGAAACTGCTGTCTTTAGCAATATAACTGAGATCAGAATACCCTTGAGGGAAGAGATTGAGGAGAAGGGATTAAAGAAAAGAAAAGGGGTTTTGATACTACTCTTCCAGCTATGGATAGTATATTCTCATATTTTGAGCTCTGAAACTTCAGATGATAACTTGGGGTGAGATCATGTCTTAAACCTAAATCACTTTGACTCATTGATCAACAATAGGTCAAAGGCCAAACCCCACTATGTTATTGTTTAGACCTTGATTATAACAATTGTTTCTCTTTTGACCAGAAATCTCAAGTGTCTTCCTCTCCTAGTTTAATGATTTTTTTTCTTTTTGACTAGGTAAAAGAGAGCATTCTCTGTCTTATTTCTTATCTAACTTTAATCATTAAATGGGTATTGCTTTAATCAAACTGAGTCTTGTTAAAGACTTCAGCTTAAAAAGGCAAGGTCTTCTACTTTATCCAAAAGCCATCTTCAGTTCTCCTGATTTATATCTTGCTATGGGGCTCAGAAGATTCCAGAGAATAAAGTGAGTCTGGTGACTTTACATAGCCCTCCCTCACTTAAAATAATTCACTTGCATGTCATGGCATCACCTCCCTGATGTCATGATCCTCCTTGAGAAGAAAGGAAGAACAACAAACAACAATATATTTTCATGAACTTTTTAATTACACTGACTGAGAGAAAAAGATAAAATTTTTGCCATTGTGATTTTATGTGTCTGTTTTGTCTTTGTTGTGTTTCAAGTGTTTGTATTTCTGTGATATGTCTAGGTAAATATGATTTATTTTCCTGTGGTCTAATCAACCAAATGAAAAAGACTATAAGAAGGGAAAACTTTTTCGGCAGAATTTTCAAAACCTTCAACAAAAAGGAAAGACTCTCTATCTCTCTCCTTCTTTCTCTCTTCCTCCATCTCTTTTCCTTTCTTACTCTGATCAAGTTGAAGCAGATAAGATGGAAGGGAATCTTTTCTCAGTCTGCAGAAATTTATGAAAACCAATTAGAAAATTAATTTGTGATTAAAAATAATTTGTCTACAGTGAATTTTCTAAGAGGTTTTAATGCTTTTATAAATACTGAAATGTTTAATGAGCTTTGGGGTACTACTTCATAGATTTTTTTTTTAAGGAACAACAAGAATAAAAACTGAAAGTTACATGGAAACAGCACAAAAACCTGAATGGGATGAACTGAAAGGAGACCTCTCCTAAGAATGTAGCCTTGACCTATGCTCTAATTTTAACCTGAGACTTTGCATTAATAACAAGTTGTGCTGTAGCCCAAAGCTGCAGGTGTTTGATTATATGATTATTTTAGATAAAAATTAATTTCCCACCTGTTCCCCTCATCCACCTTTTCATTAACATTAAGTTCCTAATATGGTAAAGAGTGTGTCATTGGCTAATCTCTGGGTAGATTACAATGGCAGTCCAGACTCCCAGCCAATGGGAGGAAGGGCCAAGAAGAGGGACTTCTTCATTTCATATATATATATATATATATATATATATATATTCCTGTCTTTTATAGCTTGCACTTTGCACTCCTCTACTGATTGAGGAGATTAGGATTCCGGGTGGTCAGGAAGTTAAATGATGAGGTTACTGGCAGGTTCAGTGTTCAGGGAACCAAATGAAGAGGTTTGGCTCCTCCAAATACCCCTAGGCTTCAGGGCAGGGTAGGGTGTTTTGGGAACCCCCTTCTGCCAGGCAGAGGTCCTTCATAATGGAATATACAAACCTGAAAACCTAGACTGGCAAAAGAATTTTATTCCTGGCATTGGGAAGTCAGTCTTTGCTATGCATGAATAGAAAGGCTGAATTCCTTAGTGATAAGTTTTGACAGAGGAGTAAAGTTTTTAGTAGAGAAATCCTGACAGAGAGGTATAAAGTCTTGTTAGGGAAATAGGTGAGGAAACTAAAAAAGAGGGTAACACTGAAAAAGAATATTATTTCAGCGGGCAAAGGTTGCTGTTATTCCTTGGCATTTAGGTCCTCTGCAAGGACTGAATTTAAAATTGTCATTTTTATAAGGAAATGTGAGACAGAAGTTTCAATGGAATGAGATTCCCTCAATGCTGTCACTGCCCCCAGGCCTAGATGAGACCACTTACTAAGAGTGGTTTTGAGCCAATAATAGGAGTCAATAGAAATCTAGATCTCCAGCTAAATAAGATTGTTTCAACTAGTCCCACCAAGATAAACCACTTTTATCTTGATTCCCTGGAGCGTGTCTTACAGAAACAGGGTTCAAGGAGCATTTCTCCTTGAAGGATTTTTCAGAGAGTTTCAGGGTCCCCCTTCATCATGATGACACCTTGTCTGTTGGGAGTTGTCCTTTCTTGTGAGATAATAATAAATCCTTTTTGTTTTTTACCTTGGGAATCTCTGATTTAATTTCAGTTAGGGTCACTGTTCCACACAGCTTTGGGGGTTCATCTGGAATATTTCCATTTATGAAGGGTCTCTTCCTTACTAAATCCTTGGGCAGGCACCCTCTGGAGAATTCTCTAGTGGTCCTTGGATTCAGCTTGGGAACTCCTGCTCCAATCAGGTAAATTCCTGTGGGGAGATACTCAGAAAAAGCAGAAATGAAAGTAGAATTGGAGCTCTGGACCAGGATAGTGAAAACAGGATTTATCCAGTTCAGGAGATCAGTCAGGTAAGATCTGCACACAATTTGCAGGTAAAGCAAGAAATTGGTGAGCCAGGGGAAGACTTTAAGTGGTTTGAGTCCATAAGAATACTTCCCCTTTGACAAGAACTGGTGAGTTACTGGAATGATTAGGATTGGGAAATTCTAAATGGTGAGAGTCCATAATGATATTTCTATTTCCCTTTGATATTGAGAGACTCTAAGAGGTTTAAATTCATAAGAGTTACCCCTTTGGTAAGACTGGGTGATCAAAGGAAACAAGATACTCCTAAACCTTGGGAAAGGATAAGTCTAAGGTAGCTGGCTCTAAAAATCTATCTAGTGTCCCAGAAGATAGTCCTTTTGGAAATAGGCTTAAAAATTGAGATGAAGTAAGTTTTAAAATTGTGTGTGTGTGTGTGTGTGTGTGTATGAGAGAGAGAGACAGAGGCAGAGACAGAGACACACACAGAGAGTGCTTACATTTTGTCTTCTATATTTCTCTCAGCTGAATTACAAAGGAAAAGATTGGGCCATCTGGGATTTAAAAGCTCATGTTTTGTATTTAATTGCACTTAATGCGGATAGCTTTGAGCTAGAGAGAGAAAGGACTAGTTCTGAGATAGGGAAAAATTTTAACTTCACATAAAAAAGAAAAAAAAAACTGACATATTTCTGTGGAAATTTTGACTAGCCAATTTGGGTCTGCAGAAATAGTTAAAGTTATAGAACTGCTAAAACATTTTAGCAGATCTGGGTTTTTTGAGACTAATCATTAAGTTGCTTGGCACTGTCTATCAGCTAACTTCAGTTAATTTATTGTATTTTTAAGTAGGCTTAATTTACATGAATAAAAGCCTTCTGAGGGCCTGAACCTGAGGTTTACAGAAAAACTGCAAAAAACCCCAAAACAACAACAACAAAAAAAAACCAAAAACCAAAACCAAATCATTCTCTCTGGAATTTTTTCATGCTTCTTTTCCTTGGAGAAGTTTTCAAAATCTGTCCTGGCTAGGCTGATATCTCTGGCTGGACTGAATTTTTCTGGGGTTTGTGCTGGTGACCCAATATCTTCAACATGGTCCCTTGGCATTTTTGACATGAAGAGTGGGCTAGTCACTGGGTCACAGATCCCCGACACCTGGATCCAAAATTCTCCAATCCTCTCCCCCAGATCCTAAAGTCTGACATTTTTTTTTCTTTTTCTTTTTTTTATTAAGAATTTTTAATTTTCAAACATATTCATGGATAATTTTTCAATATTAACCCTTGCAAAACCTTGTGTTCCAATTTCTCCTCCCTTCCTCTTGTCCCCCCCCCCATAGAAAGTAATCCAATATATGTTAAAAATGGCAAAAATATATGTTAAATTCAATATATGCATACATATTTATATAATTATCTTGTTGCACAAGAAAAATCAAATTAAAAAGAAAAAAAAAAACAAGAAAGAAAATAAAATGCAAGCAAACAACAACAAAAAGTGAAAATGTATTCCACACACAGTTCCCACAGTTCTCTCTCTGAATGTAGATGGCTCCCTTCATCACAAGATCATTGGAACTAGTCTGAATAATCTCATTGTTGAAGAGTCATGTCCATCAGAATTGATCATTGTATAATCTTATTGTTTCCATGTACAATGATCTGATTTTGCTTATTTCACTCAGCATCAGTTCATGTAAG
Organism: Sarcophilus harrisii; assembly: GCF_902635505.1. Taxonomy (NCBI): domain Eukaryota; kingdom Metazoa; phylum Chordata; class Mammalia; order Dasyuromorphia; family Dasyuridae; genus Sarcophilus; species Sarcophilus harrisii. Next base: position 273,320,046 of record NC_045429.1, read on the forward strand.
TCTCTCCAAGTGTCTCTGAAATCATCCTGCTGTTTGTTTCTTATAGGACAACAATATTTCATAGCATTCATATACAATAACATATTCAACCATTCTCCACATGATGGGCATTTACCCAGTTTCCAGTTTCTTGCCATTACAAAAAGCACATGTGAGTCCCCTTCCCTCCATTAAGATCTCTTTGGGACATAAGCCCAATAGAAACACTGCTGAGTCAAAAGGTATGTACAATTTGATAGTCCTTTGAATTAGTTACAAATTACTCTCCAGAATGGTTGGATCACTTCACAAATCCACCAACAATGTATTAGTGTTCAAGTTTTCCCACATTCCCTACAACATTCATCATTTTCTTTTCCTGTCATCTTAGCCAAATTGAGAGATGGGTAGTGGTACCTCAGAGTTATCTTAATTTGCATTTCTCTGATTAATAGGATTTAGAGCAACTTTTCATATGACTAGAGGTGGTTTTCATTTCTTCATCTAAATATTGTTTGTTCATATCTTTTGACCATTTATCAACTGGAGAATGGCTTGACTTCTTTTTTTAATTTTTTAAATTAATTTTTTATTATAGCTTTTTATTTACAAGATATATGCATGGATAATTTTTCAGCATTGACAACTGCAAAACCTTTTGTTCCAACTTTTCCCCTCCTTCCCTCCACCCCTTCCCCCAGATGGCAGGTTGACTAATACATGTTAAATGTGTTGAAGTATAAGTTAAATACAATATATGTATACATGTCCAAACAGTTATTTTGCTGTACAAAAAGAATTGGACTTTGAAATAGTGTACAATTAGCCTGTGAGGGAAATAAAAAATGCAGGTGGACAAAAATAGAGGGATTGGGAATTCTATGTAGTAGTTCATAGTCATCTCTAGAGTTCTTTTCATTGGGTGTAGGTTCAATTCATCACTGCTCTATTGGAACTGATTTGGTTCATCGCATTGTTGAATATGGCCAGGTCCATCAAAATTAATCATCAAATAGTATTGTTATTGAAATACATAATGATCTCCTGGTCTTGCTCATTTCACTCAGCATCAGTTCTTGTAAGTCTCTCCAGGTCTTTTTGAAATCATCCTGCTGGTCATTTCTTACAGAACAATAATATTCCATAATATTCATATACCACAATTTATTCAGCCATCCTCCAATTGATGGGCATCCACTCAGTTTCCAGTTTCTGTCCACTACAAAGAAGACTGCCACAAATATTCTTGCACATACAGATCCCTTTCCCTTATTTAAGATCTCCTTGAGATATAAGCCCAGTAGTACCACTGCTGGATCAAAGGGTATACACCGTTTGATAATTTTTTGAGCATAGTTCTAAACTGCTCTCCAGAATGGCTGGATGTATTCACAATTCCATCAACAATGTATCAGTGTCCAGTTTCCCACATCTCTTCCAACATTCCACATTATCTTTCCCCGTCATTCTAGCCAATATGACAGGTGTGTAGTGTTACCTCAGAGTTATCTTAATTTGCATTTCTCTGATTAATAATGACTTGGAGCATCTTTTCATATGGCTAGAAATAGTTTCATTTTCTATGTCTGAGAATCTTATCTGTTCATATCATTTGACCATTTATCAATTGGAGAATGACTTGATTTCTTATAAATTAGAGTCAATTCTCTATATATTTTAGAAATGAGGCCTTTATCAGAACCTTTGACTGTAAAAATGTTTTCCCTCTTTATTGCTTCCCTTCTAATCTTGTCTGCATTAGTTTTGTTTGTACAAAAACTTTTCAATTTGATATAATCAAAATTTTCTATTTTGTGATCAATAATGATCTCTAGTTCTTCTTTGGTTATAAATTCCTTTCTCCTCCACAGGTCTGAGAGGTAAACTATCCTATACCCTTCTAATTCATTTATAATCTCATTCTTTATGCCTAGGACATGAATCCATTTTGATAAGGATCTTGGTATATGGTGTTAAGTGTGGGTCAATGCCTAGTTTCTGTCATGCTAGTTTCCAATTTTCCCAGCAGTTTTTGTCAAACAGTGTAAATTGTAATCCCAAAAACTGAGGTCTTTGGATTTGTCAAATACTAGGTTATTAAAGTTATTGACTATTTTGTTCTTTGAATCTAACCTGTTCCACTGATCAACTAGTCCATTTTTTAGCCAATACCAAATGGTTTTGGTAACTTCTGCTTTATAATATAATTTTAGATGTGGTACAGCTAGGCCATCTTTAGTTGATTTTTTTTTTTCTTTAGTTCTCTTGAAATTTTTGACCTTTTGTTTTTTCATATGAACTGTTTTTTTTTAACCACTTTATGAAATTTTTCTTTAAGTGAGTTATAAGCCTTCTCTGTACTCTCTTTCATAGCTTCTCTTTCTTTTCCCCATTTTTCTTCTTACTCTCTTTTAAGATTTTTAAATAATTTCTTCTAGGAGTGCTTTGTGTGATGGGGATCAGGTTACATCCCCCTTTGGGGATTTGTCTGGAGACTGTCTGCTATTATTCTCCTCGGGGTTGAAAACCTGCTCTCTTTCTGGATAGTAGCTAACAATGGTTCATTTGTTTTTTTTTTAATTCATTTTTTTTTAAAGCTATTAGGTGTTGGAATCTTTACAAAGTGTTAAGACATTGGAGTTGATTTGATCTTAGAAGAATATATTTTGGGCTTGAAACTAGGTACTAAGTGGAACTGATTGAACAATGCTTGTGTTCACACCTTTAGAGAGCTCTAAGAACTCAATGGAGTTCACAGTTTGGGAGATTCAGGGTCTAGAAAGAGATATCTGAATTCACACCTTCTTTAGGACCAGAGAGCACTCTGGGAGATAACCCAGAATCCCTCTCCCTCTAGAAGGTGTAGTTAACCTTTGGGAGATCACATAAATATAGGGAGCTTTTGAAGCTTGGCTTTACTTCTGGTGGAACTGACTGAGGTACAGAGAGATTCATTGCATCTTCCAACTTGGTGCTGGCTGGAGGCTGAAGAAAGCAGAGGCAGAAACCAAGGACAAAGCTGCAAGATCTCTTGGAGCCAGGCAGAGAGATAGGTCTCTGAACTAACTGGGCTAATCTGGAAAGAGAAATAAACGTTTGCATTTTTACCAGCTGGCTGCGATTTTGGAGTAATTATTTATTTCAACTGAGACCAAGGCTGCCTCCAGGAAAACCTTCACAGTTAGGGTCTGCCTTTAGGGCAAGAAGGTTACCAGCTTCCTCTGCAGAGCAGGGATAGATTTCTAGACAGTAGCTATCCTGCAAACAGGCTGCAAAGAGCAGCTGAACTGAGGAAATGCTCTGGGAAAAGCTCCACACTGGAAATCTCTCTAACCTGGGTAGCACTGGCTGAGTTGGGGAGTACTGGGACATTGATGCATTGTTGGTGGAGTTGTGAATGAATCCAACCATTTTGGAGAGTAGTTTGGAACTATGCTCAAAAAGTTATCAAACTGTGCATACCCTTTGATCCAGCAGTGTTACTACTGGGATTATATCCCAAAGAGATTATAAAGAAGGGAAAGGGACCTGTATGTGCACGAATGTTTGTGGCAGCCCTTTTTGTAGTGGCTAGAAACTGGAAACTGAATGGATGTCCATCAGTTGGAGAATGGCTGAATAAATTGTGGTATATGAAAATTATGGAATATTACTGTTCTGTAAGAAATGACCAACAGGATGATTTCAGAAAGGCCTGGAGAGACTTACACGAACTGATGCTGAGTGAAATGAGCAGGACCAGGAGATCATTATATACTTCAACAACAATACTAGATGATGACCAGTTCTGATGGATCAGGCCATCCTCAGCAACGAGATCAACCAAATCATTTCTAATGGAGCAGTAATGAACTGAACTAGCTATACCCAGAAAAAGAACTCTGGGAGATGACTAAAAACCATTACATTGAATTCCCAATCCCTATATTTATGCACACCTGCATTTTTGATTTCCTTCACAAGCTAATTGTACAACATTTCAGAGTCTGATTCTTTTTCTACAGCAAAATAACGTTTTGGTCAGGTATACTTATTGTGTATCTAATTTATATTTTAATATATTTGACATCTACTGGTCATCCTGCCATCTAGGGGAGGGGGTGGGGGGGTAAGAGGTAAAAAATTGGAACAAGAGGTTTGGCAATTGTTAATGCTGTAAAGTTACCCATATATATATCCTGTAAATAAAAGGCTATTAAAAAAAAAAAAAAAAAAAAAAAAGAAAGTGTCACTGCTCCAGGCAGAAGCCCTTCCAAGAGCCCCATACCAAATGGGAAGTGTCTCTGCCCTGGGGAGCGCAGTCCTGCTGCGGAAGTTCTATTGCCCCAGGCCGATCCCTCCCTCCCACCCACAGAATAGAGGTTGCCCCTGGCTGAGCCCCCGCTGCCCTGCAGATTTGTGACTGTTCCAGGCAAAAGCCCCCTGCTGCAGAATATGGCTGCACAGCTGGGTCGTGGTCTGTGCTCAGTCACTCACTTCTGGTTTTGGGTGGGTACAGCCAGATCCTGTTAGAATCTGGCTTTTTTTGGAGTACACGCTATGGCTTTAATTTCTCTGCTGGTCTACTGCTTTGCAACCAAAGCAGAGCAGCCAACCTGTGGTAGAGTCCTCCCTGTAAATTTTCCAGCCACAGAGACCACCCTTGTTCTGGTCAGCTCAGTATGCTAGCCTCTCCTTCTATCTCCTTGCTTGGACTGGCCTGCTCCCACCACTCAAGACAAGCCTTTTCTGGCGATCTTCCAGATTATCTTTGCTGGTAAGTTGTTGTACTTCCAATCTTTGTGAATTTTACTAGTCAAGCACTATTTTTGAGGCTGAATTTGGTAATTAGTAGTGAGGGTATGAGAGGTACTTAGAAGGTTGCGTGTCTTCTCTGCCATCTTGGCTCTGTTTGGCCAATTTCTTAAAGCCCTTCTCACAGCCCTTGCCACAGAAATGGGAGCTCTGCATGTTCTCCTCCTTTGTTGTATGTCAGTAGAAGGGTATGAGTTATAAACCCAGCTATCCTGTAACCCTCTTTCCCTTCAACTGCAGAAGCACTGAATTGGATAGATGGACTTGAAAGGGCAGTGTTCTACCACCTTCAGTTTTGGGACTGTGTTTAAGATGGGATTTTGATTCTGAAATTGTATAAGTGAATTGTATGAGATAATTATTTTTAACTAGTATGTGTTAAAATTGTGAACTTGTTTAGTCTGCTATAAGATTTTAGAAATGTGTATGCATTTATGTTGAAGTATTGCTACTAAAAGTTTAAATCTGCATTTGATTTGATTTTAAGTTTAAAAATTGGGGTATTAAAACAAAGTTCTCTGGTGGCTTACCTAAAGAGTCACATGTTTGTATTTCCTAATTCAATGAAATATATATAAGGTACCGTGTTGCTTTCTAAATTGTATATATTGGGCAATTTGTAAAAATTGTATGAGCTGTGCTTTAACATTTTGTCAGCCTTGCTGGATATGTGATATAGATTTTGTGAAATTTGGTTCAAAGTTATTTAGATATTACCTATATTCTGAAACTGAAGGTTTGTCTTGCTTTTTCCCTTTAACAAAGAAATAAAAGCAAGAAAATCTGGTATATAGAAATATATGTAATTGCAAAACAAATCATATCTGAAAGGTAAAGATAAATAAGAAGGTATTGAGGAGGACTTCCTCCAAAGGGACAGAGCCTGATTCCAGAATATTCAAGTTAGATTTCACTGAAATGATACCACTGGGAAAACTGACACATTTACTGGTTATAGTGGACCACTCAATAGGAAAAAATGCTTTCCCCTGAGCTCTATTTCCTTAAGAGGGGTTAGTGGAATAACATTGGAACAAATTGTACCTGAGTATGGATTGATAGAGACTATTGATTCTTATAATGGAACATACTTTGCTTTCCTAAGGTTTTATAAGAAATAATGGGGAAGGATTACAAACTGAGTGACAATTCCATATACCTGGGCATCTGCCTTCATCAGGGAGAGTAGAAAGAATGACTCAGATTCTTAAGAAATTGGTTACTAAATTGATGTTAGATACTAAATTGCTTTGGACTAAATATTTGCCTATTGTTTTGTTAAAGAATTAGAACTGTCCCCAGAAATGATCTGGAACTTTTCTCATCTGAGATGGTTATTTGGTTTCCTTTTTTTTTTGGGGGGGGGGCGGAGAGGAAAAGGAAATACTCTCTTTTGAAACAAAGGGTAAGTTTTTAAGGAATTATATACTGGCAGTATCATCCCTTTCAGCCTTTGAAAGCAAGGATTGCTGGTCCAGACAATACTTTTGGAGTTTGCAATTCAGGAGAATGAGTGCTTACTAAGTTCTAGAAAGAGCAAAGTAGAGAAGACCTTAACAGATGTTACAGGTGACTGAGATCACTGAATAGACTGTTGAGGAAAATTTTAGCCTCTAAAATTGACTTTGCACCAGGGCAATTGAGAATGTTTTGGTTGGAGGGGAGATTGTGTTTAGTGGAATTTTAGCAATATTGATGTTGCATTCGTCATTTATATCTTCAGAAAAGTTTATGTGGACCCCCAGATTGGAGGAAGTTGAATCAATATTTTTTTGAAGAAGTTATTAATGTTAATTCTGAAAGAGTTCTTTAATGTGAAATTAGAACAGTCCCACCCATTTCTATATTCTAGAGTGTATGTGAGTTTTAATTGGCTGTACTGAGTCCTTTTAAAGCTGTTCCCATTGTTTACAGGGATTCTGAGAACAGTGGTCTATGTCTTTGTTCCTTTGAATATAGTTAATATCCTGAACATGTTTTGAAAATGATTTGTGCAATGTTGAATTTAAAATCATACTTAGATATAATTTATAAACTGTGAACTTTCTAGGATGAATCTCTTATTGTTATCAATGTAAAATTATAGTCCATACTTATTTAAGATATATGATCCTTGAGAGCTGAAAGATCCTTTCACTCGAAAGACTGATTGAGACTTGCTATTTGAGATAAAATCTCTTGGTACTACAGCTGATATTATTTGGAGTTTTGAATTCAGGCATGATTGCCTGATGTATTATCACTTCAGTAATCCACAATCTGAAAGAAATATGTGACAAGGTACTCAAAGGAATGTGATCCTGAATGTTAGTGGAGATTATTATGTGGGCAAGAGTTGGGAAGACAATCTTGGCCTCCACTTAAAGTGGGATCCTTCTGATTCAGTTTCCCAGTGGTATTCCTTTGAATAAGAACCCACATGAATATTCCTGAATCTGACTGTAAGGTAGAAAATTGTGACAATCACCTAAAATCAAACTGAACTAAGGATGCTTTATCTGTCCTATTTATTATCTCAGGCTAAGGCCTGAAGGACCAATTTGATGCTATGATAATCATGTTCCTGCTTTTTTCCTCTTTTAGCAAGTCTATAATTAGAGCAAGTGGTCAGTAAAAGCTATGAGCACAATTCAAATACATAAGATCTTGCAGTTTTCAGTCTGAAAATATGCAGTCATTATGTCCTAAATATGATATTAGCCTGAGATGTTGCTAGATGCATATATCTGTCTGTTCCTTTTAGCATTTGTGTTGTCGCTGACCATTGTGATAGCATATGTTTTTGAAGGGTTACTTACTCCCATGACTAGGATGCTGGGGGAATGATAGGTGTCCTTAGATAAGACTTGGGGGTACAGATCTCTAATTTATATGTTGAATAGGCTCATTAGATTCCAGGCCGTGGTCAAAATAATTAAGCAGACTAGGCCCAGAGGGACTAAAGGCTAAAGATGAGATGGTTGAGGAACTGTATCAAGAAGAGTATGAGAGGTCTTCAAAGGTTAATAAATAAGAGAAAGGATTAAATAGGATGAACTGAATGAAGATCTCTCATAGGAATATGAATAAACATATATTTCCATCCTGTTTCCCCCACCCCACGTTTTCATTAGTATTGAGTTCCTAATATGCTAAAAAGTGGACTTAGACTCTAAGTCCAGATGCCCAGCCAATGTGTAGAAGGGCCAGGAGGATGGAGGGGAAGCTTCCATATTAGGGTCCATATAATCCTGTGTTTTGCAGCTTGCACTTTGCACTCCTCAAAAGATGATACCTAGTCTGTTGGGAGTTGCCCTTTCTTGTGAGATTGTAATAAATCCTTTTTACTTTTTCTCTTCAGAGTCTCTGATTTTAATTTGAGTAAGGGTTGCTGTCCTACATAGACCTTTTATCACTCTTTCCCTACTCTTCCAATTATGGATAATAAACTCTCATATCTTTCAGATTTGTTGCCCTTTCCTCCAAATTTATTTTAATGACAAATTTATTGTTTTAATGTAAGGGAAAAAGTTGATTTCACTGATTAGAAAAAGGAACTGAAGCTAGTTTAAAAGTTGGGTTAATGAGGCTCCAAAGTAAAAAAAAAAGTCTACAGTATGTAATTTAAATTTTTAGAACTGCCTATTATTAACTCTCATATTTTTATCCCTGAAACCTTACATGGGGAGAACCATGCTTTAAACTCAAATCCCTCTGACTCTCATTGACCAACAATAGGTAGAAAGCTAAGAAAGTTTTCATTTATGTGAAGTAACAGTGTGAATAAAGTGTTGAGATTTTGATCTCATTCAGATAAAAAGGATATAGTAAACTATTTGGTTATTCTTCATAATATGGAAATAGAGAAATATATTTATGGCAATGAATTATTTTGAGTATAGAATGCAAAATTCTGTCTTTGAAGAACCAATAGGAAGGCATATTTTTGTTCTTAAGGAAGGAGTAGACATTCACAATTTCATTATGACATAGCAGAGGATATGTTTTTAATTTCCAAGTTTCAGAAAATCTTTCTGGATCCTAAAAGAGGGATGATAAACCAAGACTATCACTTTGAGTCTTTGGCAGTAAACTAACTGAAAGTAACAGGCCCTATAATTAGTGTTACCAGTAAATGGCACCTGGAAAATTGAGATTTTATATGATTCCATTTGTAAATATACATCCAGATGTGATTGAATATATTCTGCTCTCATTTTAAGTGAAATGTATTCTCCTCTTAGGATAATAGTGGTAAATCAGAACATAATGCAAAATGCATTTTCTTTATTTTTTTTTGGGGGGGGCATTAAGGCAAAAATGAATATGTCAGGAAGACTTTAGTTAAAATCAAGTCTCAATGAATTAAACATGTGACCTTAATCAAGTTATTAGACCTCTGTTTATGTTAATTTTCTTATCTGCAAAGAGATTTTAAAAAATTAGTCCTCATCTTCCAGGATTGTTGTGAGAATCACATAATTGTTTAGGGCATAGCACAATGACTGGCACATGACAAGCACTATATAAATGTTAAATGTAAGTACTTTTAAAAAATTTTCCTTTGTTCTCTGAAGAGGTCCATGACATAAAGAAGGAGATGACATGACTTGCAAGTGAATCGGATTTAAGTGAAGGAGGGTTGTTCAAAATCATCAGCCTCACTCTTTGCTTTGTAGCTGTCTAAATCCAGTGGCAAAATATAAATCAGGATAACTGGAGATGTCCCTGATACATTGAGATGCCTTGATCTTTTTAAGCCAAGATCTTTCCTGGTCTTAGTTTGTCTGAGGCAAAGCCTATTCGTTGATTAAGGCTAGGTAAAAATGAGGCAATAAATGGTTTGTTTTACCTATTTAAAAAAATTAATCTGAGAGGGAAAGACCCTCAGGGTTTCTGAACAAAATAGAAACAATTGCTATTTACACTCACCCTAATACATCAGAATCCAAACAATGACTTGGTGAGGCCTGGCTTGGGACATACTGTAGGCCAATAAATGAGAGCCACAGGTTTTGGGTTTTAAGGCATGGTCCACAAAAGAGAAAAAAATTTAGCCTGCAACCTCCAAGGTATCTTGCTAGATCCCAGGGACCAAAATTTATATTTCTTGGGCAAAAGTACACACAGGTAAGGATATGATTCCCTATGTGGACAGAGGAAGAAAAGGGGGAGGAGGAAGAAAGAAAAGGAGGTAAGAGGGTGGGAGGGAAGTAGGGAAGGAAACAAAGAAGGAAGGAAAGAAGGAAGGAAGGAAAGAAGGAAAGGAGGAGGAAGGAAGGGAGAAGGAAGGGAAGAAGAAAGGAAGAAGAAAGCAAGGAATAAGGAAGAAAAAAGAAGGAAAGAAGGAAGAAAGGAAGGAAGGAAGGAAGGAAGGAAGGAAGGAAGGAAGGAAGGAAGGAAGAAAAAAAAGGAAGGAAGGAAGAACCATGGCATAAGGAAGGAGATGTCATGACATGAAAATGAATTGGAATTAAGTAAGGGAAGATTGTGCAAATTCACCAGACTCGCTCCTTCTGGAGCCATCTGGGTTCACTGACAAGATACAGACTAAGATAACTGAAAATGGCCTCAAATGCAGAGGGAGAACTTGGGTTTTTTAAGCTAAGGCCTTTCCTAGGTCTTGGTTTTTCTGAAGCAATGCCCATTCAATGATTAAGGCTAGCCTTTATAAGTATTCTTTATTGGTCTTGAATGTAATCTATATAAAATGCAAAAAGTGATAAAAATGAATGATTTTCTATATAAGCTAATTTGAAAATGCATTTGATTGAAATGATATCACCCAACTGGTAAAAAATTTGTTTTATATTTCAAATACATGAAATTATGCATGCTATTATCCTATTTATAAATATTTTCTTATATTGTAAAATTTGAGAAATGATATCAGAAATGCTCTTGGAAAAGTGATTTCTCTATTAATCTAGATGCTGCTAGATTATGAATTGATTTGTTAAAAGAATGTATGGGGTCAAAATATTTTCAAACTCTTAAATATTTAAAGAAATGTATTTATTTTAAAGTGGTTAGCAATAATAACTTATTGCTGGGAGAAATATATTATAAGCCCTGTAAGTTATCCTCATCTGTGAGATTTCTTGGGATTTTCTATTTGGATTGGGTCATAAAATCTTATCAAACCTACTGACTATGTATTGTAATGTTTTGAAGTCTTGAAGTTTGAAAAAACTTCAGAAACTTATTGCATGACTCATAGTAAAGAGTGAGCTTTATCTAAGATTATTTGGCTATCATTTATGAAAATGATGAGATTTTTATCTGTAAATAAATAGTATATATATTGAAGTTACATTTTTGACTCAATTTTGTAACAATAGTCTTTAGATTCAAAGATTTTATTTTTGCTTTAGGGATTAATAAGCAATATGGACATATTAATTTTGGGATTTATTATGGTGAAACATGTTCTGAAGATTTTAAGACAATTATTATACATTCACTGTGTATGAGGCTCTAGAATGTGATTATTCTTAAATTATAAATGAAGGATGATGAAATATACTCATATTTCCTCATTGTTAATTGTTATGGAAACATGGGAAAACTAATAATGTCCTAGCCCTAAAATGTGATTAGTGAAATTTTACTGTTTGAGGCAAAATCTCTTGGGACTATAATTTGATATTGTACTGAGTTTTGATTTCAGATATGATTGACTGGATTGTCATTAAACCAATAGTCCACTATTCAAAGGGATTGTTATATGCTAAGGAAAGAGACTGTGGCCTGAGAACTTCTATAGGTGGATATTTAAGTCTAGGAAAGTTGAGGGGACAATCTTATGTGGGAAAGGTAGGATTCTCTTGATTCACTTTCCCTATTGTGTCATTTCCTTTCTGAACAGGAAATTTTCCCCTCTGGTTAATTCTAAGCCTGATTTTGATATCCTATGAATAAGTGTGGAACTTTGCCTTGTGGTTGGCTGTTAACTCTTGCCTCCTGGAATCAAACAGGACAAAGGGAGTTTCTCTCCCTCCCTCCCCATCTTCTGGCTTGTGATAGATTAATCTGTACCCTGGAAAGAAGTGTCTTAATGTTGTCATAAGAATGTCCCTCCTTTTCTTTTCAAAGCAAATTTTTACAATAAGTGAAGGTAAACTGGAGAAATTTGTTGCAACAATCTATCAATTAATACATTAATATGAAAACATATGAGTTGGTATAATAGGATACAAATATAAAAGATCTTATTATTGTTACACTGTTTTTGTGGTCAGTTCCATATTAGAGGTAAAAGAGTTCTTAGATCGGCCATTTCCTTGCTATTAGTTATCTATTAATGTATAAAATTAGTCCTTAAAGTACCTTACTTCTTCAAGGTGATAGGAAGATAATATATATGGCCTTAAAATGGGGGTTGGGTTGGGGTAGGAATAGGACAGAGTTATAAAAATTCTTTTAACTTTAATGGAGTAGTAAATTTTTGGAAAGCAATAAGTTTAGACTTTTGTCTAAGACCTGGGATAGCTGTCTATATCTATACATATATAGATATAAATACATATATGCATGCCACATATTTTATATATGTGTGATTACATATGTATTAAAAATTTATACATATGTATTTGTATGTGTGTTTGTGTGTATATGTGTGTGTAACATATGTGAATTTTTCTAATGGCTTATATAGACTTTGAGCATATTGTGATAAATTCTGAAAATTAGATTAAAGGGTTTTATATATAAAATTGCATTAACAATTTTAAAAACTTAAAGTCATGTTTTTCTCCCTTCTTATTTTGAATTATTTATGTGATAATATTAAGGGATGAGAGGACTCATATTTCAAGTCAGGTCCACTTCCTTCAGGCTGTGGATGCCATTGTCCATATCAGGTACAGAGTTTCTTGTACAGGCAGAGAGAGCAAATAGTATACAAAACCTAAAATTTTCAAAATTTCAGGCAAATTATGGACTTGTAATTTGTTATTTTTTTTTATAACTCTATTGTTAATAGGGTTAGATCCATAGAGTTTGAGTTGGTACTCACCGAACTAATTACTGGAAAGTCAATCAGTTTATACTTGTCACAGTTTACTAAATTATGCAAAGTCTTAGCACTAGCAAGACAGCCACATTATCTAGAAAATTTCCTCAGGTGAACTACAACCTGCAGATGGTTGAAGAAATGCTATCAGACCTACCTGATTCATACACAGCTGTTTGAGAGATGCATAGAAAGTACTTACCAGAACTCTAAAGATGATGGATGCTGCAAAAGGATTTGCCACCCCTAAAACTACTGCTGTGTTGAATTTTCTTATTCATTTTATTGTAACTTTATTTATCATTTTACTATATTGAACTGCCAAAATTTATGGGCTACAAATATTTAGAACTTTTCTTTGACTAAAGTTTGTGGATTTTCTCATATGTGTCCTCATAGGCATTGTGTACTGTTCATATTTACAATGCCCTCCATGATGCCAAGAACTGATCCCCAAGCTAACTGCACATTTATAGGCAACATATATAGGCAGTTAAGGATAGAGGACTAATTATAGTGTATGGTTAACACCTCAAGGAAGGAATTATTGAAATTTATGTAGCATCCTCCATCATTTCCAGTATAAATTGTCTTTCTTTTTTTTTATCAGCCTGATTTGGATAGTGGTGGCAGGAGGGAAGTTTTGCAGAGGGAAAGCTAGTCTGCAGCATGTAATTTTAAGCCTCTTGTCCTATATGCCATATAGCAGGTAGGCACATGAGCTTTCATCCCATCCCCCTTTTTGTCTAATTTCATTTTTCTATGATGTAACAATTGGGGAGGAGCTGAAATTTAATGGTTCATTCCCTTTTGGAGACATATACCTATCAGAATAATCTGTCTCTTATGATGAAAGGTTGTCTTTAAAAGCTATGTGGTTCGAATCCCTGGGGCTGATCCTCAGTGATCAGCCAGCCAATGTGTTTCTGCCTTGGCATTTTTAAATAAACTCCTTTTTAATTCTCTGTCCTGAGTTTTGCCTCTTTTATCAGAGTGAAAGGCCTGAACATAAAAATTTCTTTTTAACACCAGAAACAGGCAGGCTGTAAGAGGATTGTTATCACCTCCTCTGTCTTTTTCTTGCTTTGCCAGACGGATATTAAAAAGCCATTTCATCTAACATTTGGCCTATGTCCAAGAGAGGGAACTAGGAAAGAATCCCTGGGTTGAAAGCAGGCAAAAGCAGTCATAAGCTTCCCCCTTTTGCTAGCCTCCGGAGAGAGAGGTTAACAAATCCAAGTTTAGTAGATAGCTAGATGGAACAGTGGATATCGAGATGGTCTGAGAATTAAAAAGACCTGAGTTCAAATTATGATTACAAGCTGTGTGGCCCTGGCACAAATCTCTGTGTGCCTGAGTTTCCTTAATTATAAAATAGGAATAATAATCGCACCTGCCTCACAGAGTTGTGAGGACTAAATGAACTTGCAAAATACAGTTACATAAATACTAGCTGCTATTATTGTTATTGAAGACCCACATAGTGATTTTAAGAGGGATGTTGATAAATTTATGAATGTCCAGTGGAAGGAGACCAGGGAGGTAAGGATCTGGAAACCTTGTCCTAAAGGGATAAGGCCAGGGAACTAAGAATATTTAGTCTAGAGAAGAGAACACTGTTGTTGTGGTTATTATTGTTGTTGAGTCATTTCAGTGACTGTGATCTCATTAGACATTTTCTTGGCAAAGATACTGAAATGGTTTGACATTTCTTTCTTTAGATCATTTTATAGATGAGGAAACTGAGGTAAAGGGATTAAGATGACTTGCCCACATCACATAGCTAAGCTAATAAGTGTCTGGAGATATATTTGAAGACAGGAAGATGAATCTTTCTGACTCTAGGGCTGGCATTTTATCCACTATGGCATTTGGTATATTGAATTTCCAATTGTTTTTTTTCCTTGAAATGAGTTTTGCAGTTTGCACAGAGGCTATTTCAGACATGAAATGGTAGCTGGGTAGAAGAGTAGATAAAATTCAATGGCTTGAATTAAAAATGAGCTGAGTTCAAATCTCAGACACTTGCTTAGACACTGAGCAAGTCATCTAACCTTTATTTCCCTCAGTTTCTTCATCTGTAAAATGGGAATAATAATAGCACCTTCCTTAAAGGGTGATTGTGAAGATCAAATGAGATAATATATGTTAAAAAAAAAAACAACATCTAGCATAGCCCCTGTAACACAGTGAATTCTAAATGAAGATGTTATTAATCTTGTCAAAGACCAGAACTTATAGGAGTAGAGAGAAGAGCCTCCTGAGTCATAACCTTCCAAACCTTGTAAACACTGAGATTGCATATTGTTGCTTAGGCAATTTTTTTTTTTTTATTTTATTTTATTTTTTTATTTATTTATTTTTTTTTTATTTAATAGCCTTTAATTTACAGGATATATACATGGGTAACTTTACAGCATTAACAATTGCCAAACCTCTTGTTCCAATTTTTCACCTCTTACCCCCCCCACCCCCTCCCCTAGATGGCAGGATGACCAGTAGATGTTAAATATATTAAAATATAACTTAGATACACAATAAGTATACATGACCAAAACATTATTTAGGCAATTTCTTTTAGTTCCTTTAATCTTGAGAGAAATCTTGCCAATGTGTTTATATGTCCTAATGGCTTATGTATCTCTATGTGAGGATGTATGGAAGTGAATCTATGCATATGTGTGTGTGAGTATGTGATGAATGTAAAAGTGTGGAGGATTGTTGGTGTATGTGGAGGTGAACATCAACCACATGCTACTGTATATGATGTCTAATTGCAAGCATAAATGCACATCTAAGGGGGAAGGGAAGTAATGTTTGGAGTTTCTTTGAATGAAGATGAATCCTGGAAGTCAACCCAGTCCTTCTAATGCTAACGCCTTCTAAAGTCTAATAACACTGAAGTCAAAGCTCAAAGGGGAGGCACCCCTCCCCCCAACCTAGCCTGTCAGCCCCTAAATTCCTTCCTCCAAAAGGAAAACCCCATCTATCCCATGCCTTTGTGACCAGAAAACTCCTTACAGAAGTGTGGTATTGTTGGTGAAGGACTGGGCTTTGGAGATCGTTGAGTTCATATCTAGCTTCTGACACTTAGTAGCTGTGGAACTTTAGGAAGGTTTCTTAACTTCACTGATTCAAGTATTCTCAGCTGTAAAATTAGGACAATAATAGCATCTATCTCACTAATTTTTGATGAGGGTCAAATGAGATAATATAACTAAGATGCTTGATAAACATTAGAGGACCATATAATGCCAGTTGTTATTTCATCTCTCATCACTCACTATTACTACTTTTGAACAAGAAGGGATGTCTTCTTTTTAGCCTATAACTGTAGTATTTTTCATTCTACCACCATCATTTATTATAGATATGCTATTTTAGGGGGCAGTTGGTAGATGCAGTAGAGGAACACTGGCCTCCTCACTTAGGTTGTAGGTATTGTTTGTCCTTCATTCTTGAGGAAGACCACGATATCAGAAGGTGATATCATGACATGTCAAGTAAATTAGGTTTAAGTGGGGCAAGACAGTGCAAACTAACCAGCTTAATTTTTTTCTCCAGAGTCATTTGGGTTCACTGGCCAGATGTCGATTGAGATGACTGAAGATGGCTCTGGATGCAGTGGGAAACCTTGATCTTTTTAAGCTAAGTTCTTTAATAGGTCTCAGTTTGACTGAAGTAATGCCCATTCAGTGATTAAAGGTATATAAGAATTGAGGCAAATAATGGCCTCTTTTACCTAGTCAAAAAAAAAATAGTCAATTTGGGAGGGAAAGACCCTTAGGGTTTCTGGCTAAAATAGAAATAATTTCTGTTAACATTCACTCTGAAATAATAAGGGTCTAAAGGATGACCAATTGGAGCTTAGCCTGGGATCTATTGGTATGGGTCAATCAATTTGAGCCACAGTGATTTGGGTTTAAGGCATGATCCTTAAGAAAGAAATCTTTTAATGACAAATGTTGGAGGGGATGTGGGAAAACTGGGGCACTGATATATTACTGGTGGAGTTGTGAACTGATTCAACCATTCTGGGTAGCTATTTGGAACTATGCCCAAAGGGCTATCAAACTGTATACTCTTCGATCCAGCAGAGTTTCTACTGGGCCTGTATCTCAAAGAGATCTTAAAGAAAAAGACCCACATATGCAAAAATGTTTGTGACAGCCCTTTTTGTAGAGGCGAGGAATTGGAAACTGAGTAGATGCCCATCAGTTGGAGAATGGTTGAATGAGTTAAGGTATATGAATGTTATGGAATATTATTATTCTATAAGAAATGATCAGCAGCATCATTTCTTTTTTTTTCTTTTTTTTTTTTTTATTTAATAGCCTTTTGTTTACAGAATATATGCATGGGTAACTTTACAGCATTAACAATTGCCAAACCTCTTGTTCCAATTTTTCACCTCTTACCCTCCACCCCCTCCCCCAGATGGCAGGATGACCAGTAGATGTTAAGTACATTAAAATATAAATTAGATACACAATAAGTATAAGCAGCATCATTTCAAAGAGGACTGGAGAGACTTACATGAACTGATGCTAAATGAAATGAACAGAACCAAGAGATCATTATACACAGCAACAGAAAAATTACATGATGATCAATTCTGATAGATGTGGCTCTTTTCAACAGCATGTGATTCAGGACAGTTCCAATGGTCTTGTGATGAAGAGAGCCATCTGACCAAGAGATAGAACTGTGGGAACTGAGTGTGAATCATAACATAGTATTTTCCCTCTTTTTGTTGTTGTTTGCTTGCATTTTGTTTTCTTTATAATTTTTTTCCTTTTTGATCTGATTTTTCTTTTGCAGCATGCTAATTGTGGAAATATGTATAGAAAAATTGCACATGTTTAACATATATTAAACTTGTTACTTGCCATTACTTGCCATCTAGCGGAGGAAGTGAGGGGAAGAGAGGGAAAAATTTGGAATGTAAGGTTTTGCAAGGGTGAATGTTAAAGATTATCCATGCATATACTTTGAAAATAAAAATCTTTAATAAAAATAATAACATAATAAAATAACAATAGACAATATCAAAAAGAAGGAAGGAAAGAAAGAAAGAAAAAAGAAAGAAATCTTCCCCATGAATTTCTAGGTGTCTGGGGAAATTTATGTAGGTAAGGTATATCCTGAGGAAAGAATGGGAGTTTCACAAAGCAAGAAGGTTGACTGTGATACTGGGATATCACTAAACGTGTTTGTTTAGTTTGAGAATATTGCCATATAGCTTATGTTGGCTTGATTAAATGGATTTATTTTTAAATTTAGTTTAAAGGATCACAAAATGGTCAAGTGGCTTACTTTAAAGGATTTCTGCAAAGAAGCCACAGTTTAGAGAAAAATGCTTTTAATTCAATAATAAATAAACAACAAGAAACTGGCAGAGTTTCTCTTTCCTCAGATTTGACAAGAAGTTGGCAAAAACAATTGATATTTTCAAAAACATATTTACATTCACTCTCCTTATGATGAGCCCTCTCCTCTAAGTGCAGGTTATATCTTAAGGCATTGGTTAATGAAAGTGTGAAATCATCATGATGAACATTTAAAAATAATTAATTTTCAGTTCTAAGTTTTCTCTTTCCTATCCACCCCTCTCCCTCTCATTGAAAAGGCAAGAGACAAGCTACCCGCTACATAGTCAAGTAAAATATTTCCACATTAGTTTATACTGTAAAAGGAAAAAAAAGTAAGAAAAAAAAAGTGAAAAAAATATGCTTCAATCTTTACTCAGAGTTCATCGATTCTATGAACATGGTTTTTAAGAACTAAGCTTTTTGTTGCTGAAAACAAAGCAAGTGTGTCACCTTAAAAAAAAAACAAAACCTCTCATATTGGCACATTTAAAAAACTTGAAAAAGAGACAAAAAGGTTTTCAGTATTGTTAAATAAAGGGGAGAAAACATTTTAAATGTTTATCATGTTTTTATTTCATCTTTTTAAATTTCCATTTTTGTGCATGTTTCATAATGTCTATAGTACATTAGTATAATTGTATATGTGTATAATTTATAAATAAATTAATTGTGCACATGTAACACCTCTTCTGGGATAATTCCCCTATTCACATTATTACTGGCAAGCCCTGTCTGAAGAGGTCAGAAAATTATTTCTTCCCTCTTGGTGTTACCAAATGGGGCCGGCATTTCTACTATTATTGCTCATGAGAAATGTAGCAATCCTATGTGTACCCCAATATTGATCAACTAATTGAAACCAATTAACTGAAACAGTTGTTAAAAGGAAAATTCTTTGTTCCGGTTTTTACTCTGATTAATAAGGCAAAATTCAGGAAAAAGAATTAAAAGAAGTTTATTAAAAGTATGTCAGTTAGTAACATGTTGATGGTCTAATTGCCAGAGATCAGCAAGTGATGGAACCATCTTTTATTGATAACTTTTGTAATGAGATAAAGACATTTCAGATAGTTCCAGATCAGTCAAAGGGGATGAGCCACTAAATCTTAGCACTTCCCTAATTGCTGATCTGTGAGGGCTAACAGATAGGAACTATGTGTTGCAAATCAGGTACAAAGGCTGAAGACTGGGTGATGCTTCTTCCAACAGAATCTCTTTCAATAGAGCCTCTCCCAATACTGACAAATAGGGCTAAAAACAGTGGGTACTTTTAATACAGTACAGCAAGGACTGTTATAAAACAGTTATAAAACAATCCCCCAAATTGGGAACACACACTCCCCTTTCACATGCTCATACTCATACAACTATTCTATGGAATTCTGGTTGAGCATATGTGACTCAGGAGCACTACACATACATTGAGAATATATCCCCAATTTTATTTTATTTTTTACTAATAAGGCTGTATAATCAAAAAAATGTTTAAAGACCACTGATTTGAAGGACAAGAAACTATTTTGTACAGGGAATATTAGGCTACAAATTCTATACAGATAAATTAATTGTAAGTATATAGCTATAGACTTCAGCTTTATCCAATTCAGGAAATAAATCTTCAGAGATCCTTTATGTCAGTGTCTCTCACTATTTCCCTAAACTCAATTTATCTCATTCTAGTATTTTCTATTTAGTGCTTTAAAGAGTTTGATTTCTTCTCCTAGTTTCCTCCTTCCCCTATCCCCGAGTCTAAACTCTCTCATCTTTTTACTCTTTAAAGAGTAAATACTGAAGAGTTGGACACAACTAATGGAAATAATAAAAAAATCATATATGTTCAGAGTTGGAAGAGATTTCAAAGGTTGCCATGTAGTAAAGGCAGTATGGTTTGCTGAAAAGTATGCTGGATTTGGAATGTGGAACACCTAGACTCAAATTCTGGTTTGGTCACTTATATTACTTATGTGTATACTAGAAAACGACTCAACCAATCTTGGACTGAGCTTTCTTATTTGTCATATGACAGGGCTGGACTTTTTAAACGATCTCAAAGTGTAATCTCACCTAAAATTTGAGTCCATTTTAAAGTACCCTAACAAGTGACCAGTCAACTTTTGCTTTCATAGTTAATAGAATTAGCATTCTAAGACAATAGATTTGCAGTTCAATAAGACTTCAGAGGCCACCTAATCAAACTTCTGTTTACAGGTGAGGAAACTGAGGCTCAGGGAGGCTGTGAGATGCTTAAGTTCACACAGGTAATAAAATTAAGAGGAGAGCTTGAATGCAGAACCATGGACAGATAGTGTTCACAGAAACAACTAACATGAACTTGTATAAACTTTGAGAGATAGTGAAGGATAGATGGACCTGAATGCTTACTATGATCCATGAAGATATTTAAAGTAAGACTGAGCTAAACACTGAACAACAGCAACTTCTGACCTCAGATCTTCTTCCTCCTGATTAGCATCTATTTTATGTAGGTAGGCCTCATCAGTTTCACTTTAAAGGGTCTCGGAAGCTGTCTTTGGAATTTGGGACTAGGAATTAAGTAACTTTTTTTGGTTTACATGCTGATGAAAAATCCTACTGCTTGAGAACTGTCTGGTTGTTGTTCAGTTGTATCTGACTCTTTATGATTACATTTGAAGCTTTCTTGTCAGAGAAACTGCAGTGGTTTGCTATTTCCTTCACTGGCTCATTTTATAGATGAGGAAACTGAGACAAACAGGGTGACTTGCTTAGTGTCACATAGCAACTAAGTATGTGAGGTCAAATTTGAAATGAATGTATAGAAAAATTCTCACTGTTCCACCAAGATTCCTTTTTGACTCAGCATGGTCAGTGAAGGGAATAACATTTTATCTGAATTCATAATGAGAAATTTTTTTATCTCATGTTTGAAATTGAACATGTTTAAATTCATATTCAGAATTGGCACATAAAATGACTTCAAGTAAAATCACTGAATTGATCCCAGTTAGACTCAAGCACTAACATTTAGTTAACCAGGAACCCCACCTAAAGGGTCAATTTTGAATAGTTCAAGGATGCTTAGGAAGTTACTTATACTTTTGGGGTGGCAAGAAGAGCTTTCTATTGGATAGAGATGACCTCCACAGGGGAAAGACTGAACTCACAGAAAGAGAGTGCATACCACTAGACTGAGGCAGAATATTTCTATACTTTGAGAATCATGGGGGAGAACATTACCTTCTGTTGTTTTTCTCAAATGTTAAAAAGATGGGAGAAAGATTAAATTATTAACCACGGGGTGTTATTTCCACACATCTACCTTCTCTTTTCCCCATTGTGCCCTTGGCTTCCTCTGAATTGTTCAGGACATTGTTTGATCCCAGAGGATAGACAATCTTCCCTGCTTCCCTGTTGCAATCTTCCCTGTTCTGTGATACATAATATATTCTAGGTCATTTTTCTATCACCTTTCATCCATTTCTAATTCAGATGTAGGTTTTCCTTCTCCCCAAGTACGCAAAATGAGAACTGGAGTAGAAAGAGACACATTCTAAAGAAATGAACAAGTATGTAACTTGGAGGCAAGATGGGGAGAAGAAGGTCCTCTCTCCTGAGGCACTTGAGAAACAGTGTGTTGTGAGGAACAGAGTTCTGGACTTGGGAGTCAGGAAAGCTCTGAATTCAAAGTTTACCTCTGATGTGGTGACCAGATCACAATTTCTATGAATCTCAGTTTCCTCACTTGTAAAGTGAATATTATTGTTTTTTAAAAAGATTTTTAAAATTATTATAGCTTTTTATTTACAAGATATATGCAATGGTAATTTTTCAGCATTGACAATTGCAAGACCTTTTATTGCAATTTTTCCTCTCCTTCCTCCCACCCCCTCCCCTAGATGTCAGGATGACTAATACATGTTTAATATGTTAAAGTATAAATTTAATACAATATAAGTATACATGTCCAAACAGTTATTTTGCTGTATAAAAAGAGTTGGACTTTGAAACAGTATACAATTAGCCTGTGAAGGAAATCAAAAATGCAGGCGGATATAAATAGAGGGATCGCGAATTCTATATAGTGGTTCATAGTCATCTCCCAGAGTTCTTTCACTGAGTGTAGCTGGTTCAGTTCATTACTGCTCTTTTGGAACTAATTTGGTTCATCTCATTGTTGAAGAGGGCCATGTCCATCAGAATTGATCATTATATAGTATTGTTATTGAAATATATTATGATCTCCTGGTCTTGCTTGTTTCTCTCAGCATCAGTTCATGTAAGTCTCTCCAGGCCTTTCTGAAATCATCCTGCTGGTCATTTCTTACAGAACAATAATATTCTATAACATTCATATACCACAATTTATTCAGCCATTCTCCAATTGATGGGCATCCACCCAGTTTCCAGTTTCTGGCCACTACAAAGATGGTTGCCACAAACGTGAATATTATTGTTGTAATATCTTCACTTACCAGGCTGTTGTGAGGATTGAATGATATAATATATATAAATTTTAAAGTGATAGAATATTTAAGTGCTTACTGTGTGCCAGACACTATGTATTGGGGGCACAAATACAAGTAAGCAAGACAATCCCTGGCCCTGAAGGAACTTATATTCTAATGTGCAGAAGATGACACATAAAAGAGAACTGGAAAGGAGAGGGGCCAGACAGGGGTGCAATTGACATATCTGGATTCAGGGAGTTGTTGTTGTTCAATCCAGTTCTTCATTGTGAAGACCACGTATTTTAAAATCAGCTGGAGTGAGGAATTCAGGTTAGGGGAAAATTGTCAGTCTTTATTCTCAGTGAAGAAAGATCGGAGGTGGAAGAGAATGGGCAATAGCAATGTGTGTAGCTGAGTCAAAAAGCTAGCTAGACCAGCAGCCACACGACCAGCAGCTAGGAGTATCGAACCCAGGCCCAATCTCTCCCAGCTTCTCTTCCTGTCTCTCTCTGCCTCCACCCACCAAAATCGTCATTTCCTCTACAACACATCAGGACTTGCACAGAGAGTGGGCAGGGGCCATTCTTTATCCAATCATGTCTATTAATAGAATATAGTCCAATTACTATTACTCACATACTTGGGGCCTCAGTGCATCAACTCAAACCTCAGCCCATTACACTTCATGACCCCATCTGGGATTTTGTTGGCAAAGATGCTGAAGTAGTTTGTTATTTCCTTCTCCAGCTCATTTTACAGATAAAGAAACTGAGGCAAACTGCCCAGGATCACACAGCTAGGAAGTATCTGAGGGCAGATTTGAACTTAGGTCTTCCTAACCCTAGGCCTGGCCCTCTGAGACCTAGCCCTCCCCATTACATGCCTTCCATTCCCCACTTCAGAAGCCCTTTTGCCTTTACATTCTATCTCCAGTCATCCTTATTCTGCAGTCTCTCCTGATCCTTGCCATAAGCAAGGGCTTATCCTAGCTTTCCTCCCTGGTCCCTTCTTTCCCTATCCTTTGCTTTTCTCAATCCATGGTGACTCTGATTGTAATCGACATTGATAGTGATTTGACAGAGCATATCTCAGATACTCACTTCATCACTCAGAATCACTTGACTCCTGACAATCTTTCTACTACCTTCAGCTATCATGAAGGAACAAAAGACCCTGGGACTGAATAGCAGAAAACCAGGATTTTAGTCTTAGCTTTGCCACATACTAGTTATTTGAGTAACCTTGAATGAATTTCACTTCTCTTTGCACCTCTGTTTCTTCCTCTATAAAATGAGTGGTTCAAATGAGATGATTGCTAAAGTCCTCTGACTCATTAAAATGTCAGAGGATTCTAGGAATCCACATAATCTTTTCTGATATCTTTCTTTCTTTCTTTCTTTCTTTTTTTTTTGCAGCTGCTGTTTGGGACTTTCTAGGAGTTTCTCTGAGCAAATGAGATAATAGTTGTGAAGCACTTAGCCTGAGCAAGCTGTATTTTTTGTTTAATGATGAGGCAAATTGTATTGAGGGTTTTCTTTCTTTCTTAGATATTTGTCCTTCTGGCTTTATTTGCCACTTAGTTAATTTTTGTTCATAGCCAAGTGATTTGCTCAAGAAATTTGCTCTGATGAGAAATGTTTCCTCTACCTAACAAAAAGGTATGAAGTGGAAATATAGTGGAGGATAGGCTCCAGCTATATAATGGCAATATCCCAGGCAAGAAGGAATGGAGAGGAAGAAAGAAGCATTTATTAATCACCTATTATAAATCAGACACTATGCTAAGAGTTTTACAAACATCTCTTGATCCTTACAATCACAAGAGTTAGGTGTTATTATTATCCCATTTTACAATTGAGAAACTGAGGTAGACAGAATTTAAATGACTTGCTTAATTTAGGTTTTCCTCAACCATAGATCTGGCTATATCCATTCCCTATGCAATAAAAACTCCAATAGCTTCCTCTTGCTTCTAGGAAAAAGTATAAACCTCTCTTTTTGCAACTTATTTCCAGCCAATCTTTCTAACTTCATTATGCATTACTGTTCTTCTTGCATTCTAGGATCTATTCAAACTAGTTTGTTTTCCTGGCACGTAAGACTCCATCTCCTGTCACCTTGTTTTTGCCCTGGTCATTCTAGTCTGAAATGCACATCATCTTCTCTTTCCCCTCATAGAATTTCTCACATTTTTCCAGCATACATCTCAGTCATTGTCTTTTATAAGGAACCTTTCCTGATCCCCATAACTGTTAGTTTTTTCCTTTCCTATCTATTCTGTATATACATACATACACACGCATATATATATTTTCTTCACCTATAGAATTTACACTCCTTAAGAATAGTAATTTTTTTTATTCATCTAGCCTATCGATCAGTCAATTGATTTATCTATCTATCTATCTATTGTTAGTTTTTATATCCCCAGTGCCTCGCACAAGTCTGGAAAACAGTAGACACTTGATAAATGCTGGTTGGTTGATTGATTCATTTGGGATTCATTTATTCCCAAAGGAATATAGCAAAAATCACAACTACTGTATTAGCTATTTTTCTCTCATTACCAGGGAAGAGTATGTTAATAAATGCCTGGCAATTGGCTTCTCTACACAAATATACAACGGACACATTTTAGAATTTAATCTACCTTGTTAACATTTTCTCCATCACATGGTATAATCCTTTCATTTTATTGATGAGAAAACCAAGCATCAGGGAGAAGAACTAATTTGCCCAGGGTTACACTGGCAGAAAAGCAAAGTGATAGGTGCAGCTAGTTGGGACCAGAGTCAGTTGTCAAATTCTCAGGGTGAGCATTTATATCTCAGGAATGGGTAAATGCTAAATCCAGGCTTGACATTACTTTGTCAATGATCTAAACTTAAGAAAGCATCGTATCATGTGTAGTTTCTTCTAGCTCCTATTTTTTGATCTCTTACTCTAAAAATATAGAGCAAATTCACTTTGTTCCAAGGCTAATGGTCCTGAATTGAGGGGAAACCTAGCAGGACATTTTGGCTTGAAAAGAGTTTGTATGAAGCAAAGTAATGTTAACTACAAAGAGTCCCCAAAGTCTTAGATACTTTTTATATCTGGAAAGGTAATTGAAAACTAGGCTATGAAGGGATTTAAATATCAGGTGACAGAATTTATATTTGATACTAAAAAGAATAGGGAGTCATCAAAGATTTTTGAGCAAGGGGAGTGACATGGTTTGATCTGTGTTTTAGGAATATTAATTTACTGGCTGTGTAGAAGACAGATCAGAGAGAGGGAGATAGTGATAGTTGGAAACCCAAGTATATAATAACAAAAGTCCAGGCAAAAGGAAATGAAAGTTAGGGAAGAAGCATTTTTGAATTATTTACTATATACTAGGCATTGTGATAAGAGCTTTACAAATTCTCACACAAGCATTGGAGTTACTATTACCATTTTACAGTTGAAGACATTGAGGTAGATTGAAGTTAAATGACATACTTAGGGTCATACAGCTGGCAAATGTCTGAAGCTGGCTTTGAACTTAAGGGCTTTCCAAGAGAAAGAGAAAGTGAGGGGGAATTGGGGGGAGGGAGAAAGAGAGATAGAGAGAGAGATAGAGAGAGAGTGAGAGAGAGAGAGAGAAATGTGGGAGTCATCCACATAGAAATAATAAGATATAATAATTAAATCTATGGGGTATAACTTGTCTGCCAAGAACAGGGAAGCACTCTTTACCTAGTCATTAGAGGTCACAGATAGGCACTACACTGACCAGAGTTCTGAAGTCTTTCAATGTTACTTTCCTTTACATTGCTGGTGCTTGGTGTCAAGGTTAATAGTTTTGCTTTACTTTCTGATATATCATTTGATCATCAGTCTCCTTGAAGATAGAGAATATTTTTCTTTTTGCTTGTGTTTGTCTCTCTCCAACCCAGAGCATTGGGCTTGAAATCAGACTCATCTCTGTAAAATAATCTGGAGAAGGAATTGGCAAACCACTCCAGCATCTATGCCAAGAAAACCCCCAAATAGGGTCACAAAGGGTTGGACATGACTGAAATGATTCAATAACAACAGCACCCACACACCAAGCATTTGACACAATGCCTGGCACATATTAGGCATTAACAAATACTAATAGATGCACTTCAACTTGTTTTGACTTGATTTACCAGCTTCAAAACTGGTTTTCTCTGGAGATTTTGATGAACTTGGTCACCTACTGTCATTTGATCTTCCTCCTCATACTACAATTCTACATAAGAAAACTCTTTTATGCCTATAGTAAAAATTACAGACATTTTCTTGCAGAAAGAGAGAGGAGGCTCATCCCCTCACAGTAAGATAAGCTGGGATTTAATTAATTGTAACATGTCGGTCATTAGGTAATAGTGTAATGACAGAAGCTTCTGCTGATAGATAAGGAATGAATACTAAGAAAGGAGGATTGCCTAGTAAGAATGTGCTCATATGTCTCCAGCTCTAATTCTAATGACTAATAGTGGATATTGAGATAGAAAGATCCCTGGAGTGGAGAAGAATAAACCACTAGGTCACATTGGCTGCATGTCTTTTGTTAATCCTCATGAATGCTAAGGAATTATGTGATGGGAAGAGAAGGATAGACCATGTTACCAAGGAATTATGTTAGGAAGAAAAGTAGAGTTTGTCACAAAGTGGGAGGCAAGGAGACTACTAGTGGGTAACCTGGGTGGTCCATTGTGGCTGGTGTTTGTCCTTCATTCTTGAAAAGGATCATGGCATCAGGGAGGTGATGGCATAAGAAGCAAGGGAATTGGATTTAAGTGAGGGAGGGCTGTGCAAGGTCACCTGCCTCACTTTTCCCTCCAGAGTCATCTGGGTCTAGTGGCCAGATATAGGTCAGGATGACTGGAGATGACCCTGATTAAAAGGGGAGACCTTGGACTTAAAAGGTCTTCTAAAAGGCCAAGGTCTTCAACAGGTCTCAGTCTGACTGGGGCCACACTCATTCAAGGATTGGGATGAGGTAGCAATTGAGGCAAAGAACCCCCTCTTTCATCTAGTTCAAAATAAATCAGTGAATCTGGGAAGATACTCAGAGTTTCTTATCAAAGCAGAAATAATTGTTATTTACATTCTGAGTCAATCATGATTCATACAATGACCAAATGGGGTTTGGCCTGGGGTCTATTGGTGGCCAATGGCAAGAAAAATCCCCAAGTTGTTAATTGTATACTTTGGGGAAAACTTCTAGACAATGTGAACAAGAGTTGCACAGGATTGACTGACATGCATAGATAGGTTGCTATTTGCCTGAAGGTGAAGTCTTCTGAAATACCACTACTACTACTATTACTACAACAACAACAACTTCTACTATTACTACTGCTATAGCCACTACCATCACCATTACTGATGCTGCTATTGCTACTACCTCTTTGAGTCTCAAAGATCCCATCTGCGAAAGGGGAGAAAATAGTAACATCTACCTTATAGGGTTTTGAAGTTCTAATAAGAATATACGTAAAATGCCCTTTTCAAACCTTCAAGCTTGTTTGAATGGAAGTTTTTTTATAACTTTGTGAAAAAGGTGCTTCAAATAATATATATTTATGCTGATCAGCTGTATCAATGAGGCAGACAAATCATACTGGTCAGAGATAGCAAGGTGCCCTGAGGAAGAGAAGACAGTTGAATCAAACCATTATCACCATTTTAACATCTCAACAAAAAACCCAGGACATGGAACCAAGAGAAACAGAACTTCCAAGAACTCCAGCCCTGCTTCCAGCCCTAACCTCTAACTGTTATTAAGGAAGACTATCTAGTCCCATGCTTGGGATCCTGAGAGATTAAGTGTCCAGTTTCACAAGAGCAGTTTGTCTAAGAGGCAAAACTTGAATCTAGTCTTTCTGATTTTGAGATTTTCTCTCTATCCATTATTCCATGAAGCAGCATGGCACAGTGGGTAGGTTACTGGAGTTGGAGACAGGAAGACTGAGGCTCAAATCTTACCTCAAGTACCTTGTGGATATGTGATGTTGGTATTGGCATCCTGTGCCCAACTTACTTAACTTCTATGACTTCAGTTACCTAACTTGTGAAAGGATGAGTCCGGCCATGAAAATCTATTAAAAAACATATAATCTTATGAATCTTATGAACTTTTAGGATATATTGAGGACAATGCTTTGTGACAAGATACCATCAAATTGCTAATTATTATTATTTTTAATCGGGCAGTTTGATGGTATAATTGATAAAGTGTGGAGCCTGGAGTCAGGAAAACTCTTCTTCCTGAGTTCAAATGTGGCTTCAAACATTCCTAACTGTGTGACCCTGGACAAGTCATTTAATCTTGTTTACCTGTTTTCTCATCTGTAAAATAAGTTGGAGGAGTGCTAAGGTCCAACAAGTCATGAAAGTGGGAAGTTATCTGGAATGAATATACAGACTCAAATCATCTCCAGGTCAAGGGGTAAAGCTTTATTATGATGCTTAATAAGAGGGCAGAGTTCCTAATGAATTCACAATTAACAATTGGAGAGGTGGGATCTTTTATGGTTTAGAAAACAGAGCAAGAAGAACTAACTATGCTAATTGTGCATATCAGTAAATCAGCTGGTTGTCATGGTTATCCGGTTTATATAAAAGAACCTTGAGAGTTGATATCTATAGCTTAAACTTCAGATTGTATAAGAGAACAGTGGGCATCAATACAAGAAAACTCTGTATAAGATAATTCAGTATAAGATAATTCTACAGAGTCAGCTTGCTCCTTTCTCACTGGAGCCCACTAAGACACTAGGTTGTTACCATTGACATGGCCCATTCGCCCCATCAGAAGGAAATAGCAAACCCTTACAGTATCTGTGCCAAGAAAACCCCAAATAGGGTCACAAAGAGTGGGTTATAACTGAAACAGCAATGACTTTAATTATAATTCCAGTGCCTCAAGCAGAACCTTTGACACATACTAAATACTTAACAAAAAATATGCTAAATTGAATTGAATCATTGTCTCTTTGAGAGTTTGAAAGTGTATCATTTTTTTAAAATAAAAATTTCATGTCCTTTACTGTGGGCAGATAATGGGTTAACTTCTGAGAAAGAAAGGGAGGTGGGAGCTATAGGAAATTTAATGGCAGCCAAAGTTATGAGATTCTGGATGGGTGAGGAGGAGAGGAAAGAAATCCTTACATCTGAAATTTAGTGAGGAGGAAGATCAAGGAACTCCAAAGTACATGAGGCAACTAGGGAATTTTCACAACTGGCTGCTCTGAGAAGGAAGAATGGGGAATCCCCAAATTGGAAAAAGGAAGGATGGAAAAACTTGACACCTGGAGATCTCCTATGAGGCCTTCTGTCTGTCTGGGTAGGGCTTAGCACAGCCACAAAGGCAGAAGGATGGAGTTTTTATCAGACAACAGGTCCAGATGAGAGGATAGAAAAGTCAGCAGAGGTTTTAATACAGTCTTTCCAGAAATGACTCAGACAATAAAGAAATTGAATCTGAAAGAATTTAGGTGTAAAAATGGATTAAAGTAGGTGATAGGAAAGTAATGATATCTCCAAAAGTGTCATTGGATAATGTCTCCTCAGAAATGTATATTCCTATAGGTAGAGGAAAAATTTAAAAGGCAAATCAAAGCTACCTCCCACCCTGCCACTCTTAGAGAGAATGTGTCTGTATAGGCTAGGAAGTGGAGTTTGGAACATTGGATAGTTAAGTTGGGATTAGTTACAGGACAATCCATATAAGAAAAGATACTTTCTTTTCCTGGGATTAATAATGAATGGCTTCAATCACTCATAGCTAATAATTGTGAGATTTTATTCCCCTGGGTACAGATAAAAGAAAACGCTTTATCTAATCTTCTTGCCTGGTATTATAATTCAGGACACCATGTAAAGGATACTCTGCTTAAAGCATTGGCTAGATTGAAGGTGGTGAGGTAGGAATGAGGATAGGATGTACTGGGAGGAAGAATGGAGGAGGTAGATTTCTCAGAGCTCACTCATCCATCCATCTCTATTTTCATGAGTGGTCTGTGTTGTTATGGCAACTATATATGGTAAACTTGCTGCACATTCCCCATGTATACTGTAGTGAACTCATTTCCATTTTCAGTGACAAACTGACATGGACGGAAGAGAGAGAGAGAGAGAGAGAGAGAGAGAGAGAGAGAGAGAGAGAGAAAGAGAGAAAGAGCTAGAGATAGAGTCTGAAACAGAGATGGAGAGAGACCGAGATAGAGACAAAGAGAGGCAGAGACAGAGCAGAGGAGAGAGATAGACACAGAAAGACAGATGCAGACAGAAAGACTCCCCTCTCTCAAACTCCTCCAGACAGTTAAGAACAGAGAGTGCAGTCCAAGTTTCTCTTCTTCTGTCAGCCAATATAGAAAACCAGAATTGTTCATTGCGAATGCTGAAGAAAATACCTGAAAGGCATTACTAATTTTTGAGAAATTTTCTTATGTCTGCCTCTATTAAGCTCCTTGAGGGGCAGTGCTTATCATAATGGTTAGGCACACACTAGGTGATTAATAAATGTTTATTAACTGACTGAAATCAAATAGGGCTTTAGGCATAAACTAGCTGTGTGACTCCAGGCAAGTAGTTTAAATTCTAGTTGCCTCAGTTCTTGAAATTTTAAATAGGAATAATAATAGTTGTTGTTTTTCCTTCTCAAAGAAGACCAAACTAACATCACTTTGTTACGTTCAAGTTACAGAGGGTCCTATTGTGGCTAATCAGATCAATATGAGCTCAGAATGCTCTACCACAGTTTGGGTACAAATAGTACATATAAACATTTAGGTGGCTTCTTTAACTTTTCATATCTTGCATTTCTTTTGAGCTGATTCAATTCTTCTTTACTCATAGAACACATTCTGATTTGTTAATAAGCATGGCATTCTGGGCAATTCTGGGCTGGTATCTCCCATGTCATACAATCAGTTCTTAAGTTCTTAAGAAAGACTTTGAGAGAATCTTTGTATCACTTTTTCTGATCACTTTTGTGAATTCTCCCTAAAATAGTCTTTTTGGCAAGCATACATTTGACATTTGAACAATGTAGCTAGCCCACTAGAGATGCTCTCTTTGCCGTAGAGTTTGAATGCTTGGCAGTCTAATTCAAGAAATGACATCAGTGTCCTGTCAGATGATCTTCAGAATCTTCCTAAGGCAATTCAAAAGGAAGTAATTCAGTTTCCTGTCATGGCATTGGTAAACTATCCATATTTTACATGCATTCAACAAAGAAGTCAGCTCTGTAAATCTGCAGATCTACAGATCTTGGTAATCAGTCTAATATTTCCTCACTATTATACATTTCTTAGGAGTCTCCTAAACATCGAGTTAAATCTGGCAATGTATGTGTCAACTTCATTATCAATGTGTTCATCTCTGGAAAATATACTGCTAAGGTTAAGGGAACTCATCCACAGTACCTATCATACAGTATTGTTGTAAGATCAAATGAGGTAAAATTTGTAAAAAGCACTTTCCATAGTCTAGATACTTTGTAAATGCTTATTCCCTTTCCCCAGGTTACAGAGCTAATTAGTGAAACGTGAGGATAATTTTGATACTTCTAATCAATTTGATCAGTATTTACTGATTTCATTGTGATTTATGGGTATCGGTGAGTACCTATAAGTAAGATAAATAGGATAGAATTAAGCTTAATTGTTAGAATAAGAATTATGTAGATTAGAATTAATTACGGGCTAATTAAACCACTATGTATTGATGATGATGTCCATGTGTTGATAATTGTATTGCTTTTAAATGATTTATGACAGAGTTATACTCTATAGATGTCAAGTTTGTCTTTTAGATCTTTATTAATCTGTTTTAGGGATAGAGATAAAAACTTGCTGCACTAACCACATCCCAATCCTACCACACCTCCTTTACCCATTCCTATGAATGTACCCTGAAAGTTGTTGTGTTCCAGAAAACCAGTTTCCTTTTTTACTTTGTTCTTTTGGGCCTAATATTGGGAACATGAGGGTGGAAAGTCCCAGAAAAGTTCCAGCATTCTGTTGCCTACTCACTCTCTAAACACTTGTGATT
Source organism: Sarcophilus harrisii (assembly GCF_902635505.1). Lineage (NCBI taxonomy): Eukaryota > Metazoa > Chordata > Mammalia > Dasyuromorphia > Dasyuridae > Sarcophilus > Sarcophilus harrisii. The sequence goes on from NC_045429.1 coordinate 273,352,664, forward strand.
GATGAAAGCCTGATGACTAAGTATAGTGAGAAATGGACATTTCCTTCAACCAATTATGTGGATTTTTCCTTTTTGGAATTGACCAGTCAAAGAATTGTACCACTTCCTTCTATTCTTAGTGCTCTCTCAAATTGTATAAATATTCCCTCAAAACTAGGTATAGGGGTCCATGACTGCAGAGGTGAATTCTGAATGCAAAATTAAAACTTATTGTTTCTCAGTGTCCTTTTGTTAAAAATTGGAATTTTGGAGTCACACAAAAAAGGTATTGGAATCCAATTTCTTTCCCTCTCCCTTTTCTTTTTCTTTTCCTTTTCCCTCTCCCTCTCCCTCCCTCTCTCTCTGTGTTTCTCTCTCTCTGTCTCTTTCTGTATGTCTCTGTCTCTCTGTCCTCTGTCTCTCTCTGTATGTCTCTGTCTCTCTGTCTCTGTCTCCTTTCTTTGTATCTCTAATGCTTAGCAGAATGCCTATACATAGTAGGTGCTTAATGAATGTTTGTTGGATGAAGGCACTAACTAGCACAATGGGGAAGTAGGGAACTTATAAATCTTTGTCTGTAGCTATTTTTGATACAGGAGAAACCTGCTGTCCCTTTAGGAAGATCTAAGGAATTTTCACTTAGGAACAAGCTCTGTCATCTACAATTCTACAACTTGACCCTACTTTCCCCTCTATGTCAGCATTTTAAAAAGTCCTGGAAATAATCTAAGTGACTTGCTTTCACCCCCATCTTCAATTTTATCTAAAGGCTTCCATTTTTTTTTATTCTACTTTTTTGAAAATAAATCCCTATAGTGGTTTTTTTGTTTTTAACTTTCATGTTAGGATTTTGAAGTTAATTGTGTTTATTGTAGCTGTTACACAGCACTGGCCCTATGGATGTTTCTGGCCTTTGTTCTTAGTCCCTCAACAGAAGAAAATTCAGTCCAAATCCATCATAGAGTGTAGAAGTAAAAAGAGTAGAAATCTTTGACCTTGGACAAATTATCTCTCCTCCATGGATCTTCACTTCTTCATTTGTAAAAAAGTGGGGCTTGGATCTCAGAGCATTTCCTAGAACCCCCTTTTCACTTGATAAGTGGAAGTTAGAAACACATTTTTCTTAGGCAAATGTGACTGTCTTGCTGTTCTTCAGATTAACAGCTCCAAAAAACCTGTTGATCAGACACAAAGACATTGCTCATGCATAGGATTGCCATACGCCATTTGGGAGCAGACCCTTCTTCATTTTTATTAATACACTAAGATGATTACAAAATCTCCTAATGAAAATCCAAGGAATGAATAATTGATTTAGGAACTGCCTGGAGTCAATGTCAAGTTATCTGGGATTGCAGAGTTAGAGAAATGTTGTAGCATAAGGGGACTGTGGAGGTCATCCAGTCCAACTCCCTCATTTTACAGATAAGGAAAGTAAGACTGAGAGGGAAAATTTTTTTTTCAAGGTCACTCAAATAGGCAATGACTGAATTGGGACTAGCAGCTGCAGATCCATTCTCTGAGTCTTGAGATCATGGTAGGATCTGGCCATTTTTATCAGAGTCTGCTGATTGAGTTCTTCCTTATGAGAAATGGCGATTTTCAGGAACTGGAGAGCAAAACAAACAAGAGAAAACCAGGATTAGGAAGCAATAGATAGAATATATTGGACCAGATTCAAGAAAATAGGACTAAGAATCTGGATACCAGGTTGTGTACCTAGATTGACCTAGGAAGAAAGAAGAAAAAAGTAGATAGGCAACTCAGTAGATAGCCAGGTTTGGTATAGCCTTCCCTTCCCCCAGGATGTACCCCATTTCAACATGTCTAGGGAAAATCAAGCTAGAAGGCAGGTACCAGTGGGTTACATCTGGATCAGAAAGAAAGGGCAAGAGGATAGGCAAGGTAGCCAGATTGGTCAGGACAAATGGACAAGAAGACATGAAGGTGAAATTTTGAGATAAAAAAGACTTACTCATACCCGAGTCCTGGCAGATGGAGACCGAGATACAGAATTGTACTTTCAGTACCCTCTCTGCACAAGTGCCATACCAGGGGCTGAGTTTGACTTATCAGGGAGGAAAGTTCAAATAAAAGTATTCAGTAGGATTTGAGAAATGTGGGGTGAATATAAGTGTGAGTGTGTGTATGAGAAAGAGAAAGACAGAGGCAGAGAAAGGGAGACAAGAGACATATAGAAAAAGATGGAGACAGAGAAACAGAAAAATTTGTTGATGGTAAAAAAAGGGTCATCTAATATCCGACCAAGGAAGTTATTCAGCCAAAGACACACAGCTACTAAATAGCAGTTATTCAGGATATGAACTAGAGACTTCTGACTTTAAATTAAGCGCCCTTTTTATTATGCCCTTTGAAAATAGGCAACCATAAACAACAACAGGAATACTAGGATGAGAAAGGAAATTAATATTTATTGTTGTTCAGTTATTTTTCAGTTGCATTTGACTCTAATTGATTCCATTTTTTTTTTTTTTTTTTTTTTGGCAAAGATGCTGGAGCAGTTTGCAATTTCTTTGCCAGCTCATTTTATAGATAAGAAAACTGAGGCAGTATAACATAGTAAGACTCTGAAACTAGATTTAAATTCAGGCATTTCTGACTCCAGGCCCAGTTTTCTATCCATTGTATCAACTAGCTGCCAATAAGCATTTATATAGTGCTTACTATGTGCTAAATGTGTCTTATAAATTTTATCTTATTTAATTACAACCCTGTAAGATAAGTGCTATTTAATAATAATGATGATAACAAACATTTATATAGCACTTATAAAGTGCTAGGCACTGTACTAAATGCTTTGCAATTATTATCTTGTTTGATCCTTATAATAACTCTTGCTGGTCAGTGCATCTCCATTTTACAGTTTAGGAAATTGAGGCAAACAGAAGTTAAATGATTTGCTCAAAGTCACATAGTAAGTATCTGAAGCCAGATTTGAGCACATATCTTCTTGATTCCAGATTTAGCATTCTATTCAATGAATTTGCTGCTGCTGCTGCTAAAAGTAATAATAATTTATTTTAATTAAAAAATTGAGGAACCCAAAGCCAAATATCTGGAAGCAGGAAGTCCCTTGGCTTATACCACATACTAAAAGTCTATTCAGGGAGAAGGGACAATGTTCCATTGTAAAATTGCTGGATTTGGACTCAGGGAACTTGGATTTGAATTCTGACTTTGTTAGTGAGACCTTGGGCAAGTCATTACCCTCTCCAAGCCTTAGTTCCTATATCTGTCAGAGAAGAGATTGGACTAGATGGATTCTAAAGTTCAGCCCTTTCTAGCAAATCTGTAATCTCAGGATCATCTCACTGCAGAGATAATGAGTAATGACTTGAATCTGGATTCAGTTTCTTCTCTACAAGCATTTTGTTATCATTTCCCCTGAGTTCCTGAGCTCTGATTATCTCAGACACTGGCTATGTAGCTTTCAGAGATAGGTCTTGACATATAGGTCACTAGTGTATTTCCTGTGCTTTCCCTGCTCTGCAATTAGCTCCTTTGTTACTCTCTCTATGTGATTATCTGTTTGGGACATTGGATAGAAAGAAAAAAGTCTTTAAATCATAGAAATTTAAATCATTGAAGTTGAATGCCAGAGTTGCTCATGACCAATGGACTCAGGAAGAGCTCAGGGGATTTTCTCACTCTCTTGGCTCTTAGGTCCCACCTGAGAAGTTTGATTATCCTATATACTAGGATCTTGATACTAATTCTTCTCTTGCAAGTGTGCAGTTCAAGTTATAGAGGAAAATTTTATTAAAAGGAGGACAGTAAAACCAAACTTGTACTTGCCTGCCTCAGTTTCCTCAATTGTAAAATGGGGATAATAATAACATTGTGATTTATGAAAAGTCTGAGAGAAATAATTTCTGAATAATCAACAGTAATTTTATTAATTATGGCTAGTGAAAATTAGTAAAAGAGGTCAGTAGAACTCTAAGATAACAAAGACAAATCATAGAGGCTGCTCAACCTTATATACCCTTGGAAGAGTGGGTGTTCCCCAACAGGCAGAAATAAAATCTGATTGGTTAACAATAAGAGAATGAATTTGAGAGATGGGTTTATTTTAATTAGGTGAAGAGATTTGGGATTCTGATCATGTCACTCAAAGACTCTTTAAGCAAGACCACTCCTGCCTCTGGACAATCTAGAAGAAAGGATCTATTCTCCATCCCATCAATGAACAATGGTGTCATAAGAATTCCACACAGATTAAAGCCCCTTAGATAGGTTGTGTGGGGAAAGAACATGTACCTAGAGGATTTATACAATTTCCACTATCAGCAATGTCCTTCACAAGGACTGGATTTTGAATGAAGAAATGAAAAGGGGAAAAACCCCTTCATCCCTCTATAAAACAAGGCAAATGTTCTCTTGAAAGAATTTAGATCTCTCCCTCAAAAGCAAAGATGCCCAAGAAATGCAAAGGCCAGTTCTTGAGATTTAAGTCTTTCTTTTCCCCAAAGGGAAGACAACCGGAAGAAGACAATACCTGTGAAATTAAAGAAAGTTTTTTATTAAGTAGGGAAGTAAAACATGCACATAGGAACTTCCAGCTTATGCTGATAGTCCACCAAGAAATGGATGGGGAGAGTTTAAATATCTTTTGAACAAAGGAAGATAAGGAATTTGGAAGGCAAGATGTGCTTAGAAAGGAATGAGTCAAAGAGCCCTTACCTCAAGGGTAAGGGAAGTAAGGACTTCCAGGTGTAGAAGGTGTGGTCCTTTGACACACAAATTAGAAGGCATCCTTGGTGATAAAAAATACATAGTTCAAGGTTTGATAAGATGCCTCAAAAAAAAAAAAAAAAATAGGATAATTCCAAGAGCCTTCTATCCAAAGTTATAGTTAGACAAACAATAATAATTACTAATAATCACCATTCAAATGGAATAATACTGATTGATTGGAATAAAAATAGGGGTTTAAAAATCGTTCTGAACTTTGATATTTACCCTCTCTTCTCCAAGTACCCTTAAGGCCCAGCTTCTTTTGCTGTGGTTCCTGACTCTATGTGGGATCTTTTAATTGACTATGGGGAATCACAAAATTAAGATTTATTGTCAATAAATGTTTTATTTGCATACCTATTTTATTTACCTATAATGCCTGGGATTCTGTAAAAATTTCTAAGGAAAAGAGTAGAGAATGGAAAAACTTTAAGAAGTCATGTTATATGGCATGAGAATCACCAGAATGGTCCTAGTATTGGGTAGTAGAAAATTCAGACTTTTCAGCACTATATTTTATAATGAAGATGTGTGAGGGTACAAGTAGGGAATAATAAGGACATGTGGGCCTCCATACTGCCAAGTCTAGTTTACATAAAACTTGCAGTTCAGTGTTATTTTTTAAAATGTAATCTCTCTTTAAATATCTTTCTGTTTCTGTCCATCTTTCAGTATTCATACCAATATGGTATCTATTTAAGGTCATCATTTTTTTTTAAAGCAAAGATAAAAGGCTATTCTATACTGTTTCAGAAAAGTAGACATCCCAATCTATTCAGGATTTCTCTGTAGCTACCAATGCTTACTTCTAGTTCTGTTCTGGGTCAATTAATAAAACTATTGTTTAGTCTGTTTCTTTCCAAACCTTAAAAAAAAAAAAAAAAAAAAAAAGTCCAGATATAGGAGTAGCTAAGTGGCTACAGTGAATAGAGCATTGGTTCTAGAGTCAATAGGAAGTGAGTTAAAATTTGGCCTCAGACACTTGACATTTACTTGCTGAGTTATCCTGGGCAAATCACGTGACTTGATTGCCTCACATATACACACACAAAAAATCTAGATATAAGACTTTGTATTTACCAATTAAATGACCTCTTACTAGATTTTATCTATCGTTTTGAGATCTTTTGAATTTGATTAATCAATTCTATATGGCAGTTTTTTTGGAGGGGGTGAAATTAGAACAGTTTCAAAGAGAGAATGAAGAAACATGTTTCAAGATGAGGGAATACCATAATCAAAGTAAGGGGGAAACAATTGCGTTCAGAAGATAGAAAATTTGCTTGATTGGAGTAGAATGAGAATACTAGAAGAAAGGATTTGTTTTTGGAAGAGCAAGTACTCATCCTGTGGACTATATATTTTCTAGAAAGCTTTGGGACAAAGTACCTCAGATTCTTTAATTTATGGTTCTGCTCTCAATTCACTCTTACCTGGCTGTATTTCTGACTGACTTCCACATTCTCCTTCCCCTTTCTTTTTCAGCTTCCTTTTGTGTTTTGTCTTCTGTCTTTAGACTGTGTACTGCTTGTCATCAGGGATTGTCTTTTTTTGCACTTGCATCCCCAGTACTTAACATAGTACCTGGGATATAATAAGTGCTTAATAAATGTTTATCGATTATTGAAGTTATGCATGCAAATTATTAGATGGATAGGTCTTGAAGATGAAAAATAAAGATTCCCAAACCTCACATTCCCAGACTCTAAGAAGAAAGTCTTTCCATATTTTTTTGGTTGCAGGATTGGGCTGGGTAACTATCCGTTCTTCTTGCCATCAAAGAGTGCAAATGTAAGTTATATTCTGGTATTAACTACAAAGTTGGGTCATCTCAACAGACATGATGAGAAAGTTTAGGCTACCTGAGAAAGCTATTGTTTTAAGGTGTAGATTGTAGTAAGCAGCATGTACTATCTCACTCAGGAAGAATTAAAGAGGATTTTACATTTGTTATAATTGACTATTGTATTCTCCCAATTCCTAAAAGTATTAGTCAGTGTCAATAAGTGTTATTAAACATTTAGTACCTTATTAAACATACTAGTATCAGGTATTGTCCTAAGTAGAGGGGATGCAAAGAAAAGTCAAAGACAGTTCCTGCCCTTGAGAAGGTTACAATCTAATGAGCCAGACAACAGTCAATGACTAGGTACAAATAAGTTATACACTGGATAATTAAAAAAAAATAACAGATGGGAGAAAAGTCACTAAATTAAGAGGAACTGGAAAAAGCTTCTTATAGAAGGTGGTATTTTAGCTGGAACTTGAAGAGAATTAAGGAAATTAGCAGGTGGACATAAAAAGAGAAAGCATTCCAAGCATGGGTCAGAGTTGGGGAGGGCCAGGAAGAAGGGAGTTTTATTAGACAAATAAACTTTCTGTCTGCCTCTTTTCTTCTGTACTATACACAAAAGGAGGCTATAATTGTGACTAGATTCCAGTCTGAATGGGAATTTTCCTCCTTTTGGGGTTAGAACCTGAAAGTGGATAGAATGTTGTATTCTGGTGATTTGTGACAATTCTTTTTGAATTTCACTATGATTTAATCTAAAAATATAATTAATGTCTTAACATGTAATTATTGAGGTATAATGATTGAAACAACACTGGATCTGGAAGGAATGAGAATGATCAATAAGTAGGACCACCGTCAACAAAATTCAAGATGTATCTGTAATGGTTAAGATATCAAATTGTTAACATGGTTCTAACAACTGACAAGACTAATGTATTAGATAAAAAGACAAATAAAAGCTGAAATGGAGAGTGTCACTTGGGTCTAGACAGTTCAAAGTAATGCAGTTGGCAGGGAAAGAGAGTAGACTAAAAATGCTTGGTGAAGTGGTACATATATAGAGCACAAGCCCAGGCGTTAGAAGTAGTCATATTTCTGAGTTCAAATCCAACCTTAGATACTTCCTAGTTACATGACTCTGGGAAAACCACTAAACCCCATTTGCTTTTGTTTCCTCACTTGTAAGGAAATGGCAAACCACTCTAATGTCTTTGCCCAAAAAAATTTAAACGAGGTCGTGAATAGTTGGACATGACTGAAATTAATGAATAACAATAATAAGATGTCATTCATCCACTAAAGTAATATATTCAAGTGTTGAAGACGAGAAATAGACCCCTAGACAAGGCAGTAAGAAGACTTTCCCCATTCTTTAGGCTACAGAGTTTTCAAAGTGAAGCAAATGTAAGCCAGATACTAGTTACAAAGTTCTGATGTCTCATTGTGGCATGTTAGTGGTCTTCTCAAAGATTTTGCCCACAGCATACAAATTATGCCAGGTCTTATCAATCTGAGAAGATTTTTGAGTTAGGTTCCATTATTTAATTACCAACTCAAATAAATGTAGAGAGGTGGGTGGCCCTAATAATGAATTTGCTTTGGGAATATCAAAGGTCTCCTGAAGAGAGGTTTTGTCTGAGGAGTGAGTACTCACACAAATGAAATTGTAGATCCTTGAAGACTTGAAGTAAGAATGGCAACAGGGATCCATTGCACATTTCTGTACCAGAGAGAAATGTAAATAAAGATGAAAAATGACCTTCCACAAGAAAAGTAACTGCTCATGATCACTATATTTTAGTTCGTTGGAGTCCAGATGGCTCATTGTATTGTGTGAAATAGCAATAGCATCTGAGCCTGAACACAAGACCTGTTAAAATTTACATTCAAGATTGGATGTCATGGAGAGTCACTTCCCTCTAAGTTTCAGTTTCTGATTTCAATTTTTAAGTTTCAATTTTCCCGATAAAATAAGAGGGTTGGACTATATGGTATCTAAGGTACTTCTCAGGAACAAAATTCTGATTTTTATGGTATCTAATTTTTGGCTTTAGAAAGCCATCCTATCCAAACTGTCCCTTTTCTCCATCCTCCCCATCTTTTGTTACCCCATACTCTAGCCTGGGAAAGGAGCTTGAGCAGGTTTGGGAGACTTGTGACAAGACTGGTTTAAGCGTTTGGTTGGGTCTCTCTCCCCTCAGCCCTTCCTACTTTTGCCCCCACTGCCTACTCTACAGTTGGGAAGTTTTAATATTCTGTCTCTACAAATTAACATGAGAATTTTGCTGACAAGTATTACCCTTTTCAAGGTTTAAATCCCAGGGCTCTTGAGCTGTGACAATTTAAATGAGCATGATTTCCAAAAACTGATGAGCGAAGTTTTAAATGTCTCATGGATGAGCATTGCCAAATACTCCTTAAAAGTCTTCTGTAAGACAAAGTTGCTTCCTGAGACTGCCTAGGGTTGAAATGTGTGTGTGTGTGTGTGTGTGTGTGTGTGTGTAGGTAAAGTTTTTCCCCTAGGGAGTAATTCCAGAATGCCAGTTGGGAGCCAGAATGCTACCTAATTTTATTTTGCAGACGGGGAAGCAAATGAAATGACTTGTTCAAGATTAAATAGTTTATAAAGAGACTCTGAAGTAGAGTGTAGGCTCCTTGACTCAGTCCCAATTGTCTTTTTCTAATTTACATTGCCTTTGACTCTCATATCTGGTCTAACTAGAACATGGAGCATTAATCCCAATTGAAGGGCCGGACAGAAATGGTAACTGTCCTCCAAAAAGACTGGGAGATTAGGCTCTCACCTGGGCATTCCTCCTAGAGGTTCAAAATTACTCCTGTTTCTTCTAATCCTTTGTATTTTCTTTTTTTGAGGCAATTGTGGTTAAATAATGTGCCTAGGATCACAAGATAGTAAAGTATCTGAGGCTGAACTTGAACTCAGGTCTTTATAACTCCAGAGACTATTCTTTCTCTACTGTGCCCTTTAGCTCCTTCTCATCCTGATCATAAAATAACAAAATCACAACAAAAAAGACCAGTGTTTCCCAAATTTTTCCTTTACCTCAGTGGATAAAATGAAATAATATTTGCAAAATGCTTAGCACAGAACCTGGCAAATAAGAGGTTCTTAATAATTGCATTTTCTTCCCTTTTTTTCTTTCCTTTATCCAAATTCTTCCACTACTAGAAGAAACTAGAAAGGACAGCTATATGTAGAAAATGGACAAGTTTCCAGAATAGCTGTTATAAAGTAAACTGACAATACAGGTAATCTAATAAGGAAGGTGAGCAGAAAAGGCTTCCAGAAACTCCAGACAATGAAGGTCAAATGGTAAAACTTCATGATCTGAACCGCAGTTAGCCATTTTAAGTGACTATATAGGGTTTCTCTACTTTTGGTTACAAAGTATACAATCAATCTGATTTCAGTATTGACCATCTGGTATGTAGATGTAGAGATACCTTTTTAGTTGTTGAAAAAGAGTATTCGCTATGACTAATGAATTATCTTTTGTTCAGTGAATTTCTCCTCCTCCCCATATTTTCAATTCTATATTTTAAGGAGTTGTTTTAGTCATATAATGAAGATTGACTTAGAAAATAGCTGGTCTATTGCATTTGAGAGAGGGGGGAACATATCCATATCTGGATAGTAAACTGTCCAAAGTGACACCAATTTTGTACCCAGGTCTTCTGACTCTAAAGCCAATGCTTTCTCCACATCATCACTACTCACTGTCTCTCCCAATATGAAGTGACTTCTTATGTTGGAAATCAAAGGTACATAAAAGTTGAATCCATTTTTGATAAGACTGGTTTAACTTAAATACTCTGCCTGGAATGCCTCATCTAACCCTAACTCTAATCTAGTTCTAGTTTTGGCTGCTGGAGCAGTGAGTTCTCACTCCATTGGTCCAGTGTGAATTCTACATCCAAGATTAAAAGATTTTTTTTTTCTGGTTGCAGTTATTTCTGCTATCTAGAGAAAGTTACTGGTTCACTTGCCAGTAACTCAGGAAGTTATCTGTCTCTGGTTTCTTTATCTTCAACCGATCTTTATTTCATGCTTGACCTTAAGCCTTTGGGTTTTCCTTCCAGGAGGATGTAGAAGTATTACATTTTCTCAGTCATAGAGAATAAACCATTTTAAGCATATACAATATGGTTCTATATCAGAACTGGGAGAGGGTTGGGAGTAATGGAATAGAGTAGAGCAAGGGTACCTCAAAGTGTTTCTTTTAAGATTTATGGTTTCATATGTAATTCTCCTTTTCATTTCTTTGTATATGGAAATGCTGTTTTCCAAAGTTCAAGAGAAAAAAATACTTTTTAAAGAAAATGTGATTTCCCTAAACAGGTTGTTGTATATCTTAGGCTACAATATAGAGAGGTAATTCTCCATGGAATAGCATGAGTCATAAGAACCCTATATCCTACCTCCTAAAAGTATGACAATTAAAGTCCTGCTCCTAATTATAAAGGAGATTAAACTTAGAAACAATAGGTAAGCTGAGCTTTATAGCCTTTGCAAAGTACTTCACAGGGTGACCTCCCAGCTATAATACATTCTTAGCAAAACAGGCAGTGTGTTTCACACTGAGTGTTCTGCCTAGTTTTTTAAATTAAAAAATATTATGATACATTTAAATACTAACATTAATGTCTCAAAAGCCAAAGACCAGAAAATTATAAGCATTTTTCTATTTTTAAGATATATTCTAAATTTAATAGTGTAGTCAAAAAAGACGTCTCTGTTTGTTTTTTTTTCTGAATTTCCTTCAAGTACCAGCTAAAATACCACCTTTCATATAAAGTTTTCCCCTATTCCTGTTAATGTTAATACCTTCCCTCTCCTGATTATTTCCAGTATATCCTGTATAAAGCTTGTTTGAACATAGTTTTCTGTTGAATCCTCTATAAGTCTGTGTTTCTAAAGATGAGGGGAGTTTCTTTTGCCTTTCTTTGTATTCTCTGATCTTAGTACAGGGCTTGGCATATAGTTCATGCTTAAACAATACTGATTGATTGCATTTTCTTCTTTTGTGTACTTTTAAATCCTTCATTTATCATTTCTCTTTTTTTAAAAAATAAGTTCATACATTGACCTTATCTGAAAATGTTGCACCTTATACCTCTATCACTTTTTTGCTAAAGGAACTGCTTCATTATCAGTTTTCTGGAGTTAACTCTTTAATGGTTTTCTTTTACATTGTTTTAGTAATATAAATTCTTTTCTTGGTTCTGCTCATTTCATTTTGCACCAGTTCATACAAGTCTTCCCAAGTTTTTCTTAATCTATCTCTTTCATCATTTCTAAACATATAATATTTTTCCATAATGTTCAACTTTCCCCCATTTGATATTTCCCATTACTTGGTATTATAGACAAGGATCGATGTTATAGACATTTTTAAATACTTATAGGGGGATAATTTATACTTTGGGCGATAAACCTAACAATGGTATTGCTGGATCAAAGAATATTCCTAGTTGAGATTCTTGGCTTTTTGTTACTCAAGATAAATTTTGTTATCATATGATCTAATTCTGTAAAGTAACCCTTCATTAATTTGTCATGGCCCTTAATCTATAAGTTAATTTAGGTTGTATAATAATTTTTATTATATTGTCCCAGCATACAATCATGAGCAATCAATCTTTCTCCAATTATTTTCTTCTTTTATTTCTGTAGCCTTTCTAACATTGATTACAAACTAACAAAGATAAGATCAATAACTATTATGATCTCATTCATATTTTCTTTCTCCCAATTTGCAGAGGTGTAAAAAGTCAGGTACATTTCTAGGTCACATTTACTCAAGGAATCAGGGTAAAGATTGTTCACTGTTCTTAGGGTTCTTGTTTTCCCCAAGACTAGCCCTAGCTCCTTATGCTTCAAAGTGAAAGAGTCTCTCGAATCTTGGTCCTGACTTTCCCTAAGAGAGTAGAAATAGCATAGAAGCTATCTTTAAAGACTTAATTTTTAATAACCTCATGGCATAAAATCATTATAGCCAATCCCTTTTGTGTTTCATATGTCTAAGAACTCAAGTAGCATAGTCTTACACAAGATCTCCCAGGAAACACACAGCATCAGATAAATTTAACTACATATTTAAAGGGAAGATGAATCTAGGAACATTTCTCCCATGAGCATTTTACTGTAATAGGAGGCTCTATGTCTTTAACAGATGATTGGGAAATCCCTTGTTTTCCTTGAATGGGATACTTCTTATGAACATGTACATGATCACTTTAACTTCATGGGGTATAGGATAGGTACATATAAATCTTTTGCTAAAGGATTTATATGACACAGAAACTCTAAGTAATCCTTTGATCTCTATGACCGGAATATAACAGAGATAATGATGATTGAATCAGGAAAAACATATATTCAGTAGTCTTTTAGAGGATTTGAGAAAAAAATACCCACCTCTTTTTTTCTGTCTTATTTCTTGGGAATTTGTCAACTTTTCTTTGTACTTCCAACAAGAACAGGAAAAGGATTTCTCTTTTCTTTCCCAAGCAATTATTGTGGCTTCAAGGTCTTGTACTATACTTTCACTTTATTTAAGAGATTTTCCTTGGAAGTTGAGCCAAAGAGTATAAGGAAAAATCCTAATTTGTAGTCACTCACTTCAAGGTTAAATTCAAATTTTTGTGAATCATAAGTACAGCCCCTTTTCAAATAGAACTTTCTGGGCCATGTAGGACATCTTGAAAGTTTAGGCTCCTGCCTGGGATCTTTCTTAAAAGAGAAAGAAGGTGCTTTCTTTTTTTCAAGAGGAATTTGAGGTTAAGTGACTTGCCCAGGATCACACAGCTAGTACATAACAAATGTCTGAGGTCATATTTGGTCTTCCTGACTCTAGTGCCAGTGCTCTATCCTCTGTGCCATTTAGTTGCCCCAAGGAGGTACTTTTAAGAAAAAATACCCAATGTACAAAGTAGATATCAGATATAGAAAAGAATGTACTGGTAAACCATCAAATCTCCATGACACATTTTATATTTTGTTTGCATTGATACTTTTAGTGTCATTTTTGTAAGTTTAGAAAAATCAATAAAACAATAGAAATCAAATCCTCATTTATATTATTTGCCAATTTCTAATGCATAAATATTCATGCTGAAAATTTAACATTTGACTTTTGGATCAATATAAGCTAGCTCTAGCATACTACTGGATATAGGCCAACCATTTACTTCCTCTTCCACAAAAGAAATGATCAAAGAATAAGATTCAAAAGCACCACTTAACTAATACCTAAGTAATAAAACAATAAAAAAATAATTGCTCTCCCAAAGTAAAAACAACTTTTAAAAATGGCATTTTATTCCCTCTGTTGTCAAAATATTTTTAGCATTAATTTTTACAAGATTATGAATTTCAAATTTTTCTCTCCTTCTTTCCCCTCTTCTGAAGATGATATACAATTTCTGCTATATACTATAAACCATATTTCCATATTAGTCACACCTGGAAAAGAAGAAACAGGTCAAAGGGAATAAAATATGAGAAAGAATAAAGTAAGTTAAAAAAAAATGTGCTTCAATCTATATTGAGTCCATCAGTTCTTTATCTGGTTATGGATAGCATTTTCCCCTGTGAGTAAATCTGTACTTATCTTAGATCATTGTGTTGCTAAGAAGAGCTGAGTCATTCATAGTTTATCATCATACAATGTTCTGATATTGTGTGCAATGTTTTCCTGGTTCTGCTCACTTTGCTTTGCATCATTTCACATGAGTCTTTTCAGGTTTCTCTGAAATCTATCTGTTCATCTTATCTTATTGCACAATAGGATTCCATTATATTCATATACTACAGCTTGTTTAACCATTCCCTGATTGATGGTCATCCTTAATTGTTTCCCAGGTTTCTGCTCCCCTTCTAATCTTGGCCACATTGGTTTTGTTTGTGCAAAAACTTTAATTTAATATAATCAAAATTATCCATTTTTCATTTCATAATGTTATCTATTTCTTGTTTGGTCATAAGTCTCCTTTTCCAAAGATCTGACAGGTAAACTATCCCTTGTTCTCCTAAATTGCTTATAGTATCACTCTTTATTTCTAAATAATAGATCCATTTTGACTCTTTGTTGATGTAGGATATGAAATGTTGATTTATGCCTAATTTCTATCACAATATTTTCCAGTTTTCCCAGAAATTTTTGTCAAATATTGAGTTTTTGTCTCAGAAGCTGGAATCTTTGAGTTTATCAAACACTAGATTACTATAGTCATTGACTATTATATCTTGTGTACCTAAGCTATTCTGATACACCACTCTATTTCTTAAGCAATACTAAATGGTTTTTAATGATTACTGCTTCATAATACTGTTTTAGGTCTGGTATAGCTACATCTTCCTTTGCTTCTTTTAAAATTAATTCCCTTGATATTCTTAACCTTTTGTTCTTCCAGACAAATTTTGTTATTTTTTCTAGTTGTATAAATTTTTTTTGACAGTTTGTTATGGCACTGAATAAGTAGATTAATTTAGGTAGATTTGTCACTTTTATTTGTTAGCCCATCTTCCCATTTTTCTCTCCACTGGTCTTTCATGCCTCTTCTTGTGAAATAATTTACATTTTACCTCTTCCTTTCTTCCACATCCAATATACTTTTTCTCATGGCTTGATTTTTAAATATTATTTTTCAAATTCATATTCATACTCTCTGTTTATATATATATGTATATATATTCCCTTTAGCTGTACTATTAGTGATACAGTTTTAAAGAATTATAAATATCATCTTCCTATGTATGAATGTAAATAGGTGAGGTGTATTGAATCCCTTATCTTTTTACCTGTTTATGTTTCTCTTGGATTATGATATTAAAGGTGCTTTTTTTTTGGGGGGGGGTCTAGTTCTGGTCTTGTAGAGGGACGGAACTTTGGAGAAATATACTTGAAACAAGGATTCTTGAAACAAAGTGTTAACTCAGTGGAATTGAAGAGATAATGGTTCTCTAGTTCACATATATACTTAGTACTTAGCATAGTGATGTAATGGTTCTCTAAATTCACACATAATCAGTATGCTGTAATGATGTAATTATGATAAGGTATATAAGGGCCAACAAGGATTGGAAGAGAGATATTCTATCTTTGACCATCCTCGTGGAGACTCTCCTGCCTCCTGCACTATGGGAAAGACTAGTTCAGACTGGGAGACTGAAGGAGACAATAAAGACTTTGGACTTTATTCCTGACTATTCTGGTGGTGTTTATTCTTCTGAGACCAAGGCTGGTCCCAAGGCCCTCCAGAAAGCTAGCCCAGACTATGGTCTTCTATTTAGGAAAGCCTGAAATCCTTTTATTTCATTGAATGACCATTCTCTCCCCTACCTTAATGTATTATTATGTTTAATTTTGATAGGCAAGTGATTCTTGGTTGTAGTCCTAGTGTAGTGCTGGAGAAACTAAGAAGATAGAGATTAGAGAGTTTTTAATATTTTATTTGCATTTCTGAGAGGGAAAGATTTTCTTGGACCAAAGGATTCATTTTGGTTGCAGGGATGAATTAGACTTTTGTCTCAAAGAACCCAGCAGCGAATGTGAGGTTCCAATAGTTTTTATATGTGGCTCCAAGACAAAGGCAGGGGAGTGGAGTCCAAACTCTGGTGAGCCGGAATCTCTAGAAAGGGATCATCAATACAGTTCTGACAGGTTGGGGGGTAGGACCATAAATTCTTGATAACTTAGGAGGACTTAGGAGTCAGGAAGTCTGAACTTAGAGACAGAGGATGCCAATTAGGTATCTGAGATAGGACATCTGGAGTTTTACCTTTTGGAATATCAAAATGGCCAGCTACAGCCCTAATTATCTCAGTTCTAATGGTCAGGAAGGTGGTTTGTAGGGGAATTGAGGCAGAACAATTAGGGAAACTGAGGCAGGACAATAAAAGGGAACTGTGGCACAACACTAGCTCCTTTGCCTTCGAGAATACCATATTCCATGACTTCTGATGCCTTAATGTTGCAGCTTCCAAGTCCTGTGTAATCTTGATTGTGAGTCCTCAATATTTGAATTGTTTCTTTCTGGCCACTTGCAGTATTTTTTTCTTGACCTGATAATTATGAAATTTAGCTATAATGTTCCTTGGAGTTCTTATTTTTGGATCCTTTTTCTGAGATGATTAGTGGATTATTTCAATGCCAGTTTTGCTTTCTGGTTCTAGGATGTCAGGATGGTTTTATTTGACAGTTTCTCAAAAGATGCTGTCCAGGTCTTCCTTTTGATTATGATAGTACCAATGATTCTGGTATTGTCTGTTTTGTATCTATTTTCCAGGTCAATTATTTTTCCCATGAAGTATTTTGTATTTTCTTCCTTTTTTCATTCTTTTAAATTTGTTTGATTGATTCTTGATGTCTCATAGAGTTATGAGCTTCCTCTTGCTAATTCTAATTTTTAATGTATTTTCTTTTCTTTTCTTTCTTTTCTTTTTTTTTTTACAACATTATCCCTTGCACTCACTTCTGTTCTGATTTTTCCCCTCCCTCCCTCCACTCCCTCCCCTAAATGGGAAGCAGTCCTATACATGTTAAATAGGTTACAGTAGATCTTAGATACAATATATGTGTGCAGAATCAAACAGTTCTCTTGTTGCTCAGGGAGACTTGGATTCAGAAGGTATAAATAACCCGGGAAGAAAAACAAAAATGCCAGCAGTTTACATTCATTTCCTAGTGTTCTTTCTTTGGGTATAGCTGCTTCTGTCCATCCTTGATCAATTGAAACTGAGTTAGATCTTCTCTTTGTCGAAGAAATCCACTTCCATCAGAATACATCCTCATACGATATCGTTGTTGAGGTATATAATGAGCTCCTGGTTCTGCTCATTTCACTCAGCATCAGTTCATGTAAGTCTCACCAATCCTCTCTGTATTCATCCTGCTGGTCGTTTCTTACAGAACAATAATATTCCATAACATTCATATACCACAATTTACTCAATTTAATATATTTTCTTCAATTTGTGTACTTTCTTTCCCATTTGGCCAACTGTACTCTTTTAGGAGTTAATTTCTTTGGTGGATTTGTGTACCTCTTTTCCATTTGTCCAATTCTACTTTTAAAATAATTTTCTAAGCTACTGACTTTTCCCCCATAATTCTCATTTCTTTTCTCATTTTTTTGTAATATCTCTCCTATGATTTTTAAACTCTTTTTTTGAGCTCTACCTTGAGTTTTTTCTGGCTTGAGACCACTTCCCATTTTTTCTTTGGTTTTTGCCCATAGGTGTTTTGACATAATTACCCTCTTCTGAGTTTGTGTCTTGGTCTGCCCTGTTACCATAATAGCTTTTATGGTCAGTTTATTTTATTGTTGTTATTGTAGTTTGCTGATCTTTTTTTTTTCTTTCCTTATTCCATTTTTTCTATCTTTTTTTCCTTTCCTTTAAATTTGAGTTCTGCTTCCAGAATGGAAGGCGTCTCATGTTTCTTATGCCAGTCCTGCAGACCCTGGCTATTTACTTGATGCTACACTGATATTGCCCTTAGACCTACAGAAGACCTCATGTTTGGTGCTGAGCTGAGGAGTTGGATGGATTGTAGCACTAATAGAGGCTATAGCAATCTGGAAGCTTACTTGGTGCTGAATTGGGGTCCTGGTGAGAGTGATGGATGTGTGGTGAGGTCCAGTTGGTGTTTCTTCATTTCCCTAGGACTACAACAAAACATGAGGTAGCTCCTGGAGCTGGAATCCATTGGCTCCCCAGCTATACTAAGGCATGTAGAAGGTACTGGTGTTGGCTTTTGTCTCCACCACAGTGGAGCTCAGGATCTCCTGCTGGTTTGCTGTGGTGAGAGTTGCTTCTGGCTTGCTGGGAGACTTGCTGGGAAACTTCTTATGTTGGACTGCTTCCTCTTTCCCTCTTACCTCAGGGAGACAGCCCCCTCCTGCTTATACTCCAAGTTTCCTGGGATAAAAGGTTGTTTTAC
Organism: Sarcophilus harrisii; assembly: GCF_902635505.1. NCBI lineage: Eukaryota > Metazoa > Chordata > Mammalia > Dasyuromorphia > Dasyuridae > Sarcophilus > Sarcophilus harrisii. Next base: position 273,371,162 of record NC_045429.1, read on the forward strand.
CCCCATCTTCTTGCTGGTTTTACTGCTCCAGGATTTGTCTTGTATTTATGGTTGTCTTGAGGTGAACATGGGAGAGTTATAGTGATTCACTGCTTACTCTGCCATCTTGGGTCCTAGAAGTAGAATCAAGTAAAAGGCATTTAGTGAGATTGCTGGACATTTTCTTTCCCTTTTTACCTGGGCTGTCTCTGCAACTCACCAGTCTAGATCTCAAGATAAATAAGGGCAATGCTTGGGCTTTCTTTGTTCTTTGAATTTTAGCATCCTTTAGGCATGAGATATTTTTTTCCTCTGGGGAGTAATCTGATTGTGGAAAGTACTTCCTCCTGGCAACCAATTGTTACTGACATTGGAACTCTTGATTTGTCAAATTCATGATGTCTATATCAAGACTGCAAATCTCTGTTTGATCAATGTTCTTAAGGAAAGGAAAGCAAAACAGAAGAGACATAAGGTCTAGGTCTAGTCTCAATCTCATCCAGAAATAAATATTTTTGTTGTCATGCACATATAGTAATCATGGCACTCTGGGTGGGAGAGAAAAACAATTTTATTTTCTCTTCCCTGGTTGCTAAAAATCCAAGGAAGTATTGGCAGAGGTTTGTGCAGAATAAGAGAGGAAGAGGGCAGAGATACTTTTTATAGTTCATCTTAAGCCTATTAAGTGGCTTAAGATGAACTCTTGGTTCAGTTGTGCCACAGAAAGCTAGGGATCTGTTAGAGTTGTCTTATCAAGTATGCCCTTTAGCAAAAACCAAAAACCCCTTTCTATCACCAAAAGGGCCAGAGAAAGCATGTTCTTTCCTGAGCATTAAAATATTTTGCATAAGGCAGTTTAATTAAACCTAATTTCATTTATAACAGTAGTGAAAGCCCTGTTTATTTCTATTAATATATTTTGACTGAAGGCCGGCTTAATGAAAGAGAGACTGGTGTAGACCTCACACCTGTTAGCCATAGCTGCCTCCATAGGTCATTTATAATGTCTTCTTTACTTAACTAACACTCCGATATTTGCTTATATATCTCAGGAGGACAAGGAAGTTGGGCAGATCAAATGAGATAAGAGATGCAAAGCACTTTGCATCACCACTATTATTGTTATTATTATATGGCAACCAAGTCTCCAATCTTGTGTGGCCTTCAAGCCTGGGGCCTTCTACTTCTGGCCTGTAGAATTCAAGCAATATTTATAGAGCAATACAGGAGTGTGATGGTAAATATTTGACAATGAATAACTGTATGCACATTTTTAAATTTAATCTGTATTATTAACTCTTTTTAAAACCCAGTCATGAGCAAACAATAAATCAAGCCCTAATTTCTTGCTTGCTAATTTCTTAGATAAATTTAACAATTTTCTTCTATTTCTTAGATAAATTTAACAATTGGTTCACAAGCCTTAGAGCAAAGTCCAGTATATTCCTGTCCATACACTGCTGTTTAGTTGTTCAGTCATGCATATATATATGTGTGTTCATGTATATATTACACATGTATGTAAATGTCTCTATCATGTATCTATAATCTGTCTTTTTGTCTGTCTGTCTATCCATCATCTACAAGTTTTCTTCTTCCCACAGCAGACTTACCCTGATTTATATAATCTTGAAACAACAACAAAATTAAAATCATTTCCTTGGATCTCTTTCTATTTTTACCTAGATTTATTCTTAAGATTGGGCAATTATCTTTGGGTTTATATTTATCTGGTCACTAATTAAATGTTGTGGAAATCTTTGACAACAAAGAAACAATTTCATTTCAGGTAGTGTAATAGTCTAACCACATCTTATTTTTTAACAAGACTCACCCTGATTACAATCTTATTTTCCTTCTATTCTTAATAGTTTTTATATTTATCCACCTGAAGTTCATAAGAGGTAGAATATGAATAAGGAAGGGAGATGTGCTCTTGCTTTTTTATTCAGAGTTTGAAAACTGGCCATGTTTCACTGAGATTTGAGGAGAAACACAAAACTCTATTGCCTAACTCTATATTTTGCCTTCCAACCAGGAAATACTAACCTAGGCCCAAATATAAACTTCAAAGTATGGATATATGGACTATGAATCCGCAATTAATTTATCCTTAGATCTACATCTCCATTTGTGGAAATCATTCTTTTCTCTTATTTCAAGTGAATTCAATTCAAGTCAAGCTAGTGAACATCTCATAAAGTATTTACTACTTACCAGGGCTGTGTTAAATGTTGGAATACAAATACAAACAGAAAGAAAGACAGCCCTTGTCCCAAAGAACTTACTTCTAATAGAAAAATGCAACAAATAAAAGAAAGCTAAAAATCTGGAAGGGAGAGGAAATAAAAGGTACTCAGACTAGGGCATGGTTAAGAAAATCTGTAAAGTCAGGAATAAGAGTGGAAGGGATGAAAACACATAGCTGTGCTGGGTATTTTCCTTAAAATGGAGTTCTGGAGATGGCAGGCAATTAAAGGAAGGGGCTTCAAGGGCAGAGCATACTTTCAGTGTTTGTGGTCCAGGGATATAGTGGATTTCTAGAGTGATGAGCCTTCTGTGATAGGGAAAAAAAAGAAGATCAAATCTCTCCTTTCTCCATGAAGCCTTCTTTTTCTGATCTCCCCCAAAGGAAAGGAATCTCTGCTTTCTAAATTATTCTAATAGCACTTTGAAACTCTTATTTGCTTATAACAGATTTTAGTTGTATCATGGGCAGCTAGGTGACACAATGGCTACAGTACTGGATCTGGAGTTAAGAGGACTCCAAATTCAGACTCAAATGTTTATTATGTGACTCTGAGAAAGTCACTTCACCCTGTTTGCCTCAGTTTCCTCATCTGTAAAATGACCTAGAGAATGAAATGGTAACCTACTCTAGTATCTTTGTTAAGAAAAGCCCAAATAGGGTCACAAAAGTTTGGAAACAGCTAAAAAATGATTGATCAACAAAAGTTGTGACAAATACCGTGTATAACAAACAATTTTAGAGTAATATTCAAATCATGGGTTCATGATTTGCTCTCATAAATTGTTTTTTCTGTCATCCTAAACTCTTTTAGATCAACAATGATAGGAATTCCCTATATTACTGAAATCACAGATCCAGGCTATTCCCTCAATAAAGGTGGTAGGTATAGGTATATACATTCCCTCTTTTCAATAAGTAGAGAGTGATCATAATACACACCTATGGGCAGATACAGTCTCTGTCCTAGGCTTAGTGACACTTAAGAAATTCTTCTATCCTGTCACAAGCATCCAAACCAATGTGTAAGAAAGACTGCCCAAAGTCCTATGCATTACAGACAGTGCTTACTTTTGATTTTGGATAAGTGCTAATTATCATTTTAAGAAAAACTCCACTTATTCTTATACTTTCTAGTTTGTTTTTTTAAATAGGAATGGATATTATATTTTGTCAAAAGCTTTTTCTGCATCTGTTGTTAGAATCATGTGGATTTTTTGTTGTTCTTGTTATTGATATGGTCGATTATGCTAACAGATTTTCTACTATTGAACCAGTACTGCATTTTTGTTTATAAATCCCACCTGGTAATATTATATGGTCTTTGTAATGTATTGCTGTAGTCATTTTACTAGTATTTTATCAATGCTTCAATGTTCCTTAGCAAAACAGAACTATAGTTTTCTTTCTTTTTTTTGCTCTCCCTGATTTAGGAATCAAAATTATATTTGTATCATAAAAGGAATTTAATAGGACTTTTTATTTATTTATTTTTTCATATAGTCTGTAGGGTAATTTTTTTTTTCTATAAATGTTTGGTGGAATTCACTTGTCAATCTTATCTGTCTTTGGGATTATGCCTTACAGATTTCACTGATTGTTTCTCCAATTTTTTTTTAATGTTATCATTATTCATTCTATCTACTCTTCTTTTAATCTAAGCAATTTGTAATTTCATTAATATTCATCCATTTCATTTAGATTGTCAATTTTATTGGCATACGATTGGGCAAAATAGGTCCTAATAATTGCTTTAATTTTATCTTCATTGATACCTTTTCATTTTTCATTTTTGATACCAGTAATTAAATTTTCTTTTAAAATCCAACAAAGCAGCAAAAAATCAGCTCCTAGTTTTATTTATTAGTGCATTTATTTTTGCTTTAATTTTATTAATTTATTTTTTTGATTTTCAGAATTTATATTTTGGTTAGCGATTTTTAATTTGTTCTTTTTCTAATGAATGCCCAATTCATTGATCTGCTCTTTGTTTTATTGATAAAAAACATTCAGATATACAACTTTTCCCTTAAGTTGTGTTTTGGCTGTATCCAACAAATTCTGATATGTTGTTTCATTGTTGTAATTATCTTTTGTAGAAATATTGATTGTTTTCATGATTTATTTTTTTAACCTAATCATTCTTTACGATTAGATCATTTTGTTTCTGACAAATTTTTTATCTATTCTTCCAAGACTTTTTATTAAATGTAATTCTATTATATTATGATCTCAAAAAGGTATGTTTAACATTTTTATCCTTCTGCATTTATTTGTGAAGTTTTTCTAACACAGTCAATTTTCGTGAAGATGTCACATACTTTCACAAATGTATATTTCTTTTGATTCCAATTTAATTTTCTCAGAAGTTTATTATATTTAAATTTCCTAAAATTTTATTTATCTCCTTATCGTGTTTCATTTATTTTATTGTTATATTTATGTAGTTCTCAGAGAGGGTAAATTAAGGTCCCCACTAGTATAGTTATACTATTTCCTCCTTTTTTTTTTTTTTTTTTTTTTTTGGCTTTTCCTTTAAGAATTTGGATGCCATGCTTTTTAGTACATATATGTTTAGTATTGACATTACATCATTTTCTATGATTTTTTTTTGCAAAATGTAGTTTCCTTTTTTATCTCTTTTAATCATACCTATTTTTGCTTTTTTTTGGGGGGGGGGAAATGATTTTTGTGATCCCTGCTTTTTTTTATTTCAGCTGTAGCACAATAGATTTTGCCCCAAATTCTTCTTTTAACTCTCCATTTATCTTTCTATTTTAAGTGAGTTTCTTTTAAACAATATATTGTTGAATTATAGTTTATAATCCATTCTGCTATCTACTTCCATTTTGTGGTTGAGGTCTTCTCTTTCACATTCACCATTATGATTGATAATTGTATATTTCCCTTTATCCTATTCCTCTCTCCCCTTTCCCCACTTAGTCCCTCTTCATAAACCTCTTTGCTTCAGAGCACTAGTTCTTTTAATCTTTCTTCCTTCTTACCACTTCACCTTTTTCTTTTAACCCCTTCTCCTTCTATTTCTATATTGGGTAAGATGTAATTCTATATTAAACTGTGTGTGTGTGTGTATTTCCTAATGAGTTCAGATGAGAAGAGGCTCAAGCACTGCTTATTTTCTCCCATTTTTCCTTCAATTGTAAAAATCCTTCCTCTTTTATGTGAAATAATTTCCCCCATTCTTCCTTTTCTTCTCTCCTCTCAGAACATTTCTCTTTGACTTTCTTTTTTACTTTTGAGATCATTTCAGCATAAATGACTCACTCCCATCACCTCTTTCTAAGTAGACTCCTTCTAACTGCCATAATGATGATAAAGTTCTTGGGGGTTATATGTATCATCTTCCCACTTGGGCATGTAAATAGTTAACTTTCTATTCATCATGATTTCTAATTCATGTTTATTTTTTTTATACCTCTCTTTAATTTTGTCTTTGAATATCAAATTTCCTATTCAGCTTTGGGCTTTTCATTAGGAATGCCTAGAAATCCTGTACTTTGTTAAATATCTATTCTACCCAACCACACAGTTTTGCTGTGCAAGTTTTTCTTGGTTATAATCCTAGTTCCTTTAATCCTTCCAGAATATTGTATTCCAATTTCTATATTACTATAATGTAGCTGCTAAATATTATATACTCTTTTCTGTAATTTTATGGTATTTGAATTATTTCTTTCTGACTACTTTTAGTATTTTCTCCTTGACCCAGGAGCTCTAAAATTTGGCTGTAATATTCTTGGGAGTTTCATTTTAGGATGATGATCAGTAGATCAGTAGATTCTTTAATTTTCTATTTTACTCTGTGCTTCTAAGAAATCTGGGTAGTTTTCCTTTATAATTTCTTGAAATATGGTATCTAGGCTTTTTAAAAAATTTTGGTCATGGCTTTTTGGTAGTTCAGTAATTCTGAAATTATCTCTTTATATATTTTCCAGATTAGTTATTTTTCTGATGAGATATTTCAAATTCTCTTCTTTTCTTATTTTAAAATTTTCTTTCATTGTTTTTGATATTTCATTGAATCCTTAGATTCCATTTCACCAATTCTCATTTTTAAGGAATTATTTTATTTCATGAAATTTTGTACTCTTCCCTCCCTATTTGATAAATTCTGAGTTTTAAAGAGCTATTTTCTTCAGTATTTTTTTATGCCTCTTTGACTAAGTCCTTAATTTTTTTTCATAATTTCTTTTTGATATTGGTCTCATTCCCCTCTACATTCTTATTTGATATTTAAAAACTTAAAAAAATTTACCCCTCTACAATTTACTCCCCATTTACTTCTCAGCAATTCTTATTTGATATTTAAAAACTTAAAAAAATTTCTTTTGATCTTTTTAAGTATTCTCAGGCTCATGTCCAATCTGTATTTTTCTTTGAAGCTTCGGTTACAAATATTTTCATTCTATTATTTTCTTCTGAGTTTGTGTCATGAGCTTTCCTGCCATTTTTGTAACTTTTTATGCTGATTCTTTTGTGGTAAGGGTCTCTTGTTTTCAAACCTATTTATTGACTATGACCTTTATGTTAGAATTGAGTTCTACTCACATTTTAGTGTTGTGGGAGTCAATGATACAAGCTTTAGGTGTTTTTGCCTTATTTCTTACATATTTGTTTCTAAGGGCTGTAAGTTTTAGGTACTTTCAGGGCTATATGATCCAGGAAGATCACTGTTATCCTGTACTTTCCCAAGTACATCCTCTACCTTTTTGAGACCACAATTCCTCTCCTCTCTGCATCTGTGACCAGTTCCCAGGTAAAACTCTTCCTCCCTTTTGGGTTTAGAATTGATCTGAAGCTAGAACCCCTACTCTTTTGTGACGATAAGCACTCCTCTTTACCCTGGAACTACCAGAGTTATTAATCGACAACAATCACCAAACAGCACCAATTCTCTGCCCAATGCCAGCACAGGAGTCTGCTTTAATTTCTTTCTGAACAGTTCTCCAATTATCTGGGGGCTCTCTGGGTGCTGAGCACTCCCAGTGTCATTGCTGCTATTGCTGCTTCTGTTTCTGCACTGCCTCCAGCGTCTGTAACTAGTGCTACAGATGCATGGCACTGTTCTCCAGCTTCTATCCCAATGCCATAGACCTCTCCTTCTCGCCTCCTAAGCTGTTCTGGGTTGTAAAAGTCTCACTAGGAATTGGTTCTGCCACACCAGCATTCAATTTGACACATGATTTTAAAGTTCTTTGGAGGGGAATGTTGGAAGAGTTCAACTAGAATGTTCTGCCATCTTGGCTCTGCCTCTTTATTTCCCCTTTTGAAGGTTATATTTCTATACCCCAATTTTTTTTTAACACTTCCTTATCCAACTCAGGTACACATTGTCATACAACACTTTGCCTAGATTTTCCCACTTTTTTTCCTACTTATTGATGGATAGTCATAGTCCCCAAAACCATTTTCTGCACTCAAGAAGTTTCACAATATCAAAGAATCGCAGAGAAAAGTAGACTTGTTTTAAAGCCCCAGTTCTTTTCTTTTGTCTTTTATGTGTCTCATAATCTCACATTCAGTGGCTTTTTACTCTTTTACCCTGTCATGGTCTGGCCCTCAGGGGAGAGTCCCAAGGCATTAAATCAGCAACTGGCCACAGGTCAGCACGCACAGAAGGCTCAGCAGGTCAATCAATCCAAGGTCATTAACAAGTAAACAGACCAAGGTCACTAACAATATAGGAGCCTGCAGGGCAGTCCAGAGTCTTTAAATCAGTAAACAAACCAGGGTTCAGGAAATATAATAGGGACCCCAGATAGATTAAGGGAAAGGCAATAAAGGACCTTGTGATTCTCAGTCTTAGAACTGTTTGCCTGGAGTTCTGCTATTTGGCATTTGCTTTAAAACATGCCTGCTCAGGCTGACCTGCCCTCTTTAATGTGCTTTGGCAGCATCTGGCAGCTATGTGTTCACTTTTGTCTTTTGTACCTTCTGCTTCCAATTTTCTCATCTTTCTCTCTTTTTGTTTTCAGTGCTTTTTAATCTTTTTCTTCTCCCCCACCCGGCATCTCTCTCTTTATCTCATTTTTTTTGGTTCTTATTCTTCTTTCTTTATACATCACAGTCTCTTTTGGGTTTAATTTCCTTTTTTGTGTTTCACAGGAAACACCTGCTATATGGGGATGGGGAACAGTTTTGGGAAAGCTTATTGGCAACAAGGGGTAAATTAAGGGAGATGGGACTGGGAGAACTGAAGTGCTGACAGGCCAGGGCAGAAGATAGGGGTATGGTAGAGTAATCAAAGTTGAACTTTATTTAAAACTGAGAGATTCTGATTGGGGAGAAGGCTGAGAGCAGAGATTGAAGGTTAAAACCAGAAAGTATCTAAAAATAAAAAACCCAAAACAGCTAACTTTTGTTTCTAAGGTGCTTTAAGATTTGCAAAATGTTTACTTTATGTTTTACAGAAAATATATGTTGACTAAACGTTTTGTCTGGGGTTATACAGGTCAAAACTGGGATTCAACCTAGGTCAACTGATTTTAAGCTATTGCATTCAATAAGCTGGCAAAGATGAGCACACTGAAAATATTATTGAATTATTGAACATCTAAATCAATAATGTATAATCCATGAAAATTGGCCAAGTGATAAGAAAAGTAGTAAATAGAAGTTCAAACATAGAGACAGCCCAATAGTAGATTAGACCACAGTCAGATTTCCTGAAAGATGGGCTTCTTCAAGCATGACTAGACTTGACTAGTAGATAGAAGTTTAAATGAGAGTACATAACTAGAATGATCAGGGAAAGGGATAGATAATAATAGCCTATGAAAAGACCTTCCATTGCCAGGTTATATCCTCACCAATTTTTCCCTCTACTAATGATAAATATCTTTATCATAACTGTTGAATCTGGTTCTATAGCTAGAAAGTTTGTTCATTTTCTTTGGTAGGAAGTATTTCTATCCAATTTGGTAGAAACTGGCTCAGAGAAGTGCCCACCTCTTTTTTCTGGATGCAATATCAGACTTGTTCATTGAGATCCACAAAGGCTTATCTTGGGTTCAATATGACCAGGGGCTAAAAGACATGTTTGGAATTAAAATTATATCTCTTATGTAAATCAAATGTGTGTTTACATATGTATGTATATATGTACATGTATATATGCATACATGCAGGCACACACATATATCTATATGTGCATGTGTGTATGTTTCTCTGTGTGTATACATATGTATGTATACACATAGTTTTCTTAGGTTATCTCAGACTTTCATCTAAACCATATTCTTATATATCTATAAATAAAGATCTATATCATGGTTATATAGCTGTATCACTTGATTGGTTATCATCCTTTGTTCTCAAAGAGGACCAAAATACCATCACTATGATAGAGTCAAATTATAGTGTCTATGACTGTGACTGAATAAAGCAATACCAGCTCAGAATGCTCCATCACAGGGCAGGCACAAAAAGTCCATATAAACCTTTGGGGGGGGATTCTCTAAATTTACCACAATTAACTCATTTACATGCAAGGAGTACTTTCTAAATACGTATTCATTATAAAGCAGCTCCAGTTGATAACCTTCACATTCAACTTTGGTGGCAGGTATAGGGTCTTCTGACAAGTCAGGGCTATCAACAGCAAGGCTTGTGACATATACCATTTCCATGAGAAATACAGAGCTTACTAGAATTGCCTCAAGTAGATAGGAATTGACAATAAACACTGTCACATTCAATTTCTTTACCAAAGAGAGTTACTTCAATATTTGTTTCACTGTCTTTAAGGCTGTTGTCAGGTCCAATGTCTTTTGTGGAGAAGTTCTTCTGCATCAGCATTGTTAAGTAAGCAAGTGGTAACCATGAAGGCAGGTTTAATTTCCTTAGGTGAAGTTCACTTTGCACTGGTGATAGATGTAGTTCTTCACACACCAGAGTTTCTTAGAATATCAGGGACAAGGGGCTAATATGGTACCATTTTCAATTTCATTGATGGGTAACTTTTTCTGGACTAGTTTTGCCATAGGCAATAGATATATAACTGTGCTGCATTGTTTCTCTTGAACAATTATGATTTATTTCCATTCAAAGCTATACTTAGTCTATTTTTTCCCCATCACAATCATTTTCTGGGTTCCCTTTATTAACATAGAGCTAAATCATATCACTAGTCTCAGCAAGGTAGAGCTTTGTCAGCAGGAAAGCAGTAACAACTTATGCTAATAGTCCCACTGAAGGCTTGGGTCCCTCTCTCACACAGAGGATATTTGTAGGCATCATAAAAAAGAACAAAAACTAGAGAAAGTCCAGGCAATCATGACTTGAACCATAAGGTCAGTTACATCCTAGTTTAGTCCTTGACATTACCTTCTAGGCCCACTCCTATTCTGGCAGAGGTAAAAAGACTCTGCTAACTGATAAGCTTGAAATCCTGATACCAGAGAATCCAAGAAAATCTTTTATAAGTTTATTCCCATAAAAAGATGAATCTCACTTGATAAGGATTGTAAAGAGCTGAAACTCTGAATAGGTGCACTTGAATCAGACAACCAAACACTTAAGGTTAATTACCTATTGGACAATGATTAATATTAATATATTAATATATGTTTGGAATTGCTCTTCTCTCAGTTAATGCTAGGTCAATGCTTGGGGTTAAGAGAATTGTAGGTAAGGATTAGGGGGTGGAATGAGATAGGCAAGAGAACTTCACTTGGCCAGAGGACAAGAAGGAGAAAAGTGTGGAGATTCTGGACTCTAGAATCAAGGAGGGATCCTTGGCAAAACTCCTGGCATTTTTGTCCATCTCCTTCACTTCTCCCCCTAAAGACCAAGGACTTTAATTTATTCTGACTCTGGCTGATCCTGAGGCTTCCAGGGAGCTAGCTTGTACTTTACATTTTGGTGCCCAATGTGTGAACCAAGGACCATAATTTCACTGAAGAAATCCCTGTGACCAGGAAGTAGGGTGACTATTTTAATAAACAAACAGGGAACTTACTTTGTTAAGAGCTAAACTAATAACGCTCATTTTCTAGCTGAAATGGGGCAGATATTAGTAAAATATTTTCCCCCAACCCCAAACCCAACCCCACCCCCAATCCCACCCCAAAGGAGATCTACAGGAAGCATACTCAGACTGATAAAGAGACAGGGTTTAATTGTAACTTGGGAGCAGATTGATGTTCTCTTGGATACATTAGAATGTACATCCCCTTGGTTCTTCAAGGAAGAAGATATAGAGGCAGATAATTGGAAACTAGTACGAGATCAACTATGTGAATATTATAATGATAATGGTCCTGATTCAATTTCTAAGGAAACATTCTATATGTATAACTTAATACAATTGGCCTTAAAGAATCCCACAAGTTATAGAAAAAAGAAAAGTTTTAAGAACAGCCAGATGAGGAAGTGTGAGAAGAAAGAGGAAGACAAAGGATAGATTAATGGCAATATCACCATAGGGCAAGAGGACTTAAGTGAACTTGAAGGGCCTGGCTAAGGGCGTGGTGATTCTCACTCTCACAGCCCATTTACATTGGAGCAGACTCTTGACCCCTTTCCCCCCATCAATTTCACCTTCTTGGGTGAAGGGAGGAAGAGTGGGAGGGGCAGTGATATCACCAGCACCTCCCTTCCCAGCAGTCACCCCCTCCTATGACTAGATTGCAAAAGGCACTATGTAAAGCCCCAGAAAAAGGGCAGAATACACCTGATTTGAGAATAGTAATGTATTCTGTAATTCAACAGTTTAACTCTTCAGATCAAGAAAAGAGAAGATACACTCTTTTTGATCTAGAAACTCTCAAAGATCTGAAAAAGGCTTGCACTCTTTATGGAGCTATATCATCTTATGTTAAGATGTTATTACAGAATTTGGCTTATGAAATTTTAACCCCTAGGGACTGGAAATCTATAGCACGGGTATGCTTAGAACCTGGACAAAACTTGTTGTGGCTTTCTGAATATAGTGAGCTCTGTAGGATACAAGCCCAACGGAATAGTCAAAGTGGAGTTACTACTCCAATTACCTGTGACCAACTAATAGGTGTAGGTTTTTATCCAGACACTTCAGCACAGATTAATTACCCCATAGCAGCATTTGAGCAAATTGCTGCTGCTGCTATAAGAGCATGGGGCTTTATCCCAGATTAACAAGACAAAGGAGAGGCCTTCACAAAAATATCACATGGGCCAAATGAACCCTTTGCTGATTTTGTGGGACATCTGCAGACAGCTATCATACAAACTAATGATGAAAATACAGTAACAGACATTATGATAAGGCAACTTGCTAAAGAAAATGTTAATGAGGTTTGTAAAAGAATTATACTAGGGCTACACAAGAATGCTCCTTTAGAGGAGATCATAAGATGCTGTGCCACAGTGGGCCCAAATACCTTTTATACCCAGGCTATGATGCAGACTTCCCAAGATCGGAACATGGGAAGACAGGGTCCCTTTTGACAAGGGACTTTCAGAGAGACTTGTCAATGCTTGCTTTCAGCGTGGTAAAGTAGGACATCTGAAAGCTCAATGTTGGCCTAGAGACAGAATGAGAAAAGAGAAAGAGAAAAGAATAAGACCCAAAACCTCATGTCCAAAATGCAACAGAGGCTTCCTTTGGGGCTCAGAATGTAGACTGATTGAGGGAAACAGGATGAGGGGCCCAGCCCTAGGACCCAAGACAAAAAATACTTGGGGCATGATGGCAGCCAATACTACACCCAGAGAGCCTTTAGAAGTTCAATACCCAGACATGACCAATCAGCCAAGAAGCAACCTGATGGGAGAAAGGGATTACAATTAGGGAGAATAGATTGTATGCAGCTGGGACAATTGAGATACCCCCTGGAGAGGTGAAATCTGTTCCTCTCCAGCCTATGGATCCCTTGCCTCCAGGCACAGTAGGCTTGACCGTTTCACCTCCTGAGAGTACTTAGAAAACAGTGTCCATCCATACACTGATGTGGGAAACTGGGGAATGTATAGATAACATCCTAGTCACTAATACAGGTAGACAACGTGTGACTTATCACCCAGGAGAAGTAGTAGCATCTGGTTTACTGATACAGACTCCTAATAAACAATCTGGTGATAGTTGCCCAGATTCTGACTCTAAGCAACAAAATCCAGGAATATTCTGGACTGCAGCTGTTACAGCTGACCATCCTATGATCACTATCTATATAAATGGCCTACCATTGGAAGGCTTGGTAAACACAGGTGCAAATTGTACAGTAATTAGAGGTGCCAACTGGCCCAGTCGCTGGCCAAAGATTAAGGCAGACACCTACATGTCTGGCATAGGAGGATCAATACCAGCTGAAATTAATGCTACTCCTTTGAGATGGACTTTTGAAGGTGAAACAGGAGTTTTTTACTCCTTTTATAGTTGAAAATATTCCCATCAATCTGTGGGGAAGAGACATTTTACAACAATTAGGATTACAAATGACTACTTCAGTTTTTTAGGCAGGGCTGCTGTTGAAAGCTTGCCTTTTCAGTGCTCAGTGTTAACTTAGCTGAGCCTTATAAAAGACATGAATGGACAATTTTGCCACAGGGAATGAAAGATAGTCCTACTATGTGTCAATAAACACATGTTTATTGTTGCTCTTACTCTAGTAAAAAAAAGCATTTCCAAAAGTAATGTTATTACATTACAGGGATGATATATTGGATATGCACCTGAGAAACAAATGTTAGAAGCATATCTACAAAAGACCATAGAAACACTAAGGAACTACAAATTGCATATAGCTCCAGAAAAAATTCAAAGACATGCTCCTTTTCAATATTTAGGATATGAAGTATACACTAAGGTACTTACAGTACAAAAACTTTCCTTAAGAAGCTTCCAGAGAAGCTAAACAGGTTAAATGACTTTCAGAAATTGATAGGAGATATCCAATGGATGCATCCAGTGTTAAGCTTGACTACTTATCAATTACAACCATTATATGACATTTTAAGGGGAGACAGTGCTTTAAACTCACCATGCCAGTTTACAAAAGAACCTTAAGAGGCTTTGAGAGAAGCTGAACTGGCTTTATCCAATGTGGTTGAAAGAGTCATTCAAAAACCCTTGGAAATATCAGTTTTTGCTACACAAGAGGCACCTACAGCAATCCTTCATCAAGGAGATAGTGTGATAGAGTGGGTGACCCTCCCAGCATCACCAGAACAAAGCCTTACTCCTTACCCAGTGCTTGTGGCTAGAATTTTATTAAAAGACATTAAGTGAGCAGTACAATTATCTGGGATAAGACCTGACAATATATACACCTTTTATACCAATGCACAAATTAATGTATGCTGTGAAACCATCCCAGAGTGGCAAATTTTATTAGCCATGGCTCCAAATTTTATACACGGGTCTCCATTAAAGATAACCAGTGTGGTGTTCTCTTCTTTAAAATATAATGGTTCTCTCTGGGACCAGGTTTCTTGGGGAGGTTTTCTGGAGGCAGCCTTAGTATCAGTTCAGATCAATAATTACTTCAAATGCAACCAGGTGTTAAAAGTTCAGATCTTTTATTGTGTCCTTCAATATAGCCCGGTTAGTTTTCTTAGAGGCCTCTCTCTCTCTCTCTCCTTGGTTCTAAGAGCTCTTGCAACTTTGTCCTTTGCTTCTGCCTCTGCTTTCTTTAGCCTCCAGCCAGCACAAAAGTGGAAGATGGAATGAATCTGTCTTGCCTCCAAGAGAGGGCTTGTTCTGAACTGCCTTGATTGACTCACTGAAGCTCTATTTATGTTGGGTGTAAAAGATTGACTCCTCCTCCAAGGGAGGGATTAAGGGAGGTGTGAATTCACAAAGTTACCAAGTGCACTTTGTGAGTCGCCCATACTTGTGAACTCCAATGAGTACTTAAATATATTAGTGAGCTAGATGATTTGCTAAGTACCATGCTAAATTAGGCAATTGACATCACTTTGTAAGGATTCCAACAAACCAGATTATTACATAATTGGTGATGGATTCTTGAAGAAAAGGTTTCTAAAGTTCCTCTTAAAGGACCAACTATCTTTACAGATGCATCCAAACATAACATTTGCGCTGTATACTCTCATAACTTAACTATAAAGAGAGTAGTCAGAACTCCTTATTCAGCAGAATGAATTGTATGCAATCATTCTAGCTCTTATTATCCAGGAGATATAAATATAATATCTGATTCACCCTATTCAGTAGGTGTGGTACAAAGAATTGCCACAGCCAAAATAAAATTTGTAGCCTCTTACAGGGGTTTTCAAACTATGACCTGTGGGCCAAATGCAGCAGCTGAGGATGTTTATCCCCCTCACCCAGGGCTGTGAAGTTTCTTTATTTAAAGGCCCACAAAACAAAGTTTTTGTTTTTACTATAGTCCAGCCTTCCAACGGTCTGAGGGACAGTGAACTGGCCCCCTATTTAAAAAGTTTGAGGACCCCTGCTCTAATATATATAAACTCTTTAAGAAACTTCAAGAGCAAGTGAGAAAGCATCCAGGTAAGATTTATATCTTGCATGTCCACTCTCATAGTGGATTTCCAGGTTTTATTTTTGATGGTAATTCAAAGGCACATAGCCTTCTAAACATGTTGGCCAATACTCCTTTATTTGAAGAAGCTTAAGAATCTCATTCTAAATATCATCAGGCTGCTCAAGCTTTACGTTTACAATTTGGAATAACAAGAGAGGAAGCTAGGTGCATAGTAAACGCCTGTACAGCTTGCCTTCCTTTCCACACTTCTATACTGCCTCCAGGGAAGAACCTTTGTACTGAGACCCAATGAAATTTGGCAAATGGATGTGACCCATTATAAATCTTTTGGTTGTCTGTCTTTTATCCATGTTGTAGCAGACACCTTTTCAGGATTCACTTTTGCAATACCAGCAGCAAAAGAGACAGCCCGAGTGGGCACTGAATTCCTTATCCAAGCATTTGCAATCATGGGTGTGTCACAAGCAATAAAAACAGATAATGGACCTGCATATACTTCTAAACATTTTGCACACTTTTGTGCACAGTATAAGATACACCACTGGCATAGCCTTTAATCCTCAAGGACAGGCAATAGTAGAGAGGAGAAACAGAGATATTAAGATGCTCCTCCAAAAACAAAAGAAAGAGGGAGCAGATAACCCTAGAGAACTTCTAAATTTAGCTCTTTATACTATTAACTTCTTGATTTTTGACCAAGATGCACTGGCTCCAGGAAACAGGTTTTATAACTTGCTGGAAGGGCAGCATCCAGTGCGAGCAGCTCCATGATCTTTAAATAATCACCAGGTGATGTGGAGAGGCCCAGAAAGTGGTGAATGGAAGAGACCAGATAGGTTAACTGCTTGGGGGGTTTGCTTGTATTTCCACAGATGGAGAAAGAATCAGATGGGTGCCAACGAGCCGTATTTGCCTTGTCTATTGCAGAGAGACGGAGCAGACCCTTGGAATGAAGGGGAAGATCCAAGAAACATCAGGTGGTTCCATCACTGACTGTGCCCACCACTGAAAGAGCCTGGCAGTTATGGTATTTGACTCATGGACATCAAACATTGTTAATGAGACTGATGCAGGACTTAAAAACCCTCAGAAATCATTGGATTCTCTGAAACATGAAGCAATGGACAATAGATTGGTTTTGGACTATCTCTTGGCTGCAGAAGGAGGCTTATGTGTGACTGTTGTTTACATACTCTCCTTCTAGGACTACTGGAAATCTTTTACAAAACCATGTTGATTCATATTGTTTGTTATATCACTATTTGCAGTACAATTCATGTTTGTTACACCATGTTGAGCCTGCACTGGCTGTGGGGGAGTCATCACTAATAGCCTGTGCGTTATTACTATGTGCTTGTGTAATACCTCCCATGCTGATGGGTTTGTGCATACCTGTTTCTAGTAAGACCATTCAACCCAGAAACCCACTAACATATCTGGCTTGACTCCCCCTTCCCTTTGGTGTTTTTCATCTCTCTTCCTGAGAAGTCAGGGAGGGCAGGATCACCTGTGTTCTAAAACAAAAGAAAGTGGGAGATGTAGAGGGCTGAAACTCTGAATAGATGCACTGGAATCAGACAACCAGGCACTTAAGGTTAAATACCTATTGGACAATGACTCTATTAACATATGTTTGGAATTGTTCTTCTCTCAGTTAATGCTAGCTCAATGTTTGGGGTTAAGAGAATTGTAGGTAAGGATTAGGGGGTAGAGTAAGAGAGGAGAGAGAACTTCACTTGGCCACAGGACAAAGAAGGAAAAAAGTGTGGAGATTCTGGACTCTAGAATCAAGGAGGGAACTCCTGGCAGTTTTGTCCATCTCCTTCATTTCTCCCCCTAAAGACCAAGGATTTTTGCTTATCCTGAGTCTCGCTGATCCTGAGGCCTCTAGGGAGCTAGTTTGGACTTTACGACGATGACTCTCTTCCATCGATAATACTGAGATCATACCACTGGATCCTGACATTTGTTGAAATAGCCTGGCTCTGAGACTACAGGTTTTAATTTTTTTTTTCAAGATGGAGCCCTACAAGTACAACAAGTTTCCACTAGGCTAAAGTTCTCAAGTCTTTTACATTCTGTTTCCTTTCAGGGTTCCCTAGTATCCTCAAGAGGAATGTCTTCTCTGCTACCTGCTCAATCCTTCACTAGCTGTGCTCCTCCTCATTCATAGGCTTCGTGATTAGCACCATTTAAATACCTACTTAAAACATACATTTTTCCTCATGCCTTAGAGGTATAACTCCCCTCCTCATACCTCTTTGACTTGATTTGAAGGCATGGGGAGAATTAGGCTTACAATCTATATCAGTTCCTATATAACATTCAGTCCAAACAAGTTCAAATGCAGAAGTTGCAGTAACAGTTTCTGATAGACAGAATCCTGTGGTGTTCTTTTTCTTTTTTATAATCTAGGATGGTTCTCTGGGAGCAGGTTTCTTGGGGATTTTCTGGAGGCAGCCTTAGTTTCAGTTCAGAGTAATAATCACTCCAAATACAGCCAGCTGATAAAATCCAAACGTTTATTTCTAATCTCTTTCCTTGGGCCTGGTTAGCTTTCTTAGAGGCCTATCTCTCTGCTTGGTTGCAAGAGCTCTTGCAGTTTGTCCTTTGCCTCTGCTTTCTTCAGCCTCCAGCCAGCACAAAGGTGGAAGATGGAATGAATCTGATTTTGCCTCCGAGAGTGGGCTTGTGGGCTTCTGTATCTCCCAGAGTGCTCTTTGGCCCTGAGAGCTTCTTGCTTATATGCTGTTCACTGAGTATACACCAGTCATTATATCACTGGGAAACCATTATTTGTTGTATGATTAAATCAATGCTAAACTAGATTTAAACATTTTCTCCTCAATTCCAGTTAGTACCTTGTTTCAAGTTCTGGCCCATAACATCTCCTCATAGGATCAGCTCAATCATATTGAACCATGCTAAATTAGATAATTATTGTCTCTATCAACTCTAATGAGTTAATACTTTGTAAGGATTCCAACAGATTCCTTGGAGTCCTTTTCCTTAGAGCATCACTGCTGGATTGGTTGTAACACCCAGAATGGAGAAAGCAGTCCCTCCACCTATTAAAGAAAAGAATGAATGAAAAGAGATTTTGTTTTTTTAACACCACATGGCTCAGGATTGTAGTGATGTTTTATCCTTGCAGCATAGTCTCATTATCTGTAAATGAGTGACTTTCACTCTCAGATAAGAATGCAGGAAAAAAGCTACCCTACTAGTGTTGGGCTAAGATATTTTAAAGAAGCAATTAACTCCAATTATGGAGCCAGTGAAAAATGGTTGCTCCTAATCATATAGTAGGTTATTGAAGAATATCCATGTTGTTCAAGTTGTTATTAGAGTCTTTCAGAAATAGATCCCCTAGTACCTTCCACATAGATGATACTATGTTAGCAAAATGAATGTGGAAAATACACTCTAATGTTAACACTGAAGACTCTGAGACAGCTATAGAATCAAGAAACAATATTGAGTCTCAAGTCCAAGGTTGGTAAGTTCAAGAGATGCTTTCCTGAACTAAACAGGCTTTATTTAAATTTGTCCTTAACTACAGTTGGATTACTTGACACTTCACATTTAAAAGATAAAAATAAGTCTATTCATAGGGAATATTATTACAATATGGTATCAGACAAGAAATAGAAAATAATAAAGTCTTTGTGGTGAAAGGCATAGGCTTCACAGATATCTAGGGTTCATAGAACCCATAAAGAGAAAAATTTTCTTATTTCTTTAAATTAATTAATTTATTCAAAATTTAATTACAGAATAGAAAAAGAAGAAAAAATTACCGTGTTCACAGAATATGGGAGAATTCAAAATTTAAAACAATAAATTTTTATTTCAAGAAAGCTTATATAATCAACCCTACACATTGTGTTCAGAGTTGTTCATCTTTTCTCTGCTTCCTTGTAAGATTTTTTGTTCTCTACCGAGAACTTTTTTTACTTTATTCTTTCCTCCCCCCCCCTTTTTCTTCCTACCTTTCCTAAGAAGGCTACAATTAAATATGAATATATTTACACACACATATATTCACATATACATATATAGACACATATACAAAAACACACATATATATCTATAATCATACACATATATATCCATATCCATATATGTAAAACCATAACATGCTTGTTTGTCCTCTGTTTCTCTAAAGGTGGATAGCATTTTTCTTCATAAGTCCAAGTCTTTCCATATTCTTCTAAATCTACTGCTTCATCATTTTTTAACCCACAGCAGTATTCCAACCTTATGCTGTCTAATAAAAGGGAGAATTTTTAAGGTAATATGACTTCTTGGCAATATATCTAGACTTGAGTTCCTAGGTTCAGGGAAGAAAATGCTAGAGAGAAAATGGGTCAGTGGCAAACCCTAGCAAGTGAGGACTCTGTTTGGAACTCCAACTTCTGCTTGATGGGCAGCCAACAAGGTCTGGATGTCTGTGGGATTCATGTTACTCGACATGGGTTACTTATCCTGGATTTATCACTTAATCTTCCTGGGGTGTAGATGACAGTAGAATATGACTACAGAATAAATAGCCAGAATTAGGAAAATTGAAAGCATGGTCTCAATACAGGGGACAGGCATGGGAACAGGCTAAACCTAGAAAAAGTCCAGATCCTGATAATAAAGGAAAAGTCAGGCAAGCAGATAGGCATTCTGAAGTGGGTTGCTGTCGACACTGAAAGTCAGTCACGAATCATAGGTTTGAAATAGATTTGGACAAGGCTTAAAGAATCAAGCTGGTACTGAAGGTCAGGAGAGACAGTGATGAGTCTGAATACTGGAACCAACAATAGCCCTGGAATCCAAGAATATAATCTGAATAGCAGGAAGTAAGAACCAAGGCCAGAAGTTTAGGCCATGGATATGGCAGCAAGACAGACCTAGATACTTTGCCAATTCTTTGTTTTAGCTAGGGAGACTATGATTCCTGTAAATGCAAGGGGACAAACTCCAAATCTAAGAACTCTTATATTTGGCAATACCTGGTTAGAAGAGAATAAGAAAAAAGACAGAAATCAAATCCTTGAAAGGACTATATCTCTAGGTTGACTAAAAAGTGATCAAAAATAATGAGAGAAGGCAGTAGGTTATGAGGAACATGAGGTTCAAATATCTAGGCCCTATCTCATATTCATTTAGGATAAAAACAAATGTGGTCCCTAGTTTCCCAGTTTACTCAGCTTTTTTTTTTTTTTTTTAAAGACTGTCTTCTCCATCTTCACATGATAGCTTTTTATCTTATACTAGTACCTTAACTGAGTAGTACCCTGACTCATTCACAAATAACTTCAAATTGACACCAATGGGATGTGGCCAAAGAGACATATCCCTTCTCTGCCCAAGGTATTACATAAAAGCTCTTTCCCAAGTTCACAAAGCAGTTCTGGTCTGCTGGATTAAGGTGGTTGAAGTATGAGTGTATAGTCTTAGAAAACTTAAGGGGGAAATAATAGCTGTCTCTAAGTATTTGAAGGGCTGAAATGTGACAAAGAGATTGGGTTTATTCTGCTTGGCCCAATTGGGCAGAACAAGTAATAATAGGTTGAAACTACTGGCAGATTTTAGCTCAATGATAACAATATAGCTATATCAAAATGGAATGGGATTCTGCAAGTAGTAGTGGGAACTTCTCCTCCCCCTTCCCCATTAAAAGGCTTTTAAATATAGCCTGGACAATCATTGATCTGTTTTAGAGGGGATTACTACTTTCAGGTATGGTTTGGATTAGATGACCACCAAAGTTCTATCCATCTCTAAAACTTTGACATTGCACTCCTGTGAGAATAAGCAATAACTAAGTCCTACTGGTCCATGAATGTAGTCTCAAGCCAATGTAGGATCCCAGTCAGTAAACAAAGGTCTGCTATTTAGAGATAATTTCATGAAGTTTAAGACAGTTTGAATAGGGCAGTGAAGCTTTAAGCTGAGATTTTTAGCTCAATGATCATTTTTCATTATGCTGTCCCATGCCTATTAATTCTACCATAAGAAGCTGAATCTCAGAAGTATCCATTTTTCATCTGAAGCTTCCCAAGTTCTAAGAAGAATGTAAACCTCTTCCCTGACTTTTTTATTCTAAATAATAATGTTTATGGAAGGTTTTTTTTCCCATTCCAGTTTCTGTTTGAAATGTGGCAAAACTTGCAATTTTGCTTTAAAATGTATTTTGTTCTGTTTGCTAGTTTATAAATCACAAAATCACTCGCTCTTGAAGAGGCTGAATATTGGGATAATTTAAGGAAAAGAGAATGGACTATCAACTTTGATAGGCAAGGTACCAGGAAGCAGGAGAATTCAATTAGAATAAGAAAGCAGTTGAATATTATTGAACTAGCTTGACCATCAGGCTTCATATCTAAATACTGCATGTATGAGTAAGGACAGAATAATGATGATCTGTGAAGACCCTGAGATAGCCCCCAAGAGTGCTAAAATTAATAGAGCAGAGGTAGCTAAGAATATGCCATCTTGTATTTAGAAGGATTTCTGTTCATTGATTTTATGCTGGGTCATGAGTGGAGCACGTAAAGGTACCTAAGAAAGGAGCCAGAACTGGAAAAGGAGAGTATACCTGAACTGAGAGAGGGCAAATCAGAGGAATGAGAGAAAATGGAGAAGTAAATACAATCAACAAGAGTCAACAGGATACATATACAGTAAGAGAGCAGACCATGCAGGGGCACCCAAATCCAACCAAACAACTGCTCTGAGCTTTACCAAACTTGAAAAAATAGTGAGAATCAGACAATTAGTCAGAACTCAGGAAATACCTAAGAAATGAGGAAACAGGGACAAGAATAACTTCATGGTACCAACAATAAGGCCAGAACCCTGATAATGCAGGACCAAATCATACTAGGTTTATTCCTTTTCCCTTTCATTGTAAATAGTATCAATCAAGAAAAAGCCTGGCCTGGAGTGATAATTTCCAAGATGAGACATGTAATGTTTGTGGGAGTAGGAACAAAAGAGGTTCTTCTTCACTGCAATTTAGAAATGACTTCCTCCAAGGAGATTTCTAGGAGAAACAGGATGAGAAGCTCATTAAAGGAAAGTTAGAGACTTTGGATGCTCAGATATTAAAATATGAATGAAGCTATTAGAAACCAAGTGTGGCAAGTGATCATAGATCATTTGTTAAAATTCCTACCTTTTAAATTTTTCTATTATCTGAAATTTTTATCCGATATGAGGTCACATCTTTAAAGTCTGTGGATATTCCAGTATTGACTCATACTTCTAGTATGGGCTTTGGTGCCTTCCCTTTTCCACTCTGCTTAATTCCTTCTATAGATGATAAGTGATCCCCTGGTTCTGTATTACTGAGCTAGTCCTTTAACTTCCTTCATGAGCAAGCTCAGATGTGTCACTGATGGGGATGGAACTTTCTCTCCACAATCTATCATCTATTTGGCTTATGACCCTTCAGTACACAGAGAGAATCCCAATCCTACCTGACCCATGACAAATCTTGGCATTGGTCTACTACCCCTGGAGGGGGGTCAGGAAAGACATTACATTTCTGTGGCAGAAATATTTTCCCAACATTTTGAAATCATATTCTATTTCATTGGTGTTCAATCATTTGGAAAATAAATCAATTCCTGTTTTGTGTTTGTGAGTGAGTAAAGAGATAAGTGACAGGAATACAAACAGAAACTACCAGTTTGTGTTCTCCCACACAGTCACACTTGCCCTAAACTTTTGGTACTTTGTAGAGGATTATCAAAGCATGGGAGGAAAAATGGTAGAGGGCATGATGGGAATTAAAAAAAAAAACCCAACAAAAGATGAATGTGTGTTTATCCTCAACCTCAGGAAGACACAATGAGAGATATGGAAACAATTATTTGTACTAATTCAACCAGAAATCTGGGATAGAGATTCTACATTGAGAAGAATGAGGAAGAACTATCCTATAATAGCGTTAGCAGCAACAGTTTAGTGGGTAATGACAAACTTAAGAAGATGGTAGATAGGTACCTTTTCCTATAGTCAGTCTAGGTGGTCTGACTTGAAGGGACTAATACAACTGAGCTGAAAGAACAGCAGTAAGAAAAAACAGGACAAAACTCTAAATATGGTGAATAAGAAGCTTGATATCTGTAGTAACCCAACTATAGAGTCAAGAAGCTTCTTTGAAAAATAGTTTAATAAGGCACATCTTCATTTGAAAAGATGAATGTCTCTGGGGAAGAATTTGTTCCATTTCTCCACTGATATGTGAGTCTATGGGAAATTGTTATGGAAGCCATAAATGGTCTTAGTGCATGGGTTTGTTATTTTTCTAGTTGTTTCAATTAAATACTTTACTATTTGATTTGTGGTTCCTGTCTGGCCTAGGAATTCTTTGCAGTGTAATGAGGCTTGAGTCATATATTTCCCTATAGATGAGTCCAAGGAATACAGGGACCACAGGGCAAAGTGGGATGCCTAAAAACATAGAGTTTATAGAAGATATGACTGATTCCTGTGTGTTGTTTGTGAAAGCAGAGAAGTGATCCTGTCAAGGATGGTTTGTGCCTGTATCAGTGTAGAGGTGCAGGGCCTTTTATTGTGTTTTTTTGTTTTGTTTTGTTTTTACTGTTTGCTATATTTCCTAAGCAAGCTGCCATATTATTTTCAAATAATGATCATTGTTATCTCCTCTTGCCAATAGTTATTCCCTTAACTGTTCTTATCATATTGCTATACTATCTCTAGTGTCAAATAATAGTAGAGACAGGGATCACCCTAGCATCTGTATTGTTGAAGTTGGCCTGCAACTCCTATACTAACAGGGGCAGCAAACATATAAACATAAGGGAGCATTTAGTGAAAAGAACTAATATCAACTTCTGCTTGATGTTAAATCTGTTAAAAAGAAATTTATGAGAATGAAATAATGTCACAGGTAAGAGTTCCTGACTTGCCCAAAAGGTTTAAAGATTGTAAGAAAGATGTCTCCGAAGATTCACAAAACCTGATGAAAATGTAGAAAAGGTCAGAGACTGGATATATTCAAATAGACAATTAATTGTGAGAATAAGAGCTGAAGATTTATATTTTAATAAAAAGTCATTCTGTATGGAAACTTGAATGATATGAAAGAGCCTAAGAAAATGGCATCATTTCGAAATGGTGATAACTTAAGATTTTTTTATAACACTGTAAAAGGGAAACAAGGCAGAATTAATTTAAAAAAATTAACCATGGACAAAACATACTGTTTCTATTATCTTCAAGTAAAATAATTAAGTTTGTAGTGACAATTCCAGAGTGTTCAAAGGTCAAGAAGGCATGTATCAAAATCTCAAGTGAAGATCATATTGGTGTTTCTTTGACCTCAATGATTATTCATGCTGAATTCATCTCACAAGATCAGTCAATCAGTTTTATTTTGCAGAGATTCTGGAACATTTGAGAGATTCTGTGTGGTATAAAAAAAGTGAACCATGGACCTGCAATTGCTGTTTATGTTTTTCCCCTGACATTTTATTTCTTGAGTGTATACAATCAAAATGTTTAGCAGAAGCCAATATTACCTAGGTGATGATTTGCCATCATCAGCCTTGACTATGAATGGTTTTAGATCCCTAACAAAAAAAGTAAACTGACCCTTTAAGGACAAATATTATAAATAAGGTGGGCAGCTAGGTGATGCAATGAATAGAGTGTTTGGCCAGGAGTCAAATCTGGCTCAGATACTTACTAGCTTTGTGATCCTGAGCAAGTCATTTTACTCTGTTTGTCTCAGTTTCCTCATCTATGAAATGAGATGTAGAAGAAATGGCAAACTGCTCCATCGCCTTTGCCAAGAAAATACAATTGTGATCACAAAGAACTAGATGTAACTAAAAATGACTGAATAACAACGAGATGGAAAAAAAGGTCAAAGACTAGGAAAAAAAAACACACCTGATTCATGGAAGAATTCTTAGTAATAAGCAAAGACATGTTGATATAAACCTGTGTAAGTGCCAGACTGCCTTGTGAGGGAAGCATTAAGGGCATATTCACTTCAAGTCCTATATAGAATAAAAGCCCCAGATGATCCTGGAAAATGGAGCTAACTGCCAAAAAATTTTAACTATAGTGAAAAAGAGTCAGAGACAGAAAAAAAATGGAATTCAAAAAGCAGTGTCTTCAACATTGACATGAAACTGAACAGTACAGACTTCTAGCCAGGAAAAAAAGGTACAAGGGACAGATTCAAGTGGATGAGCTGAAAGGCAGCTTGTGCCTAGAACAAAAACAACTCTGACAGCCTGAGCAACATTCAGCTTTGGTGTGAGAGAATTCCTGAAATAACAGTCACTGCCCCAAATCCACAAACCATTTATCTAGGAATGATTTTTGAGTCTTTTGACCCTTATTTGAGCAAGAGTCTTGGAAGAAAGAGAAGGTATCAGAGGTATTTGTATAAGCCCAGGTCTGATACAGCTGTGGGACATTTGAAGAAGTATCAAGTGGATGGGGAGCAGACTTTCATAAAGGTCCTGTTCATGGTTCATATTTATATGAGCAACCACTAGAGATGGGCCATTCTCGCTCTACATTCTGTGTGTGTGTGTGTGTGTATGTGTGTGTGTGTATGTGTGTGTGAGATCTCCTTATGCCTGAATTGTACCTGAATTGTAATAGTGACTGTTCCCTCCTGTCATTTTCCTAAAGCAAACAAAACAAAAACCTACCTCAGTTTCCTCTCCCTAATTCTTCACATGAACTTCAAAAGACGTTTGGTCATTTTGGGGATGAGCTGAAAGTTCCATCTTAGAATTCTAGCTACAGTAAACTTACATTCTTTCTCACTGGTTTTTCATATGCAAAGTAAACCAGATTAGGTAAAATATAATAGGAAAGGCAGCTCTGTCTCATAAATCATATTTAAAGAAATTACACATGAAAAGCTCATATTAGATAGTATCCATATTAAAAAAAAAAGATTTAACACTTCAGAAGTGTTGCAGTCTATGGTACAGATAGAGATCAGGTTGATAGAAATGCTGAATTGGTCAATGGCCATTGTTAATTGGTTTTATTTAAATATATATATTTTTTTATTACAAGGAAAGGAAGAATTATTAGCTATTTATTGTGAGGTTAAAAAAAGGCCAAAGTTTTAAATAAGAGATATGGATGCTGAGATTCTATTAGAAATATTTTTTATGTACCAAAAGATAAATTAAATGAGATAAGATGATTAAATGATTTAAAAGAAGTACCAAATTCAATATAAAAAACACATAGAAAAGAAAAATTACTTAGTATATAAAGCTATTAGTAAAAATTTAAACTAAGGAAGATATAATAATAAAGATTAATAAACAATAATAAAATAATATCCCAAAGGCAGCATGGAATGGTTGACAGAAAATTGGCCTTTCAGTCACAAAGACTTGGGAATGAAAGCCTTACCCTGGACACATATTAGTGTGATTAGTGACTAACGTCACTAAAACTTTGAGTCATCCATTCTTCCTATGAGTCACACACCAATTTCCAATCTGCATCAATGATAGGAGTTTCCACACTAGGAAGTTATTTCATGGATGAAATTACAAAACTCCAATAGCACCTACATTTATTCTGGACCTTAAAGTTTACATATTATCTTCAGGATAAGCATATAAGGGTTTACACAAGATTTATTGAGTCATCTCTTGATGAAGAGTGCTACTCTTCTATGACTCAGTTTATTGTTTAATTAGTTGCTGAGGCCAAAAAATTTCAACTGGTGACAAAACATGAAATGTTCAGTTCTATACTACTGTTTTTTTTTGATCATTGTTCTATATGTAATCTTAAACCTAGAACTATATGACGTGTAGAGATTTCTTTCTTTTTTTTTTATTAAAGCTTTTTATTTTCCAAAACATATGCATGGACAACATTAGCCCTTGCAAAACCCTGTGTATTAATTTTCTACCTTTTCTCTGCATCCTCCCCTAGATGTCAAGTAATCTAATATATATTAAACATTGTAGAAATATATGTTAAATCCAATATATGCATATATTTATACAATTATGGTGCCATACAAGAAAAAAGTGAAGCCAAATAAAATGCAAATAACAACAAAAAGAGTGGAAATGCTATGTTGTGAACCACACTCAGTTCTTACAGACCTCTCTCTGCGTGTAGCTGATTCTCTTCATCTGAATAATTGAAACTGTTTTGAATCCTGTCATTGTTGAAGAGAGGCAGGTCCATCAGACTTGATCATAGTATAATCTTATTGCTGTATAATGATCTCTTGGTTCTGCTCATTTCACTTAGCATCAGTTCATGTAGGTCTCTTTAAGCCTCTCTGAAATCATTTCTTACAGAACAGTAATATTCCATAGCATTCATATACCATAACTTATTCAGCCATTCTCCAACTGATGGGCATCACTCAATTTCCAGTTTCTTGCTGCTACAAAAAGAGCTGCCACAAACATTTTTGTACATCTGGGTCCCAGTATCTCCTTTAAGATCTCTTTGGGATATAGGGCCAGTAGAAACATTGCTGGATCAAAGGGTACACACAGAGATTTCTAGCTACTTTGGAACTACCAAAGGTTTTGGAGTCAGGAAAACCTGAGTTCAAAATCTGAGTTCAAACCCAGCCTCAGAAACTCACTGTGTGCCTTTGGACAAGTCACTTAAGTACTGTTTGGTTCAATTTTCTCAAGTATAAAATTGGGATGATATTGGGTTGCTGTGAGGATAAATTTATAAAAATAACTTAGTACCTACAATAGGCTTATAGATTATGATGATAATGAGAATAATCACATTATTATTATCAGAGTATATGCTGGGTTAGCATAGTCTTAAGAATTATTATCCATGCCACAGAATGGCATTGGAATACAAGTTTAGTGGGGAAAACATGACTTGAGTTGTATAATTATGAAATTTAAAAATTATAGAGAAAAATATGTTGAAAAAGAAAAAAGAAATCTATTAAAATGTGACTCTTAGAATATCACTGGATTTCTTTTCAGCAATACAAGAAGTACCAAAAAACTTGGCAAAGATAGACACAAGAAATACAATGAAATTATGATGAATTACTTTGTAAATCTGAGAATTTTATTTAATGGCAAAAGTATCATGCAGAGATCAACATATCTTGAAGAATTTAGCAACAGAAACCTCAAAATAGATTCTTTGATGTGCATTTACATGTTTTCACACAAACATGTATGCCTATTACTACCTAAGTCATTAAGATTATGAAATAAGATATGACAACATAGGCAAAAGAGAAAAAAAAAGAATAGACTGAGATTTTTTGAAAGTTCACTAAAAACCTAGGAAGATTAAACTATATCCAGACTGGTAAAATAACACAAAGACATCAAACGTGACTTGAAATAATAACAAAGTAAAATGTCTATCTTTAGAAAAAAGGAGGTCAAGCCATATGCCAGCAACTTGAAAGAAAGAAAAATATTTGGTGCATTATTTAGTTTAAATATTTATGTATGAATAAGATTAACTCCCTTCAGGGGATAGCAAGGTGAAAATTTTTTTTTAGCATTTCAAACATTAATTATGTTTGGAATTATCATATTAGGAGAAAAGGATACATAAAACAAATCAAAAGCAAAATCCATCAATAGGTTATAACAGGAAATATGTTTAATTGGGATGAAAGTTAAGAAATAGTTTGAGACATTAAGGAAAATCGAAGACTGAGAGGTTGTTAGGAAAGTTTAGTTTCTAATTTCTCAATATCCCTCTCAAAACTATCTAGGAAAATGCTCTGAAAGAAACAAAAGTATAAGAAACACCCCAAAGCCAATTTAAAAAAGTAAAAAAAAAATTGACAATGAAAAAAAATTGGAGAAAAACAGAAGGGAAAGTATGAGAAACACACTTAAACATTATCAGTTGAAGATTTAAACCAGAATTTCCCAATAAAAATGAATAAAAGAAATGAAATTATCAAAAATATTATGAGATGAAATTAAAAACATGAAGATAATTTTTAAAAAATCTAACAAAGATGATGTTGAAGCACAGTAATTCAGAAACATTTATGAAGAATGTCATTGATTCAATGGACTTGCTGAAAATCAATCACTTTATGGTTCAGAATGGTAGAAACATCATACCAAGGAGACAGAGAATTGAGTTTAGACATCTGGGAACTGGAAAAAATATTTGGAATTTATTAAAGCAAAGATGAGAGATCTGGAGACGAGAGTAAGGACAGAAGATTTAAGAACTATCAGGCTTCTACAAACCATGAAGATGAGATCCTAACTATTCCATGTTGGGAAATAATAATAGAAAATTTCTTATGGGACCTAGACAAACTCAAAAATGGAAAACTGAAAATTCATAGGATAGCAAAACAAGGGTAAATCCCAGATTTAACTCATTGCTGTATCATTGTCAAGCTTGGAGACTAAAATCACAAGAAGGCAATTTTGCAAGCAGGCATATATAAAAAAATTATACTAAAGTATATCCATTTAAATTGCATAAGAATTTTTTAAAGAAGCAATGAATGATGGAAAAATGCTCTGTGATATATCAAAAAGAAAGCTATGTGATTTCATCTTCAAATATACTTCCCAGAAAAGTTAGACATTCTTTCTGTGAATGAAGTATGATTATTTCAGAATTTCTATTGAAGAGATGATCCATAACTTTGATATGTGAAACCAAGAAAAGTATAAAAACAGAGGAACATCATTAGCAAAGTATAATATATGCCAATTATTTATACATAGCTTCTGTTAGCTAATTATCCCAGTGTTAAACATTAAGCACTAAAGGTGATCAAAATAATAGCATTGTTTAAATTAGTATTTGAATGTAACTGAATTAGTATTACTTATTATTGGTAATATTATTACTTATTGAAATAATATAATATTAACCGAATGTAATTAGTAATTGGATATAATAAATGGATTCAAGAAAAACAAATAGTAGAGAGAGGGAAGGGAGGAAAAGTTTTTTGGGGGTATGAAAGATAAAGAATGAAAGGTAAATTGAATAGGGCAAAGAAATGGGGAGGGGAATAATAAAAAAAATTAATGACTCAGAGTGGAAAGACAGCAAAGATGTCAGGTCTTTTCAAAATTTACAAATGGTTTTAAAAATGGAAACTATCTTTAGTGTAATATATGGGTCTGCATATTAAAGAAGAGTTGCTATTAATGTTAGTGAAATTAAGATTCTATTTTATTTTAATATTGCTCATATTTTAGCTTATAAATAATACATTCAAAAAGATAAAACAACAGCATATTAGAAGAAAAATAAAATTTAGCAAGTAGAATGAGCCTTGACTCTGAACTCAGAGTTATTGTGTTCAAATTTTACCTCTGATGTTTCCTACCTGTGTAACTTTCATTTAACTTTATCAGGCTTCAGTTTGTTTATTGGTAAAATAAGGCTTTAGAGGAAGGATTGGAAATGATTAGGCCTCTGCAGTCCCTTCCATTTCCAGAACCATTATCTTAAGATTAGTTCCTTTTATATATAGAAGAAAACATTAATGAATTGATGTTTTAAAAATCCAAAGATATGATGCTTATATGGGCAACTGCATGATGCAATAGAGAAAGTGCTGGGCCAGGAATCAAAAGGAACTGAATTTAAATGTGGCATCAGACACTTAACTGCTATATGCTCCTAGAGAAGGCACTTCATCCTGTTTACCTCCGTTTCCTCATCTGTAATATGAACTGGAAGAGGAAATGGCAAACCACTCTAGTATCTTTGCCAAGAAAACCTTAAATGGGATTATGAGAAGTCACACATGACTGAAATAACTCAACAACAATAAAAATAATGCTTACAAAATGAATTTGATGCAAAAAAAATGTTTAAACACATTTAAGTAGAGAGCATGGATTAAAATACGTTCTATTTCAACTAGTTTCAGAAAAATCTGGAATTGTAAAGCTCATATAGAAAGAAACAAAATTCCAATGAGAAAGCATTAATGTGAAATTATGATTAATGATATTAACAGAATATTAATATTGAATCAGTCCCCTAATGGTATAGCACCTAAACTTATAAAGGAACACCTACCTTAGTTCAACTGCAAAAGGAATTTTAAAAAATAATAAAGAAAAATAAAACGAAAGTAGTGAAATGAACTATGTTAAGTCAGACAGAAAGAAAAACAAGAAAGAAATTTTGGACTAGAATAAGATGCTGAAGGAATAAGCTTTTGAAAGCTACATAGAGAAAAATAAATGGCAAAATTAGAGACTAGAATTCTCCCTCTTCCTACCCTAATTAAATGGAACATTTTCCAAAATGTCTAATTCTCTGAAATAAAAAAAAATGATATGGATCAATTGAAAAGAGTAGAGTTTTATTTATTAATTTAAATTGATGATGAGTTTTTTTACACCAGGGACATTTTCTGATTAACTATCCTTTTTCCCCTCCTAACCCCCACAAAACCAGAAAAGTAAAATTTTTATAAACTTGTCTTATAGATTACAATGCAAAAAAATAAACAAGAAAAATAAAATCAGAAGATTTATGCCTATAAGACGACCTAAACATTATTTGTTTGATAACATTCAGGTTAAAGAATGAATTATAGATGCTATTCCAAATTATATCAAAATAGCAATAATATAAATGTAACTTTGTAATTTATGTCATGTCATTAAAACAGTAATCAGAAATAAATATATTATATTCTTGAACACTGACATCAACACAAAAGAAAGATATATGATTTGAATGTGAAGTCAAAGAAATTATGGAATGACACTTTACTATATTACTGTAAATGATGTAGTCTGGGTCTGATGTGGTTCAAGTTTGATATTGAAACAAAATGAGATTTACATAATTATAGAAGGAAATGGATATTGAAGAAAGATAGATATTGAGAACATTTTGTATTGATTTAGCTGAGTGATGTTTCTTTGTCTGAGCTGCTTGCCCATTATTTTTCACCAGTCATTCTTCAAACAGAAGGTGCCTGGAGCTCCTTGTTAACGTTGTTTGTCCTTTGTTTCAAGAAGGATCAGTGATATCACAGGGTGATCACTTGAGCATGAATTGGATTTAAGTAAATTATACAAAGGCTTCATTCACTATCTTAAGATAGACACCCCTCTAAATCACTAATGAGTTCGAAGACTTTGATTCCCCTCAAGCTGTTTTAGCTGTCTACCAAGATGGTTTTTACTATGATCCCTCTGATTATTTTACACTTAGGAAATGAGGCAGTGTTTTCAACAACCTGAGCTGATCAAGTTTGGAAGAATGTCTCAATACCTTTAAAGGATAAATTGGGATTAGGATAGCATTTCTATTTCACTCAGTCACTTGATGGTAAGATCTTAAAGTCTTCTAGAGGATCCCCACCACTAAAACAACTTGAGCGCCATTTATTAGTATGTTAACTGGTCAGTTCTGACCCTCTATATAAACATCCCTAAAAGAATTGAGGTATTTAGGTGACACAGCGAATCATCACAGAGCATCATCTTTCTGAGTTCAAAGTGGGCTCCAGACAGTTACTGGCTGTGGGAACCTGGGCAAGTCGCTTAACCTTATTTGCCTCAGTTTCTTCATCTGTAAAAAGAACTGGAGAAGGAAATGACAAACCACTCCAGTATCTTTGCCAGGAAAATCCCAAATCCCAAAGAATCAGACATGACAGAAATGGCTCTATAAAAGTAAGAATAGAAAAAATAAAACAGAAATATAGCAAAAATTAAAAAAAACCCAAAACAGCGTAGTTCTGAAACAGAATGAGTGAAGTTGGGAGATTCCCAGGATGGGTTGGTCCCCAGGTCTAAATAATAAGCTGCATGTGGTGGGTGATGCAAATGTCCACAATTCAAAGCCAGTCTTTCAATGTAAAAAAGTGATCACAAAAAAGAGCATTATTGGCAACATCAGGGATAGATCAAAGATAATGTTACTTTATAGTCTTTGATACTCATGATAAAAAAAGGAATATTGAACCATTATATCTCCCCAACTTGTACAATACCCAACTTAATGTTCCCTAACTTCTCAACCAAGAACCTCTCCCTCTATGGGGCAGTCAGTGATGATGATGAAAGTTTTTATCCCATGAGATCCCTTTAAAGGATTGTCCCCCTTCTTCTTTGAGGGTCAGTGAGATACTTTCATTTTTCCTTTATTACAAAGCATGATTCCTTCCAGTCACTTTGGTACTCCCAGCCCTTTAAAAGAGAAGTTAGAAAATAATCACTGTTTTGTACCTACAGCAATGTGGAAGGACCAATCACTAAGATATCATGGTAACCAATGGCCTACAATGGGCTTGTCCCTCCCTTCTCTTCCCATCTCTGCCTATTGCCCATAATCCAGGGCACCAGTTTTCCTGAGCTCTTTTGCCCTAAATTAGGGCAGACTATTGACATAGTCTTGGGCACCATTGGGCTTCAATGTTTGGGACCTAACAGTACCCTGCTTAGGCAGGTCTGACTCGGTCAAACTTTATAGAAGGTTGCTGCAAATCATTCCTAATATTGCCCTCCTCTGCTCAGCATGAGCATGGGTGTTGCTAATACAGCGATCTGACTCTTGTCATACCTGGCTCTTCTACTACAGTTGATGAAATTAGAAATTATAGCATCAAACAGATAAAGCAATTCCAAAAGCATGGGTTTGCTTTTTTGTCAGTGACCATCCTCTCTAATGCAGTAAATTGCTTCTGTTCTCAGGAATATCTAAGATATTCTGATGTTTCAAGTTTAAGATTTACCACCAAAACTTGGAATGTCCAGCTCAGATTGGCACAACCATGGGGGTTGATAAGAATACCTGAGCTCTCAACTCTGAAAGCTCTAAGAGAGAAGTAATTATAACCCACAGTTCACATTTCAAGGGTGAAAGTAGAAACTTTTTAAACTGATGCAGTACCCTTGCAAGCACTAGGGTGCAATTGGCACAATTATCCATATATCCAATTTCAGAAATGTCTTTGGGTACCTGAAGAGAAAAAAACATTGATGTTTTAATTTGACTCCTTTAATTTTTTAAAGTTAAAAAGTTAAGAATAATTTATTTGATTTTTAAAAAGACTTATTTTAAAAACTTTCTATAGGTAAGTATATCTCTAGCTGTCTTACTTCAGTTTAGTTCCTTCTCATTTACTAGAAAAATAATCTATTCCAAGGCTTTTGGAATTCTTCAAGCCAAAAGGAAAAGTGATTTTTATTTACTAAGCCATTATAGTTATAATAGCATAATTATAGAGTTCTGATGCATATTTAAGTAGGTGCATTTTAAAGCACAAATATGGAAAAATATTTTAGGGCACTGGTAATGAAATGTTTTTTGAAATGTCAAAAAGAATTTGTAATCTGTCAAACTCTTTCTCCATTGTTATTGTATCCTTATAATTTAAACAAACCTCTAATTTCTAATTATGTAGAAAGTTTTTTAATTATTTTTCTTTTTAAAAGGTTTTGATGTCTTTTGTTTTGATATTACATTTATAGATTTATAAACATTTATGGATCACTCTTACTTAGTGAGAGGTCTCTTATGACAAAGTAAAATAGTTAAGACTAATGATACTCAGCAGAACTGAGAGGTTTAAATCACCAAATTAGGACTAATAATACTAATGAGTCTAATAAAACTAATTGTTAAGATTAATAAAAACACTAGACTAATAATATTAGTGCATGCAACAATCCTTATCTGCAGCACTTACTACCTCTCTATTTTTACAAAATGAACAAAAATCTATTTTGTCTCCTTCCCAATCACCTCTCCCATGAAAAAAAAGAAAAGAAAAATTTCATGTGACAAATTTGCATATCTTGAATGTTTTCCTTGAAAAACATTTTCTCAACATCATATATATACATATATATTTATTTATATCTCATTCTCCATTCTAAACTCATCAGCTCTCTTCAATGGGAGGCATGTTTCATTACTGGTCCTCTGTAATTATGATCATTGTTATTGATGATAGTTTTTATAGTTTTCAAAGATATTTGTTTTTATAGTATTTTCACTATATCAATTATTTTCCTAGTTCTGTTCATTTTCTTCTTCATCAGTTTACAAAAGTTTCCAAAATTGTTCATTTTTATAATACTGATATTGTTCAGTTGTTTTTCAATCATGTCCAACTCTCTGTGACCTCATTTGGGGTTTTCTTGGGAAAGAGACTGGTCTGCCATTTCTTTCTCCAGCTCATTTTATAGATAAGAAACTGAGGCAAACAGGGTTAAGTTACTCATCCAAGACCACACAAGTAGTAAGTGTCTGAGGTGAGTTTTGAACTCACAAAGATGAGTCTTCCATCCAGACACAAGGCCCAGCATTCTACTCTGTAACAATTTTATAATGTAAATTGTTCTTCTGGTTTGGCTTACCTCACTTTGCATCAATTTATAGAAATTTTTCCCTGTCTTTTTTGAAATAATTTATTTCTTCATTTCTTATGACACAATAGTATTATAGCACATTCATATACCATGACATATTCAGCTATTCTTCAACTGATGGGTACTTCCTTGGTTTCCTTGTTTTTTTTTTTGTTTTGTTTTTTTTTGCTACCACAAAAAAAGTTTTTTTTGGATTGGTTAGCCTTATACTCAAAAGAGAGATCAAAGAAAGAGGAACAAGTCCCATATGTATAAAATATTGACAGTAGCTCTTTTTGTGATCCCCAAAGGGTTTGTATCAAAAAACCACAACAAAGGTCATATTATAAATTTTTCGTTGGCTTCTCACAAATTTAAAACAAGCAAACACAGAAAACTCAAATAATTTCTTCAGCACAGCTGCTAAATGATTCTAAAATACTCAGAGTCTGCCTTGGCTTGCATTCTCTTATTGTTAATACCCCCTGTGCCATCCCTCAATTGCTTGGGTATGTTTGAATGCAATTATAGGACAGGACTGCTTATTCAGCTTGCTGTCATTTCCAAAAAGTCATTCAAAGCCAAGTAGTTCTTTTCTAATTCACACATGAATATGACTTTCTTTTATCTGGGAGGAATCTTCTTTTAGGACATCTTTCCTGAAGCAATTGGGTGATAATTAATAGCAGTAAAAGACTTAGAGTTTTAGCAAGGGAAGAGCACATGTAAGCCTTTAAGGTTTGTCTTTTTATTTTATTTTTATGGGGGTAAAATCATTTTCAAGTCTCCCTCTCCCAATTCAAATCCATTTGGGTGCTTTGTAGGTAAACTGAGTTGAAGAGATTTCAGTAGAACTGAGAAGAGGCTTAAATCACCAAACTGGAATTCCCAGAGAGACAATACCTAAGGGGACTAAAAGATAATTTACCAAGATTATCTTTAAGGTACAATTCTTTAGGTTACCGAGCACATTTATATTGATCCCTCCTAGCTAAATGGCTACAGGCAATTTATTCTCTAATATCCCAGGGGTGGGAGGTGTCTCACAGTTAGCAGCCATCCCCTTTAGAAGCATAATGAAAAGCACCACTAGAAATCTAAAGACTAATCCAGGATCACCTTTATCTGCTCTCTCCAACCTCCACTTCAACAAGTTTATTATCTTTCAATCTTGTACATTTACAACTATTGGGTTTTGTTTTGTTTTGTTTTTGTTTTGTGTTCTGGACCTGACTCAGGTTAAGTCCTCTCTTAATTCAAGTCTGTTATAGGAATAAATGAGATATTTAGAGATCATTTAGCTGTTAAAAAAGAATTACTTAGCCATAGTACAAGTATTTGGACCAAAGATAGGTATTAAGGTAATATAATGGCTAGTTCCAGACCTGGAGTCAGGAAGACTCATATTGACTTAAAATCTGGCTTCAGATATTACTAGCTATGTCATGTCATCCTGGGTAAGTCACTTCACCCTGTTTGCCTCAGTTTCCTGATCTGTAAAATGAGCTGGAGAAGGAAATGGCAAATCATTGCAATATCTTTGCCAAGAAAATCCTAAATGGGATCATGAAGAGTCAGACATAACTAAAATGACAATAGCCACAAGTTGATTCAGTTGAGCTAAGCTCCCTTGTCTGAGTTTTTTATAGTTTTCTACCTGCCAAGCATCACAGAGGGGCCTGGTGCTAATCTGATATTTTGTACTCAGGAAAGGTAGAAATGATATTGATAGGCAGAACCTTTAATTCTCCTGTGCCAATCAAGTCTTGATGACAATATTAACAACAGAAAAAAAAACAGCCTAGCTTGTGTGAGAGCACAGATTAGGATATTGTTCCCACCACAAACAACAAAAAAAGAAACTGTCAGAATTAAAGCTGGTATGACATTGATTTCAATAGTGACTTTAATCACTTCAAAGAGTTTCTTGAAGATTATAGCCATGAAACTACTCAGTGTAATCAGTGGGTAATGTCCCCTGTTTCCATAGCTTTAAAAAAAATTCAGGAGTGAGCTTTGAGTTCAAGAAAACACATTGGTCCTAAGAGGGATTCAGAATCAGTTAAGTCATTTTCTGTTATTGCCTGAGGGTCCACCAGATTCTCTCATCAGTATCTAACAAATATCCCTTCCATTCCTATGAATTCTTGAAGAATCATGTGAATGCATGCAGAGGGAATTAAGAACTAGGAAAATAATGTATGCAATGACTATAACTGCATAAAGGAAAAGAACACAATTCTAAACTAAGCAGTATGTAATTATAATGACAAAGCTCATCCCTAGAGAAAATATGTCTTTCTTCCTTGTAGAGGTGAACTACTAAGGATGTGGAATGTCACACTTACTGTCAGACTCAATTAATGCTTTACTTTCTCAGAATTGCCTTTTTTCCCCCCTCTCTGTTAGAAGGGATAGTTCAGTGAGTAGTGGAAGGGAGAGGAATGTAGTTGGAAATGAAAGAGACATAAATCCAAAACTATCAGAATATATAGTTTAAAAATTAGGTCTCAAAAGACAGAATCTGGAGTGACTTTGGAGAGGATCTACTTCAACTGCACATTTTAAAAATGAGGAAATTGAGGTTCAGATAATCATATTATAGCTCTAAATCAATTAATCTTGTTTTCAGATCATATATTCATTTTAATTGCATGTATAAGTTTCTATACATACAAAGGGCCTGAGAACATCTTTAGCTTTGTTTGCTCTTGGAAAGGCAAGAATTCAGGACTGGAGGAAGATTAATGGACAATATTATAATTCATGACTTAAATTTACCTCAATGTCAATACCAACAGATTGAGAAAGTTTCAGTTCTCTTCATTTCAAAGGCCCAGAAAGGAACCCGGAACTATCTGGGATGCTGCTACTATCAGACATTACCAATACATATCATTTCATTTCAACAAATTGTAAATGGTCTGATTATTTTCCTTTCCTTATGGCTGCTATACACTTTTAATCTGCTTTCCAAATATCATTTATCCTTAATTATTGGTCTATGTGAATATCATCTAAACATGTACTACCCTTTAGATATTCTTTTCCATCTTATTTAGCCTTCTCTCCACATTCCCCTTGTATCTTGATCTTTTTCAATATACTCTTTGGAATTCTGACTTTTCTATAAACAAATTCCTAACGTATAAGTAGAATTAACTGAAAACCTGGCTATTTTCAAATATGCCATGTCTCTGATGACTCTATTCGATGGAGTATCTTTTGGGTGAGTTGGAATGTTCATTTTACTCATTGTTCCTTCTTCCCTTGCATGTATATTCAGATCACATTTATCAACTTTAATATTCTGGAAGTGACTTATTAGTTCTTTCATTTGGATTTCATTTTCTATATTCAAAAGTTCTGGGCAGTTCTCTTCAATTATTTCCTTCATTATTGTGTTAACGTTTTTTCTCTTCTCTTGGTCTTCTGAGACACCTATGATTCTTTATACATCCTATCTTTGAGATCAGTATATTTTGCTAGCATAGCATATTTTAATGCTGTTATTTGTTTGTTTTTGGAACTCTTAGGTTGTCCACTTCTGTGTATTTGCATTCTCAACTATTGTTCTCTCTCTTATTATTTTGGTGAGGCAAATAATGTAATGCCAAGCCATTACAGATTCAGTTTTTTTATTTTGCTAACTTTTTAAAATTTAAATTTAAACTTTTGGCTGACCTCGACATGCATTCTGTTCTCATAATTCTCCTTTCTCTTTTAAACTACTCAGGAGCAATGTTTTCTTATTCAATACTCTCCCTTAATTCTATAGGGCCGTCTGTCTCATCACATGTTGATTCAGTTCCCTTTATTTTGCAGTATTTATTCATATATGCTTGAAATTCATTTACTAGATTCAGAGGCCTTATTTACTTCAGTTTTTTTTTCTGTTGATTTATCTGTTTGTGTTAAAGGCTTTGAATTTTCTTCCTAAAATATTTAGTACTTTCAGCTCTTCCCATGTTTATTTTCCTTATTCTTATTTCTTTATTCCTTCTTCTCTGATTATGCTTTTTCTAAGTGGCTGGATCTCAAAGCATCTCAGCTTTCTATACATTGGAATTAGACCATTGTAACTCACAACCACACCTCCACAATTCAGCAAACACCAGACCATCCACCCATTATCATAATCTTAATTTTTCTTTAGCTGTAAAGCTAATTTTAAGATTCTGGAACACTGACATCTGACAATGATGGGGATATGTAGGCTTCTATCACAGAAGTACCACATTTTAGAAGTGAGTAAGCTGGCCACCTACTTCCATAGTTTCAGGCACCAAAGACATTTAGACAACAGGAAGACTGTCCACATCCTTTATTATCAATTTAGTTTTTACTCTTAAGATGGGAGTTTTTCTCCAGCTCCAAAGGTCACTCAGATCACTTCTCCCTAAAAATTTTGCAATCTCAGCTAAACTCCCATCCAGTACACTTTTACCAAGCTTGTAGCTTGTAGCCACTGCCATGTCTAATTGGCAACACAATACAAACTAAGAAAAAAATGTGTCACAAAAGGAATTCTATACTAAAATAAGCTCCAAGGCATACAATTTTTTCTGAAATAGCTCATTGAAAATTCTTCTCCTCCATGAAGTCTACAATCAAGCCAATCTGAAATTTTTCATTGTCATAATGCATGACTTTCCATCTCCTTATCTCTATGCTTTAGTACAGTCTTTATCTTATACATGTACTCCCTCTTTTACTTCTGCCTTTTAGCATCTCTAAGATCCTTCAAAACTCAACTCAAAGCCACCCCTTTAAGGGCTTCTCCTGATCTTATTCCACTAAACACTAGTTTCTCTTATCCTTGTTCTTCAAGTTTATTTTCATTAAAATTCATTAAGTGAAGGAAATATATAGAACTCCCGCACAGAGAAATATTAGTTATAATTCCCAAGCCATATATTTATTAAATTGTAAAGTAAAATTGTAAAGAATTGTAAAGTAAATTATAAAGTAAAGTTGTAGTTTGTATTGTAAAGTAAAAAAATTAACAATGAGAAAGAAAAGGAAAATTACATTTGACTTTTTGAGAAATTTAAAAAATGACTTGTTTATAGGAAAAATATTTTAAAATGTTAACATATGCAAATATCTTCTTCTTCCTATCCTTTTCCTTTTGTGATTACTTCTTCAGCAGCCACCACCCACAAGACAATGTGATGAAACAATTGTTAAGTAAATATCTGAGAAAAATAAGACAATGGACTAAAAAAAACAGAATTATTTCATTTGAAGATCAAATCCCAGAAACATAAAAAAAGTTTCCCTAAAATTTTATAGTTTTAAAAAAACTGGAATTTATCCTTTTCAAGGATAAAGCCAAAACAACAACAAAAAAGAAAATTTAAGAATCAGTGGGCTTTCCAAAAATGGTGAAGAAAAATGTGATCATCATATTTTCAGAAATAATGCCAGAAAAATTTCTAGAAATATTGAAAAAGAGGACAGATGGCTACAATGACAGAATTTTTAGCATGCCAACAAGAATCATCCCTAAATTTAACTAACTTAGAAATATTATTGTCAAAATTTGAAACTATGGTGACAAGGAGATGAGTTTTACATATAGCTAAAATGTGTAGAAAATACATGAGGATCTCTTTAATTTTTTGGATAAAATTAACTGGAAATCTATTCTAAATTTACATTTATGGCTAAACATTTAAAAATAGATGTAAAGAATATATAGAAAAATAGAGTAATTTTAAAGTAGCTTTTCACATGCAAATATTGTAAGGTTTGAAAATTTGAAGAAAGCTTCAATTGAGTAAACTTTACATGATCATGTCAGTGAATATGAATGTTTGGCATTATAGATAAAAATCTAGTCTCTGTTCAAATTGCATCTTTGACAAATGCTGATCATGTAATCATGGACAAATCACCTAACTTCTTGGCAACTAAAGAAATTTAAATTTAAGATTATTATTTTTTTAATCATGAAAATCCTTTTCCCTCTACCATTACCTTGCATTGAAAAAGTAAATAAAACCTCTGTGACACATATGTATCAACAAGTGAAACAAATTCCTTGATTGGTCATGTCCTATATTATGTCATTAATCCTCTGGAATGATAACTGGTCATTGTCTGAATTCCTAAATCCTTTATAACGTTTTTATTGTAGACAATTTCCCCCTCGTTCTACTTACTTAATTTTCCATCTGTTCATACAAGTTTTTCTAGATTTCTCTGAAACCATCCCTTTAATAATTTTTTAAAGTATAATAGTATTTCATCACATTTATATATTATACTTCTTTATTCATTCCCCAAATGATGGCACTCTCTCAGTTTTCAACTCTTTGACACAAGAAAAAGAACTCCTTTAAATATTTTTGTACAAATGGTTTCTTTTCATCTTATTGGTTCTCAGGGGTATCAAATAATGGTATATCACTTAGAAAAAACATAAGCACAGTTTAATAACATTTTGAAATAATTCAAACTGCTTTCCAGAATTTACCAACAGTGTTAATGTACTTGTTTTTCTATAACCATTTGAGCATTTATTATTTAATATTTGTCAGCTTTTCCAAACTGATGAGTATAAAGTGGAAAATAAGAGTTGTTTTAATGTGCATTTCTCTAATTATTAATGATTTAAGCAGAGGTTTCAAAAACACTGATTAAAGGCCACATTGAAGCCCACAAAATTCTATAGTACAACTTGAATTAAATCAAAGTATAAATAAATAAATATATAATGAGACATGAATAATGTTAATATATGATTTTTTCTTTACACAATATACCAAAATTATACAATTTTTCTTTATACAATATACAATATTTCTTTATACAAGGATTTTTATGTACAGTTTAGTAGACCCTATTTCTATTTGAGTTTGACCATATTGATTGGAGCCTATTTTAAAATATCTATTGATTGATTTTCTTTCTCTGAAAGCATCCTTTTCATATCCTTTGACTATTTAGCAGTTGAAGAATGTCTTTTACTTGTATAAATCTGATTCAATATGTTTTAGAAATGTGTTTTAGTAATAAGACCTATAAATAATATCTGTCAAAAACAAAGAACAAGAATTCCCAGTAATGGGAACAAACTAGAAAGCTTCACAATAAGATAAAAATAAAGCAAGGATGTCCATTATTATCACTGTTATTCAATATTGTATTAGAAATGCTACCTATGACAATAAGACAAGAAAAAGAAATTGAAAGAATAAGAATAGGCCACAAGGAAATAAAGAATATTATTCTTTGAAAATCATATATTGGTATAATTAGAAAACCCTAGAGAGTAAACTTTAAAAAAAACTGGTTGAAATAATTAACATTTGCAAAGTTGCAAGATATTTTTAAAAAATCTTTTTGAATTATCAGCTTTTTATGTATTATAAACAAAACCTATCAGAAAGAGATAGAAGTAGAATTTTTATTTAAAATAAATTCAGACATTATTAATTTATTTATTCAGTGTTATATAATTTAAACTACCAATGAATTATTTTATAAAGCTAAAAAACAAAATTCATCTGGAAGAACAAAGGAAAAAAGATACCAAGAGAATTAATTGATGGGGTGAATAGTGAAAGAAGATATTCTAGAAGTAACAGATTTTAAACTACATTACCAAGTGGTAATAAACAAAACAGTTACTGAATAAGAAATAGACCTTTCTTGGTTGATCAGTGGAATAGATTAGGTACAGTGTACACAATAGTAAATTATTATACTAATTCAGTTTCTGATAAATCACATATCTAAGATTTTGCAGCAAAAATTCACTGAATATTCAGCAAAAAACAAATT
The DNA here is from genome assembly GCF_902635505.1 of Sarcophilus harrisii. NCBI lineage: Eukaryota > Metazoa > Chordata > Mammalia > Dasyuromorphia > Dasyuridae > Sarcophilus > Sarcophilus harrisii. The sequence continues at coordinate 273,414,994 of NC_045429.1, forward strand.
GGGAAAACTGGAAAGCAGAAAGTAGTTTTTGACAAACAAAAGCAATGCAGCAATAATGGCAAGATAGGCAAGAAATGGGAAAAATAATTTTACAGCAAATATCCCTGCCAAAGAACTTACTTGTCAAATATACAGGGAACTGATCCAGATTTATTTAAAAAAAAAAAAAAAAGACCCATTCTTCAATAGATAAAAGGTCAAATGTTATGAACAGTTTTCATAATAAGAAATCAAATCCTTCAGTAGTCGTATTAAAATACTCATAATAAGTAATTAGAGAAAGTAAAAGTAAAACACTTCCAAGATACCACCTCATACCTATTACATTGGCTCTATAACAACTTCGATCAAGAACAACTTTCTTCTAGAATGCTTTCTAGCTTTCTCAAGAGTTTTTATTTAATAGTGAGTTCTTGTCCCAAAGTTGGAATCTTTGTGCTCATCAAACAGTAGGTAACATTTGTTGTTTCTGTATATTGTGTACAATATAGTATATAAATCTTTTCTACTGATCAATCCATTTCTTCACCATCATCCTGTTGTTAATTGATAATTACTTAATATAGTTTGAGATCTGGTATTATTTTGCCTCTTCCTTCCCACTCCATTTCCATCCCTTCCTCCAGATGAATTTTGTTGTTATTTTTTCTAGCTTTCCAAAATAATCCTTTATTTTTTCATTTGGCCTAGTCTTGAGTAAATAAGTAAATTCATGTAATATTGTTATTTTTATTATTCTGAATCAACTTATCTATGACAATTAATATTTCTTTAATTATTCATGTTTGTTTTTATTTGTATAAACTTTTATTATTGTCTTTTTATAGTTTTGGTGTATACCTTAGAAAGTAAATTCTCAAATATCTTATATTTTAAATGGAATTTCCTTTTCCATCTGCTTCTTAGTGGATTCTTTTGGTAATATATAGACATGCTGATGATTTGTCACATTTTTTTAATGTGTTGCAACTTTTCTTCAGTTGTTAATATTTTCAAAAAGTTCTTTTTTTTTTTAGTTGACTTTTGAGGGTTAGGGTTAGGGTTAGGGTTAGGGTTAGTAAGTAAACCATCACATGATATGAAAAGAGTAATAATTTTGTTTCCTCTTTGACTATATTTATGTGCTCAATTATCTTATGGTTACAGCTAATACTGTAGCACTATGTTAAATAGTAGTAGTGATTATAGATTTCACAATAGTAAGAGTCTGATGTTAGTTTTGAACTCAGGTCTTTTTGACTCTAGACCTAGTGATCTACCTACTGATCTAGTAGGCTCCTCGACTGCTAATATTTTATTTAATATAATTGCATCAGTATTCATTAGAGATATTGGTCTATATTTTTCTTTCTCTGCTTTAATTTTCTTTAGTTTAGTTTATTAAAATTATATTTATATCATAGAAGGAATTAGATAAGATCCTTTCTTTTCCTTAATTTCTTCAAACAGCTTTTGTAATATTAGAATTAATTATTCTTTAATAATTTGATAGAATTCACTTGTAAATCGGTATGTTTCCTGAGAACTTTTGGGTGGAGCTTGTCCATTTTCATTTTCTGAGTTTGAATAATTTAAATTTTGTTTCTTGTTCTGTTCATCTAGGTGTTTTGTATTTTTCAAAATAATCATCCATTTCATTTAGATTGTCAGTTTTTTGAGATATAATTGGGAAAATTTCTTTTTTTTGGGGTAAGTTAACATCTGTTCATTTTACAAAATAATGGTTATTTGGTTTTTCTCCCAGCTTTAAAATTGTTAATTTATCTGTTTCATCAAAAAAAGCTCATAGTTTTATTTACAAATTCAGTTTTTTTCAGTATCTTCCTTGATTTTAATTATTTCTATTTTGATATTTAATTATGTGTTTATTTTTTTCAGTTGCTTGCCAGATTAATTAATATATTTTATCTCTTTTATTTTTAAAAGAATTTACAGATTTAAAATTTTTCTACAGACTATTTTGTCTCCAATTCTAAAAGTTTGGTATGTTATGTCATTATTGTCATTATCCTTAATTAAATCATTGATTTTTTCTTTGACTTAAATTATTTAGGGTTAAATTATTTAGTCTCCAATTAATTTTTTAAAAACAATTTTAACTTAAATATCAAAAGATCAAAAAACCTTAGACAAAACAAAACAAAACAAAAACCTGAACTCATTTCCACATACACAGCACAACATAAAATGAGATTTTACTACAAAACCATGAATTTACATTAAACATTGTTTACTTTTTTAGAAAAAAGCTACATAATAGATGCTACACTTTACTTTCAAGGCTACTCTGGTTTCCTGTGCTTCATTTTAAGTTTTCTTTTGTTCTCTGCTGTCCATTTTTTTTTTCCTTCCCTTTCTGTGCCATCCTAAAGATGGCTACCATTAGACACAAATATTTATATACATAAAACCACACTACTATAGGTACTTTTGTTTATCAGGTTTTTTTCTATTTCCTATATAGAATTATAGGCTTTTATCCTTCTTTCTCTTTCTTTTTAAATCCCTTTTCAAGATCCTGCCCCACACTTAGTGAGTCTATTTTCCTTAGAACTAATCTCTTTCTTTATCAACTCTTCCTTTTATTACCCTTCTCTCGTCTCTTCTTTCACTCTTGTTTTCCTGTTGAATGGCAAGTATTTCTGCACCCAACCCTGTGGGTATGTATATGTATGTTGTATATTTTCATTCTTTGGCCAGTTTAGATGAAACTGATACTCAAATATATTCTACTGTCTTTAGTGTATTGACTTCTACTTGTGCATTCCAATTTTATGAGAAAAATCCTCCCTCTCCTCACTCCACTATTCCTTTACATTTCTTTTACTTGTCTTAATTTAAGATTATTAACATTTAACAAACTCACTTTCATATCCTCTGTTTTATTATACTTAACTCTGACTTCCGGTGATAATAGAGTTCTGAGGGGACACATGTTAATCAATCAGTTAATAAATATTTATTAACTACCCACTATGTGATGGGCAATGTGCTAAGATTTGGGAATACAAAAAGAGGCAAAATTCAGTCCCTGCTCTCTTAAAAGAGCTTAGCGGGGAGACAACATGCAAACAAATACATAAACATTGTACACACACACACACACACACACACAGAAATAATTAATAAATAGGAGGTAAAAAAATCACCAGGAATTGGCAAAAACTTCTTGTAAAATATGGAATTTTAGATGAAACATAAAAAACACCAGGGAATACAGTGGGTGGAGTTAAGAAAGAGAGTATTAACAGGAATGGGGAACAGCCAGAGAAAATGCTTGAGCTGAAATATGGAGTCTTTTGTTTCTTAGTGAGGGGGCCAGTGTCATTGAATCAAAAAAATATGTGTCAGGGAGTAAGGTATAAGAAGATTGGAAAGGTAAGAGGGTATAATGACAAACATTATTTTGTATTTGATCTTGGAGGCAATAGGGAGACACAGGAGTTTATTGAGTAAGGAAGTGACAATCAAACTTAGGCTTTAGAAAAATCACTGGTGGCTGAATGGAGGATGACTTGGAGCAGGGAGAAATTTGAGGTAAGTAGACCCATCAGCTATTGCGATAATTAAGGTGTGAAGTGAGGAGGGCCTGCTGATGGCAGTGTAGAGAAAGGCCATATATCATGTCTCCACCTTGAAAAATAGAGTTTATCCTTTTTAAGTCCCTTATGTTTTCTAGGTAACGTTTGCCTTTTTATGTTTTTATTGACTTTTGTTTGTAGCTTCTATATCTCAATGTAAAATGAGAATAGTAATAGCACACACCTTGTAGGGTTGTTGTGAGGACTAAATGAGATAGTATGTATAAAAAATTAAGCGCTTAGTTCAGTGCTTGGCATATATTAGACACTAAATACATGTTTATCTACTTTCCCCTTCTCTGTACAGCTTTATTCTTGATCTTTTCATTAGGAACACTTGAAGCCCCTCTAATTCATTAACATTTATTTCTTCTACTCTCTCCCATAGGATTATACTCAGTTTTTTTCTAGGTAAACCTATATTTTTGACATTCTGGTGTATTATGTTTCATATTCATTACTCTTTTATATAAAGACCAGACTCTGTGATTCTGGAGAGAAAAAATTGGGCTGCTCCTGTGTCTTCTTGGGTCTTACTGTTTTCTTTTTTTTCTTGTACTTTCTCAGGATATTGAATATTATGTTTTTCTGGGATATCAGGGACAAGCACTCCCAGACACAGATCTCCTCCTAGCTGCCCTAGATCTAGGACTTGAATTGAGTAATGGTTGAGTGAGCTGCCCAATGATACTTGTTCATGCTTCATCTGTAACATTACATTTTCCTCTGTGGATCTCAGAGCTCTTCTTACACTGGTAAACATCAACAGTCAGAACCTCATGAAATCTTTTTGCTCCAGCACTCTGAGTGGCTATTCTTGTCTCTAAACCAATCTCAGATCTCTCTTTCTTTTTTTGATTATCTAAGTTAGAAGAATGACTCCCTGTGATTTTTTTCCTTCAAATTCTGGATTAGAACTTAGTCTGTATGTTTTCTAAATCTTTTTTTATAGGAAATATAGGCTAGAACTTGGGTGGACTTTTTCCTGCTACTCAGCCATCTTGGCCAGATGATAAGTTGCAGGTTAGTTGCTGATAAAAGGATTTCCCTCATTAGGAGTTTCTTCATTATACCAATGAAATCATAATTCCAGTCCCTAAAAAGGGAATTAAGGATACAAATTAAAAAAACAAAGTAGACAAACATTTAAATAATTTCAATAACAATATAATAGAGAAGTAGTTTGATGAAATAGAGAGAGCACCAATCCCCAAAGCTAGAAAGACCTGGTTTTAAAGATCACTTATGACATTCACTGGTTATGCAATGCTCAGTACTCTAGAAAATGTTCTGAGATTATAAATTTTTTTTTTATTTGTTTATTTATTTAATAGCCTTTTATTTACAGGATATATGCATGGGTAACTTTACAGCATTAACAATTGCCAAACCTCTTGTTCCAATTTTTCACCTCTTACCCCCCCACCCCCTCCCCTAGATGGCAGGATGACCAGTAGATGTTAAATATATTAAAATATAAATTAGATACACAATAAGTATACATGACCAAACTGTTATTTTGCTGTACAAAAAGAATCAGACTGAAATATTGTACAATTAGCTTGTGAAGGAAATCAAAAATCCCTAAATATAGGGATTGGGAATTCAATGTAATGGTTTTTAGTCATCTCCCAGAGTTCTTTTTCTGGGCATAGCTAGTTCAGTTCATTACTGCTCCATTAGAAATGATTTGGTTGATCTCGTTGCTGAGGATGGCCTGGTCCATCAGAACTGGTCATCATATAGTATTGTTGTTGAAGTATATAATGATCTCCTGGTCCTGCTCATTTCACTCAGCATCAGTTCGTGTAAGTCTCTCCAGGCCTTTCTGAAATTATCCTGTTGGTCATTTCTTACAGAACAGTAATATTCCATAATATTCATATACCACAATTTATTCAACCATTCTCCAACTGATGGACATCCATTCAGTTCTGAGATTATAAATTGAGGAAAAGATGCTTACTTGTATTTGTAAAAGGAGTATCTAACAATTTCCTACAATAGTGTTATCACATATCCTGGCCCTGTTAATTTCTATATCAATAGAAAAACTTATTTATATATATATATATATATATATATATATATATATATATATATATATATAAACATATATAAAGGTTAATGAGGTCATTTTTTTTTTTTTTTTGCCTCATTCTTACCTAGTCTTAATCACTTTTTGGGCATTGTCTTAGTCAAATGAAGACCTGAGAAAAACCTTAGCTTAGAAAGGTCAGGGTCTCCCATTCTACAATAGTGATATTTCCAGTCCTCCTGAATCTATATCAATGAAACTATTTGATCATATGATATCATAGGATGATATATGATATAGCTATGATATATAAGTATTACATCACTTAAAGGTTAATATCATTTTTATTTTTCCTCATTTTACCTATTCTTAATACTTCATTGGTCTATTGTTTCCAGAATGAAGACGAAAACAACTAGCTTAAAAGGTCTAAGGTTCATTAAAGATATCAGTCATCATTATATGCTATGGACAGAGAGATTTCGAGAAGTAAGTGGTGATCACAGTAGCATTCTAATCTATTCACTATTAATCTGATAATCACATCTGACTTCAGGTCTTTTAATTTCAAATAATAACAACATTTATAAGGTTATTAGTACATTATTTAAATGTTATAAGTACAAGAAGATCATGAATTTATGAAAGAGCATTACAAAATCTAATATTATTATCCAATATCACAGGTAATCAGAAAGCTAATTCTAATCAAATAAATTTGATGTAGATCCAATTTCAATTATAGAATTGAATCATGAAATTTGAAAAAGAATATAAAATGTATATGATCAGAGATCTGATTAAGAATAGGAAATGCATAACATCAAGATAACTATGGAATATTCACAATTAATTAAGATGAAAGACATTCAGTACAAGAAGATATATATGATATCAAGATCTTATAAGAATAGCAGAAAACCTCAAGTATATTTATGATTATAATTCACAAAAATGCAAATTAAGTACAAAGGTAATAAATCAGATCATACAGAATTATAGGTACTTATAGGATTAAATGCAAATTATGATTTATTAGAAAGTACTTGATAAATTTAGTCAAATGATTAATAGTACATTATAAATAAAATTATATGTGAGTTAACAATGCAATATAATGTATTAAAATGTATGGGTTACAGACTGTTACTGATAGGCAAATTTATATTTTTGAACATTGATAGTTATAAGAGAAAGAAAAATAGTAACTTGAGTTTGCAATGGTTTCATTGACCTTTTTTAAGAATTCATGAACTTCAAAGTCATGAAACTGCCAGAATTAAAAAAGCAAAGATCAAATTAATAAATAAAATGATTATTTTTTAAAAGACCAAAATGCATAAAGAATTAAGAAATTTAATTTTTTAAAGGAAGAGGAAAATCAGATTACTAAATTTAGAAATCAGATGGGGAATTACAATGAATTAATTAGAAACAAAACCTACTTTAAGGAATTATAACATGCAGTCACATGCAAATTAAACTGATGATATTAAAAAAGATCAATATTTATAAGGGAAAAGATACCTATATTAATTATGTGTGTGTGGGGAAACAAGTCAATAGGTCAAGAAACACTAATTAAATATCTACTAAGTGCCAGACATTGTTCTAGGGATTAAAAAAAAAAGGCAGAAGATAGCTCCTGCCTTCAAATAAAAAATTCTAATGGAGGAGACAAGCAAACAAATATGTACAAACAAGCTATATGCAGGATAGATAAAGAATAATTAACAGAAAGAAGGCACTAGACTTTTAAGGAGCTAGGAAAGTCTTGTAAAAGATGGGATTTAGTTGGGTCTTAAAAAAGGCCAATAAAACCAGGAAGCAAAGACAAGGAAGGAGGAGATTCCACGAAATGGGGAAAGCCAGAGATTGACCCAGAGCTGAGAGAGGTAGTGTTCTACTCCTGCAAGAGTATAACATGAAGTACAAAAATTATCTTGAAGACATTAAAAGTAATAGAAATGAAAAGATTTTTTTCCTGATAGGATGAAAAGTATTTGAAATCACAAAATGAAATTTTAATTGAAAGAAAAAAAAATGTTTCTTGAGTTCAAATCCAACCTCATATATATACTAAGCTATATGACCCTGAGCATCACTTACCCTGTGTAAAATGTGGATAATAACAGCACTCAACTCCCAGTGTTGTTGTGAGGCTAGGGTGATACAATTTTTGTAAGGAACTTTGAAAACATTAAAACACTACACAAATGCTATACTTGTTATTACAATTATTAAAAAGAAATTACAAAACAAGCTTCTGCAAAGAAGTTAAGGATTGCATGTTTTATATAAAAGCCACAAATTTAATAAAATTAAATAGGATAACATAATCTAAATTTATGTTTATTACTATAATATCTAACAATAGCAATTCATAGGAGTAGATACAACATATAGCAAAATTTTTGAAGTAGAATAATTGACAAAAACTCTTTGTGACCCCATTAGGGATTTTCTCCTTCTCCAGCTCATTTTACAGATAAGGAAACTGAGGCAAATGGGGTTAAATGACTTGTGCAGGGTAACACAGATTCTAAGTGTATGAGTCAGGATTTGAAATCTTCTTGTATCCCAACATTCTATCTATGGTGACCCTTAGCTGCTCTATCTAGTACTGTTTGGGAAATAAATGGCAAAGACAATACTTGAACCCAGGTTTTCCTGTCAACTCACTGTCAATTCCTTTAAGCTGATTCTCTAAATTGACAAAAAAAAAATCTCAAATGTTTGATGAGATTATGGGAAAAAAACATAAATAATAACAATACTGCAGGCCCACTTGTGAATTGGAACACTTTTTTCAGAAAGTTAATAATTTATCCTCTTTGATCCAGAGATCCTATTATTTAATTTCAGCTATTAAATCAATAAAACAATAGATATTTAGTAAGCACCTATTGTATGCCTAATAAAGTTTTGAAGGATTCCAGGCAAGCAAGAAGGTGGAAGTTAAGACAAAGATGAATATAGGGTCAAGGAGAAGAGATTTGGATCTCCCTTGGATCTCATAATTCATTGAAGTTTAGAAGGGGAGAAAGGGCCAAGATATGGGGCTGCCAGAATTGCATGGTCATGAATTTTGCTTGGGTAAACATTTGTTAAAAAGATGAGCTACTTCGGTAGACAATGTATATTCTTAGCATTTTTTATCTCAAACTTTTACCCTAAAAGATAGTCTTGGGTTCTGGAACAAGGCTACATTTCCCTTTCAGGGTTTTAGGGATAGCCCTGAGGAGTCAAATAAAAGGTTTCTTAACATTTTTTTCTTTTTTAAAGAGTCGTGAATACCTTTAGTTTTTTGGTAATGCTTATGGACATTTTTTTCCCCCAGAATGTTTTTAAATAATTGAAAGAAATGCTGATTTTCAGTTATAGGTTAGTGAAATTAGAGATTTGTTTTTTTCCATCCAAGTTAATAGACATGGTAAAATCTATCCATATATACCTCGGGGGTGGGGGTAGACTCTATGAAGCAGGCTAAGAACCCATTCTGTCACTGGCTCAGATTCCTGCGAATGTATTTCCTCCAAGATTATAAGTTAAGAATAATTTCTGTTATTTGATCTTAAGCAGCTTTTAGAAAGGTATGGTAATTCATACTAAGAAACAGTTGATATAAGCCAGCCTTCCACTCTCTCCCCCCAAAAAACAAAACAAAAACTGTGTTCCATATAAAATCCAAGGAAAAGCAGGATCAAGTTTAGAAGCACATGTGGCTAAGATGTAACTTAGGACTTTAGATATCTAGAAGACCTTTTCTCCCCTCAATAGGATGCTTCAGTATAGTGTAGTTTCATTTTTTTCTTTTTATATTTGATTTATTTATTTAATATTTTCCCCCAGTTACAATAAAACAAAATTTTTAAACATTTGTTTTTATAATTTTTGAATTCTAGGTTCTCTCTCTTATCCCCACCCACAATTAAAAAACCACACGTGAAGTTAGGCAAAACATTTCCATAAAAGTCATATTGTGAAAGAAAACATAAATCTCCCAACCTAATAAAAATAAAAACCTTCAAGAAAATAAAGTTTAAAAAAAGAGAGAGAGAGAGAAAGAGAGAATGCTTCAATCTGTATTCAAATACAATCAGTTCCTTCTTTGGCTATGGACAGGATTTTTTATCATACATCTTTCAGAGTAGTTGTGGATTATTGTGCTGCTGAGAATAACAAAGTCAGTTACAGCTGGTCATCCCAGAACACTGCTATTACTTTGTATACAGTACATTTCACTTTGAGCTCACCGAGGATTTTCCACTTTTTTTTTTTCTTCTTTTGAGAGCATCCTGATCATTATTTCCCACAGAACAATAATATTTCATCACAAATAAGTATCACACTTTCTTAAGCCATTCCCCAATTGATGGGCATCCCCTCAATTTCCATTTTTTTTTGTACTGAGAGCTGTATGAATTTGTTTGTGTGTGTGTATATATATATATATATATTTTTTTTTTTATGTCATTTTCCTTTTTAAAAAAATCTTTTTTTGTTATTTATGCCTAGTAGTGGTGTTGTTAGGTCAAAGGATATGCATACATTTATAGCCCTATGGGCACAGATCATATCTTTTAATCATTTCTCAATTGGAGCATGGCTCCTGTTTTTTATAAATTTGACTCAGTTCCTCTATGAGAAATGAGGCCTTATCAGAGAAATTTGCTTCAAAATTCTTTGTTTTTTTTTTTTTTTATAATTACCATTGCTAGCTATTTTTCTCCCCATTTATTTGCTCTTTTCTTTTACCTTGCCCCTCCTCAAAAATGGAATCCAAGGTCAAAACCAAAGTTGAAATTTAAAATCCTCCTTCTGCTCCTAACTGAAGTGATCCTTTTTCTGAGGGCCATCCAGAAAATCCTCTTCTTATTTTCTGCTCACAAGATTCAAAATCTCAGCAAGATGCTCCAGTGACTTGCTTCTATTTCTTAGATAACCTAGAGGATATGACTACATTTCTTTCAGACAATCCAAGTATTCTTGCTTTCAACTTTAGTACCATTCACCCAGAGCCATTTCAGGCTTAATCTAAAGTATCTGACATCATTTATTAAAGGGTGTTCTATTACTCATTTTAAGTGGTTTGGATAATTTTGTGGATTGACTCCACTCCTAGGCTCCATTTATGGGACAGAGGGGAAGCCCTGTCACTTGCTGAAAAATTCTGTATGATTCTCAGGAGCAGTAAAGAACCTAGAAAATGTATTATATGAGTCCAGGGAAAAGGAATTGTTCTTAAAACTTTTATGGATGCTGGAGATGTTCAAAAAATAAAATGTTAAATTTGGGCAAGATTTTTCTAGGTAGTGCTTTTCAGGAAAGGAGACAATCATTAATTTCCTGAACAGGAAAGGATGCTGGGGGAAGAATTTTTCTAAAAAATATAAACATTCTATCTTACAGATGCTGGGAGACAGATTCAAATTAAGAAAAACCGGCTGAATTCATCATGTCAAAACATCATCTCTGCTTATATTTGAGAGATTTGGAACCCTCATCTCAGGCAAATGGATTTCTTAAAAGTTTTTAGTATGAATGTAGGCACATATGTACACTCTAGTAGATGAGGAGTTAATTTGTTTGGGGAAATGGTATTTTCTTTAGCAGTGGTAAAGTGGGAGTTAACCTGGAGTTATAAATCATATCAGATGTCTGATTCTGTGTGCATGAAGGAGTGAGTAAATGCTGACACTTTCAATAAGTGAAGGAGAAAAAGTCATAAAATTTTAGCTTTGCTGAACTGGGAAAAGGATACATTCAAACTGGGAATTCTTTGAATCCCTGAATTTGGTCATTATGGATTTTTGAATTATAAAGTTTGAGCTAAGTTACTTGTATTACATCCGTATAAAATAAATTTTCACTCCTCAATTAATTGTAAAGGACCACATGCCTTTGGTAAATTTGTCTATCAGGATGTGTTTTCTGGTGTGAGGAATTTTATCTAATCAGAAGATCAAGAAATGGATGTGTAAAGACTATTTCCAGATGCGAGAATGGTTTGGAAAATTTCATTGAACTTTCTAATCTTTCTCTATATTTGTTTGACATTTTTATGTTGCTTAATGGAAATTCTTTACAGATAAAAATTTTCCTAAATATTGATCTTATGGACTAGAAATTAGAATTAGAAGGAAATTAGAATTAATATGAAGCTACCTAGATATATTTTGTTATTTGGGGATGAAATAGATTATTGAGCATATTGAATGGGTGTTTGTCAATTGGGAAAGGAGCAACTATTTACACAGTTGAATTTGATGTTATTCTCTGTGCTGAATTTTGAATGTAAACAACATGGAATGATAAAAATATGAGACAGCATATTGGAGCATTTCATCTATATGAAAAACTTGGAAACGCATTTAAATGAACTCAAGTAGAATGCAGGATTCATATTATATTTTTATATATTATATCTTAATTAGGTTTTATACACTATTAATGGTACCTTAAAGTGTGCTTCACTTATCTAAATGAGAGTAACTTTTTTTTGAGGCTCTGAATTCCATGATTAGTTTATTGATTGGGAAAATGTTACAGATTTTAGATAACTGGGACAGACATGGCAGAAAGACTTGAGAAAGTCTGGTCTTTCATGATTGGGGATAAAGTGAATTTAGATTGTAAGCCAAAAGCAATATATGTGATAAATTTGGATATGGATATTGGGTTTTGGAAACATTGGTCCTTATGGGAGATGTGATAGTATTTAGGAAATTGTTTCAAATATGATTTCATAAAGTTATCACTTTTGTTCTGAGATTTACTTATGTGGCAGCTTTTGGAGCTAATTGTTGGTGGTGTTGTTTAAGGCTACTGAAGTTTGGAAAATGAGACATATGAAAAAGTATAGGAATTCTTTTTCATATTAGACATGGACATCCAGGAGCACAGGTGACACGTGGCTGAAGGGAATAATCCTAGATAATACTAGGACCTGGAGAAGATGTCTATGACTTCTTAGAGAACTAAGGACATAAAGGAAGGCTCTATGAGGATTTTTAGGGTTTGAGATTTGTAACATATGATTTGAATAGTCAAATCTGGAAAAGAACATTGAAAATATTCATAAACACTGAGAGTAATAATAATAGCTGACTTTTACACAATAAAGTAAGGTTGGTAAAACATTTTTTACATATTATCAATGAGTCCATAAACATTAACAAGTCCCTATTCTGTACAAGGCATTGGGTAATGCAAGGTGGATACAAAGAAAAGCAAAAAATAATTCATTCTCTCAAAGAGCTCACAATTGAATAAAGGAGATGATATACAAATAACTATATACAAACAAACTAGGTATAGGATAAATAGGAATTAATCAATAAAGAAAATAGACTAGATCAAAGAGGATCAAGAAAGACTTCCTGTAAAATGCGGATCTTATTTAGGTGTGAAGTGACATGATCTGACTTGTACTTCAGGAAGATTACTGACAACTGAGTAGAGGCTAGATGGGAGGGGAAGATACTTATGGCAGGAAAACAACCAGCAGGCTATTGTAGTTAAGGCATAAAGTAATGAAGTCTTGTACTAGAATGTTGGCAGTGTCATGAGCAACAGATTAGATCTATGAGATAAAACGGGGGAGGGAGAAAGGAGGATGGAGGGAGAGAGGGAGAGGGAGGAAGGGGAGGAGGGAGGAGGAGAAAGAGAAAGAGGGAGGTAAGAAGGGAGGGAAAGGGAAGGAGAGGGAGGGACAGAAAGACAGAGACAGCGACAGAGAGAGAGAGAGAGAGAGAGAGAGAGAGAGAAGGAGAAAGAAAGGAAAAGAGGGAGACAGAAAGAGAGATGAGGGGAGAGGAGAAGAGAGAGAGAGAAAGAGAGAGAGACAGAAACAGAGATAGAAAAAGGGAGAGAGAGAGAGAGAGGAAGGCAGAGAGAGTGGGAGGAAAGAAAAAGAGAGAGATGAGCGAGAGAGGGAAGGAGGGAGGGAAGAAGGGAAGGAGAAAGGAAAGGAAGGAGGGAGGAGAAGGAGGAGAGAGGAAAAGGGAGAGAGAAAGGAAGAAGGAAGAGGAAGAAGAAGAAGACAAGGAGGAGGCAGAAGAGGAGGGAGGGAGGGAGGAAGAGACACAGAAACAAATAGAGACAGACAGACAGAGATAGAGACACAAAAACACAGAAACAAATACAAAGACAGAAACAGAAAGAGAAAGAGAGAAAGAGAGAATAAGGAGTTGAGGATGCTATCTACGTTATGATTCTGATGAACTGGGAAGTTAGTGGGACTTTTTCTAGTAACAGAAACATTTGGAATGAGGGAAATTTCGAGGGGGGAAGATCATTAGTTCAGCTTTAAACCTGTTGAAGTTCAAAATGTATAATAGGAAGCTGGAGATATGAGACTGGAGGTCAAGATAAAAAAATAAAACTTGGATAATTAAATTTTTGAATTATCAGCAAAGAGATGATAATTGAATTCATGAAATTGTTTTTAGACTGTTCCCTATATTTCTATCACAGAATACGGCAGGGAAGCACATTACAAAGGAAGACTTGAATAAAAGAACAGTATAAAGTATGATCCGAGAGACTATTAACTAGAAGAAAAAAAAGAGGAGTCAGACAGAATGAGTAGGAATATAGACTCTGTACTATCATACAAATATCAAGAAAACTAGGAGGAGGCTTCTAGCATATTACTCTGTGGAAGACTTATTGGAGGACATAGACAAAAATGGTACAGGATGGGCCTATATTTGGTCATAGTGCTAGGTATATAGGACCAGTTGTAAATGTAGAATAGTGAATAGATGCCATGGCTTTGCTTCTTATATCTCATTATCTTCTGGCTATTATGAATGGAAATGTAACTCACCTTTTTCCAAATCAGTTACAGTCAGGAAGAAAAGGTCTCAAAAAGAATAAATCTAAATAAGTCCTATAACTGAATTGGGAAGGCAATTATTTGTTTAAAGAGTTGCATTTCTTAAATCCCAAACTAAGAATAGTAGATTTAGGATAAGAAGAAGTCTTGGAGGTTGTAGAGATCAGTGGCGAAAAATTGAAATAGAAACAAGGACAAGTGAGCCATACATAAGAATCTTCTGGGTCACATATTGACTTAAATTTTTTGTGTGCTTGTTTTGGCAAGGCAATTAGAGTTAAGTGACTTTTGCAAGGATCCTTCTCACTCCAGGGCTGGTATTCTATCCACTGAGCCACCTAAATGCCCCTTGACTTACTTTTAAATGTAATATTATTTATATTTTATTGCACTTATTTTGTAAAATATTTATCACTTACATTTTGTTCTGGTACATGTTCCCTTCAGAAGTATTGTAAGCTGTGTACAATCTTTAAGCCACGTATTTTATACCTCTGACTTAGAGTAGATCAACCTCATTTTACTGATAAGAAATCAAGGTTCAGAAAGTCAAAAAATAGAAGGAGGGGTAGTTAAGTAGTGTAGAAGATAAAGCACTAGCCCAGGAGTCAGGAGGTCCTGAAATATGGCCTCTGACCCTTGGCACTTGCTAGGTGTATGATCCTGGGCAAGTCACTTAACCCTGATTTTCTTGACAAAAAAAAAAAAAAAAGTACAAAAGAAGTTATCCCTGTTTAGTGGCCCTCAACTTTGGCAGAGTCCTCTCATTATTCCTCATATCACACATCTATTTCTTGCCAGCTTTTGCCATTTCTTCCTCAAGGGTATCTTTCATTTCCATTCTTTTCTTTCAATTCACACAAGACTACTTCTGGTTTAGGACCTCATCACCTCTCACTTGGACCTCTGTAACAGCTTCCTTAATCGTTCTTATGCCTTCTGTCTCTCTGATCTCCAAAGCATCTTTTACATAGCTTACAGAGTAATATTCTTAAAGCATTGACCTGAACTTGTCACTCCCTACTCAATAAACTCCAGTGGCTCCTTATTACCTGTAGATTTAACTAATAACTACTCTTTTTGGTAATTTAAACCCTTCAAAATCTGGTTCTGACTTACCTTTCCAACCTTAATACATACCTAAGCCCCTTTCATATAACCAAACTGACCTTGTTTCTTCCTGATGACATTCTATTTTTTATGTGTGCTTTTAATAGGATATCCTCTCTTGTCTTTATTTTATTGGTATTTATTATTATTATTATTATAGCTTTTTAGTTACAAGATATATGTATAGGTAATTTTTCATCATTGACAGTTGCAAATCCTTTTGTTCCAACTTTTTCCCTCCTTTGCCCCACCCCTTCCCCCAGATGGCAGGTTGACCAATACATGTTAAATATGTTAAAATATAAGTTAAATACACTATATGTCTACATGTTCAAACAGTTATTTTGCTATATAAAAAGAGTTGGAATTTGAAATACAATTAGCCTGCGAAGAAAATAAAAAATGCAGGTGGACAAAAATAGAGGGATTGGGAATTCTATGTAGTGTTTCATACTCATTTCCCAGAGTACTTTCACTGGGTGTAACTGGTTTAGTTCATTACTGCTCTATTGGAACTGATTTGGTTCATCTCATTGCTGGAGATGACCACATCCATCAGAATTGATCATCACATAATACTG
Source organism: Sarcophilus harrisii (assembly GCF_902635505.1). NCBI lineage: Eukaryota > Metazoa > Chordata > Mammalia > Dasyuromorphia > Dasyuridae > Sarcophilus > Sarcophilus harrisii. Next base: position 273,431,146 of record NC_045429.1, read on the forward strand.
TTGTTGAAGTATATAATGATCTCCTGGTCCTGCTCATTTCACTCAGCATCACTTCATGTAAGTCTCTCAAGGCCTTTCTGAAATCATCCTGTTGGTCATTTCTTACTGAACAATAATATTCTATAATATTCATATACCACAATTTATTCAGCCATTCTCCAATTGATGGGCATCCACTCATTTACCCAGTTTCTGGCCACCACAAAGAGGGCTGCCACAAACATTCTTGCGCATACAGGTCCCTTTCCCTTCTTTAAAATCTCTTTGGGATATAAACTCAGTAGTAGCACTGCTGGATCAAAGAGTATGCACAGTTTGATAATTTTTTGAACATAGTTCCAAACTGCTCTCCAGAATGGTTGGATGTATTCATAATTCCACCAACAATGTATCAGTGTCCCAGTTTTCCCACATCCCCTCCAACATTGCGCATTATCTTTCCCTGTCATTTTAGCCAATCTGACAGGTGTGTAGTGGTATCTCAGAGTTGTCTTAATTTGCATTTCTCTGATTAATAATGGGATGTCTTCTCTTATAATGGGCCAGAACTCTGGAGAAATGTACTCAGAACAAGGATTCTTACAAGATGTTAACTCAGTGGAATTGATAAGACAAGGGTTATCTAGCTTAGCATAGTGATTAATAGTTCTCTAGTTCAGTATGATTGATTTAATCTTACAACAAATAATAGTTCCCTAGTGATATAATTATTGACTTATACTCAGTATGATGAATGTACTTAATTGTAATAGAGTATTTAAGAGGTCAGAGTCAGACCCAGAGGAGAACTTGAACAGTCTTGGAGAAGATGGAGGACTGGAGGCTGGAGCTCAAGCTCTCGGATTCGGAGAGATATTCCATCTTCATCAGCCTCATGGTGGCCTGTCCTCTTGCTTCCCCCACTGAGACCAAGGCCCATCTGAAGGGCCTCCAGAAAACTAGCTGAGCCCCAGGCAAGGAGACAGACTGTGTAGGAGATAGTAATGACTTTTGGGCTTTACCTCTGGCTATTCTCATGGTGATTACTCAGCTGAAACAAAGGCTGATCCCAAGATCTCCAGAAAGCTAACCAGAACACTACATTCTCTCCCCCACCTCCTCTTTATTCTCCTTCACCACCACCAACCTGCCATATCTAGAATCATTTTACTTTTTCATTAAATAGTAAATTCTTAACAAAATTAAGTCTGCTACTTTTTATCATTTGACTCAAAACACAAAAAAGTCATTCTATTTATTTATCTTGGTTTAGAGACAAAATAACATAAGGGGAAATGTTATGTGAGCAACCTGCTAATGGTTGCTGGATGTTATGGGAGCCACCTGCCAGTGGCTGCTGGCGATCCATCTCAGACCAGCAGAATAGATCCCTTCATGTGAGAGGATGGTAATGACAGAAGGAGACTGAGAGTGAGTTGCATTGTATGACCTCTCTCCTCTTCCCTCTTGCCTCTAATTTATTTCATTCCCAGTCCACAAGCAACATCTGAGTCAGTAAAGGCTGATTTGCAATTCCTTCAGGGTTGTTATGATTCATATCTGTGGGGGCTTTTGGAGAACCAACCTGCCCCTTCACACTTAGGCATGGTCCTTAACAATTCCCCATTTTTTGTTTTATGAGAACATGATTAATTTTCCCCCAACATCATAGACAGTAAGTTTGTCCATATTGTAAAACAGCTGTAATCTGAGTCCATGTGCTGAGGAATGCAAACAGCACTATCACCTCTGGATGGTTGCAGGGTGAGACGCTATAGCAGGTGTTGAATCTTGTGAGATGTCATAGAGGCAGATTTTCTGATAGGGAAGGAATTTTGAACTCAGAGTAGGAGAGACTTGAATATGCATACCAACTATAACACTTATGTCTAAAACTGTGGACTTAACGTGTATATGCTTCTATAAAAAAGTCTCCTTGTACATAAAATTTAGAAATGTATTTACCACATAGCATTTTTTCTGATTGTTATTGTTGATGATGAAAATGGTTATGTTAAAAAGCAAATAGTTGATAATTTCAAATTATGGCAAAAAGAATGTTAAACTTTAAGGACTCCTAGAGGATAATTTAAAAAACTCAGAAATTTAATTTTATTCATTATCTGGTTTTAATAATAGAAATAGAATAATACAACAGACTTTACTCTCTATATAATGAACACAAATATTTTCATATTTGAATATTAATATTAGGAGACATATCAAATTTAACATTTATCATAAGTGTGAATGGTTAGGACTCCCCCAATAAATGAAATGAGTTACAGAACAGATCAAAAAACAACACTGACTGATATGTTTTTTACAAGAAATATATTTAATGTAAAGTTACATAAATAGCTAAAAGTGAAAGGTTGAATGAAATATGAAGTTGTACATTATAAAAAGGCAAGCATAATGGCAAGATCTTTAGAATTTAATACTACTAGACTAGAAACCATTAAAGGTGAATGACAAGGGCATTATATAAAATGATGAAAGGAAAGATGAATAACAAATATTCAGCAATTCTTAACATACACACATTCTGACAGCTAAATTCATAAATGCCAGGTTAGCTGCAATATAAGAAGAAATCGTCAAAAGCACATTATATGAAATACATCAGCATTCCATTATCAGAATATGACAAATCTAGTAAAAAAAAAAACTCAACCCAATAATATATATATACATATATATCTAAACTGCTTAATAAGACAGAAATATCAGATTTATAGGGATAATGCAAGAAATAGGTGATGTACATTATTTTACACTGGATATTGAATTCTTATAAATGTTGAACACATATTTGTTCAAAAAGATAAGAAATTACACATTATATTTTAGGTAATATAATAAAATTAGAAGTAAATAAAAATAACATGAATAAAGTTAATAGAATATATGCAAAATAAATATATATTTAGATGCACATTTATGTTCACAAATTAGACTAAAGAAGAAACCAGAAGAATTACAGAAAATATTTGAAAGATATATTAAAATTTTTGGATTCAATCAAAGCAGGTCTTAGAAGCAACTGTATTTATTATTATAAAATAAAAGATGGGGAATACATTAACCTTGCACTCAAAGACATTAGGAAACAGAGAAAAGGTAAAAGTCTAAAAAAAAGTAAAAAAGAAAGGTTAAATAAAGAAAAACTAATAGAATATAAAATTAAAAAGTGAACTGAGAAAATCGAGACAATTTTACTGTCCTTAAAAAAATCTAAATCAACAAAAAGGAGGAAAAAATCAACAATCATCAAATAAGGGACAACAAAATGAATACATATAAAACTTGAGATTTTGGGAATATTATCATAGGCATATGCTAAATTAAGAGCTAAAATGAAATTGGTGATTATTTAGAAAAATGCAAATGCATTATCCTAGCACAATAGAAACAATTGACCATTTAAACAGTATTACAAAATCACTTCTAGCCCATATTGATCATGAAGAAGCCTTTTCAAGAGTTTAAAGCATAAGTATCCCATATTATATAAAGTAGACACCTGGTTAAAAAAAAAAGGACTTAAAATAATTATTCTTAATAAAAACAGTAACAAAAATGATGAATGAAATACTAGCTAAGATAAAAGAACATTACCTTTTTTTAAAAAAAGTTTTCATCATACTCAAGCAAGGTTTATATTAAGAAGCCAAAGGCTTGTTTAATATAAGAAAAAAAATGTTCCTAAACCAAAAATTAACCAAATCTTTCTAAAACTCCTCAATAACCATATAAGCACATCAACAGACACAGAAAAATCTTCTAAAAAGTCACTTCATTGCTGATTAAATACACATATATATATATATGCACACACATGAATAGAAAGAAATTTTTTTTCTTTAACACATTTAAATCCATTTTAATTTGACATTCATTGTTTTTATTTTGAATTCGAAATTTACTCTTTTCCTACACACCCTCCTTGACCCACTGAAAAGGCAAGCAATAGGATCCATTCAATTATAGGCTCTCAAAAGGTGGTCTGAAAAAGCAGTATAAGGGCACTCTTAAAGTCTTTTAAGAACTTTAGAATTGATTGCATGACATGGAAGACACTGGTACAGGACCACCCAGCATGACGTGCTGGTGTTGTGCTCTGTGAGCAAAGAAGAACTGAATTAATTCAGAGGAAATGCAAGATAAGAAAAGTTAGAGAATTCATCCCAAATGTTCATAGGGACTATTTGTGTCCAACATGTGGCAGAGTATTCCGAATTAGTATTGTTCTTATCAGCCAGACTTGGGCATAATATAACTTGACTCTAATATAGTTATGGCATTTTGGTCCTCTTCAAGGACAAAGGACAAAACCAAACAGCAAGACACATGATTTAGGAGGGGACTTTTAATAGAAATTGAAGCCAATTTAGAAAAACTTTTTTAGTGTCTTTTACTTATTATAAAGGTGGAACAGAGCTAGAAATGTATCTGGTTTCCTGAAATACTTTATCAAGGAAATTCATGAAAAGGTCTTTGATGTCATCCTACTTTGAACCAAAAAGCTTTCTTTTATTTTTTCTTCTTTAGCAGTAATTAGGATTAAGTGACTTGCCCATGGTCACACATCTAGAAAGTGTTAAGTGACTGAATTTGAACTCAGGTCCTCTTGACTTCAGGGCTGGTGTTATTACAAACCACACTATCTTGCTGCCCCACAGAGCTAGCTTAAAAAAGGTTCTCAGAGCCAATGTGAGTTTGAACATTTATATCTTGGAAACTGGTAAAATGCTATAAAATGGGGTCTTGTTTATTATTTTGTGAATTGCTCAGATTTAAGAAAGTGATGGAGAAAATGATATTAATGCAGATTTAACTTTAAAATGTGGCAAGTTTTTCAGAGAGCCAGTTATTAGTTACCAGCACACTCCTGACTGAAAAGGGCAAAAAAAAAGCCATCCTTTAGGTCTTGTGGCTAAAGAACAGAATGCCTAGAAGAATTCAACATGATTTGTGATTTTTTTAACCCCGTCAAAATCTAGCCGAATGTATGAAGGTTGGTCATGTGACATCTTGCAGATAAGAGTCATCTTCTAATTCCTTGGCTTAGTTCCATTATCTCAACTTCAAAGAAAAACACAATAAGTTTGAGTCATAACATATCTCTGGATTAACTTGTACTTTAGTAAATCAATATATCTTGCTTTTTTTTTTTTTTTTTTTGAGCCAAAGAGAAATTGTAAGAGATGGGGCTCAATAAAAGCTAAAGTTTCAGGAAATCTAAAGTTAAGTAATTCCATACTCTACCCTTTCCATCAAAGAACCTGAGGATACTGATGGTAGGTGTGCTTTGGATATTTCAAGATTGCCTACAAAGGAATAATAGAAGTAAAGATTTCTGAGATTTAGATCAGGAAGAAAGAACTGACTAAATAAGTTCTGTAAGGAACTAAAAATTTCTTTACCCAATTTATACTTCCTGACTTCCAAATCTTTGAATAATCTTTAGATAAGTACTTTTTAAAAAGCCCAGATGAAACATGAATTTTCAAAATACTGCTAATAATGACTTTTTAGGAATCTTGGATAGTACAACAAACATGGGTTGATTAAAATAATGAATCAGGAGATCCAAGTTCTGTTCTTATTTGTGTCAAAAACTTACTATGAGATCATTTATTCCTCCAAGGCTCACTTTCTCTACCTGTAGAATAGGGATAACCAACCTTATAAAAGACCTCATAGAAAAATTGAGGTTTAAGCATTTGTTGATAGATCAGTTTGTATTCATAAGAAAAGAAGTTTATAAATATGTAAGAGTATTATGTTCTCTCTAGTGGAAAAAAAAAAGACTACTTTGGAGTTGGGAGGCTTTGGAAAACTATAGCAGAAATGTGTATGAAATTCTATCAGAAACATACTGTCTTAGTCATAGCCAAAGTTGAATATTCTAGCTCAGTCAATGGAGAGAGCAAATTTATACTAGATCCAACACAGATTCTACATCATTTTTCTCTCTCCTGGAAATCCAATGTAGATTTTCTTGGTCACACCATCAGGCAAGTGGTTCACAAAAAACAAGATGTATCCCTGGCACTAGCAGGTCCTCTTTCATTCCATAACCAAATCTGGTCATATGATCCAGAAAATAATTCTGTAGTGTTATTTCCAGTCATAACCAGTGGACATTCTACTAGTTTCTTGGTGGCTTCTGGGTACATAGTCTCTACTGGACATTATTCTCTGTTACCAGTTTCTGGGCTTATCTTCTCAGGGTCAACTGCTAGTTATCTTATTTTATAAATGCTCATATATAGTGCTTAGAACCTCTCCTATGCTAGGTCCTGCACATACCCAACTCGCACTCTGAATGAATTCTTCAGTCATGACTCTCCTAGGCTTAAGCACACCTTGCTCAAGAAAACTAGGCTAAGGGTTTTCAGGTTTTGAGTGTATGTTTTTATTTAATTTGAGTAAAAACTTTAGTCTCAAAATTGTCTTTAGCTTTAGTAGAAAAATGAATTTGAGACAAAATAAAAAGGAAAACTAGGAAATCAAGATTATTGATCTCTACACACCTAGTCCTTAATTCTATATTATAGATCTCTATTTCTCTTTATCTCTAAGATATCTATACATATATTTATAATCACACATATGCCTATGTATGCCTATATATACATATACCTGCATTCATATATATATATACATATATATGTAAGCAAAGAATTTCTCTTGCTTTAGTACTGTACTTTGGTCAGTGAAAATTCTTATTTTCTCTGTAGATAGCTGCTGAAGACAGAGAAAAGGACGTCCTTTTCACCAAAGCTTTTGGAACTAACAATGATTTTACATTAGAAACTGATATGATTTTATCAGTGGGCATAACATTAAAGAAGAAGCATTATGATCTGCTTTGCCACTACCCACTACAGATCATAAACTTTCCCCATCTGACTGGTAGCTGAAACTTCTCATATCTATTGTTTCTCTTATTAGAATGTGAACTTCTTAAATAGGAGATGTCTCACTTTTTTATTCAAATCCCTTGCACTAAGCACAGAACTTTGTACATAGTAAGCATTTAATGAAACTTCATATAGCTGTCCATTCATTTATAGTTAATAATGATATAGTTAAATGATATTTTTAGAATTTGTTGAATGTTTTTGTTTGCCTTTTCCAGAGCAAATTTTCTTTTTAAACTTGTAAACTTTGTTGTCCTCATCTGTAAAATAATAGATTTGGGCTGGATGGATTCTGAGATGCACTGAAGCTCTGTATCTACAATCATAAACAATGGCAATAAACATAACAATAACAACAACAATAATAACAGCTTTTGTATGGCAGACACTGTACTAAGAGCTTCACAAATATTATCTCATTTGATTCTTACAACAACCTGGGGGGCAGGAGATATTATTATCATTATTTTATAGTTGAGGAAACTAAGATAAATCAGATGAACTGATTTGCTCAAGGCTATGCAACTAATAAGTCAGGGAGTGGCATAGGAATATAATTCTCATAAGAATGACTGTAGAGTATAAATGTTTACCCTCATTAAAATCTGTAGGAACATGAGGAATGGGACCAAAAAACTATCTTGTCTAAATCACAACATGAAGTCAGAAAATTTATTGAAGACAATTTTCCAAGTAGTACTTGAACTAGAAACTAAAATCAAAACTTGGGAGGACAAACCTGGCATTACTGTTGGAGGAAGCAAAGGAAAAGGAGGGGAAGGGGACATTTGGGATAGAAGGGGACAGTCTTTCATACTTCAGCTCAGCAGTGTCTTGGTGTAAGATGGCACAGGAACCAGTACTAAGATTCCCTTAATAATATTTAAAATATACCCTTCCATACTAATTAAAAAAAGAGAAGGGAGAAAAACCTAGTTGAATATTTCAAATAATGATGGAATAGGGACCAGAAAAAAGTCTTAAAACAAGGGCAGATGACATTTGTGGGATATTTTAGAGATGATTGGATTGCTTAGGAGGTCCCTTCTATAGCTGTTCTTCTGGGTCACTTGATAAAAAAATGGTAAAGCTATAAAATAACACCAATGAAGCATCTAATTCAGCTGCTCTCATATGTCAAAGTTCTGACATCTGGCCTAAAGGGATAATTTTCATTAATTACATCATAGTAACCCAAAGCCCAAATAGCTATGTCTTGCATACCCAATTCCCACTCTGAATGAACATGGACTCTGGCCTCCAATGGATGTTCTGCAATGTTGCAGGAGCTGGTCATTCTGCAGTGTGAACCAGGTGGAGAATGCCATTGAACAGTCAGGTCCTAATCCACTGCCAAAATGTTTTCTATTATTTCCTGTTTTTAGATTTATTTGCCTAATCCCTTAAAAAATATAATGAATAACTATAATTCCTCCCCTATTTGGAGTCTACACTTCCCTGGCCTAGCTCTAGAGATGAAGGGCCAGAAAAGGTCCGGCTTATAACTCTTCAACTAGGAGGTTAGACAAAGGTTGAGATATGAGATAGTATTTACTGCTGATATATAAGAGTATTTAGTGCTGATATATTTTCTTGATATTTCTATGCATTTTCCATAATCTAATTATGTATTTGATTTTGAAATTTGTGGCTCAAACAATAGTTTTTTCCAGCAGTAAGATTTCTCAGTTTTAAAAAAGGCAAAGACAAGTAATAGGCAAGTAAGTCTTTAGGAAGTGAGACTATAGGAAACACTATTTCATATTCTATCAAATGTAAGACCTTTGTCCCAGATTTAAAGATCTTATTACATTCAATAGGGGTCTTCAACACTCTATTATACAATAAATATGCTAATACAATGATTAACACAAAAATGACATTTATAACTGTTTAGTTATTCAGTTAAATGCATTGTATATATAGAATAAATTAAGTAGGAGAAATAAAATACAGACACATACATGAATACCTACATAATACATTGCATGTGTGGATGTCTCAATTGATTCCATTTTGTTATCAAACATCACTGATAACAGACTGATATGCAAGATATTTAGGAAATAAACATCAATATATAAAACTCGAAGTCATTTTCTCAATAGATAAATGTCTAATCATAGGAACCAAAAGTTTTCAAAAAACTACAATTTATTAACCATAGGAAAGAATGCTGAAAATAACTAATAAGAGAAGTACAAATCAAAATAACTCCAAGGTTTCAATTTACACACCAGAAAATTGGCAAAGATGACAAAAGATTAGAATAGTCCATGTTGAAGGGGGTGTGAGATAATGACGATGTGTTATTACTGGAGTTGTGAATTGGCTCAACCACTCTGAAAATCAACTTAAACTATTCAAAGAGAGTGGTTATAATGTCTATATCCTATGGTTGGTGAAAAATAGAAAAAGAGATAAATGCAAAGTAATAGACTTGCCTGACATTCAACTCAAGAATGCAAATGATCGGTGTTTGATTGATTAAAAAACAGCAAAAAGATTCATTATTTGACAAATTTTATTGGGAAAATGATTAGAAATGTGGCAAAAATAAGTTTAGTTCAACAGTGCACAATTTTATAATATATTAAATCCCAGCTAGATTGTAAAGATACACATTTTGTAAAAATTCAACTATTAAAAATAAAAGGAAAAGATAATATACTTTTCTAATTAGAAGGCAGAGAAGTTTTTATCTATTAAAAAAAGAAAAAAATCAAGGGCAAAGTAACAATTACTATCCTTGCTATTGGATAAAGCAGCCAATAGATTTTGAATCTAATTTTGTAGTATTATAATGAAAGAAATATAATAAAAACAAGAAAAATAAGACTTACACACATATAAAATATAACAGATAAAAACAACATTCTAAATTATTTAAGCAACTTATACAAATATTTAATGGTAAACTTCAATTCTTCAATCATTCAGACATCATTTATGAAGTACCTAGTATATGCTTGACATTGTCCTAAGTGCTGTGAATATAAAGAAAGGTAAAAACATGGTCATTGCTCTGAAGAAGCTCACATTCTACCTGGAGAGGAAACATTCAAATATTCCCAGTGGTTCTCAAAGTATGGTCTAGAGAATGCTGGGGATCTCTAAAACCCTTTTAGAGGGTCTACAAATTCAAAAATAGTTTTTATTTCCAATATGATAAATGTCTACAAATATAATCCAGATAAACAAAACCTCTTTGGAGAGATCCTCAATAATTTTTAATAGGATAAAGATACTGAAAACAAAAGTTTGAGAACCACTGTCTATACTAACAAGATATACTACAGCACAATTTTATTTTATTTTCCCAAATATATAAAAAGATAGTTTTCAGTATTCACCTTTGCAAAACCATGTGTTTCAATTTTTTCTCACTGTCTTCTTCTCTTCCTTCCTCCCCAAAACAGTAAGCAATGTGATACAGATTAAACATTGCAATTCTTCTAAACATGTTTTCATATTCACCATGATGCGCAAAAAAAAAAAAAAAAAAAAAAATCTGATCAAAAGAGAAAAACATGAGAAAGGAAAAAACCCCAACAAACAAACAACAACAACAACAACAACAACAAAGGTGAAAATACTATGCTTTGATCTATGCTTTAGTCTCCATAGTTCTTTCTCTATATATGGATGGTACAAGTCTATTGGAATTGCCTTGAATCACTTCATTGTTGACAAAAGCCAAGTCCATCACAGTTGGCCATCACATAATCTTATTGTGACTGTATGCAATGTTCTTTTGGTTCTGTTCACTTCACTTAGCTTCAGTTCATGTAAGTCTTTCCAGACTTTTCTGAAATCAGCCTGCTCATCATTTCTTATAAACAATAATAATGCGTTGTATTAATTTATATACCATAACTTATTCAGCCATTCCCCAACTGATGGGCATCCACTTCATTTCCAGTTCCTTGCCTCTACAAAAAAGGAATGCTATAAATGTTTTTGCACATGTGGGTCTTTTTCCTTCTTTTATGATCTCTTTGGAATACAGACCCAGTAGAAACACCACTGGATTATGCACAGTTATATAGCCCCTTGGATATAGGTCCAACTTACTCTTCAGAGTGGTTGAATAAGCTCACAACTCCACCAACAACAATGTATTAGTGTCTCAGTTGTCCCACAACCCCTTCAATATTTATCATTATCTTTTCCTGTCATCTTAGACAATCTGAGAGGTGTGAAGTGGTACCTCATAGTTGTCTTAATTTTCATTTCTCTAATCAATAATGACTTAGAGCATTTTTTCATATGATTAGAAATGACTTCAATTTCTTTTTCTGAAAATTGTCTGTTCATATCATTTGACTGTTTATCAGTATAGTAATTTGTATTATTATATATTTGAATCAATTCTTTATAAAGTCCTTTATCAGAAACACTGGCTGTAATATAGGACAATTTTGGTAATTTCAGAGGTAAGGCACAAAGACTAAAGAAGACTTTCTTTTTAGAAGTACTTTCTCATTCTTCTTGGTTCACTGGTCAAGACAGGGGAAGTTGTAATATTCCTTGCTTTCCTTATCTCTTCCAGTTTTTTTCCCCTATCTCCATCACTCAGGAATCTCCTTTAAGGCTCATTCTATTTATGTCTATCATCCAATCAAAATTCTGATAGCTACAACCTACATACACTCAGTTCTCTCCCCTTCCTTCCTTAATGAGTTTGGCACACTCACAATTTTTCTCTCTTCCACATCTCCGGTCCTCATATTAGGGAACTGCAAACACCCAAATCACTTAGTTCCTCAATTTATTTGCTTCCAGTAGCCTAATCTATCATCTGCTTTAGCCACACACAAAGATGTCCATATCCTGGATCTTGCCATCACCTACAAATGTATCATGCCCATGTTCAATAATTTCTGACTTTTCACCTTTCCTTCTGCTTTCTTTTACAAAACCCTGCTCTTTTTTACATATTGTAATCTCTAATATTCTTCCTCTTTAACTCTCTTTCAGGCCATGTCCCCTACACTAACCACTCTTCTTCCCCCTCCCCCCATCTTCACCCCTTGGTAAAACAATCCAGCTCTATTCTATTCTCTCTTGAATTGCCAACTTCCTTATCATTTTGCCAATCATGCTAAACATTGGTCTTGAATAACTCCCATTATTCCCTTCTTTGCTAGATTTTCTCCTTTATCCCTACCCACAATTAAGAAATCATAAATGAAGTTATACAAAACATTTCCATAAAAGTTATGCTGTGAAAGCATTCCACTTTCTCTATGGCTATAGAGAGCTACACCATGCTTTCAGTCTTTTAGACTCACAGCCTAGGAGTCATCTTTAACTTCTCACTTTCTTATCCTCTCTCACCCATACTTAAGTCTGTTGCCAAGAAATTATTTTTTTTCCGTCTTTGCTCTATCACCTTTGATATCAATACAGAATTGGGTTTTCTTGGGGTTTTAATTGTGTTTTTGGTTTTAATAAACTAGCTTTTTTCTAAATTTCCAATATTCTGATACCTTAGTCTCTAATAGGTACTCTTCAATCCAATGATATTAGTTTCCTTGATTTTCCATGAACAAGAAATTTTATTTCAGCTCTAGGTATTTTCTTTGGCTACCTCCCACACTTGAAATTCAGAATTTTCAATTCTGCCCCTAACTTCCTTGGCTTCCTTTAAGTGCATTAAAATTTTTCCTTTCTATAGGAAGCCTGTCCCAATTTCTTTTAAATCTTGTGCCATCCTTCTGTTAATTATTTCCTTTTTATTCAGTACTTATAATTTGATTAAACATTTCTATGTTTACAATTCTTTCTCACATTAAATTTTGAACTCCTTGAGAATGAGAACTTTTTTTTGTATCTATAGAATGCCCTAGCAGCGTATAGTAGGTGCTTAATAAATGCTTATTAGTTGAAAGGCTTTTTTCATAAAGTGAAACTTTGCCTGAGCCTTGAAAAAAAATAAGGCAAGCTAGAAGTGGAGATGAGAAAAGAGAAAATTTCAGGCATGGAGGACAGCCAGTAAAGATAATTGGAGGAAGGTAATTCAGTGTTATGTGTAAAGGTTTAATGTATTTCAGCATGCATAAGGGGATATAAAGATACAAGGTGACTGATTATGAAATATTTTAAAAGCTAAATAAAAGATTTTTGTATTTCACTCTGTAGGCAATATCAAGTTCCCATGATTTATTGAATAAGGAGGTGACATAGTCAGGCTTGAACTTTAGAAAGATAAATTTAACAGAATGTGGAGGATGGAGTGGAGTGAGGCGAGACTTATGGCAGGCATTTTAACCAGTAATTATTGTTATTGTTTAGGTGATGGAGATGAGATTCTGTTCCATGATGGTGGAAGTTACAGAAGAGAAAGGATGGAATGTAACAGATGTAACAAAGGTAGAGATTATAAAACTTGACAACTGATTGAATATGGGGTTAAAAAGTGTCAGGACTGATACTATACTGGTAACTTGGGCGATTGGGAGAATGGTGGTATCCTAAACAATAACAGGGAAGTTAGAAAAAAGAGATGGTTTTGGGGAAGAGAGCTTAGCTACAAAAAGGGGAGGGAAACAACAGAAATGGAATGAGAGATAGTAGAGATGGTTGGATTAAGTCAATATTTTTTGTTTTTAAGTGAGTTGAGAAATGGGCATATTTGAAGACACCAGGGAAGCAGTCAGTAGACAAGAAGAGATTAAATATTAATGAGAAAGTAGAGATGATGGGGAGGTGGTGGAATCTGCTGGAAAAGACAGGATGGAATAGGGTGACTTGTGAATGTAGAAAGGATTGCTTTGATGAGGAGAACAACTTCTCCATAGGACACAGGTGAAGAAAGAGTTGCAGAAGGTATCTGGTAACATGAGATAAAGAAATGAGGAAAGGAGTTCCCTGTGAAGTATAGACCTCGATAAACAAATGGTCCAAATGCAACAATTTCTAAAGAATAAAAAATGACTTATAAGTAATCACTGGAAAAACTCTTCACACTCATTAACAACGAAAAGAAATTCAGATTCAAATGATTTTGAAATGCTTCCACATACCTACAAAAATTACAAAAATCCTTAAAAAACTAAAAATGTTTGTGGGGCATATGCTGCTAATTAAGACACATCCATACATATTTCAAAAATCATATAATCTCTTTAGAGAGTAACCTGGTAGTTCACTGCAAAAAGTATAGAAACCTAACTTTTGAACCAAAAATCCCCATTTTGGGGAAGAGATATACAAAATATAAGCAAAAAGAAAAAGAGATATTTATGGGACTACCATTTCTTATGCTAAAATGGGAAAAAGCATAAATGTTTAAATGGAGTAGTTAAATAAATTGTTGTACTAATATAATTGAATATTACAATGGAATTAAGATTGATAAGTATAAAGAATAAAAAGACATCTGGATTTATGTGAAATAATGTTAAGGAAAACAAAATCCAAGGGAAAGATTATAGGTTATGTATAATTAATTACAAAGGAAAATGGAGACCCAAAATTGTTGAGATGAATAGAAAAAGGGAACAGTAATGGGAAAAATCATTGATAAGTTATGGACATTTTATATTATGAAACTGAGCTGAGATGTAATATATATTTAATTGGTTTTGTTGATATCTGGGGGTAAGCTCATTACAAATATACACATCTGTACATGAATATAACACCCGTAAGAAAAAATAGAATAAACCAAAATTAGATATGACTTTTCAATTGCTGAATTTCTCTCTAGAGGTACTAATTTTCCCTTCTCTTTGGCAGAGCCCATGGGGTTATTTAATAATAAAGACATTGTGCAAATAGTGGCATTTAGTTTTCCCTGTTTGCAGTATTGCTCCAGTGAAAGCTATGAGCCCTTAAAAGATGACTCTGGAGGCATTCACATTTTTATGGGATCATTTTGAACAATAATTAGGAGAAAGTAATTTTTAGTGTTCAATTAGCATTTTTGGCACCCATGCGATTCCTGGGGTAGCCTGTTGCTTTTCAATGGCAGGTAATACCAATTGAATGTGCAGAATTGCTTGCCCCTGTGAAGCCCATTTCTGGTGCATCTAAGATCACATTAGGTTATCCAAATATGACCCTGCTATGTGTCAGTATTAAGTATAGTCCGTCTTTCTCAATTATCTTCCTTGATATCTGATATAGTTTAATATTATCTGAGAACTGATACAAAATGAGGGAGATTCATGCTTCTTTAATATATGTGACAATACAGTGAGAGGTTGTGTTTTTAGGATTTTGATAGGAGATATTATACCGAAAGTTCTTGATTTTGCTTTATTATTCTTTCCATTTGTATCATTGTAGTTATATGCATATGTTGTTTTCCTGGTTCTCCTTATTTCACTTTCAATCAGTTCATGTATGTGTCCTTATTTTTCTTTAGATTCTTCATGTTCATCTGGTCTTATGACATAATAATATTCCACTACATTAGCATGCCACAATTTGCATAGCCATTTTTAATTGTTAGGCATCTATTTTATTTCCAATTCTTTGCTAGCAGAAAAAGTGATTCTATGGACATTTTGGGGTCTATTCTTTCTGTCTTTGACTTCCTTGTAATAAACATCTATCAGTAGATTATTTTGGCCAAAGGTATTATTATTTTAGTCACTTTTAAAGGCATAATTCCAAATAATTTTCCAAAATGGTCAAATCAGTTCAGAGTATATCTATTGTAGTGCAAACTATAGAAATAACATGGACAATTTATATCTTTTGTTATCTTTGCCAATTCACTGGGCATAAGGTTAAAATTCAAAATTGTCTTGATATGCATTTCTCTTATGATAAGTGATTTGGAACAATCTTTCATATGGTTAATAGTTGAAATTTTTCCTAGGGCAAAGCTCTGTTCATATCATTTACTTCCCTATTAGGCAATGATTCTTTGGTATATTTGTATTGATTTCCTGTGTATTTTGGATATTAATTTCTTATCAAAGATATTTAAGGTAAATATTTTTTTATCCCAATTGTTAGTTTTCTTCCTTATTTTAACTGCATTATTTTTGCTTATAGGATTTAATGATGTAACACATATTGAAAATTTATCACAAATAAAATAAATATGGTACTTTCCTTTTCTTCATCTACTGTGTACCTAACTAGCTGCCAAAGTCTCCATATAAGGATAAAAATGTTTATACTAGCCACCTCCTCTTTCCATCAACACAGTCATTATTATCCTTTTAAAGGTTCTTATTATTTCTCACTGGATTTTCTTAATAGTTTTCTATTTTATCTCTCTAGTTTCTCCCCTCTCTAATCTTTCCTCCATATAGCTGCTAAACTAATATTCCCAGTTCTGACCCAGTCTCCTATTGAAATATCTTCAGTGAATCCCTATTACCTCTAGAGTAAAATACAAACTCATCAGCCATATATACAAAACCTTCCACAGTCTAGTTTATACCTAATTTTATGGATTATTTCACATTTTATACTGTTCATGCATTCCTCATTTCAATGAGATTGGTCTATTAAATTAGCCGTTTAACAAACATGATATAACTTTTCTCATTTTTATGTCTTTGCCTGGACTACATTTGTTTCTCATAATGGCAGCTAATTGGCATAGTTGATAGTGTTACTCTTGGAATCTACAAATGCTAAATTCATATCCTGCCTCAAACATTCATTAATTTAGTTGTATGATCTTGGGCTAGTCATTTATCCTCTTTTAACATCAATTTTCTTCTTTGTAAAGTGGGGATAATAATAGTACCTACTTCCTAACATTGTTGTGAGACTCAAATAAACTTATATATGTAAATCTTTTAAAATCTTAAAATGTTATATTAATACTAGCTATCATCATCATGATCATCTTCATCTTTGTTTCTTATAAGCCATACTTTCCTTCAATTCTTGGCTCAGGTATCACCTTTAATAGGATTTTTAAAAACTGCTTCCCCTAATTGTTATTCATCTCTTTCCCTTGAAATTACTTTGTATTTACCTTTGTGATTATAACACGGGTATTTTTATCTAAATTCCTTGAGGGTTATTTTGTTGTTTTGAATTCTCACTATCTATCACAGTGTTTTATTTTTTAAATTAATATATTTAATAAATGCTGAATCTTTGGGTTTAAAATGAAAAGAACAGTAGTTAAATGTTTTACAGTTATAATAATAAAATTATAGAACCCAGAAGGCAGAAGGATGAAAACTGTACAGAGAAAGTCATCCCAGAAGAGATAGGAAATTCCCAAAAATGCAATTATAAAGGCTCAGAAGAAATACAATCGCATGACAAAGAATTGGAAATTGAAGGTATGCCCATCAGTTGGGAAATGACTGAATAAATTGTGGCATATAAATGTAACAGAAGACTATTGTTATATAAGAAATGATAAGCAGGATGATTTAAGAAAAACCCAGAAAGATTTACATGAACTGATGCTAAGTGAAGTGACCAGAACCAGGAAAACATTATACACAGTAACAGCAAGATTGTATGATGACCAATTATGACAGACTTAGCTCTTTTTCAGCAATAGAGTGATCCAAGACAATTGCAACAGATTTGGGATGAAAAATGCCATCCATATCCAGTGAAAGAACTACAGAGACTTGAGTGCAAATTGATGCATACTATTTTCACTTTATTTCTTTTCTCATGTTTTTTTTCCTTTTGTATTGATTTTCCTTTCAATACATGACTTATAAGGAAATATATTTAAAATGATTGTCCATGTATAGCCTATATTGGATTGTTTGGTGTCTTGGGAAGGGAGAAGGGAAGGGATAAATGAAGAAAAAAAAATGGAACTTGAAATCTTACAAAAGTGAATGTTGAAAACTATCTTTACATGTAATTGGAAAAAAATTAAATACTTATTAAGTAAAAAAAAAAAAGACAAATACAATTAAGAACAAAAATGGGAATTGTCTGAAAAGATACCTCATCAACCAACTTAGATGCCAAAAAATGCATATTACAGACAAATCATAATAATAGCTTGCATTTATATAGGGCTTTAAGTATGTAAAAGCACTTTATATGTGTTGTCTCATTTGGTTCTCACAACAACCCTGGAAATCAGGTATAATTATTATTGTCCCCATTTGTAAAACAGGGAAATAGAGGCTGAAAAAAGTTAAGGGGCTTGTCCAGGATCAAATATCTAATGACTTATCTAAGAGAGGATTTGAACTCATTTTCTCTCTAATATTCTCTATATTTTCTATTATATTGTCTGGGTATTTTAATGTAGATAGCTGGATATACATAGATATTATCTATCTATCTATTGATCAATCTATCTACCTATGGAAAGAGAGTAGAACCAAAGGCAGGCAATGAGGGATCAATACAAAAGTCTGGCATAATATATTAAGAAAGATTATAAGGAGTACTAAGCCTCAGAACTTGGCTCATTTATTTTTTCTTTCTTTTTGATGAAGGAATTGGGATTAATTGATTTGCTGAGGGTCACACAACTAGGATGACTAGGTCACACTGAGATGAAATTTAATATGGATAATGACAAAATCTTATGCTAAAGCTTTTTAAAAATAATATTAAATTTAAGATGAGAGAGGTTTGGTTATGCAGTTTGAAAAATACCCAGGATTTTGGTGGATTACTAGACCACACATGAAATACTATCTTTGGTTCTGGGCACCATAGTTTAAGAAGGGCATTGATGTAAAGGATTTTAAAGCCATGCCATAAAAGGTTACTTGAAGCCAAAAAAGCTTGAAGCTACACAACCAAAAATGTATAGCATGGAGAAAGAGGAAACATAGCTGTCTTTAAGTACTTGAAAGGCTTCTAAAATAAGTTAAGGACACTCACTGCAGCAAATTGAATAAGTGTTCTAAGATAAAAAAAGAAGCACTCATTAAATGCTTACACTATACCATAAACTGTACTAAGTGCTGAGGAGTAAAAAGAGAAAGCAAAAACAAAAGTCTTTGCCTTCAAGGAGCTTATATATTAATGAATGAAACAGTATATAAATCAGAATATACAAAATAAATGTGAAGTGGATTGAAGATAACTACAAAGCTAATTTATTTAGTATCCCTTACCTATTTCAATTGTTTCATTTAGTGGCAAATGCCACTCCAAATAAATGGCTATGGCCTAACTCAGCATCTGCACCTGAGAGGGGAAAAGAAATAGTCACATGAATGAAACATAACCAACAAGATGTGTTGAAGATAAAGATACAAAGAATGTATGAGGAAGAACTGATAAAAAGAAGAATGTACATATGTGTGTGTATATGAGTGTGTTTATCTATCCATCTACACACATACATGCATTTAGACTATTTGTTTCTAATGTAGTCATATCTCTGGAAAGGGGGTTGGGAAGGAAAAAAAAGAGAAAAATATTTACATGATAACCTTATATATATTTGAGAGTAATAGTAAGTTGTACATAATAGATTTGGAGTTTCATGTGCAATCATCTTTTTTATTATACTATGTTATGAAAATATTTGTTTTGTTCCATAAATTAAAAGTAAAAAAAAATATGAATGTCCAATCCAAATCTCAGTGGAGCTTTCGAAATTGATGTCAAAATTAGGGTGTGTCTGAGACAGCTCAAAAGATAATTTCCCTAGCTTCAAATTATTGCATAGAAAATATCTAATCTCTGATACGTATTGGAGATTTTACCTCTTTTGGGAGGGGGCAGGGAGAATCCTATGATGGCAATTAGCAAGGAGTAAGGAGTTACTTACTACTTCTTGATATGCAATTGAATCTTTAAGTGAAATGAGTTGTTTAAAGCAGTAGGAAACTGGTCTATTTCCCAATTTATTAAATACTGACTAACAAAGGGATTTAAGGTCTTATATTGGATGCCAGGGTTATCATTGGAAAAAGAAGGTGAAAGGGATTTTGTTTCATTTTAAGGGTAAAAGGAAAAGGAAAAATGAACACTTAAAGGATATTAGTCAATTAATATGTATAAATCCTCCTAGGTATTGTTGCTTCTTTAATTGCCTGTTCAATGCTAGGAAAGTGGTCTCTTTGACAGTACTTTTGAAGTGAAGAAGATCAAAGACTTAATGGAAAGACGTTTATAACTTCTTTCTCTTCACCTCTTCACCCGCTCATTCAACAGTCTCTAGAGATAAAATTTCTGAAATACTAACTTCCTAGCTAGGAAATAAGGCCTAGTTATTAATGTAGCTATTTCTTAAGATATGTAGGCATGTCCTATTCTATACATATTCTATGTTGTTGTTTAGGTATTTCAGACATGTCCAACTTTTCATGTCCTCATTTGGGATTTTCTTGGCAAAGATACTGAAGTAGTTTGCCATGTCGTTCTCCAGCTCACTTTTGAGGCTGAGGAACTAAGGCAAATAAGGTTAAATTACTTGTCCAGGTTTGTGAAGGTTTTCTGGAGGCAGCCTTAGTCTCAGTTGAAATAAAAAATTACTCCAAAATCGCAGCCAGCTGGTTTATTGCAAACATTTATTTCTCCTTCCAAATTAGCCCGGTTAGTTGAGGCCTATGTCTCTGCCTGGCTCCAGGAGATCTTGCAGCTTTGTCCTTGGCTTCTCAATCTCCAACTGAGGCGAGTAGTCTCTGTATCTCCCAGAATGCTCTATTTATGCTACTTCTTTGAGAGTAGGATTGTGGGATATCTCCTAGCATGCTCTCTGAAATCTCCCAAACATGTGAACTCCATTGAGTACTTAGATACTTATGAGCTCTCTAAAGGTGTGAACACAAGCATTGTTTCCATCAGTATTAGCAACTTATCACCTTGTAAGGATTTGCTCTAAGGTGTGAACCAATAAGCACTTATCAATTCTATTGAGTTAACACCAGGATTCTGACATCACCCTTGAGTTTTCACCTTGTTTCAAGTTGAGTTGACACTAGGATTCCAACATCTCCCCCTTTCTTTTGATTTAGAACATAGGCGATCATAACTTCCTTGACTTCTTCAGTGGAAAAGCTAAGATCAACAAAGAAATTTGCTAGAGAATGAGAGAGATAAGAGTAATGTCCAAATTCTTTAAATATTCTTTGAATATTCAAATATTCTTTAAATAATTTTTAAAAATTCATTCAAGTATTGCTATAAATTTAATGAATTGCTTTAGTAATGTGTAAATTAAGGTTTATAGTTATAATTAATTAGGAACTTAGTTTAAAATCAAGTCATTTGATTCCTTTATTTAGCTTTATTAAAATAACTAATTGTGAAAAGAGAATAATTAGCCATGGAAGACTAAATCTAGTTATGGAAGGATAAAATGAAATCCTCTCATCTACATTAAAAACAGAAATTTTTAAAAGGTTCTCCTTTCAAACTAAATCAAGCAATTTAAGAATAAATGTGAATGGTCCAAATACCCTCAAAAAATAAAAAAAGAGATATGGAATGCAAACTCCAGTAATAGTCATGAAATACATATATACTTTACAGAACAATTAAAATTAAGATGTAGATTTAGAATTATCATATAAATAACTTCAAATTTTTAGATGTAGGAAAAGCAATAATTCTTTAGGTAAAATTAAATTTAAACAAAAACATTTTAAAGGCTAGATAAAATGGTAAAAGGCAAGATAAATAACCAATACTTGGTTTTTTAAATTTATTCACAATAAACAATCACTTTATCTTAATTCAAAGCACTTTATAAAACATGTTTAAATGAACTCTAATTTATATTTTAGTTATGTCTGAACAGATGGCATCAACAGTTAGAAAATATAAAGTACACAAGGGCAAGAACAACCTTTTATTTATTTTGTTATTTTTTTTAATATGGACTATTACAAATGATAATTACATAATAGCTTCTGAAACAACATTCTGGAATTAATTTCTTTATGAGTTCACTGATGACTTATATTTCACTTGTTCAAGAATAGAAAAAAGAGCTAAACTCACATATATTCATCATTAGTTTGAATGCACATTGGTAAATTTCAACCAAAGTTAACACTCAGAGGCTTTTTATTACATTAAGGGTAAGATACTTGTACAAAGAAGTCCCTATTCTAATAAAATTACAAATATTTTTCATTCAAGTGTAATTTCTGCCTTATTTGGGAGTCTAGATCATAGAAATATTGAAATGTCTAAGCTCATCAGACACATTTGCCCTGTGCTTCCCAACACCTGGTGGCAGCAAAACTAAGGAAGTGTATTTATAATTTTTCAATTGGTTTAGAAAAATTTAGTTAAGATCTAGCACAGGCTTTCAAGAAAATACAAAGACCAACAGTGAAGGCATCACGTGCAATGGCATAGGTATGATCTCAATAACTGATGTTATAAAAATAATGAAAAGTAAAACACTATTAGACCAAAGAATTCAACTTGTGTGTGGGAGAGAGGTCAGGGAACAAAAACCAGCCAAAAATGTGACTGAGTTCTTGACAATTAATTTTTAAAAGTTGAAAGAGTGCTGGAGTGCTATATGGAAAAGGGAAAAAAAAAAAGAAAAGAGATCACAGTTACTGTGGAAGTATATATTTTTTCTTAAAGCTTCAGGTATTCTTAAGACATGGCAAACAATATTTTGAATTAAACTTGATACAGTAGAATAGACTTGAATATAAAAATAAATCTTAAAAAGCTCAATCAGCACTTCAAAACTAAGCAAAGAGAGGAAAAATGCCAGAAAAATAGATATAGGATGGCAAGAACATGTAGAACAACAATGGAGGATCCAAAGATGAAAAGTAAATAGTAATATTAGCTTCATTAAAAACTACTTAATGCAAAAAAAAAATACAGTATCTTGCTCAAAAGATGACCATTATCCATATTCAAATGAAGGATATTGAATAGTGGATTAAAGAGCAACTTTGCATGGAAACACACACACACACATACATACACTCACACAAAACACTAATCTCTCTATCTCTTCCTATGCATGCTAAGATACTATAACTATGGAGATATGAGACTCTGAAAGTAGAGAATAAACTGGTTCAGATTTCACAAGACTAGTGATAACTATTTGAGCATAGGGCTTGGGAGAGACTGGGATTCTGATCAAAAATAACCTACCAAGAAAAAGCTAAATAAATAAATAAAAAGATATTTAATGAAATAAAGGACCTTTAAGAATTATTAATAAGACCAGAATTGAATAGAATATTTTACTTTCAAATACAAACTCAAGAGAAGCATAAAAAGGAAATAGGATGGAAAAATTATAAGGGATTAAATAAGGTTAAACTGTTTACCTTTCTGTGTGGGTAGAATGTCATCATTATTAGAGAGCAGTTAGCAAATTCTACATAGAAAAAGGGTTCAGGAGTGAGTTGATTATATTGGTATGACCTAGGTGAGAAAAATGGATGTTCTGAAAGAAGGGAAAAGAGAGAAGCAGAAAGGGAAACATTATTTCACATAAAAGATTTATGCAAGGAAGAGCTTTTATGGTTAACGTGGAAATGGAAGTGAGCAGGAAATGCTTGAACTTCACTCACATCTGAACTAGTTCAAGGAAGGATACACACACACACACACACAGAGTATTAAAAAGCTATTTTACTCATCTAGGAAGGAGGAGAGCAGGAAAGTGACAAAATAAAGGTGGGGTGGTGGTGGTGATAAAAGGGAGACTGGATAAAAGAGGGAAGTGGTCAGATGAAAGCAATTTTCAAAGGAGGGACAAAAAAAAAAAAGAGAGAGAAGGTCTAAATAGAAGGCAATGGGGGTGAAGGAAATGCAGTTGGAACCTATTAACTGTAAATGCAAATGGAATGAGCTCACCCATTAAATGGAAGGGGATACGGGAATGGGTTATAAAGCAGAATCCAATAAGGTGGCATTTCCAAGAGATTCACTTGTAACAGAAAAACACACATATAATGTTAAAATAAAGGCATGTAGTTGAAGCTATTATATTTCAGCTGAAGGAAAAATGGCAAAGATAGCAATCATAGACAAAGCAAAAGAAAAAAATAAACCTAATTAAAAGGAAAAACATTGAAACTACATCTATAATAATATGAATATTCAACATATATATACCAAATCACACAGCATCTAAAGTTCTTAAGGGAAAAGTTGAATAAATTATAAGAGACAATAGACAGTAAAACAGGCAATAGACAGTATTTCCCAACTTTCCATGTCAGAGCTAGATGAATCTAACCACAGAAATAGATAAGAAAAAAAATCAAAGAAATCAATAGAATCTTAGAATAGTTTGATATGATAGACCACTATAGAAAAGTGAATGAGAAGAGAAAGATACATATCTTTTTCTCTGCTGTGCATGACTCTTTCACAAAAATTTGACCATGTATTATGACTTGAAAACCTTACAACCAAATGCAGAAAAGCAGAAATATGAAATGGACCCTGCAATAAAATTATATTTAATAAAAAGTGATGTATAAATTAAAAATGATTGAAAACTAAAAAATCTAACCTTCAAGAATGAAAGGGTCAAACAACAGATCATATAAATATTCAATAATTTCATTAGAGTGACAATGAGACAAAATACCAAAATTTATAGTATGCAGCCAAAGTGTAAGGAAAAAGTTTTTATCTCTTAGTGTGTATATGAATGAAAGAAAATAAAAGTGAACAATTCATTTGGTTTCATCTAAAACACTAGAAAAAGAACAAATAAAAAACTCCAATTAGCATCAAAAAGGAAATCTTGAAAATCAAAGGTAAGGTTAATAAAATAGAAAGTAATAAACCATTCAACTAATAAATAAAACTAAGGGCTAATTTTATGAAAAAAATGTATAAACCATTTGGTTAATTTAATTAAAAATAACAGAAAACCAACTTACTAGTATCAAAAATTAAAAAAGGGTGAATGTACCACCAGTGTAGACACAATTAAGGTAAGGTCAGGAATGACTTTGCCTGATTATATATCCATAAAACAGACAATCTAAGCGACATGAATGCATTTACAAATGCTATATATTTGTATTATTATTAACACAAGTGAAAAACAAAAAAACTTAAATAATTCAATCTTAGAAGAAAAAAATAAAGACCTTAGATTTTTCCAGTTTAAGAGAAAGTATATTATCACTGTGGGAAAGTGAGTGGTGCTGAGTTTCACTGACTCTAATCAAAACTAAATAATTATTTCAAGTTAAAGGGACCAACCCAAGAGTTCTACTTAGCCAAAGGGAAGCCATAAGAGAGCATTAAATTTGTCAGTCTTCCCTCTATGCTTCTGTTCTGTTCTCCTGGTCACCTTGGCTCATCAATTTTGTAAACTGGTTTGTTTTATCTGCAGACTTGGTTGAATCACTCCCTTGGCTTTCCTTGGACATTTTTGCTACTTTCGTAATTCACTACTTTATTTCCCTTTATATGGTCCTTCCATCTACCCTAAGCTTCCTTCTCATATCTTATTTCTCTTGACCTGAAAGTAGAAAAACCTGGCTTCAAATCCAGTTTCAACCATTAACTTTATTCACTACCAGCAGTGTTACTCTGAGAAAATCATTTAACCTTTAGATTTTTTAGTTAGAAAATGAGAATAATAAATAGTACCCACATTTGGGTGAAGATAAAATGAGATAATCCTTATGAAATGATATGTAAATTCTAGTTCTATTATTATTACCACTGCTGCTACTACTACAATACTACTACATTACCACTGCTTCCATTAGTACTATACTACTACTACTACTACTATACTACTATACTACTACTACTAACGACTACTACTACCACTACTACTACTACAACTACTATACTACTACTAATGACTACTATTACTACTACTACTACTACTACTACTATTATTTCTACTATTACTACTACTACTACTACTACTACCACTACTACTACTACTACTATTATTTATAACATTATTTCCATGGACCTACCTGCCTAACCCACCCACCTTTCTAACCCCTTGTTTCTGTGGTCTTAAATCCTACATTCTATTTCCAGATCCAGTCTCTTCACCAGCTCTTTCTGGACTTTCTATGTATATTGTTTGTGACTGTTTGTGACACTGGGCAAGTCACTTAATCCCAATTGCCTCAGGAAAAAAAAAGTTTGTGTTTCACTGCCATCCCCTTGGCAATTATGATATTCATGATATTATGCTTTTACTGTAGACAGTTCTTCATGCCAATTCAATTTGTCAATGTTATTAAACAGCTTCTGGGTTGAGAGTCCTATTTAAATGATAAAGGAAATAAAGTTTCTGAGTGATTGAAATAGTTGATTTATTCTCTATTGTTTTTTCTTTTCTTTTTAAGGCAATTGGGGTGACCTGCCCAGGGTCAGGCAGCTAGTAAGTGTTAAGTGTCTGAGATCAGATTTAAACTCAGATCCTCCTGACTTCAGGGCTGGTGTTATAACCACTGCACCACCTAGATGCCCCCAAATACAGGCTTCTAAAACTTATGGTAGTTAAGGATAAAATTACATTTGTAATTGCTGGACATTGCAGCTCAGTATTCATAATAAGATCAGACTTGATTATAGCTTCAAATTATGTCCTTGAGAAGACATATGGAAACTACAGTTCTCAGAGGTGCGTCTTAGAAGTACTTCTATACCTCATTATTTCTACTGAATGGAGAAACTGGAAGGGGCTATAACAAATATAAAGGGATTTGTGGAAACCCACTTTTATACCTTGGGTGTGCTCAGATGATTACTGATTACTAAAAGAGAATGTCAACAAGTCTATAGAAATGAGAGGGAATCCAAGTACAATGTCAAATATTAAATAAGTAATACTTATTACATTTGTCCACAGTAGAAAGAATAAGATTTGTAGTCAAGAAAAGGGTCCAAATCCTAGCCCTGCCATATATGAGTTATATTATATGGGCAAGTATCTACCTGTTTTAACTTCAGTTTTCTCTTCTCTAAAATAGGAGGATAGGAGAGAAAAAAAACAAATTCAACATGGTACAATACAATTATAATGATGAAGCTAGTCCATCAAGTTGAGAACAAGCATGTCTCCTTTTTCTTTAAAGAGGTAAGGAAGCTATGGTTGTATAACATTGCATATTCTTCAAGCTTTGATTGGTGCTTGAGTTAGTTTTATCGAATTCTTTTCCTTCCTTTTTTGTTCTTTGTTACTTGACTCATTAGGTGAGAATTTGTTTAGAAATGTGATTGCTATAAAAATTAAAAATATGAAGTCTTTTTTTTTTAAATTTAAAGGGCCCATCTTTTTTTTTTTTTTTTTAAGACAAGGGAGTTAGATTTTTGCAACTTCTAAGATCCTTAAAAATTAAATGACTCTGTGATCTCACCAATTTAAATAATCCTAACAATGTAGGTGGTGATTCATTTATGCCTACTCTGACTCCTATACATGATCTCCTTTAAGTTTGCTAAATGGATACACCTAACATCCTAGGAGCTTTCCTTAACTTCTCCTGATATCACGAGGACATGAGTGGAACACTCTAACTCTTGACATAGTCATCCTTGCCAAATTTTCACATTATTTTATTTTCTTATCTTACAAATCCTAATGATATTTTGCAACACAGTTTTTCAGAGTTTCACCTTAGTTATATGTTATAGCCAAGTTATGCTCACCATGTACTTCTTCATTGCTCTCTAAATTATACTCATTTTTAATTTTCCAGAGATCACTGCATTCCATATCTGCTGTTTAACAGTACTGATAGAATGTTGGTTTTTAAAAAGATGGGCTTTAAAAAAAATAAATAAAAAGATGGGCTTTTGCTTCTATGGAAAGCCTGGGGTCATTAAAGGAGATTTGCAATTTTCTAAAGCCTCTAAATTCTACATGAGCTATTATTGAGTACCTTGACCACTTATCTCTTAAGTGAAGTATATTACAGCTCTAGTTTTGATTGTAAAGATCTTTTTCAAGAAATTCCTAGAAAGTACATAGGTTTTTAAATGTCATTTTCATGCCTTTTTAAAACGTGTGTGTATTTGGGGAGGAAGTGGTGATTAGAGAATGCAACTATGATTTCATTGGCATAGAGAATTCCCAAATGAGACAATTTCTTTTTGTAATACAGGTTGGAAACTCCTATAACTTATGGTCTTGTAAGAGAGCAATATAAGGTTCAACAATATATCCAAGGTCACAGAATCAATATGTATCAGTTGCAAGACTAGAGCTCAGGTCTCCAGGCTTCCAAACAAGGTGTATATACATGTATATATGTTACGTATATGTGTGTTCTTATATATTTCTCTATATATGTACATATATACTAGACACATATACACACACATATGCATATGTATATATAATATACATACAATATAATACATATTTCTGACATTTATCTATCTATTTTTCTTTCTATGTTTGGATTTGTCAAAAAAAAACTTGATTTTGGGGGTCTTTATCTCTGTCTTTTAATCTAATCATAAAGGATGATTTTCATTATGTTATTTTTTAAAGATATCTGGTAAAATCTTGATTGGTGCTATTTAAATAATTTCTGATCTAAAGGGGGAAAAACTCTTGAGACTTGAAAAAAATTAATCTCTGTACTTTGGAAGTCTAATGATGAAACGCTTTAGAGACTTTATTCTTCCTTGATGAGACTATGATTATAAACTATTTGTCCTCATTAATTCTGGGAAACAATTTTTAAAATGACTTCTTTAGATATAGTAGATAGATTTTTTTCCCTCTCCATTTTTGGTATCCACCAGAAAATCTGCCATCCTGAGACTTCATCTTCCAGATATATCTTGAAAGAAGTAATTTTTCTTCTGTATTGCCATCATATTTTGATAGTTCATATTGAATAAACATTTGTTAAGTGCTTACTACATGTCAATCACTAAGTAAGATACTGAGGGAAACATACTGTTTAGATAAAATATAGTCTCTGTCCTCACAGAACTTAAAGTCTAAAGGGATAAGTAAAAAAAAAAAGACCAATAACTATAAAACATAATGCCAAAGTAAAATTGCTTAGAGATGCAGAATTAAGTAGTAAGGGAAAGTTCTATTAAGTTGTCAGATTGTACTTCTATTTTTTTCCCTTTGTTAAATCTGTTACACTGTGCCAATTCTATTTTAGAATTTCAGAGTTGGAAAAGACTTGAGACTCTTCATATAATTCAATCTCTTCCTGACTAGAAATTCCTTCTAAAAATATTGTTGACATATGGTCATCCAGTGGTATCTAGGAATTTGGGTACAAATTTAGTGGGGGTAGGAGTGGAGCAGAAAGATGGATAATAGACCCTTAAATGAGAATATTTGCTTTGAGAAAAAAGGTCTCATGGAAAAGGAGAACCACAGGAACTCAGAATACCAATAGGAAGTGAGAAGAGAGGGACTTCAAGAAAAATCTCATAGACAGAGACTGGGGACCTTACTGTAGGCTGCAGAGGGAAGAAGCAGGAAACACAACTAGATCCAGTCAAGGGAAAAATCATCTGGGTTGTGGGAAGGCATAATGATCAAGAGACTGGTTCTTTAGTGAAAAGCATGACAATGGTCTCCCAGCCTGATGCAAAATTGAACTCAGCATACATTCTGCATTTATTGGAATACCCAGTAGAGGTACAATACTTCTAATAACCTTTATACTTTTTTGACACAAATTAGGCATCTTCTTTGTCTCTTCTATGTCCTTTCAGTTATTTTCACATGGAGATACTTCTCTCCTCTCCCCTATTTATTTGAAAGGAACACTTTTTTTCCCTCCCAGATCATCTTCAGAGCAGACTTGTTTGTCTGGGACACCAGCTTGCATTTCAAACATGCACAACAGAAATGCAACCATTAGACACTCAACAAAAGTCACTTTTTGTTCTCCATGATCAAGGGACTTTGGGCTTTTCTTGGCTCTGCTACTGACTGCTTTGGAGACTTGCAGAAAAACTACTTCAGAAAGCAGGGAAGAGAGGATTCTTTTACCAAAGATTTGTCACTTATTTTTCCCCATTGTTATTATCTTGAGAGTCAACTACTCTCAATCTTCCCATTTTCCCTGCTTTTCTTTTGAAGTGCTATACTTTTCTTAACATTTCTCCTCTCTTCTACCTCAATTCTTTATCTGGTCCTCTTCTTCCCCATTTCTTTCTGTTCAAGCCCACAATCTACTCTCCATTTAACTTTAACTTTCTCTTCAAATCTTTATTCTCATTCTGCTCCTATTTGTCCACTATTGTTATTTAGACATTTCAGTAGTATATTACTCTTTGTGACCTCATTTAGGATTTTCTTGGAAGAGATACTAGAGTGGTTTGCCATCTCCTTCTCCAACTCATTTTACAGATGAAAAAAATTATAGTAAGAAGGATTAAGTGGCCTTCCCAGGATCAACTATCTGGGAAGTGTCCAAGGCCAGATTTGATCTCAGGAAGATGAGTCTTCTGACTCCAGCATGGGAGCTCTATTTATTGTGCTATAAAAATGCCAATTTATCCATTATACTTTTGCTTTAGTCCACCCTTTCACATTTTTCCTTAAGTCTAGATCATCTTTTTCTCAAGTCCTTGTAATGTCCTTTCCTTAAATTTCATCTCTAACTTCACATTTTCAAAAACTTTAGGCTTTGTAGTTCTTTCATTACTATCCAAGCCAGTGCATTGTTTTTAGGTGATTTTTTTCTTCTTTCAAACCTGATTATCTTCATACTACAGAACTACTCACGGGTCACAAATATAAGAGTAAGAATAGACATAAGTGGTCACTAACTATAATCTCATTTTCCAGATGAGAGAACTGATGTCCAGAGAGGGTGTTGTGACTTATCCAAGGTAATACAGATACAACTAAGTTTCTCAACCATTAGTTTATTTTGGTCATGGTTTCAGCATTTTAAAAAATATTATGATATTTTGAATATAAAATATTTATGAATTCATATGGATATGAAAATTTTCAAAGAGCAGAAAAAAACATTTATATATAAAGCCATGAATCTTTATTACATACACAGCTTGACTTTCAGTACATATTAAATTAATATTATAATATTTAAATTCTTCAATTTGTCTGAGTCCCCTTCTATACTTCCTTTCTTCTGTGTATTTTTGAAGACAGACATTTTTTCCTTCTCTTTTTTTGACATCACTATTAATTCTCTCTCAACCTTCTTTCCCCAAGAGAAGTCCTTTTAGACCTAACAGCTAACTAATGAATAAGGTACTGGGCCTTGAGAGGTAGAAGTTTAAATTTGGACTTGTACAGTACTTACTGAAGTGTCACTTCAGTACTGAACAAATCACTTAATCATTATATAACTCATTTTCCTTATTTGTAAAATGGGGATACTAATAATAGTATCTACCTCCTGGGAGTATTGTGAAGATCAAATGAGATACTATTTGTTAAGTGCTTAGCATAGTGATTGACATTTAGAAGGTGTTATGTATCCATTTGGAATTTATGGTTGTTTGTGTCATGAGATGTTGGTCTCAACCTAATGTCTACTGGACTACTTTCCAATCTTCCCTGAATTTTTGCCAAATATACTTTGTTGTTGTTGCTGTTGCTGAGGCAACTGGGTTTAAGTGACTTGCCCAGGTCAGATTTGGCTTTATCAAACACTAGATTATTATGGTGTGTACCTAATTTATTTCAAAAATTCACCACTTTATTTCTGAGCCAGTATAAGATTATTTTGATGATTACAGCTTTATAATATAATTTGAAATCTGGAACTATTGATTGCCTTCCTTCATAATTTTTCTTTGATTTCCTTCATACTTTTACTCTTTTGTTCTTTCAGAATTTTGTTAGTATTGTTTTCTACCTCCTAAAATAATTCTTGGTAGTTTAATTAGCATGATGCTGAACAAGTAAGTTAGTTTAAGTAGAATTCCCAATTTATAATGTTGGCTTGACCTACCAATGAGTAATTAAATTTCTTCAATTGTTTCTATCTGATTTTATTTGTGTGAAAAGTGTTTTACAATTGTGTTCATGTAATCCTTGAGTTTGTCTTGGCAAGCAGACTTCCAAGTATTTTACATTGTCTATATTTATTTTAAATAGAATTTCTTTTTCTATCATTTGCTATTGTGTTATATTGCTAGTGTATTAGAAATATTGGTGATTTATGTGGGTTTATTTTATATACCACAATTTTGCTGGAGTTGTTAACAGTTTCAATTAGTGTTTTAGTTGATTCTTTAGGATTCCCTAAGTATATGATCATATCATCTCTAAAGAGTGATACTTTTGTTTCCACATTGCCTATTTTTATTCCTTCAATTCTTTTTTATTTTCTTATTACTATAACTAGTATTTCTAGAACAATATTGAATAACAGTGGTGATAATGGACATTCTTGCTTCATTCTATCTTATTGGGAAGGTCCCACATTTATTCTAATTACAGATAATCCTTTTTGATTTTAGATAGCAATTACTTGTAATTTTAAGAATGTCTCCATTTATTCCTATGTTGTCTAGTGTTTTTGAGAAGAATGAGTGTTGAATTCATCTTTTAATATAATCATGATTTTTGTTATTTTTGTTATTGATGTGATCAATTATGCTGATAGTTTTTCTAATATTGAACTATCCCTGCATTTTTCATATAAATCACTGTTAGTCACAGTGCATGATTTTTGTGATATATTTCTATAATCTCCTTGCTAGTATTTAACCTAATTTTAAAATTTTTATTTAAATTTAAATTTAAAATTGGTATTCATTAAGCAAAATTTTAAAATCTATTTTGTTATCCCTAGTTTTGGTATCAAAGTCATATTATGTTATAAAAGGGATTTGACATAATTTCTTTTTTGCCTGTTTTCTTCTAATAGTTTATAAAGTATTTGAATCAATTGATTTCTATATATTTGGTTGAAGATTCATTGTAAATCCATGGGATCTTGAGGATTTTTTCCTTAGGGAGCTCAAGGATGGCTAGTTTAATTTCTTTTTTTTTTTTTTTTTTTAAGATAGGATTATTTCCTCTTCTGTTAATCTAAGCAGTTTATCTGTTTGAAAATATTCATCCATTTCACTTATGTAATTAGTTTTGGCATGTGAACTTGCAACATACTCTTAATAATTACTTTAATTTCATCTTCATTTGTACTGCATTCATGTTTTTCATGTTCGATACTAGTAATTTGGTATTCTTCTTTGTTTTTAAAAATTAAATTGATGATTTATCTATTTACATTTTTTTTCATGTGGTAGAATAATTTACTCCATTCTATGTCTCCTTTTCTCTTTCTCCCAGTATATTCTTCTCTCATTTCTTAATATTATTTTATTGATATCATCCCTTCATATTCAACTAATATCTGTACCCTCTGTCTAATTCCCTCCTTCTAATTGCCCTAGTATTGAAAAAGTTCTTAGAGTAACAAGTATCATTCCCTTGAGAAAGTGTAAACAGTTTAACTTTTTAAAGTCTCTTATGATTTCCCTTTTCTGTTTCCTTTTTTTTATGCTTCTCTTCAGACTTGTATTTAAAAGTCAAATTTTCTATTCAGCTCTTGTCTTTTCATAAAGAATGCTTGAAAGATCTCTATTTCATTGTATATCCATTTACTCCTCTTCCCTGAATGATTAAACTTAATTTTCCCAAATAGGTGATTTGCTATCCAGAACATCCTATTTCAAGCCCTGATTAATTAATGTAGGTTTTTACTAGAACTTATATTATTCTGAGTGTGGTTCCATGATACTTGAATTATTTATTTCCAGTTCTTTGCAATATTTTCTCTTTGACCTAAAAGCTCTCAAATTTGGTATTAATATTGCTGGAGTTTTCACTTTAAGATCTCTTTCAAGAGGTGATCAGTAGATTCTTTCATATTCTATTTTACTCTCTTCTTCTAAAATATCAGAATAGATTTCCTTGACAATTTCTTAAAATATGGTTTCCAGGTTATCCAATATTTTAAAATTATCTTTCCTGGATCAATTTTTCCAAGTCAATTTTTTTCCAATTAGATATTTCACATTTTTTTTCTATTTTTTTCATTCTTTTGGATTTGTTTTATTGTTTATTGATTTCTCATAAAGTCATTCATTTCCATTAGCTCAATTCTATTATTTTAAGGAATTGTTTTCTTCAGTGAGCTTTTATATATCTTCTTTTCCATTTGGACAATTCTAATTTTTTCCCATTTGCTCAATTTTGCTTTTTAAGATATTGTTCTTACCTCACATACTTTTTGTATTTTCTTTACCATTTGATTTAGTTTATTTTTTAAAGTGTAATTTTCTTCAATATTGTTTTTGTGTGTGGGTGGGTCTAAGTGTGTGTGTATGTCTCTGCCAA
Organism: Sarcophilus harrisii; assembly: GCF_902635505.1. Classification (NCBI taxonomy): domain Eukaryota; kingdom Metazoa; phylum Chordata; class Mammalia; order Dasyuromorphia; family Dasyuridae; genus Sarcophilus; species Sarcophilus harrisii. The sequence continues at coordinate 273,465,217 of NC_045429.1, forward strand.
GTTATTATTCTATTTTTCATGAGTTTTTTTTTTTTGCACAACTCGTTTTCTTTCCAAATTTTTCCTCTATTCTCTTAAGTTTCACAATCCTTTTTGAGCTCTTCCACAGCTTAGTATCAATTGAAATTTTTCTTGGAGGCTTTGGCTGTAGGACCTTTGACTTTATCATCTTCTTCTAAGTGCATTTTTGTCACCATAGTAACTTTCTATGGTCAGATTTTTTTTTTCTGTTGTTTGCTCATTTCTCCAGCCTATCACTTGACTTTTAACTCTTTGTTAAAGGAGAACTTTATTTCCGAGGTGGAAGATGCTCTGTCCCAAACTGCAGGGTTTTTGTACAGTTGTTTTTAGAGATAACTTATAGTGACCTGTAAGTTTTCAGTTCTTACAAGATAGTATGATCTAGAGAAATGTGTGTTTACTGCTCTCCTGTAGTATGCACTGGCTTGTAAATAAGCACAAGCCTCTTTTCTGCCCTGGAACTGTAAGGAGGGTCTCTGTTCTACTGTGATTATAACTTCTGTTATGCTGCTACTCCTTCTCAGTATGGAACTGCCATATAGGACTGTGACCCAGATTCAAATATGGACAAATAAACAAAGTCCTGCCTCAATGCTAACAAAGAGACCTCTGTAGTTTTCTTCTGACCATTTTTCTATCTTCTTATCATCTGTGGTTGAGTCCTCCAGAAGCCACTACTGCCACAGCTGATTCAGTGACTTTCAAGGCACACTCCTGATTTGCTGGAGCGAGGAGCGAGTTCTTGTAGGACAGAACTCCCCTGCTGACCTTCCAAATTGTCTTGGGTTGGAAAATTGTTTCACTTCATCTTTTTTGAGTTATGCTGCTCAAGACGTTGTTTAGAGTCATCATTTAAATGTAGTTGGCAGGGTTTGAAGAAGAGTTTGGGTGAGCTCCTACCTTTACTCCACCATTTTTTGTAATCCTTTTATGACCAATTTCCAGTTCTCCTTGCCATCTTTGGCTTGAGAATTCTGGAAGCACCTGCTTCTTTTGTTGACACCACTTGGTCTCACCACTGTTATTTCATGAATGTGGGCTTCAGGTTATTCTCCACACCTGTGTTACAGATCTCTCTTTCTGATAACTTATGTTGTTTTTGGCTGAAAGAACATCTTACCCTGACCTTTTGTTGACTCTGACAGTCCAGAATTCAACTTGTGGTGTTATTTTAAAATTGTCTGAAGGGGAATATTGGGAAAACTCAACAGAGTGCTTTTTATACTCTGTCACCATCTATTAAAACAAAAACAGAATAACATCCTATACTATACTTATCTCCTATACCACTTCTCTTTCTTCTTGCAAAGCCCATCTCCTGTCCTCTTTCCTTTATAAAGGTTTCCCTAAATTTTTTTCCTTTCTCCAATTTCTCATGGTACTTTGCCTGGATCTTTACAATTATCTAATTCTCCCTAGTATCATAGTTAGTTGTTCATATTTTCCTCACATAATGAAATTATAAGCTCTTCTAGAATAGAATGGGTATGGAATAAGTTCATAACAAAAATGACTTTTTAAAAAATGCAAAATAATAATTACTTGTACTGGAAATCCTATTGACAGAGATAGAATTTTTCAGAACTGTAAGCAAAACTCCCTTGGGAATCTGTGTTGAAACCCCTAAAGAGGTTACAGGAAATCTCTTTTTAGGGAAATTAGAAGGAACAATTTGTACTATTACATCATTGGATTATGGGTACCAGAAATCAAGAAAACTCTCATGAGTACCAAAAAAGCAGTAGACAGTTTTGCACAAATTCATATGAAAATGACAGGATTTGTTTCATCACTTCATATCAATCATGTTAGAAATTGGAGAGGCCAAAAGACAGTTATGTCTAAATTTATCCAGATTATGAATCACATAACAAATTTCAAAATTTTCAAAATCTTGTGAAAATGACAAATAATAGGAAAAATCGAATGTCAAATTAAAAACTGATGTTGACCATTTCATTTGAACTCACAATGTGGAAAAAATAAGATTATATAAATTTAATGAGAAATTCATGATGTTATATTCTGATACAGAATATATAAGACAGTCTCAAACTAGAAATTTGGGAATATATGTTGTTCATAAGATATGCAATGGAACACAATAGTTAGTTGGTTGTTGTCTTTAGTTCTCAAAATGACAGCTCTATGTTAGAATCAAGTTACAGTGTGTCTGATTGTGGCTGATCAGAATGTTCTACTACAGGTTGGACACAAATAATCTCTATGGACATTGGGAGTAGCGTCTCCAATTTTGCGCATCTCACATTTCCTTTGGGCTAAATCAAATCCCCCCCCCCTCTCCCCGAAGCAACTGGGGTTAAGTGGCTTGCCCAGGGTCACAAAGCTAGGAAGTGTTAAAGTGTCTGAGATCAAATTTGAACTCAGGTCCTCCTGACTTCAGGGCTGGTGCTCTACTGCAACACTTGGCGGCTCCAGGGTAAATCAATTCTGCTTTGCTCACAGAACAGCACCTTCTCTGATGAGGGCACACCATGCTGGGCAGTCCTGTACCAGTGTCTCCCACATCATACAATAGATTCTTATTCTTAAAAGAGACCTTGAAAGTGTCCTTGTGTTGCTTTTTCTGGCCACCTAAGAACACTTGCCCTGTGTAAGTTCTCCATATGGAATATAATATGTACTATATTCCATTGTGGAAAAGCACTGAGCTTGAATTAGAAGATCTGTATTCAAATCCAAGTTTCTTCAATTACTAGTTGCTCAATCCTGAGCAAATATATTCACATTTTTGAGCATCTGTTATTCAACTTGTAATGAGTCTTTCACATGTGTGTTGTGTGGATCAAATGTTAATGATCCCCAAAAAGAACTTTTCAGACCTTTAAAGTTTGTGTAGACCTAATGCTCTAGCCACTGTCATCTATCTGCCCCTTAGATTAGTGTTCCCCACTGTTAATTATTTAATTATTGCATTTCTTGTTGATCATATGACATTAGGTCTACATAAACTATTAAGGTTTGCAAAGTCCTTTAGCAGTATTATTGAGATTTGATCTTTATAACATGCTTTTTTGTTCCTAGAGTAGAACCTAGACTAGAGAAGCTCAAGGAAAAAGAAACTTTGCTTGGAATATTCCATTCTTACTCAATCTTGTACAGAGTAATAGATAATCATACAGCATTACCAAAAAATAAATGAAGGAGGAACTAGCAGACAGGGCTAAAATTAGTCTAGAGGAAAAGGGATTTTTATTCCCAGAAATGATTTGAGTTAAGGACCAAGTGTGATACCTTTAAAGTCCAACAGTAACTACAAATCAAAGGGAAAGAACTCAAAAAATGAGTGATAGGGGATAATAAAGAGGAAAAGAATTAAAAGTAGGAAGAAGAAAATTTAGTTAAAGACACAAGCTTGTACATAAAGATGTATATAAAGTATTTAGAAAAATACTAAAATTAGGAAGAAAGATAAATAGCAATACAGCTAGAAAATTATAAACATCTTTAAATATATATTGCAAGAAAAAATAAATTGAACCAATAATTGATAAAACACAGAAATCCACTGATTAAAAAAAAGCATGGGATAGCATATGGATATTTTGTAATATTTGAGAAAAATCAGAAACTAGACTTTAGATATGAGTATATTGTCAAATTAGTGGATTGTACAATAGAAACCATTAGCAAAATAGAAAAACTTGAAACTTAGTAAGTCTTTCTAAAGAGAAACAAAGACTGTGTCTGGAAGAACAGACTGTGAATACAAACTTAATACTGAAGTGAGGGACCATTTGGAAAAACAGAATCAAAAGCAAGTAACATTATAAGAACACATGACCTTTATACAAGAAAAAGCTTCTTGAAGCCAGAATGCAAGATGACAATTTAAGGACCATTGATCTCCCAGAACATTATGACAAATTTGAGAAAAACTGAATGTTATAATGTGAGAAATTATATTAGAAAAACTTTCAGAATTTCTGAATAAGAAAAGCAAGGACTAATTAAAAAAAAAAACTGATAATCTTCAGAAAAAAAAAAAAAAAACAACCCAGCAACAAAATAACCCCTGTACTTTGAACATCAAGACTCAGTGATTTTATTTATTAATCACAATGACAAATATCAAACTTTGCAAGCAAAGAGAAGAAATATCTTTAAATATAAAAGAAAGGAAATTACAGTAAGACGAGATGATACACAAAAAGTAATGAAATAATATATTCTGAAAATTATGAAAACTTATGATACAACTCAAAAAGACATACCTGCAAATCTGAGCTTATTCATCAATGACAAAAATGGCCATTATTTAAAAAGAAACATTTCCATGGCAGTTCTATAATAATAGTAAAAGCATGAGCATATTTTCAACTAGCAAGTACTCCAAACAACAGATAAACAACAAAAAGATAAATATATGAACTACCAAGGAATAATAAATTATTCAAATTCTAGAGACCATTAAAAGAAAGAAAGAGAAAGAGGATTAAGAAACATTTTTTAAAGTACTCCCCAGGGATAAAGACAAAAATACATTTAAAGTGATGAGAAGGAACAGATTTAAATGCAAACCTGAGATATCATGGAATTAATTCCATCCACCCACCCTCACAGGTGATTAAAAATATTTTGTGCAACAAAATTAAAAAACAAGTATGTATAAAAAGACAGAGAAAAAGGAACATAGAGGGAAATAGGTTGCTTATATCCTAATCAAGTCTGTATATAAAGATCAAAAAGAAGAGAATCCCTGTAGTATCTCAGTAAGTAGAGAGGCTACAAGAAAAGTGTTATTGAAGGAGGGATTAAAAGAGGTTGATAAAAGCAAGAAATTTCAACACATTGGAGGGGACTAAAGAACATTCTCATGTGGAAACAGGTATGCTCTATGGTGGGAGATGTACACCTTACCATCTAATCTAAATGGGAGTTGATATAAAGAAAACTATATCCATTGAGAGAGGATTGTATCTCCATGGGAAAAGTTTGAACACAAAAGAAGGAAAATCAGCAATACTAGGTACAACAGAAGTGTAGGAGGACACAGACTCAGAGAAGAGACTAAATGTGACAATGGGAAAAAATGGTCATAGGGAAGACAGAAAGTAGAATTAGACTATAAAATAAAAACAAAGGGAAATTTCTACCAATGGACAATCCTTGGATCCTCATTACTTTGCTTATGAAGCAACAGAAAAAAAAGGAGTGAAGGAAGAGGTAATATAATAGAAATTAGTTAAAAATGGGAACTGAAAGTTGATGTCTTAGAAGCTTTAAGTCCACAAGTAACACCAAAAAAAAAAAAAAAAAAAAAAAAAAGAAAAAGGAGGGATAAATATACAGACAATATATCAAATAATAAAAGTTTAACATAGATTGTATGGGAAGAAAATTAATAAAGAGAATAAGGTAATGAAAACTTTATGGACAGAGATACAGAAAAAAAGGGAGGGGGGGAAACCCTAAATGGTGATATAATTTAGACAAGAAGAGAGGAGGAAGATAGCAAATAAATTATTTAAATGAAAAGGAAAAGAAGAAGAAAATAAAAGAGGAGGTGAATTAGATAAATATCACAAAGAAAAAAAATCAATATATTATGTAAAACTCCAAAACTAATTTAAGGGTTGACAAATGAAATGAGGTTGAAGAGAGCCTGTGGAAAGAGGGTTGCCTTCATATAGACTAAGCAAAAATCAAAAACTGAAGTACTGTCTCAGGAGAGAAAAAGGAACAACAACAACAAAATTCTTACTCAGATTTTTTTTTAAATAATAGAAACAGGAAAAATATAAAAATCACTTTTATAATTTAAATAGGAATGGATTAAATAATCCAATAAGCAAAAAAGTGATAAATATATAAGAATATATACCTAGCCTGCTGCTTACAAGAAACATACCTAAAATCAAAGAAATAATAGAATAAAAATGAGAGCCTGGAATCAAATGTACCATGCCTCAAGTGAATATAAAAATTAGAAGTTCTAATCATTCTATAAGACAAAGATAAAAGAAGAAAAGGAAAGATTTGTCACATGGCAACACATAGGAAACTACATCATGCTAAGAAGAATGATAGATAATGAACCAATATGAAAATTAAATTGATATGCTTCAAATGCCTTAGAATCTAAATTCATAAATGAAATTAGATGAATGAAGAAGAAATAGACAGTAACATAATAGTTTCAGGAGGATTTAATGTCTCCCAGTTAAGAGAAATCAAATAGAAAAATAAAAGGGAAAATGTAAAATTGAACAAATTAATGTAGAATGCAAAGCTAAAAGATTTATGCTCATAAATGGGACTGCTAACGTATATATGTATTTCTCAGTACTATATGGAACATTTGTAAAAACTGGCCATATGTTAAGACACAGAGATGCTGAAAATAAAAATTAAAAGGCAGAGATAATGAACATTTTTTCTAAACCCATAATTCAGTGAAAATAGTAATCAGTTCAGGGGTCACACAAAAAAAGAAAATTCCAAATGGAGATTTAATAATTATATTCTAAATAATGAGTGGGTCAAAGAACAAATCATAGAAACAATAATTATGCAAAATGAAACGACATGATAAAACTATATGTGAAAATTTCCAGTATGCATCAAAAGCAGTTCTTAGGGGAAGAATATATCCCTACAAACATACTTTCATAAAATAGAATTGGAGAGCATTAATGAATTGAATTTATATTTTTAAAATTTAGAAAGCCACAAAAAAGCATAAGGAAGAAAAATTAAGATATTAAAGATTAGGGGAGAAATAAATGAAACCAAAAAACTCTGTAGAAATGATAAAACTAAAACTTTTTTTTTTGTATGGACTAATAAAACAATAAACTTTTGGCCAACCTGATTAAAAAGAGAAGGAAAAATTAGAAAAAATAATATCAAGTGAACAAGATTAACTCCCAACAAAATTAAAAGAAATGAAAAAGAATTCTCAAATTCTATTATATAATTTGGGGCAGCTATGTGATGAAGTGGATTAAATTCATCTTTGTGACTTCAAATCTGATCTCAGACACTTACTAGCTGTGTGACCCCATTTATTTCAGTTTCCTCATCTGTAAAATGAGCTGAAGAAGGAAATGGCTAATCACTCCAGTATTTTTCTCAGCAAAATCCCAAATAAGGCCATAAGCATTGGATGTGACTGAGCAACAATAAAGATGCAGATATATATATATATATATATATATATATATATATATATACACATGTATATAAAAACTAAAAACACAACATAAATTTTTGAATGCTCCCTAGACTTATGAAATTCATAGGAAAGAAAGGTAAGCATTATTAGCACAGCGCTTTAAACATTGTAGGTAATTAATGGGCATTGACAAACTGAGTAACATTAAAAACTAGCTTCTATCTCAAAATTATGTAGAATTTTGCTTCAATCAGTTTTTAGCTCTTTTTCTAGCAATCTTGGTCCACTGGTTGGCTACTCCTCCCCAGGTGCAAATTTTGGTTCCATCCAACTTCTGAATAGTTCCTCCCCATTTCAAATGGAGGGAACATGTTGTTGTTGTTTGTCCTTCCTTCTATATACTATAATATCAGAAGGGTGATGCTTTGACATGCAAGTAAATTGGAGTTTAGTAAGGCAGGGTTCCGTAGGATCATCTACATAATTTTCTTATCCAGTGGATAGATATAGATCAGATATAGACCAGGACAGGAACCCAACTCAGTTATGCCGACTCTCCTCTTCCTTCATAGAATGCTAGGGAGGTTAAGTAGCCACCTAAATACTATTATTTTACCTTTAGTGACTAGATAGTGTTACTAGCTAGCTAATCTGTTTATCAAAACAGTTTGAACTCTTTTCTTATCATAATAATTACTATGTATGTATTCTACCCGACTAAAGAGGAGGGCTCTGAAAATGCTAAGTTTTTTATGTATGGCACTACCCATGATTCTCAGAAAATGAGTGGTTAATTAATTAATTCCCAGCTATTTATCTCTGTGAATGATCACACCTCCTCAGTAGTCTAAGGGATGTAGTTATTGTGAATTTATCTAGTCAAAATTAGCTCTGAGCCCCTACCTACAGCCTGCTTATTACATATTTTCCTGAGCCCCACTCATATGACTTCGATGTAATGTGAGCCATAAGACATGTTTAACCATATAGTGTTTCATTCTTTTCACAAAGAATCAATAAAATACATAAATAATATATAATGAAATATCTTTCATATCCTTGTGCCCTAAAAGCTTCTCCTAGACCCCAGCCACCCCTACATTGTAAATTGATTTCTCTGAACCCCAGAGTTCCAGGAAAGGTACGATTCTTTTTGTTATTATTGTTGCACTCTCTTCTCCCAACAAGCCTTCCTTCTAACACTCACGCAACTCTGATTCTCCCAGAAGTAAGCAGCAGAGCATAGTTCTCAACTGATGTTCAACCCATAAATCTAGTGGGACCATTTTTTTGATGAATAACTCAAAAATTCTGGGTTTGGGTCTTAGCTTTTTCTCTTGTCCAGGGATTTAGGGATTCAGTGCAGACAGAAACAATGGCCACATCCATAGAGCAATGCTTTTCCTTTTAAAATAACTTCCAGGAACCTTTGCCTACTTAGCAGAAGGGCCGGCTTCTTGTTGGAAGAGTGGTAGGGCATGAATATGGTCAAGCTGGACACAGTCCAACTATACATAATTCCCTTATTCCTCACAAAACTATATATGTAGAATATTGCTAATGAACTCTCCAGGATTCAATAAACAGATGCTTATTGAATCTCTATTTTATATAAAGCTATTACCCTATATAAGACCACATCAATCTGAGAGATATAGTGCCTTGCATGTAGCACATAATTCATTTAATGTCTTGGGTGGCATTCTTCTCATTCTTCTCATCACTTGATATATAAGCAAAGGGTAAGTGACCACCTGTTAGGGATTTTAGAGTTACAGAATTTTAATTCAGGAAGGGGTCTTAAAGATTATCTAATCCTGAGACATATGCTGAATGTGTGACTCTGAGCAAGTCTTCAACCTTTGATTACCTCAGTTTCCTTATCTATAAAATGGGGATAATGCTACCTGCCTCACAGGGTTGTCATGAGAATCAAATGAGATATCTGTTAAGCATTCAGCACAGTGCCTGGCATATAGTGAGATTCTTAGTAAATGCTTATTCTCTTCATGTCCTCTATCTAGGAGTTTCTAACTTGGGGATTGTAAAATTAAAAAAAAATTTTTTTGGTAACTCTCTTTCAACATGATAATTTTCTATATTTAAAAACATTATTCTGAATATGAATACATAGCTTTTACCAGACCACCAAAGAAGTCTGTGGCCCAGGTTAAGGATTCTTGATCTAGTCTAATGCTGTTAGTTCACACATGAAGAAAATAAGGCATGAAGAGGTGAAGGTCACAAAGCTAGTCAATGGCAGAGGTTAGTTTCAATTCCAGGTCTCCTGAATTATAGCCCAGTACTTTTCCCATTATATCATGCTGCTTCCATAAGAGATTCCTACATCAGTGAGAAGTTGACCTAGCTGACCGTTAAGGTTCGTTCATATTTTAAGATTCTGTGATTCTATGAATAGTTGTTGAATAAATGAATGAATAAAATATGATGATCATAAATATTATGGAATAAGCTATTAGAAGCAGATTGGTGATCCCTAGTGGTATTTGGAGCCTTCTGAGAGACTCAAGCTGTTTCTGGAATAAGAATCCTCAAAATACTATATATTCTTCTTAAGGAAAGCCAAAGATAGTTAAATGCCTCCCCTCCCACCCATCTTTTCCTTCCCCTTGGTGCCAAAGAGACTGAGTCATGCGCCAAGTATGATATAAAGGAAAGAGCACTGGCTTCAGACTCAGAGATTTCCCTAGTGGAATTAATTCTTTCAATAATTAAAAACTCATATTTATATAGTTTATTGCACTAAAGGATAGGTAATACAAGGATCACTACCATCAACTCTATTTTATAATCAATCATTGTGTCAAGATGATCTCTTAACTTGCAATTTTTTCCCATGGATATCATAACATATAGAGTTAAAATTCTAGAATCCAAATCATTTGTTTTTATAGTTGAGGGAAACTGAGACTTACCAATAATAATGAGCAGATTGACTTATCCAGCTCCTTTAACTCCAGAGTAAGTATTCTTTCCATAATTCCATACTTTTTATATCTTAAATGAGTTATGAAATGCACAGCTCACATTATTAATATGAATTATGGCAATAACATTAATAATACTTATTTAACTTGCAGTTAAGCATATAGCATGATGGAAAGAATGTTGGATTTGAAGTCAGAGCATTGATCCAAATCCCGGCTTTGCCATTTACTGAAGGATGTGACCTTATGACTTTACTCTTTGTGCCTTAGTCTATAAAATGTGTGCATTAGATGACCTCATATATCTCCTATGTCTCTACATCAATGATTCTAATTTTTTTAATAGTAAGAAAAATTTTTATTAAGCTCTTATGCATACATTACTGTATTAAGAATTGGATAATATCAAAAAATGAATCTAGTATGGATTCTGCTTTCAAAGAGTTTACAATATAATAATAGAATATTAATAATAAGATTAGATATTATTTCAGTCCTGGCTTCTCCACACAGGGGCAGTTTGCAACAAATGTTCATTATGGACTTTATGGGACAGAACTCTGTAGTTCTAAACTCTGGGACAAATCTCTAGGCTCACTTGGAGTAGAATACTTCCGGTTCTAACCACCATAGTAGGAAATTCATGTTCATAAGAATGTTATAATTAAAAAGGACTTCAGAGCTCATGTAATCATCCTCCTACCCATTTTACAGATGGGAAATCTGAGAACTAGAGAGGTATCCTTAATCATCAGTCATTTATCTCACATTCATATGTGTGTGATAGACCCAATTTAGCTGTCAGGTGAAGCCTCTGGATTCCTTCTTATAATAATATTTTTAAATGCATTAAATATACTACATAAAATTCCAAAGAAAATCAGTTATATTGAAATAAAGATGAAATTTTTCCCATCCAAATTCCCAGATCCTTTGGAAGCAATCTGTGAATTGGTAAGAGGAATCCAGATTAAGAACTTTTTTTCTTTGACTTTATACTCTCCAAAGTCTTGAGTGTCTCTGGACTTTCAAATGCACATGTTATTCACATAAATGTAAAAATGGTGTCAGCAACTTTCCCATGATGTGACAGGCCAAGGCAAGTTTGGAAGAATTATCTTTTATTCTCTTGGCTTGTAGTCCAAAAGGTTGGGAAAAGATAAATAGGATACACTAGGATAAATGAGAACAACTCCCAATTTATAAACATATAGTTCATAAAATTAAGGAAGGTTTTAATTAAAAGACCAAGGAAAACAAAAGAGAGCTTACAATTAACTGAGGATTTAAATGTATAATACAATTAATAAGAACTTACTATATGCACAGCACTATGCTGGCATTATGGATATATAGATAAAAATGAAAAATAGTTTGTCTTCTCAAAGACCTTAAAGGTAACTGGTGAATGCGGTGTGTAGTAGGCTTGGGATGGGACTACAATAGGAATGCAGATAAGTTTTTTTAAGAGATAGTTTGAAGTAGGAGAGAACACAAACAATTGAAGAAACCATGAAAGGCTTCCCAGAGGAGGTGACTAAAACCTTGTAGGAAGCTATGCTTCTAAGTTGTTGTCCAGCTGTTTTCTGTCATACCTACTCCTCATGACCCCTTCTGGGGTTTCTAGACAAAAATACTAAAGGGATTTGCTACTTCCTTCTCCAACACATTTTACAGAGGAGGAAACTGAAGCAAACAGGATTAAATGATTTGCTTAGAATCACAAGGCTAGTAAGTATCTAAGGCCAGATTTGAACTCATAAAATGAAATCTTCTTGACCACAGGGACAAGTACTCAAGCCACTGTGCCATAGACCCATTCCCAGGTTTCTAAGGCCTACATGTGAAAAGGGAATGTATTTTAGGCATGGGAGATAGCCTGAACTAAAATACAGAGATGGAGTGTTGTGTTCAGGACTATTTATTGGAATATTTTTTATATGATGGACTAATATCCTA